>NC_090927.1:771955967-773205967 GCF_040938575.1 Ambystoma mexicanum
TAACCTCTATACCAATATATGATGGCAATGTAGATTTACCTATTAAGCAAGAATATTTGAATGAACATTCTCAAAAAAGTTTTCTGAGTATGCATGAAATCCCGGGTCCTCAGTCCATTGTGAATGTGGAAGAGAGTGGTCTTAATAGACCCCGGGCCGACACATCTTTGCTGGCTCCTGTCGTTCTGGTTGAGCTGGATAGAAGGGTGCGGCTCTCTAGGGGCCCCCCTACCCGGGTCAGAGCTAGAGGGGGAGGTGTAGATAATGTACATTTACATGAAGCGACTTGCCCTGAGACTTCCCTTCATTATATGGACGATTGTTGCATCCACAAACAAGCATCGGGCCCATTGAAGACGACAGGTCTAGGGTTGGAGAAAACGGGGGTGGTGGGACATTGTACACCTATTGTGGACCCTCAAAAATGCTCTAGCCCTTCTGCCATTAATCAACCACCTATCCAAGAACATGAAGCATCACACTTTAGTCATCCCTTTGAGGGACTCAACATGGAAGATATTGCGTCCACATATGCTTCCTTCCCAATCCTTCGAAGAATATTGAATCTTTTGGACAGGGGCCATGAAAGTGCAGAAAAATTAAGTTGATTGGAGGGATATGTCTTTGCCACTGAGATTCGTAATCCTTCCTCTGGGGACAAAAGAAAGAATGATTTAAAAACTACACATCATCAGAATACACAAACTGTACATGAAAAAGTAAGTGAAAATAGGGGTTCTAAGTATAATCCTATCGAGGCTTCACAATTAGTGGTTGAATCCTATGCTGAGGTATTGGCACATGGTAAGAAAGAGGAACAAGCTATACATTCCAATGAATTGGAGGAACTAAAGCGGTTGCTTTCATACAACTTAGAAAATATCAAACACATGGAGGCTTGCCTTGGTTCAATGCCCCCTGTTTCAGGTTTAGGGCCGTCAAACCATTCTGATTGTGGCCTAAACACCAAGACTCCTCGAGACAGGTCTAATTTAGACAGTTCATCGTCTCTCTTGGATGTTATAGAAGAGGAAGTTGCATTGGTTCAGGCAGCGGCTGAAGGTGAGGGAGCGGACTCCACTCCAGAGCCAGATGTAGTATCCGAACATCAAATTTCACGTAGAGAGTGGAAAATGCCAGCTAGGGCACTTACAAGAAGAAAGCTCTGAAATCTAATGAATTACATAAAACTACAAATAAAAAACTAAAAATCTACCCTCTCTTAAAATACAAAACACAAATACGAATATCGGAGACATTTGCGGCCTGTCTGTGGAAGAAGGTGTTTTCAATTTAACACAATTAGATGAGGAGAGCAAAAAGGCTTTAGACCTGAAGGATAACTCATGCTTGGCAAAAAACGGATGGAATGTGTAATTGACATAGCCTGTGATAAATCTATCACTGGCTCACTGAAGGAGTATGGAGAAGCGGCAAACACCCTTAGCCATAAGGGTGCAAAGTCTACTATAGCCAAACAAAAACTCAAAGAAAATGCATTAAAAAAAGGAACATCCTATTTTGGGTGCCACCAAAATTGAGGCACTAACTGGAGGGCCAGGGAATCAAAAAAATGTTGCTCGTAAAACAAAGGTGGTGACAAATAATACCCCTCTGGATATTGACCCCCTGGGTATTACAAATAACCAGAAGGTTTTACCCTTATCCACTCCCCCTGTACCTAATATTGAAGACCCCTTGAGTACACACAAAATTGAAGAAGTCGAGGAAGGGGTGGATGGTGAGGAAGTTAATGGAAATACTAACTCCAATCTTATTCCTAGTGAGGACATAAAAAATCTTGTCCAGCAAGCACTGATGAATCTCCTTGAACATTCCTCTAAGTTTGGTCTGCAACTACCCACACATATTAAGAAGGTACATGAAGAAGGTCTTAATACAGGCAATCCTCCTGACACTATGAGGCTATCTTTGGATAATTATCTGCAGATTTTGATTGAGCAAACATAATTGAAATAATAGCCCCTCAAATGATTATACCATTGAAGCATGGCCGTTTGGGCGGCCCTCTGCAAACTAGTGTCATAGACAATAATAAAAACTACACAGGAGCTGGACCTGTGCGGAATCAATTTGCTGCTCAATCACTCACCACTTTTAGTGAAACAATGAGAGAGGACTGTACAGCAGAATGTAGGATGGGTTCAAGAAGCAGGTAAAAACTACACACAGTATAAGGACCGGGAGGAGGGGACACTCAAAGGGAGTATAACTGACGGCAGTATTAGGGGGACCCTCCCTTTAGAGGATAGAGAAAAAACGCAATCACATAAAGGGTTTGTGAATAGAGTGCAGTGGAGGCAGCCTCACTTTGTGGATGACCCTAGTGTCATGTTAAATTTTATGTTGACATATGGAGTTCCCCCTCTCTTAACCGTGGGAGGATCCTATCTTTGTTCAATGAAATACCTAGATTATCTCTGATCTCCTCAGGAGATATTAAACTTGTTGATTATATACATCCTAGTAGGTATGACTATGTAAGGATCGTTTTTTATTCGAGGACTATACTTGAGCTTGTTCTTTCGGAAATAGAAACCCTGCAAAGATTTGGTTTTGATCTGGAATATTTTAGTAAGGGCTTTTTAAAGGCATGGGGAGGAGAGCAGGAGGTGATCTCAAAAGAATTACATGAGGGAATTCATGCTCAAAGTGAAGAGAGCGCAAACCAACACATGCCCTCTAATGATTCAGAATTCAGATGGCTGGCATTGACACTCAGAGTCTATCTCCAAGATTCAGGAAATAAAAGACAACCCCTAGAATTCCCGTCCTCTTACATTCTTGTCATGAAACTCTTGGGGAAATCGTTCACTTAAACAGTCATCCACTACCTGCGCATTATTATATGATGCTAGTTTCATCTGTCTTCAAGAAACATGGGCCGTACCTCCCTTATCATTGGTTGGCTTTTTTGTTTCAGGAATTGGCTGTTAAGATATCTAAAGGAAGACCCTCAGGCGGACTCCTTATGGCAGTTAAAACTAATATTCATGCTAAATATATAAAGACATTTAAGATTCATAGGTGGTGTATTGCTGTCCTTCTGAATCTTGGACTGCACAAGTCCCCTGTGCATTTATTGATTGTCAATGTATATTGGTGTCCTGATCTTGATCTCAGTGCGTATATAGCATTAATTGATTTAGTGATTCAGGAATGTCAAGAGTCTTGCAATGTCTTGAATATTATTATTGCCAGTGATTTTAATTCTGATGTGTGTTCTGGGAGACCACATATGGGTAATAGGGGTATCCAACTTCTTGCTGATAGCTGTACTTTCCGTAAATTAATTCAGGGAGATATTTATGATAATTCTTTTGTAGATTGGGGATTGTATTGTGTTAACAACCTATTGGAAGTCTCACAGGACCATTCGACATTGGTCTAGTGGAAGCTCGAGCTCCACTATAGATTATGTTTTTGTGAACAGGATGTTATTCAATATAATTCTAGACTTTTCTCTTGTCTCAACACAGGATAGTGACCATAAAATACTTAAAGCCTCTATACAAGTAGAATTCGCCATACATGAGGGAGAATTTTGTTCCTCTAATTTAGAAATTAATAATTCCTGAAATAGAATTTCCTGGCATAATGACAATATTGTAAAAGTAAACATATTGTTTCTGCAAGATTTTGAAAAACACGATTTTGATAAGAAATTGAAGATCTATGCGCATGATGTTTTTGAGAACTATCTTGACTCTGATATACAGTCCCTTTGGTATAAAGAAATTAACTATATTCAGTAGCATCCATAAGCATTCTTTTAGTATAGAAATGAAAAATCTTAAGAAAGAAAGGAATCGAGAAATGTGTTCACTTTATAAAGGATATGGAAACGATTCTTACACAAGTAGGGTGAACATTGTTAAAAATAAATGAAAATCTAGAGCAAGACAACTTTGGGCTAAACTTTATAAGAAAGATTCGGAAGAAATGCTTCTTTCTCTCTCTGACTTTAGCACTCAGAAGTTTTGGGCGCTAATTAATAATAAAGGGGATGTTCAACTATGTGCTCAAACTGTATGCATTTCATCTGATGTATGGGAAGGGCATTTCGGCACACATTATAGCTTGCCAAATCTGGATTGGATTGTCCCGAAGAATGCTCAAAGCTGTTCGTGGAATATTCCTTTCACTCTATCTGATATAAAAAGAATGATTATGCGTAGCTCTGCCTCCCGTGCTCCTGGCCCGAATATGCGCTTTAATATGGTCCTAAAAGGCAACTCTAAAATTATGGGCCAAAATTCTCCTCTTTCTTTTTAAGGATATTAGGATTTCTAGGCTCATACCGAAGAGTTGGCATATGTCCTATGTTGTTCCAGTTTACAAAAAGGGAGATAGCTCTAGTCCTTTTAGCTATAGACCAATTGCCCTTTTGGACACTAACTCTAAAATGTTTGCCTCCCTGATCCTGGAGCATATCCACGACTGGATTGATGATTCTCTCCATTTCAGTTTGGTTTTAAGAAGCTTGTAGGGGCGGATGCAGGTGGTTTGCTGATTCATATTATGCAACAATATGCATGGATTGTGGGGAATCCCCCCATTTATGTGGCTTCTATCGATCTTAAGTCAGCTTTTGACATGGTAAATAGAACCACATTATGGATAAAATGACACTCTTTAGGAATGCCTGCCCCTTTGTTGTTGATTCTTTACTACTTGCATTAAGATAACAGAATTAAGGTGCAACTTAGTTCTGATGGATTATTATCTGAAGAGATCAAGGTATATAACGGTTTAAGACAAGGATACATTTTTGCTCCTACTGTTTTCAACTTGTACTTTTCTGACGTGGGTTTGCATCTAAAGGATATATCTTTTGCTCCCCCAAAGGTGGAGGGGGAGTGAAGGTCTTTTGGGACTGCCTATGCCGATGATGTGACATTGTATGATCACACTCCCATTGGACTACAACGTCTTCTTATCTCCTTCAAAGATTATACATTTGCAAATTCCTTAAAAATCAACCATAGCAAAACAAACTGTCATTCTGCGTTTAAGCCATAGGAGAAGTCCCAATAAATACTCCTGGTTCTTAGATAATGAAAAATTACCAGTGAGTCTTGCTATTAGATATTTGGGCTACACCATATTTGGGGACAAGAAAAAGGCTAATTACCGTGGTTATCTTGATAAGAAAGTCAATCCACTCATATGCCAGCTGTGGACAATTAATATTAAGTATGGGAAATTGTCTATGCTTCCTTGCTTACGTATGTATAGAAATAAAACAGTGGCACAGTTATGCTATGGTTTGGAATTTGCCCCACTTTGGTGTAGGGGAGAAATAGATAAGTATGAGGCACGCATTTTAAAATCTATGGTTGGATGTCTGCCTAAGTGTGTACCCCTTTCTGCTATTCGTTACAAACTGGGGCTTTTTTCCATTAAAAGTATAGTTGAATGGCGTAGGCTTTCATTGTATAGGAAGCTGCTTTCATGTAAGGCTTCTACTCTATATGGAATCATTGAAAGTGGTATTCAGAATGGTATGGCCTCCTCAAGATACCTTACGGACATGGAAATGGAAGCACATGGAACCCTTGATAAAGTGAGGGTTCCCCATGAACTTCTAATCTCCAATCCAATGAAAGTAAAGAAACTGCTCCTTTATTATGACTGGAACTTAACGGTAAAAGAAGTACTGAACAAAAAAATTAGTCAGCTTGTTTCAAATTATAAAAAGATGGGTGTTCCTGAGCCATGTTTGCTCAAATTTCCCGACAAATCGTGGAGGCAAGATTTTATGAGGTTTCATTTCAATGTACTTGGAACAGGTGAAATTAAGGACATTAAGTCAGGAGGTACAGATTTGGCCTCCATATGTAGATTCTGTAAAACAGAGGCTCTTTCTGAAACACTTAAACATATTCTGACAGAATGTGATGGATTAAGAACAGAACAAATTAGTTGCTTCTCCCACTATGTACCCAACACTGAGCGTGTGGATTAGAATTTGTTATGGCTAGCCATGCCACATGGTACAAGAATCAAGTTCCAGTTGGCCGTATTAAGATATTCGAAGATACATTGCGGATTGTAATTTTGGTATATAGCTATTATAGCTTGTAGATAAGGAATTGCTGTGTCTAAATCTACTTAAAAATAGAAGAGACTGCCTTTTCTCAGAATTTAAGTGTTGCTTTTTATTTTATGAAATCTTTAAACTAGAAATACTAGGAAGACATTTTCTTAACATGAATATAGAAGTTTATTTGTGATAAGTAGTTATGTGACCTTTTCTACTGTAATACTTAGAGATGAAGTGTTATTTTTGATACGTTGTGATGCTGAATGAATTATTCTTTTTAGGTTGTTTGTTTTAATTCATTTGTTTACTGATTGATGTTTTGTCTGTAATTTTAGTTTTTTTCTTCTGCAAGAAAGTCTGTATTTTTTATGTATTTTACCTTCTAAATTCTTTTTGTAAAGGTTACTGTGTAACCAAAAACAAATAATAAAAAAAGGAATCGGGTCAGGAGAACTGAGAGAACCCCTTTACTAACTTCCCTAGAGACCCTGCAGACTTAATGGTATATTGTCGAATTGAAATATTTGAAGAAAAAGGTAATCAGAACATTGAGGCCTTCAAGTCCCACAATGCCCTAAGTACTGGGACGAGAAAGAGGGACTCAAAGGCACTAAACTGCAGGGTGCAGTTTAGTGTTTCTAATGACCCACACCTAAGTGGCACTTTTGAATATATAAGGCCCCCTCAGGTGCAGGCCATTAGAACAAGGAGATGGAGTAGTTGCAGTGGTAGTAGAAGAGGAATGAGAGCGGAGCCACCACTATCTTTGAAATGGATGTCGGTCCTGAGAAGGTCTCCAAGATTTATGGCCTTATTTGCAGAGGTTGCGCAGTGGGAAGCAGTGTTGAACAAGGTTTCCCCATGGACAGAGAGCCTCTCTTTATAGCGTGCAGTGTCCCGGTGGCTGGCGAACACCAGAGTGCACAGGGAGCGAGAAAGCCGACTTTCCCAATCGGGGCGGGCTGTGGGAAAACAAACAGTCTGCTGTTCAAGAGGCAGCAGAAGAGGCAGAATGAAGAGTGGCAGCGGATTGAGCTGACGGATGTGCAGACACCAGTGAGTTTACCATTGTCAGTTAATCCTGGTATGCTCCGTAATCGACCGCTGGCCACTAATAACAATTTTGAATACCAAACTAATAGTCACATTGGTGTAATAAGAACTTTAGAAAAAGGCAAGAAAAGAAAGGTTATAATCATTGCTATCAAAGCCAATATTTTTGCCAAGATCAAGAGGGGGCAGCACTGAAGCAAGCTAACTATTACCACCATTGCCAAAGTAAAGAAGGGGCAATACTTCAAATAGCATATAATCCATAGTGGCTGAATAACAAGAGAACATTATTGCAGAAAGATCGTAACCATTATTGCCAGAGTGAGGAAGCGGCAATAGTTGAGGCAATAATTGAACAAGACATCAACAAGCATTGCCAAAGCAAAAAAGGGACAAGTGTAATAAAGAAACATTGTCAGTAGTTATTTAATGTGAAAGTGGCAATACAAGAGTGGCAGGACAGAAGCCCTCCTGGTAGAAAGTAACAAGGAGGAGAGGAGCATAACCTGCATTGCTTGTGGCAAATACAACAGAATAACAAATAGCACCGATATGTATTACGTCTTCCCAAAAGAAGTTGTGAATTTCGATGCTATTGAAAGCTCAAGACTTTGCCAAAAGGTTTGAAGTAAACCTCACCACAGAGTACTTGTAGTAGTGTTGGGAGCTTTTGTCCTGGCAGGCGAATATACCAGGACAGGGACCTTTTACTGGTAGTCCTGGCAGGTTAGTGGCAAGACCACTAAAGTGTTCACTAAAATTGTTGTGGAATCATCCCGACAAAACATTATTGTTGAAACAGAAGAATTGTGAAATATTTTAATTTTCTTAAGGAGAAGAAGTTGTGTTTTGGTTTCTATAAGTGGAGAGATAAAGGGCCTTATTGCGAATTGGGCGGTAGCCCTTTAATCCGGCAGTAACAGAATTAGCGCCGCCAATACTGCTCTGCCGGATCACGAGTCAGCGCAAATACCTCCGGACGCAAAAGGTACTTGCGCTATTACAGCTGGCGTTAATCGCACCGACACCACAAAAAGCAAATACAGCCGTATCCAAAGTGCATTCTCTGCGGTATTGGCGCTGAAAACCGGCACTAGTACAGCCGAGAATTACCCCCAGCCTCCAGCTCGGGGTAAATGAACCCAGGTGCCAGGAATAAAGCCACAGGTGAATACAATGCACACAAGAGGGCTACATAAGACCCACCCATGCCCCAAACACTGTTTCCCACACCATGCTGCCATTATTTGTTGCAAGCTGGCTGGGACAGGCAGCTGCTCAGGCTGTGCCTGGACCTTCAGATGCTGGACAACCAGGCCAGAGTACGGTGTGAGGGGGGGTTAGAATGAAGAGACAGAAGAGGAGGAGGAGGAGTAGGCGCAGGAGGAGGAGGGGAGCAGCCCGAGCAGCAAGGCGAGCACCCATCCCCAGGGTCAGGCCATCACCCTGGACCCTCAGTGACACCCAGTTAGTAACGGAGTACCACCTGGACAGGTAGACTATCACTGAGCTGCTGGCCACAATACATGAAGAAATTGGGAGCAGGATTAACATCCGCACAGCCGTGCCCCCACTGGTGATGCTGGTGGCAGTCCTGCAGTTCTTGGGGACAGCACTTTCCACCACTCCGTGGCCATTATGCATGGCATCGCACAGTCAACATTCTGTGCAGTCCTTGGCCAGGTGCTAGATGCCCTTCTGGTCCATGTAAACCAACACATCTCACTGCCCACCCCCCAGGACCAGGTGAATGGCATGAAGGCACGCTTTTATGCCACCGCACAACTGCCCAATGTGATAGCAGCCATCGAACGCACCCATGTTGGTTGTCTGTAGGAACCACAAGCACTACCACTCCCTGAACTTGCAGGTGACCTTGGCCCCTGACCTCATTATAACCCACTGCTATGCCCACTACCCAGGATCCACCCACAACTCCATGGTCCTACTCAACAGCACACTGCCGGGATACATGCAGAGGCACAGAGGACAAGGGACCTGGATAGTCGGTGAGTACAAACCCTGCCACACATGCACGTTGAAACACAATTTAAAAAATGGGGGGGTTAGCCACAGAAACCATGGCATAACAAGAGGAAGCACTGGCAGCACCCATGCAGCCCCTGCAACATCAATGGGGGGCATCCAAGGGTGCATGCACACGTTTGACACACCTGGGCACACACATGGTGATGGACATACACTACTGCCATCACAATGACACATCAGACCACATGTACCACAATGTATCTTGAATGTGGCACTGCTCAAATCCGCACAGCAGCACCCAACAGCATCCACCCATGCCACAGCAGTCTGCCGATGTGCAGTCAATCTGGACACGCCACAGAACACCTGCCATAAAGTCACTGTGTGCATGTACAGGAGAAGTAATTCATGGCATAATATACAAATGATGTACACCCATCACAATACACATTGCATGGCCCAGATGCACACAAGAATGCTCATAGCTAACAATTGCCAGATACATTGATACTGCAGACCTATGCATGAGACAAATGACTGATCTCCATATTACACCCCATGCAGGTTTGTTTGTTTATTCATTTGTAATGCACACCAGACCCGGAGGTATCGGGGCGCGACTCTGGATATCTGCACTAGCGTGGCGGATGACCCCTGCGCGTGACCCACGTACACCATATGAGACCGCCTACAACCATCCCGACTGCCGGACCTGCGTTTGCATAGAGCTCACATTTGGACTCCTGAAGGCACGATGCAGGTGCCTAGACCACACTGGAGGGGCCCTGATGTATAGTCTTGGTGTGTGTTATGATCCACAATATTTGCCTAAGGAGGAATGTGCTCCTCCCCCCCACTCCCTGACGCTGATAGGCCACACCCAGGGGAAGATGGAGATGACGACCATGTGGCAGGAGTCGGGACATACACCCACAGGGATGAAGTGAGGGAATGGAGAGCGGCCAGACCGGCCCTAATAGACAATTACTTTTAGTGTGTTGACCTGATCCAGTATACAACCTGCACAGTGTGAATAAAGAGCACAAGAACACAATCATGAATGTCCTTGCATGTCATTTTTTCAACAGATTTTGTATGTAATCTTTTCAAACTCCATCCCCCCTGCCTCCTCCCACCAGCAACACCCAAGCACAATATCCCCCCTCTCCCCACCCACTACCAACTCCCCAGCACACTAACCCCCCCCTGTCCCCACCCACCACCAACACCCAGCACACTATCTTCCCTCCCCCACCCACCACCAACACCCCAGCACACTATCCCTCCATCCCCCACCCACCACCAACACCCCAGCACACTATCCCCCTTACCCCCACCCACCACCAACATCCCAGCACACTATCCCTCCTCCCCCCACCCATCACCCTGTTTATATTGAAGCCACTCAGGCCAATAATAGTCATGCCATTCATGATGCACGTGCCCTCTTCTCCGGACCCCCAGCTTGCGGGGATCATGAGCGCAGCTGGCACAGGGATTCCGCCAAAAGGTGCTTTGTTGTGATTCCACTGTGGGGGGGGCTGGAAGTGGATGGAATAGAAACTGCCAGGTGGTGATGCCTCCACCACCGGCACAACCACCCGTCCTGCCAGCCCGGATGTCCCAGTGCAGCCACCAGCCCCAGCTCTGCCACCATCCCTGGGGCAAGTGCCTCCAGAGCTGTCTATTCAGGAACTCGCAGTACCACAAGGGGCCCCAGAAGCTCAGCTGCATCCGGTCTCGCAACATCCACATATAGTGGGCCAGGGACCTGAGCCCACAGTGGGAACCCAGTAACAAGGTTCTGATCAGGTGGGGGCGGGCCCCACATATACTAATGACGAGGAGAACGCAGAGGGATCGATGTCTGCCAGGGCATTTCATAACAGGCTGGCAGGATTGGCACAATTCTTGGGGGATACTGCAGTCTCAACAGGAGCAGCTGGAGGCAGGTGTCTTGGCAGAGGTGCAAACATTAAGGTCATCAACCAGGTTGGGCATACCATTGCAGAAGGATGTGGAGGCCCTGGTCAAAAAGGGCTGTTCGAAAGCTCAGTCTGCCCAGCCAACGAATAAAGGGCTAGATGCCAAGTACAGGCAGGCGGATGGTGACACCATTCTGCTGTCTGCTCATCCCTAGCCTCATTCGTCTGTTATCACGGCGGCTTTGATGTATTTGAAGCCGCAAGCTTCTACCACGTCCACCACCATGATGTCCCTCTTAGCAAAGGAGGACAGGATGTTGGAGACTTTCAGAAAGAAGGTGTACCTGAATGCTGGGCTACATCTGAGGCAGGCAAATGCAGATACCATGCTGGCTGCCGCAAACCAAATGTTATGGTGGGACATCTCTGACTTCCTGCAAGAGTTGCCTCTACACAAGCAGGCCTCTTTCAAAGTGGGATTGGCGGATGCCAAGGTGGTGGCGCATGACATCATGGAGTCAGCAGTGGCCCGCATAGATACAGCGGGGCTGGCCATCTGCATAGCCACAGACGTGAGGCGCTCGGCCTGCATGAGCGGATTGTCGACCTCCCTTTTGAAGGTGTGGATTTAGTCAACTCTTCCACAGATGAAGAGCTGATTAAAAAGATGGCGAGCTCCCAGACCGCAAATTCGTTTGTACGAGACAAATTGGCAAGTAAAACCTTTGGGCAACCGCTTTGAAACAAAATTTACTTGAGGTATAAGCACCTTACAAATGCACAATAAATAAATAAGGCTGGTCGGAGCAAACAGGGAGAGCATTTGAGGGTTTCTGGGGGTTTCAGGAACGCAGAGCACGTCAACCTGACAGGTGACCCAGCCTGCATAGACTTAAGCAGCAGCGATCATCTAAGAAGGAATTCTTCCAGTCCTCCACCCATGCCCCAGCCTCAGATGGGAAGAAACATTGAAGGGGGCATCCGGATCCACAGCTCTCATGTGTGGGGGCAGGCTTGCCTCTCACGCTCGGTTCTGGCGCTGTCGTTTCTCAGACCCTTGGACCATCTCATCGGTCTCGACTGGCTTCCGTCTTCCCATCCCTCCGGTTCCCCCTTCCCCCTCTCCCCTTCTACAGATTGGGCCCCCCACTCTCCTGGCAGAGATCTCATCTCTGGTTTCCAACAGAGCAGTGAAGGAGGTTCCTCCTCCTCAGGGGGGTTCCAGCTTTTATTTGAGGATTTTCGTCATTCAGAAAAATAACCAGGCAGGCCTGAGAGTGGTCCTTGATCTGCCGTTCCCCATTCCATCGGCAGAAGGCAGGGGTGGTGCGTGCCTCATGACTCCTGCTGCCCACCACCATCCTTGGTTTTGATGCTGATGGAGCAGCTTTCTGCAACTAAAAATCAAAGGTAAGCCCCGGTGGGCTAATTATCGCTGCAAAAACGAAAGTTTGAAAACAAAAAAGATTTTATTTGCAAAAACTTTCGGCGAGCGCTTGTCATCCTGATAATTGTTTTGAAGAAGCACTACTCATTGACATTTGACTCATTTCTGAGCTTCACCCTGCCTGTGGCCATTTGGATATTCAGCACTGCAGGCCCATTCACACTCTGATGACCGACCCTTCCTGGGGTTAGGAGCCACCACCCATTGCCAGCCTGCTGCCCCTTCTCGATTGGCTGCCTCTCTGCCTTTAGCCAATCGGAGATGCCGGCAGGCGGAAGCCAGCCCCTCCAGTCAAGCTAAGGCCTTGTCTGAGCCTGTCTAGGCCGGGGAGGGCCTGGAAGGCCCCCCACAAACTAAGCATCGCCCCCCAGACTTGATCCGTGAACATCAGCGCTTGCAGCATTACATGAAGTGAGTGATGGCTGTACTCTCTGTGCCACCTCCACCAATCCTACTGAACCTTTCTACTCTGCATTTGTACTTTGCCTTCTTTGACACCAATAATCTTCATCTCCTATCACTGCATTTAGGCTGTGTGTAGCTTTACCGTCTGTGCACCTCTGTTGCATTGCATCTGTGCCCTTTTACAGAAATTCGATTTTAGGCTGTGTGTAGCTTTGCTATCTGTGCACCTATCTTGCATTAACATCTGTGCCTTTTTACAAAAATTGGATCTGTGCACCTCTTATCTCTATTCATTTCTGGTTTGCATTTATGCCATTGTGACTACTTCATCTAGGCCACCTGCTGAGTTTAGCTAAAACTGTGCGGTTCAGCCACTCTTCTTACATTCCTCAACTATCCTCTGCTGCCCCTATGGCTCTCTCCATCTCTCCTATTTTCTCTAACTGCAACACTATCACCTATCCCCCCTCTCGCGAAGCCCGGTAGAAAAAGCACAAAAAAGACATCTTGAGTGCAAACCTTGGACTTCCCATCGCAGGCACTTACATCAGCGCTTCCTCCCAAGAGGTTTTCACTGATATCCTCTTCTCTGTCCCCTCTCCAGATCTATGGACCCCTATCTCATCTCCACTCTCTCTCCTTCCACATCCTCTACCATTAGTGGTGGCACAAAGTGGGAAGTTCTCTTGGCTGGCTTCTCATCCTCGCGTTGTTTCATTAATGTCTATCACACAGGCAATATCCTGGTTCAGGGCCCACAACCCAGCCTCCTCCTCTTTGACTGGATTCTGCCTTCTCTCATTAATGTTCCTTCTGTCTCCTGCATCTCCCCCTACCACTCTCCCGCTACCCTCCTCTGACTGATGTACCATGCCCCTGTACACCACCTCAGAAAACTTTCAAAAGGCAGAGACCTCCTTCATCTGGCGACTCTTAACGCCTGCTCAGCCAACAAACTTTCCGTTGACATCTGCATCCTTCTTGAAGACATTGACCTCAACATTCTCGCTCTTACAGAGATATGGTTTAATGCCAGCTCAGTCACTGCTTTTGACTCCCTCCTCCCTGATGGCTTCAAAATCATCTCAAAGCCTCGATCTCACCGCACTGGCAGGCGGGTTGCCTTAATCTTCCCTGATTGGGTTCCTGCTTCCATCTTACCCACCCACCACCAACCTTTCCTTTCAAAGCCTGGTTTGCAAGTTGGTCATCTCTCCCATCTCCACCCTGTCCATTACTACCATTTACCGGCCTCCAGGTGCCACCACCGTGTTTCTTTCAGAATGGGCTGATTTCTGCTCTTCTTTCCTTTCATCCACCTGCAACCTCCTCCTGGGTGATTTCAACATCCAACTGGAGTCCCCTGGCTCTGCATCCACTCTCTTCACTGACCTCTGCACCTCTTTCCCTCTCCATTGTCCCTTCTGGGCCGACCCACTCAGCTGAACACACTCTGGATGCCCTCATACACTCTGACCTCTCTCTCTCTCCTCACCAGTAGTCACCCCCCTCTCCTGGTCAGACCATACTCTCCTCTCCTCCCTCATGGGTCCCTTTGGCCCTTTGACCGCCCCCCAAAAGCCCCAGAAACCTCATTCACTAACATCTGCCTGATGTGTCAGATGCTCCCTTCGCTTCCACCTACATTCCCCCTCACCTCCTACCTCTGATACTACCTCTGAACTCAGCTCTCAGCAATCTCCACCTTTCCATCACCAATACTCTTAACATTCTTGCCCCAGTCGTCATGAGGATCCGCCTGAAACCTGCCTCTAAGTGTAACACCTGCTACAACTCAGAACTTGCGTCCCTGAAACAAAAGTGCAGGTTGGCGGAACAAAAGTGGCAAACTTCAGGCTCACCCTCTGACAAACTGGCCTGCCGCCGCCTCCAAAGGGAATACAGACTCTACATCCGAAGCAAAAAAAGAGCCCACATACAGATACAGGTTTCCGGTGCATCCAACAACACGGCTGAACTTTTGAAGATCTGCAGGTAACTAGGCAACCCATCCGCAGTCTCCTCCTCCCCTTCTCCTTCCCAGGCACTCTGCAACGCACTGGCCACACACTTCGCCACCAAAACTCAGGACATCCTGAACACCCTTGCTAGCCACCCTCCCAACCCATCTCTCCCCCCTTGCCTCTCTTAGCTCCTCTCCCACCCCTCCTTCTTCTCCTTCTCCCCTGTTTCACCTGAAGTTGTTACCATAGTTGTCGGCTCCATGAAGGTCTCTTTTAAACAGGTTTGCCCTTGCTCATCCAGAACCATCAATGATAACATTGGCTCCCTCACTGATTTCTGCAATCACTCTTTTGACACTGGATCATTCCCCTCCTCCCTTAAGCACTCCCTTGTGTGCCTACTCCTGAAAAAACCTGCAGCAGACCCTACCTACCCTGTCAACTACTGCCCTATTCCCATCACCCCCTTCCTGAGGAAGTTGATGGAGAAGCTTGCATTGCCCCAACTCAACTCACACACTGAACTTGTTGATGGTCTCCACAACCATCAATCTGGATTCCAAGCACGGAAACTGCTCTTCTGAACACCCGTGAAGAACTGCTTGCATATCTGGACTCCAACTCCCCTGCTGTCCTCATCCTTTGACGCAGTCAACCATTCCATCCTCATACAAAGGCTCCACGATACCCTTAGTATCGCGGAATGAGCACTGGACTGGCTGACATCCATCCTTACTGACTGCTCTTCCCAAGTCATCTTGGGCACCTTCTACTCTCCTACTTCCTTCTCCTCCTGTGGCTTCCCAGACGGTTCTATCCTCTCCCCTTTAACATCTACCCTGCTCTACTTGCACGCCTCATCTCCCCCTTCAACAACTTCCAGTGTTATGCAGATGACACACAGCTCTTATTGAAACATCCTGATGACCCTCTTACACCATCCGTCATCCCCGACTGCCTAGCTGCCATCCAGTTCTGGTGCACCTCCAACGATCTCTGCCTCATCGACTGACAAAACGGAGATCCTTCCCATCGGGACCCCTGCTCCCTCAACCTTCCCTTCACTCTGGCCTTCCTCCTTGGGCTCTCCCCCTGCTCCTTCTTCTGAAGCCAGACACCTTGGAGTCATCTTCGACTCCTCTCTCTCCTTCCTCCCTCACAATCAGGACATTGCCAAGATGTCCCACTTTCAGCTTTTCCTTCTCAAAGGAATTCTCCCTTTTCTCACTTTCCCCCAGAGGCTCAATGTTACCCGAGCCCTGCTTCTCTCTAGGCTTGACTATTGCAATAGCCTCCTCCTGAATCTACCTTCTGCCACTCTGCAACCCCTCCAGCTAATCCAGAATAGGGCAGCAAGACTTATCCTTGGTATTTAAGTCCAGGGACCGCATCTCTCCTGCCCTAAGAAGTCTTCATTGACTCCCTGTTGCTGCACGGATTAAATTCAGATCCCTCTGCATTATCCACAGGGCTGTCTGGGCCCAGGGACCACACTATCTCCAACTTTATTTGACTAAATACTCTCCCTCTCGACCACTTCGTTCCTCTGGCACCAACTCTTTGTGTGTACAGCGTTTTGCTAAATAGAGGGTAGTTGTCCCAACTATTTCAGCAAAGAGCTGAGCATTTTCCCGGAAGTCTACTTACGGTCCTTGGGTCTAAATATAGAAACAATATGTGAACGACCGGACTATGAGTCAGTAATCAAAAAGTAATCCAGGGAGGTGGATAAGATAAAAGACATCAACAACTTGTGTAAGTTGAGTAGATACAGAGAGTACTCTCATCAAGGATTTGAGGGGAGCAAACCTAGAACCTACTTAACACACTGGTCTAACCCATCTCTGAGGCGATTTACATTGCAATTAAGACTGAATATATAGGGGACCAAAGAATATATGAACAAGTGGAACAGGACTGACCACCAAGTTGATCACATAAGGTGTAGGTAGGCATTGTGATACAGAGGTGGAAACAATACGACACTGACTGCTTGCACAGTTTTGAAGCCCCTCTATATCAAAGGCTATGGAGGGCGTGTCAGGCACATGGAGAACATAAGCAGGGATCAATTCTGGTCGGACCTGATAAGGGCAGAATCTATAGTCCATAATGCTGCTGCCCACCACAAATCGCAAAAGGCGACGGCGTAGACTTGAATTGACAATCATTGGGAAGAAAAGGGGCTTCCATATGGCAAACCCAGACATCATAAGCAGAAATGTGCCATCATAACTATATATATACAGATAGTGGTTTATGTCCTTGTTTGTAACTGTTGACATTGACAAATTTCTTTTAAATATAGTAGGGAAAGTGATTATAATTGTGTGTTTTTAGGAAATGTTATTTTAATTTTGTAATTTTTATATGCAAAAGTTTGTTCTTGATTGAATATAAACTAAAAGCATTAATAAAAAATTTAAAAACAGAGGGTAGGCTGTCGATCGCTTTCCTCAGATGGCTCCCTCCTACGGAACTACCTCCCACTGCCTCTGTGCCTTGAGTAGGACTTTCTTAAATTCTGGAAACTGATCAAGACCTTCCTCTTCACCTCCTCCTTCCCTTCGTTTCTTCTCTGCTAATCCCACAGTTGCTCTGATTGGTGTCTGGGGCCCCTATGCATCCTCAGGGGCCCCTGACCTCCTACACCCAATTGGCCCAGCTCCTGTCTTCCCTCCGCCTTGGAGGATCACAATTACTCCTAACGTGGCCCTTGGCCATGCAGCACTCAACAAACCAAGCACTTCATCTGTGGCTCACCCATGAGCCCGGACCCCTCAAGCACTTACTCCCTCTGTCCTTTTCCTTGCTGCACTTGCACATTCTGAATACTCACAAGGCATAGCATGTTCATCCTTCCTCCTTTTCCCTCCACTGCTCTTATTAATGATTGTGTTATATTATGTATTCCACTGCCTTGACCTCTCCCCCCCTTCACCCTGTGGGCACTTTGAAAAAGTATTTTACTTGCTGTATAAGCACCTAACAAGCAAACAATACATAAAATAAATCCTCTACCTACCCATTCAAAGGTTTAAGATGGTCACGCCAGCACTGATTGTGGAGTCTCTGTGTGGGAGAGACTGGATGTGCTCCCTGGACCTCAAGGATGCTTACCTACATGTCCCTACTTGGCAGCCTCACCTTCGCTACCGCAGGTTCACCGTTATGGGCCTGCACTTGCAGTACACACTGCTCCAGTTTGGATTGGAATCGTCGCCAGGGTCTTTACCAGGCTAATGAACTTTGTGATTTATATCCTCCACTCTGAAGGACACCATGTTTATCCATACCTGGACAACTGGCTGATCAGAGCTACGTCTCCAGGTGCAGTGCAGCATACAGCCCAGTATCTAATGGACACCCTGTAGGAGCTGGGGTTCTCTATCACCCAGTGGAAATCTCTGCTGTCCCCCACCCAGTTCTTGGTGTTTCTGGGTTTAGTGTGGGACACACAAGGAGAAAGGATCCTCCCGACACAGGACAGGATCAAGACAATGAGGGCGGCTTTCGGTCATTTCCTCAACAGGACATCAATGTCTGCCTGGTTGTTGTAACACTTGCTGGGGATCATGGTGGCCTCCCTCCTAGCTGTTCCTTTAAACAGGCTAAACATTATTAGAATACAGATGCATCTGGCGAGCTGTTGGAACTAGGAAAGGGATCCACAGATGAGCAGGATAACCATACCAGGGGATCTACGGTGGAGAGAGGAGACCAACCTTTCAGTGGGTATGCTGTTCCTACAGCCTGACTATAATTATACCAAACAGATCTGTTGCTGGAGGGCTGCGGGGGCCACCCTAGACAATCACTCAGTTCACTGGCTTTGGTCTCATGGACAAAGAGAACCACATAAACGTGTTGAAACTCAGGGATATACATATAGCGCTAAGAGCATTCCTACCCTGTATCAAAGACAGTGGGAGTGCTGTTTCAAACAGACAGTTCCACTTGCACTTTACATCAACAAACAAGGGGAAACTAGGTCCCCTCCCCTATGCAGACTGACGATCCAGATATGGGAGTGGGCTATCTCTCACAACATCCACCTGTCAGCTGTCCATCTGCCGGGCTGACAGCAGTGTGGAGGCAGACAGGCTAGGCAGGCTGGGGGATGACAACTATAAATGGGAAATAAGTCCCAAGTTCTGAGCAACATATTTCAGGCATGAGGCCATCTAACAGTGAATCTATTTGCCACAGAAATCAACAAAACATGCAAACTATTCACATCCAAGATGTACTTGGGCAAGCACTCTCTGTCCTGGAGTAACCTTTGGGCCTATGCCTACCCGCCAACAAGTTCTGGGAGTCCCAGGTTTGCTACCTGGACACAGGGGCGTTGCTAGGGGGGGGCTAAGGGGGCTATAGCCCCTGGTCTTTTGGTTGTAGCCCCGGATAGAATCTCAGGAGCTACAGCCAAGAGTCTAGCTAGCCCCCAGTCCCAACAGTTCCGACATTAGCCTAGCCCCGGGTCTTTTCCAGACCTAGCAACTCCTCTGCCTGGACATGTGATGCTGCAACACTTACAGTTGGCTGAGGAGAATATGCAAATTATCCAGAAAACGAGAAAGGACTCCAGTAGGAGTCAATATAAAAGCAAGTGGTCAAGGTTTTGCTTTTGGGCAAGAGATCAGGGGATAGACCCTATGTCCTGCTCCTTGGACCATGTCATCTCATTCTAGCAAAGTCGGGTGTACAGGTAGACATGTGCCACACCTATATGGCAGCTATGGGGACATCTAAAAACTCAGATTCCACGTCTTACTCCACGTCAAACCGAGTGGTGAAAAGACACCTCACGGGACTGACGAGACTGTATCTGCCATTTAAGGGCCCTCACCCGGTGTCGATTTAAATGTGGTGCTTAACGCTATTGCACATAAGCCATTCGATCTGATGGCCACTACTGAGATCAAGCTTGTTATTATTAAAACGGCATTGCTGTTGGGGCTCGCCTCAGCACACTGAATTAGCAAGATACAGGTGCTCGTGGCGCACGCACCCAGGGTTTTTACTGAAGTGGTCAGAGCTTTACATTTAAGTGAGGAAATATTGTGCTGCCAACTTTCTTTCCCAACCCACAGTAGCAGGCAGAAACGGTTCTCCACTGTCTGGATCGCAAAAGGACACAGAAATTCTACCTTGACAGGACAAAAGAGTTCCGCAAGACGGACACATTGTTTGTAACATTTGGGGTAGCGAACACAGGCTCTCAAGCCTCCAAAGCTTCCATAGCAAGATGGCTCTCACAGAAGCATACATGGGGCAGAACAGGGAAAGCCCTGCAAATCTGCACGCTCATGTGGTCAGGAAAAAGGCTACTGCTGCATCCTTCCAAAGACATGGTCTATGGCAAGTTATCAGCACCGCGGCTACAAGAGCTTTCCCATGTGCCTTCTGCAAGCACTGCTGTCTGGACAGAAGCACCAGGTCTGATGCAGCCTTCGAATAGGCAGTGCCCAGATACTTGTTTGCATGATAGGTTCTCCAGCATGGTGTCCGGCATGGATTCACATGCTCGTGAATATTCCCCGTCGTCAGGCTGGGAATCCTCAGTAGAAGAAAAAAAGTTTCACTTTTACTTAAAAAATGTATTTCTTTTAAACCAATCACTTTCCTCTGGGTCATACTGCCCCAATCCAATGGCAGTCCTCTCTCTAAGCCCCTGCTCTAGCAGCCATCTTCAGATTTGTACTGCACGCTTCAGTGTTGGGAGTCCTCGAGTTTGCTCTCTGGGCTATTTGTACGTTTTTTCGTGGTTCTCAACAGAAAAAGTTTCTAATTTTGTTTTTGAAGGAGCCCATGTGCTCTTTTCTCCATTGGCTGACAGCGGGGTTCCGTTGTCAGTGAAGTTCAACGCCCCTCAAGAGCGAAGCATGTCAAAGATTCTAGAAGGTCATCGAACCTACTTCGCGCCCTCCGAACATGATTGAGGAGAAGGAGAGAAGGTCCCTCTTCAGGCCCTGCAACAAATGCGGTCTACGGAACATGTTTGTGGAGGACAAGCACCTGCAATGCCTCTACTGCCTGCACCCGGACCACGAGGAGGTGGAGTGTGAAATGTTCCTCTGGTTCTCCAAGAAGTCGACGAGGGACAGGCACAGTAGACTGGCAGTGTGGCTCAACGCCAAGGCCTCTGACCCGTGCTCCAAGCAGGGTCAGGCCTCACCCAGGACCGGCCTGTACGAGTAGTCGTCTTCTAAGTACTTTGAGGGTGCCTCATCCATGGGGACCCAAGACAAGGCCAAGATCCGCAAGTCCGAGTCCACCGGGTTCGCCACGGAAGCGGGTCCCAAGGTGGATAGGGTGCAATCGACATCACAGTCCGCCTCCATTGCCAGCCGGCAATCAAGCTCCTCCCTGAAAAGGAAGTCATCTACCCCGCATAAACTTCGTGAGAAAACCAAGAAGCCTTGGACGGAGAAGATGGCCGAACAGCCCAAGCATGCCCAAGCGGCACAGGCTAAGACCTCGTCAGCGACGGAGTTGGCGACTGCTACTGCCACCACTGCTAAGGGCACTGACCATGCAAAAGTAGCCACTGCAGCTCAGAAGCTGTCCCTAGCCCCAAGTCCCGACACTGCCGCATTGACTTTGGCAAAGTCTGCTGAGATGCCAAAGGGGGGGAAACCGGCTCAAGCCCCGCTTCAAGCCCCTCAGGATGGAAGAATGTGGGGCGAGGAGGCTCCGAAAAAACCCTCCCAAGCGGTGGCCCAAGCCATGGAGGTCTCTTCCACGGACGACGAAGACCAGGAGTCCTTGCACACGGTCCACAAGGACGTTGAAGAGGGCGGCGACAACGGTGCAGGACATAGTTTTCCTATTCCGCCTGCTCAGCTGAAGGACATTTCCTTGGATATTCTGTCGACCTGCACACCTTGGTGTCAGAGATCTAGATGAAGTTGCCTCCTGCTCTGGCTCCTGTGGTACCCTAGGTCCCCGATCAGCCTCCGGCAAAGGAGCATCATCCGATGCCACGGTTTCAACCTCCTCCACCACGTCGGGTAACTTCCCCCCCCAGCAGACACGGGTACGGGGATGGATACAGCCCCAACGAAGATGGACGACGATGAGGATATGGTCGCAGCGAACAGCAAATCTCCACATTTGGATGTTACACATAGGGTGTCTCCATCGGATGAGGTGGGATCCTTCCACTCCATGATCTCAAGCGCCTCGAGCTGTCCCAGCTATTTCCTGAGGAGACCAAGAAGGAGGGCTTCTTGTACCAGAGGCGCGAGGCCAAGAGAAAGGCGGTCGTGGCGGTACCCCGTCTGGATGACGTTTGAGAAGAGGGCTGGGTTAGGCTGGAGAAGAAATATAAGGTACCGGACACCTCTCCCAAATGCCTGCGGTCGCAGCCATCGCCAGGGAAGAGGATGGACGCCATGGGAAGGAAAGTGATTTACACTGCAGCGTCCAATATCAAGGCGACCAAAGCACTGGCAATCCTAGCAAGGTACAACAAAGAGTTGTGGTACAAGCGGGGACCTTTTCTGGAGTTCCTCCCTGATGATAAGAAAATGGAGGCAATCACTCTCATCCAGGAAGGGGAGGTAGCGTCTGATCACGCCTTCACAGTGGCGTTGGACGTCGCCGAAAGGGGGTTCTGGCAAATGGGGAAGGGTGTCTGCCAAAGCTGGATGAAGGCCACGAATTTCCATCAGGAGGTCCAAGTGAAGGTGCTGGACATGCCCTTCGACGGAGATAACCTATTTGGGAAAGTCGTCGACGAGTCCCTCCAGGCAATCAAAGTAGATATGCAGACGGCCTGTTCCCTGGGCACCCTCCAGAAGCACTGTTCTTCTTTTTTCGCTCCTCCATGGGAAAGTCGAGCAGGTCTTCAAAAGGTTTCTCCTCACTGTACTATCAACCTTCCAGATCCACAACTCAGGATGCCTACAGAGGCCGTTCCCAGGCCTACGGTAGTGGAAGACAGCGTCGCCGACGCCAGCAGGGCAGGACGCCCGCGCCGAACCAAGCCTGAACTGGCCGGGACGTCGGGCCCCCACTCGTGCACCGCGTGGGAGGCCAGCTGACGAGGTTCGTCAGCAAGTGGAGAAAGATCGCCACTAACAGATGGGTGCTGGACGTTCTCGCCCAAGGACACACTCTGGAGTTTCAACGCAGGTGTCTGTGGATCCCTCTGGTTACCCGTCAGGAGCAGCACATCCCTCAGCTCCTGGGAGAGGTACAGGCCATGCTGCAGAAAGGGGAGGCCATGCTGCGAAAAGGGGAAATAGAGCTAGTTCCCCAATATCTCTGGGGCTCCAGAGTCTATTCCAGATACTTTCTGGCCAGAGAGAAGACAGGGGGCTGGAGGCCCATCCTAGACCTATGACGTCTGAACAAATATCTAAAGTCCCAAAAATTCAGGATGGTCACGTTGCAGCATGTGCTCGGCGAGCTGGAAAGGGAGACTTCTTGACGTTGTTGGAGCTGGAGGACGCCTACTTCCATGTCCCCATTCACTAGATATATCGAACGTTTCTACTGTTCGTGGTGCAGGCACAGCACTACCAGTTCAAGAGCCTGCCTTTCCGCTTGAATTCGGCCCCCAGAGTGTTCACGAAATGCCTGGCACCAGTGGCGACCCATCTATGTCTACAGGGCATACACATATACCCGTACCTGGATGACTGGCTGATTCGTGCCCGCTCTCGAGAGCTGGCCGACGGAAATATGGAGGCGACCGTCCGGCTACTAACGCATCTAGGATTCTCCGTCAACTATCCAAAGTCCTGCATGAGGCCACCACAAAGCGTGCTGTTCCTGGGTGCCAGACTCAATGCGGTGTTCTGCATGGTTTTGCCCTCAGAGGAGATGGTAGCAGCCATTCTAGGGGAGGTGCAACTACTGTTGTCGATGAAGAGGGCCACGGTGCGGGCCATCAAGTCGTTACTGGGCATGATGTCGTCCTGCATCTACCTCAACCGACTCTGCAGGTTGCAGATGCAACCTCTTCAAGAATTCCTGGACGCCCATTGGATACAGGTGTCCGGAAGCTTCACGGTCAAGATCTCACTCAACAATGAGTTCCGTCGGGCAATATGATGGTCGGGTATTCGCTCCAACATCGATCAAGGCACTGGGTTTCAAAGCCTGCCATACCAGGAGACCGTCACCACAGATGCCTCCCTAGAGGGATGGGGAGCCCACACCGGACAGGCCTTTGGCTACCGAGGAGAAGGATCTTCATATCAACATCCTGGAGCTACAGGCAGTGTTCTGGGCCCTCAAGTCATTTCTTCCGTCTATGAAAAGGCAGGGTGGCGAGGATCTTCACAGACAACGCCACCACCATGTTTTACATCAGGAAGCATGGGGGCACGGGATCCCTGGCACTCTTCAAGGAAGCGCAGGACTTGTGGTGCTGGGCTGTCGGACAGGGGATGTTACTCATCCCTCTCCACCTGGCGGGAGTCAAGAACACCATCGCAGACTCCCTTGGCAGGAGCAGTGGGAGCTTCATCAGGATCAGGTGGACCACTTGTTCGTCAAGTGGGGCAGACCCCAGATTGATCTGTTGGCGATGGCGGCGAACTCCAAGTGCCAGAAGTTCGCCAGCAGATTCCACCAACCGAGGAGCCTGGGGGTTGCGTTCTCCTTCCCATGGAAATACCTGTTTCTGTACGTGTTCCCTCCATTCCCTCTTCTGTTGCGAGTCATCAACACACTCACAGTGTCAATGCAAGATGATACTCATCGCCCTGGCGTGGCCGAGGCAGATTTGGTACCCGGACCTTCTCAACCTGTCAGCATCGCTTCCGGTCAAGCTGCCAGTGGTTCTGGATCTTCTCACCAGAGAAGGAGTGTCAGCCAGAAACCTGTGCAGTTCCCTTAGGGACCACTGCAAAAGATCTAAGACTACAGGTGTTGGCAGTAAACCCACTTGGTAGCAGTTTGCACCACCCAGATTTACCTGGTAGCTGTGGCTGAGCAGTCAGACTTCCCTCAAGAAGAGTTAGGCAGTATGCAAAGTATACTCAATAGGCACTTAGATACAATAATACAAGCAAACACTGACCAGAGCTTTTGGCATCAAAGTATATAATTATTTATTTAAAAACGCACAGTTGAAATACTCCAGCACTCTTATTGTAAAATATTCTAAACACAGTTACTTTTATGATATACACACCCCTTTTTCCCTATTAGAAAATCACAGTAAAACACCACTTATTTCCATACAGAGGTGAGCGCTTAACTAGATTGCACTCTAATAAGTTTGTGAAAAAGGGAGGGAAAAAGACAGAATATGAAGAGGTATACCACTCTACGATTCCAGAACACTGTTAGCAAGGCAGAGAGCAAAAAGTCACTGGTGAGCCAAAGTCCAGGCCCACTCTTAAAGAGAGCAGAGCACAAATGCGCCCAAGATCACACAGTTACACTAGGCTTAGAAAGTCCTGCAGAGGGTTCAGAAAAGCGTTTAGAGAGGCTTAGAAAAGTTTAGCCAAGGTGTCCCAGGCTAACCCAGGTTCGAAAGCCGGGGGCTAAATCTACCCTGTACAGTCGGTAGCAAGGGAAGCCAGGCGGGACACGGTACCTTAAGTGGGAAGGATCCTCCAGCGGTGGCAGTTGTTCCTGGTAGTGGGTGCAAGTTGCGTCGTCGTCCAAGGGAAGAGAAGATCTCGACTTGGAGGAAAGATGAAGGTCGTTGCACTACCAGGGCAGAAACCAGCCGCAGAGTTTTCCGGTTAAAGGTGGTACCTTTGTCTCGCGGTCGTGGTAAAACGTGGTATCCCGGTTGCCGGGGTGCTTGGCACGGGCAAGGCGGCCACGAGGTATGTCGGGGTAAGCGAAAAGACGGTGAAACTGGTTATCCCCACCAGTCAAAGGAAGAAGACTCTCCGGCGGGAGATCTCCTCTGTCGTTGGGAAAAGTGGTGAGGCAGTCCAGCAGGGCTCCATCGGTGGTGGTGTCGTGGCAGGTCGGCTCAGCTTCTCCCTCGTCGGATTCTTAGGTCCTGTGGCAACTTCTGAAGTTCCAGTCCCCAAAGCCCTGCTTTTATGGAGCAAACCCCCATTCACTCAGCCTAGCTGTCACTCAAACATGCTAAGTGGTGAGCCGGCACTTGGGCCAATCAGGATGGAGTGTGACTTGAGTTGCCTAGGCAACTCAGTCCAGGGTGCCTAAATTCCCCTCCACCCCTCCTAAGTACCCCAGACAGAGTGGCACCACTTTGGAGGGCTTCTGTGGAGAAGCCCGCCAAAAAGTGGAACAAAGGGCTCGACTTGGGTGTGGAGTCACAGAAGAGAACCCAAACGCCATTTTAGAATCAAGTTTTGCCAGAAAATACCAACCGGAGAATTAATATTAATTAAATAAACTGGCGGTATGTTCGAGGCTACCGTAAATAATGAAATAAAGATAGTAGCCTAAAACAATGGGAAATCCCATAGGAAAATATTTGCGGTTGAATATAAAAAGTAGTATCCACTGCCACCAGCCAAAACTCGATCAGGGGGGACGGAGACGTTCCCCCTCGACTAACAGACCCTGGGGCAATCGAATTGCCCCAGCCAGTACGTCCACAATATGATGGTTTGTACTGGTTCTGTTCAGAATTTAAGACTAGTAAAGTCAATGGTGACTTTACATGCCCTGGGAGACAGAAGTCAGTCCCAGGGTATGGAGTCTATACTGGGGGGTCACTAAGACACCCCTGTGTTACTGCACTGAGGGTGCTGTGTAACACACATCACAAAAACACATGAAACCCTATGGAGTAAAATACCCCATAGCCCATTAAACACTTCTAGATTCAAAGCAACACACTCAAATCATGTCCAAGAGTGAGGGTAAAAGAGTCTCACTCTTGGCAGGAGAAAAAAAAACCCCCAAAAATCCAGCAAAGCTGCTGGGGGACTCACTAGGTTAGGAAATTCAGCCTAAACAGAGAATTCTCCCTAACAAGGAGGTGCAATCCTTCATCACAACCCGGGATCGCTGAACCTGAGGGCTTGGCTCCTGCAGCCCTAGAGTTTAGAAGGGATGCGTTGCCAGCGGACTGCAGGTAGGTCCTCGCCAAGGCCAGGGCGTCGTTGACTTTGATGCGCTACAGTCACAAGTGAAAGCATCTCGCTACATGGTGCCGGACAGAGAAGATTACCCCTCTGAGGGTCACGCCCTACAGATCCTTCCGTACTTGCTATCCTTGGACAAGGTGGGACTGGCGCACGCCTCCATCAAGGTACATCTGGCGGCTACCTCCTGCCACACCAGGTCACCAGGATGATCTTCACTCTGGTCCCACCGAATCATCAAGGAGTTTCTTAAAGGACTTTTTGGATCTTTCCCGCCGATGAAGGCTCCAACGCCGGCGTGGGAACTCAACGTGCTTCTGACGAGGCTCATGGGGGCCCCTTTCGAGCCTTTGCGTCAGGCCCCTCTCAAGTTTCTCTCGTGGAAAACGATTTTCCTTGTGGCCATCATCTCTGCCAGGAGGGTAAGTGAGATCCAGGCCCTATCCTGCGAGCAACCGTACCTGCCTTTCCACAAATCGAGGGTGGTGGTGTGTATGCACCCCTCTTTCATGCCAAAGATTACTTTGGAATTCCACCTCAACAAGCCTTTGGTGTTACCTGTTTTTTTTCCTGAAACCTTTGTTTCCAGCGGAAAGGGCCTTGCACTCGCTGGATTTTGCTCGTGCCCTGAAGTTCTACATGGCAGGCACAAAGGATTTTGGGAAGACGTCACAGCTGTTCATGAACTTTGTTCCTGTGAACCATGGGAAGGCCTTGTCCAAGGCTTCCATATCAGGGTGGCTCTCCGGCTGCATCACGCACTGTTATCGGTTGGCGAACCAACTGCTGCCCGGCCGCACGCGAGCCCACTCCGCCAGAGTAATATCTTTGATGACGGCGTTGCTGTCTGGTGTGCCCCTGCTGGACATCTGCAGGGGTGCTACGTGGAGGTCTACACACACCTTCACAAAGTTCTACTGCATTGACGGGGATTCCAGGGAGGGGTCCAGAGTCGCACAGGCAGTGCTACGTTACCTGTTTGCTTGAGGTGAGCCTGTTCCAGCGGTAAGAGATAATTGGCTTCTGTTGAGCCTTGCCACCTACCATGGTTGTGTAATATTGTATTGCTATGCATTCATTATTCATGAGCATGTGAATACATGCCAGACTCCATGCTGGAGAAGGAACAAATTACTTACCTGTAACTATTGTTCTCCAGCATGGGTCTGGCATGGATTCACATACAAACCCTCCCTCCGACTTCTCTGCAGCTCTTCTTGGTCATACTGCCACTTTACGTGCGTACCAAATCTGAAGATGGCTGCCAGAGGAGGAGCTTAGGGAGAGGACTGTCATTGCATTGGGGCAGTATGATCCAGTGGACAGTTATTGGTTTAAAGGAGAAATACAGTTTTTAAGTGAAAGTGAAACTGTTTTTTCTTTTACTGAGGATTCCCAGCCTGACGACGGGGAATATTCATGAGCATGTGACTCCATGCCAGACTCATGCTATGCTGGAGAACATTAGTTACAGGTAAGTAGCTTGTTCCTTTTCAATGATTCCTTGGATGTAATGTTCAATGTTTAACTTGAATTTAAAAATATAACGACTTGGTGAAATCACGACTATTAGTATTTTCTTAAGTGTAAGTTGTTTTGTGAAAAGAAAGTAACCTTTTATGCTTTGTGTGTGTGTGTGTGTGTGTGTGTGTGTGTGGGTTGGTTGATATTCCTGGTTTTGCGTTGGGCAACGTGATGACATAGTTCATGACAGGGTACGTTTGGCTACGCTGTGCACCAACGTCATGAGAAGAGGTGGAGCATATCGGTTTGACATGTCACTGTCAACTTGAGAGGCGGGTAATTGGATCTACTGCTGCAAGGGCACTTGAACTTGGGTCGATGGATTAACGGATAAGATTAGCACAAGATGGTGCTTTCCGACCTGTGAGTTTTGCATATGTAAATGAGAAAAAGAAAGGTAAGATGCATTGGAATTTCTTTTCGGATTGATTGATATATGCTTAAAAATACATGCCCAATCCATTGGGACAATAACATTCCTGAGAGAACTTCTTCTTTAAAGGTTGGCCATTTTGATGGAACATAAAAACCACATGTGCTCCTCTGATACCAGCAACTCCAAACAGTTGCAAGAAATGTGTTCTATAATTGTTCACATGACAAAAGAACATTGGGCCTCATTACACGGTAGGCGTTAAGGGTTTACCGGTACTGGTATTTTACCGGTACGGTAAATCCTTACCGCCTTACTACGAGGTCCCTTTGCGGGTTGGGGTATTTAACGCCTGCTTTTTGCAGGCGTTAAAAATCAACCCACAAAGGGACCCAGGGAGCTAATTACGGTACCGCAATTTGCGGTACCGTAAATAGCGCCTTCCCCATTCCCATTATGCCCTATGGGGCAAAAATGGGAATGGGGAAGGGCAATGGTGGAAGGGGGAATTACCGCCCCGCCAACCTTGGAATGGGGCGGTAATTCCCCTTTCCACCAAGGCGGTGCCAGTATTTTACCGGCATGAACCATGGCACTAATAGCGCCATGGTTCTCCGCCTACCGTGTAATGAGGCCCATTGACACAAACAGTACATAACTGATAACGAGAGCTTATTGTTTTATTGTAACGCATACTTAAAAATCTAACTTCTTTGCTTAATGTCATCATTAATGCTTGTTCTAAAACAATTTCTTCTGTAGAAAATTGCTATATAATTCTTGCTTACAGACATTACAAGCACTTTATAGAAATAAATGTAATTCCTCTCTTAAACTATGTTTTCAACTTGTGTTTCAGAATGTGAGACAACAAATCCTTGAATTGCTTGGTCCCATCTCAATGAATCATGGCGTACATTTCATGGCTGCCATTGCATATGTATGGAATGAAAGAAGGTGCATCAAAAACACAGCCAAGGCCAAGGTATGCAGAAAATGTAACACAGCAGGTCCTGCCAGATTTGTACTTTATAAAATGTGCTTGACTTGCATGTGAAGTGTCAAAAAATACAACAAATGTGTGTGTCTGCGTGCATGTACATATATAGAGAGAGATTTGCTCCTTGCTGGTTTGGACACCAGATGTTGAGTTGCACTCCCTGAAGCGAGTAGTGTTAACCACGAAGAGTCAGATTCTGTTTAGTTGAAAAAAATCTTCTTTATTATTTTCATCAAATTATTTAAAAAAAAAACATCATCATGATGTTACCAAAGTGTAAAGCCAAACGTGTGGCAGCATGATGCGTTTCGTGACTAGCTCGTTGCTTGTTCACATAAACTGCCCATTCAAACATTGCATGGCAATATCCGGGTGAAAGAGTAGTAGAAAGAGTGGACAGACTAGTGCTGAGTGAGAGAAGTGTTGACCATGTTGCGTGAGTAATTGGTATGTCTCGTTCAGCAATTATTGATTTAATAGACAAAGATGTTATTCCACAGTAGTATGTAATGCAGCCCATAGCACTCTGCCTGTCATGTCTGCGTGTCTGATACCACATCCTGCTTCCACGTAATGACAAAGTGGCAATGTGCGACAGAGTCTATTTCTACCAGGTAACATGTTATTCATGTTCTAAGATGTAGGTCTCTGTGGAAAAACTGCTGATATGTAGAAAGACATTGTTTTACATGTTGATCCAATACCTGAGAGCACTTAATTAAAAGTACAGTGTAGATGTATGAGTGTAATAATAGAGCTGTTGATGTCCATAGCTCCTGGTGGGGTGAAAAAGAACCATCCTGGCTGTTTATAATGTATAAACCAGTGGCCTTGTCCTGCTTATTGACCTGGATCCTTCCTAGCCTGGTGGAATACCACGCTAGTTGCTTCAGGTCTGTAAAATAGTCCAGATATAAAGTGCTTAGTGCCTAGCAGCATATGTCAAGATAATGTGCTTGGTGCTATCTTTAACCAATAATGAGAAAATGCTCAAACAGCACGGAATGGTCGCTAAGGAAGTAGTATTGTAAGGTGGTAAGTGTAAAATGGCATAGATCACTCCTAGCCTGATGAGTATTATGCAGATTGCCTGAAGTGTATCCGGAATTACAGATATAAAATGCTTAGTACCTAGCAGCAGGAATCACAGAAAAGTATCTAGTGTTATAGACGCTGAATGATGAGAGGTATCTCTCACCACAGGAAGACCATTCAGTGCAAAGTGGTCTGAGAGTGGACAACATTTTGAAGTGTTTAAAGCTGAATAGCCAAACACACTCATTGTCTAATGAACATTATATAAATTGCTTCGAGCTTCTCAATAACCACACATATGTAGTGCTTAGAAGAAAAGCATAGGATAAAGAAGATGAAACATAAATCACACAGATGTCGGTCTTGTCTACTACAAACATAGTACTGTGATAATTTGCCAAAATAATCACCTAACTGATGATAATGGATAGAAAAAGGAGTGATGAAAAAAGAAACCAAGGAAATGAAAAGAAAAAAGGAAGTTGTGAAAAAAATGTATGTAAAAATGACATTAAAAGATGGAGAGTGTCTTTTCAGAGGTGTGCTGAAGATGTTTCTGATAGAATAAAAGTAGAAGGCAAATAACACCATTATAATTATGGGATGGTGAAGTTGCATTATTGTCCCAAAAATGTGTACAGTTCTTCATCAATGTTATGTCCGATGGGGTTTTACTTTCAAAATCTATAATGTATCGTGTCTCTTGTTGGAGATAGACCTCCACAAGGTCCCATTTCAATCCTATAGATCCCGAAAAAGGTGAAACCCTCCAACTTTCCTTCATGGAATTTTGCAAAATGTTTGGCCATTGGATAGGATAATTTGTATTGTAGTTAAGAATGGCTTGTACGTGTTGTTGGATACATACTTTTAGCTTCCATTTAGTGCTCCCAATATACAATTTATTGCACAAATATCTCAAAACATAGACTACATAATATGACTCGCACATTATTTTGTTGGCTATGTGTTAGGTAAGATTTCCACAGAGCTGGTAAATCTTCCTTTCCTGGTTCAACTCCATAACTTTTTGCTTTTCTAGTGGGATATTTTTCATTAATACCTCAGTGAGTGGGAACCTTTTTCCACACTCACCTCATCTTTAACTCTTTTTATGGGTGTAATTTTTAAGACTCTCCATAGTGTCTTTTCAAAGTTATCATGTCTAACAACTTATTGGCAATAAGTGCCTGTTGTTTCTGGGTTGACCTAGGGGCTCCCCATTTAACTTTCTTGTGCTAACCTTGAGTGAACTACAGTTCCCAAGGGTAGAAAGGATCTTCGGATCCCTTTTACATTTTATTCTGTGAAACCAGCACACCCCACCTTATGTGGCGTGCTGGGGAGATACAAAGTATCCCCTTTCACATTTAAACTGCAACAGTTCTGTTACAGTGACAAGCTTACCTTTAATGGCTGGTGGCAGTGATACCTTTTACTAATTTGGTGCACCTTTACCGCGGGCTGTAATCACAGCTGCAGTAAAGGCACCTAAGGGTGCTCATTTTACCAAAATGGCCCCTGTCTTCTTTTTCTGCCATTTTAGTGTTTGTCGTTTCTTGTTCCTTCCCCTGACATCCAGGGTGGGAAATTCCTTTGTTTGCATTTTGTCTTTGGCGGGAGTCCCCTGGACACCCCGCCCAGGCTCCAGTCAGTCTGTAAGCACAGGAAGTGGGGGAGGAGCCCAAAACTTCCCCCTCCTTTGTCTCATGCCTTCCTTCAACTGGGCCAAATCCCAGTGGGGGGTTGGCTGTCCTGATTGGACAGCCAAACGCCCCTTTCTTGTAAAATGCGGGGAGAGAATGCAGAGGTTGGGTTGCAGTTCCTGATAAATACTGGAAACCTGGAAGCTGAAGTCATGTCGACCACTGGAACAGAAAACCGAAGAGGATGACGAAGGAAAAGCGGCGGGAATGATTTCCGGTGGCCGGTGAGCCTGCTGTGTAACCGGAGCCTGCTGCAGCCCTTCCTTCTGATCAACCTGGGGTCTCCGTAAACGACGCCCCGAACCCAGAGCCTGGTGAGACCCACTAGACTCGAGAAGACCTGCATTTTGAGCCATCCCACGGGTTGCTGCGACCTTGCGTTCTTGCAATACCCCAATACCCTGAGACCTCCAGCCACTGTGCGGTGCACGGTCTTCCGAATTCCGAATATCGCTGAAACTTCGTGGGCATCCTGGTGTATCTCCAGAGACACGAATCAAGTCCAAAAAGTCCCCTCAGAAGAGTGCTGGATCTTTTAAATGACGAGAATTCAACCGCGATTTTCTGTCTTCTTCTGTGCTCCTTGAAAAGGCGCCAAACCCGCAGAACTGCCTTCAGCCGTGAGAGAAATCTTGCCTAGATCAATCCCTGCTGCAAAGTCCCTTCTGAGGTCTTGTGTTCAGTCTCCAGGACAAGGAATCCTCTGACCGGGTATTTGGCTGCAGTCCCTGAAGTTCTCCTGCTGCAATCTCTTCTTCATTGCTGAGGTACTGTGTTGGCTTGGGTAAATACTTACCTTAAGCTTGTTGGGATTGCTGTGTAGTCCTGGGGTGTTTTCTGTGATTGGGAGGTCCCTCCTCCAGTACACCCAGTCCCACTGCTAGAATCCTGCTGGGGTGTCTTCTGTGAAGCCCCTGGACCCTCTTCTAACCCTAGAAGTAAAGTACTCACTTGTTTGCTGACTTTTGCTACTAAAGAACTTATTCTAACTCTGCCTGTTGGTCACTAGTCCTGGTGACCCCCCTTCTGCCACTGAGAACACTCATGCTCTAAGGGAAAGACTTTGAAGGGATTGGGACTTCTGCCTAGAAAAGAAATCAAGTGTTTTACTTACTTGTAAAGAGTTGGTTGGTTGGTAACTGTAATTCTAAGAGTGAACAGTTACAAACGTTCTTACTGATCTTGAAGGTGTGATGCACTATTCTTAAAAGTATGGTTAACATCTTTTCTTCCCTAGCCACTGTTTTACCAGTCTAAAAGAAAGTAGATGTGAAGGTATTTTACTCTCCTGTGGTTCCCCGATTTCCAAAGCATCTGTAATTGCATATTACATCCTTAGGTGTTACTCACCTGGTATAAATGTGTGTTATGACAAAAGTAGTTATAGGTTTCTACTGCACCTAGAATAAGTGTTTCACTATTCACCAAAAATATATTGTCCAGTTGACTGTTTATGTGATTTGTTCCAAGAGTCACTGTACAACTGGAAGGGCCTACTGTCCTTGTATTACCAAAAGTAATCTAAAAGTAACCATTGGCCTTTTACTCCCAAAGAATAGGCTTGACCTATACTAAATGTGTATAACAAGATTTTTACTTCCCTAGAGCTACTGTTAGGTGTTCCAAATAAGTTGTATACTTGGGCCTGTGGGCTTTCAAGTATAGTGTTGTGTTTTATATTGTGATTTCATATAATGTGTTAGTACTTACTTAACCCCTAGATTTATCTGGGCCTACCTGTATTTAAATAAATCCTTTATTTTTACAATACATAGTGTTTCAGAGTTTCTTTGGATCATTTGTATTACAATGTTCACTTGTACTGTATCTACTGCCCTCGCTCCCTCCTAAGATGAGCCTGGCTGCTCTGTCTACGCTACCCTGAACTCAGGTGGTACAGCCTTATACTAAGAGTGGAGTTTTGTACTGCCTCGGTAGAATGGTTTTGCTAGGCCCTTAATTGGACTTCAGAAAAACTGTCCTAACAGTATGATGATGGATTAACCAACTATAGGATGTCTAAAAGAGGTACAGTTGTGTGCATATTTGCAGTTCTTGCATCTTGTGCATTTGGAGAAACCTTTCCCTCGATTGCTGAGCCACATACTAGATACTTGCTGTCGTCACATTTCATAAAGCTACTGACCAATGTGTCCTTAAATTAATGATTTCTGTGAAAACGAATATCTAGATTTTCATTCAGACTGTTGGATACATCTTTGTTGACCAGCACAATGTTCCAATGTTTCTTGAGAACATGTCAAATGGAGTGTGCTTGGGTGCTTAAAGTATAAGGATGAGTCGTGTGGTATCTTTGTCTACATAAGTCTTCCTGTTTTTGGTCTGACCTGATAGGAGACTGTGTCTGTCACACAGACGGGCTTTGACATATGCTCGTTTGATGACCTTCTTGGGGTATGCCTGTTGCTGAAATCCCCATGCCATGGTAGAGTAATTCCTATGCAGTCTGGTGAATTCACCATATGGGATACTCCATATTAGATTTTTTGGGTGTCTTCTCATGGCATGGTGTGGAGTGTTAGATCCCGTAGGTTTTTTTGTGTAGTTCACTGATGAGATTTTGATTGATTACTCTCAAGTTGACATCCAGAAAATTAATGAGCATTTCACTGTGGGTTTCGGTGAATCTTAGGTTGTTGGTGTTGCCATTGAGCAACTTCACGAAATCTACCCATCCTTGTTCTGTCCCTTGCCAAATGATAAACAACTCATCAATGTAGTGAAGCCACATTACAATGTTTTCGGTTTGTGTTTCGTTCTGTTCCGACCATACATGAAATTTATCCCACTATCCCATGGTTAGATTAGCATAGGATGGTGCAAAGATTGTGCCCATGGCTGTGCCTTGTAACTCTGAAGACTCTGTTGTTAAATAGGTACACATTATTAGTTACAATGATCAATTTGGGTGTAGAGGAGCACTCCTTAATTCTATGAACAAGGCAAGCGTCCCCAGCCAGCACGATCCTCCCCGCAATGAGAGACAATGACGGACTCTCCCGAGTCGGGAATAAAGCCAAGACAGAGTGCGGGTGAGCTTAAATGGGAGTTTATCAATCAGAATAAGGCATGCAAAGAACTCTGCAAACTCCGAGAGCGCTCTGTCTGACAATAGCAAAGACAGGCGTATATATTTACAAAAAACGTCATCAGTACCTACATACTATAAGGGGCACAAGTTCAATGGGATTGGGTGGCGATGACTAGCTATAGGTGCTGCTGCGATGTGGTTGGTCTTGGCTGGAGGACGTCACTGGTCAGCCTCGTGGGTTGGGCTGGGCCTGGCAGGTCAGCTGAGTTCATCCGGGCGGTGTTGTTGTGCCATTGTGGCCAGTGTCAGAGATGAATGTCTTTTCCTGACTTATTTGCCCTATGCCATGCACACCGCAGTCATTCAGTCATTGCAATGTTATCTTCTTTAGTAAATCTATCAATAGATTATTCTACAGGTTAATGCAACACAGGAGGAATGCACCTTGTGAGGGGTTTGATGGTGATTTATCCATGCATGGTTACCAGTGTCCTGTTTGACCGGTACCATAGGTCGTGGGGCTAAGTCTCCGGGCATGGGACGGGCGGTACATGTCTTTCTGTCTCGTTAGAAGTTATTATGAATGGGCTGTTGTGTATTGCCACAGTATTGGGTGTCTTCGTTGCACCGGGTCATAAGTCTGAGGTGATCCGGGGGGGTTGTGGGGTTTACGAGGGGGCGCCTTTGGATTTGTGTATTCAAGCGGAGGTTTACTGCTGGGCTGTAAATAATGCAGGTGGCAGGCCGTGGCCTTGGGTGCTGCAGCAGGGACTACAAATCTTTGAAGCGGCTCCAGCCTAGTTGGGGGAGGTGGAGCAGCGTGGCGCAGGCCTCAGCTCTATTATTTGGCAGACTTTGCAGGGTGGGGGGGGGGAAATGGCCTTGCACATATTCACAAAGGTATTTTTCTCGTGTGTTGCCGACTTTCGGTGAGAACATCATAAACATTTGAACATTCTTATAATACTCATTTGGATCACTTGAAAACATACATTTCAACTCACTACATGTCTCTCGAATATAGCCAGTCTGAGCACCTTACTAGTACATTATGTTTTAACAACTACAGCATTTAGTAATATGCATATATATTTGCATTACGTGAGGTAGTAGGGTGGTTGGTGGAGCATAGAGAACGAGACCCGCCAATGTACGCGGCGGTAATGGCATATAAGGGCTGTAGATATGTACACATGACTGGCGCATTTGCCCGCGTCTTTTCACACGAGCCTTATGTATAGTTGCATTCGTCCTCCCCTGCACTCTAGCAGCATTAGTTCAGTTATGGCGCGGGACCGCGGGGTGTACGGTTTTCAATGATACATATAGAGAATAATCCCCCGGAATGCTTTTTATCATTTGCACACCCCTGCAGGGGTGTGGGTCCTTCATTGCTGGTGTCATGTAAACATGCATTTCTTACAATAATTACACAATTTTACAGGTTTCTTTAGTAGAAGTAGTTTTATGGAAAGGATACACGTATTACAAGTAGTTTTTGACATTCGTATTTGGGTATTTTTCTGCTTTCATCGGATGACCATTCTACAGTTCTCCCCATCACCCAGGCCTCGCTGACCGGGTCATGCTGGGAGCAGTGATACACTGTGGACGGTGAAATGTTACAGTGTTAGTATCTTATGCTAGCTCATGTCCGTCTTGTTCGTGGGAACGGGCTCACAGCGGATCTGCCAGGGTGCTGCGGCAACAGGGATAATTGAAACTCTCCGAGGGTGGGGGCCGCGCTACAGTGCGCTGAGCTCACACCATCTTTGATAGACAAAATGGTTTCTGGGCCTAGCTAAATTCAATACGTGTGGGCAATGTCTTCAGCAGGTGAAACCTCCACCACCTGGGCCCGGGTGGTCTGAGGGGACGCCCAATGAGCCATGGCCCTCACCTGGGGAGGGGGGATGTAGGCAAGGAGGGTTTTTTGGACCACTCCTCCCCTACATTTCCCCCCTTTCGTTACTTAAGTAACAAATTCTTTAACTCATTCAATCTCCTACACTCTTCTTCGTCCATAATTGCCTCATCCCATGCTGGTGTGCCTTTTATCGGCATCCAGGCTCTGCACACCCCCCTTAAGCTCTCACCCCTCCTAGCATATTCATCTGGGGTACAGGTTAGGTATATACATCCGCTCTCTCCTTCCAAGTCTACCCACACTCTGATGGTGGTGGTGTGCCATAATTTGTCTATGATATCCTTGTCATGATACCTAGGCACTAGTTGATACCTTGGTGTATCATCGGTTCCGGTTTGTACCTGCACTTCCTGCATAGTTTGCATTGTCCCACGGGTGTTGCCCATTGTCACCATCATCATTGCACCATTAGGTACTGCGTTAGCACAACATCGAAGACCCACCTGGCACATGCAAAAAATTAAAAGGAGGAACACCACAGCTGGCATCAAAAATTTCACAGTCGTTCCAAGCCATGAGGGGACCTAGGAGAAGATGTTATCGAACCACGTACTGTCTTCTGCTCCACCTTCCATTTTCATTTTTTCTCCTAGGTTGTGTACTGCTTCGATCACATGGGACAGGGAGCCGTTTTCTGCGTCTTCGGAAGGTACGAAAGTGCAGCAGGCACTTCCAATTTTTCGGCAAACACCTCCATCCATCGCCGTCAACAGGTCCAAGACATACCTGTTTTGCATTGTCATCAGTCGTAAAGCCCTTAGTTCCACTTTTATTACGTTGAACCCTTGTTCAGTGTCATTTGCCAGCTGAATCAATTCCCAGCGTGTTATCTGGAGCCATTTTGCGTTTGCCCTTGCTTGGACACTTGAGATGAGTGAGGCAAAGAATGTTTCTGCTGAGCTGAATAATCGATATCTGTCTGGGATCTGAGCCAACAGTTCTGATGATGCCTTTGATATGTAGTTTGATACTCGTCTGTTACGGGTCAGCACCTCTCCCTTGCTCCCGGAAGACAGGACATACATTTGTGACTCCGCAGTCGGCTGGGCTGCACTCTGTTGTATGCGTTCCTGTGTCTTTTTGCTCCCATCGATGTGGCTTTCTGGTATTACCATTAGGGCTGAGTGCAGAGTGGCCATTGAGCAGCTGCCACTCCATGACGGGGGAAGGTGCAGGTATGCCTGGTTGCCGCATACCCAGTACGTGTCCATCAGGGCCGCTGTCCCTTTTCTCAGACCTGGGATGGTGAGGGTCTTGTTACAGTTCTTGTTTGTCCCCATGGAGGTTTTCCCCTCTCCTTTAAAACATAGTTCATAGTCTATTTCGTTCTGCAGTTTGAAGGGTTTTTCAATGGCGGTTACCCAAGTTAGTTTTGAAATGTGTTCCTTCCACACTGGTGTGCATGTTTCTTCTATCCACTGCAATTTCTCTGGTGCCACACCTCTCAGTCCTTCAGCTTTACACATTACTTCTTCATCCTTCTACTTGTTGTCCAAAAAAAGTGTCCCTTGTATTACAAAAAATGGTTCTTCCAGACATACCACCCCTGCCGTCTTTGGATAGCAAGTTTTCTCGTTCTGCAGCATTCTAAAAGTAACTCCATGTGCCTGGAAGGTGTTCTTAATCCTGCATAACGTGAGATGAAGGAGACATTGGGCATCTATAATTGGCAACTCTTTGGGTAGCAATACTTTGGGTGTACCTGAAGCATGAGGAATGAGGGAGCAGACATAACGGCTCTCGTTTGTTGTTTGTTTCGCTGTGACACTCATATCCGCATACCATTTATTTGTCTGATGGGGGTGTCGTGGGTCTTCCATTCTATCTAATCCTAACCCATAGTACTCATCATACTTCCTCCTTTCCGCTCCCCTTTTTCTTCTGTTATTTCTTTTCCTACTGTACTTCCCGGCTTCATGGGTGATAGACACAGTAGACTCCCCTTTCTCCTTCCCGCCCCCCTTCACCCGATCATCATATAATATTTCATGTGTTGCTTTCATTCTTCCATTTTCTTCCATTCTATTATTTGACAATGTGTCTATAGCTATGGGGGCAGGTTGGCTGGTAGGGGTGTTATACAACCAGGATATGGCGGAGGGGTTTTGGTCGTTTAGACTGTGAGCATTGTAATTAGATATCTTTGGCGGGGACACTGTGTTATTTTGCATTTCACCCTGTAGCTCTTCGTTTTTTATCATGACAGCATTGGATGGTGTTGTATAATAACCCCATACAAGTTTCGTCCCGTCCCATACCAAGAAGTCACCTTCCTTAGTATTTACACTTGTGGTTGCATTACTTACAGTAGTGCTGTTAGTCCCTCCCCCCTCGTTTATCTCGATAGAGATGAACGCTATTAACCAGTATGTAACCAGGCCAAACATTAGTGTAAAAAACAATGTAATACACACTGATAGTCCACATTCATACGAATATCTGCATTTCTCAGTTAACCACTCTCTAACTCTAGTAAATGTATCCGTTGCAGGCTGCCCGTTAGATGCCATGGTAGTTCCTGTTCGAGATATAAAAATGCATTAAGTGCATGAATGTAAACATTTTGTGGGCACTACCAGTGCCAGTTATATATTGACGGGGAATGGAAGCGGGTAGGGTTGCAGGGAAGGGTATTCACAGACAAGGGTGTAAACACGTCATAATTTGATCACTTCATTAATTACATATAAGTCCACAAGATGAAAAGAAAAAAACGTTTTTTTTTTCGTTTTTTTTTCCAGTAACATCTTAAAAAGAATGCAAGTATACTTATCAGTCATTTTCCCATTCAGGTCCGTTACTTTCACACATACACAAGTTCATATTCAGACATTCTGCTCAGCTGCATCGTTTGCTGTTGTCTGTGCCTCCTCATCTACCTCCTCTTGCACATTACTATATGCTTTTTGTACATCTGTCAAGTGTACCCAGTATTTTAGGCCCTTTACTTTTACTGCCGTGGGCGTGCAGAACACTACCTCGTATGGGCCATGGAACCGTGGTGCATTCCATCGACGCACAAAACTCCTGACATAAATGAATTCGCCCGGCATCAGCTGTAGCTGTTGCTCAGGCTCCGTGACAGACCCTGTTACGTTTCCCTCCTCTCTCGTGAAGGGTGGAGAGAGCTGCTTTGATATTGCGCGCACTGCCCTTGTCAATTTCTTCAAATAGTCTGTGAACTCTTCTCCCAATATCGCGGCGCTTCTGTGTGCATCTGAGTGTTCGCGCAGTGGAGAGTGTGCTGTGCACATTCGTCTCCCAGTCACGATCTCGTGCGGGGACAAATGGTGGTCTTTGCTTGGCTGATTTCTCAGCTCAAATAGCGCAAGGGGCAGACAGTAAATCCAATTCTTTTTCAATGAAAAGCATAGTTTTGATAACCTGCCTTTTAACAGTCCGGTCATCTTTTCCACTACGCCATTACTTTGAGGATGATAAATCGAACACAATTTATGTTTTATTCCCAATAATGTAGTAACTTCCTTGAAAAGCTCATTTACAAAGTGAGTGCCATTATCTGAGCGAATCACGTCACAAATTCCCCAGCGCGGGAACACTTCCCTCACTAGGAACTTTGCAGCGCTTTTGGCATCAGGTCATGCACATGGTCCTGCTTCTACCCACCTTGAGAATGGGCATACAACCACGATCATGTACCGTGCTCCATTACAGCTTTCCCCCATGTCCGCGTAATCAATATGTAGCTCTCTGAATGGGCCAATGGGTTTTGGAATTGTTCCCCGGAGCGTGCGTAATGTCATTCCTGAATTGTATATCTGACATGTTGTGCATTCCATCGCTAATTGAGATACGTTCTCCTGGAGACAGGGCACGAACCATTCTTCCTGTATTTCTGCTGCGATGTGCTGTTTGGTATTGTGTGCAGGGAAGTGTAGTTGTTGAAACGCAATTTCCAATAACTTGATTGGCATTACCACTTTCCCTGAGTTGTTTTGCCGCCACAGTAAGTCTGTCGCCGACTTGCTGCACCCTCGTTTTGTCCACATCAATTTTTCGTCTGCAGTAGCTCCTTCCTGTAATTCTAGTATTTGTGATATAGGTATCATGTTGTACCCTTCTGGGAGCTCTTCGTTTGTCTTGTGCTGCAGCATGTACTCACCTGCTTCATATTTCTGACAATAGGAAGCCTCCTTGGCGGCAGCGTCCGCTGCCGCGTTTCCCAAAGACACGACGACTGTGTTGGATGTATGTGCTTGGCACTTCACTATTGCTACCGCAGTAGGGTTTTGTAGGGCCTCAATTAACTCTTTCAACAATTCTGCATGCTGTACTGGTGTTCCATCTGCCCGTCGAAATCCCCTCCGCCCCCATCTTGCTAGACCTCCATGTACTGTCGTCGTCATGTAAGCTGAGTCTGTATATATTGTCACTGCGCAACCCTTTGCTGCATGTAGTGCTTCTATGAGCGCAATCAGTTCTGCTGCTTGTGCGGAGTAATGTGATGGGAGGCGGTACTGTACTAGTGTTTCATACTCACCGTCTTCTAACCTCACCACTGCCATACCAACATGTTTTTCTCCCGTGTCCACATCAATCGATGCAGACCCATCCACGAAGTACACTTCTCCCTCGCTCAGAGCGTTCTCACACACCACTGTGTCCTCCCCTCTTTCTCCTGTGTAAGTTGCACAATCGTGGTTCTGCATGTCCTCTAGTGTGCATGCTTCTGTAATGAATGTTGCGGGGTTCACTGTCTTGCATCTCACCACATGGATATTGGCGCTAGACAATATGATCTCATAGGCTGTTGCTCGCTGTGTCGTCAGTGTGCTTTTTGACCTCTCAAGTATTGCAAATAATGAATGTTCCACAAACAATGTCACAGGACATCCCATTACTATTGTGGCACTTTTCTCAATCGCGAACGCGGCTGCAGCGAGTGATTGCTCGCACGCGAAATGGCCTTGCATCACGGCATCTAAAGTACCACTATAGTAAGCCAAAGGCTTGTGTCCTAGGGACGTCTTTTGTGTCAGAACAGCTGTCATGAGTGTTCCCTTGCAGTGTGAGAATAGGTAAAATTCGCGTCCATAATCAGGATTTGCTAGCACTGGAGCGCTTGAAATTAACTCTTTTAATGATTTGAATGACGCGCTCATTTCTTCTGACCATTCTATTTTTTTATTTTCCTGTTGTGCTTCTTTGAGTGCTTGTAGTAGGGGTCTCGTGTATGCTGCATAGTCTAATATCCATGCTCGGCAATAGTTGCACATTCCCAAGAATTTCTGCATGTCTTTCACTGTTGTGGGTTCTCCTACTGATCTTATCGCTTCTACCCTGTCGGGGATTATTCTTTTTCCATCTTTTGATATCAGCTGTCCCAAGTATAAGACCTCTGTCAGGCAGTACTGTAGCTTTTCCTTGTCTACCTTGTACCCCTTATTGGCCAATAGAGTCAGGAGCGTTGTTGAATCCTTTCTACATGTTTCTTCGTCTTGTGCACACACTAGTAAATCGTCTACGTACTGAATGACCGTACTCTCAACTGATAGGTTTCCCAAGTCTTCATGCAATATGCGGTAGAATATGCTTGGGCTCTCACAGTATCCCTGCGGTAATCTGCAGTGTTCATATCTCTTTCCCCCCAGTGTGAATGATGTCAGGTATCTACTCTCTTCAGCCAAGGGGATTGAGAAAAATGCGTTTTTCAAGTCGACTACTGTGAAGTGTGATGCCGTTTTTGGGATGCTGCATAATATTGATGCAGGGTTCGGGAACAAAGGGAACTCTTTCTGAATTACATCATTTAGGGGGCGTAAATCCTGTATCATCCTCCAAGACCCTCCTTTTGCTTTTTTGATTGGATAAATACATGTGTTACATGGGGAGTTTGAAGGCACTATTATCCCTTGTGCTAGTAGTGCATCTATTGTCTCTTTTATCCCTTGTTCAGCTTCACGGGACAATGGATACTGTTTCACTCGGGGTAGAATTGCTCCTTGTTTTAGTTTTATTATCACAGGTTGTACTCCATGCAACAGTCCTACATCATGGGGGCCTGTTGTCCACAAATTATTTGGTACGAGTCTCATGTCATCATCAAGGAATGACGGCGGTGCTCCTACCACTGCCATCAGTTGAGCGGGGATTTCCCTAGCTTGAATCATAATGTCACAGGGCATCGCTATTTCCATTACAATTTCACCATCCCCCTCTGCATCTGAAAAGAGATCCTCATCTGTTAACTCTCTTAGGGCGATGTTGGCATTCATGCACAGTACTGTACGCCACTCACATCCTTCCATATCTATTCCAATCACCGCAATCCTTTTCGCTGATACCTGTACAGCGTGCAAGTCTAATGATACCACTGACCCTGGTGCTGTGTCGGGGCACACTATAGGGCGGAAGAGGAACTCTGCTAGAATCCTCCAATCCATCTTCCTCAGCTCTGGAATTATGAGGGCCAATGTCTTTAGCCCTTCAATAAACATTTCCTCGTTTTCCGGCAAACCTTGTACTTCTTGTGTGGTCGTGTGGGCTTGTACTACCAACATTGCACGCAATGGGCATATTCCGGGTGTTGAACACACTATACCTCTCTCAGTGAATGATATGGTCATGTTGAGTTTACTCGGGAGATCCCTCCCTAATAAATTTATTGGTGAGTGTTCATAATATAGTAAGGGTGTCTTTACAGTCTTACCCCCCACTGTTACGTCCAATGCTTCTGTGTAAGGAACTTCAATTACAGCCCCAGAGAGCCCCTGCGTCTCTAACTTCCGGTTAGATAACGGGAACCGGCCCTCCCTGATACATGATTTCTCCGCTCCCGAATCCACCATGAATATGAACTGCTTGTCTCCTATCTGCGCCCCTACCAATGGTTCCTCTGCTGCATCGTAGGTGGTAGATAGAACTGGACACGCAAGTGTTCTCTGTGGGTTGTCCTATGCGGGGTGTCTCATCGCCCCCCCTTCATTAAACTACTGACACGCCGTTGTAAGGTGCTGGTGCGGGGGCCCCGTTTGCTGTTGTCGCAAAAGGGTTGCCTGGCGTGTACTGCATGTTGTCATTGTTTTGTGGGTGGTTCTGTGTTCTATACTGGTGCCCCTGTTGTTGCTCATTATTACCTTGGCCTGGGTTTCTCGGTTGTTGTTGTCCCATTGGAAGACCATATGGGCTCCCCGGGTGGGGATGGCCGTACTGTTCTACCTCTTGGAACCCGTTGTTGGGTCTGGCTCTGCACTCCCTAGAGTAATGCCCCCATCTTCCGCAGTTCCAGCAACTCCCTTGTGCACCTCTAGGGCCCTGCCACCCATTTCCCCCCATTCCCCCGTACCCCGGTCCACCTCCTCTTCGGCCCCTGTACCCATCTCGTCCCCCTCGAGGGGTCCACTCTTGCCACTGCGGACCTCCGCCTTGTTCCTGCTCGTTCCACTGCCGCTGTCCTGCTCCAGCCCAATTAGTTGCCATCCTTCCTTGTATTGCTATCAGCCCCTCCTCCTCCTCATCTCCCTCCCTGCTGTGGGGGAGTGCGGCTACAGCCGCTGCGACCTTCACCAACTTTGTCTGCACTAGTTTTGCTTTGTCTGCCAATCTCTTCTGCGCCACCTCCTTCTCCCTTTCCTTTATTCGCTTACAATGGTGTACTATTATGCTCTGGATCTCAGGCCATCCCTTCGCTTCAATACCTGCTATCTTGTCGAGCGCCTTTTGCACTTCCTTTGGGAGCCCTCTTTTTATAATGAAGTAAAATAAAGATGTCGATTGATACCAGGGCGTGCCCGTTTCTGCTCTCCACATCTCTTGGACCCGAAAAATGTAATCCATAGCCTCCTCCCCGTCAGTCATTGTACACTGCATTACTGACTGTAAGTCTGGCGTATCTGGAAACGTTTCTCGCAAGGCATCCCACACCCTTGCACGCACTGTGTTAAAGGAGGCCCCGTCATGGCGGTCGCAGTCTAATGTTACTCCCGGGAAACCGGCCTTGACCCATACTCTATCAGCCTGATCCCCCACTGCTGATACAAGCAAGCTCTTCACATCTCCTATTGCTAGGGGTACCCCGGCAGTGTGTTTCTCAAAGGCGTATATCCACTTACTTGCCCCTCCCGATAACAGGGGCAATAGCTTTAATAAATTGGCTTTATCCATCTGAGCCCATGGGATATAATTCGGCCTCCCTCCTCCCCTATGTATCAATGGGAGCTGTAGCCTTCCTTTTGTCGTTGCATCTACACCCGTTTTGGCTGCTGAGGTTCCCAGTGATGCCATTTTCCCCACCCTGTTCCTTAATCGCCCCGTCCACTCATCATCCAGTGTTCTCATTGAACATGTACCATCCACCCCTTCACTTCCCCCTCCCATTGCCATGCTCAACCTGTCGCTTTCTTCTAAATCGTCCCTTATATCACATAGTAGTTCCTCTCTGTCCCCTATAGGCCTTTCTTCATTATCAATACCTCCCTCTCGTGTCCCTACTTCGATTATTCGTGTCGGTTCTTCCTCAATTCTGAACAGTATCTCACCTTTTTTCCACCCGTCTTCAAGTGTTCTATTCTCACTCGGCGCTCTAGACGTGCGCCCTGATCTTGCTGCATTAAGTGCTGTTTGTTCACATATGTCTTTTATCCTTGCAAGCTCATCTTTCGCTATTGAGAGTCTTGATTGTAAATCATCTGTTAGCTTTTCTATGTCCACCCTTTGTGTACATGCCTGGGCTCGCTCCCTTGTACTTTCATATGGCGAGGGTGCCGTTGGCCGGCGGGGTGTAGCAATTGTCAGGGGAGGGACATAAGTGGGGTCACTGTACCCTTCTGCGGGCACAGGCTTGTTTAATATCGGGTACAAGCTTATTACCTCTATTGGTGGCTCTACATTTGACGATTCTTTAGCATCTTTCTGTATCATCAGTGGATTGTCAGTGGTGGATGGTAGGTCAGGATTTAATGCTGGTGCTTTAGGCGGTGGTATCTCTTCAAATAACCTCCAGAGATCTAATATTTCCCTCCTATTGTGCAACTGCTTCCCCTTGTATTTCAAACAAATGCATGTGGCCACCATATCCAGAACACTTTTATCAAATGACCCCACCTCGGGCCATATCTGGGGTAACCCCTCTCCCTTCAGCTCTGTTATCCATTGGTCATGATATTTCTTAATTCGCTCCGCGTACCCTGGTAGGTTCTTACAAATATGTGATAAGGGTGTTTCAGCCCCCATCTTTGTGTTTTCCTAGTACTTGTGTGTCTCTGTGTGTCCACAATTACAATGTAAACCTATTACCAATATGGGTTTCGTCTTCTACTTCACATTCAATAATGGGCTCCTTTGTGCTCTTCCCTCTGCCTGCACAATACAAAACTGGCTGTACACAGTCTCTATTCTATTAATTTGGGGGGGGGCACATACAAGAGCAAACCATCAGTGATTCTGACAATATTAACCCGGAAATCAAAAAGGTACACACTCACTTCACCTTGTCATTTTTGTCTTTAAGAAGCTTTATCCGGCCACACTTACCATGACCATTCAATTACTGTACATTTATAACCATTTTACACACCCACAGCACCAAATTGTCTTCTGACGCATACGAGATGCACACACCTCTCTGTAACACTCTATTCACAATTTAAGCTGCCCTCCCTTTCCTCCCTAGCCGGCTGTCCCTGTCCGTCTTATTCAGATATATGGATGCGCATATATATATATATATATATATATTGGTCTGCTCTTCCCTCTTCTAGTAGGACTCTCTCTCTTTTACTTTCTCCCTACCGTTTTGTACTGATCTCACTTTTATTTTCCCCCAACCCTAAAGAAAAGAATAGAAAGAAGAAATAGCAGTCACTAATATATTCTCCGTGTCCCCCTTTGCCAGACACTTTTATCTTATTATCCACTTCTTCATATATTCCCAGTACTAGTCAAGATAGCACTATGCGGCGCCGCCTTCCACCCCCTTTCGGAGCTAGGTTCCCGTCACTTTTATCTCTTATTCACCTCTTAATCCTAATGGCCATATGCAAAGAAAAAGCAAAGAAAGTTTAGGATGATCCTTAGTAGATCTGCGTACCCCCCTTTTCTACCCCTCTTCGTTCTCTGTCCTAAATTTCTTCCTCCACTCCCTTTACGGTCGCTCGCACTCAATACTCACGTGCCCGTCTTGAACCGATAGTCTCCGAAACTGGGTCCGTCCAGGCAGTGTTGCCGTCCGCTCAACAGTCAGCCCCGGCTCCGGCGAGCGGTACTCAAAGGGGATTTTTCAACCGGGATCCCGTACCCTCTCTCTATTGAGTGCGCACTTCTTAGTGTACCGGTCGCCGTTGGCGGGCAGCCTCCCGGAGCCGGCGCACCGTGCGTATCCCTTTTCGACCGGAGATTCTCGTGCCAAAAGGGGACGGTAATGTTAGGTCGGGAAAAAATAATAATAATAATAATAATCACGCTTTCGGGGTCACCACTGAAGGCAAGCGTCCCCAGCCAGCACGATCCTCCCCGCAATGAGAGACAATGACGGACTCTCCCGAGTCGGGAATAAAGCCAAGACAGAGTGCGGGTGAGCTTAAATGGGAGTTTATCAATCAGAATAGGGCATGCAAAGAACTCTGCAAACTCCGAGAGCGCTCTGTCTGACAATAGCAAAGACAGGCGTATATATTTACAAAAAACGTCATCAGTACCTACATACTATAAGGGGCACAAGTTCAATGGGATTGGGTGGCGATGACTAGCTATAGGTGCTGCTGCGATGTGGTTGGCCTTGGCTGGAGGACGTCACTGGTCAGCCTCGTGGGTTGGGCTGGGCCTGGCAGGTCAGCTGAGTTCATCCGGGCGGTGTTGTTGTGCCATTGTGGCCAGTGTCAGAGATGAATGTCTTTTCCTGACTTATTTGCCCTATGCCATGCACATCGCAGTCATTCAGTCATTGCAATGTTATCTTCTTTAGTAAATCTATCAATAGGTTATTCTACAGGTTAATGCAACACAGGAGGAATGCACCTTGTGAGGGGTTTGATGGTGATTTATCCATGCATGGTTACCAGTGTCCTGTTTGACCGGTACCATAGGTCGTGGGGCTAAGTCTCTGGGCATGGGACGGGCGGTACATGTCTTTCTGTCTCGTTAGAAGTTATTATGAATGGGCTGTTGTGTATTGCCACAGTATTGGGTGTCTTCGTTGCACCGGGTCATAAGTCTGAGGTGATCCGGGGGGGTTGTGGGGTTTACGAGGGGGCGCCTTTGGATTTGTGTATTCAAGCGGAGGTTTACTGCTGGGCTGTAAATAATGCAGGTGGCAGGCCGTGGCCTTGGGTGCTACAGCGGGGACTACAAATCTTTGAAGCCGCTCCAGCCTAGTTGGGGGAGGTGGAGCAGCGTGGCGCAGGCCTCAGCTCTCTTATTTGGCAGACTTTGCAGGGTGGGGGGGGGGGGAATGGCCTTGCACATATTCACAAAGGTATTTTTCTCGTGTGTTGCCGACTTTCGGTGAGGACATCATAAACATTTGAACATTCTTATAATACTCATTTGGATCACTTGAAAACATACATTTCATCTCACTACATGTCTCTCGAATATAGCCAGTCTGAGCACCTTACTAGTACATTATGTTTTAACAACTACAGCATTTAGTAATATGCATATATATTTGCATTACGTGAGGTAGTAGGGTGGTTGGTGGAGCATAGAGAACGAGACCCGCCAATGTACGCGGCGGTAATGGCATATAAGGGCTGTAGATATGTACACATGACTGGCGCATTTGCCCGCGTCTTTTCACACGAGCCTTATGTATAGTTGCATTCGTCCTCCCCTGCACTCTAGCAGCATTAGTTCAGTTATGGCGCGGGACCGCAGGGTGTACGGTTTTCAATGATACATATAGAGAATAATCCCCCGGAATGCTTTTTATCATTTGCACACCCCTGCAGGGGTGTGGGTCCTTCATTGCTGGTGTCATGTAAACATGCGTTTCTTACAATAATTACACAATTTTACAGGTTTCTTTAGTAGAAGTAGTTTTATGGAAAGGATACACGTATTACAAGTAGTTTTTGACATTCGTATTTGGGTATTTTTCTGCTTTCATCGGATGACCATTCTACAGTTCTCCCCATCACCCAGGCCTCGCTGACCGGGTCATGCAGGGAGCAGTGATACACTGTGGACGGTGAAATGTTACAGTGTTAGTATCTTATGCTAGCTCATGTCCGTCTTGTTCGTGGGAACGGGCTCACAGCGGATCTGCCAGGGTGCTGCGGCGACAGGGATAATTGAAACTCTCCGAGGGTGGGAGCCGCGCTACAGTGCGCTGAGCTCACACCATCTTTGATAGACAAAATGGTTTCTGGGCCTAGCTAAATTCAATACGTGTGGGCAATGTCTTCAGCAGGTGAACCCTCCACCACCTGGGCCCGAGTGGTCTGAGGGGACGCCCAATGAGCCATGGCCCTCACCTGGGGAGGGGATGTAGGCAAGGAGGGTTTTTTGGACCACTCCTCCCCTACAAGGAGCACTCCTTAATTCTATGAACCTTAATGTAAACTCAAATGCTTACTTGTTAGAACTAAATACAAACTTAGGTGCTAAACAGAGTTTGATTCTGGGCTACAGAATCGGAATAAACAGTGGTTTGAAAGATCACTTCAGCAAAAATGATCATACTCTGTGCACACTTTTAGGCATAAACATGCAAAACACATTATCTTAGTGCAATTTTTGCTTTCACATTTTATTCTTAACCAAAAACAATGACCCTTGAAGGTCTGGGTAGTATCTCTATTCAGTGTTGTTAGTGATTCAAAAAATACCCATTTTACAACAAAATGTTACATGCAGTCTCGTGTTTAAAACAATTTTCAATAAACCAAACAATATATCCGTGTTTTCACAGCTTTTTCAATCCGAAAGTGTTTCTAATGTCTCTTTAAAACTCTTTCTCTTGTTGATCTTTACAGTTTAAAGTCCATAGTTCTCAAATGAAATCAAGGGACTATTGATCAAATAGTCTCTTATCTTTTCGTTGATGCACAATGCGTTTCGGGCTCTCTCTTAGCCCTTCATCAGGTGCGACCAAATTCTATACTTCAATCTGAGGTATCTGAAAGTTAAATATATATTTCTATTTAGACCCTCAGTTCATGTTCCATATAGCTTCACAATTTCTTTTGACTAAATAGACCAATGTACCTGTAATACTGTGGATCTCTCCCATCTGTCAGTCTCTAATACTTGTAACTTTCATTCCAGTATCGTTTATTAATCCACTTTTGTTTTTGTCTTGAATATTACGCCTGATCTGTAAAGAATGAATATGACGTGGTTTTTCTACATGAATTTTGAATGTTTATGAGCGGGTTTGGTGCTGGGAACAGTCGCTACATCATAGCGCTGTGCCCCAGTCACCCAACCCTAATTCAGCGTTTTTCATGCTTTACTTTCATATCGTGTCCCCGTTGTCTCACCTGACCTGGCTACTACTGAAAGCAGACACGGTTTGTGAAGCTGATAAGCTGTTCACTTTAAAACTACTCAAAATACTGTTACAAAATAACTTCTTTATGTTCGAGGACAAATAATATATACAAATATCTGGAACTTCCATGGGGGCCGCAATGGCCCCAAGTTATGCGAATACATACATGGCTTACTTGGAGGAAACCAATATCTTTAATGAAGAAAGATGGACAAACAAATTGAAATGCATGTTCCGCTTTATAGATGATATATTTGGGATTTGGAATGGTTCAAATGATGAATTGTTGGCATTCTTTCAGCATCTCAACAACATGGCACCAAGGATTGAATTAACATCTAAAACGAGCAAAGAATCCATTGAATTCCTTGATGTGCAAATATACAAGAAAGGATGCAAATTGGAAACAACAATATTTACGAAACTAACAGACAGGAACAGCATACTGCATGCGAACAGTTTCCACCCGCGGAGGACAATAGAAAGCATACCTTTCAGTCAATTTTTAAGATACAGACGCATCATCTCAGAAGAAGTGGAATACACCAGAAGAACAGCAGAAAAATTTGAGAAAAGAGGTTATCAACCATCCATTATCACAACATGTGCTGAAAAAGCCAACAGCATCAATAGAGAAGGAGCGTTACAACCAAAAGAAAAGGAGGAACAGCAGAAACTTGTATATGTTACCACTTTCTCCCAACAGAGCCCGAAAATTAAAAAAATTAAAAAAATTATCAAAAAGAATTGGTCAATTTTGACCTTAGACCCAATGATGAAAAGACTCTTTCCAGAACCTCCACTCTTTGCCTATTCCAAGAGTAAATCAATGAGGGAACATCTCATAAAAGCAGATTTGTCAGAAGCAAAACGAACCCAGGAAACCTACAAAGGTACAACCCCATGTCACAATTGCAACAACTGCAATAACTTAATAACGGGCAACACCATCCTTCACCCCCATAAAGGTTACAAAATTAATTTGTATCATTCTTCGACCTGTGATTCAAAAAATGTAATCTATGGTATAAAATGTCCATGTGGAATTTATTACGTAGGCATGACAATGAGGAAGGCGAAAATAAGGTGGTCCGAACACAAGTCAAACATCAGGACAGGAGCAATAAAATCACCAGTTACTCAACATTTCAAAAAAGAAAGACACTATATCTCTCAAATAAGATTCATCATTCTGGAACAGATAAAAATATAAAGAAGGGGCGGAAATCTAAACAAAATTCTTCTGCAAAGAGAAACATACTGGATCGACAAATTTAACTCAATGCAACCCAATGGTATGAACGCAGATTGGGATTTAAGTTGCTTTCTATAAAAGAGCACAGAAATACCAACCGGACAGCAAGAATCTAAATAGCTCCCCGCGTACAGAATTGTATCTGTAAAAAATCGGGCTTGTACAAAACAAATGCATATGAAATAAATAAAAAATAAAAAACATTTTTGAGTACTCTCTAATGAGCCATGCAACACTTAAAATAACAAACATCATGTTTAGCAACATCCCTAGACTTCTGTAGCGACGATCTAGAAGCAACCATCACACCACAGGAATTTAAACCACAGTTATTGAAACTATTCCAAGATGGTGGCCATGCAATCACGGAAAACTAGCCAGTTGACAGCTTGGTAGAAAGCAAGAAGGGACTACATCTAGGGAGTTCAAAGAAACACAATCAAGGCAACCGTGGAGCTACCTCAAGGAGACACACATGCTGTGAATGGAACAGGAGAGCGCGGACCAAGGGAAGGAGAAAATTAAAATCGTGAACGGCACAAGACAGCAACGCGAGCTGCTTGCGGCAGTGCTGAGCGGACGACAACGAGCTCGCACGTACGGCAAGCCAAAGAAAGTAGCCGACAGCGGTCCGCATAGTCAGGTGAGACAACGGGGACACGATATGAAAGTAAAGCATGAAAAACGCTGAATTTGGGTTGGGTGACTGGGGCACAGCGCTATGATGTAGCGACTGTTCCCAGCAACAAACCCGCTCATAAACATTCAAAATTCATGTAGAAAAACCACGTCATATTCATTCTTTACAGATCAGGCGTAATATTCAAGACAAAAACAAAAGTGGATTAATAAACGATACTGGAATGAAAGTTACAAGTATTAGAGACTGACAGATGGGAGAGATCCACAGTATTACAGGTACATTGGTCTATTTAGTCAAAAGAAATTGTGAAGCTATATGGAACATGAACTGAGGGTCTAAATAGAAATATATATTTAACTTTCAGATACATCAGATTAAAGTATAGAATTTGGTCGCACCTGATGAAGGGCTAAGAGAGAGCCCGAAACGCGTTTTGCATCAACGAAAAGATAAGAGACTATTTGATCAATAGTCCCTTGATTTCATTTGAGAACTATGGACTTTAAACTGTAAAGATCAACAAGAGAAAGAGTTTTAAAGAGACATTAGAAACACTTTCGGATTGAAAAAGCTGTGAAAACACAGATATATTGTTTGGTTTATTGAAAATTGTTTTAAACACGAGACTGCATGTAACATTTTGTTGTAAAATGGGTATTTTTTGAATCACTAACAAAACTGAATAGAGATACTACCCAGACATTCAAGGGTCATTGTTTTTGGTTAAGAATAAAATGTGAAAGCAAAAATTGCACTAAGATAATGTGTTTTGCATGTTTATGCCTAAAAGTGTGCACAGAGTATGATCATTTTTGCTGAAGTGATCTTTCAAACCACACATTATTAGTTAGGCAGGGGTCAATCATGCCGGGGACCATTTCCGTATGTCGGAGGTAGTTGAGGGATCTTGTATTTAGGTAGTATTCACATGCTCTTTTTCCTAAATCATGTTCTATGGACGTGTAAAGGGATACATCATCTATGGTTGCCAGAATGTAGTGGGGTTCCCAGGGTAGTTCGTCAATTCTTGAAAGGGAATCTTTAGTGTCCCTCAGGTAGGCTGAAAGTGAAGATACAAAGGGAAAAAGGACTTCGTCAATATATTTTGACATGTTTTCCAAAAGCGAGCCAACAAGTGTCACTATTGGTCTCCCCGGCGGTTTGGTGATACTTTTATGTACTTTGGGGAGAAAATAAATAGTTGGCAAAGTCAAATTGGTTGTAAAGAGAAATGTGCAATTATTTTCTTCCAGGATGCCTTTATTTTCCCATTCCATTATTAATGTTTTCACTTTGTTTTCCAATTCACAGATATGGTTGGAGGTCAGACTCTCATAGCATTTGGTGTCATTGAGTTGTTTGTAAGCCTCTCTAATATTGTCATGTTTGTTCATTATGACTATATTACGCCATTTGTACAAGGGTTTGATGATACAGTTAGGCAAATTGTGAAGTTCCTGGAGTGCAATTCTATTTTTTGCAGACATGTTGTCCTTAAACCTCATCTTATTGACTCTTCTTATGGTTTTAAGATCTTCAACGCAGAGTGTTTGGAAGGCTTCAATGTTGCTTCATGATGAAACTGTGGGATTGAATTTTGACTTTAATTTCAATTTTACTTTTCTTCAATCAATGTTGATGTCCAGTTCTGCGACATCAATTGGTTCGCTATCAGTACCAATGTGACATCCTTTTTCCAATTTTCGTAGGGTAGATAAAGTATTGAGTTCCACTATAGTGATGTCAGTTCTTCCTTCAGGGACCAGAGTCGGGGGCTTGGTATATTGGTTAGTTGCAAAAAACCTTTGAAGCCGTATTTTATGTATGAAGTGGTCGAAATCTATGTGAGTTTGAACATAGTCATATTGTGCCATGGGGCAAAAATTAAATCCCAAACTGAGGAACTCGTGTTGGTCTTCGGTGATGATCTGATCCGACAAATGTATGACTTTCATCTTGTTATTCATACCTATGGTCAAATTGTCTACTTGCCAGAGCGCAGCGACCTCCTTGAGCTATTGTGTTTGGCATTTCCTGCCCCTCTGCACTCTCCTTCTTCTATCTTTACTCTTCCCCGCACCTGGTTTCCTCCTCTTGTTTGCTTCTGTGCTCTGCCATCTCAGCATAATAGACGCATTTCGTCTACAAAATTAAGGCGTACACAGGGTTCCTCATTCTCGCTACCTGTGACCTCTAATTCAGAGGTCGACGGATTCCCGTTGAGTATACTCTCATTAGCACCAATCAATGTGGTTAGTTTACTTGTGGTTAGTTGCCTCAAATGGTCAAATCTTCGGGCAAATGTATACACCTGCCCATTTTCATAGTCTTCTTTGTCTCGCAAGAATTTGCGCTGTTGTTTTAGTTTGATTTCTTCCTCATAGCTCTTGAGGTTTTTATCCATATTGGTCTTCATTTTCTTTCCCTCCCCACTCTCAGGTACTTGTTTAATTTTCTCTTCAATATCAGCCATTTTCAACAATATTCTTTTCACGGTCACCTGCAGCGTATTTGATCAATAGTTTGAGAAAAGTGTTGGAGTAGCCATTAGTTGCGTCCCCCCATTCTTGCAGCATCTCTGGATCTTGTTCTTCAAATGAAGGAATGGTGAGGATACTAAGCCCTCGTGGGATTCTTCCTACATCGATATTGTTCTGCAGGGAATGCTGCTACTACCACTTGCTTACTTCTTTTCTTTGCAGTTTCTCAAATTCTTTTAATAATGACATTTTGTTGTTGTTCGGTGCAATTGGGTCCTCTTCTTAAATTAAGTAGTCTAGACAAGTTCAAAATCAGGAGGTCCAGAACTGTAATGTATATACATTGGTTAGCCGCAATTCTATTGTTCTCCCCTTGAAGACTTATCTGATTTATGTTTTCAATCTCAGTGTTATCGTAGACTCAGTTCTAGCTATCTCTGATAACTGCAGTAACTATGAGTTCCAGTGAAGTGGAAGTGCCAGCACCAGAGGGCTCTACTGTAGAGAGGGTGACCAATGCCAATGTTAGCGATCGCGAACCAAAGGTTCCAGGCTTCTAACAAGAGCAAAAGTCATATGGCATGCAATAGAGTCTGACAGAAAGGACTAACACCACTAGAGCTTGTGCAATGGAGAAAAGTGAAGTCTTACCATGGGCTTCCTGTAACAGAGCTTGTCCATGTCTCCTTGCCCCAGTGACTTTGAATGCAACCTTTTCAGATGGCCAGAACTTCCATTCCAAGCTCACTAATTGGCTAGAGTTGGAAACAATGAGTAGAACAAAGGAGGAAAAAGGAATGCAGACTTCTACTGTTATTTGGTGCCTGGATTACACATTTTAAGATTGCCTAAAGTAAAGAAAAGGTGCTCCAAGTCATTGGTTCTGCTTACAGTCTCTTCATCAATTGTAGTTCAGACCTTTCTGTCCAATTTCCAGTATTAACGAATATCCTTTCAGTCTCTAATCAAGGTACATAGAAAGTTTGATTTCAAGTTCCAGTATTTAATGTGTGTCCTTTTAATCACTCTATCAAATGGCTCTAGCAACTTTCCCTCTGAGTTTCAGCCTGCATTGTTTCTCCTACAATCACTTTCTCAACTATCAACTCTGCTCGTTTTTGGTTTGGATACCTTTGCTCAGTCCTGTAGCTTTCTCCCTGATTTTCTGCTCACCCCAGTGGCGGGATGCCACATGCTTTTCTCCGGTATTTGTTCTACTGGCTGCTTTCTCTTCATATCCAGGTCTTGTCACTTGCACCTACTGATCTGGGAACTCTCTGGTGGCTCACAATAGTCACGGAATCTGGTTTCCTTCTATGTCTTTTACTCTCAATCCATGGTACTCAACTTTTCCTTGCTGCTTCCCACAGACCTTTTCTGTAATTCGCTGTACCTCTACTCTCTCCATTTCTCCATGGCTTTCTCGTGAACACCTGTATTGCTGTTCTCTCACAATTCCCTGCTCCCTGCCTTCCGTTTCCTCTGTTGCTTTATAGCCCTGCGGTACTGCGGCTCTCACATGACCATGATAAATGAAGAAAACCATATGATTCTGTGCCGTGCTTGTTGTCACGGATGGTACTTCACCACAATATATTGAAGCCACAAAGCCACTTGTAGTGAGCACTAACCATGACCTGTAGTAACTTTGCTTGGGGCATGCCCCAAGCTCCTCTAACCGACACATGGTGGCAACTGGGTATGGCCTATGACGAGCCCCCCAAAGTAGCCCTTTTGACCGGGGCACGACCTTTGGCTATGACCTGTAAACTGGTGAACTACCCAATTGCCCCATTGCAGCCGGCCTCTGGGAACCCCAAATCATCCACTGGGCCCATTGACTCTGCCCAGTGAATCCCACAACCAACCAGTAGACCCACTGGCCTTGGCTTGCACTCCTTCCCTGAGAACCTCTAAATTAACCAATATGCCTACTGTGCATGGCCGGTGTTCAGCCCTGCCCAAGAATCACATAATCCCCTAATGCAGCCATGCCTAGTGCCACCTTTGATTGGGATAGAGCATTCCGCCCTGTCTCTGGGACCTACAAGCCATCCATTGGACCAACTGGTCCTGTCTGCAGTGTTTGCTTTGACTGTAGCAGGCCTTTGCCCTGCACTGTGAACAACCCACCCTCTGAATGGATCCCATTAGGCATGGCCTGTGGCCATACCCAAAGTATACTGTGATGAATCCAATAGAGTCATCACTGATTCCTCGGCGGTAACCTCCTCCTGTCAGGAGAGGTGGTCCGACCTGGTCCATCTGGCATATGTGCAAGAATACGCCAATTCGCCATGTGCAGCCTGTTCCAACATGGCGCACTGTTGGGACACAGGTACTTACTAGATGTAACAGTCTGGTTAATTTCCAAGATGGTGAATGCTGGACACAAAGCAATTTTGACCAGCAAAACAGAAACAAAGCGGAACGAGTAAATCAGGTGCGTTGCTTCATCTTTGCACCAACACTCCTGAGTTTTCTACTTTTGCTTTGCTGTGCCTTTCTTCCCGTACTTGCCGCTGGGATCCCGTTCCAACTGCTTTCTTGTTCTGTTTCTCTTCGTCTGCCTTGTATCTTGCCTCGTTGTTTCCTTTGCCCCGGCTGCCTTTGCTTTTCGTCTGATTCTCCAGTGACCCTTCTCACGCCCCTTCAGTAATAACTGGGAAACCTCTGCCATTGCTGTTCCTGAGCTCCTCCTTGTTGCCTGTTATCCTTTGCGTGTACCTGCCTCTGCCTTGCTACAGGGACTCTGACTCGCACTTCTCCTACATTATCTGGTTTCCATCTGCAAACGTCTGCTGCTCGTCTGAGTTTAATTCCCCTGGGGGGTTTCCCAGTGAGTACACAACCTGTTTACTCCAGGGGTCAGATAGTTTCTGGGAGTCTTTCCTTTTTAACTGAGGGTGCAATCAACTTACCAGCAGACAGCCTTGTCACAGGTCAGTGCCTACCAACACTCATAACACCTCCCATGTGGTCAGGGGACGGCAGCCGCTCCCTGATCCTGACCCTGGGGGCGGCTATATGAGGGAGGATCACATGGGAGGAGAAGCCTCCGGGGAAATGTCATGACTTCATTGGATGAGACATGGTATCCCCCATTTGCCCATGAAGAAGACCCATTGATATCCAATACCCTAATGGTCTATTGCTGTACATCTATACCCCCTTTTAGGGAAAATAGAGAAACCTTTTCCCAAAACCCTATAGGCCAAACTTCCACCCCTGGTCTGAAATGTAAAAGCTGCATAACTACCTTTTCCAGTTCTAATTATCCATCGTATCGAACTGGCTTATATTTTAGAACTGTTGACAGTGATTTTCCAAGTGATCTGTATCAATCAACATAAATAGATTCCTTTTCCCACAATCCCCCAAATACTAGGACAAGGAAGAAGGAAAGAGCAATGCAGAGCAGATGGAGCCACAAGCTCAATGAGCGTTCTAGTTGTTTTCGGAATGCACCTGTACGCGGGAAATTTTTAAGAGTGAAACGCGAATGAGCCCGAGAATGCCAAGCAGAGCCTGTGAGTCAACCCAGGCATAGTAGGGACCCTGAGGTGTTTCAGCAAAGTACACAATGTAACAATTAAAGCCACAGAGAGAATAAAGAGACTGATTGAAAACCAAGAAGGCATAATGCAAATAAGGACTTCAGCCATATAAAAGGGTATGGAATTAAATATGCGGGGAACCAAAATCGAATGATGTATCAAGGAGACCTAGTATACCAAAAGGGGTATGCACAACTGTGGAGGTAAAAGAGGAATAACTTGTGATTATAAGAAGTGCTGGCAAGCAAGTAAACCAGGCAGTTACAAGTGTGTGTTAATTTCAAAAGCCCTGGCAGGAGAGTATACCAGGCGAGAAGTCCTGGCAGGGGAGTATGAGGCAGCTGCTAATCTACAGTAAGTCACAGGAAATAGAATAGAACTGTGTTTGCTAAACAAGAAGGGACCTTTTGAAAGAAGTTGAACCACAAGGCTAAGCAGCTTTGTAAATAACAGTATTGTTGTAGGCCAGGAAAGACACAAAGAACTTTTAAACCTAGAATAATTTGTACTAAGGAGGAATCCAGGGGAAGGGGACCACCCTCTGGAACCAAGGCTCTTCAACCTTGGAGAACTTTTATGTTCGAGCTATTCATTTTTCCTTTATAAACTCTTTTTGCAATCACTTAAGATTAAGGATATTTCCCTTTTCACCTTATAGTTCAGTTTATGGTGTGAGGGTCAGAATAGAACTTTTGGACACAAGGACGGTTTTGATTTTGACATATTGACACAGACTGACCTTAGTGTTTTGATTTAGGTAGGGAACTTCCTCTTAGAGCAGGGTCAGAGAGGCCTTTTCCCAACCCTTTTATTTTCAATACAAGTCTTTAACCAAAATCATGGCTAACTTGTGTCTGAATTTCATTCCTGACTCTTCACAATACTCTTAATAGGAAAGGGCATTTGACTCTACCCCAGGGACCACACCTTGAGTGGGGCAGGGACCTCAAATTCTCAATCCATCCAGTGGACCCTAAAATAGCTCCAATATGCCCTTTTCACATTTGTTTGCATCATTGGGCTCACAATGACACCACAATGTCAGCACCCGACAATGGCACCCGCTCAAAAACCTTTTGCCCCTGGCTAACGACCATTTTGCCTCTTTCACAATTCAGAGCCTATCTGGTTGCCGTTTAGTGGATTTGTGTACTCTGTTTTGGGTCCATGTGGAGAGAGATTATGAACCAAGACCCAAATTAGCTAGACAGACAGAGGGCTAATGTGGTTCTGCAGAGTATACCGGGCAAGCTCGTGTATAGCTAACCAATGTATCGTTATCTTTTGGCACTTTTAAAAGAAACCACTGGACAGATTTGCGGTAAGTTTGCAAATGGATGCTTTCAGGATTTTATGCCTGTTCTATGCAAATCTGTCTAGCGTTTTGAGCTTTAAATGGGAGACTACTTTGTCTTTGGGCAAAGATAGATTTTGGGGCCTCTATATTTTTCCTTCTCCCTCACCCTTGACAAAGCCACATAAAGCTATATATTTATGGAAAGGTTCTATGCAGATTTGTCAAACTGCGCCAAAGATATAATCCACCCAAAAAATGTTTGTCCTTAAATTTTTAAAAGATATAATTTAACAGCAAGTTTTTGTTGCCAACTTTATTGTGTAACTTCATTTCATCAAAACCAGCCTTCTTGTTTAATGGGTTGACTGGTTTTTGTTACTGGCCGACTGACATCTTTTGGAATTCCCACATAAGGAACACTAGATGTTTTGTTGAGAACAGAGATAAGACACTATTTAGTCGGGAGAGATTTATTTTCAGAGGGAGGTTTTTATTTTTGTATTTGTTTTATTTCAATGATATATTAGTACAAAATCCATGTAACTTTCAATCAAATGTAACTGGTGCGCATTCCATCAACCCCCTCCACTCCAATCCCGCTCTGCAATCATATTAAGACTTGGAGCCTATGCCACAGGGTACTTGAGTCAACATCTGACACACAGCTAATGTTAGTTAAAGTGGTCATTTATCGTATGCCTGTGCCATTTTGACAATCATGTGGTCCATGGCTCTGAGAGAAAGGAGGATGGGTGGGGGCGGTAGGTGGAATAGGGTAGGATGTCGGTAGCAAAACCTAAGTTGTTGAGGAGTGCAAGGTGAAAGTACTAGAGTGCTGAGTGGCGTTATGATTGTATATGGTTTGGCGCGTGCACTTGGATTTGTATTTTATCCGGAATGGCAGCCCATGAATCAAAGTCCAGCTGTACCATGTTAACTTCTGACGTGGTGTCAATGGAGGTTGTTTGATAGAGCAATTAATGTCAGCTTTGGCATATGCAAGGGGTCAACGGTAAGACTCAGAAACAGTGGCATGTGACGTTTTTGGTTATAAACGTTTATTGTCAAAATTATAAAAGGGTTGGGGAAATCACATCTATCCCTAACCCTGTGAGTGGTTCCCTGCCTCAACAAAGCAAATGGACGCCTGTCTCAGGATGTTACACAAACAAAGCATCTTTAGTCCTGTGTCCAAAATCCTAAACTGCCCATTACACTCTAAAGTAAATAAAAAGTGACAATGGGAGTTTCTGCGAGCTATTGACATATATCATCCTCTTGCAGTTTCAAACAAAGTTCTAAGGTGCATAAAAGAATAGAAATAAAGCTCCACAAGGAAAGAAGACTTCCCTTACCATAGATTTTGCCTGGTTTTTCCACAGATTTTCCATTACTCTTCAGACGGAAGTCACAATCTTTAAGGAGAATGACTCTTCCTCTTTTCACTCCTTCAGTCTGTCCTCCACTGATTGATTTCTTACTATTCACAAAAAAGGGGATTGGCAGTGTTTCATTTTCCTCTTTCCCCCAATTCAAATTTAATGTTCTCTTTTGTCTCTGTATGTTTCAATATGATTTCATCACAGTTCCAATTTGCTGAAGGGGGAAAACTCTCCCCTTTTGCCTCCTCAAAAATACCCAATTCTCTTGAATCAAAACAGTTCTCTTGAATCTTTAAAGGGGTATGTGTCCTCCCTTTTCTGTTACACACTTTCAAATTTAGGGGTTATAACCCCTGAGTTTCTTCAATCCTCCTTGCTTCCCTTGGTATACTTTCCTACTAGGGTATTGTTCCTTGGTCCCGAAAAAGGGGTGTAAACTTTCCCTTTTTATCCTTTATCTTACACCTGGTTTACTCACCTGCCAGACTATTGTCACTTTGGTGTTTGTGTGTGAGACCCAGACTCAATGTTTGCCTGGTTCACTAACCTGCCAGGGTTTCTCCGCTTTCTGTTGAGTTTCTCTTTTATCCAGCCCTGCCCACCTGGTGCCTTTGTGGTTGCTGCTCTTTTTCCCTACTTAAACAGCCCTCCAGCCTCTTTTCCTTTGCAGATGGGGAGCAGGTGCAAGTGGATCTGGGTACCTGGCCTAATCCCCGGTCACCTGGTGCCTTCCTGGTTGCCGCTCTTTTGGCCTAAGCCCCGGTCACCTGGTGCCTTCCTGATTGACACTCTTTTTCCCTACTCAAGCAGCCCTCCAGGCTCTTTTCCTTTGCAGATGGGGAGCAGATGCAAGTGGATCGGGGTCACCTGGCCTAAGCCCCGCCCACCTGGTTCCTTTCTGGTTTGTGCTCTTTTGGCCTAAGTCAGCCCACCTGGTGCTTTCCTGGTTGCCACACTTTTTCCCTACTTAAGCAGCCCTCCAGCCTCTTTTCCTTTGCAGATGGGGAGCAGGTGTAAGTGGATCTGGGTCACTTGGCCTGAGCCCCACCCACCTGGTGCCTTCCTGGTTGCTGTTCTTTTGGCCTAAGCCCCACCCACCTGGTGCCTTCCTGGTTGCCGCTTTTTTTCCCCTACTTAAGCAGTCCTCCAGCCTCTTTTCCTTTGCAGATGGGGAGCAGGTGCAAGTGGCCTCACAAGAAGGTGAGGGTAGGGTGCCCAGGGAGGGCAGCCAGAGAGTAAGGGGAAGGAAGGAATGGAGGCAGGTTACCAATGAGAAGGATCTCAGTCTTACTGGTATTAACACAGAGATCATTAGCAGCACACCATGCCTGAATAATGGTCAGACGTTCGGGAATGAAAGAGGAAGGAGAGGAGGTAGAGGAGAGATGCTTAATGGAGAGGTAGATGCCATCCGCATAACACTGGAAGGGAGGAGAGAAGGTGAAGATTATGTGGGCAAGAGGAGCACGGTAAATGTTAAAAAGCCACAGCGAGAGGATATAGCCCTGAGGGATGCCGCAGGTAGAGAGTGAGGTGGAGGAGAGAAAATTGCCATTTTTGAACCTGGGAGGGCCGATTTGAAAGGAAAGAGATCAGCCAAGCCAGTGCTCGAAGGCAGAGGACAGATCAAGGAGGATGAGAACAGAGGTAGAGATGGAGTTGAGGTTTGACAGCAAGTCTTCACAGGTGTTCAGGAGAGCAGTTGCCATGCCTCTGGCTTCGCTGAAGCCAGACTGGTGGCGGTGGAGACAGTCAACAGATTCAGTATGGCTAATTAGTTGAGAGATTACCAACTTCTCCAAAGTTTGCCCATGAAGGGAATAGTGGAGATAGGGCGGTAGTTCGCTGGGCAGGAAGGGTCTGCAGATGGCTTTTTTTTAGGCGTGTTTGCACAAGGGAGTGCTTAAGAGGTGTTGGGAGGGAGTGGCTAGAGAGCCCAGTCAAGATGGCTGTGAGTCCATGAGCTCCTGGGCAATCCAAAAATATCCAGTCTTTATTGTGCACTGCTCAAACTGCCACCATGTCTACTTGGGAGTCGCACGAAATCGGGACGTCTCGTGTATATCCTGGATCACCTCCGAAGAGCAGGAGTGTTCCCAGAAACAGAGATAGTGAAGCATACGCAGCCAGCGCTCTCTGGATCCCGCGTTGGAGGGACTCACCAGTACATGCATCCCCCGACGGTGTCTGAAGCAGGGATCGCGGATTATCTTCCTGGTCTGCCCACTGCCAGATAAGTACAACTGGCAAGCTGTGCAACCTGTATAGAAGGAGCTACAGGAAGCAGGACCCGGTGTGTGGAGGCTGGCACCATCAGGGCTGAGGAGACACTCTCCCATATCCGTGCATGCACGGCCAGTACTCCGCCATTACCATGAAGACCTGAGGTTACTGAGGGGTGGGCCAACCAATGAGTTGATCGAGGCCCCGACCCTGTGCTCCACCTGGGGGGATGACTTATGCAGGTGCAGTGAGTGGCAGCCACCAGCTGGGTTAGCAGGCGGCTGGTGGCATCGGGCCACCCGGCCCCCACTGCTGTGTGGGGCAGCGACAATGAGGAGGAGGGGGCCTGTCCTCATCCTTTGGATTGGATTCCAATATAATATTTAGACCAGAGGGGGGAATTGCTGCGCAGCTTTGGGCTGGAGAGATCCTGACTGGACATCCTGGAGAGAGGGGGGGGCCCTGGTGCCACCCGTGGTTTGGCTTGGTTCCATCGGGTACACTTGAAGGTAGCGCTGCGCAACTGGAAGATAACTGCGCCTTGACCTGGAGGAGTGATCCTGCAGGGCCTCAATGAACTATCAGAGGAGAGTGTACTCCGGGTACATTTAAACTGACTCATCTGAGGGATGCAAGGCACTGCTTGTTGGAAGGATTATTGTCTATTGACAGGCAGCCCAGAAGTAATAGTGCAACTCAGTGTGGGCACAGGCCATGTGGCAGAAGAAAATCGGTTGATGCTTCGACCTCTGCAGTTCTGTGCCCGATTCTTCCTCTGTGTTCTGTGGGAATGGGAAGGAGTTGAGAGGGTGCGGGGTCCTAGGTGCAGTTGGGCCCAATCTAAAGAGATCTGTGCGGTAGGGAAATTTTCCCGAGTCTGTTGTGAGATATTAGAATAGGCTAGGTATCACGCAGTACGCAAACCTGATGAACATAAACAGTCTCATTTGTAGGATGAAATTCACCTTTTGAGGGTGGAACATGATGGACGGACACTATTTTTTTACACTCCGGAGGAGATGAACACTTTCCTAGAAACCCTACCTAGGGCACCACGCTGCAGAGGAAATAATGACCAGGGAGACATCTCCCGTAAACTGTCACAAATGCGGTATTGACATTTGCACGTGGGAAATGCTTGGTGCACACTGGCAGATGGTGCGCTATCTAGTTTTGAGGATTGCGCGGAGGATTGGCCCTGGCGAGCCCCCATGCGTGAGCTTATGTTTGGTGTTTTGGTGAGAGGCGAGGGGGGGAAATTGCAGGTTCGGGTTGCTGGTGAGAGAGGAGGTGGGGTTGCTTTGAGACACCATTGCATGTAAACCACAAACACAGTTCACGTCTGACTTCTAACATATACATATATGCATACAATTTACAGAAGAAATATAAAAAAATGTATCACAACATGGGTTTAGGTAAAAGTGCCACTTGAGGAACATATATAGTTTCCTTGTCAATTACTCTAGGTTCTAACTCCTTTCCAAATTGGTGTTTTTTTGGGTTTTCTCTTAAACTCTCTCCTCATAGGGATACTAATGAGCAGTGGATGAAGCTGCTAAATGATCGTGTCAACGCAGTGCGTTTCGGCCCCTATGGCATCAAGATAGACTGCTTCTATCCATGGTCGTCTTCTTTAGTGGTGCCGGGCCTTCGTCAGGACGAGGGGGGTCATTTTCTGGCGGGCTTCTGTAGTCTTTAGTCCATGTGATACTTGTCTTCTATTTACAATTAAAATCAATAATACCTGTTTAGGACTAGGTTCTGTGGTTTTTACAAAAGGGCATATCTGAAACAGATTTCAAAGTGCACACATCACTCACCATTCAAGGGGAGCGACGCAGGGACAGAGGAAGTCACTATGTTGATTGTAGCTGACTTTAAAATCCTGTGTGAGACAATAAACACAGCACAATGACTTTAGCTTCACATGTGCTAAAAGAGTTGTTAATCATGTATAAATACATGGGCGTCATTCACATTTATTCAACATTACCTCTTTGGGAAAGCTGAGATGTTTGATTGTTGCTGTTGAGCAGGCTGATGTACGTAAACAGTCGTAACGATTTAACTGAGGAGGGCTCCTGGTCCAATCTGTGAAAAAACACAGGGCGGATGGAGCCTGTTAGGCACGCTCAGATCGAGCTATTAATCTGACTACATTAATGTCACGCACTCACGGCTCCGTTCAAGTACGCCAGTCATACACCCCTCATCCTCACACAGCTCTCACACACGCTCTCATGTCTGGGGGGTGTCACGTGAGCAGGCTCATCTCTGGGGTCGGAAGCACCAAACAACCAGGTACAATAGGAGCTTTCCATACCTCCACTGGCGGCTTCCATGGCGCTTACGGGACAGCAACTACAGACAAACGCCTCGCCATTCGTCAACACAGTTCCAGCGTGCACTTCCTGGTCCCGGGTCACGTGACACGCCCACCGGTCCCGCTCGCGGATCAGCTGACACAGGGACACACAGGATTTAAACGCTGGACTCCCGCGAAACAGCGCTTGACAGCTGTTCGCACCGGAGGACTCTGTTCAGCTATTCTGATTCTTGGATTCACGGCTTTTGACACGGATTTCGACTCTGGACCTTGCTCTGCTCTTCTGCCCCTCCTGACTACTTGTTTGCTTTGGAACATTATTCGGAATTGCCTTTGGATTGCCCCTTACGGATTTTGTGTCTCGGATCTGGCTTCTCGCCATTCCAGCTTGCGCATATATCTCTGCAGGTTGGTTGGGTGGACCCTCGCACGACATTGGTCTTGATACTACTGGGAGGCCAGCTCACTTGATCACCCCCCCCCTCTCCACGAAGTACCCCAGCATAGGTATACGGCATACCAACTCTCCACATAGGTAAGACTCTGCCTTCTGTTTTCATCAGTGTGTTTTATTGTGCTCGCTTGGTAACTAATCAGACCTTTTTCTACAGCTGTCTGGGGTCAGCAGTTTCGTGGTATCAGACCGGCGAGGGAAACCCACCTGTGGCCCCAATAACCGCAGAGGGAGTGCTTTTACTCTTCCTCTGTGGTGCTTGGGGACGGAGGTTCCATACTCTGCACGACAATCAAGAACAGAACAGACTGTGAAGCCTCTTGTCGTGCGGAGTATGGAGGGTTCCGCGAATGACCCCATGGCGGCCTTAGTGCAAGCGATCACAATACTCAGAGCTGACATGGCCGCAGCAACCACAGCCCTTCATCAGCGGCTAGACACCCTCCAAAGCACACGCCACCCTCTGCCCGTTGATACGGAGTTCGGAGAAACGGTACCACCATTATCCACGCCCCGAGTCTCGACCTCGACTTCGCCCTCTCCCCTGGTTCTCCCTACTCCTTTCCCCCTGGCTGCACCCGAAAGGTTTCAAGGGGACCCTGACAAGTACCGCACGTTTATCAATCAGTGCAAGCTACACTTCCTTTGTCGTCCCACTTCCTTCCCCGATGCCACCTCAAAAGCTGCCTTTTTGTTATCACATCTGACTGGTACTGCGGCAGCCTGGGCTAACCCCCTACTCGAAAGCAATAGCCCTATGTTATACGACTTTGATCTTCTTGTAGTCGAAATGTCACGCATCTTTGATACTCGCCACAAGGTACAATCCCGGGATTTGGAACTCTTGGATCTCCACCAGGGCAAGGGAACACTCATTGAGTATCTTACGCGGTTTAACCAGTTGTCCGCAGAGACTTTCTGGCCAGAGGGTAAGAAAGCCGTCGTCTTTTATAAGGGCTTGAACAATTCCATGAAAGACGCGCTTACCGCAGTGCCTTCCCTGCCCACTTTGTTCCCTGATCTAGTGGACCTGGCTCTTCAGATCGATGCCAGACGTCTTGAACGCCGATCCGAAGCCCGGTTCTCTGGTCACGCCTCCACCACTGTCTCTCCTTCCTCCGAGACTACTGCGGAGCACATGCAAATCGGAGGGCTCTGTAGTCCGTTAACTTCCTCCGAAAGGGAGCGCAGGAGACAGGACAATGCCTGTTATTACTGTGGGTTACTGGGACATTTCGTAAAAAACTGTCCTTGTCGTCCCAAGCCCAGGACGCAGGGTTTTCGGGAGGCTCGACCCTAGAATCGGGGGCAGGATCGAGCACTGTTTGTCCTTCCCCGAACCCCTCGCCTGCCTTTGGCACCATCCGACCCCTTGCGGTGCAGGCTTTGTTACAACCTAGTACAAACAACCAACACCCAGTCACCATCATCATAGACTCAGGTGCCACTGGCAACTATATGGACATTTCTTTGGCCCTCTCTTACAACTTGCCGCTTATCAACAAAACCCGACCAGAGCAGGTACACTCCATTGATGGCAGCACGTTGGTCTCTGGGCCTGTTAAACACCAGACAGCCCCCCTTATGTTGATCGTACAAAGCATACACAAGGAAACCATTAGTTTTGATTTGATTACCATGCCACAATACGGGGTCATCTTGGGTATTCCATGGCTATGGCTACACAATCCACTGATTGATTGGAAAGCGGGTACGGTACACTTTGAGTCGGATATTTGTCAGGAGTTTTGCCTATCAACTCCCCCTGGTGAGGATTCCCCTGCCCAGGTCCTTAGCTCCATCGCGCATCTCTCCATGGAGGTACCTTCCACCTCTGGGCTCGACGCACACACAGTGGGTCTGGTTTCTGATGTAATTCCCGAGGCTTACCGTGACTATGGCGATGTTTTTGATAAAGGGTCCTCGGAACTACTCCCCCCTCATCGGGAGTACGATTGTCCCATCGATTTGCTACCTGGTTCTGTAGTCCCTATGGGTCGTATCTATTCCCTGTCCCCGGGGGAGGAGCGGACTCTCAAGACATACATTCAGGAGTCCTTAAGTAAGGGTCACATACGTCCCTCCTCGTCTCCTGCTGCCAGCCACATTTTCTTTGTGCCCAAAAAGGAGGGTGACCTCCGTCTGTGTGTTGACTATCGGCGCTTGAACGCCATTACCAGGAAGGATCGGTACCCTATACCACTGATCACACCCCTATTGGACCGCCTCACACACGCATCCATATACACCAAGCTCGATCTTAGGGGCGCGTACAATCTCGTACGTGTGAGGATGGGGGACGAGTGGAAAACGGCTTTCTGCACTCGTTATGGGCTTTATGAATATCTGGTTATGCCCTTTGGCCTCTGTAATGCCCCCGCCACTTTCCAGCGCTTCATGAATGAGGTGTTCAGTGACATTTTGGACGTTTTCATGGTCGTCTATTTGGACGACATACTGGTATTTTCACGGTCACTGGAGGAACATGTGGTACATGTGCGGGAGGTATTGAAGCGCTTGCGCACCTTCTCCCTGTTTGCCAAAGCCGTGAAATGCCACTTCCACACTGACAACATCGAGTTCCTGGGTTTCCACATCTCCCCTCAAGGCCTCACTATGAACCATGCAAAAGTCAGGCGGTTCTGGATTGGCCGGTCCCTACTTCACAGAAAGCTCTGCAATCGTTCCTTGGTTTCGCAAATTACTATAGGAGATTCATCTCTGGGTTTTCTTCCATAACAGCTCCACTTAGACTTCTCACCAGTCCCCTCGTCCCATTCAAATGGTCCTCTGAGCAACAGTTTTCGTTCGACACTCTCAAATCCGCTTTTACCATGGCCCCTGCCCTTCAGCACCCTGATCCTGAATTGCCTTTCGTAGTGGAGGCAGATGCATCCTCTTTCGCCCTAAGGGCAATATTGTCCCAGGAGTGTCCCACTACTAAACGACTGCACCCAGTCGCGTTTCACTCACGCAAGTTTACGCCGTCGGAATGTCACTACACCGTAACAGAAAAAGAGCTTCTGGCGGTCAAGGAGGCTTTCCAGGTCTGGCGTCATCACTTGTTGGGTGCAAAGCACCGGGTCACGGTATTCTCGGACCATCAAAACCTACGTGACTTGGCGTCCATGAAGTGTCTGAACGGCAGGCAAGTCAGGTGGCACTTATTCTTCGCCGCCTATGATTTCACTATCACACACCGTCCTGGTTCATCCAATGGCAAGGCAGATGCATTGTCCCGTTCTCCTGGTGGTGTCTCGTTGCCTGCCTATCCCGAAACCTTGCTTGACAAAAAAAACGTCATATGCCTCTGTACCCCTTCTTTGCCTCTATTAGACGGCATCCGTTCCTGGACTACCGCCCATCCTTCCCTGCTTCCTGACTGGGACTTGACGGTGCGGGACGGCCTGCCCTTTTTCCATGACAAGCTGTTTGTGCCCACTTCTGATGCCCGGAACCTGGCCCTCGAATGGTCACATGACCTTCCTGTTCACGCACATCCTGGTCAGCGTCGGACTCTCTCCTTGTTACAGCGGTGGTGCTGGTGGCCCTCTATGAGGAGAGACGTGGAGTGTTACGTCAGCACCTGCTCTGTCTGTGCCCAATGCAAGCACCGGAGAGGCCGCCCGTTAGGCTTGCTTCAACCCCTGCCCGTCCCTCCTCGGCCTTGGCACACTTTGTCAATGGATTTCGTAACAGACCTCCCCAGGATCCAGGGTTACGATATTATCTGGGTAGTGGTTGACTCCTTCACCAAGATGGCACGGTTCATCCCGTGCACTGGTATCCCCTCGGCCCCGGCGTTGGCAGGGTTGTTTTTTCGTTCCGTCGTCTGTCTCTTCGGTTTGCCGTCTGTCTTGGTTTCCGACAGGGGTTCCCAGTTCACCTCCCGCTTTTGGCGAGCCTTGACCACGTTAGTTGGGATCGACTCCCGCTACTCTTTGGCATATCATCCCGAGACGGACGGCCAGACCGAAAGGGTCAACCAGACTATGGAACAATACTTACGCTGTCTGACCCTCCAACACCAACGGTCCTGGTTGCGCATCCTGCATTTAGCCGAATTTGCCTATAACAACGCAACTCATTCATCCACAGGGTTCACCCCATTCTACGCCTTGTATGGCCAGCACCCTAAGATCCTGCCCATTCCCGACTATTCGCTATCTGGCAATCCGGCCGCCTCTTCGTGCATCCGTGATCTCTCTGCTGTCCACTCGCAGACCCTGGTGCATCTCAGAGAGGCTCAGGCCTCGATGAAAGCCTCTGCGGATCTGAAGCGCTCTGACGCTCCTTCCTTTTCTGTTGGGGATCGAGTGTGGCTCTCGTCCCGTCACTTGCATTTGCGGGGTTGTCGCAAGTTGTTACCCCGTTTTGTGGGCCCTTATCTGGTCTCTCGGGTCATCAATCCGGTGGCTTATCGCCTTCGGGTCCCTTCCTCTTGGCGGCTGCATCCTGTCTTTCACGTTTCTCTCCTCAGGCCATGTCCTAGCCCTACTCGTCTTCGCTTCCCCGCTGCCCCGGTTTCTCCGTCCTCTCCGGACGTTTTTGAGGTGTCTGCCATTCTAGGTTCCCGTCTTTTTCGGGGGGGTCTTCAGTACTTAGTGGACTGGGTCGGTTATGGTCCCGAGGAGCGGTCTTGGATCCCTGCTGGGGATGTCTCTGCCCCTCGTTTAGTCTCCCGTTTCCATAGGGATAATCGGTTGTGCCCACGGGGTCGTGGGCCTTTGGGGGGGGGGGCTCTGTCACGCACTCACGGCTCCGTTCAAGTACGCCAGTCATACACCCCTCATCCTCACACAGCTCTCACACACGCTCTCATGTCCGGGGGGTGTCACGTGAGCAGGCTCATCTCTGGGGTCGGAAGCACCAAACAACCAGGTACAATAGGAGCTTTCCATACCTCCACTGGCGGCTTCCATGGCGCTTACGGGACAGCAACTACAGACAAACGCCTCGGCATTCCTTCAACACAGTTCCAGCGTGCACTTCCTGGTCCCGGGTCACGTGACACGCCCACCGGTCCCGCTCGCGGATCAGCTGACACAGGGACACACAGGATTTAAACGCTGGACTCCCGCGAAACAGCGCTTCACAGCTGTTCGCACCGGAGGACTCTGTTCAGCTATTCTGATTCTTGGATTCACGGCTTTTGACACGGATTTCGACTCTGGACCTTGCTCTGCTCTTCTGCCCCTCCTGACTACTTGTTTGCTTTGGAACATTATTCGGAATTGCCTTTGGATTGCCCCTTACGGATTTTGTCTCTCGGATCTGGCTTCTCGCCATTCTAGCTTGCGCATATATCTCTGCAGGTTGGTTGGGTGGACCCTCGCACGACATTGGTCTTGATACTACTGGGAGGCCAGCTCACTTGATCACCCCCCCTCTCCACGAAGTACCCCAGCATAGGTATACGGCATACCAACTCTCCACATAGGTAAGACTCTGCCTTCTGTTTTCATCAGTGTGTTTTATTGTGCTCGCTTGGTAACTAATCAGACCTTTTTCTACAGCTGTCTGGGGTCAGCAGTTTCGTGGTATTAGACCGGCGAGGGAAACCCACCTGTGGCCCCAATAACCGCAGAGGGAGTGCTTTTACTCTTCCTCTGTGGTGCTTGGGGACGGAGGTTCCATACTCTGCACGACAATCAAGAACAGAACAATTAAGTATAAACAGAGTTGGCGGCGGGCGCTGGCCCCTGCCTGTTCAATTCTACTCACTCGTGGGTAGTAGGCGTCTGGGCTTGTTGCTGCTCTCCGTAGTGCTAAACCTGTGTCCCAACGCGAATCTGCAAAAACAACGTGTTCGCCTGGGGCCAGGTGTATTATAAATTCTGTATGTCCCTTGTCTTGCGTCCACGTGACCTGTGTGCACGTAATGCCAGAGGGGCGGAGGGAGGGGAGAATGCTTTAGCCAGAGCAGCGTGGGGCATGGAGTCCGCTCGGCAGCAAATTCCAAAATATTAATTAAATCATAAAGCGGTATGTACAGTGTTTTTCCGCACTCGTTGTGCTGGTTTAGATTCACCCGCCGTCTGATGCCTGTGTCTAGGACAGCTCCGCACAGGGCACATGCTTTCATTTGTTTTTTGATCGGACAGGCGTGCAAACTCTTTAACCTGATAACAATGGCATTATTAATGCCTTTGTCTCCGACAACATGCTTGCATTTGTTTTGATCAAACAAACGTGCAAGCTCTTTTACTTGATAACAGTGGCATTATTTAACAGTTCACAACACACAATGCCATTTGGTGTATTAAGGCATCACACAGCGGCAATGTATTGCTTGGTAAAGTGCATTATTATAACATGTCGCATTGGTGTTATTGAAAAACTTCAAAGTGTTGTGCTTCACATATAGCTAACGCAGTATCCCCTCAAGTACATGCATTGTTTGGCAGTTTCAGAAAAGCATTCCTAAAGTAAACTATAATAAACGTGCCAAACCCCTGTGTCAGCACATGTAATCTCTTGGTTATATATATTCCTTAGCATAGAGGAGCCTCAGAATTTGGACACCACAGACTATAAAGGAATTCTTGGTCAGGCAGCTTAATTGTCGTGTAAAACCTGTCTCATTACCACGGGTCTCGGCACCTACTGAGAAAAAATTCAAAAGCGGAGGGTACCCATGCTATCTGCCTAATGTTGGTACCCATATTAATGTCATGTTACGCTTGATTACTGGGTTAACCTCCATATTGTAGTGCCCTGTGTGTTGGAAACACATTGGATTTTAAGGTGTATCCTATACGTGCTTCGTGGTTGGTGTATGGGTGTAATTCTGATGCTGCATTGTGTTGGGATGTTCAATTTCCAAGGGTTCTTCGAACTCAGGTGTCGATTCATGGAATTAATGTGCGCCAAAAATTCCCGCGCAGAGGTGCCAAAAAGTGCGAAAATCGCAGTGCAAGTGCGGAAATCGCAGGGAAACCAGCGCACATCGATTCATGGAAGGCTGTGTGCGAGAAAAATATCGGATGTGCGCTGAAAAAGTGTGCGGCGCACGCCGGCGCACAGGATATCTAACGGCGTGCGCCACGGCCACAGCGAAATCGCACATAGCGCGGTGCACACAACAAAAGTAGGCGGAACACGGGGCGTAACACTCGGAATGGGGAACAACTCGTCAAAATGTGGGCGTCACGGGGAAGTACAGGAGGCAAGTGCGCGGAACGCCCACACGCTCGCCTACAACACGTATTCATGGAATCCAATAGTGAAAACTAGCGCACGGTCAAACCAGAGCACAGGCCCAAACACGTCCACCACAAGAAAGCAGGCAGTAGTGTCTCTGCCCCTGAAATAAATGTGCGCCAAAAAAAAGCACCTATATACAGCTATGATGTATGTCACATACTGTGGCCCTCTAAGACAAATGACATGCAAAGGGGTACGCGACAAACACGGACACCCGCTGTGTGAAAAATAGCATGTGCGTGCATTCTGTGCTGCGCGGAAAGTCCCACACGCGAATAGCCTGGGTCCGTGTATTCCAGGGTGCGCGGGAAGTCCCACATGCGAATTGGCTGGGTCCATGTATTCCGGAGTGCGCGGGAAGTCCCACAGGCGATTGGCCTGAGTACGTGCATTCCGGGGTGCGCGGGAAGTTCTACACGCTAATTCTGCAGGGTATGTGTATTCCGGGGTGCGTGTGAAGTTCCACACGCGATTGGCCTGGGTACGTGTATTCCGGGGTGCGCGGGAAGTTCCACACGCTAATTCTGCAGGGTACGTGTATTCTGGGGTGCGTGTGAAGTTCCACACGCTAATTCTGCAGGGTACGTGGATTCCGGGGTGCGCGGGAAGTTCCACACGCTAATCCTGCAGGGAACGTGTGTTCCGGGGTGCGCGTGAAGTTCCACACGCTAATTCTGCAGGGTACGTGGATTCCGGGGTGCGTGGGAAGTTCCACACGCTAATCCTGCAGGGTACGTGTATTCCGGGTGCGCAGGAAGTTCAACATGCGATTTCAGCAGGGTACGTGTATTTCGGGTGTGCCGGGTAGTACTACACGTGAATTGACGATGTGGGTCCTCCCAGGTGTTCCCTCTACACCCTCCACGGCCCCTGCAGGCAGCCCACACCACAGGGGACTACCCTGCACCCCTGCTCATGTCCCGCAGGCAGCCCATCCACCATGGTCACGCCCCCCAGCCAACCCACATGTCACCTTGCACTACTGATCACCAACGCATGTCCCCCTGCACCCCCACCCTCCAGCATCCAGGGGCACCCTCCGCTAGGCACCCACACATGTCTCCCATCACCCCCACCCCCCAGCAGTGCAGGGCACCCTCTTCCAGGCCCCCACTCATGTCCCCCTGCACCCCCACCCCCCAGCAGTCAGGGGCACCCTCCACCAGGCCCCCACTCATGTCCCCCTGCACCCCCACCCACCAGCAACCAGGGGCACCCTCCACCAGGCCCCCACTCATGTCCAACTCATGTCCCCCTGCACCCCCACCCCCCAGGATCCAGGGGCACCCTCCACCAGGCACCCACTCATGTCCCCCTGCACCCCCACCCACCAGCATCCAGGGGCACCCACCACCAGGCCCCCACTCATGTCCCCCTGCACCCCCACCCCCAGCATCCAGGGGCACCCTCCACCAGGCCCCCACTCATGTCCAACTCATGTCTCCCATCACCCCCACCCCCAGCAGTCAGGGGCACCCTCCCCCAGGCCCCCACTCATGTCTCCCATCACCCCCACCCCCCAGCAGTGCAGGGCACCCTCCACCAGGCCCCCACTCATGTCCAACTCATGTCCCCCTGCACCCCCAGCATCCAGGGGCACCCTCCTCCAGGCCCCCACTCATGTCTCCCATCACCCCCACCCCCCAGCAGTGCAGGGCACCCTCCACCAGGCCCCCACTCATGTCCCCCTGCACCCCCACCCCCCAGCATACAGGGGAACCCTCCACCAGGCCCCCACTCATGTCCAACTCATGTCCCCCTGCACCCCCACCCCCCAGCATCCAGGGGCACCCTCCACCAGGCCCCCACTCATGTCCAACTCATGTCTCCCAGCACCCCCACCCCCCAGCAGTGCAGGGCACCCTCCACCAGGCCCCCACTAATGTCTCCCATCACCCCCACCCCCCAGCAGTGCAGGGCACCCTCCACCAGGCCCCCACTCATGTCTCCCATCACCCCCACCCCCCAACAGTCAGGGGCACCCTCCACCAGGCCCCCACTCATGTCTCCCATCACCCCACCCCCCAGCAGTGCAGGGCACCCTCCACCAGGCCCCCACTCATGTCTCCCATCACCCCCACCCCCCAGCAGTCAGGGGCACCCTCCACCAGGCCCCCACTCATGTCCAACTCATGTCTCCCATCACCCCCACCCCCCAGCAGTGCAGGGCACCCTCCACCAGGCCCCCACACATGTCTCCCATCACCCACACCCCCCAGCAGTCAGGGGCACCCTCCGCCAGGCCCCCACTCATGTCCAACTCATGGCCCCCTGCACCCCCAGCATCCAGGGGCACCCTCCACCAGGCCCCCACTCATGTCTCCCATCACCCCTACCCCCCAGCAGTGCAGGGCACCCTCCACCAGTCCCTACTCGTGTCCAACTCATGTCTCCCAGCACCCCCACCCCCTAGCAGTCAGGGGCACCCTCCACCAGGCCCCCACTCATGTCCAACTCATGTCCCCCTGCACCCCCACCAATCAGCAGTCAGGGGCACCCTCCACCAGGCCCCCACTCATGTCTCCCATCACCCCCACCCCCCAGCATCCAGGGGCACCCTCCACCAGGCCCCCACTCATGTCTCCCATCACCCCCGCACCCCAGCAGTCAGGGGCACCCTCCAGGCCCCCACTCATGTCTCCCATCACCCCCACCCCCCAGCAGTGCAGGGCACCCTCCACCAGGCCCCCACTCATGTCCCCCTGCACCCCCACCCCCCAGCATCCAGGGGCACCCTCCACCAGGCCCCCACTCATGTCTCCCATCACCCCCGCACCCCAGCAGTCAGGGGCACCCTCCAGGCCCCCACTCATGTCTCCCATCACCCCCACCCCCCAGCAGTGCAGGGCACCCTCCACCAGGCCCCCACTCATGTCCCCCTGCACCCCCACCCCCCAGCATCCAGGGGCACCCTCCACCAGGCCCCCACTCATGTCCAACTCATGTCCCCCTGCACCCCCACCCCTCTGCCGTCAGGGGCACCCTCCACCAGGCCCCCACTCATGTCTTCCATCACCCCCACCCCCCAGCATCCAGGGGCACCCTCCACCAGGCCCCCACTCATGTCTCCCATCACCCCTACCCCCCAGCAGTGCAGGGCACCCTCCACCAGGCCCCCACTCATGTCTCCCATCACCCCCACACCCCAGCAGTCGGGCACCCTCCACCAGGCCCCCACTCATGTCTCCCATCACCCCCACCCCCCAGCAGTGCAGGGCACCCTCCACCAGGCCCCCACTCATGTCCCCCTGCACCACCAGCATCCAGGGGCACCCTCCACCAGGCCCCCACTCATGTCCAACTCATGTCCCCCTGCACCCCCACCCCCCAGCATCCAGGGGCACCCTCCACCAGGCCCCCACTCATGTCCCCCTGCACCCCCACCCCCCAGCAGTCAGGGGCACCCTCCACCAGGCCCCCACTCATGTCTCCCATCACCCCCACCCCCCAGCAGTGCAGGGCACCCTCCACCAGGCCCCCACTCATGTCCCCCTGCACCCCCACCCCCCCAGCATCCAGGGGTCGCCTCCGCCAGGCCCCCACTCTTGTCCAACTCATGTCTCCCATCACCCCCACCCCCCAGCAGTACAGGGCACCCTCCACCAGGCCCCCTCTCATGTGCAACTCATGTCTCCCAGCACCCCCACCCCCCAGCAGTCAGGGGCACCCTCCACCAGGCCCCCACTCATGTCCAACTCATGTCCCCCTGAACCCCCACCCCCCAGCATCCAGGGGCACCCTCCACCAGGCCCCCACTCATGTCCAACACATGTCTCCCAGCACCCCCACCCCCAAGCAGTGCAGGGCACCCTCCACCGGGCCCCCACTCATGTCCAACCCATGTCTCCCAGCACCCCCCAGCAGTGCAGGGCACCCTCCACCAGGCCCCCACTCATGTCTCTCATCACCCCCACCCCCCAGCAGTCAGGGGCACCCTCCACCAGGCCCCCACTCATGTCTCCCATCACCCCCACCCCCCAGCAGTGCAGGGCACCCTCCAGCAGGCCCCCACTCATGTTTCCCATCACCCCCACCCCCAGCAGTGCAGGGCACCCTCCACCAGGCCCCCACTCATGTCTCCCATCACCCCCACCCCCCAGCAGTCAGGGGCACCCTCCACCAGGCCCCCACTCATGTCTCCCATCACCCCCACCCCCCAGCAGTGCAGGGCACCCTCCACCAGGCCCCCACCCATGTCCAACTCATGTCTCCCAGCACCCACACCCCCCAGCAGTGCAGGGCACCCTCCATCAGGCCCCCACTCATGTCCAACCCATGTCTCCCAGCACCCCCAACCCCCAGCAGTGCAGGGAACCCTCCACCAGGCCCCCACTCATGTCTCCCATCACCCCCACCCCCCAGCATCCAGGGGCACCCTCCACCAGGCCCCCACTCATGTCTCTCATCACCCCCACCCCCCAGCAGTGCAGGGCACCCTCCACCAGGCCCCCACTCATGTCTCCCATCACCCCTATCACCCCCACCCCCCAGCAGTCAGGGGCACCCTCCACCAGGCCCCCACTCATGTCCAACTCATGTCTCCCATCACCCCCACCCCCCAGCAGTGCAGGGCACCCTCCACCAGGCCCCCACTCATGTCTCCCATCACCCCCACCCCCCAGCAGTGCAGGGCACCCTCCATCAGATGTTGCGGAGTGTGACCCTGCATCCGTAACCACCAAAGGCGTACCTGCCAACACTGACATCCCCATTGAGGGTTCTAACCCTGGTGCAGGTGGGTCGGACAGAACAGAATCCCTCCCAGGAACACTCACCTGTGACGGCACATAGGTCTCATCATCCGAATCGACACCTGAATACAGCTTGGGGGAGGTGCAGCCAGAGACACCCCTTGAGAGCACGAGCTGCAGCAGTTGTGGGTTCTCACCCACCACCACACCACGTCCCTCACTGGTGGTCGGGCCTGAGACCCCTCCTGGGTCTGCACCATCTCTACAACCCCAGCAGTATCAAGTGCGTCATCCCCTGCAAAGACATAAAAGAAAACAAATGGAAACAGGCATTAGCACTATGGCACACAATTAGGGCTGAGAAGCTACAGAAACAGTACTTGATTGACACATGTCCCACATGACTAAAACCCTCCCATGCATGCACCGTCACTGCGTGTGAAGGGGAGGCAGATGGCACACATTGATGACACCAAGATGGAAGATGAACACATTTGCTGCATGCTGCCTAGCAGTGGCATCACACATTGGCCTGTGATTGGCAGGTCAAATACACATGCCATCACACAGATGGCATGTACCCTAGCCATAAAGTGAAGAGGGAGAGGAGGGCACCAATTGTTAATTCAGTCTAGTTTGCTCATGAAATTGATTATTTTCATTGAAATGGTTAAAATGTTTAACCTGGAGCTGCCAGTCCAAAATGGTCCTATAGCACAGGGACATGTCTAAACAAATCATATCCAGGAAACAAAGCCAGTCCACTGTACCATAGCCATGTCAGACATGTGACAATAGGACTGAGAAATGCCTAGTAAAAGTGGTGGTATGCAAACAATCTGCCTGAATAAACAGAGGAAAATAAGCAACAATGTTGTGGCAAGATGACACTTCAAGGGCAACTGGCATGGTGTTGGGCTAGATGTCTAATGTTGGCAGAAGGGATACTGCTATACCCAAATGCTGGTGCGCAGAATGTATTGGATGAGGCACATGGGTGACCCAAACCACTCAGGCACACACACCCTCGCCTGGCACCCAAACAGAAGCCCTCACACACACACCATGCACATGGATGACACACACATGCATGTGCACTCACCGGACAATGCCTCGTAATCTGCCAGTTCTCCCACGCCTTGGATCTGTTCCTCCGTGATGTAGGTCCCAGCAACATGCTCATGTGGAGTGAGTTCTATGTCCTCTGCTGGAGACCCACCTCCAGTCACTAGAGTAGCGGCATGACTTGAGGCCAGCTTATTCTTTGCCCTGTGCTTCAGGTCATTCCAGCGCTTGTAGCATTCAGTAGCTGTGCGCCTCACGATTCCAAGGGCACTTATGATGTCCGCGATGGTCTGCCAGTGAGCCAGACGTTGTGCAGGTGTGGTCTTGGATCCTGCAACAATCACCATTTCGCGGTCATGTGCGGACACATACTCTACAAGTGCATTCAGTTCGGCCTCATTGAAGCTGGGCTTCCTTGACGGGCCGGACTGTGTAGCCGTGTCTGGGGCATCAGCCTCTACTGGACGAGCACTCTTCCTCTTCCGCTTGGAAGGTGGTGGGAATCCTGAGTGTCCTACGCCGCTCTGGACACTAGGGGCAGGAGCCCCGGTGGACTCTGTACTAGAAGTGTGGGATTGCACACTCAGCATGGGAGTTGGTGCAGGCATTAGCTCAAGTGAGATGGTGTCAGGGGGAATGTCAGCAGGATGGACTTGGACCGACACTGTCCTGGCTGGGTGTGTGAGTGGTGGGGTGGATGGAGCTGCAGCTGCCCCTGCAGCCTCTCCAGCCTGCCTACGCGGGGCAGCAGATGACCTAGCTGCCCCTGATCCATGTGGCCTGATGACACCAACGTGCACCGGCGCACGTGGCTAGACCTGCTGACCTGGAAGTCAGCCATGGAGTCACCCTGTGCCAGGTCTGGTTCCACAGTAGGCTGGTCCAACAAGGGCTGAGCATGGATGGTGTCAGCCACGTTACCCTCAACCAGGGGGGGAGGGCATGGGTGTCCCTGACTGGTCCTCCACACATGGGGGGCTAGGGGCACCCTGCAAGTCACGGCCACGTCCCCTACCGGATCCACCACGGCCACCACTTGGGGCTCGGCCACCTTTTCCACCCTTACGGCTTGTTCGCCTCCCAGCCATGGCACTGATGTTATTGTGCGTATGGGAGTCGCTGTGAACTATTGTCCTGGGCAATTGGGGGGTCAAAGGGGTTGGGTACCAGATGGTAATCGTACCCTAGTGCTCTAGCAAGGCTGTATGTCACCCCTGGGGAAAGATGACGGGTCACGCAACGCACAGGCACCCCAAAAAAGGGAAGTAAGGTGCACGCAACCCCTCCTAGACCACGTGCGTGGAAAAATAAACCTGAACTACGCTGTGGCACCCAGAAACACAAGAATGAACGTATGTGTGTCACACGCAGCCTAGAATGACCTCTGAAGGGGTATGCGACACACGGGGCAAGCACAGATGTTAAATACGTGCGCGACTTACCGTCTGCCAGGAACAAAAGCGTGAAAAATATGCACGTGTGCGCGTTGGCAACACCCCCGCCAAAATAAGAATTGTACGCTGTCTGAGGAGACAGGACAACAGTGGAAGGGAACGCTGTTTGAGGAAACAGGCCCAGGAAAAAGAGGAAAAGAGAAAAAGCTGTCAGAGGTAACAGGGAGTACGAACTTGAAACGCCGTGAAATAAATCGCGTGTGAACCGACAAGAAGTACAGATTTCACCCACTCGCTCTCCACGAAAAGCACGTACAAGGAAATGGCGTTCTACACGTACCTTTTATGCACACGTCACATACGCGATGAGGCCATTTCCACCAATTACACGCTTTGACACTCGGACGTGTATCTTTTTTTTTACACGCGCTATTCTCTACGCCCATGCTCGTGACATCATAGATGCGCATGGGGGCCTTTGGGCCAATGAATTAACGTACGTGTGCTGACGCGCTTATGCGCTAAGGGCCTTTCATCGAATTACACGCAGACGTGCAGGATTTTCACGGAAGACCACACTCCTGCCCAGAAAGCTGATTTACTGCCCCCAGAGCCCCGAGCACGCTCCCACCTGCCATCTGCTGCTGCCTGCTGCCCACGTGCCCTGCCATTTGCTGCCTGCACATCAGCCATGGGTGCTGTTGCTGTGACCACCCCTGCTGGAACCGAAGGCTCCCGACTGGGTTTCCATCGCTCCACAGCCCAGCCCCAGGACCCAGTTGCCCACCCACTCCTGCCTCTGGGGTTGTCATGTCGGGCACTGCAACATCTGGCACCACTGACGACCCCCGGCCAGAGAGGCAGAGGGGCACCAGCTTCACTGCCACCGAAGTTGGTGTCCTGGTGGAGCAAGTCCTGGGGCAGTATGTGTAACGCTCACCTGATTCCCGCAGAGGCGCCGGTCTTGACTGGGTGAATGCCGTATCTTCAAAGGTGATGTGTAACACACGGTTGGCTCTTTGGGCTGGACCTCTGTGCACTGTATGTCTGACTCGAAGAGTAAGATGTCTTAGGTAAGTGAACGCCGAGCTCTCCATCTGCCTCGGGGCAGGGTGCCGTAACCAGTTTCTTCACTGGATAAGGGTGCAGGCCTCTTGACCTCAGAGGACTGCTGTCCGTCGTTAACTGCACGAACGGTAAGTTCTGGGCACTTCAAATGTCTTAAAAGTCTTTTGTAATGATATCTCTTGTTTTGCAGGGTTCCGGCGATGGCGGATGGCGGGCTGATGAGAGTTGAGGATCGAACCCGCGTGAGGAATAGAAGCGCCTGGAAGCACGTAAGTAAGCGCTTGTAGCCTGCTTCACGATGCGCACTAACTGTCCCTTTTATCATGCAGGTACAAGTTTGGAGCTTTAGAGAAGCTGAAGGGTGCTGGAATACCCACTGGATTCGGCGTGGGAAGGAGTAATGGCACGTGAGTAATAAAGTTGCCCAATGTCTTTAAACGCACCTTCTTTTGTCTTTCAGATGCGGGATGCAGCGCCGAAGGCCTCCGGAGCGTGCGAAGAGCTGGTAAGCTTTTGTCTTTCAGATGCCGGAATGCAGTGCGAAGACCTCCGGAGCATGCGAAGAGTAGGTAAACCTTTGTCTTTCAGATGCCGGAATGCAGTGCGAGGCGTTGGTGACAGCCGATGGACCAGGTAAGAGATGCGCTGCCACTGAAGACCGTAGTGCTAACCTGTTCTTTCTTTGTCTTTACAGGTGCTGCTGAAGACTGGATTCCAGGATGGTAAGCCTTTGTTCCCTTAGGCCCAGGATCAGAAGCAGAAGACACGATGAACGTTCTGCTGCAGAGAATGCAGAATAACACAAAGCAAGATTCATCCATCGGGTGTGGTTTAAATAGCCTCCTGTAGTGCTTAGGTGTCTCCTTCCACAGCCACGCCTAGGTAAGAAAAGAGTTCCTGCTTTCCAGAAGAGTTCCAGTGTTCTGAACCTAGGGAGTGGCTCCTGCCCCACCCAACAGGAAAAGTAGTCCCAAACAGAAGAGGATCAGGGGTTCAACTGGCAGGTAAGTAAGCAGCATGGTCTGCTGCAGGTAAGTCCACCCAAGCATTATGAGCCCGGCGCTTCCAGCGCTGGGACTGGGCAACTTTATGAGCCTGGTGCCACTGGCGCCAGGACAGGGTCCAAAAGGTCCCAATTGGGACTGGCTGGCACTCGGAACCGGGGTTATGGGTCTGCTTCCAAGGGAGTCGGGCAAGTCCTGATCTTTTGGAAGCAGAGATCATGACAGTATGATGCCCTTTTCGGAAGTGTGCGCGCCGACAAGGAAGGACGGACTCGGATCTGGACGGACATCGTGACTGCCATCAACGCGGAGGGGGTGGCAGTCCGCGACTTCCAACATGTCAAGAAGCACTGGGAGGACTTCAGGTCCAGGTCCCTCAACAAGGCCCGGCGCCTCTTGAAGGTAGCGGATGCTAAGTGGCGCCGGGGCCACTTGTCGGAAGATCAGATGAGGGTCCTGGAACGCATATCCCCAGCGCTCCACGTCCAGGTCCTTGAGAGGCAGACCCGTCTGGAGACGAGCGGTAAGTGTACATGCATCATGATTGTAAGATGTGCGTGTGGTAATGTGCCAGTAGTGTGCAGGTTGCACATCTGTTTGTATGGGGCCGAGTATGGGTGGGGGTATACAGGGCCGTGAGGCTAACACATGCGAGGGCTGTCATGTGTGCGACATGGATGCTGCTTGTGTGTGTAGGCTTGCATGCCAAATGCAGTTGTGTGGGCACACATGTTTGGATGAATGTGTATGTAAGTAGGCATGTTCGTGATGTCACGCATGTATGTTGTTTTCAGCTGCATGTATCAGCACTGTGTACATGTGCATGTGTGTGTATTTGACAAGGGTGCAACAGTGATGCAACATGGATGCATGTGACAGCGGGGTGTGGAAGCCTGATTGGCAGATGTGACATGGATGCCCATCTGAACACTGCGACAGTTGGCAGAGGTGTACACATGCATGCAAGTGTGGTGGTGTGCGTGTATGTGTAGTGCACTCCCTGTGTTGCATGTGATGTCTGGCTCTCCTTTGCCTGCTCATGCTGTTGTATGTGTATGGATGGTGCTGGCAGTTGCGATATGGCTCTGGTATGGCTCATGTGTACAAGTTGAAATGACATGTGTGTTGCCGATTGTGATGCCATGTCTGAGGTTTGCCAATGCCACTCATGTACAACTGTCATGTGTGTATGTGTCCATTGTACAGTGCCCTGATGCCTGTGTTTTATTTCTCCCTGTCTGCAGCGTCAACTGATGAAGAGGGCGGAGAAGGTGCTGTGGAGCACAGCGGCGGGGATCGCACCGCCAGCCGGAGACGCAAGGCCCGGCTCCCCTCCCAGGTTGTGATCTCGTCGGGGAGTGAGGAGTCCGGTGCCGCGTCCCAGACCGCAGCTGCCGGGGGAAGGTCCAAGAGGCGGAGGTCGGAGTTGGACTCCTCGGCAGCAGAAGGGGCAGCTGGGACCCCACAGGGCCCAACGGGGGAAGATGGCACGGAGTCATCCAGGTTGGTGTGGGGTTTGGTGGAGGAGGAGGCTGTGCAAGCAACAGAGACGGGGTCTGGAGGTGGGGATTCCACTGGTGCTAGTGGTGCAGTGCAGGACCAGGGACAGGAGACAGCACAGGTCGCCGCGGAGGTGCCTGTGTGCAATCCTGTCCCTGATCCTGTCACTGCATCATCTTGCACCAGCAGGGATGCCTTCGTCCAGACCTGTTTTCAGGCAGGGAATGAGCTCACGAGAACTGGCCTTCCTTTGCCTGCGGACGTGGCTATCCGGGTCCGGGTTGAGCCTGTCCTGACTGGTGTGGCATTGCGTCAACGGGCCATGCAAGGTGACCTGCAGTCTTTTCATGAGGAGACTGCACGTCATCTCGAATGGCTCCTTGACCGCGTCGGCCTACTGGGACAGGTTACCCAGGCCGGATTCCTTTGTTTGATGGGGCTTGCTCCGACCCCCTCCTCAACTGAACCCCCTATGCGCCAGTCGTCCTCCGTGCCATCTTCCCACCCATGAGTCACCTGGGTGCCCTGTGGAGCTGCCTCTGATGATGCGGCCAGGCTGGTGGAGGAGGCATCCCTGCCACAGTCGGGAGTCGGACGTCCAGCAGGGGTGGCCACATCAACGACTGCACCCCAGCCAGCGGAGGATGTGCAGGCAGCAGGAGGCAGTGCATGGGCAGAGGCACAGCAGCAGCAGCAACGTGGTGGGAGCCATGATGGCTCGGGCCTTTGACATCGGAGGGGCAGGCATCGGCCGGAGGGCAGGAGGACCCAGGACGGGAAGTGTCTTCCGTGTGGCAGCGGTTGGGCCACGCCATAGATGCAGAGCGGCAGCGGGCGGAAGAGGCACGGCTCACGATGGTCAGGGCGGAGAACTCCATGCGGAGGGCCCTGAGGCGGGCCGAGTGCCTCGAGGCAATCCGCAGGGAGTTGGAGGTGAACAGTTTGACGGCCCTGCGGACCCTCGGGGCCATGGAGGAGGACCGCCTCCGGGACATTGAGCAGGAGTTCGATGATGCCCTGCCCCGGAACATCCCGAAGTGAGCCGTCGGACTAGCCCGCTGCCCTTGTAAATAGTTCTGTAGTTAGTGTTAGGTTTCCTTTGGTTTTGCATTTTTTTTGGACCTTTTGGACAATGGGCCACATTATTGTATATAGTTTTTTTTAATTAGGTAGTGTTATTAGATAGGTTTCATTTCTTCTGTTGGGATCATGGACCCTGGATTGTTTATCTGTATATAGTTGACTGTTGGATTTTCATTTTTTTTATGATTTACCCATGGAGCAATGGTTTTCGATTTTAATTTTCCATTGGATTTACTTTTGTGGACTGTGATTTTGGACACCTTTCCTTTGGATTATGATTTGTGGTTTTGCATTATTTCACGGACATGCTGGTTTATTTTTTTTAAATTCCCATTATTGTTTGTTTATTTTTGATTCAATTTATGTTGCTTTTAATACATATTTTTTCTTCAAACTTCAATGTGTAGTATCATCTCATTGGTTTCATGCATATCATGATATGGGTTTTCACATTCACTGACACCCATTGGGTGTATGTGCGGGACATGTGTTCATTTCCAAACTTGTAATTGGGGTTGTATCATGTTATTGCCATTTCTAAGTGGGTGGATGCAATACTCGGGTGGGTGTTTGGCATTTGGAGGCTGACCATAAGGGCCAGGGATCTAGATTGTGATGACATGTTGGCTGGGGGACATGTGTGGGGGCCTGGTGGAGGGTGCCCCACAGTGCTGGGGGGTGGGGGTGCTGGGAGACATGAGTGGGGGCCTGGTGGAGGGTGTCCCTGACTGCTGGTGGGTGGGGGTGCAGGGGGACATGAGTGGGGGCCTGATGGAGGGTGCCCTGCACTGCTGGGAGGTGGGGGTGCTGTCTGACATGAGTTGGACATGAGTGGGGGCCTGGTGGAGGGTGCCCTGCACTGCTGGGGGGTGGGGGTGATGGGAGACATGAGTGGGGGCCTGGTGGAGGGTGCCCTTGACTGCTGTGGGGTGGGGGTGATGGGAGACATGTGTGGGGGCCTGGTTGAGGGTGCCCCTGACTGCTGGGGGGTGGGGGTGATGGGAGACATGTGTGGGGGCCTGGTGGAGGGTGCCCCTGACTGCTGGGGGGTGGGGGTGATGGGAGACATGTGTGGGGGCCTGGTGGAGGGTGCCCCCTGATGCTGGGGGGTGGGGGTGCTGGGTGACATGTGTGGGGGCCTGGTGGAGGGTGCCCTGCACTGCTGGGGGGTGGGGGTGCTGGGAGACATGAGTTGGACATGAGTGGGGGCCTGGTGGGGGGTGCCCTGCACTGCTGGGGGGTGGGGGTGATGGGAGACATGAGTGGGGGCCTGGTGGAGGGTGCCCCTGACTGCTGGGGGGTGGGGGTGATGGGAGACATGTGTGGGGGCCTGGTGGAGGGTGCCCCTGGATGCTCGGGGGTGGGGGTGCAGGGGGACATGTGTGGGGGCCTGGTGGAGGGTGCCCTGCACTGCTGGGGTGTGGGGGTGGTGGGAGACATGTGTGGGGGCCTGGTGGAGGGTGCCCCTGGATGCTGGGGGGTGGGGGTGCTGGGTGACATGTGTGGGGGCCTGGTGGAGGGTGCCCTGCAATGCTGGGGGTGCTGGGAGACATGAGTTGAGCTTGAGTGGGGGCCTGGTGGAGGGTGCCCTGCAATGCTGGGGGGTGGGGGTGATGGGAGACATGAGTGGGGGCCTGGTGGAAGGTGTCCCTGGATGCTGGGGGGTGGGGGTGATGGGAGACATGAGTGGGGGCCTGGTGGAGGGTGCCCTGCACTGCTGGGGGTGGGGGTGCTGGGAGACATGGGTTGGACATGAGTGGGGGCCTGGTGGAGGGTGCCCTGCACTGCTGGGGGGTGGGGGCGGTGGGAGACATGAGTTGGACATGAGTGGGGGCCTGGTGGAGGGTGCCCCTGGATGCTGGGGGGTGGGGGTGCAGGGGGACATGTGTGGGGGCCTGGTGGAGGGTGCCCCTGGATGCTGGGGGGTGGGGGTGCTGGGAGACATGAGTTGGAAATGAGTGGGGGCCTGGTGGAGGGTGCCCCTGACTGTTGGGTGGTGGGGTGATGGGAGACATGTGTGGGGGCCTGGTGGAGGGTGCCCCTGGATGCTGGGGGGTGGGGGTGCTGGGAGACGTGTGGGGGCCTGGTGGAGGGTGCCCTGCACTGCTGGGGAGTGGGGGTGCTGGGAGACATGTGTGGGAGCCTGGGGGAGGGTGCCCCTGGATGCTGGGGGGTGGGGGTGCAGGGGGACATGTGTGGGGGCCTGGTGGAGGGTGTCCTGACTGCTGGGGGGTGGGGTGATGGGAGACATGTGTGGGGGCCTGGGGGAGGGTGCCCCTGGATGCTGGGGGGTGGGGGTGCAGGGGGACATGTGTGGGGGCCTGGTGGAGGGTGCCCTGCACTGCTGGGGGTTGGGGGTGCTGGGAGACATGAGTGGGGGCCTGATGGAGGATGCCCCTGGATGCTGGGGGGTAGGGGTGCTGGGAGACATGAGTTGGACATGAGTGGGGGCCTGGTGGAGGGTCCCCCTGACTGCTGGGGGGTGGGGGTGATGGGAGACATGTGTGGAGGCCTGGTGGAGGGTGCCCCTGGTTGCTGGGGGGTGAGGGTGCAGGGGGACATGAGTGGGGGCTGCCCCTGGATGCTGGGGGGTGGGGTTGATGGGAGACATGAGTTGGACATGAGTGTGGACCTGGTGGAGGGTGCCCTGCACTGCTGGAGGGTGGGGGTGCTGGGAGACATGATTTGGACATGAGTGGGGGCCTGGTGGAGGGTGCCCCTGACTGCTGGGGGGTGGGGGTGCTGGGAGACATGAGTTGGACATGAGTGGGGGCCTGGTGGAGGGTGCCCCTGGATGCTGCGGGGTGGGGGTGCTGGGAGACATGAGTTGGACATGTGTGTTGGCCTGGTGGAGGGTGCCCCTGGATGCTGGGGGTGCAGGGGGACATGAGTGGGGGCCTGGTGGAGGGTGCCCCTGGATGCTGGGGGGTGGGGGTGATGGGAGACATGAGTAGGGGCCTGGTGGAGGGTGCCCTGCACTGCTGGGGGGTGGGGGTGGTGGGAGACATGACTTGGACATGAGTGGGGTCCTGGTGGAGGTTGCCCTGCACTGCTGGGGGTTGGGGGTGCTGGGAGACATGTGTGGGGGCCTGGTGGAGGGTGCCCTGCACTGCTGGGGGTGGGGGTGCAGGGAGACATGTGTGGGGGCCTGGTCGAGGGTGCCCCTGACTGCGGGTGGGGGTGCAGGGGGACACGAGTGGGGGCCTGGTGGAGGGTGCCCCTGACTGCTGGGGGTGGGGGTGCAGGGGGACATGAGTGGGGGCCTGGTGAAGGGTGCCCCTGCACTGCTGGGGGGTGGGGGTGATGGGAGACATGTGTGGGGGCCTGGTGGGGGGTCCCCCTGGATGCTGGTGGGTGGGGGTGCAGGGGGACATGAGTGGGGGCCTGGTGGAGGGTGCCCCTGACTGCTGGGGGGTGGGGGTGATGGGAGACATGAGTGGGGGCCTGGTGGAGGGTGCCCTGCACTGCTGGGGGGTGTGGGTGCTGGGAGACATGAGTTGGACATGAGTGGGGGCCTGGTGGAGGGTGCCCCTGGATGCTGGATGCTGGGGGCTGTGGGTGCAGGGGGACATGCGTTGGTGGGCAGTAGTGCAAGGTGACATGTGGGTTTGCTGGGGGGCATGGGCATGGTGGATGGGCTGCCTTCGGGACATGTGCAGGGTAGGCCCCTGTGGTGTGGGCCGCCTGCAGGGGCCGTGTAGAGTGTACACCTGGGAGGACTCACATGTGGAATTCACGTGTGGTGCTCCCCGCGCACCCCTGGAATACACGTACCCTGATGGAATCGCGTGTGATACTTCCTGCGCACCCCTGAAATACACGTACCCTGCTGCCTTTGCGTGTGATACTTCCCGTGCACCCCTGGAATACACGTACCCTGCTGCTTTTGCGTGAGATACTTCCCGCGCACCCCTGAAATGCACATACCCTGCTGTTTTTGCGTGTGATTCTTCCCGCGCACCCCTGGAACACACGTGCCCTGATGGAATCGCGTGTGTTACTTCCCACGCACCCCTGATGTACACGTACCCAGGAAAATCGCGTGTGAAACTTCCTGAGAACCACTGAAATACACGTTCCCCGCTTGGCGTTTGCTGTTTGGCAGCCCTGTGAACTGGTCCAGGGTTAGCGCAGCCCTTTGCGATGATTTGGGAATTTTGAAGGCTTTTCCTTGCGCGAGGCCGTTCTTGGGGGCGTAACTGGCACTGCTGCAGGGTCGCTGCTCCACTCTGCGCCACGGCTGGTTTCGGAGGCTAAAATCCATGAATACGCTGTGCGATGAAAAGGATTTTTTCGCACGCGGCTGGCGCAGTGTATCGCATGGGGACACTGTGCGCCAGCCGCGTGCGCCACTTTTGTGCGAATTTCTATGAATTACCCTGTCAGTGTGTCATGTTTCTTAGCCCCAACGTTCTGATCTTAGCAGCATGGCTACTCTTCCCATCTTTGTGTGATTCGGAGGGGTTCTTCTTGTTTGATCTTAGGAAAAGAGGTTCCATTCAATGCTGATATTCAAACCGTTTTTCACGGTATCTAACTTCTGTACCCAACGTTGTTCCAGACGTCTAAGGGCTAGGTCTCGATCGCCTCCCCGTTTCCTCAAGGGCATTGTTTGTATAACAAACCATCTAATATCCAGGTGTGTGTGCTGCTTCTTCTTGAAGTGTTCTACCAAAGGTTTGTCAGGCACCTGGTTCTTCACGCATGAGCGATGTTGGCAAATGCGTTGTTTCACCGGTCTTTTAGTTTTACCTATGCATAACATGTTACAGGGGCAGCGTATCCCATAGATCGCCCATGGTGTGTTGCAGTTGGTGAATTAAGCACATTTCCAGTTGATGATGTTTTCAGATTTTCTGTGAGGGGGCATACTGAGCAGCGTCCACGTTTGAAATGCCCTTTGACTCGTGGCAGGCCCCAAAGGTTTAGTCTTTGTTTTTCTGTTCTTAGAAAGTGTGGACTAACATTTGTTTTAAGTTCCTGTTTTTTTAAAGGCGAACCTTGGTTTGTCCAAAGTGAATTCAGATGTGGTGATCAAAGGCCAATGTTTTAGAATCGTCTTTTTTATGAAATTGCTCAAGGGGCTGTATGTCGTAGCACAAGTGATTTTGTCTTCTTTCTCTCTGGTATTTTTGGTCAGGCAAACGTCCCTTGGCGTATATTTTGTCCTTTTCATCGCATTCTTGATAACCTTTCAGGGGTACCCCGTTGCTTAAGTCTCGCCGTAAACTCATCCGCATGGTGCTCAAATTGCTGGTTTGTGCTGCAATTTCTCCTAATGCAGAGAAATTGCCTGTAGGGTAAGTTCATTTTCAAATTAAGGGGATGATGGCTGTCCTAATGTAATAAGGTGTTCTTATCCGTGGCTTTATGGTATAGTGTTGTAGCTAAATTTTCCACTCCATCCTTTTGGATCATCAGGTCCAAAAAGGATATTTCCCTGATGCCAAAGGACATCGTAAACCTTAGAAAAGCATCTTGTGTTTTCAGCCATGTTTGAAACGCATTCAAATCTGTTGGTGTCCCCTTCCAAATTATGAAAATGTCATTGATGTACTGATGCCAATTGCTGATGTACACTTTGAAGGGGTTGGCCTCATTATAGATATATGTGGTTTCAAAGAAATCCATGTATAGATTAGCTATATCGGGCGCGAAAGTCGCGCCCATGCTGGTCCCATGTATTTGCTGAAACAGAGTTTCTTCGAAAATGGAGAATTTCTTGGTGAGGGCGAGCCTGATGCACTCCAGGATGAAGGCGGTGGGCACCATGTTGGTGGTGTGGGATCTCGTGTCCAGCTAGAATTTCATTACTTCAATGCTGGCTGTTTGGGGGATACTGGTGTAAAGAGCTTCTACATCCAGACATACCAGGAGATCTTGTTGGTCAATCTTCACATCACTAAGGATATTGATCATCTCAGTTGTATCTCGTATATATGATTTCATCTTCAGGACAAACGGCCTCAGAAAGAAGTCTGCATACTGTGACAGAGGTTCAAAAACCGAGCCTATTTCTGACACAAGTGGGTGGCCTGGGGGCATTTGGCTGTTTTTATGCACCTTGAGTAATATGTAAAAAGCTGCCGTCGTTGGCTGTGTTTTATTCAAAAAATGCTTCTCGTTATCATCGATCAATCCCTCTGTTTCAGCATATACTGTGAGGCTCTCAATCTCTTCTTGCATTCTTTTTGTTGGGTCTACGGGGAGTGGTTTATAATGATCCCTATTGTGCAGGAGTTTCAGAGCCTCAGTCTGGTATTCCTTCCGGCCCCAGAGCACGATTACGCCCCCTTTGTCTGCCGGTTCAATAATAAACGACAGATTTTTGTTGAGGTTCTTGATCGCTAATCGTTCTTGCGGAGTCAGGTTATCTTGTGTAAAATTCTTGGTCTTGCTCTGTTCTTTAATAGCGTTCAGGACCTTGTTTTCGAAAGTTTGTATTTCCAACCTGATGGATGCCGCCGATGGGCTGAAAGTAGACGGGAATTTGAGTCCTGTTACACTCTCATTGCTCCGTGCTCTTTGTTCTCTATCCTCTTAATTTCTGAAAAAATATTTTAATCTCACGGTTCTAAAAAAAAGTCCTAGTTCTTTTTCTGTTTCAAAATCGTCAGCGGCTTGCATGGAGATGAAACTTGGGCACAAAATACTGGCATCCAGGTTGGCAATGCTGATGCATAGGTCAATAAAGGCAGATCAATCCGGGTTTATACCAGGACGCTCCACTTCCTATGCAGGATGTTTGGGTTGATGTCAGCGGTTCAGCAAGACGATTCAATCATGCCAGCACTTTTGGACGCCACAAAGGCGTTTGATTTAGTAGGTCTTTTTTTGTTTGCAGTATTATGTAGGATGGGGATGGGGGAAAAATGTATCTTGTTAGTCTCAATACTTTACACATTGGCCAGTGCTAGAGTTAGAGTGAATAGCCAGTTTACCTCCAATATAATGTTGCGAAGGGGCACACGGCAGGGATGCCTTCTATCGCTGTTGCTATTCGCATTGGCGAAAAGAGCCGATAGCGGAGATAATCAGGGAACACCACCTACATAGAGGGATTCATCTTTGTAAACATAGAGTGGTAGTCTCCATTTACACAGATGACATGGTGCTCTTTGTCACTGGCCCCAAACGTAGCCTCGATCCGGGAATGCAGGAAGTACTGGCATTTGGGGATTTCTCCGGATTTAGAATTAACGCCACAAAATCGGTCCTTTTTCCACTAGCAGACAGTGCTGAACGCTATGTAGATGGGTGGGGGTTTCAGTGGCATAGGGACTGTACTCTGTATTTGGGGATAAATATTGCCCAAGCTCCAAATGTCTTATATAAGTATAAGTACCAGAGAGGAATGGAGAAGTGTAAAACAGCGGTGGAAAGATTTACCTCTTACCCTTTATGGGAGAATCTCCCTAGTTAAAATGGTGCTGCCACGGTTTTTATATGTGTTCCTTAATGTCCCGTTGGTGCTACCCAGACAATACTTTCGGGATTTGAGATCTGTTATACTGCAGTTCATTTGGGCAGGGAAACAGGCCAGAATCTCATGGGAAAATTTAGTTGCACCAATAAATGAGGGGGGCTTGGCATTACAGATTTTGAAACTTACTACGATGTAGCTCAAGCAGGGTTCTTCCTCTATTGGTTTGGGTACCAAGTAGATAGAAGACATGTCGAGGTGGAGAGAGCATTGGCGACACCATTCTTTTTACCGTCGGTCATTTTGACAGCACCCGATAGGACCTCCAGAGTAAACAACATGATGGAACTGACCTGCAGAGCGTGGACCCGAATTGAGCACAAATCATACCAGGGGTCCCTCTGACTAGTTAAAGAAGCTATGTCGCCTTTATGAAGCGAGTGAAGGTAACTTGCTTTTGCAAACTCTTCCAGAATGGCCAGTTCATAACGTTAGAGGAGATGCAGAGCAGGGGGAAACTTGCATCCCTGAATGTGCTTTTATACTTTAGGCTGAGAAACTCTATAAGGCAGATATTTTCGTCCGTCCCCAAGTAACCTTAAGTAGCTCCAATACTTGACAAAATGCTTCAGGGAGGCCACAATAGCAGGGTGGTCTCCGCTATGTACGGTATGTGTCTTAAAGCCAAAATGAAAGCAGCTTCCTCTTCCCGAGAGAAATGGGAAATCTCACTGGGATTTAAAATATCAGATAGGACATGGAGGTATTTTTGTGAAGAGACGAGGCGAGTGGCACTCAATGCCAGATTTAAATGGATCAATTTCAAATACTTACATCAGTTTTACTACACACCAGCCTTACTACACAGATTCTTTCCAGATGCCCCAGAGAGATGTGCAAGATGCAGTAATACAATAGCCGATTTCGTGCACTTGGCATGGGGATGCCCGGAAATTCTATCTTTTTGGGAGGGGGTTTTTGAGACACTCTGTGACATAGTGGGTGAGAGATTGGACCCAAACCCAGTGACTGCATTATTGGGCTACACCAAACGTATCCCCAAAGGTGTGAGGAAACGAACTGGGTTGCTTTTACTCCTGGCCAAGAGACAGGTGGCAGTGGTGTGGGACTTAGCCCAATCTCTGAGACTAGATCAATGGCGTTCCGACACCCTATACTGTAATGACATGGAGATGGAATATGGCAGACTACTACACCCCCAGGGTAGGCCCAGGGACATATGGGGACCATATTTTCATTACCTGATTGCTCAGTCCCAAATGCCACAGGAGAAACCGATCCTGCCCCTAGGAACTCCATAAACTGACGGTAATGTGGAATACAGAGCTACCTGCTATGTGAGCGGCAATAGGATACTGGAATAATAGCTTGGAGTTCAGGCGTGCTATCCTTTTGAGACAGATCATAATGGGGTAAGGAATCTTCACCTGTGATGCTTAAACAAAGAGACTAGAAATTATGCAATTCGACCCACTGTGCTATTATTTTTTTATCTATCTTCCCTTTTTTCTTCTGTTGTTTGCTGAATGGTCGCACAAAAGTGCTGGTTGTGTTGAAAAATTCCAATAAAAAAAGAGTATTAAAAATAAAGAGGTGATGGGAAGAAGCAAGTGGCAAAAGAGTGATTGCAGAACTCTACCAGAGAGGGAACGAGGGCAGCAATATTGTCCTTGATAGTTCTAGAGGAACAGGGAAGCAACTGTTTGGAGGAGATTTTCATAGAGCAAACAGACTTGGTGACCTCATCTGGTGCTATGGAAAAGAAGGAGGAGAGTAGGAGGGATGGAGGGGCCAAAGGAGGCCTAAGTGCAGGTGGAGGAGGGAGGGGAGTAGTGGAGAGTGAGGACCGGATATCCTGAGTTTTTGTTGAGAAGTGGCAGGCCAGAGCCATGCAGAGGGCCTGGGAAGAAAGAGGAGAAGTAGGGACTGCAGTATGATTGGCAAGTTCCTTACAGATTTTGAAAGTTCTTCCGTGTTATTGGCAGCCTCAGCGATGCAGGCTTGGGTATGGGCCCGCTTCTTGGACCGATGGAGAGTCTATAATGGCTTTGGAGCAGGCGAAAGGCCAGTTTGTCCGAGGATGTGCGCAAAACCAGCCATTCTGTTTTGCATCTCTGCACTAGCTTTTCAGTGAGGCTAGGTCAGATTCATACCAACTGTTGCACTTGGAGGCAGGTTTCGTTGTAGGGGCAAGGATGTCAAGGATGTCGGAAATGGAGAGGTGAAAATTAGCAAGGACTGAAAGTGAGAATCAATAGCAGGCGTAGAGGGGGAATGAAAGAGGCGCCAAAGGCGGTTACTGACACTCGCTTCATTGGTCGGATGACGGAGAAGGAGGCTGGCAGTGCATGTAGAGGCTTAGCCGGGGAGCCCAGGAGCTCCAGAGGAGAGAATGATCAGACCAAGAGAGATGTGGAGAGAGAGAGAGAGAGAGAGAGAGAGAGAGAGAGAGAGAGAGAGAGAGAGAGAGAGAGAGAGAGAGAGAGAGAGAGAGAGAGAGAGAGAGATCGAGAGAGAGAGAGAGAGAGAGAGAGAGAGAGATAGAGAGAGAGAGAGATAGAGAGAGAGAGAGAGAGAGAGAGAGAGATCGATCACCAGATCACCAGATATGAGTGCATCCAAAGTGTGACCGGCTGAGTGAGTGGGGCCAGAGGGAGGAATGGTGAGGGAGAAAGAGTCGGAGGTAGCAGAAGGGTAAGGCAGCATCAGTAGAGTAAAAATAAATGGATATTGATGTCTCTGAGGAGGCGAAGCTTAGAGGTAGAAGTTAGGAGGGAAGAGGTGAGGTTGGCCCATTCCATTGGGAAGAGGGAAACCGGCACAGGGGTCTTGTAGATAGCAGAAAGAGTGATAGAAAGGGTAGGAGAGATGAAAAGCTTGCAGACAAGACATTCAGAGGAGGAGTAGGATTAGATTGGTATGATGGAGGCAGGGATCCATTGAGGGAAGACGAAGGCTGCTGTGCCTCCTGGCCGGTTAAGACTGGACTTTGAGAGGATCTTGTAGCCCTCGGGAAGAAGAGTGTTGGAAGCAGTCACAGAGCTGGCATTGAACCACGTCTCAGTGTGCGTGAGGACGTTGAGATCAAAGTCTTCAAGGAGGTGACATGTCAGAGGAGTGCTTGACAGCAGCGCAAGAATTGAGGGTAGCTAAGTGAAGCTGTTTGCCACCTTTAAAAGTTTTCTGAGAAGGGGTACAGGGACGAGGTACCTCCATTGGTGGGGGGTGGGGGAGGGAGAAGGAGAAGGAGGAGTGCAGGAGAAGGGAGAAAGTTAATGAGAGACAGTAGACACCTGTCAAGAAGGAGGAGCTTGGGCTGAGAGCCCTGGGCCATGATACTGCCATTCAAGTAGACACTGATGAGGCACCTGGATGATGGGAAGTGTGCCAAGAGCACTTCAGAACTGGTTCCACCATTAATGGGTGAGGAAGAGAAAGGGGAAAGGACGGAAACCATATGGAGTCCATAGGTCCGTTGAGGGAACAACAAAGAGAATGTCAGTAATAGTCTGCCTGGAGAGAGTATTGAAATAGATTTTGGCAATAGGAAGACCTGGATTTGAGACCAGGAGGCCCTTCTTAAACTTCTCGCTTCCATGCTTCGAGAGAGGGAGGATAGGTAATAGAGTAGCAGTAAGAGTAGAAAGGGGAGATTGAGAGCACCATAGGGAAGCGGGGGGGGGGAGATACCCAGGGGATGAAGAGAGGGAGAGAGAGGAGAACTGCACAGTGCACGAAGAACTCACCATGCGGCCTAGCAGCCAAGCGAGCACAGATGACGGAGGTGCTTTCAACAAGATTGACAGAAGGGTAGCAGATTTTAAATACCCAGATCTGAGGTTTAGGCATACATGAAAAATGCAAGCAATTACACAGGGCAGCAGGTTTTAAATACACTCAGAATTGGCGTTCCAAAACATCAGGGAAAATGCAGCCATTTAGCACGGGCATCAAATGATTCAATACGCCCAGATTAGAGTTCACACGAGAAATGCTAGCATTTAATCAGGACAACAGGTTTCAGACCAGCCTAACTTTAGGCGCAGTGAGAGGGTTTTTTAGCAGCAGGAATTGATATTCAGGAGTAAAGACAACATACAGTTTAAGTAAAGCCTGCAGAACAGAACAACTCCTTCATTCGGATTTGAAATATGTAAAACTTGAAGATTTCAAGGCATCAAATTGAATTATGTGAATGAGCAAGGCATTTAGTTCAACAAGGGGATATTTAAAGCAAGAGGATTACTAATAAGGTCCAGTTTAGAAATGCCCATGTTAGAATGCAGCAAGCCGATTTACAAACATCCAGATTCGATTGTAAGCAATCCAGTTAAAAATGTCAACATTGGAATGCAGCAAACCGATTTAGAACATGCAGAGATGATGTTCTAACTACAGGCAAAATATTAGCGTTTGAATGCAGCTGAATGTCTACAACAGAGCTGATGAGTGACACAGTAGCATATACAGGTTGGCAGACCCGCAGTTACGATAAGTAGGAAACAGTAGCAGAGACTAGAAGGAAAATGTCAGGTGGCTGAAGGGGGATAGAAAGTTAGTAATTGTGTTCCATGCGTGAACGCCACGTGACGATTGCAAGAAGAGGTAGGAAAAGGCTGCCAGTAAATGTGGCTCAATGAATGCAATGCGGACGGGCCAGACAGGGGCCTTAATGTGGGCCTTTGTTCTGGGGCCGGCTCAAGCCTGCCGGCTCCCATGATTGGTCAAGTTGCTCCTCGGGCCAATCAACGCTGAATTAGGGCGGGCTTCTGAGCTCACTCTGGCGGCACTGATGAGCCCATAATGGCAGCAGCCGTATTTTGCTGAAACAAACCACAGTGAAATTAAACGCTTAACTCGTGAAATGGGAGTAGCATCCCTCGTTTTAACCCAATGACTCAGGCAGACAATGTTGAAATGGTCAGGCAGCAAACTGTTATGTTCCGGCCATGGAAGGTTTGGCATAGATGGTCCCTTTCCCGACTTAGGTGATCGGTCTATGACTAGAACCGTTACGTATGGTCTAGTCTTCTTCCAAGATGGCCGCCTCCAGGCAGCGTTTCTATAACAACGCACTGAAACCTACATTCAGTGCGTTGTATCGCTTCCACTTCCTGTTTTGGCTTTGGTGCTCTTGTTCGAGTTGCCAGCTGTTCGCTCTTGGTCCTGGTCCTGCTTGCGGGAGTTTTCTCCGGCTTCCGCCCCTCCTCGCTCCGCCCGGCATCTTTCCTTGCCTTCTTCCCTCGCTCCCACTCTCTCTCATCCGGCTTCAGTTGAGTGCTCTCCTTCTGCTCGCCTCCGGCTCCCAGTTTCATCTCTGTTCGGGCCGCAGGATTCCTTTCCTTTCCTGTGCCTCTGCACTCACTAAAGCCTCTCTAGGCATTCATCCTTATACCTCGCTCTGTTCTGTCTTCCTCTTCTTTCTGCCTTTCCCTATACCTTCCACGGAGCTTCCCCCTGAAATTTGGATATTTCTACGGTCTACGGTATCTCAACCGCCGGTCCGATCAAGCTCCACGTTCTGCCTGTGTGCTTCAGGGTTTTTTAGTGCCGCAGAAGCTTTTTCCCTGGATACTCGGACGGGCTTACTGGGGGTCCCTCTTGGCGGGGAGTTCCCCAGTTGCCAAGGTGGCCTCCAGTGGAGCCCGTCCCTACCTCCACGATAAGAAGGTAAAGGGCCAAGGAAAGAATTCCCAGACGGCTACTACTAGAGGAAGTAGAGGGACCTCACGAACATTGGACACATCTTCAGGAACCTCAGGTGAGGAGGGGTCACGGGAGAGAGACCTAGCCGTTAGAAATCTTGACAGTATACAACGCCAGAAAACATCTATGGCTACCCTGGAACAATATCAAGAGTTGGTGGCTGCCATCCAGGGACTCACAGTGCAAATGCAAAACATGCAGGCAGAGAACAACTCTTTGAGACTTCAAGTGGCCTCCCGCAATGAGGATAGAGGTGACCTCCCCCCGATGCCTCTGTCGTTTGGCAAGTATGATGGAAATCCCAGGTCATGGAAGGAATTTATGGATGCCTGTAAGGTGTACTTCATGTTTAGACCAAAGACCTTCGAGACAGATAAGGCGAAGGTGGGTTTCTTAATCTCAAGCTTGGTGGGGAATGCGTTGGCATGGGCCACTCCACTAGTGACTAATAATGACCCGGTCTTACAGAATTTTGATCAGTTTTCCCAACAGTTTCAAGCAAGATTCGATCGCCCTGAGGTGGTTTTTGCTTCATATGAGGCTATGTTGGATGTCAGCCAGGGTGGTGCTGACGTCCAAACTTATGTTTCCAGATTTCAGAAGTTGGCTACCGAGTCTGGATGGCCTGATTCGGCACAACAAACCATCTTTAGGAGGGGTTTACACGAAGAACTCAAAGATGAACTAGCACGGGTTTCACGACCTGGTTCGTTCCAGGAACTGGTTACCTTAACCCTACAGATCGAATATCGGCTGAATGAGAGACGTATTGAGAAGAGACGGCAACGGGGTTACTCTCCCTTGAATGACACTCCTCCAGCAACCAAGGTAGTACCTAAGCCGGAGTCTGTATTTGAAGAACCTATGCAGATTGGTTCAGCCAGGGGCCCGCTGACACCTGAAGAAAGGCGAAGAAGACGTGAATTGGGTCTATGTATGTACTGTGGGTCATCTAAGCATTTACTCCGGAATTGTCCCGATGTGCCTCCCCGGAAGAAGGGAAACGCTACCCCCCGAGTCTGTGTAGGGGCGACGTCGGGGGAAACCATCGAAAGCCCTGCGATCACACCCAAGCCTCAGGTGTAGCCGAGGATTCTCGCTTGATGGTTTCCCAGGTCCAATTACAGTTGTCTACCGAGAAGTCGGTGGAGGTTTTGGCTATGTTGGATAGCGGCGCAGCAGGGAACTTTGTGGATAGAGTCTGGGCTACGGATCAAGGAGTTATCTGCCAGACTAAACACAGAGCCATTCCAGTCGAAGGAGTTGATGGTACGCCTCTCGTTTCTGGACCCATAGTTTCAGAGACCGAACCTATATGGGTACAGATGGGAGATCACCAAGAAAGGATCAGTTTTGACGTGATAAGAGCGGCTCATTTCCCCATTATACTGGGGATCCCTTGGCTCAGAAAGCATAATCCCTGCATTGATTGGTCCCTTAACACTCTAAGATTTGACTCTGAGTTTTGTCATGATAACTGCCTCAGTAAGCCGGTACAATTGAGACAGGAGGGGCAAGGAAACACTCTACAGACTAAGGTGGTCTCGAGCATTCCGCTGATATACCAATGCTATTCCGAAGTATTTGAAGACAAGGTTCCACGCTTCCTGCCACCACACAGACCAGAAGACTGCTCCATCGAGTTACAGGAGGGTCCAGTGGTGCCCTTCGGAAGAATGTTCCCTTTATCTCTTCCAGAAAGGAAGGCCCTTAAGGAATATCTGGAGGAGAATCTGGAGAATGGACTGATCCGGGAGTCACGATCTCCTGGTGGGGCCTCCCTGTTCTTTATACACAAGCGTGGAACTACAGAACTAAGACCCTGCATTGACTATAGAGGTCTCAATAGGATCACCTGTAGGGATAGATATCCAATGCCACTGATAAGAGATATCCTGGAGGCGGTGCAGGGGTCACGTCTATTCACCAAGTTGGATCTAAGGGGGGCCTATCATCTCCTTCGGATTAAGGAAGGAGACGAATGGAAGACTGCTTTTAGGACTCCCCTAGGCCATTTTGAATACAGGGTGATGCCTTTTGGTCTGGTCAATGCCCCCGCAATATTCCAAAGATTTATGGATCGTATATTCTCAGATTTACTATATCGATCAGTAGTTGTTTATCTTGACGACATCCTTATATTTTCTGTACATCTGAACGAACACATCCAGGTGGTAAAGGAAGTTCTGAGACGTCTCCAAGAGAATCAGCTCTTGGTGAAGCTCGAAAAATGTCAATTTCATGTTGACTCTATCCCTTATTTAGGTTTCATCCTATCCAATAAGGGTGTCAGGATGGACCCAGGGAAGATTGAAGCCATATTACGATGGCCAGAACCCAGGTGTATCAAGGAGGTTCAAAGGTTTTTAGGGCTGGCGAATTTTTATCGTCTATTCATCCCTCACTTCTCTAAGATTGTTCTACGACTCACAGCACTATTGAAACAATGGGTTAGGTTTCAGATGGACTCCGACGCAATACAATCTTTTCAGCATCTCAAGAGTTTGTTTACTTCTGCTCCCATTCTGGTCCAACCTGACCAGACACGTCCCTTTGTTTTGGAGACCGATGCTTCTGAGAACGCTATTGGAGCGGCCCTGCTCCAGAACTCTGAGGACGGAGCGGAACATCCGGTAGCTTATTTTTCCAAAACATTGAGCCCTAGTGCAAGAAATTACTCGGTATTGGAGAAGGAACTCCTGGCAATGAAGAAGGCTTGTGAGGAATGGAGGCACCTCTTACAAGGATCCCTTGAGCCCTTTGTCATAAGAACTGACCATCGTAATTTACGGGTGCTGCAACAGATGGAGTGCACCAATGCTAGACATGCTAGGTGGGCATATTATTTTTCTCAATTCGACTTCCACCTTACGTATCTACCAGGCTCTCAAAACATCTTGGCAGACGCCTTGTCTAGAAGCTGGGAAGTTTCTTCTGAGACACAGTCCAGAAATGAGCTGCTACTTGCCAACAAGAAATTTATTTCAGTGGTTTCTAGTTTTCTGCAAGCAGTGCAAGAGGAAATTCAGCGCAGCAACCGTATAGACCCTAATCTCCTTCTCAAAGATGGACTATTATATCACGACTCAGCTTTATTCATCCCAACACATAATCTGAGGACGCAGGTGCTGAGGTGGTGCCATGAGTCTCCCCTGGCAGGACATAAGGGCCTGAGGAATACGACGGAATTGGTGAAGAGGCTTTTTTGGTGGCCAACCATGTCTCAAGATGTCAAACAATACGTGTTCTCTTGTCCTGTATGTGCTGTTAACAAACCCCAAATTTGTAGACCTTTGGGTCTGTTGCAACAACCGGAGGTACCCTCTTAGCCCTGGGAACACGTGTCTACTGACTTTATTGTGGATTTGCCACCCTCGGAAGGTCACAGAACCGTTATGGTCACAGTGGATTCCTTTAGTAAGATGGCCCACTTTATCGCACTTGCGGGACTCCCAACAGCTCCAGAAATGGCAACAGTATTTCTTCGTGAAATAGTTCGACTGCATGGGTTACCCAAAACTGTACTTTCAGACCGAGGGTCGCAGTTTACATCACGATTCTGGGCTTCCTTGTGTAAACAATTAGGAATACAGAGAGCACTATCATCGGGATTCCATCCACAAAGCAATGGCCAGACTGAGAGGCTGAATGCCACCCTCGAGCAATACCTCAGAAGTTTCTGTAACAGGGAGCAGGACAACTGGACATCCTTGTTACCCTTGGCAGAATTTTCGTATAATAACACATATCATTCTGCCATAAAGATGAGTCCGTTTTTGTGCACCTATGGATTCCACCCTTCCCATGTACCAGGCCTTCGGAAGAACTGTTCAGACTCTCCCACCGTGGACAGTTTATTGGAAGCAATTCGATCCACCCAAAGGATGGCCCTGAAGGCATTGGAGGACAGCCGCAAGAATACCAAGGAGCGGGAAGATCGGAATAGACGAAGCAACCCGGAATGGACACCCGGCACTCTGGTTTGGCTTTCGACCAAATACCTACCTCGATGGTTACACCTTGGCAAATTCGCTCCCAAGTACCTGGGTCCCTACTCGATAATCAAACGAGTTAACCCATTGGCATACCGTCTTCGACTCCCCCAGAAGATGAAGAGAATTCACCCTGTGTTTCATACTTCACTATTAAAGCCTTATATACCGGATCCCTACCAGAGACCCAGAATCCAACCAAGGATACCTCCTGTCTCGGAGCCGGAGGAATATGAAGTGTCTCATGTTGTGGACTCTAGATATTACCGGGGGTCCCTACAATATCTGATTCATTGGAAGGGATACTCAGTGGCGGAACGTACCTGGGAACCCTGTCATCATGTCCATGCACCTCGTCTGTTGCGATTGTTCCACAGTAAACATCCTGGCAAGGCGGGGGGGACCCCGAGGAGAAGAAGTCATACTGTTATGTTCCGGCCATGGAAGGTTTGGCATAGATGGTCCCTTTCCCGACTTAGGTGATCGGTCTATGACTAGAACCGTTACGTACGGTCTAGTCTTCTTCCAAGATGGCCGCCTCCAGGCAGCGTTTCTATAACAACGCACTGAAACCTACGTTCAGTGCGTTGTATCGCTTCCACTTCCTGTTTTGGCTTTGGTGCTCTTGTTCGAGTTGCCAGCTGTTCGCTCTTGGTCCTGGTCCTGCTTGCGGGAGTTTTCTCCGGCTTCCGCCCCTCCTCGCTCCGCCCGGCATCTTTCCTTGCCTTCTTCCCTCGCTCCCACTCTCTCTCATCCGGCTTCGGTTGAGTGCTCTCCTTCTGCTCGCCTCAGGCTCCCAGTTTCATCTCTGTTCGGGCCGCAGGATTCCTTTCCTTTCCTGTGCCTCTGCACTCACTAAAGCCTCTCTAGGCGTTCATCCTTATACCTCGCTCTGTTCTGTCTTCCTCTTCTTTCTGCCTTTCCCTATACCTTCCACGGAGCTTCCCCCTGAAATGTGGATATTTCTACGGTCTACGGTATCTCAACCGCCGGTCCGATCAAGCTCCACGTTCTGCCTGTGTGCTTCAGGGTTTTTTGGTGCCGCAGAAGCTTTTTCCCTGGATACTCGGACGGGCTTACTGGGGGTCCCTCTTGGCGGGGAGTTCCCCAGTTGCCAAGGTGGCCTCCAGTGGAGCCCGTCCCTACCTCCACGATAAGAAGGTAAAGGGCCAAGGAAAGAAGACCCAGACGGCTACTACTAGAGGAAGTAGAGGGACCTCACGAACATTGGACACATCTTCAGGAACCTCAGGTGAGGAGGGGTCACGGGAGAGAGACCTAGCCGTTAGCAATCTTGACACAAACGCCTGCCGATTCTAGTTGCAGGCACGAACAGAAGAACAAATGAGGCTAATCTTGTGCTAATCTTATCTGTTGATCCATCACCCTAAATTCAATCTTATCCATTGATCCTTCACCCTAGGTTCAAGTGCCCCCTCGGCAGGAGATCATAAAACCTGCCCCTCAAGCTGACATCATCAGAGGCTTACGCCCCTTTTCACAAGGCCAGTACACGTCTCATGCCAACGTCTCCCATCCACAAACCAACGAAGGCCAATCCTGCTTAGCTTCACAGGCAACAGGCTGTAAAGCCAAATGCAATCAATGTTTCATCTCAGCACCCTGAATGTCACTAATCATTTGCCTGCCACCCGTGAAGCTAAACTGAATCAGCCTTGGTTGGTTTGGGGATGGGATAGCGTGCCAGGTAAATGCCGAGTGTAGGGATTACTGCACATGGATTGTGTTTATACATTTTTATTTAATTTGATCACAGCTTCATAACCCCACTAGCTAACTGGTTAGAGTCTGGGTTTACCCAGGGGCAGGGTGCAGGTTTCAGTACATGCCTTGACTCATCTGTGGGGAAGTTCACTCAAAACCTTTACGATTTAAAAATGTTGGCCAGCAGTTGAATATGTTAGGATCTCAAGAATCCAAGTATCCGTTAACCACACATAGGCAACTTAAACATCAAGTGGATAACAGAAAAGGCATTTGTTTTATTGGACTGGAATTAGTTTCTTGCTGTGTCAGACAAGGAGACAGTCAACTCAAGCTGCGACAGCAGGAAGCAACATATATTTGCCAATTCTGCTGTGTCAAACTTGGGCTCAACACCGAACATGAACTCAACATGTTTTTATGATTATTCGGTCTTAATAGTATCCAGCAAGGATATCTTGTTTCCCATAATCCACAGGTTTGGCAGATTTACAATCCTGTAGTTGGCAGGATGCACACCATTTACAATTTCTAATGATTTTTTATTCAAAATGTTAATCATTTATTTTTTGTGCAATATCATGCATTTCATGTCCTTTATATGTGGTCTATAATTTGGGGTATTTTTGAATCTCCAATTGCTATCTTTCAGGGGGCTCAAATTATTTCTCTGAATGTTATAATCGTTTGCACATATGCAGTTTGAATGCACCAATCCATGGTATAGTATAAGACTGTAGCAGCAAGATTAACATATCACTATGGCGACCATTGCTACAATTGTTTAGTTCCCAACCAGGGGTCAAGTCCTAAAAATTAAAGTGGGGGGACTCATCAACAAACTGAATGGGATGCGACGTCGCCAGAAATAAGCATATCAAGACGAAATATGCACATTTCATTAAATTGGCTTTGCATAAAGACCCAAATTGCACAGGACGAATGGCATTTGACTTTCATCAAATCAACATACACAAAAACAAAAACGCTAGAAGGTGTGCATGTTTTAAACTCCAAGAACCAATACACATGTTTTCCCTGGATCTTGCAGTACCGAAATTGACATTTCACATTTAGGTGTTTGTTATTTTTCATCAGGTTATATAGTGCAGTGATGAAGTGTCTGGCCGGCAAACGCGACGTCTGAGTTTTGATCCCCAAAGTCGGCTTTAATTCATAAATTCAAAGGGGACATTCAATGTTTTTCCTTTTAGCTGGGGGTGACTGAGTCCACCCTCTGAAAAAAATGGATGGACTCCGTCCCCCTGTGTGTACCCTCGACTTGAGCCCTGTTCCCAACACAATGTCTCATGCATGTTTCGGACTTAGCATAATTTTCTAGAATACCTCAAGATAATTCAATTCTATTGACAACATTGGGTTGTCTTTATTAGGTGACATTGAGCATTGTGTCGGATTATGTAGATTATGCTTGGTTTCGTTTATATAGGAGAATCTCAATGAGCTGGATTGGATTAACCATTGCTCGTAGAAATCAACATAATTAGGTCACGTTTATGTGTTGGTCGTCGCACCCAATCACCCAATTTTCAATCACCCAATTTTATTTTTTACATTGGGATGTTTTGTTTCCGTGTAATTGAGCATGTTATTCCACAAAGCTATCACTTATGTTTTTTTTTCACTCTGTCTATCAGAATCCTAATACTCTGATCGGACCAGTCACTGCCCCATAGCTGTCAACGCAATGATGTCGCACACATGTGTGTATTGTCACACGCCGACCTAAACATCAAAAAGAAAATGGTGTTGAGTCACCGAGCAGGACGCAATTCTTTGGCTGAAAAGCAGAGTTGGACATAATTAAGTCTCCTCCAGGTAAACTATGGGAATTCCGCCATCCCCCATACCCCCTATTTTATAATTCTAGACCCTCAATTCAGATCATTGATTTTCCCATTGAACCTTCTTTCTACCATAGCAGGCTTACCAACCCGGACGACTCGTTTTCACTGAAAAGTCGAGTTGAACATAATTAAGTCCACTCCAGGTAAAATGTTTTTTCACGTTCAATCTCAACTTCCAAAATCCCCCCCACACACCAACTATCTTTTCCATTATGCACCCTCAATAATTGACTTTGACATCGAAACGTCTCTTTATCACAGAAAGGTATGGAGTGGAAGAATAAAACAGCATTCTTGCTGTTTGAATCAATATCACTATAAGTTTCTGCACGCTAAGCCACATTTTTAAGACATTTCTGTTAGGTATGTTCCGTTCACCAATGCACATACCTTCACCATTGCTAGCACCCCCCAAATCTTGACCCACCACAGGGCCCTCCACAGTTTTCCACCCTTGAGCCAGTGTCATTCTGGCCGCAGTCGGTAAATGTGTGATAAGGTTCGCTTGGCCTCTCTTGCAGCTTATGTATTTTCTGCGATCGCACCCAGCAGGATCACACGCAAAGAATCCGGGAGTTGTACACCCACTATGTCTTTAATGTGCTCCAGTATCGCTTTCCAAAATAACCAGGCTTTTGGACAGGACCACCACATGTGTTTCAGATCTCCTACTTCCCTGCATTTTCTCCAACATAGAGGCGAGAACTGTGTGTTCCTTTTGTGTATCCGTTGTGGGGTTAGGTTCCAGCTGTAGCAGATTTTATAGGCCGATTCCATAACAGTCGTACATTTCGATGCCTTATGGGCCCTCTTCCAGATCTGTCCCCAATCCTCCTCTGTAATCATGGTTCCTTGGTGCCTTTCCCACCTATCCATGAATGGTAATCTGTTTTCCGGCAATATCCTGTCTAGAAGTCGATGGAGCCGTGAGACCCCCTTTGCTGCCATTCCCTCCCACATTGTGAATTCTATGCCCACTGGTGCCCTCGTACCCACCTCTTTCACTACCTTCTGTGAGATCCAATACCTTGGGCCTAATCACGAGTTGGGTGGTATTCTGGCTGTATTCCCACTGGGATACCGCCCGCTCTAATAGCGCAACCGCCAACCGGTCTGGCGCAATTAGCGTCTGATCACGGGTTTGGCGGAACAGTAGTTCCCCATTCCTCATTGAGCCCATTCGGGAATTCCCCAATTCGGGAATTCCCCATTGGACCCAATGGGGAATTTTCAGAAGGATTACCGTCGGCGGTATTGCCACACGGTAATAGAGCCAAAAATCGGCAAATTCTGAGCGGAATTCCCACCAGCTCAGAGCTGGGGGGTAAATGCTGCAAAACCTGTGCTTTGGCAGACCCTTAAATGCTGCAGTAATAGTGTTACCGCCGCATTTAAGGGTGACCACCAAACTCATGATGACTCTGCTTACCTGGATGTAATGGAACCTTTCTCTCTCCCCCACATGGAATTTGTCTCTCCACTTTGGCAGTGGCCACAGGCCGGGCTATGGCAGTCAATATCCCCCCAGCTAGTGGTCGAATGGGTGCCCTGCCTACCCTTAAACCACCCACTCAGCACCCAAAAGCCCCACGCACCCACCCTTGCACCACACTCTCTCCCCCACCCGCAACACTCTCAACACACACCCACCTCCCCCAGCCGACATCGCCCACCGTGCCCACCCCACCCACCCTCGCTCTAAACCCACCTTTGCCATGACCATCACCATGCTCTGCCCCCACCCTCACTCCCACTTCCTGCCCCCACCCTGCTCTGCCCACACCCTCACTCGGCTTGTCTAAATAAAGCTATCACAAAAAGAAAATATAGAGCCTTTTAATCATGCATTTGTTTAGTTGGACTTCATGGCCTGATCACAAGTTGGTCAGTAGTGTAGCGCAATTACCGCCAGGCACTAATAGGATTACCGCTGGGTTGTGCAGCAGAATTGGAGCCGCAATGTGCCCCGACTCCGGCAGTAATGCTATTAGCGCCCAGTGCTTATAGCGCCAGAATAAGGTCCACTGCCAAGTAAGCGTCATTAATAGTGATACTGCCGACGAATGCAACGGGAAGCATTGCAGCGGCCATTTTGAAAAACACAATCAAATATCTCCACTTCCTGCAGCCATCCAGCAATGCAAACCATCACCAATGTCTCAGGAGAGGCTAAGAGGCAAGGTGGCCGAACATCGCCTCAGAAAGCCCCAATTTAGTGAGGGTGAGCTTGTGGTCATCACTGATAAGGCAGTGGCCTACTGTTGTATGGAGCCTGGCAAAGAAAAAGCAGTGCGCAGTGGCGGACAGCAATTTGTCCCACACACAGTCGTGTTCCCAGCCTGCCAATCACTGTGCACCACAGAACTGCCCTGCTGGCTGTGCATCAGTGCCCCATAGAGCCATGACAGCACCATGGAACAAGCCAGCCCCGCCCCCCCCAACCCCACCACGCCTCTGCCACCTTGGGAGGGGATGCTGGGCCATGAAGGACCCCAAGCATGCATGTCCAACCACATCTGCCCCAGCATGGATGCCCTGCCCTACCCAAACAGGTCAATGATCAACAGGCCATGGGCCACACACCCATTGCCTCATGCTACTCCATGACAGTGGTCCCACATGTATCCTTTTCACACAATAATAACACAGTCCTATCGATTGTGAAGAGTTTGTCAAAGAAAAGCCAATATGCCTAATTGCGCTTTCTGAATAGTCTCTTAGTGCACTGATGTTGTGCTAAAAGACACATGCTCCACCACTTAGGGCTTGGCATGTGTTGGCTGCCCCCCAAATGAAGATACACATTAATTTTATTGGGTTTTCTCTGGGTAGGCAGGTGCAAAGATGAGTAAGTTAAAATTGTGAAGAAATTTCTTCAACAAGGGTCTCTCTTGAGGTAGGACACCTCAGATTGAGAGGGGGTCCCTGAATGCTTTTAACAGGGTAGCCTCAAATTGAACGAACAAAGACTGTGCGGTACGTATTCAGCACTAGGTTAGAGTCGTTCTCTTAGCCGACCGGTTTCTGTGGTGCAAATAAGTGGGCCACATTCATCAGGGCTTATGCAGGACATCTGCGTGTGTGCCTGCTGTGAATCTCATAAAGCAGCACTGTCTGCATATCTTAACGTCCTCTCCCTGTAGGAATGACAGGAGGGGAGGGGAAAAGAGAGAGGTAGAGCAGCGGTAAATATCACATGCTGTCACTTCGAACTTATTAGAAGACAATGCACTTGTGTTTCAGGAGGGGTAAAAAAAGGATTTACCCGCTCCGTGTGATCTGGTGGCTTAATCAAGAACGGTGAGACGGCCCGATACAAGGTAATAAGTTCGAAGTGACAGCATGTGATATTTACCGCTGCTCTCCCTCTCTCTTCACAGCAGGCACACACTCAGATGTCCTGCATAAGCCACATGCTGCAGGAGGTCATCCAGCAACTTGGAAAGAATTGCACAGAATGCAGGCTGTGCCATGCCGTGCAACATGACCACAGAGTGCTGGAACGTGCCAGTACCTAAGGAATTGTAATACTGACACTACCTTGAGCAGTGGGGGCACAGCTGTTCCAATGTTTATCCTGCTCCCTATGTTCTCATGTATTGTACTGAGCAGCTCAGTAATGGTCTCCCTGTTGAGGCGGTACAGGGTCACCAACTGGGTGCCAGTGAGGGTCCTGGGTGATGGCCTGTCCCTCTGGCTGGGGACATGCCTTGCTTGCGTGTGCTCTTCTCCTCCCAACCCCTGTCAAGGGTTTTGACCCATGTTGAATCAATAGACTGGGTAGATGTGGGGATGAGCTGTCGCCGCCCATTATTCTATCCCAGAACAAACTAAATCAATAGACTGGGTGGATGTGGGGATGAGCTATCGCTGCCCACATTCACGCCAGAATAGGAGAACCGCGCAGTTTGTGCGCACACCAAAATGGTTGCCTAACCTTCCACCCACCAGTGCGAGCGTGATGGGCCAGGGGTGCCATGAGTGGAATGTGTGCCAAAGGAAAAACAGCAGTGCCTGTTAGCTTAAAAAGCCCTGTGAAATCACCTTGGTTTCTCTGAATGCAAGCTCAAAATGCCTATTTTCAAACATTGCAGGATATTCAAAAATCTCACTGAACACCAGCAGACATTTGGCAGAATGAAGTTTTGTGTACATACAAAATCTGGAAAGAAAAAGAGCCCAAAACCATGTTCATAACAAAACTGGCTGAGCTGTGGAGGTCGGTCTGCAGCTTAAGTTAAACTGAACTCAAGACCACTAAAATCGAAATGTTTAAATTAAATGAGGGACCTACTTTTGAGTGTCACATAGTTTGTAACTGTTGAAATGTCATAGTTTTGAACTTAGAATCAGCATTCTAGCTGCATGTGTAAAAATTGTCAGTTTGATTTGAATGTAGAAAACTGGGAACAAAAAGTGACATTTAGCTGAAACCTGGCTTAATGAAACTGGATTCTGCCTGACAACTACCCCCGACAGTCTTGAAACTGGATCAACAGCTGTGTTCCCAGGCCTGGCTGCATTCTGCTGCCCCACAAAAAGGAGGTCACATGGCCCTGTTGATTGAAAGGGGAGTGGCAGCTGGGGACTGCAGGAAATTGAACAATGGGCCTTCTTTGGCTCAGGCAAATGTTATATTGGGGGGGCCGTAAAGTGGCTTCCTCTTGGGGGAAACTGGGAGGGGCAGTGCCTCTGCTAGCAGCTGAGCTTGGGCGAAGTGGATAAACCAGTTATTCCACCCTGTGATGTGGGAAGCCACACCCCTTTTTGACAGAGCATAATTTTAAAAAGATAGATAACGCATAGTGCGGACTGGTCAAAATTATATAATTAATATCATTGTTCTTGTGATTTTTCTGTGCACATTTTAAGAGGCGTTGGGACCCTGTGGTGTATTCTGGGGGGTTGCTAGCGGAAAATAGGGTCTTACTCCAAATGTCTGCATGTTAAAAATCTGACACTTTATCATCTGAAACCCATATCCCTGGTGCACATTTGTGTAAAATCTGGAAATGTTTAGAGGTCGTTATCTGGATGAAAAGGGGAGAATTCTCTCATCAGTGGACACAACATCGTACAAAGACAGGGATCGGATGGTTTGGTGCTACAGAAAATATGTAAACTGGACCTATAATATGAGAAAAATGGTACATAGATAAATATGTATTTGGATCAGAAATAGATTTGTGTGCAATTTGACAAGGGGAGGTTCCTCTGACCATAAAACCTACAGCATCACTCTGACACTCCATTTCTTTCCCCCAATCAAAGGAGAGAGGAGGAACTGGCCAATGACAAGTAGAGAGGGGCAGGCTCAGTTATGCCACGCACACACCCACTTCCAAAACACATAAAAAGAGACTGCTGGGACAGGTAGAGACATTCAATTCCATTTTCTGCGGGACGCTCTGCCGGGAGACTCCAGACTTCACATCCATCAATCTCCAAAGACCAGAACTTTACTACAGAACTTAAAGCAAGGGCCTAAACCCACAAACTGAGAACTCTTCTCAGCAGGCCTCAGCATCCTTAAAATCATCTGCAAACTATTCCACAGCCGGGCGAGCTGTCTGAATTGTTTTGCCAAGAACAATTGCCAGAGACCAGACCCGAGATCCAGAGAACCACAGGCCGCTGTATCCAGAGAGCTGACCCAGACCGCTGTGAGCAGAACCAGAGATCCAGACCGCTGTGAGCAGAACCAGTGCCTGATTGACCCGCCGAGCAGAGAGAACCGAAGTCCAGTCCAGTTGACCAGATCCATGACGAGGCCCCTTCATTTCAAAATTAGGAGTGAGTATCCGCCAGAACTGTGCAGAACCCAATCTCTTAGTTAAAATAATCTAATCCAAACTATTTTAACCTAATTAGAACAGCCTCCTAGAAATCGTGTCATCTGTCATTTTTAAAGCTGCACAACTGTCACCTGTCAATTCTGCAGCTGCAAGCTGCAAGCTGTCACCTGTCATTTTGAGTTTTACTTTAAATCCGAAAATCTACCTTTATTAAATCATCCGTATTTCCGGAACCGTTTGTGCTAGGAACGAGATTCATCTGAAAGCTTAGAATCTAGGCTTTCCAACGAACCTAGAACCGACTTCCTACTCCCTATACTTTTTCCGTATTCGCGAGACACGCACTCGCGAAATTTACCGCGATTTGCGATTTGGCCTGATTTCTTCATCTGTAGAAATCAGCAGCTTTTTGCTTCTCTTTGCTAAAATTTGTTTGCAATCTGCTAATCATTCATAGAGTATTGTTAAAGTGAGCCTGAACTAATATAAAGTAGCCATCACCTACCCTGAACCTCTAGAGGGAATTTAAAGCAATTTTAGCACCTTTTCACTTCCTTCCAAACCACCTTAAAGTAATTCGCCTGTGTTTAAAACTCATCCCTGTTTTCCCTAAGCTTGCTGGGAGAACTGGAACTGTGTATTGCATTATAAAGTGTGATTTGTTGGGATTCTTGAAGACTGTGTGCTCTCCTTCCATTTCTTGTATTGCATAGGGGGGGGGAGTGAATTGTCAAAAGAAAAAGTGATCATATTACCTTTTGCTAAAATCATAACAAGTTATTTCTGTACTGCATTTTATTCCACCTTGCGTTTCCTTGAACCATATAAAGCATTCTTTCCCACCTTATTCTTCTGTTCCTATTTATAAGTTACCTCTTGCTGACTACTGCTCATATTCACAAGTGTAATATCCATTATCAATTTATTTATAGAAGTGTGATATATATATATATATATATATATATATATATATATATATATATATATATATTGTTTAAATTTTCAAATAAACCTTTTAATTTGCAAAACAAACCTACTTCTTGGCTCAGTGGGGTCAGGGGGATTCTAAGAGGGGGGTGTTATACAAGGGTTGTCATCCAGAGTACTGAACTGGATATAAAAATACATCAATAAGGGTTTTCCTCGGCATCCCAGACTAGGCATTGACTTAGCTGTAGTGTTGATTGAATATCGCTTACACCCCCCACTGTGCTCTGGCCTGCTCCTCCTCCCTCTCTGCTTCCAGACGCAGCATGAGCAACTGCCTGCCCCAGCATGCAGTGGCTAATAGCATCATGGTGTGGGAATCAGTGTTTGGGGTAGGGGTATGCCTTATGTAGCCATTTGGAGTGCATTGGTTGCACCTGTGCCTTGATTTCTGCCTCCTGTGTCCATTTACCTCCAGCTGGATGCTTGAGGTAACTGTGCTGTGTTTTCAGTGGTATTTGCGCCGGTTTTCGGCGCTAATGCCGCTGAGGATGGACTTGTGATATGGCTGTGTTTGCGCCTCTTGTGGGCGGCTGTAACAGCGCCGGCTGTAATAGTGCCTCCTGCTTTTACAGTCGGCGGTATTTGCGCTGGCTCATGATGCGGCAAAGCGGTATAGGCGGCGCTCGTTACCGCCGCTTTTAAGGGTTACCGCTGGACTTGTGATGAGGCCCATAGACTTTTATTTAATGTGTTCTGGATATTACTAAATAAGTCTTAATAATAATAAATATGAGTGTTGATATAGTATTGCAATCTCTCAATAAAATAATTGTAAGAATAATAAAGAATATTAACCAAACTGAAACTTATCTTTACAGGTCATTACAACAGCTAGTGAAGAACAGCTTTTGCTGGTCGAGTTAGTCCGCTCTATCAGTGTGATGAGAACAGAGACTGTGATACAGACAGTAAAAGAAGTTTTAAAACAGCCACCAGCCATAGCTAAGCACAAGGTGTGTATAAATTATTAATTGGATACCTGGTAACTATGTGCATGTCAATTTAGAGTAATTCAGTTTTGTTTGCGTCAAAGAAAAATCTGTTTCAAACATCCTAAACGGTGTTTAAAAAGTGACAGACATCTTGACATATATATCTGCATAAACATTTTAAGAGGATGGTATTTTTTGTAACTTGACCTGTCTAGTTTTAAATGGGTATAGATTGGTTTCAAGTTTGCAGTACAATCGCATGGTGTGATCTTCCCATTGGCACAGTAGCTCAAAACATGTAGCAAATCTTCTTCGAGTGTAAAGTTGCAATAAATCGCCCAGCGGGCCAGTGGGGTGCCCTTTTGGGCTGGACCAAGCCCTGATTTACATATTATCTTTCCTATTTCTGTAATGGCTTGGCAGGCTGAGCTTTGCCAGAGGTTAAGAGCAATTCTAAGCCTCCCACCCATCACCTCCTTTGTTTGTTTTAGTGGAGTGTGCTTGACTGAGAAATGTCATGTTTATTTATTTAATTGTTCATTTATAACACGCTTAATACCAACAAGTGGTTTCTAAGAGCGGGATCAGGATTCAAACTTGTGTTGTACTGAGTTGTCTTGCTTCCAAGACAAACGCATTGCCGCATAGCTATCCTTCCTCCCCGTAAACTATCCCTACGTGATTGGCTGCTGTTATATCCCCACTTTAAAAGTGACATAGGAGAGAAATAAGCCCACTCTAAACAGCAATCAAAAAGAGCTTTTAGTTATGAGCAGAGCTCAAAAGGTAGAGAGGAGAACTGTTAGCCAAAGCAAAGTATATTTAAAAGCAACCAGACAATAAACAATCTTTTATATGGGATACTTTTATTCGCCCAACATCTTCATTGCATCATTCTTCCAAGACTGGTGTCAGTTTTCTTTTAAACCCAAACTGCAATGAAAAAATGAAAACAATCTATTTTAAAGTTGTAAAGGACACCTGTACTTAGAAAATATTAGTTTTAATGATGCTCTGGAGTCTATTTCTAATTGGGGATTGGAAGCGAGCGGGGGAGAAAAGAAAGAAGAACAGGTGGAGGAAGGAAGAGAATATCAGAGGGTGGAAGGAGGACAACAGCAGTTGGAGGAAGGTGGAGAGGCACTGAACTGAGGTTGGAAGAAGGGAGGACCACAGGTGGAGAAAGGAAAGGCAAAGAACCCTAGGTGGGGGCCAAAGAAAATCAGACAGGAGCAACTGGGGACCGGTAAGAGGAGGAGAAGGCTAGTGAGGGCAGAACTAGTCAGGAAATGAGGACTTCAGAGCACACATTGCCCAAAGGTGAAAAGCACAAGGGGAGGGGAAAAGGGCAAAACTATGATTTTAAGGGGCGAACCCCACAGCAGAAGGCAGAGTAAGCATGTGGTAGGACGACAAAGGAGGGCTAGGCTGAGCAAAGCAGGTCAAGAGGTCGAACTGACCAGGGCAGGGAGGTCATAAGACATTTGAAGGCCCCTTATTATTTTTCCCCTGTGGCAACCAGGGCCCAAAAGGCAGGCATGGCTTTCCTTTCCATCAGACATCCACCTACAGCCGCTGTTGCACCATGTGGCCAAGTTTCTGAAACAGCAACAACTACAGGGACTGCTGATTAGCACCTCTGAAACTACATGACGATCGGGAGGACCCTTTTGGGAAGCAAGCCACCTGAATGGTGGTTAGTTACCCCAGGATCCTTATGAACTGTTGACAACGACCCTATTTGTTCAGACTGATAAGCCCTTGAGGGCATACTTTGATGAACTTTGAGTTAATGAAGCTACAGAATAGCTATCATTTTCATTTGTGTTGAGAATAAAAACCGTTTAAGCTCACGTCTGTGTCTGGTCTCTTTGTGGATCTCACATGGCCGCATTAGACCAGCGTACCAAGTCAAGGGCACCTGGAAATTAGGACATTACTGGAATCAACATGTATCAACCTACTACTGGAAATGTCTTCAAAATAAAGATTACAGATCCTTTTTAGAGGGTCATGCCTGGTGCCCTTGACACCCATGTTTACTCTTCTGCCTTTGCTGTAGCAGTAATGACTGCACTTTCTGCAGACTGCATTACACTTACTGCTTTTGCCCTTGCCTTAGATCCTTGCTTGCTAGCAGAAACCAGTTTAATCCAGGAAACTGAATACAGCTACCCTTACATAACCTTTTCACCATGAGTGCTTCAAGAAAGTCAAGGACAGTAGTCAAACGGAAGAAAGGGGGTAAAAAAACACAAATATTCATTGTGATGACCAAGGGAACGATAGAAGAAGAGGGAATCAGCCCAACCATAAACAGACCTAGAAAGCACAGAGACCTACAGTGAGTATTTGTTAGGTTATGTTATGATTATTTGGAAAGCGCACGTACGCCCGGAGCCACTGAAGCTAGAACAGGTAAGTCTTAAGAAAGTATTTAGAGAATAACTCTGTTAAAGACATCCCAGGTGAGGGACAAAGGAGAGTGCAAGTAAGGATCGAGGGAGCCATATACAGTGGAGAACTTGAAAGTCCTTAGAAAACAGCAGAAACTGGAAAATGCTAAATTAAGAGGGACATACATCAACTAGGCAAACTATCAAAGGCAACCAGTGCTAAGCTGAGAAACTCTGAAAGGAAAGAATACTATACTAACTCAGTCCTCACCATTTTATGGCAAAAAAGCAAATTAGTATGAGCTAAGAGGAAGACAACATATATATTTCTTTTCACAATTTTTTATTGAAATGTTTTTCATACGACAAAATAAATTGTGGTACAGACAGTGACACCGCAATTAACATCCCCATCATTTTCGCCCCCTCCTGCCACCCCCTCCCTCCGACCACTCTAAAACTACCAAGCCCAACCGATTGTTGGGGACAAGTAAAACCAAAATATTGAGACCAGGTATTAGATAATGACTGACGTGATGAGTTTGATTAACAATGCAAATGCAAGTAAAGGGTTCTGTGACTCTGGGAACCAATCGTGTCTTACTGGGGCAGACTACTAAGGTCTAAGGGCACCACACTCTTCATTCAAAAGGACCATGTTCCAGTTCAACAAAGAGTAGTCTATTTTGTCATTTTCTTGTATGTAAAGCTAGCCCACAGCTTAGTGAGCCACTCTTTCTTGGACAGAGCAGTAGATTGTTTCCATTTCTGGGTCAGGGCTAATCTCCCCGCCCTTAGCATAGCCTCAATTACCTTCGGGAAACTGCTTGATTCAGAGTCGGGGGAAGGGATGCCAAGGAGAAGTTCGAGGGGGTGTAAGTCTGGGGAGATGCCCACAATATCTTTGATCCTACCCAAAAGCTCAGTCTAATAGATCTGGATGGACGGACACTCCCACCACAAGTGAGGGCAGAGAGGGGATACACCGGTAAACATTTTTGATAGCCTGACAGGGGGGAGATGCCAAGCGTGAAAAATCTTAAAGTTGTGCTCCATAGCACCCGAGAAGAGTACCCTATAGATTGCACCCCGAGTTGTCTCATCCAGTACCATCCCCAATTTTTCCTCCCAGAAGTGTTTGAAGCTTTGCCTACCCTCTAGCTTGGCTGTGATCAAAACTCTATAAATCCTTGACAGTGACCCCTTCCTCGTGGTGGATTCTGCAATTATTTTCTCAAAGGGTTTGAGGGGGCGAGCAAGTTCAGCACACCATTTGGGATTGGTCAGAATCTCTTTGACACAGAGGTATTCAAAGATTGAAAATGATCTCTTCCCCCATGACTTCAGCTAACTTCTCATAATCAATGATGGCGTTCTGGTGAAACAGTTTGGCGACCCTCTCCAGACCCATATCCGACCACGACTGTGTCTTACGTAGTCCCTTTTTACCCAGGCCGAAGGGGGGGCCCCACAAGGAGGACAAGGTCCCCAGGATCAAAGGGTCACGTTCGCTTTGTCTCGCTTCCATGAAGCCCAAAGCACCGATAATGTCTGGTGACTTTTGACATGGCAGGGGAGATCTTTGATGGGGGTCCACAGGAGGTCCCCTACTTTTCTAGGGTGTGTATGGGTATCCTCTTTGTATGTCCAATAGGTGCCCATCTCGTCTCTCATGTCTTCCAACAGTACCCTGAGCTGGGGTGCCTTATGGTATTGCCTAAAGTCCGGGAGACCAAAACCCCCAAAGGATCTTGGGAGAGTCAAGGTTGCATTCTTAACCCTCTGCCTCTTCCCATTCCAAATAAATCGTTAGACGAGGCCGTGCAAGGCCGAGAAAAAAGTGTCTGGGATAATGATAGGGAGGGCCGAAAAGAGGTAGATGAGACGGGCGAGAATGTTCATTTTGATTGAAACCATGCGACCGAACCATGAAAGAGTCAGAGGGGCTCAGTGTAGAAGGTTTGCTTTTATCTTGCCGAGGATCGGGGAGAAGTTCAACTCAAAGAGGGCTCCCAGGTCCCTAGGGAGGAGGATTACCAGGTCTGAGGAAGCCTTACGTTCGATACTCATTCCCCCTACTGTGTTCCTCCCCATGATTTCCTGGTCCCTTTCCCCCATGGGCATTATACATGACTTGGAGAGGTTTATCTTCAGTCCAGAGCAGCTACTAAAAGTGCATATGAGGTTAAGGAGACTTGGGAGTGAATCGTGTAAGTTGGTCATGTAGGCAAGGATGTCATCGGCGAAAAGTGAGTTTGAAATCATGATCTCCACAGCAAACTTCCATGATCCTCTGATCTAGTCTGATGGCGATGGCTAGGGGCTCCATCACCAGGGCATACAAGAGGGGAGAGATGGGCCAACCCTGTTAAGTCCCTCTTGAGAGGAGGACGGGGGAAGAAACAGAGCTGTTTAGCCACGAAACTAGCAGAGGGGCCATTATACAGTGTTGCAATCCACCCACAGAATGTATTGCCCAGGCCCATCCTTTGCAGGACCGTGCCCATATAAGGCCACTCGACACGGTCGAAGGCCTTTTCTGTATCTAGCAAAAGTAGATAGGCCTCCAAGCCCTTACTTGGGGATTCATGCATCAGGGCTAGAGTCTTTCTTATATTATCCGCACCTTGTCTGCCTGGAATGAATCCGACCTGGTCCCCGTGGACCAGGGAAGTGAGGTGTCGGGCCAATCTAAGATTTCACGTCTGTGTTAAGAAGGGAAATGGGTCGGTAGGATTAGCACTGTGCTGGGTCTTTTCTCTCTTTAGGTATAACCACGATAAGGGCCGATAACATGGATTGGGGCAGGGTTCCCGTTTCCAGGGCTGCGTTAAATAATTCAGCCAAGAACGGAGCAAGGTTGGAGCGGAAGGATTTATAGAAGAGAACAGTGAAGCCATCGTCTCCCGGCGTGGTGCCCCTTTCATAGTGCTGATGGTGTCTATTACCTCCTAGGGAGTAATGGACAGCTCAAGGGGGCCAGCCTTCTCGGGGGGAATGCGGGGATTGGGAGGGAATCCAGAAACTGGTCAACATCGGCCCCATCCCCTGTATATTCCGACTTGTAGAGTCGCTCATAATACTGGCGGAACTGTTCCGCTATGAGGGAGTTGTCTAGACATTTGTCTCCCTCCAGGGAGCGCAGTGTGTCTACTCTCCTATTGTTCCTGAGTTCCCTCAACCTCCAGGCGAGGATCTTGTCTGCCTTCTCCCCCTTTTCCATATATCTTAATATTTTTTTTTTGCACTTTCTTTATTGATTTTCAAAGTAAAACAGCACACAACGCAACAACTCTCCCTTCCCACCCCGCCCCTCTTCCCACCCCGGCCCTCCAAACAGTAATCGTCTCGCAGTACCACACGCTTCGACCCCTAGCATACCAATAACAACAGGAGGTGCCAACACAGACAGTTGACCATTAGTCCACTATTTCACTTGATTCTGAATATCCAGGGGTTGTGAACTCCACCTCTAACAGTTCACGAATGTCCATCCAGTCTCGTTTCCAAGTGGGGGACCCAGAACCCATTTCAGTCAGGTAAATTCGGAAAGGAGGCCAGTAATCAAATGGGCGGCTAGTAGTCGGCATGGTTATAGCATGTCTGGTCTCCCTCAGTTCACACATTTTCATGCACTCCAGCCAAGCATTAAAAGTCAGAGGGCTTCTCTTACCCCATTTTCTGGCCACCAAATGCCTGGCCACCCCCACCGCCATTCCCAGCAGTTTCCGTTCGGTGCGGGATCCCCCCTCGACCAAGGCCAACAACCACACCGCAGGCGTATATGCCCGCGGCGAAGGAAGCATTTTACTCACTGCCTCTTCCACCTTACTCCAAAACAACCTAATACGCGGGCAATCCCACACTACATGAAAGAAATCGGCAAGTTCCCCACCGCATCTCCTACACACTGGGGAGCTGTCCATATAAATTCTACTCAACCTCAATGGGGAATAGTAGACACGGTGCAAAAAATTTAAAATGGGTCAATCGGAATCGCGCGTTCAGGGAGATTTTTCGGGTCTGGGTACATATGAGCTTCCACTGTGCATCACTCAAATCATAGCCCAATGAGGCTGCCCATGCACTCTTACAGGGCGTCTGCTTCGCAACCATTGCACTTCGGATGCCTTTATAAATACAGGACACTAATTTGCTAGATGTCAGAGGTTTGACAATGAGTTGCTGTACCAGATTGGGAACTGGGGCCTGAGGGAACTCGGGCCACTTAGCTTTTAACACCCCCCTAATTCTATAGTACAGGAACAGGGTCACTGCATTATGCTCACCTCTATCCCGCAACTCTTCCCATTGTATAAACTGCCCATCCAGTACCATGTCCCCCAGCGTTTGCACCCCCAGCTTGCGAAAGTGCTCCTTAAATGCCTTTTCGTGTGTGATTGATACACCTATGATATTATAGATTGACCAATCTGGATGAAAAAAGGGCCTAGCATCCGCCAGTCTACTCACCAACTCCCTTCCATAAATCTTTGTTTCAAAAAGGCCAGTTTCCTTTCCGTCTGTCCTACCAAGAGAGCCGCCAATTTCGCATAAATCTGTTGGAGCACTGCCCATATACCCGGGAATATTTGGGATCTTACTTTACCCCCCCGGTTGGATAGCTTCTATTTTATCTCTAAGAAGTCTTTCTTCTCTCGCCCGTTCTTTTTTCCTCCTCGTACCCATACTGATGAAATACCCCCGATTGTGGCTTTAAAAGCATCCCAGACTCCTGTCACGCCCACCTCCCAATTTCAAATTTGTTGTTGATTTCAAAGTATTCCTTTATGGTGGCGAGGAGTGTCTGGGACAATTCTTTATGTCGCAACAACAGGTCATTACACAACCACCTTGAACCATCTGGGGGTTTTGGGGATACCCCTATTCGGACCCTAACTAGGTTGTGGTCCGACCAAGGGATAAGCTCTACGGTAAGTTTGGCTATTCTTTCCCAACGGGAGGCGTCATCCCGGATATAGTCAATTCTGGAGAACGTGGCACGGGGTTTAGAGACAAATTGAATAGAGGGTTGTGTTCTTGCCGTGTCATGTGAGTCAGAGAGCCCCAGTTCCTCATTGACCCTTTGGAAACAAGCGGCCATCCGCCTCTGTGCGTGTGTGTCTGCATAGGGGCCTTCAGACCTCCTGTCATTCTCGGGGTGAAGGACCATGTTGAAATCCCCGCCCACAAGTAAGGTCCCTTCCGTGAATGCCATGATCTTAGTTTTCAGCCTCTCCCAAAATTGGTGTTGAGCCACGTTCGGGCAGTAGATAGAGACCGCTGTCACCATGTTGCCTCTGATTTCCCCCTTGACCATTATATAACGACCCTCAGGGTCTTTACGCTGGGCCTTCGGTGCAAAGTGCGACCTGGTAGACATCACAAGCGCTACTCCTCTTTTCTTAGCTGGACACGAGGCATAAAATACTCCCTGTATGGAGTTGGCCCTGAGAGATGGTTCCCTCCCCTTCACCCAGTGGGTTTCTTGGAGGAATACGAAGTGCAAATTTAGGCTGTTAAATTCCCTCACCACCAGAGATCTTTTGTGGGGGGAATTTGGATTGCAAACATTTAGCGAACCCAACGCCAGTGTTTGGTTTGTGTCATCCATTGGAGGGACTACATTTTCTCAAGTTCCCTCTTGGGCTGCATATGTTACCCATGTCCCCCTCTTGGCTCAGTAAGCTCGGATTCCACACAAAAGAACCTGTCCGCATGTAAGCCAAGTCACTGCCTGGTAGTTTGAAAAAACAGTAACCCAAAGACAACAAGAACAAAACCCCCAAGATACCCCCCTAAACCCCTGAGCGCCTGGACTGCCTGTGACATAGAGAATGCTGTTGGGCCAGGCCACCAGGGTCTACCTCCTCCTGGCGGTATCAGGTAATATTTTCGCCAGCAAAAATATCGCCGTACATATGGTCGTCGGGAACGGCCATAGACGATATTTTTGGTGGTGAAAATATTAGGTGCGGAGGTTGCGGGGGTGTCCCCCGCACATAAAAAAATGATGCAGGGGTGTCCCCCGCAAGGTCCATATGTTATTTTCGCCGCAAAAATATGGCGATATTTTTGCATGGCGATATTTTTGCGGCGAAAATATCACATGGAACCCTCCTGGCTTGCAAACAAAACACAATACCCCCTCTGAGCCCCCCCCCATGTGCTCAAACAGAAACACTATAAATTGTCACCCGCTCCCCCTCCCCATAGAACAAGCACCTGATCGTCTCCACTCCTTTACCAAAAGGACCAACCATGGTCGAGGTTCAAAGTTCCGCCTCGGGTCTTCCGAGGTGAGTTTCGAAATCAGATCTTTCCAATACAGCAAACCAACATAAACTGACAAATAGACGCGGTTAGTCGTTGGAGGATCTAGGGGTGGCTGGAGTTACCATCCTGAATTTCCTATTGCCACGGACCCGGCGTCTCTCCGTGAAACCATTGGCTTTCTAGGATTCTGTTAATTTTCTCCCCCAGCCCTCCTGGTCACATTCTGAGGTGGGCTTGCCCAGGAGTTCCCGGGACACCATATGTATGTCGTCTTCCATGATTAGAGAATATTTGTAACCTTCATACTCAAAAGAGAGGGAGAAAGGGAATCCATCTATACCTCACTGCCTTGGACTGAAGCCATTTAGTCAGGGGGCCACATAGCCTTCGTCTTGCCAGGGTGAACGCCGATAGATCTTGGTAAATCGTGATTTGTGCATTTTCCCAGTCAACTGGGCCCTTTCTCTGTGCAAGCTCCGAGATTTTGCTCTTCTCTGAGAAATGGGGAAATCTCTCTAGTACTGACCTGGGACCCCTGGTGGAAGTCCCCGCCAGGTGTGCTCTATCGATCGTCGTTTCGTTGGTGTTGCCCTCATCGAAAAGTTTCCTGATCACAGCGTTGACTGCCCTTATGATGTCCGCTTGTGTCTCGCATTCCTGCTCCGGAAAGCCCGGGAACCTCAGGTTGCTGTGGTGCCCTCTATTCTCTAAATCGTCCAACTTGAGGACGATTTACATTTCTCCTGTCTTCTTTCCAGTTCGGAGAGGCGCATATCTATCTGGGTCTACAGGAGGTCGACCGAGGTTCAATTTGCTTCCAGGGCTTGGACACGGTCGTCCATGGTGTCCACTTTTTTGTCCAAGGTATCCAACCTTTTGCCAATGTCTGCTCTGAAGTCTCAGATTTCGTCTAGCAGGGCTGCCATGCCCTTACTCACAGATTAAGCTTCTACTGCTTCTGCCTGTGAGGAGGAGGGCATGTCAGAGGTCTTAGGTGCGGGGGCCGGAGTGTGGCGAAACCTTTGTAGCGACTCGGCCCAGCTAATCAATGATTACCAGTGAGGCAGATTAATCCAGCTGACGTGTGGGCTCCATCCGGACAGGGGCATCAGAGCCTGGTGCAGGGGGCAAGGGAGAACTGCAGAGGACCCCAGGGGAGGTACCACGGTGCTCCAGGTATCAGAGGAGTTGTGAGTTACCTGAGAGACTCCTTCAGCGTCAGGTGGGTTGACATCAGATGGGACCTTGCGTGATGATGTCCTCAGAGGCGCCTAGTTGCCCCTTCACCTCTCCCACCCAGAACGGGGGTCGTGACCGTTGCACCTGGGGGGAGGCAGTGTTAAGGGTCTGTTCATATTGCTAGCCGGAGTTAGGGCGGCTCTGTGGCCTTGTGATGTGGGTGCACAGTGATTCCCACTCCCAGTTCTGAGGGCGGACTAGCTGTAAGTATGGTTGGTGTTGTTTGTTAAGGTCAAGTAATGTTCTTATGGCCACGAGGTGGGCTTGTCGCAGGAGCAAGGACTTGTAGGGGGTGGAACACTCTTTCCACTGTGAAATGAACCAGGCTTGGAGGCAGTGCAACTCCACCGACCTGGGTTAGCTGTGGTGGGAAAGGAGGCACATGTATCTGCAGAGCGAGGTGTGAAGCACTGAGGAGCTGCAGTGCTAACCACTGTTGGTAATTGGGTATGGTCACCACAGCGAACTTGCAGTAGAGGCCATGGGTCTGTTGGATGGCGAGAGTCAGTTAGTGAAGGTGTAAGAAGGAGTTGGCTTCATTGGGCCCGTATCTGCTCTCACCAGATTTTTCTGCTGAAGTGCCTGAAGGGGCAACTGGTGTGAGAATGGCACAAACATGGTGGGGGGGTCAACAGGGAAAGAGACCGCCAGAGCGTGACTCTCCCCCCACCTCCACCCCAGGGTCCCGGCCCAGGAGGGCCAAAAGAGGAACACCAGCCATGCACGAGATGGGTCTGGAGGGGGTGCCGTGTCCAGGCTCGTGCCCACTGCTCGTGCTTATATTCGCAGGCCGGGGCAAGGAGAGGACAGGGGGTCCACCACACATCCCAGACCTGGATGGAACTCTGTAGGTGCCAAATCGGTCCGGTCAGAGAGAGAGAGAGACCAACCCTCCAGGGAAGGCCCGTAGGGCCCTGGGCAACGTGGGAACGCAGACCAGCTCCCTCAAAACCTCCGCTGATTAACAGGTTGCCAGGCTCCAGAATCATGGGTCAGGGTCAGTGGTTCACCCTATGTAGCTCTCCAGGTCTCATCCCCACACTCACGTACCTGGGCACTCTTGAAGGTGGGGGTTCACAATGCATGCCTCACTGCCCCCGCTTATCCCCTTCTCAGTTCCACAGTGGGGGGGAGGGAGGCGAGGGAGCCAGCGGGAGGGAGCGAGAGATGGAATGGCGGGTGCCGGGGCACCGACACTCCTCTGTTCTCGCCGCTCAGTGCAAGCTCTTTTGGAGAAGTGTCGCAATATTGCAGGGCCCGGGGAAGTGCAGCAGGCCGCGTCGGGTGATGAGCGGGCCAGAAATCTCCGAGCAGCTACGTAGTCCAGTTGGTCGGGTCTCCCCCACCCCGCACGGCTCGCTTGGTATGCTGCAGCTGATTGAGGAGGACCGGAGAGCTGCTCACGGCCCACAGCAGTTGGGACTCAGCTACGCCACGGTATCTGGTAGATTGTCCTGGAGCCGCGGAGCAGGCTTCAAGACACATGCGTTCCTCCCCCTCAGTTCAGGCGTGTATCTTTGGCAATACATGGGGTAGAAGCTCCGGGATTTCTACCATTCGTCGCTCCAAGGACTCAGGGTGCTTGTGGGGTGCGGCGCGGGCTGTCAATCCTGGGGAATGCGGGGGTGCTCAACTCCCTTATTCAGCCGCTGAGGTGGAGAGCGATGAAAATGAATCAGCCCATCTCAGCACCCCCTGGTGGCTCCATCTGCGGAAACCAACACATTTAAATCTCCAACTGATAAGGCTGCATACCCCAAGATCATAGATGGCTCACCTATCACTACCTCTAAAGCAACAACCCAAACTGAACCCATCACCATAATTGAAAAAGCACTGAACTACTCCTGAGTAAGTGAAGATCGAATCAGAGGAAGGGACCAAGTAGGAGAGATCTATCAAGGAGCCACAAATAACTGCACACAAAGTTGATATTTTGAAATGAAAATCCCACATACAACCAATCACAGAGAATTATCTACAGGAAATGACCTAATACCAAGGAAACTTAATTCTGTCACACAAAAAATAGCCAAGAGAAGACACTGGGATGTACTGTTCAGCGTACTAGCATGACTGACAATCGGAGCAGGGTCAGGAACGGACTGTAGAGAAGAAGTAAAGATGACAAGGAAAGTCATTATTCTGCACTTGCAGTCCTTGCAGTCTAGGAATTGTTATAATTGGATGTGGCCAAAGGAACCACCCTGTTTTTTTTACATTCTGCCCTGTTTTGATAATGTGTCGGGAAAGACATATTCTATCCTGGACCTATAACAATACGCATCCAAGCAGATAATGAATAACATGACTGGCTCATGATGTGGGAGATTTTTGATGAGCCCCATTTATTTCATAGCCCACTCATTTCTACGCCTTCACCAATAATTCTAATTTACCCCTACACTTGATGCTCAATTGTCTGGGTAATCTGTAAGGAATCAATAGTAGGACTCTGACACAGTAGCATGTTAAGTGTTGGTTACAGACTTTTATTTATCATACAAGAATAAGAGGTTTGGAGAAATCCTATCTATCCCTAATCCTAAAAGGGGTTTCCCTGCCTCAACCCAACTAAGGGCTACCTGTGTCAGGATGTTAAACCAAAAAGCGTCATCTGCCCTGTGTCCAAAAACCCTAAACTGACCTTTATACGCTAAACTCAATATAATGTGCTACTCAGGGATTTCTGTAAACTATACACTTATAGCTTTCTTTCAAAGTTCCAAAACGCAAAGTTCTAAGGTGCAGAAATAAAAAGGAATAAAGTTCCACCAGGGAAGGGGTCTTCACTTCCCCTAAATTTCTTCTGGTGGTTTGAATGTCACTTTCTCATAGTTCAAGTATGTTCAAGGGGAAGACTATTTCCTTCTCTCACTCTCTGGATCTCAGTTATCTTTCAAAGGGTATGGTTCTGCCCTTGTCCATTGATTATCACTGTTCTGCCATTTCAAGGAGGGGGTTTGACCCCTGAGCTTTCTTAATCCGTTTTCCACCACTGGTGTAATCTCCGGCAAGGTTATTCGCAACTTTGTTACTTATTCTAAAAAGGGGTATGGTTCTTCCCTTTTTTGTTTTCAAATTTAATTTTTATTGGTGTCGACACTTTTACAACTCGGTGCAGGAAACCTGCAAACATCATCATGTTATTAGACACCAACAAGGTTTAGATTTTTCTCCCCACCTCCCAAACAACTTTTAACGCCCCCCCTCCTTTAACCCCAACTGTTTTCCAGCCGTTCCAGGGCAGTCTCTTCAGTAGTCCCTCCAGGTTCTCCATTTTTATCCCTTTGATACACCCTGAGGTTTTAGGGCCTGGTGAAAGTACCCTGAGTTCGATTGGCGTTGCACTCCTCCCCATACGCTTCTGTCCAGTCTGTTTCCCAATATTTCCATGCTCCTGATGAGGCAGACCCGCTGTTCTCGACACCGCTCAGACTGACCCTTCATCAAGTCCACCCCCACCTCTTCTTCTTGCATATGTTCTGGGTCGTATTTTGCCAGAAAGGGTGCCCATTCCATGGCTCTCGTCAGTGATCGATTGCGCATCAGTCTCATTAGCTCCTCCGTTCTATATAGGTCTAATGCCTTGGCTGTCCATTTCTTTTCACTTGGGAGGCTCTCCCTCTTCCATGCGCCAGCCAGGCATGCCCTAGCTGCCAGCAGGAGATAATGCGGCATATGCGATAACTTAATCCAGTTTTCAGCGGTCGTTTCAATTCTGAATAACACCAGTAGTGGGTCCTCCCTCCTTTCTACTCCATCAAGGCTCTTAATCCACACCAGCACTTCTTTCTTTCCAGTACTGTTGCACCTTTCCACAGTTCCAGCACATATGCCAATAATCTGCTACATGTTCACATTTCCTCCAGCAGTGGGGGTCTGCCCTCGGGTATATTTTACCCAGTTTTACCAGGTCCCACTGCCATCTGTATAGCAGCTTGAGCCCGTGCAGCTTATACTGGCAGGCCACTGATGTTCGGTGGGCGTTTAGGCATAGCATTCTGTATTCATCCTGTTCTATCTCCCTCTCCTGGTCTCTTTCCCACCTCCCCTTTAGTGTAGATACTTCATCCCCTCTAGCCTCCAGTGGGGCCTGGTACAACTTTGATATATGACCCCGATTGCCCTTAGCTGTGTCCAGAACTCGCTGCGTGTGTCAGGTCCCTCTAAAGCTCCTGCTTCCATCTTTCTGACATTAGTACCCCGTTCAATTGTAGATATTAAAAGACTTATAGGTTATGCATCCCAGGGCTGTTTCCAGATCCACTAACCCTATTAATTAATCCTTCTTAAGAACCTGCCCCACCCTCTCTAGTCCTGCTTCAAACCAGTCTTGGAACCTCCCTTGGTCCGGTATGTGGTCTTGTATGGGGGGTGCCCATATATGGCTCAATTGGGAGGGCCAGGTCGTGACACTTTCCATCTCTTTCCTGGCTCTCCATAACATCAGTAATGGGCCCAGAATTTTGCGCTAGTGGATTCTTCTCGGCATTGCTTTCATCGGTGCCCACAGCCATTCTCCCAGGGTGACTGGACGGAAGCGGAAATTTTCTATCCCCACCCATTGTTTGTCTTTGTCCATATGCAGGGGAGGTATCAGGGCCCTGAACTGAGCCACTCTATAATACGTTCTCATCTCGGGGAGTCCCACCCCTCCTCTCTCCTTTGGCTGTATCAATAGTTTATAGGCTACCCTCTGCTTTCCCCCTTGCCATAAGAATCTAAGTATTTTCTTCTTCAGTTCCCCAAAGTGTATCTCCAGTATTTCTATCGGGAGTGCCTGATATAAATATCGTATTCTGGGAAGAATCACCATCTGGAGTGCGTTTAGCCGCCCTAACCAAGAGATTGTTAATTTCGCCCATTTCTCCATCTCACCTGCTAGCCTGTGCATAAGCGTGGGGAAGTTGCATTCGTATATTCTGTCTAGGCTGCGCGGGATAGGCACCCCTAGATACTTTATGCAGTCTCCCTCGACTGGTATCCCCAGGTCCGACCATATCCGGAGCTGTTCTGGCATGCCCTCACTTAGGGGAAGGATAATTGATTTGTCAAAATGTATCTTAAAGCCAGACACTTTCCCATATTCCTTTATGAGCCTTAGTGCCCTTTGTAGAGAGTCCCCTGTGTTCGAGAGATACATGAGGATGTCATCTGCGTACATACTTATTTTATGTTTCTGCTGCCCCACTTCAATTCCCTCTATCCCATCGTCCCTCTGTATCCACTCCCCAGGGGTTCCATTGCCAGGGTGAATAGTAGGAGAGAAAGAGGGTAGAAAATAACGTGGTTCGGGCGGATATCTTGCGCTCAGACCATATAATTGTGCTTAAGTAACAACAAATTATTATTTTACAAGTCCAACATCCTTATTCATAAAGTCATTTCAAGTCAATACAAAGAATCAATTGACATAATGTTTTTCATTAATGAGTGGTTTTAATTCTTCATGCAAAGAAAACAGCCGACACGTGTTTCGACTACCGGTCGTTCTCAAGGCTGTACCAAATTACACATTCATTTAGTATATAGATTTTGTAGATTTTTCAAAAAACCATACCATATAGTGTCACATGTCAGGACAGGATGGTGGGAAATTCACGCCATAATCAAGAAATTAAATCCATTTTCTAAGAAAACACGTAAATTGAAACCATAAATTAGTATCTCAATCATAACCTGTTTGATCCATAAAAATAGGTATTTTTTCTATGTTCCACAATAAGACCTACTAGTATATATACTACGAAATTAAACAAAGTCAAAGTGTGGACAATTAGACTTCATTATGTAAACTTCTTGCGTGGTTGATTACCTCTATATTTAAAGCTTAAGCCCACACACCTTTTAAGCCCACACACCTTGTGAAACCATTCCAACACAACCAGAATGTGAGTTGCCAGTGAAAAATTGTGAGTGCATTTAAGATATCTTGTTGGTGCTCTGTTAAAGAAAAAGTATTGTTTGAAAAATACTGGATTTGTGCTAACCCCATATATACTTCCTATATCTTTTTGGTTTGAGATCTCAATGCCAGTCGATCTCACTTAAACATTTGTTTCAATCCTGTATAGAAAAACCCTGGTTTATTATATATTATTTTGCAGAATAGCTGATGTCCCATAGGTTGAAAACATGTATGATTAAAAATGCTCACCCACCTGTATGGATGAGTATATTGGATCAGATATTAGGTGAGTATTGTGAGCTCCCGTAATCTTATACTTGTAGGTTTTAGGCTCCAAGGTTCAAAAACACCTACAAAATAATGAGCTCAACTCGGTAAAATTGTTTTTAAATAGTTATCAGTCAAAGATTATATATAGCATGTTCATCTTTTACCTATTTACATAAGTTCCCCATTTCTATTGAGCCATTTGTTGAATCCAATTATCAAGAACCTTTACTTTTGTTTACTAATATTAGATGGAGACACAGTAAACAACCCTGTCCCTTTGAGTTATAGCATAGGTGTGTACTTGCCATTTAATGGGCTAGATCCCAGGCACTAATATGTAAATTGCTCCAAAGGAAATCCCCCGAGTCTCTACCTCCTTATAGAAAGCGCCACAAAAGCGATCGAAAACGCGGCCCGCATCGCAGTGATGTCACGCGTAAGGGAACACGATGATGTCACACGCGCGTATTTGCGATGACGTTACGTGCACGCGATGACGTCACGCGTGCATCTGTTGTAAACAAAAAACTTTGCTCCCAAATGTCTTAAAAGTCATTGTTTGCCGCTTATATCTTATTCATCACACATTGCTATTGGTTGTCTATTATCCACATAGCACAATAATAATACCCTTATTTCAAATAGAGCCATGCAATCTATACGTATGACTGAATAAAAATGTGATATCTTCATTTTAAATAGGTTCGTGTAGTACTAGACATTACACTCAGGTATTCTACCTTGAATGTGACTGAATATATATTATATGGCTCAATATATCAAAATCTCATTCTACAATAATACCTTTTTAATATTGTTATACATAAATGGATACCAATATTTTTTGGGTGAATTAATATATTTTTCTCTGAACAAAGTTAAGATATTGCGCCCCCATATGTCGTCTTTTACTAGAATTTAGATAAAATTTGTCATTGAGTTATTATATCTTAAATCATTTAGGTAGGGCTAGAATGCCTTCACAAGTGGTAATTATGTCGATCCTTGCCACAAAATACTTATGATCTTAATAATATTTCATAATAATTTGTGCATCTCATGGTCCTGATTAAGGCCAACTATGGTACTTTTTAAATAACAGATTAACTTGCATTCCTGTTGCCTAAGTTTGAGCCTAAGATTACCACCTCGTTCCCCCATCTTAATTTGCATGAGTCCAATAAATCTTAAATCTTCTTGATTGTCAAGCTGATGATGTTGCTGCCAATGTGTGGCCAATGGTGACTTCGGATCAACACTCCTTAAACTAGCCAAATGTTCCCTTATTCGAATTCTCAATTGTCGAATGGTGCTACCAATGCAGAGTTTGCCACATTTACAAATAATAGCATAAACAACATAACACGTTTTACAGTTTATAAACTCATTAATCTCAGTTGTCATTCCATTAGCATCAGTAAAAGAATCGCAGTTGGCATGGGCATATTTGCACTGGTTGCCGTTGCCACATTTAAAAAATCTATTTTTTCTTTTTAACCAAGACTCTTTATTATTATCTTCTTTAACATTTAAAAAAGAAGGACTCAAGTTTTGTTTAATAGTATCTGCTCTCGTAAAAGTGAACTTAGGTTTCTCAGTCAAAAAAGGAAACCGGTCCTTGTCTAGTCTTAGAATGTCCCAGTGTTTGGACACCATTTTGTAAATTAAAGAAGAATCCTGTGAGAACTGTGTTATTATAGGAATAAGATCCTTCCCTTTCTTTCTTTTGCATGGTCACATAAAAGTTCTGCTTGACGGCACTCTTTGTACTTATCAGCCGCTTTCTTTATGCATCTCGAATTGTACCCTCTCTTTCCATAAGCAGATCGGACTCCTTGAAATAGTCCTCATCTAAGCTGCAGTTTCTTCTGGCTCGATAAAATTCTCCCACTGGGAAGTTATCTATTGTAGATCTTTGGTGACTGCTCTGTGCAGAGAGTACAGAGTTAACCTCTGTTGGCTTAAGATATGTTTTAGTTTCAATCTCTGACCCACCCTATACCATTCATATTAGGTCTAACTGATGGTAAAGTTTCATTACTCTTATGTACCTTAGGTAGTAAATATAGGGTTGGCATGGTGGGTTCCGTGTTGGTCAAAAAAACCTTTTCATCATCTGTTAGAAAGCCTCTATCATACCATGTCTGTATTAATTCCAAATGCTCAGTTACAATTCTCTTCGTTGGATTGGATTTCAAAGGGGTGTAACATTGTGGTGTATTTAGATGAGACATAGCCATGCTAACGTAATCCTTAGCATTCATCACCACAATGTTGCCCCCCTTATCCGCTTCTTTGATAGTTATAAGCTTATCATTCATTAAGACCTCTAAGGCTTCCATTTCCTCTTTACTCAAATTTGATCTACATCTCTTTCTATTAGAGATTCTGTTGTCCATATACTTGTGGATATCCTTTATGATTGCCTTATGGAAGGTTTCAATTACATTATCTAATCCCAAACAGGGTGTACATTTAGATTTTGGCTTCAATTCTTTTAAATCCAGGTGTCTGGTATTGACACCCAATGTTCGCCAGAAGAAACTGTAGCTTAGATGAGGACTATTTCAAGGAGTCCGATCTGCTTATGGAAAGAGAGGGTACAATTCGAGATGCATAAAGAAAGCGGCTGATAAGTACAAAGAGTGCCGTCAAGCAGAACTTTTATGTGACCATGCAAAAGAAAGAAAGGGAAGGATCATATTCCTATAATAACACAGTTCTCACAGGATTCTTCTTTAATTTACAAAATGGTGTCCAAACATTGGGACATTCTAAGACTAGACAAGGACCTGTTTCCTTTTTTGACTGAGAAACCTAAGTTCACTTTTAGGAGAGCAAATACTATTAAACAAAAATTGAGTCCTTCTTTTTTAAATGTTAAAGAAGATAATACTAAAGAGTCTTGGTTAAAAAGAAAAAAATGATTTTTTTAAATGTGGCAACTGCAACCAGTGCAAATATGCCCATGCCAACTGCGATTCTTTTACTGATGCTAATGGAATGACAATTGAGATTAATGAGTTTATAAACTGTAAAACGTGTTATGTTGTTTATGCTATTATTTGTAAATGTGGCAAACTCTACATTGGTAGCACCATTCGACAATTGAGAATTCGAATAAGGGAACATTTGGCCAGTTTAAGGAGTGTTGATCCCAAGTCACCATTGGCCACACATTGGCAGCAACAACATCAGCTTGACAATCAAGAAGATTTAAGATGTATTGGACTAATGCAAATTAAGATGGGGAAACGAGGTGGTAATCTTAGGCTCAAACTTAGGCAACAGGAATGCAAGTTAATCTGTTATTTAAAAAGTACCATAGTTGGCCTTAATCAGGACCATGAGATGCACATATTTTTATGAAATATTATTAAGATTATCAGTATTTTCTGGCAAGGATCGACATAATTACCACTTGTGAAGCCATTCTAGCCCTACCTAAATGATGTAAGATATAATAACTCAATGACAAATTTTATCTAAATTCCAGTAAAAGACGACATGTGGGGGCACAATATCTTAACTTTGTTCAGAGAAAAATATATTAATTCACCCAAAAAATATTGGTATCCATATATGTATAACAATATTAAAAAGGTATTATTGTAGAATGAGATTTTGATATATTGACCCATATAATATATATTCAGTCACATTCAAGGTAGAATACCTGAGTGTAATGTCTGGTACTACACGAACCTATTTAAAATGAAGATATCACATTTTTATTCAGTCATACGTATAGATTGCATGGCTCTATTTGAAATAAGGGTATTATTATTGTGCTATGTGGATAATAGACAACCAATAGCAATTTGTGATGAATAAGGTATAAGCGGCAAACAGTGACATTTAAGACATTTGGGAGCAAAGTTTTTTGTTTACAACAGATGCGCGCGTGACGGCATCGCGTACACGTGACGTCATCGCGAATACGCGCCACGTTTTCGATCGCTTTCGTGGTGCTTTCTATAAGGAGGTAGAGACTCGGGGGATTTCCTTTGGAGCAATTTACAGATTAGTGCCTGGGATCTAGCCCATTAAATGGTAAGTACACACCTATGCTAAAACTCAAAGGGACAGGGTTGTTTACTGTGTCTCCATCTAATATTAGTAAACAAAAGTAAACGTTTTTGATAATTGGATTCAACAAATGGCTCAATAGAAATGGGGAACTTATGTAAATAGGTAAAAGATGAACATGCTATATATAATCTTTGACTGATAACTATTTAAAAACAATTTTACCAAGTTGAGCTCATTATTTTGTTGGTGTTTTTGAACCTTGGAGCCTAAAACCTACAAGTATAAGATTACGGGAGCTTACAATACTCACCTAATATCTGATCCAATATACTCATCCATACAGGTGGGTGAGCATTTTTAATCATACATGTTTTCAACCTATACATCAGCTATTCTGCAAAATAATATATAATAAACCAGGGTTTTGCTATACAGGATTGAAACAAATGTTTAAGTGAGATCGACTGGCATTGAGATCTCAAACCAAAAAGATATAGGAAGTATATATGGGGTAAGCACAAATCCGGTATTTTTCAAACAATACTTTTTCTTTAACAGAGCACCAACAAGATATCTTAAATGCACTCATAATTTTTCACTGGCAACTCACATTCTGGTTGTGTTGGAATGGTTTCACAAGGTGTGTGGGCTTAAGCTTTAAATATAGAGGTAATCAACCACGCAAGAAGTTTACATAATGAAGTCTAATTGTCCACACTTTGACTTTGTTTAATTTCGTAGTATATATACTAGTAGGTCTTATTGTGGAACATAGAAAAAATGCCTATTTTTATGGATCAAACAGTTTATGATTGAGAGACTAATTTATGGTTTCAATTTACGTGTTTTCTTAGAAAATGGATTTAATTTCTTGATTATGGCGTGAATTTCCCACCATCCTGTCCTGACATGTGACACTATATGGTATGGTTTTTTGAAAAATCTATATACTAAATGAATGTGTAATTTGGTACAGCCTTGAGAACGACCGGTGGTGGAACACGTGTCGGCTGTTTTCTTTGCATGAAGAATTAAAACCACTCATTAATGAGAAACATTATGTCAATTGATTCTTTGTATTGACTTGAAATGACTTTATGAATAAGGATGTTGGACTTGTAAAATAATAATTTGTTGTTACTTAAGCACAATTATATGGTGTGAGCGCAAGATATCCGCCCGAACCACGTTATTTTCTGTTTACCGGATACAAGCTTTGTGGGAAGCTTGAGGGAAGGATATAACTTGCTGCCGACTATTCATTTAGGACTTTAGAGTGGTAAATAGCACGCACAATCCAATAGCGATCCCACAAAATTGTGAGAAAGAGGGCAGCCTTGCCTAGTCCCTCTCGTTAGGTGGATTTCGCGTGATGTAACCCCATTAACCGTTACTCTGGCAGTTGGTCCTGTGTAAACCACTCTAATTGCCCTGCACATCCTCTCCTCTACCCCTATTTTGCGCAACACTGCACAAAGAAATGCCCATTCTACTCTATCAAATGCTTTCTCGGCGTCTAAACTTAGGAGCTCCTGTTCCACAGGGTGTTACCCTACATGCTCCATTAGGTCAAGTGTCTTCTTGATTGCGTCCGGCCCCTGCCTATCCGCTATGAACCCTATTTGATCGGGGTGTATTATGCGGGGTAGCTTTTCTTCGAATATCATTGCTATGATGCAAGTGAAAATCTTGTCCACATTTAAAAGTGAGATTGGACGGTACGAGGAACAGAGGGACGGGTCACGCCCTTCTTTGGGGATGACAGAGATCAGGGCCTTGCTAAATGATGCCAGGGCCTTCCCAGTCTCTAAAATATGGTTATATAATTTGACCAAGTGTTGTGTAAGGGTTCCGGAGTAATTTTTATAAAACCTTATCGTATAACCATCCTCTTCCAGGGCCTAGGAAGACTTGGTATTGCACCTTGGACCTCCACCGCTGTAATCGGGTTGTCTAAGTGTTCTATTTCTAGGGATGTGAGTTTGTTCATATGCACCTCCCTCAAGTATGTCCCAACTTCTCCGTCCACACCCTCTGCTTCAGTAGCATACAGTGTTTCGTAGTACTGAGCAAATCCCTCCGCGATATTGTTCGCCATGTCTGTCACCCTCCCCCACACCCAGATCCCCCAATTTAGTAACCAACCGTTCTCCCCTCTGGGCCCGAAGGCAACTGCCTTGTCGCCCTTTTTGTAATATTTTTGTTTCAAATATCTCGGTTTCCATAGAGTTTCTCCCATACCCAGAGCCCTCAACTCTGCCCTTTTAGCCAGGATTGCCCCTCTGAGTTCCTCTGTATCAACTTTCCCGGCATGCATTTCTTCCTCCCTTTCTACTATTTCCCTGCAAAGGTTTTCTTCTACCAGGCCCCTCTCTTTCTTCCTTGCCCCTTCCCTTATCAGCAGTCCCCTCCAAGTGGCCTTCCCCGCATCCCATACTGTTTCCGTACTCACTTCCCCTGTATCATTTCATTCAAAGTATTCCACTATTCCCTCGGCCAGTTGGTTGGAAAAGTGGGGGTCGTTCCAAAGCGAGTCATTGCACTCCGATGTGCCCCTTGGTCTGAATAGGCCAGAGATTTCAAGAGTGCCAATCACCATGTCGTGGTCGGACCATCCCACAGGCCTTATAACACTATCTACCAGTCTCGAGCTCTGCTCTTTGTTGAGAAGGAGGTAATCGATCCTCCTGCATGTTTTATGCAGTAGGGAGAAAAACGTGTAGCCTTCTTCCCTCGGGTGTCTCCGCCGCCATATGTCCACCAGTGCATATCTCTCTATTGCCTGGCCCAGGTGCCCCCATTTATCCGCACCCTTGTCCATGCTCTCCCCTCTAGTCTTTCTGTCCCATGTCTCGTTCGCCCAGGCATTGAAATGCCCACCGATAATGTATAGATCAGCCTGCCGCTCCTGTATCATGTCCAGTGCCTCTTTTATGAACCTTTCCTGCCCCTGATTTGGGGCATATACTGGGCCAGTAGCACTTTTGCACCTTCCAGAGTTCCCTCCACTATTAACAGCCTGCCCTCTAACAGATTTGCGTCACTGCAATCTTGAATCCGACATTGTTTATGGAGGATTATCCCCACCCCTCCCTCTTTTGTGGGTCCGGATGCCCAGTACACTCGCCCTACTCCTCCACCTCACAGCTCCCATTCCTCTCCCCGTATTAGTCTAGTCTCTGCCAGGAATAGAATGACCAGAGAGGTTTTCCGAAATTCCCTTATTACCAACGATCTCTTGGTCGGAGAGTTCAATCCTTTTACATTTAGAGTGCTCACCTTCAGGCCCTTCTTAGCCGCATCGTCCCCCATTGCTGATACTGCCTTTTGCATTTGTCATCTCATGCCTAGGGCTTGGTGTCCCCTTCTGGAGCCGGTAACCCCCTTGAACTCTGTACTAAATCTTACAACTTTACAAATAAACCCCCCAACTTGGGGGTATGAACATTAAAGTGTGAGACGCCCCCTTTCTCACCAGGGGCCACTTTTGAGAGGTCAGAACAGCCTCCCTCCAGCATGTTTCAAGTTCATCGGAGCATCCGCCCGGGTTTCGCTGTTGAGAATGTAATCGCTCACCTTTTCTCCACATTCATTTCAGTCCCCCTTCTGCTCTTGAGTCGCAGGCACTTTTCTTGGCGAAGGGCCGTTGAGCCTCATGAATTTACACCCTGTCTGGGCTCTCCTCCTTCTCTGTGGGCCCGGTGCGGGTCGATGACGTGTCTCCTCCGAAGGTGGGGCCTGTGGGCTTTGCGGGCCTCTCCTCTGTTGGCCCATGTCCGTTGTGAGGTGTCTCAGGGCTTGCCCCGCCTCTTCTATCGATTTCAGCCTGTATTCAACTCCTTCCACCTCGAACTCCAGTGAGTTCGGGTAGCCGCACCTGTAGCGGATTCCCCTTTCCCGTAGCCGGGTCGTGAGTGGTCTGCAGCTTCTTCTCCTTGCCAGTGTAAGATTGGCGAGATCCTGATATATGATAACATTCTAACCCTCAAATTCAATTTCTTGTTGTTGCTTTGCTCTGTTTAAGACCTCTTGTCTGTCTCCGTAGCTTAAGAATCTGGCCACTATAGAGCGTGTCTGTTTGCGTAAGGTTTTCCTCCCCTGTGCGCCCTCTTTCCAGTTGCACAGTCTTGCACCCTTCCTTTGCAAAGAGTTGGTGTATCAATGCATGCACCTTTTCTTCGACGTGCCACAGCGTTTCTCTGTCTGATTCCTTCAGGCCCAGTATTCTCACATTGTTTCTTCTCTCCCTGTTTTCAAGGTCATCCCCTTCGGTTCAGTAGTTCCGGTGGCGATGTCTTGCTCTTCCAGTCCTCAGGACCCTGCTTTTATGCAGAAAGAGACCCATTCGTACAGCTTAGCTGTCACTCACACAGTGGAGTGGTCATCTTGGCGGGAGACCCTCCAGCCTATCAGGTTAGAGTGCGACCTGAGTTGCTGTGGCAACTCTGTCCAGGGGTTCTACTCCCCCTCCCAAACACCAGACCCACCCCAGACTCAGTGGCGCCGAAAGGAGGGCTTCTTGGCAGAAGCCCGCCAAAAGGACGAACAAAGGATCCACGACCTGGGTTAGGAAAATGGAGTAAGACTTGAGAAAGAAGTTTTATCAAAGTTCTGGCAAATAAAACCTACCGGAGTAAAGTTAATAATAAAATAGACCGGCGGTATGTTAGAGGCTGTCAGTAAAAGTGGTAACCTCGAACAATGGGAAAATCCCATAGCGAAATATTTGTGGTCGAATATGAAAGGTAGTAACCACTGCCACCAGCCAGAAACTTTGTAGAGCTGGACTTTAAGGTACCCTCTCGAAAATGAACATAGGGGAAAAACTATTAACCCCTTCCAGTACTTCCATATTAAGATGGGGTGTACTGGTTAAATTCATAAAAATTGTCTAGTAAAGTCAATGGGGACTTTACATGCCCTGGGAGACAGTAGTCAGTCCCAGGTTATGGAGTCTATGTTTGGGGGTCGCTACGACACCCCTGTGTCACGGCACGGAGGGTGCTGTGTGACACGTGCATAAAGATGGTTCCTATTGGTGAGAGAAAAGATCCCACAGGCATTAAACACAAAAATAGCCTAGAACACACATAGCAAAAATGCCTAAGAGTGGGAAAACGAGTCTCGCTCCTAGCAGGTAAAAAGAAATACACCCTTAAAATCCAGCAAAGCTGCTGGGGGACTCTATAGGTAAGGGAAATTGGCCATGAAATGAAAATTCTCCCTAACACTCGCCCCCCCCCACCCACAGACTAAGGGACAGGAGGCTCTCATCCACTCCTGGATGAGTCTCATACCTCTAGTTGGTTAAAAACATCCTAGAGAGACCATCAGCATTTTGGTGGTGACATCCTGACATGTGCTCAATGGTAAAATCAAACCCTTGGAGGCAGATTGACCATTTTAGCAGTTTTGGGTTTTCCCCTTTCATTTGCATCAACCATCTCAAGGGTTGGTGGTCTGTTTGAATGGTGAAAGTAGATCCATACAAGTATGGTCTAAACTTCTTCAAAGTTCCTTCAGTTTCCTACTGATGAAGCAAATGGGGTGTTCCTTACCTTTCTCATCCAGTTGACTGAGTACTGCACCTATACCTATATTGGAAGCATCTGTCTGTACAATGAAGGGTTGGTGGTAGTCAGGAGCTCTGAGAACTGGAGCTTGACAAAGGGCTTTCTTTAGGCTTTCAAAGGCCTGATTGCACACCTCATTCCATTTGACCTTTTTAGGAAACTTCGGAGAAGAGATTACATTCAGTGGAGAAGCTATGGTTCCATAGTTCTCAATGAAATTCCTATAATACCCAGTGAGGCCTAGGAAGGCTCTCACCTGGGTTTGAGTAGAAGGGGTTGTCCAATTTTGCACAGCTTCAGTCTTGCTGAGCAAAGGCCTTATTTCACCACCTCCTACCTCATGCCCAAGGTAGACCACTTTACTCTGACCAATTTGACATTTGCTTGCCTTTATCGTCAGATGGGCCTGTTGCAGAGCCTGCAAAACATATCCTAGGTGGTCAACATGTTCTTTCCAAGTAGGGCTGCACACTGCAATGTCATCCAGTTATGCCATGCAGAAGTCCTCCATCCCATTCAGAACATGATTAACCATCCTTTGGAATGTAGCAGGTGCATTCTTTAATCCAAAAGGCATAACCTCAAACTGGTATAAGCCAACTGGGGTGGAGAATGCAGTTTTCTCCTTGGCATGGTCAGTCAGGGCTATTTGCCAATAGCCTGACGTGAGATGAAATGTGCTGAGGAACTTGGCTGAACCAAGTCTATCCACCAGCTCATCTTCTGTCCTTGGCAAAGGATGGGCATCAGTCTTAGTGACTGCATTTAGAGCTCTATAGTCCACACATCATCTCAACTCCTTGGATCCTGCCTTTGGTACTAACACAACTGGGCTAGATCATGGACTAGTAGAGGGCTCTATTTCCCCGAGATCAAGCATCTGTTGACATCTCCTTTGATGTGGGTTCTTACATTTTCTGACATCCTGTAGCCCCTGCTTTTGACAGGTAGACAGTCACCAGTTTGGATATCTTGTTGGCCCCAAGGGGTCAAACCTAGTGTCAGTGAGAACAGGGGGGCAAATTGATTTAACAAAGGTTTGCAATCCTCCTGTTGCTCAGGTGTCAGATTAGAAGAGAGATTGACTCCTTCTATTTTCTCATCTAAAGGTTTGCCTCTGAGGAGGTCAGGCAGAGGTTCACTCTCCTCCTCCTCTTGAGCTGAAGCTAGAAGCAAAGCTCCCAGTTCTGGTCTCGAGACATAAGCTTTTAGACCGTTGATGTGAAAGACTCTAGGAGCCTCCTTAGGATTGCCTAAGTCCACCAGATAGTTTACCTCTCCAGGTTTTCCCACAACCTTGAAGGGTCCCATCCATTTGTCCTGCAAGGCCCTCTGCCTTGTTGGTACCATAACAAGAATTAGCTGGTCTTGAGCGAACTCAACCATGTTGGCCTTCTGGTCATGCCAATGCTTGACCAGAGCCTGACCTGCTTTCAAGTTATCACTTGCCTCAGCCATCATGTGTGACATTCTCCTCCGGAGTCCTGTCACATAGTCAGTGACTCTGACTGGTGTGGGGGAAGGAGCACTCTCCAACCCCTCCTTGATCAGGGCCATTGGACCTCTAACCGGATGGCCATAGAGAAGTTCAAAGGGACTTTAACCCACTCCCTCCTGAGGGACTTCCCTATATGCAAAGAGAAGGCATGGCAGTAGAAGATCCCACTTTTTCTTAAGGGGGTCTTCTAAAGCTCCTATCATGCTCTTCATGGTTCTATTAAACCTTTCTACCAACCCATTTGTCTGAGGGTGGTATGCTGTTGAGAACTTGTAGGTAACTCCACAGGTTTTCTACATGGCCTTCATGTAGTGGGACAAAAATGTGACCCCCTGTCGGATATTACCTCCTTAGGAAACCCAACCCTGGTAAAAATACCAAGGAGGGCCTTCGCTACAGCTGGAGCTGTAACAGTCCTCATAGGAATTGCTTCAGGAAATCTAGTAGCATGGTCTACTACAACAAGTATAAACCTGTTGCCTGAAGAAGTTGGAGGATCAAGGGGACCAACAATGTTGATTCCTACCCTCTCAAATGGTACTCCCACCACAGGGAGGGGCACTAGAGGTTCCACGTTCTTGGAGCCACTTTTACTAGTGGTTTGGCAAGTGTGGCAACTCTTGCAATACTGATCTACCTCGGCCCCCATTTTAGGCCAGTAAAAGTAGAGAGAGAGCCTTTCCTTGGTCTTCTTGAAGCTCAAGTGACCAGCCAAAGGTATCTCGTGGGCTAGTTGCAAGAATTGGAGTCTCTTTGCTTGCGGCACTACAAGTCTTTTGTAGTCCCCAGGAGTTGACTCTGTCGGTTCACTATAGAAGAGGCCATATTCCCAGTGTAACCTATACTTCCCAGGCTCTTGCCCTTCAAGCTGAGAAGCTGCCTGGTGGCAAAAACCTTCCAGAGTTGGACATTCACTTTGTCCCTTACTGAAGTCTGCTCTTTGGGATCCACTTTCTGCCAGTAACGACTGCAGCTCAGGATGGTCCATAGGGTCAAGATCTCCAATGAGTTCCTGGCCTCCTACTAGATCTGAGTCCTCAGGCTCTAGTTCAAGCACACAGGGTTGTACCTCACTCTCAGCCTCAGCTGGAGGAGGAATCACAGGTGTGATTTTTGCTAACCTAGATCTCCTGGTTTTCAGCACTGGAATGCTTTCTGCTGGTTTCTTTTTGGAAGTCTGTCTTAGGTTTCCCCTTTGCTTCTGGTTGCTTAGAGATAGCAGTAAGCAACTCCAGTGGAGTAGGAGTGATTTCCATCATCTCCTCAGGAGAGCCTCTTAAGGTCCTCTCCCTTGCAGGTCTGGTAAACTCCTGTAATCTCTTACTAGGAGGTCTGAGAGTACTTGACACTACTCCCAGGTCTTTCAGATCATTGCCCAACAGCACCCTTCCTGGTACTTCAGATTGTACACTCACAGGTATCCTGACAGTCATTTCATTGCACTGGATGAGAGCTGGTAATTGGGGAAGCATCTGCACAGGAACTCCAGCTAACTTGGTGAGGCGTTTGGGTGCCTTAGCAAAATCCTCCACCTTGAAAAAAGATTTGTCCACCACAGTTATGCTGTCCCCAGTGTCTCTAATGGCAGGGGTCTCCTGACCATTGACTAGGACACTGTCTTTATAATACTCTTTAGTATTAGGAGGGATAGAATTATACACATCTAAATTCTGTTGTTCCCACAACCCAAGAGATACTAAAGATACACTAGCTGAGACTCCAATGGGATCATCAGCTAGTAGTTGAAAGTTTCCACTGGCCATCTGGACTTCCTCCTCTGGAGCGAAGGCTAAGGAGACAGTGTGGATCCCTGAAGGTTTACCCTTACATCTGGGATCCCCTTTCACATGGTCAGTTGAGCCACAAACATAACATTTTCCAAATGTCTTTATGAATGGTGGCTTGCTCTGACCTCCTTCTGGTCGGGGACCAGAAGGTACACTAGCCTGATTAGGTTTCCCGGGTGGCTTACCCGTAGGATTTTGTTTGTGGCCCTCTTTGGAATTGGAATTATTTGAATTCTCTTTGTTGTCTTTCTTTGGCTGCTTTCCCTCATCCTTTTTCTCAGTTACCCCTGAATCCTTGTGAGTGGCCGTGTTGGCAACCCACAAGTCAGCAGCCTTAGCCAGTTTCTTGGGATCTATTTCCTTTGAATCAGCCAAGTGCTGTCTGAGCTCAGGAGAGCAGGCATCATAGATAGACTCCATCATAACAAGATGTCTCATTCCTTCATAAGTGTTAACTCTATAACCCTTAATCCATCCCTCTAAGTTCTTCAAACAATCATTCACCCAAGTAGCCCACAGGGTACTACCATGCTTTTTGAGGGCCCTAAACATCTTAAGGTACTGGGAAGGAGTCTTCCCAAATCTAGCTATTAAAGCTAGCTTTACACATTCATAATCCTTTCTATCCTCCTCCCCCAACTCCATTACCACATCAGATGCAACAGGGGGGAGCCTAGGGAATAACCAGGGGAATCAACTGATCACCTGTGATATCCTGGAGCCCATGCTTATATTCAAACATAGCAAGCCAATCTAATACATCCAACTTAGGTTCATACATACCCACAATCTCTTTGGGCATCTGGGGTCTTTTTGGACTGGAAGATCTAGAGGATTCGGGGAGAGAACCATTTTCCAAAGACAATTTCTTCATCTCAAGCTCATGGTTGAGCTCCGTTTCTTTGAGCCTTAGTTCTTGGTGTCTTTGTTCAGTCTGGGCACTAATTCCTTTTGAATTCAAGTTCAAGTCTCATTTTTTCTAGGGTGATAAATTCAGGACTTAATGTGGGGCCAGCTGAAGGTCCAGTAGCTACAGGCTGAGGCCTTTGAGCAGGCAGAGGTCCAGAGGGCGTGACATAGTTATCCTCCTCTTCCTCATCTGTCTCAACAATAACATCTTTAACATTATCCTCAATACTGTTTGCTACATTTGCTGGAGTGGTGGGCACTACAGCACCACTATCCAGACTTTGTTTCTCTAACAGTCTATCAATCATTTCTTGTTTCTTGCCTTTGACAGGAAGACCTTTCTGTCTACACAGATCCCTTAAATGATCAGCAGTATTAGTAAGGAGGGTCTCCTGGCTATAAATTTCCATACTTTTGACTTTTGTTAAAATAACTTTTTGTGATTGTTAACCTTGTGGTTAGTTGGGGGGCATGGCTAGCGAGGCATGTAGGAGGACGTGGGTTCACTGGAGCTCCTGGAGATCCGGACATCATCCGACGTAAAACACGAGAAAATAAGCATGAAACAGCTTGCTATTGAAGGACCGTGCATGTAAAGGAGCGGGGAGCAGGATGTAACGTTGATGCCGGAGGATAATAGCAGTGGACACGGATACATTCGAAAGACCTAGGCGGGAACGGATTGCTGGGGCAAGTAAAATGGCGGATGCTCGAGAACAAAGGGAGGAATGACTGCCTCGAGAGGATTGTGTCCCCGGCAGAAACAGACTGCAATGATCTATAGCGGAGGCACCCTTTGACTGAACTGTGCTAATTGGGGCACGAGGCACGGCCCAAATGTGTGGCGGAGCATAGCTGTGGCTGGACATTTATTGCAGAAGATGGACGCTGCACTGACCATCGAAATGGTCGCCTTCCTGCTGTAAGGAATATGCGGCCACAGAGCCTCTGTGAAGGGCGTTTGCAGAAGCTGTGGAGCCTCTGCTGGAGCCGGGCCTCGCTTGAGCTACATTGTTGCATCCACACGTAGGACGCCGCAGAGGGACAGGGCTTGCGATGCCCGGGACACGGCTGCCAAACAAAGGCAGTGATACATTTTGGATACATTAGTATCCAGATACTCCCAGCACAAACAGCAATTGTGCAGTGTAAAACCCGGAGACTGGCAGAGGGAGCCCTCGATTAGGCTGTGGGGGAGAAGAGCATGATTGCACATGGAAGTAAGGCAATCTGCAGCAGGCTGGGCAGGGTGACCATATTATAAACTGTGACCTGTTGTGCGGTGTGTCACTCAGAGGAGCTGTCCAGTGTGGGCGTTTCAATCAGGAGAGGCCCCAACAACTGTGAGCAGCACACCCACGCAACACGAAAGGAAGAAGCGTGGTGACTCTGAAAGCATAAATAATGTGGGTGCAGCGCCTTGGGAGAAGCACTGGTGCAGCCCACTAATACACTTCTCCTCATAAGCATGTATGAGACCGGAGACCTGGGGCAAAATTCAAGCTGCAGCGGCAATCGGCTATTGAAGGTACAGATTGAGCACCCTTTACAAATAAAATTGCACCATTGTGCAGATTGTAAGAAGTTCAGATGCCAAAGGATAGGAAAGGACTTCGAGCTCTGGCTAAGCCATAGGCCTCATGCTGTTCCGCCACGCTATCCCTGGGATGCAATGTACAGTAGGCAATAAGGCTCATTGAAAACGTGGGAGAACACAACCCACCCAGAGTCATAGTTCAGTGCGCTCCGGCCCATGCGGGGCACCCCAAGATAACAGCCCGGGCCTGGAGTGAACCATTGCCGATACGGCAGAACAGAGGAATAGGATTGCCACATGAAGAACAAATAGCCTTGGACACCTGAGCCAGATCACGAGATGACGGGGAGAGGGATTAAGGCCAGAAGCAAACAACCCACGATGGACGCATTTGCTAAGACACAGCAGTCTCCAGCAGCGTCGACACACACTGGCGCAAATGCACCCACGGAAAGTCCCCTAGGGATTGACAATCACCAGATACTAACGGCCATAACGGAGCTAAGAGACTCATGGGGAATAGCAATGGCGGACCTGCGGACCTCCTTGGAAGCTAAAATTGACGCAGTGGGGATAGAAGTCAATCTGCTGCGACTGGATGTCAGGGCGCTGGCAGACAGAACAAGTAACTTGGAGAGTGCGGTCAAGACCAACACGACCACCAGCACTGATAATGCAAAGAAGGTCCATATACTAAAGCAACAAGTGGCCAACCTGGAGAACCGTGCGGAGGAAGCCGAAGGGAGAGCGAGACGGAATAACATTCGTGTGGTTGGCCTGCCAGAGGGTGAGGAGGGCCAGGACACTACGGATTATGTGGAGAACATGATCCTGCAGGAAATAGGGGCCGACAAACTCTTTCAAGAATTCACAGTGGAGCGAGCACATAGAGCCCTCATGAGGAAGCCAAAGCCCGGAGCCCCTCCTCACCCAATAATTGCCAAGATACTGAACTATAAAGACCGCAAAAAGATTCTGGAGTACTTTAGGAAAGGAGGAACGATCGAGAGAGCTTCAACTAATATCACAGCATATCCTGATTATACCATGCAGTTCCAATGGCAAAGGTATAGCTACGTGGCTTTGAAGAGGAGACTGCGCATGGCCGGCATCAAGTATATGCTTCTGTACTCTGTAAGGCTGAAAGTGCTGCATAAAAGTAAAATGTTCTTCTTTGACACTCCGGAGGATGCTACTACATGGTTAGACCTACAGGGCTGCCCGGAACAAGAAGCGGAACTTGTCCAAGAGGAGCAAGATAAGTGACTGAGACGCTGTATATATACTGGTGTATCACACTGGAGGGTATCCCGGTAGAGACTGGATGGGTCATGATAGACGTGTAGGGGTGGATGGTGTCGAAGCCAGGTTATGATATCCTTGACTCAGCTGATATGTAACGGACTGGAATATAGAACAATATATGAGTAAATTGATAGTAGCATATGGTTGAATTGAAGCAAATAGGAGTGGCAGACCACAGGCTCCTTACCCCCCAAGTAATAGAAGCAGTGGGATAGCCATTAGGGCTACCTCATCCTGCTGGGCTTCGAGTACAGGCTGTTGCCAGAAATAGCTAGATGCGGGTGTGCCTGAGATCCAGGGATGGAGCTGGGCAACAGTTGGGGGGAGCAAAGTTGGGCAAGGGAAGGGAGGTGGGAGGGGAAGGGTCAGGGGTGCTTGGGTTAGCTGGGCAACAGTTGAGGAGGCTGTGGTTGGAGAAGGGAGGAGAGGCAGGAGGGAGCGGGAATGGGGTGTTTGGAGTGTTTGTAGTTGTAGGAAGTTTGAATTGGGGAATGAGCCTAGACAGATTGAGACAGAATTGGGATCTGGACTGTACCAGTGGGAGGGGGAAAAGGGACTCTAAGGGGCCAGGGAGGATCTCAAAATAATCACGTGGAATGTCAGGGGACTCAACAGTTATCTAAAAAGAAATAAGGTCATGTTGTACCTGCGCAGGCAAAAGATAGACATTGCAGTGTTGCAGGAGACACATCTGACACGGGGAAAAATGGAGATGGTTATAAAGAAATGGAAAGGGGTTGTGGTGGGCTCAACATACTCCGCTTAAGCTAGAGGAGTACTCATCTGGGTTGCGCCGCATGTCCCGTTTCAACTGCTACAAGAAGTGGCGGATAAGGATGGGAGGATGTTTATACTGAGGGGATTAGTGGAGAATAAGGAGGTAAGCATAGTAAACACATATGCCCCCAACCAGAGCACGGCAGCGTACTTCAGAACTCTGTGCACCAACCTCAGTATGTGTATGGGTAGTGCAGTGATCTGGGGTGGGGATTTTAATTGTGTATTAAACCCCAGGGTAGATAGATCAGATGACAAGATTGATAGACCCGCCCCAGCGGCTAAAGCACTGCAGACACTGCTAGACGACTTTGGTCTGGCAGATGTGTGGAGAACGAAATACCCCAGAAAAAGGCAATACTCGCACTACTCTGCACCGCAACAGCTACATACAAGGCTGGACTATATCTTTGCTTCGCCGGAGGTAATAACAGAGACTACTCAGGCAGAATATAAAGCAAGGGTCATCTCAGACCACTCGCCCCTGGTGCTCGGGTGGCAATATTGCCCCCCGAGAGCACGAATTCCGACATGGCGCCTCCGAGCTGAGGCGCTCAAGGACCCTGTTTTTAGGGAGGACATAAGGGAAGAGATTACAAACTATTTCGAGATGAATACGGGTAGCGTTGACTCTGCCAGTACATTATGGGAAGCCTTCAAGGTAGTGATCCGAGGGGTGGCCATAGCAAAATCAAAAGGCCTGCAGGGTGGAATTTTGGCTGACCTACAAAGTACAGAAAAAGAGCTAGAAAAGGCATTAAAGAAAGGAAGTCTAGACATGGAGCTGGTACTTAAGCCACAGCAAAAATGTGCGGACCAATGGGAAAGACTGTGCAACCTTAACTACAAAAAATATACAGAAAGACAACATGCGGGAGGAGATAAAACAGGACGGCTTTTGGCGTGGTTATACAAGAGCCAAACTCCCAGACCTACGATTAGAACGATAATTAGAGGAGATGGTAGTGTAGTGGACACCCAAGAGGAAGTTAATTAGGAGTTTGCGGAGTATTATAAATTGCTATATGGGCACGAAGAGGGAAGTAACTATGGGGAAATAACAGAAACATTAGAAGACGTAGCACTGCCTATGATAAGTGTTGAGGAAAGAGAGGAGCTGGATGCTTCGATTACTCTGGAGGAGTTAGAAGAAGTGGTAAGGCAGCTGCCTACTAGTAAGACTCCGGGGGCGGACGGGTTCCCAAGTGAATTTTATAAAGTATATGGCAAGGAAGTGCTCCCCCCTATGTTAGAAATGCTAACTGAAGCGTTCGAGGTGGGACGCTTGCTGGAGTCACTTATAGAGGCGATTATAATACTGCTTCCCAAACCCAACAAGCCTGACTCATACAGACCTTTGTCAATGTTGAACCAAGACAGCAAGATACTGACGGCTGTCTTGACAAATAGATTGCAAAGAGTTATTGGCAAACTTATACACCCCGACCAGACGGGTTATGCCCTGAATAGCAATATAACTCATAATCATAGACGACTCCAACGGGTTGTTGAATGGGGAAGTAAGAATGAGGGAGAAATGGCGATTGTGTCCTTGGACGCGGTAAAGGCGTTTGATTCGGTCAAGTGGCCATGGCTGCTGGCGGCCCTGGCGGGGTACGGAATGGGACCTGGATATATAAGGTGGGCGAAGATGCTATATAGTGAACCGCTGGCTAGGATCAGTGATATCTGAGAGACGGCAACTTAGCAGAGGCACCAGACAGGGGTGCCCATGGTCCCCAATGCTTTATATACTAGCCATGGAGCCTCTAGCAATATACCTCAGACAACAATACGGTGCTATAGGTATCGAGGTGGGGGGGAACGACAATTGATCTCCTTATATGCTGTTGATTTGTTTCTGTACATGAGACACGCGGAGGAAAATCTCCAGTACATCCTAGAGGTGATGGAGAGATATGCGGGGCTGTCTGGGATAGCGGTGAATCCTCAAAAGTCCAGTATTTTCCCATTAGGCAGCTATGAGGGAACCCCTGTGAGGCGGTTACCGGTGTTACAAATACCATGGGCGGTTAACACGTTCCGGTACCTTGGGATAGATGTGTACCATACGGTTGAAGAGGACCATAGGCACAATACCGAGGTGGCCATTTTGAAAATTGAGAAGTGTATGAAATTCTGGGTGAAGGTGCCCTTGGCAATGATGGGACGAAGCGCAGTGCTGAAGATGGTGGTCCTACCTAGGCTCCTGCACTATTCTGGGAATATACCATACATGATACCTAAGAAGTTTTTTTGCTAAACTGAATAGCATGTGTAGGGACTTTCTGTGGCATGGTAGCCGGAATAGAGTGGCGCTATGGAAGCTGCAGAACTTTTATGAAAAAGGGGGAATAAAACTGCCTAATTATGAAGTTTATTATGTAGCAAGCCAGCTGCAATATGTTGCCAAATGGCTCTCAGATGAAGTTACCCCCAAATCCAGGTTGTTCGGATATGATTGCACCGCATTTTATTTAAAAGAGATGATCTGGCTGCCCAAGACAGAAATGAGAGAGCGCCCTAGGATGATGGTTCTTGGGTGGAAGATGTGGCGCCAGGCATGCCGGATGATGGAAAACCCATTCCCATGCTCCCCGCAGATACCACTAGTTGCACTGGTAAGGGAAGATACCTGATTGCCAGCTGAGGATGGCAATCAGGAACCACTGGGAAATGGTGGGGCTGGTAATGTTAGGGGATATCTGGCGAGAGGGGACTATTACAGATTTTGAAGTGCTGTGGGAGGAGGCGGGGTTACACACGGGCCAGTTTATCACACATCACAGAATAGTGCAGAGAATCAGGAAAACATGGCCTGAAACAGTACTGGAAGAAGAACCAGATGCCATCATAGATGCAATATATGATATATCGGATGGGGGGCATGAGATCTCCAGACTGTACGAAATGGTGATGTCTAAGGTTGGGAAGGAACTAACACAACTAAGACTGGATTGGGAAGCGGAAGTAGGAGCCCCGATTGAGGATGGGATGTGGGAACGTGCCCTCGGGTATCACAAAAAGGTGTCAAGAAATGCGAGGTTGAAACAGATACAACTGTATATTACGCACAGGGCATACATGACACCTCATAGGATATCCAGGTTTGAAAATGCTGGACGACAAGCATGCCCCAAATGTGATGAAAAAAAGGCAGACTTGGTACACATGTTTTGGTCTTGCCCAGTAATTGAGGGTTTCTGGGGTGAAATGGCACAAAAACTTACGGAAAAGGGGGTCAAGATTATCATAGACACAGCCTGGGCCTGCTTGCTGGGGGGGTTCCCCAGATCTCAGAAATTCAAGCATGTTGGTAAACTAAAAGATCTAGCATATGTGCTCGCAAAAAGGATTTCCATGGGATGGAAGACATGTCACAGGCCACGGGTGGAGGTATGGTGGAAAGAGTTGCAGAAATGGGCGGAGGCAGAAACCATGGTATGATATGATATGATATGATATGATATGGTATTTGTAACGCGCCTATACACGAGTGTTTCAAGGCGCGACGAGGCAGGGAGGGGGGGAAACAAGGGGAAGACAGACAAACGATCCTACTAGGCCAGGTGTCATTCAGATCGCGCAAGTGCAGAGGTAATGGGAAAAGGAGAAGTGCAGGGGGAGGAGGTGGGGGGGAAAGTGCAATACAGGGTAAGTAGCGTAATAAAATAATAAATAATAAATAAAAGGGCCAGCTGGTGGCAAGTGCGAGGTAAGTGCTGAGCAAGTGCTGGGAAGGCGGCTGTAGGGATGCAGTGACAGTCCCGCAGTGCAGGCGGAGCCAGGGAGGCAGTGCAAGTGGAGAGTGGCTGGGCCCTGGGCCGAGGTCACAGAGTGGCCCAAATGCAGGTTAAGTGCAGACTTCGAAGGGGAGTTAAGCAGGTTTAGCAGGGGAGAGGGAGAGAGAAGGCAGAAGCGAAGAGGAAGGTTTTGAGGTGCTTCCGGAACCGGAGATGGTTCTCCTCAAGTTTCAGGGAGGCAGGAAGGCTGTTCCAGAGGGAGGCCCCTGCTGCGGAGAGAGATCTGCCCCCAGCTCGTTGCTTCGAGAAGCGGCTGACCATGAGAGAGTTGGAGACGGATGAGCGAAGGGCTCGTGAAGGCAGATATTTAGGAAGAGAGAGTTGAAGGTATTGTGGCCCCAGGCCCCAGAAGGCCTTGTGGACAATGCAGAGGGTTTTGAACTTAATCCTCGCAGCCACTGGGAGCCAGTGAAGAGATTTCAGTCCTGGAGAGATACGGTCCCTGGGCTTAAGGCCAAGGACAAGTCTCGCAGTTCTGTTCTGGATAAGTTGCAGAGGGCGGAGAGTGGAGGCAGGCAGATTAAGATAGAGGCTATTACAGTAGTCCAGCCTTGAGAGAACCAGGGCTCGGGAGACAGTGAGCTTCTGGGGGAGGCAAGAGGCAAGCAATGTAGGGGGAGAGGAGGCGGGAACCCTGATGGCATGGAAATCATTAATAGCGGAATTGTTTGGAACAATACAAGACCTGACAGAATCTATGGAAAGTGAAACCCCACCACGTGCAGCAGATAAAGAGGGTGTGGAATAAATAGGCTCATAAAGGGGGGTGGGATGGGGGAAGCAGTGACCGGAATTAAGCAATGAACATTTGATTTGTTGATATATGCACTGCGTGTTTGGTTTGTTTTGTTGTTTTGGTTGTTGAAAATCAATAAAATCGTTAAAGAAAAAAAAAACCTTATGGTTAGTTGCACCAAGGCACTAGTAAAACACTAAAATGTCAATCCAATACTTTTAGCTTCACCGCTGTACACCAGTGATAGGCAGAATCCAGGGCAGTTCCCTTAGGGAGCACTACCCCAGATTAGGACTACAGGTGAGAGCAATAAATCCCCTTTGGTATCAGTCTGTACCACAAAGATTTAGCTGGTAGCTGTGGCTGAGCAGTCAGAAGAAGGAGATGAGCAGTATTAAGGGTTGACACAATAGGTAATACAGTACTATCGAGCAAGGAAACACTGACCAAAGTTTTGTATTAAAAAGAGAATATATATTTATTTTATACACTTCTAAGTCAACACATAGATCACAGTTAATAAAGTAAGTTAAGTTTAGTCAAAAGAAAAGCAGATACAACTCCCTATTCAATTGTAGACAAGTTTGCGGTATAGTGAAAACTGAGCAAAACGGCACAGTGAAAACCGACTACAAATGGCACTCTAGCAATTCAATGAAAAGGAGGGAAATACAAGTTAAGTCGAATATCTTCAGACACCCCCTAGCAACACTTCCCTGAAGTTTTGTGAACAAGTAATGCACAGTAACACTTTAACCAAAGGATAAGTGAATGAAAACTGAGCAAAATGGCACTCCACAGGTTAAAACAGTAGGAAGGAAGAGGGGTTTAGAAGATTTCAGTGCATCAACACATTTCTCATTGAAAACTAATCTAGTGAGAGCAGATCTAACAAATCAGCCAAAGTCAATAGGCCTGAGCCAGAGTCGGTGGTACAGGGCCAAGAGTTTAGGAGCAAAAATGTTCTTGTAGCTGCAGTTAAGTCTTTAGTAGAAAGCTTTTGAAGAGGTAAATGCAAGGCGAAAGACAATGTTAAGAGAGGGCGGCCGACCCCACAAGTAGTTAAAGGATTTCATACACCTTTAGGGCTACCACGGAGAAAGGGCGGCCTGGCGGAACAATGTACTTTAAACGTTGAGAAGTGGCTCCTGCAGTGGCGGTTGTTCCTGGTAGTTCCTGCAGGTCAAGGGATCCAACAGAGGAAGAGAGGCTCTCGTCGTGGAGGAAGGTTCGAGTCACTGCACTACCCAGGGATGAAACCAGCCGCGAGGCTGCCAAACGAAGTTTAAAAGGTACGCTCCTTTTAATCGCGGTCCGGGTCGATAGCTGCCTGGCTATCCGGTCTTCAAGTGCAGGGCACTGCCGATTCGACCAAGGCAGGTGCGAGGATGCGATGGGCGAACTGGTTGACCCCACCAGCTCAAGGGAAGGAGGCACTTCGCTGAAGATCTCCTCTCGTCGTGTGGAAGAAAAGTGGTGACACGATCTGGCAGGGTTTCACCGGTGGTGTAGATGCTGAAGATGTCTCTGGCTTCTCTCCCCTTCGGTTCCGTAGTTCCAGTGGTGACGTCTTGCTCTTCCAGTCCTCAGGACCCTGCTTTTATGCAGAAAGAGACCCATTCATACAGCCTAACTGTCACTCACACAGTGGAGTGGTCATCTTGGCGGGAGACCCTCCAGCCTTATCAGGTTAGAGTGCGACCTGAGTTGCTGTGGCAACTCTGTCCAGGGGTTCTACTCCCCCTCCCAAACAACAGACCCACCCCAGACTCAGTGGCGCCGAAAGGAGGGCTTCTCGGCAGACGCCCACCAAAAGGGCGAACAAAGGATCCCTGACCTGGGTTAGGAAAATGAAGTAAGACTCGAGAAAGAAGTTTTATCTAAGTTATGGCAAATAAAACCTACCGGAGTAAAGTTAATAATAAAATAGACCGGCGGTATGTTAGAGGCTGTCAGTAAAAGTGGTAACCTCGAACAATGGGAAAATCCCATAGAGAAATATTTGCGGTCGAATATAAAAGGTAGTAACCACTGCCACCAGCCAGAAACTTTGTAGAGGGGGACTTTAAGATACCCTCTCGAAAATGAACATAGGGGAAAAACTATTAACCCCTTCCAGTACTTCCATATTAAGATGGGGTGTACTGGTTAAGTTCATAAAAATTGACTAGTAAAGTCAATGGGGACTTTACATGCCCTGGGAGACAGTAGTCAGTCCCAGGGTATGGAGCCTTTGTTTGGGGGTCGCTACGACACCCCTGTGTCACGGCACGGAGGGTGCTGTGTGACACATGTGCATAAAGATGGTTCCTATGGGTGAGAGAAAAGATCCCAAAGGCATTAAACACAAAAATAGCCTAGAACACACATAGCAAAAATGCCTAAGAGTGGGAAAAAGAGTCTCACTCTTAGCAGGTAAAAAGAAATAAACCCTTCAAATCCAGCAAAGCTGCTGGGGAACTCTATAGGTAAGGGAAATTAGCCATGAAATGAGAATTCTCCCTAACATAGGGGACGGGGACTGGGCATGTATCTGGCTTTGTGTGTGGCACCTACCCTTCTCAATCCATTCACGTCTCCACTCCTAGAATGGCTTTTACCTTCTAGTGTCTCTGTGCCTGAGCTGCCTTTGATCCTTCCTGTAGTGCACCCCTGCCGGTTGGGGTTGTGGTGGGCTCTGCGGGTTCCTCCACGGACCTGCCGTCTGCTCGGCTAAAGCTGGATGAAGTTTTCTGCGCAGCCTTGGGCTCCCCGGGGTTTGATGTACGGTCTCCCATGTGGGATTCCTCCACTCCGGCACTGTGCCTCGCTCCCTCCCGAGGCCGACTACGCATGGGGGTAATCTTGGCGCTCATCAACCTCCCGCTCTCCTTCAGGCCTCTCTCACCTCTCTCTCTGTTCTTTACCGCAGTCTTCCCCAGAGCTATGCAGTCTGGGCGGGGGGGGGAAGCGCGTCTCTGTTCGTTGTGGCTGGGGGTCCCTCTGGCGCTCCACCTCTGCTGCTGGGGGTTCCCTGTAGGTCGTTCGGCTGGGTTGCTGTAACCCTGCTGTGCCTTCACTGCTCCGTTCGGAAGATGGGTGCCGCATGGGGTGCTCTGCACGCTCCCCCGGGGCCTCCGGTGAGGGCTCCGCTGTCCGCAGCTCCGGCTGGGCTTGTCTTCCTGCTCCTTTGTTGGGTGCGCTGCAGCGGATGCGCTGTTTGGAGCGGGGATGGGGGACCTCCTCTGTAGCCCTGCATCCACTGCTTCAGGGAGCCTTGCCTCACGTCACTTCATCTCTGCGTGGGACGGGTGTATTACTAAGAGCTGTCTTCACTGCCAAACGCGGTTCTGGCGCTGCTGGCACCGTCTGAGGCGCCCCCTGCATGTTTTTGTTCTTCACAGGGGCGTCTGATGTTTTCTTCTACTCCTTCAGTTGCCCCGGTCGTTCCTGCTGTGAGCGGTTGTATTTTCTGGAGGTTTAGCGGGCACGGATACTCCATCTCTTCTCAGAAGTGCTGGAGGGAGCGGGAGCCCCGTATTCAGGCGGCCATCTTTATTTTGCGCCCCCTAATGGTCTTGTTCTTCCCTTTTTATATTAGTTATCACTATCCCACAATTTCAGGATAGGGCTTTTTATCCCTGCCTTTTCTCACTTCTCTTCTTACCCTTGATTTACTCTCCTACCAGGAATTCACACTGGTGTGTGGGTCTCAGACCCACACACTGCCTGGTTAACCATTCCAGTTCCTTTAATTACGCTCTCTCGCACTGTCATGGTACACAACATTCACCCTGGGGCGCCTCAGTGTCCCATTCATTTTCTCACTGGGCTTACCAGTCTTCACTGTCGTCTTTGGCGTTCCTTGCGTCTCGCCGTCTTCTTTGCCGTGTGTTGGGGAGAATTCTCTTATAAGGCTAATTTCCCAAAGCTAGTGAGTCGCCCAGCAGCTTTGCTGGATTTTTGGGGTTTGTTTTTTTCTCCTCTTAAGAGTGAGACTCTTCTGCTTCCACTCTTAGGCATGATTTGAGGTATGTCTTTGACTTTTTGTGTGCTTATGGGCTATGGGATCTTTTACTCCATAGGGTATCATCTGTTTTTTTGTGTATGTGTTACACAGCACCCTCAGTGCAGTAACACAGGGGTGTCATAGTGACCCCCAAACATAGACTCCATACCCTGGGACTGACTACTGTCTCCCAGGGCATGTAAAGTCACCATTGACTTTACTAATCCAAAATTGTGAACAGAACCAGTACAAACCTTTATATTGTGGAAGTACTGGAATGGGTTAATTCGATTGCCCCTGGGTCTGTTTCCAAGGGGGCACTGTCCAAACCCCCCTTGTCGAGTTTCTGGCTGGTGGCAATGGTTACCACGCAAAATATTCCACCGGAATATTTCCTATAGGATTTTCCCATTGATTTTAAACGCACCACTTTTTGGTGCAATGTTAAAGATACAGCCGGTTTATTTATTTAATATTAAATCAACGGTTGGGTCTTTTTGCCAGAACACTTTTCTAAAATGGCGTTTGTGTCCATCTCTGTAACTCCAACCAAGGTTGAGTCCTTTGTTCCACTTTTTGGCGGGCTTCTCCACAGAAGCCTTCCAAATGGTGCCACTCTGTCTGGGTTCCACAGGATGTGTGGGGAGGGGAATTGGCACCCTGGACTGCATTGCCTTAGCAACCCAAGTCGCACTCTATTCTGGTTGGCCCGGTGGTGAGCGGCCCAGCTCACCACTTAGCATGTGTGAGTGACAGCTAGGCTTTTGAATGCAGGGTTTTCTGCATAAAAGCAGTACCTTTGGGACTGGAACTTCAGAAGTCACCACAGGACCTAAGAATCCGAAGAGGGAAGAAGCTGAGCCATCTGCAACGACGACACCACCGGTGGAGCCCTGCTGCAACAAACTCACCACTTTCCCAACGACAAGAGAAGATCTTCTGCTGGACGAGTCTTCTTCCTTTGAGCTGGTGGGATCAACCAGTTTGCTCCTTTTGCCTTCCAAAGACGTCTCTTGGTCGAATTGCCCGTGCCAAGCACCCCGGCGGCCGGATAGCCAAGCTTCACCACTTTGACCGCGAATAAAAGGACGCACCTTTTAACCGACGAACTCTGCGGCTGGTTTCATCCTGGGCAGTGCAACGACTCCAAGTTTCCTCCTCGACGAGATCCTCTCTTCCCCTGGTCGAGAACAACGAACTGCAACCATTGCCAGGAACAACTGCCACCGCTGGAGCTTCCTCTCTATTTAAGGTACTTTGTTCTGCCGGCCCTCCATTTCCACAGATTGCTAAAGGTGACCCTTAAATCCTTGGCTTTCCAACTGGGTTGGCCCCAGACCTTCTAACTTTACTTCTTGAATCACCCCAACCTCTTGTGAACATTCTGCAAAGACTTTTAGTGCATTTTAAACTGTGTGATCTTGGGCACATTTCGCTTTGCTCCATTTAACGTGGGCCTGGCCTATGAACTTTGGCTCTACAGTGTATACTGCGTTTACTCTCTTGCTTTGATCTTCTAAAAGTGTTGGGAACTGTTTTATTTTTATGCACTGCCTTTTTCTCTCCCTTTAACTTAACTATTGGAGTGCCATCTAGGTTACGTGCTCACATCTGTTTTAACAAATAGTGGTGTTTTAACTCTGACTTGTCTAATAGTTATCAAAGGAAGTGTTTATACTTTACCTGACTGTGTTTTAACTTGCTTTTGATTTAGAGTGCTAGTTTATTTCCTAAAGTGTGTTTTAAATAAATAATTATATACTTTTGATACAAAGCTCTGGTCAGTGTTTGTTTGCTCTACTGTTTTTTTAGCCCTATTGTGTATACTCTATATACTGCCCTACTCTTCTTGAGAGAAGTCTGACTGCTCAGCCACAGCTACCAGGTAAATCTGGGTGGTGCGGACTGCTACCAATTGGGTTTACTGATTACTTGTGTAGTCTTAATCTTCTTGCAGTGGTCCGCAAGGGAACTGCACAGGATTCTGCCTAACACTGTCAGCCCGCTGACCGGGAGTGCGCCCCATTAGCCGTTTGATTCCCACTTTGCCGTCCTCTGCTTTTGGGGGCTCTAGCTGCCCGTGGCAATAATGCAGTAAACTTCTCTCGGCTTGGTTTCTATGCATGCCATTCTCGCCAGCCTCCATGCTGCTTCCTGCTGTCTGCTCACCTTCGGTGTCGCAACAAGCATCAGAACAAGTTGGATTGAGCAGCAGTCTCCATCTCTCTCGCGTTCTGTTCAGCTGTGCCAGTTTTAAATGTCCCAGCATTGGTTACATTTTTCCAAAGACTAGAACGCTATGTTGACGAACCGCTTCTGGTCTTCCTCATTACTCTATCCCTTTTCCTTGTCTCAGTACTGTACATTGGGCGAGGGGGGGTAAATAATATTCTTGGCCATGAAGACCTAGGAATTCTCGATCTAAATCACAATAAGCCATACAGGAATGTTGCAAAGGCACATGGGTGTCATTAAGAATAACAGCTGAAGGATGATTCGGATTCAGTGTTCTTCTGTCGCCCTGTAGTTTGTTCACCCCCAGGGTCATAGTCAGGTAGCTTCTGCCTTTCACAGGCCACGTAAGAGAAGCTTCTCTCCAGGGAATCGGTGACGATGTTGCTAAATTTGTCACAAATCCTTCCGACACTCTCAAACTTTCTGTGGATTTGATCCCTTCCCCTTTTGCTTTTACAATTGATGGCCATGTTGTGTTGGATCTAAGCTCTGTGCAAAGACCTGGATGGGGTGAATGCTAGTAGAATTAAATTGATCTACTCATAGTACTGCAAAATATTCCAGTAACCTCAATCTGATTGTCCTTTAAACAAAATTAGATGAGGAGAATCAATTTTAACTGTGCAAGTTTGAGACCCAGGGTTTTCTAATTTATAAGAAAGTAAGCCGTAGTATAGGGTTTGAGTGCAGCTTTTCTACAGTAGTAAAAGTGAACGTGGCATGTAATTGTTCGGTTAAAATGTAATTTATATAGTGAGATGCTAATTCCCAAAATCGCATGGAAAATTACATTTAGTCTTCAGTCAAAAGGAAAGTGGTGTATTTCTTTTTTATATGAACGAGTGCTAATGTTGCCTATAAAACTGTTATTGGACACTTAGTGCATGTCAACAACAGATGGAGTGTACTCATTTGTTTGGACTTGATAATACAGCAGAGTCATATCCTATTGATATAACTTTTACATGTTTATGAGCATTGGAATCAGAAATAGGCTCAGCATTATCACACAGCGTCAAATAGATTTCTGCAGTACACATAAGGACCGATTCTCAGATGAGCGCAAATGAAAAAAGCTTGGTGGATGTGCTTTTTCATTAATGCTCATTGCTGAAATGCGCAGGTCATCCCATTCCCAAAGGTGACCTACACGTTTCAGTAGGGGATGGCTGTGGTACAAAGATGCAACCATGAGGGAGCCTGTCACTTCCAACACTAATGAATGACAGGCTCCCTCATGGTTGCTCAGAGCACATTTCACAGAGACGGACCCCTAAAGGGTCTGTCTCTGTGAAATGATTGAAAAAAAACATTTTCATCCCCGTTTGGATTAAACCATGTCTCACACGTCAATAAAAAATCATGACATGGTCAGAAATTACCCTGCCATGATAGGGACCTCCCCCGTGCTTGTTCCCACAGGCACATGAGAATGGCCCTCATTTCTGTGCTTAAAAAAATAAAATAATCTTTTGGCGTTTGGAAAATCATGCATAAAGAGACCATATTTCTTGCATGTCGAAAATGTGCTCATTTTTACATTCCCCCCAACAACTCCCTTCCCCCAACAAACGGATCCCCCCTCCAAACCCCTGCTTAGAGTAGCAAAGTGACGTGGTTAAAAAGTTCAGTGTACATCCCACCAAAGTCCAATGTCATTCCCTGAACAGTTGGAGTGTGCATTCTCATGCTGAGTTAGGAGTCCACTCAAAAGGTACCACATACTGTTAACATCAGCCCTCGATTAGTATTGTGCTCGACTCTCACACACCTCTCTTGTCTTCTTCACACATTCGTAGGCAACTCATTCTCGGACCCATATTTACTAAAGAAGACTGACCACTCAATTTCTTGCTATGGTCGCTGATCATGTATCAACCAGGTCAGCATCTCCATCTCGTATATGTCATGGCCATTCAAAGCCCATTGTCACTCACTAGGTAGTAGGGCCCTCTTCCATCCCCCGCCAGGCATGTGTGTGCTGCCAACAGCAGAAAGTGGACCATGTGTGGCAACCCCCTCTGCTCTTCCTTAAACACTTCTACTCCGAACAGCATCAGCATGGGGTGGAGGCATCTCTCTGTTCCATCCAGGGACTTTATCCACCCCAGTACCTCCTTCCAGAAGCCGTGCACCTCCTTGCACGCCCACCACTTGTGCCAATAGTCCGCCTTTTGGCCACACCCCCTCCAGCATCTACGGTCTTTCCCTGGAAACATCTTCGATAGCCTTAGCAGGTCCAACTGCCATCTATACAATAATTTAATGCCATGCAGCTTGTACTGGCACGCAATCAACGTTCTGTGGGTGTCCCTGCACAGCATTCTATACTGCTCTGCATCCAAATCTACCACCATATCTTTCTCCCATCTCCCCTTGTGCATTTCTGTGTCCCACCCCTGTGTTGCTAGTAGGGCCTGGTTCAACTTCAAAATCAAGCCCCTCATTCCAAGATGGCAGCCGAGCCGGGTAGACGTGCGTGAGCGTAGCTCCGTCCCCCAGCTCAGGCCGCAACAATAAAGAAAAACAAAAAAGCAGGCACCGACCCCACCACGAATCGCCTACCTCCCACGGAAAGAGTAGAAGGGGAGAAGTGCCACCGGAACGACCAGGTCGGAGGCGATCGAGCTGAAACACTTGCACCGGCCCAGGACAGCCTTCCCGCTGGCGTCGAAGCACCGACAAGAGCCGAGATCCCGAGCCCGCCAACTGTGCACAACGCTTTCCGGACAGAACCAGCAAACACCCCGGGCGCCGCAGAACGGGACCCGAAGGAGAGGAGTCGGACCCCCTCCCGAATGAAAACCCGGGGGAGGGACGAGAGGTCAGGTAGAGGATGCTACCCCGACGGGACGCCATTAAAAAGAAGCAGGCAGGGCCCGAAGCCATCACAGCCCCGGTAAGAAGGGAAGCAGACTTGGGAGAGGCCACCCGGGAGGAGGAGACGGTCAGGCGAGAGGAGCCGCACACCCGCCCAATTCGGAAGAGAAGGTACCATAAGCGGGCGGCGGGGACCAGACAGCAGAGCCCGGCGGAACCCAGCGGCAGTTGGCCGAGCCCAGCGGAGCCCAGCGGTGCAGCCGAAACATCAAAAACAGGTACGAGGCAGGGAAGAGATCCCGGGAAAAGCGGGGAGGGAGCCGCCCTCCCAGGAACGGATAGCAACGCTGCCCCAGTACACAGCATAGAGGGAAACCAACTCGAACACTGGGGGAAGAGGCGAGAGGGAGCCCCCCGCCCCGGAAATATAAGGGACTAAAACCAAGAGCCTGGCATACCCCTTCCGAATCAATAGAGACCTGGTCTCCCCCCCCACGGCAGCCCCCTAAAGCACAGATAGACGGAGAGAAGACCCTCTCCACACCGCTCAACGTACAATGGGGAGAGCATAGCGGCCCCCAGAGGGTCAGACCCCCAGACACGCACTATAGATTTTCAACAAAGAGAGCCAAAACCAGGGGAGGAAACCCCTTTAAGCCCCAAGAAGTGGAGCATATTTCATACGAACAGTCAAAAAGCGGAGGGGCCCATAGTCGGGGGGGGTTGGGGGGGACGGATCTACACAACGCAATCTGGGACCGGAAGGCCGAAGAGAGAAACATGTTAAGAAGCGCACCGGAAAAGAAATACACACATGTCCAAAGCTAGGACGAGGCTTGGGTCACAGGCTTCGGCGACAAATAAAAGCCGAGCCAAACAGGTCCAAGATTTGACCCAAATCTGAGGAATAGGAAACGCAGTATCAAAGCTAACAAATAAACCGAAAAGTAAAGGGGGTGTCCTTACAGAGCGAAACGAAGATATAGATATGGCCTCATGAGAAGACATGAAAAACTGGTTTAAGGAGTTTCAGGACCAGTTCATTGCCTCAACACAGTCGCAATTTGACAACATGAAGGGAGAACTGAAACAATCAATACAGGAACTAAAAAAGGACATAGATACCCTAGAGGAGAGGACGGACAACCTAGAAAGGACAGTCCAGAATTTGGACGAAGAGGCACTCCAACAAGCAGAAGCACAAGACCGTCTCGCACGTCTGGCGATGGAACTGGAATCACAATGCGAAGATTTGGAAAACAGGTCTAGGAGATCAAACATTTGTATCAAAAATATGCCGGAAACCGTAGAGGATAAAGACCTTCGCACAGCAGTACAATAAGTATTTCAAGACATACTAAAGGACGACTCCGGGGAAAAAATACACATCGACAGAATACACAGAGTAGGCCCTCGGAGAGCAGGGGAGCCCGGATCCCGCCCAAGAGACGTTCTAGTGGCCATGACACTCTACGCACAAAAGGAACAAATCCTGAGGAAGGCCGGGACACTAGACCAAATAAGAATGAACGGAAAATAAATACTGCTGTTCCAGGACTTGGCACAATCCATGCTCAGAAAGAGAAGAGAAATGAGTCAACTACCAAACTCCTAACCGACAAACAAATATGATATAAATGGACATTCCCCTTTGGCCCCCTATTCACTTGGGAAGAAAGACAACATTGAATCGCAACATGCAAAGAGGTCCTCAAAATCATGGGATCCCAGGAACAAGATACAGAGCCCACGAAAACAAGTGAACCCCAAAAACAACGAAGACAGCCGAGGGGGTGGCAAACGGAGAAATGAAGAACAAGACTCTAATCCCGCAATCCAGAGTAAAACTAAGCCTCCCAGGAAGAGAAACTCCCACGCAGGATCGGAGGGAGAGGCAACATTGACACAGACATTTTACCCAGGGTAGGTGCCTATATGTAAGAGCGGCAGAGCCCTGGGACCGCCGTGGAATCTGCACCACAAGCAGGGTTTAGGAGTTCCGGCGAACCGTTAACCCTGAGATTTTAGAGGGCATGGAGCAAAGGCACAACGCCGGAGCAACCATAGGGCCCAGAGCCCTTCTCAGGGACAAAGTTGGGGAGGTGGAGTGGGGGAGTTCAGGGGGACGTTTGGAGGGGAAAAGAGTTAATCACCAGTGCTAAAGCACGCCACGACGACCCACAGGATGAATTCAGTAAGAAATACAAGACACATATGAAAGAATGGGGCTGAAAATCTTAACATACAACATCAGAGGGCTGAACACGCCTGTGAAAAGGAAATAAAATGGAACACTTCCTACACAGAGAGAAGTTTGACATAATTTCGCTCCATGAAACTCACATACAGAAGAAGAGGAAAAGTCTAATCCGGATAAGAGGCTACAAACAAATTATTCAATCCAACGATGAAGAGAAAAAAAAAAAGGAGTACTCATAGCCTTCGCTAACCATCTACAGGTCCAAATCAAAGCAACATTAGCGGATAAAAAAGGCTTCATCGTCTTTGCGAAGGTCCAGATAGACCATCGCAAATTAACCATCGCAACCCTATACGCCCCAAATACGGGCCAAGAAGGATATATCAAAGAAACAATCAACAAATTAGAAACCTTTACGGAAGGAGAAGTGATCCTCACAGGTGACTTCAACTTAGCATTGAGCCAGACAGAAGACAGATCAAATCCCAAAATCTCCCAACAGGGGACCCCATCACCAGTGCTCAAACAGGCAATGCAGAACTTGGCGCTAGAGGACGTGTGACGAAGACTCAGAGGACCAACCAAAGGATATACGTACCACTCACACGTACATGATACAAGCTCCAGGATTGACTACATATGGGCTACAGGAGCCCTAGTTGGAGAAATTCAGGACATTGAAAAAGGCCTAATATCACTATCGGACCACGCTCCACTATGGATCACCCTTCCCAAGCTCCGGAAACAATCGGGTCTATGGCGATGGACGCTCCCCAGAGAAATTATACAAGATACAGTCGCGAGAGAAACAATTAGACAAAAGAGAGAGGAATACTTTGTACACAACGATACCCCGGACGTCTCCCCAAGCACAACATGGGAAGCCTTCAAAGCAGTGATAAGGGGACATTTAATAGCGCTGAAAGCACAGAAAGATAAACTCTCATACAAATGGGAAGACGAGCTGGGCAAAAAACTGGAAGAAATAAGAGAATAAATGACAAAGAACACCTCAAGGAAAATTAAGAGAGCATATCGACACATCCAGAGTCAGATAGACCTGATAAGGACCAAAAGAGCCGAAATGCAACTATTGCATACAAAACACTGGTACGCAATGAAATCAAATAAAGCAGACAAGCTACTATCACGACAACTAAAAGGCATACAGCAAGAAGAAACTGTGAAAACCCTAATAGACGGACAAGGAGCAAAGAAAACACAAACAAAAGACATTAAAGAAGTATTCCGAGAGTTCTACCAGAACCTGTATACGTCACAGCGCCCGGACAAAGAGGCAAAGGCGGCATTCCTAACAGGGATAACTCTTCCAACAGTGACACCATCAGAAAAAGCGGCTCTCGATGAACCAATAACTACAGAGGAGGTGGCAAAGGCAATAAGAGACCTTCCTAGGAATAAAGCTCCAGGGCCGGATGGCTTCACCGCTGCTTTCTACAAAACATACGCGGAAATATTAACTCCCTATCTAACCACTCTATTCAACACCTTCAAGACATCGAACAACATTGTCGCCGCCATGAATGAGGCAAAGATACTAGTCTTCCACAAAAAGGGGAAAGATCCAGAAAACCCGGGCTCATATTGCCCAATTGCCCTAATCAATTTCGATGCCAAACTCTATACAAAGGTCCTCGCCAACAGGCTAGCACCTGTAACGCTCACCTGATTCCCACGGAGGCGCTGGTCTTGGCAGGAAGGTGTCTGTGACCCGAAAAGTGATGTGCAGGACTCGATTTGCTTCTGGGGCCGAACCTCTTCGCACTGTGTGTCGAACTCGAAGAGTGAGATTTCTGCAGGTGAAAGAATATGGGGGTTAATGATCTGGGTTGTTGAATGTCCCTCTCTCTCTCTCTCTCTTCTTAGCTTCTCCGTAGAGCCCCCAGGTCAACGTGCTCACCTTAGATAGGTGAATGCTGGACTCTCCATCTGTGTCTGGTGCAGGGTGCCGTTGCCAGTTCCTTCACTGGTGAAACATAGGCCTCTTGACATCAGAGGATCGCTACCGTCGTTAACTGCACGAGCGGTGAGTTTCTGGACACCTTTTTAGTCCTTTTAGTCTTTAGGTGCGTGGGCACGTTAATATAGAACAGGACTCTGTATAATGCTTTTTCCTATTTGTCTTGCAGGGCTCTTGAGATATGAGATGGTGTGAAGAGAGCCGAAGTTGGAGCCAGAGCCTTGGAATGAAGCGCTTGGAAATGCGTAAGTAAATGCAAGCGCTCTAACTGTCTCTTTTCCCTTGCAGCTGTGAGTTCGTGCTGAAGAGATGCTGGAAAACGCCGGAGTATTTGCAGGCGTTCTACTGTGGCGAGCGCGATGGACGTGAGTAAATACCTGTCTAATGTCTCTTCGTTTGTCTTTCAGATGCTGGGTTGCAGCGTTGAAGAAATCCGGAATTCGCGAAGTGCCGGTAAGTAATAACAATGCTTTTGTCTTCACAGGCGGAGGTGCAGCGTGAAGAAATGTTCGCTGCCGATGGATCAGGTGAGGAAAGCGCTGCGTGTAAAGGTTGCAGTGCTAACCTGTTGTTTCTTGTCTTTGCAGGTGCTGCTGAATACTGGATACAGGAGTGGTAAGTATTGTTCTTGCAGGTTCAGGATCGGAAGGAAGAAAGGCTGGAACAGACTCGGTGAGCGTTCTGCTGCAGATGCAGAATAACGCGAAGCACGTTTGTTCAATCGGGTGTGGTTTAAATAGCCTTGGAGTGATGAGGCGTCTTCCTCCACGGCCCCGCCTAGGTAAGAAAAGAGTTCCAGTTCCAGAAGAGTTCCCGTGTTGTATCCAGGGAGTGGAGCTTGCCCCACCCAGGTAAGAAAGTGGTTCCTGTTCACAGAGGATTCCTATGTGGCTGGTAAGTAAGCAGCATGGTCTGCTGCAGGTAGGTCCACCCAAGCATCTTCATACATATTATGAGCCCGGCGCTTCCAGTGCCGGGACCGATGGCTTTGATGAGCCTGGTGCCACCGGCGCCAGGACAAGGTCCAAAAGGTCCCAGTGGGGACCGGCTGGTGCCTAAGATAACGGTTAGGGGCCTGCTTCCAAGGACGTTGGGCTGTTCCTGACTCCTTGGAAGCAGTGATCATGACAGCACCCCCCTCAAGGCCCCTCACAAGCGTGTCTTCTCCGGGGGTTTTGGCTTGTCGGGGTGATTCAAATGGAATTTCTTGACCAGACGAGGTGCGTGGACATGCTCTGAGGGTTCCCAAGACCTTTCCTGGGGGCCGTATCCTTTCCAATCTACCAGGTAATATAATTTAGATTTGGAGATTTTGGAGTCTAGGATGTTCTTTACTTCGAACTCAAGTTCTCCATCTACTAAAACAGGTTCCGGGAGTTCGGTCAATCGGGTTCCTGGTTGCACTGGTTTTAGTAAGGAGACATGGACTACTGGATGTATTTTCATATGCGAAGGCAATTCCAATTAACAGCCACCGGATTAATTATGGTAGAGATAAGATAGGGTCCAAGGTATCTCGGGATGAAAGTGTGGGGTCCTTTTAGAGGTAGGTGCTTAGTGGATAACCAGACCTGATCTCCCACTCCGTAGTGAGGGGCCTCTTTACGGTGCTGATCTGCTCCTTTCTTAAATTGAGCTTTAGCTCTTTGCAGATGGGCAGTGGCTTCCTTAAAAGCACGAGTGATCTCCGAGTGCAAGTGATCCACAGCAGGTGTTTCGAATTCTTGGGGAGGATCCAGGTTAGAGGTTCTAGGATGGTGTCCGTATAATAGGAAGAAGGGAGTCTTCCCGGTTCCAGAATGAGTCGAATTGTTATAGGCGTATTCAGCGATCCAAAGAATGTCCTTCCAAGGGTTTTCAGTTTGTTGGAGCATGCAACGTAGATATTGCTCTAGAGTTTGATTTGTCCTCTCGGTTTGTCCGTCAGTTTGGGGATGGTGACTGGTAGAAAGTCTCACATCAATTTGGGCTAAACGACAGCAACTTCGCCAAAAGTGGGAGATGAATTGACTTCCCCTATCGGAGACCAAAACCGAGGGGAAACCGTGTAACCGAACGATGTTTTCTAAGAATTCTCGGGCTAATACTGAAGCTGAAGGTAGGCCCTTCAGGGGAATGAAGTGAGCCATCTTGGAGAATAGATCCACGACTACTAAAATGGTATTATACCCTGAGCATGGAGGTAAGTCAGTGATGAAATCCATGGACAGGGTATGCCATGGACAGGGAGGGATGTCTAGTGGGTGTAAGAGACCGGCTGGTTTCTCCTTCTGACTCTTATTCTGGGCACACACACCGCAGGAGATTACAAAGTCTCTAATGTCCTTCTTCCATGATGGCCACCAGAAATGTCTTTTGACCTTTTCCATGGTTTTGGTTATGCCAGGGTGACCCTCCATTAGTGAATCGTGATAACAGGAGATTACCTGTTTTTGTATTTTCTCACTGGGCAAGTACAATCGTCCTCGGAAATATGGTAGGTCTCGATCCACTGAGAATTCTTTTCCTTTTAATTGCCAGTCCTGTAAGTCGACCGGAGTTAAAAGTGATTTGACTGTAGTCTTAATGTCTTCAAAGGATTGAGCGCTGACCAAGCCCAAAATCCTTTGTTCTGGGATTATGGGTATTGGTTCTGGATTGGTCAAATGTTCATCTATTCCCATCCGGGAGAGGGCATCTGCTTTTCCATTTTTACTGCCTGGTCGATAAGTAATTATAAAGTCAAACTCAGCCAAAAACAGAGCCCAGCGAAGCTGCCTGGAAGACTGAGCTTTGGCTGTCTTCAGATACTGTAAGTTGCGGTGATCAGTCATTACAGTGACTGTGTGTCTGGCTCCCAAAAGATAATGCCGCCAGGCTTTAAAGGCCGATCTGATAGCTAAAAGTTCCTTGTCTGTAATTGAATAGTTGATCTCGGGAGCCGAGAATTTGCGGGACCAAAAGGCTACAGGATGTAATTGGTGTGTGACCGGATCCCTTTGTGATAAAACTGCCCCCATAGCAAGACTAGAAGCATCTGTTTCTACGATGTAGGGGAGTTCTGGGTGAGGATGTTTTAGAACAGGTGCAGAAATGAATTTAGTCTTTAAGTCCTGAAAAGCTTGTTCTGCCTCGGTAAACCACTCAAAACGTTTGTTTTTCTTTAACAGAGCGGTGATGGGCTGGACTATTCGAGAGAATTCAGGGATGAATCTGCGGTAAAAGTTAGCGAAGCCTAACATGCTTTGGACTCCTTTTACAGAGGTTGGTGAAGGCAACTTGATGATTGCATCGACTTTCTTTGAATCCATATGGACTCCGTTAGGTGACAATATGAATCCCAGGAACTCAACTTCAGTTACGTTGAAAACGCATTTTTCGAGCTTAGCAAAAAGGTTATGTTGACGTAATCTCTCGAGGACCTCTCTAACGTGTTTCCGATGTTCTTCTTCAGATGATGAATAGACGAGGATGTCATCAATGTAGACAACAACACACACATCAATGAGTTCTCTAAGGACATCATTCATAAAATACTGGAAGGCGGCAGGAGCGTTGCAAAGTCCAAAGGGCATAACTTGATATTCAAACAGCCCATACTTGGTGCGGAAGTCCGTCTTCCATTCATCGCCCTCTTTTATTCGTACCAAATGGTAGGCTCCTCTGAGATCCAACTTTGTATATATACATGCGTCTTTGACTTGGTCCAGGAGTTCAGGGATCAAAGGTAACGGGTATCTGTTTTTAACGGTGATTTGATTCAGGGCGCGGTAATCTATACAAGTCCTAAGGGCTCCTTCCTTTTTTCGGAACGAAGAACAAAGCCGAGGAAGCTGGAGATTTTGAAGGACGGATAAACCCGTTAGCTAGGTACTGGTCCAGATATTGTCTGAGGTGAAGATTCTCTGGCTCGGTGAGGGCATAAATCCTACTGCAAGGAGGAGTTGTTCCGGGTATCAGATCTATTTGACAGTCGTAAGACCTATGAGGAGGCAGGGTGTTAGCTTGGTCCTTCCGAAAGATGTCTTGGAATTCCTGGTATTCGGGAGGTAATTTGGGAACCTCAGAAGAGATTGCCGCCAGTGAAACATCAGGCCGAGGATAACAAGTGGTAAAACATTCTGGAAACTGAACCGTCTTTGCTCACCAATCGATCTGAGGATTGTGCTTCTCTAACCAAGGGATTCCCAGAATGATCTGGAACTGAGGGGCCTTGATCACATCGAACACTATTTTCTCCCGGTGTCCATCTTGGCTCACTAACGTCACTTCTTGGGTGGCGTGCGTTACTGGTCCGGAGGCTATCTCCGTGCCATCCACTGTAGTAATGACGTCTTTTACTGCCTTAGGGACAAGAGGTAGATTCATCCTTGATACCAGTTCACGGTCCACATAATTACCGATTGCTCCGCTGTCGATGTAAGCTTCAATTGCATGCAAACGATCCCAACGTTCAGGACTAATGAGGACCATAGGCACCACGAAATGCGAGGTCACGGGACAGATTTTAACGCTCGGCAAGAGGACCTCTACACTTGTCGGGCTAGGTCGTTTCCCTGCTCAGAATTTGTGGTACAGGTATCTGCGGCTCCTACAGCCTTCTTAGCTGGTTTCACTGGACAGTCTCGAAGAAAGTGCCCCGAGTTTCCGCAATAGAGGCATAATTGCAGCTGTCTTCTTCTTTCCCGCTCCTTTTGGGTTAAAGGTCCTTTCATGCCCCCTATTTGCATGGGTTCCACAGTGTCAGCTCCCCTAGTAGAGGTCTGTGGTTTAGAAAACATTTGGGTATCAAATTTGGAACGATCAGCCTTCCTGTTCTGTAATCTGTGGTCCAATTGGACAACTAAGTCAATATAGTCTGAGCATTCTTGTGGAGGATTCACAACTTGAGCTAACACATCCTTGAGCTCTCCACGCAGGCCTCTGTAGAAGAGCGTTATTCTCTTATCCTCAGGTCATTGAGTTTCCACTATAAGTCTGTTGAATGAGGCTATATAAGTCAAGAGGTCTTGATTACCCTGTCGTAACGAAAGAAGTTCATTGTCCAAGGCCTGCCCTTGTGCATGTCTTGCGAACAGTTTCTCCATGCTGGACTGGAAGGCCTGGAAATCATGCAGAACCGGATCATCCTGAGTGACTAAAGGGATCGACCAATCTGCGGCGCTGCCACTGAGATAAGAAAGCACGAAAGCCACCTTGGTCTGATCTGTTGGGAAGGCAGCTGGTCGACATAAGAAGTGTAGGCGGCACTGGTTAATGAACACTGCAAATTTCTTTGGGTCACCAGAAAAGCGTTCGGACGGAGCCAAGGGCACATTGCCGGGTAGATTGATTTGCACTGGATTTAAGGATGATGCAGAAGGATAACTTCCTCCTGGAGCGGGCAAAGGTGTCTGTCCTGCCTGCGTTTGTAGCAATTGCCTAGCGAGGTCCCCTGTTCGCTCCTTTGAAATTATCAGCTCTCTTCTTAGATAGTTTGTTTCCTGACGAGCTGCATGTACTTCTGCTCTTAGTTCCCCAAGCAACTGGGCTAATTGATCAGTGTCTGAGGTTTCCATTGCACCTGGGTAGGAGTTTTGCGGTGGGCTTCGCGTTCTGTAACGCTCACCTGATTCCCACGGAGGCGCTGGTCTTGGCAGGAAGGTGTCTGTGACCCGAAAAGTGATGTGCAGGACTCGATTTGCTTCTGGGGCCGAACCTCTTCGCACTGTGTGTCGAACTCGAAGAGTGAGATTTCTGCAGGGGAAAGAATATGGGGGTTAATGATCTGGGTTGTTGAATGTCCCTCTCTCTCTCTCTCTTCTTAGCTTCTCCGTAGAGCCCCCAGGTCAACGTGCTCACCTTAGATAGGTGAATGCTGGACTCTCCATCTGCGTCTGGTGCAGGGTGCCGTTGCCAGTTCCTTCACTGGTGAAACATAGGCCTCTTGACATCAGAGGATCGCTACCGTCGTTAACTGCACGAGCGGTGAGTTTCTGGACACCGTTTTAGTCCTTTTAGTCTTTATGTGCGTGGGCATGTTAATATAGAACAGGACACTGTATAATGCTTTTTCCTATTTGTCTTGCAGGGCTCTTGAGATAGGAGATGGTGTGAAGAGAGCCGAAGTTGGAGCCAGAGCCTTGGAATGAAGCGCTTGGAAATGCATAAGTAAATGCAAGCGCTGTAACTGTCTCTTTTCCCTTGCAGCTGTGAGTTCGTGCTAAAGAGATGCTGGAAAACGCCGGAGTATTTGCAGGCATTCTACTGTGGCGAGCGCGATGGACGTGAGTAAATACCTGTCTAATGTCTCTTCGTTTGTCTTTCAGATGCTGGGTTGTAGCGTTGAAGAAATCCGGAATTCGTGGAGTGCCGGTAAGTAATAACAATGCTTTTGTCTTCACAGGCGGAGGTGCAGCGTGAAGAAATGTTCGCTGCCGATGGATCAGGTGAGGAAAGCACTGCGTGTAAAGGTTGCAGTGCTAACCTGTTGTTTCTTGTCTTTGCAGGTGCTGCTGAATACTGGATACAGGAGTGGTAAGTATTGTTCTTGCAGGTTCAGGATCGGAAGGAAGAAAGGCTGGAACAGACTCGGTGAGCGTTCTGCTGCAGATGCAGAATAACGCGAAGCACGTTTGTTCAATCAGGTGTGGTTTAAATAGCCTTGGGGTGATGAGGCGTCTTCCTCCACGGCCCCGCCTAGGTAAGAAAAGAGTTCCAGTTCCAGAAGAGTTCCCGTGTTGTATCCAGGGAGTGGAGCTTGCCCCACCCAGGGAAGAAAGTAGTTCCTGTTCACAGAGGATTCCTATGTGGCTGGTAAGTAAGCAGCATGGTCTGCTGCAGGTAGGTCCACCTAAGCATCTTCATACATATTATGAGCCCGGCGCTTCTAGTGCCGGGACCGATGGCTTTGATGAGCCTGGTGCCACCGGCGCCAGGACAAGGTCCAAAAGGTCCCAGTGGGGACCGGCTGGTGCCTAAAATAACGGTTAGGGGCCTGCTTCCAAGGGCGTTGGGCTGTTCCTGACTCCTTGGAAGCAGTGATCATGACAGCACCCCTGCTCCCCAAACTAATTCACCAAGAACAATCGGGATTCATCCCTAACAGGAAAACCCACAACAACATAAGGCGAATTGTACACCTCAGAGAGAAGACTGGAATCATGGAGATCCCATCGGCAATAATATCGCTAGATGCAGAAAAGGCATTCGATAGGGTAGAATGGACCATGCTATTTGCGACACTACGGAAAATGGGCATGGGAAATGACTTCATAAACATGATTCGGGCCAATTACAACTCACCGACAGCCAGGATTGCAGTCAACGGGGAACTCTTGGAGCCCATCAAAATAGGAAGGGGCACAAAACAGGGATGCCCCCTGTCACCCCTACTGTACGCAATTTTCCTAGAACCCCTCCTATCAAAGATCAGAGCGGCCCCAGTTATAAGGGGCATAGAAATGGGAGGGCACACCACAAGACGGCGGCATACGCGGACAATATGCTGATGACCCTGGCAGACCCAGGCAAGACGCTCCCCCTCCTTATCCAGCAGATAGACGAATATGGAACGATTTCGGGGCTGAAAATAAATAAGCAGAAATCATCGGTAATGGCCCTGGCGGGAGACAAAGATGGAATATACAAGACAACTAAAGACCTACAACTACAAACGGCCGAAGAAGGAGTGAGATACCTGGGAGTAACTTTGACACCCCAGATAAAAATCCTCTACAAGGGGAACTACTCCAAACTCATAGAAGATGTTAAAAGGGATTTAAACAGATGGAACCCGCTGACAATCTTATGGTGGGGCAGAATAACGGTCATCAAGATGAGGATTTTACCCAGACTGCTGTACTACTTCCAAGCCCTTCCCGACCGCATTCCGCCAACATTCTTTAAGACACTTTCCAAAATAATCACAAAATACATTTGGCAAAATAAAACACCAAGACTGTCGCAACTGGCGCTCACAGCACATAAAACAGATGGAGGAATGGCGCTCCCCCACTTTAAGAAGTACTACGCAGTGGCTCAACTGTGGGTGATACATGAATGGATCTCGGACACTTCAGAAAAATGGTGAGAGGCATAGGATAGAGCAGTCGCTAGATCAAATCTGCGGCACCTCCTATGGAGAAAACCAGAGCATAGACATCAAAACTTCAAACTAAGTGAAGTCATGAGCCCCACCATGGAAATATGGGACAGAGCAACTAAGAAGGAAATCCTCTCGATAGATCCCGCCCCATTTATACCAATTTTCGATAACCCTGACTTTCCCCCAGGAATGGTAAAAGGAACATTCCGGAAATGGCGCGAAGCGGACTGTACAAAAGTGGGAGACATGGTCAAGAGATATCAGATCAGTACCTTTACAGAATGCCAGGAATTGCTGGGCCTCACGGAAAAGGACAGATACCAGTACGAACATATCCACCACTGGCTCACAACGCCAAGAATAACGAAGGATCAATGGACTTACCTCTGGCAAATAATCCCTAAATGGACACGGGCTATACAAATGAGGGAAGCCTGGACTAAAGTGATGATTCAATGGCATTACACGCCAGAGAGAATCCACAAAATGTTCCCGACAACACATGGGAAATTCTGGAGTGGATGCGACTCCATGGAAAGCTGGAGACACATCTGGTGGGACTGTAAAGAACTACAACAATTCTGGGCGGAAGTGAAAACTCAGATGCAGGAAATTTTCTAGGGTGCGGCCAACCTAGGAGGAGACATATGGATGTGTGGCATGTGGGCCCCCCGAGACAAGTCATTCACAAAGATACAAAAACAGAACTTTATGGGCTTCCTTATAGCAGCATGGCTAGCTATAGCACAAAAATGGAAACAAAGTCCCCTCCAGCCACACAAGATTGGCTCCACAGGATATGGACCTATGTAATAATGGAGAGAATCACATATAATCTTCAAGGGGACAGACAGAAGTTCGCCACAGATTGGGGAGACGCCATAGAATTCCTGCAAAGCGATTACATGCTGCAGTGGTGCCCACACAAGATCCGCATTCTTGATATATTCACAGGCTAAGATGGACGCAGCAAAGGGTTGCAGTGGTATTGCAAAGACGTTAAAACTGGGGAGGTGCGGGGGGAATAAGGGACAATGTTGAGTCCCGATGTTCATGGTTAAAGAAATGGCAATAAAAATTATTAAAAAAAAAAAATCAAGCCCCTCATGGAGGTATCAGTGCTCAATATCACCTTGGTTGCTGTTATCCATCAGCACGGGTAATTCCACAAACCCCTCTGCCGTCACAACCTGCCCCACCCTCTCCAAACCTGCCACAAGCTAATCCTGAAACCTAGTGTGGTCCAGGATATACTCTTACGTCCCATCCCCTTTCCTCCATACTGCATGGGCGTCCCTCGCTTGGGACGGGGAACAGCACCTTTTTCACCAGAAAAAACCTTCTTCCCATTTAAATTTAGAGGCGTGCAGGGACGTGGCCTTGGGAGCATGCGCTCCCCTGACTCTGCCCACCTGCGCCACTGCCTAGTCCCCTTTTCTGCGTTGACGGGAACGGGCCGATTTCTCCAGCCCTCCTGGGTTTGGCTTCTGCCATGTAATACCACACACTCTTCCCCGGATACTTTCTTCTGTCTTTTTGTCTTCTTTTATCAAACAGGTACTCGGTCCTCTGGCACCACGCTCATCCTCGGCGCATGTCGACTTCAGCGGGCTTCAGCAGATGTCCAGGCTGCGAAGGGCTCTTCTCCACATCCAATCCCCACTCTCTTTGCCTCCACTGCCCTGGCCCAGACCACGGCTGGGAGGGTTGTACCGCGTGTGTCACACTTTCATTGCGTGTTCTGAAGAACAGACTAGCTAGGTGGAGGGAGCTCTTCGAGATGTCGCCTCCAGAGGACTTGAAGGACTTTGTCACACAAGTCAAGGCCCAAGGGAGGGCCGCTCTTTTCCAGCGCACCCCGCAAGGGCGACTCCTTCCAAGGAAACGCCCGGGTGGGAGGAACCTCTCAAGTTCTCACACCAGCACAGTTAACGAGGCTAGTTCAGCTACCGGCCGCTACGCCCTTGTGCCAACAACTTGTCAGAGGGGGCGCCTGCATGCAGCACTGCCGGCGATACTGCTGAGGGCGCCACACCTACCAGACCTCGGCCTGAGGTGCAGGGTAGGCCTCATGCTCCACGGCCAAGAGTCTTGGAGGAGATCGGGCCCAGTGAGCCAAGCACCACGACTTCGGCATGTGGCATGCAGCTCGACAAGATTGCCGCTGCGCCAGACAAGATGGCCACACGTCCGATACCGCCCTGAGGAACGGAGCAGATGGGAGTACGAGTTACAAGTTGGGACTGGTGTTAATCAGGTACATGGCCTACAACTTATCCATCAGCATCGCAGGGCAGGTTTACCCTGCAAAAAGCTAGACAGAGTATGCACCGGCCCCAGCAGCTGCCCGCTACCCGCCAATATCATCTGCCGCCCCACCGGCCTGCGAGGACTGGTTCTTAGAAAAGTTCTCACTCTCATGAGATCTCCTCAGATGGGAGCCATCCTTAAGGATGTGATCAGGGACATGCTCTCTCCGGCCCCTCCGCCTGCACCTATGGTCATTCCTCCTATGGCTCCAGCACCGCAGGCCCCGGTGCAGCCCCTGCTGCCCACGCGGCTCCTTCGATTCTGGCTGCCCTGCCTCCGACAATTCAGGCGTTCCGTACCAGCCTCCACTGCAACCTTCGGCTCTTGTTTCCACACCTCATCCCTCGGCGCCCAGCACTCCTCCACCCGCTCCGGACCAGCCGGACCCCCTGGTGGACACAGACGAGGAAGAAGACCACGACACACCATCGTCAGTCAAGGCCTTCCTTGAACGACTTGCAGGTCTGGCAGAGTACTTGGGCCTTTCTCAACCTGAAGTCGAACAACTGAAGGCGGGGGTACTTGCCGAGGTCCTTACTCTATGCCCCGCAGCTAGAACGGGGATCCTGATGCAGAAGGACGTTGTCGCCTTGGCCAAGAAGGGGTGACTCAAACCCTACTCTGTCCAGCCTGTCAATCGGCGCCTGGGCACCAAGTATAGGCAAATGGAGGGGGATCCACTCTTGCCGTCGGCCCACCCTCAACCGCACTCTTCAGTGATTGCTGTGGCGTCACTCTACTGAAAGCCTCAGTCGTCTTAGGCCACCTAATCCTCGGCGCTGCTAGGCAAGTAGGAGAAGATCGTGGAGGCGTACGAGAAGAAGCTTTATTCCAATGCCTCCCTGCATCTTCGTCAATCCAACGCGGATGCCATGGTGGCAGCCGTTAACCAGAGGCTTTGGAGGGAAATAGCCGACTTCCTTCCAGAGCATCCGTTGCAGTGCCAATCACGTTTCAAGGTGGGACTGACAGAGGCTAAAACGGTGGCACAAGACATCATGGAGTCCACCGTGCCCCACATTGACACCTGTGGCCTGACCATATGTACCGCCACAGACATGAAAAGGACTGCCTAGCTTCGGGCTACTAAGTTTAACCCCGACGTCCAGGAACGCATATTGGACCTTCCATTCGAGGGTGGTGACCTCTTTCACTCCACCACTGATGAGGAGCTAGATGAAAAGAAAAACAGTTTGCAAACTGTGAAGTCTTTATCCTTACGAAGGCCATGCCCAGGGCAGACACCCAGTCACATCAACGCTCTGACAAAGGACCGGCGTTCGGGGGGTTCTGCGGCTTCCATGAACGAAGGTCTAGGCAGCCATTCCATTTTCCAGCACCGGCGCAAGCGACAAAAGGGGGGGAGCAAGGGCTTTTTTCAGTGCCCCTCCTCCGATACAGCCTCAGAGGGAAGGAAGGCATGACGTGCCCCTTCGGGTCCACGGGTCTCCAGTGGGGGGCAGGCTTGCCCTTCACACTCAGTTTTGGCGTCAGAAGTTCGAGGACCTCCTGCATCTTCTTTGTAGTATCCACAGGGTTCTGCTTATCGATCCCTCCCTCGCCTCCCTCCTCCCCTCCCACAGATTGGGACAGCAACTCTGCTGGCGAAAATGTGGTTGCTCGTCGAGAGCCAAGCAATGGAAGAAGTCCCAGCCTCCCAGCCTCCCATAAAGGATTGGGCTTCTACTCCAGGATTTTCGCCATACAAAAGAAGAACCAGGCTGGCCTGAGAGTTGTGTTGGACCTCTCCACCCTCAACCTCTCCCTCCCTCTTCAATAATTCAAGATGGTTACGCCAGCACTAATTGCTGAGACATTTTGCAGGGGCGACTGGATGTGCTCCCTGCATCTGAAGGACGCTTATCTACAGGTCCCGATTTGGCAGCCGCATCGCTCCTTTCTGTGATTCAGGATCATGGGCTACCATTTCCAATACAATGTGCTACCCTTTGGCCTCAATTCAGCCCCCAGGGTATTTACCAGGCTTGGCAGCCCTCCTCAGGTCCCAGGGCCACCACGTCTAACCGTACCTGGATGACTGGCTTGTCAGGGTGAGATCTCCAGAGGCGGTTCACCACACTTCCTCCGCTCTTATGATTACACTCCACGAGCTGGGGTTTTCGATCAACCTTAGGAAGTCTCATCTGCAGCCTATGCAGAAACAGACCTTTCTGGGCCTCATATGGGACACGAGCTCCAAGAGCGTTTTCCCCCTCGGAGGACAAGGTCACAGTCACTACTCACTTCCTCTCCCGAGAAGTGACCGCGGCCTGGTGGTACCAATATCTATTAGGTATCATGGCAGCGCTCCTACTGGCTGTATCCCACACAAGACTCAAGATGAGGAGATTACAGCTGCACTTTGCAACCTCATGGGATCAGGAGCGGGTCTCCCAAGCGGAGCTATTCAGCATTCCTCCTTCTCTCCACCCGGATCTCATAAGGTGATCCACGGACTGCAACCTGCAGACGTGCAAGCCCTTCAAGCAGCCAGCCCTGCAGGTCACCATCACCACGGACTCCTCCCTGGAAGCCTGGGGGGGCCACTCTGGCCAACCACAGTGTCCACAGAGTCTGGTCCCTGCAGGAACAGGAGTCTCATATCAACTGGCTGGAGCTGAAAGCCATCTGGCTAGCTCTTAGAGCTTTCCTTCCGCTCATTTGGGGCAATTTCGTCCTCATCCAGACCGTCAACTCCACCAACAAGCAGGGGGGTACCAGGTCCCCTCCGCTGTGCAGCCTAGCGATCAGCATGTGGGAATGGGCCCTGGAGAACAACATCTACCTGACAGACATCCACCTTCCGGGCGAGTCCAACCTGGAGGTGGACAGGCTCAGCAGACTGTGAGTGGACAATTACGAGTGGCAACTGAATGATCGGGTGCTGCTGGAGATCGTTAGCAGATGGGGACATCCTCAGTTGGATCTCTTTACCTTCTGGGACAACAAGAAGTGCCAGCAGTTTCGCGTCCTGGCAGGGGCAGGGCCCGACACCCTGGATGACGCATTCCAGATACAGTGGAACGGCATGACAGCATAAGCCTTCCCTCCCACACCCCTGATCCACAGGGTGATCTGCAAGATAAAGGAATCTAGTCACCTCAGCATCATTCTGATAACTCTGTGGTTGCCGGCAAGACCGTGGTTCTCGGAGCTTCTCAGCCTCTCGGACACAGGCCTCCCATTCACCTGCCAATGGGCCCAGCTCATCCTCTTGCACAGCAGGGGGGCAGGGTCATCCACCCTCTCCACAGAAATTAGCCCTTGCAGCGTGGTTCATGAGCAGGTCACGCTGAAACACTTTGGTCTATCACAGGCTAACCTAGAAATCATTCAGGGCGCTAGGAGCAAGGCTACTAGGAGCCAGTACAAGAGTAAATGGACTAGGTTCTGTCACTGGGTGGACCTTAAAGAGATCGACCCCCTTACATGCACGTTGGATGATGTGCTGTCCTTCTCTGCACACCTTGCTCACTCGGGCGTGCAGGTGGATACATGAGACACTTATTTGGCAGCCATAGGGGCCTACAGAAATTCGGAGGACGACGTCTTCTCCTCTTCCAACCCTGTGGTCAAGCGACATTTGGCGGGCCTCGCCAGGCTCTTCCCGGCCATCAAAAAACCACATCCCGAGTGGGACCTCAATGTAGTTTTGGGCACCTTGGCGCACAAACCATTCGAGCCAATGGCGTCCTCGGACATCAGGCTGGTCACCATTAACGTAACACAAAAGAACTGTGTTGGAGAACACAATTAGAGGAGAGGTAAATCAATCTTCTTGTTAGTTAAATAAAATACACCGGCAGGCTGTCCCTAAAGTGAAGAACACCCTGTCCCAATCCCAATGGATCTCTCACTAGGAATCGGATAGTGCACCGCCCATCTAAAAGGGATATCAGAAAGAAATCTCCCTATCCAACAATTGTATATATCAATCAATAAAATATCAGACATAGGTCAACAGAGTACCACTTCAAGACAGAAAACATTCAATTATGTCTTTTTTCAGAGTGACATGGACTAATCCTATTGTCTGGAATTTCTCTCTGTGTTTTAATCACCAGTTTCAAAAGATAGTCCTGTCAACTCAAACCTAGCTCTGATGATGTAAAAATATTATGCCCCTCAACTAGAGCAGACAAACCTAGAGGCTGGTACAGCGATCTAGCAATAAAACACATTGTTTGTGACGTATGCACAAGTGTTAGGTTGAGCATCGTCATCTGCATGTGAACACTCATGCCTGGTTGGGTCGACCGGTTTTGATAACCATAGTGATTAGGGTCATATTCTTCAGGACCATTAGTTCTTGTAGTAGAGTTCACTCCCTGTCTGGATCTCCGTTGTAATCCAGGTGACGCATCCGCTTCCTAAAGGGAAACATAAGGTAGAGAAGCAGCAGGGTAAGTATACCCCCTGTGTAGCACGCATGTTTATGACTGCAAACTATTTTGTGTGTATTCTTTTAATCTTATTATTAATTCAGGTGCAGTGACTAAAGGATCTACTACTTATATCCTTGTGATAACACCTTATTCATGCGGGAAAGGGGAGGGAAAGAGGGGTACCAATATTAACCCAAAATCATGAGCTGATTATATAGTGCTAAGAGCGCATAGTGCACCTAACTTTTTTCTACGAACCAAGGCCAAATCACACCTCTGTTGTGTAATATATCGACATGCAGCCCAAAAGTGGCAATTCTATCACATGCAGAAAATCCTACCCGGATTCCGTGTAGTGGTTGTCTGACACATTTCGGTAACACAGCACATCAGTTTCTGGTGAGTAAATCTGCATCTCTTAACATCTATCGGTAAGGATGTAAGAGTTACACATACATATTGTGGCATAGCATTTCATATCTCTCTTATTTACAATGACATCTTAGCTTACCTTAGCAATTTGCATGTGTGTTGCAACTCAAGTTTTTTTCATTAATGGCATACTAATGTCATTACGCTGCACGTGTTTCATCTGGGTATTCCTATGGGGCACATGAAACACAATATATTCCGCTATGGTATGGAATCTTGTTCAGTGCCGTGTAACTGAGCAGTTACAGTTATAGGGGGACCGCTTACCTCAGTGTGTTAAAAAAAACGCGAGTTATTGCTTATACGCGTATGCTGTGGGCAGGCGTCTCTATGGTCTAAGCTTTTTTCTACTCCCTTCAACTCGCTTATCGCCATCTTGGGACCGGAAGAATGCCGGTTTGCAAACCAATATACTTTATACTTGTCTGCTGCTTGTAATGGCCAGTAACAACAGAAATGTGAAAACAGAGCGCAAGCTTACTACTAGTAGCATATTTGCACAAGCTACACATTGGACTGTAAATTGTGTAGGCTCGCGCATCGCAGAGAATGCTAGTCAGGTGTCCTCAATTGTGTTCCGCCATCTTGGAACAGGAATTTGTGCCGTATCTCAATCAGATGAGTTAGTATACTTGTGAGTGTCATCTATCAGCTATCTGCTTAGATGTCTGCTGATTACAGATTATATGATATTACTGTTTGTAATCACCATTAAAACAGCTCGTTTGGTGGGCCTCAACTCTCCTCGCAGTGTCAGCGAGATCCAAGCACTGTTGGCCTCAGAACCCTATACTACTTTTCACAAGGATAAGGTGGTCCTGAGAACACACCCCGCGTTGCTATCTAAGGTAGCCTCCGCTTTCCATCTAAACAAGGAGATAGTCTTACCTATGTTTTTTGCTGACCCTAAAGATGATGCTCAGATGGTATTGCACTGTTTGGATGTCAGATGTGCTCTGAAATTCTATCTGGACAGGACCAAGGGCTTCCGCAAGTCGGACGCTCTGTTTGTCACTTTCGGGGGTCACGGCCCGGTTATCAGGCATCCAAGGCCTCTATAGCAAGGTGGATGGTTTTGGCTATCAAGGAGCCCTATGAGGGGCAGCACAAACCGCTTCCAGCTAACATGCACGCCCATGCTGTCAGAGCCAAGGCCATGGCCATCGCATTCCAGCGCCAGGTGCTGTGGCAGGTCATCAGCAGGGCGGCCACCCCTTCAGCTTTCTGTAAGCACTACTGTTTGGTTGCCAGGTGAGTAACTATGTAGGGCACCCTTTGCTTTTGCCCCAGCCATATAAAATTGTCAATCCGGTGCTTCTGATCTGTTATTTGTGTGTACGGCATCGCAATAGGCAAAAAATATAACACTTTGGGGAGCAGTGTAATTTAAAAAAAATAATGTTATTGGATTTTCTGATACAACAAAACATAAAACACAGGGCCTCATTACGAGGTGGGTGGTAAGGGATTACCGGCACTGGTAAGAGCACCGGTGCCGGTAATCCCTTACCGCCCTACAACGAGTTCCCTTTGCGGGTCCTCTCTTAATGCCTGTTTTTTCCAATTGCAATTTGCAGTACCGTTATTAGCGGCTTCCCCATTCCCATTGAGCCATTGGGCTCAAATGGGAATGGGGAGGGCCCTGGTGAATGGGGAATTACCGGTCCCGCCAACCTTGGGATGGACCGGTAATTGCTCCATTCACCAGGGCGGGGTCGGAAGGGTTTTGGAGGCAGCCATGGTGCTAATAGAGCTATGGCTACCTCCAACCTCGTAATGAGGCCCACCGTCTCCTATTCACTCGTCCCTGTCCCCCGACCGCACCCCACCACTCCCCTCCCCGTACAAGAGTGGAACCTTGTACAACAAGACAAGTAGTTCAGGATATTCCTAAAAGATGCAGCCTGTGTGGACAGTATTATTCTACAAAGTCTCTGTGAAGGAAGTCCAAAATGGACACCCATTCCGTCGAAAACCAGGTCTGTTCCCCCTGAATCACATAGGTAACCCATTGCAAGGATACAAAGTTTCACAGTTTATAAAATCAGACCATGAATAGTGGGGTGTCTGCAGACTTCCATTTGTGGGCTATAACTAGTAGAGCTGCTGTGTAAAGGATATTAAACGCTTTTCTCCTACGTTTTGGCCATAGTCTATTGTCCGCTCCGCTATGCCCAGGAGGATTTCACCCATAGGATGCTTTGCTTTTGTCCCAAACATCGCCCTCATATTCTCATTTACATCTTCCCAGAACACCTGTATTTTAGGGCATGACCACCACCCATGAGGCCAATCTCCAGTCCCCCCACAACTTCTCCAACAAGAGTCCTGAATGGCCGGGTTCATTTAATGTAGCTTCTGAGTCGTTCAATGCCACAGAAACATAATTTAAACTAAAATTCCCTGATCTGGATTGACCTGTCAAGCACGGGATATCGTCCCAAAGATATGTCCAACCCTCCTCTGAAAGTATGCTCCCCAGTGTGTTTTCCCATCTGTTTTGATAAGGTAGTTTCGTCTGTGGGGGTACATCCGCAAGACTTTTTTATATTTTCAAGATCAGATGTTTTGTCCCTCAGGATTCGAAGTGAGGAATTTTTCGAATGGCGTAAGGGGTCTTTGTGCAGCTAAAGTATTTGGCGGAGCCATTAACCAGTGGCACACCTGCAGACCCAATTCGACTTTGTATAGAATGAAGGATATGATATCTTCCCCCGAGAACATAGCTTGGAATTTCTTGCACCCTGCAGCCTTCCATTGTGGGAATGAGTGTGGCTCTAGGCCCGGGGAGAATTGTGGATTTGCGAAGAGTCAAGTGAAGTGGGAGGGGGGCATTGTGATATGGGTATGTCGAGTTGCCTAATCCCACAAATCTTCCACCACTCTCGTGATGTCACTATTGTGTATGTTGCGAGGCCGATCCGTTCTGGGTAGCTATAGTTTTTCTCCCATTCGTGGGCCCACTACTGCTTTTTCCATCTGCACCCATCTCTTATCTATATTCTCCCCAAACCAATCCTTTATGACTCTTAGCTGTGAGGCACAGTAATATTCCCGGAAGTTTGGAAGACCCAACCTCCCAAGCCTCCCACTATTTGGAGGAAGCATCAAGGTTTTCAATGCTATTCGGGGGGTTATTCGACCAAATATACTTGGATATTATTTTGCGTAGTGTGCGGAAGAAAGCAGCCGGGACCGGAATTGGGAGAGCCTGAAATAGATAAAGGACCCGGGGTAGGATAACCATTTTGATGGAGTTGACCCTCCTCAACCAGGATACGGAAAGAGGGGACCATCACTGCAATTGTTCTTGGATATTTTTTAATATGGTATGATATGATATGATAGTTTATTTATATAGCGCCTATACACAATGTGTTTCAAAGCGCTTCAAGGCAAGAGAGGGAACAAGGGAAACTACAATGACATTCTTACAGGCCATGAACAGTAAGGATGTGAACTTCACTATCGTACTCGGCCTGATGACATTTCAGATAGTGCAAGAACTAAGACATAGATAAGGAAGGGAGGAGGAGAGTGGGAAGGAAATGGAAACAGACAGGCGACCACCGTACTAGGCCTGACGGCATTTCTGGTAGAGCCGGAGAAAAACAAAAGGTGAGGGAGAGGTGTGCAGAAAGGGAGGGGGGGAATAAAACAAGCGACTATCGTACTAGGCCTGACAACGTTTCAGATACTGGAAGTTTGCCATGTAAGGTTCCCTCAGAGTATGTGTAATAGTCACCCCCAAAATGTGGATACTTTTGGGAACCCATGCAAGTTTTGTTGCCTTCATTAATTCATCTTGTTCGACCAATAAGTTTAATATTTCTGATTTAGTAATGTTAATTTTCAAACTGGCCACCAGGCGGAACTGTTCCAATTCTTGCAGTACCGTGGGGAGCAAGATGACAGGGTTTGTGATTTTAAGGAGCATGTCATCTGCATATGCCATCAGTTTATGCTCCACCCCACCGAAACTTATACCTTTGACCGCCTCCAGCTGGCATATATGTGAAAAATGTGGTTCTAAGTGTAAGAGTTATAGAAGGGCAGAAAGGGGGCACCCCTTTTTCCTACTCCTCTGGAGGGAGACCGGGACGGACAACTGGCCATTTATCATGAGTCTAGCTGTAGGATTGACATAATTAGCTCGTTTCATGGCAATAAATGTAGGGCCAAATCCCATTTCCTGCAGTACATTAAAAAGAAAAAGGACCATTCGACCCTGTCACATGCCTTCTCTGCATCGAGCGATACCAGCACTGCAGCATTCCCTTTCTTAGACACTTTTTCTAACAAGTGGCACACCCTCCTGATGTTATGTGTCTGGAGGACTTTTATGAACCCAGTCTGATCAGGGTGAATCAATGTTGGCATTAGATGTTCCTTCCAATTTGCCAGAATTTTTGCATATATCTTTGCGTTGGGCCTTTCCCTGGTTTGAGGAAGAGAACTATCTTGGCTTTTCCATGGTATCAGTTATTTTGCCCGATATAGCAAACAAGCTAAATAGGTTTGTGGTGAGTCTGGGGGTGAGGATCATATGAAACCTTTTGTAAAAGGAGGCGGGGTACACATCCGGACCTGGTGCCTTATTTACCGGGAAGTTCGATATTACGTGTTGCACCTCCTCTCGGGTAATGTCTTTCTCTAGTTTTTCCCTATCCAGTGTGGGGATGCTTTGTAATGTAGTTGACTGTAAGTATTCATGTTGAAGTGTTTGGTTGGGGTGATGCGATGAATAGAGAGTTGAGTAAAATGTGTGAAAATGTATAGCAATTTGTTCCGATGTCATCACCATTTCAAACGTTGGGTCTTCAATCCCCAGGATTGTTTGGGCTGCATTGTTTTGTTTTAATTGTCTGGCTAATAGTTTGTCGACTTTATTTGCCTTGGTATAGTATTTCAGCCTTAGGTAAATCAAACTCTTTTCGGCTTGCTGAATTGTTGTTGAAGCTACGGGCCGGAGTCTGTCTCCATTTGCTGCATAATATGTCTAACTCCGGCTGTGTGCTTCTGCAACAATAATCTCCTCCCTTAGAGTTGCTTTGAGTGCATCCCAGGCCACATCCATCTTGGTTTCTGCACTGGTGTTGAATGTTAAAAATTCTAACATTTTGCGCTCCAAATCATCGCAGATGACTTGATCCATTAACAGTGCACTCGGAAATGACCAGCTCCATAGCCTGGATTGTGATCTGGGAAGGTTGAGAGCAAGGGGTATCGGGACATGGTCGGAGATAGTTATAGTGTGGGTATCTTTCGAAGGGATTGTGTCCTCAGACGTATTCCTTATCTTGATAGATCATCTCCAGCCTGCTGGCCTCGGAAAAGAAATTTCAGTAGAGGGCGCTGCGCGTTGACGTCCCTCGAGCCGATGTCCCTCGACAGCCTCCGTATCGGCGCCGAAGTCGTCATGTGTATAAATAGACTTGCGCAGCGTCCGTTGCTCAGTTCCGTTTTTCTTCGCTTCGTGGGCCTCAGAATAGCGTTGCTCAGTTTGTTAGTCAGAAAATATATTCTTCATTATTCCTCGAGAATAACAACTCTTACTTGATGGCTTCCTCATCCGAACCGACGACTCCACGGTCCGGCTTCAAACTATGTTGATACTGTGGAAAGAAAGTTGACAGTGGTGCCTGGGATCGGAGCACCAATGTTCGGAGTGCAAGGACTGCATGTCCATAACGGCGAAAGCCTTGAAGGAGCGTGAGGGGAAGCTTGAGAGAGGTAAGACAGTTAAAACTCCTTCGAAGGTTTCCTCGGCAGAGTCGAGACGTTCGTCTCCTCGCCGACACAGGAAACATTCTCGTTCTAGGTCTCGAAGCAGTTCCCACCACTCTTCGAGATCTAAGCATTTAAGTAAGAGACGTCAAAGATCCCCTTCCTTGTCTTCTTCTGTTTCTCCAGAAAGAGTCACCTGCCCCACAAAACATAGCTCTCAGGCTGAGTGGGAGGAATTCCGTAAAAGGATGCTTAGCGTCTTCGAGAAAGCGGCCTCGACCCCCTCGAAGACAGCTGAGGGTGATACCCTGGGTGAAAGACCCGAAAAATCGAAACGCTGCGAGTCGTGGCACCCGGCGAAATAAACTACTCGAGAGCGTCACGAACCCTCGAGCAAAGGCACTGTGCCATCAACGCCATCGTCGAAAGTCCCTTCGACGCATAAATCTGCGTCATCAACGCCATTATCGAAGGGCTCATCGACGCATAGGTCGATCGAATCGACGCAGTCTTCGATGCCGAAAAAGAAAAAAACCCACAGCCGTTACTACCTCACAGCCAGCGGTCATACCCAGGGCCTCTAACACGACTTCGAGAATGTCATCGACAACCTCGAGTAGAATTCCGATCCTCTCGAGTTCTTCGAGGCCTCTTCCAATCTTCTCGACGCCTTTTTCAGTGTTTTCGAAGCCTTTAACGTCCGCGTCGACGACGTCGATGTTTTCTCAACCAATTATGACAAATTTAGCCCCTTCTGCTCTGGAAATGGGATTTAAGCCATTTCCAAGGTCTCATCATTTCAGACCTTTGTCTTCAATTTTTGAGGAAGGGGAGGATTTGGATCAAGAAAGACCCTTTGGGTTGCAGAGATCCGCAACACCTGAACCAGAGGGATTTACCTCTGAGGAAAATTGGTTAAAGGATCTTCGAGAATCCTTACATGAGGCAAGTGGGTTAGATACTTCCCCAGAAATAGAATTTGCCAAACCAGACCCAGGGGAACATGCCGAGACCCCTTACAGATTTTAATGGCAAGGATTATAGAATTCATGGGTTGGTCTACACCTTCACCTGCATTCCAACAGGATGACCTTACAGACATTTTAGTTAAAGGCCCACAGGAGGATCCTGTGGTTCCATTTCACGCTGCATTACAAAGAAAAATATTGGCTAACTGGGAAACTCCTGAGGCTATCCCAGCGGTTAACAAAAAGTTATCAGCCAAATATAGGGTATCTACTACTGACCCTGAATTTTTGTCTAAACATCCAACTCCAGAGAGTCTGGTTGTTCAAGCAGCAACTGCATCAGGCAGTAGATCGGCATACCCTACTGTTCCACAGGACAGGGATGACAAAAGATACGACTATGGCTAAGAAAGTTTTTTCTGCATGTAGCATGGCGTTGAAATCGGTTGTATACGAATTGTTCGTTTTACAACTGTTCGAATGACAATTGACCTTTTCACAATTGACCGAATTGTGAAGGTCAATTGTACCATATATGTGGGGGGAAACCCCCCACAACCCCCCACCCAACGCCAAACCCCCCAACACCCCTATATATTGTGACCCTTTAAATTCGGTCAATTGTTCCTTCGAACAATTGTAAACGAACAATTTGGGTAATACCTTTAAATCTATTAACGCTACTTGTACGCTCGCAAGGTTCAGCCATACACTTTGGGAGTGTGCTTCATCACCGGCTGACTGCCTCCCAGAGGGAGAAGAAAGGGAAGCATTTCTAAACATCATTAAGGATGGTAAAGACGCAATGTGCGAATCCCTTCAAACTGGCATTGATTTTGCTGTCAGCATCAGTAGGGCCATGGCGGCAAGTACTACAACCCGCAGATTTGCGTGGTTGCGAAAGTCTGGGTTTGCTTCAGATGTACAAGCCAGACTTTTAAATATGCCCTTTGACGGCTCTTCTTTGTTTGGTAAGAAGGCGGATGACAGCCTAGAAAAGTTACAGACATCCAAAGCAGCAGCAAAATCCCTGGGAGCTGCAATCCGTCAAACGCCATATCGCCCCTCAGGAACCTCTTGGAGAGGTAAGTCCTTTCACTTTTATTCCGCATTCGGAAAAGGCAGAGGACAGTCGGTTCAAAGAGGTCAAAAAAGATTCACACGAGGTGGACGCGGTAAAAATACAAAAGCCGCAGCAGCAGCAGGTGCCTCTTTACCCTCGGCACCTGCATCAGCCGCCTCTAAATCACTCTGAGGACTCCTCTACAAGACACCAGTAGGGGGCAGGCTAACTCAACATCTGACGGAATGGCAGGCTATTACGTCAGATGCTTGGGCATTGGAGACAGTTGCCCAAGGTTACTGCCTGCCTTTTCTACGCATTCCTCAGAGTCATCCACCGGGGAACAGCTCTCGGAAAGTTCCAGATCCGCTCCTCTTGCAGGAAATTGTAGACCTGCTGGAGAAAAGTGCCATAGAACCGGTACCTGTAGCGGAGAGGAACAAGGGCTGGTACTCCCCCTACTTCCTAATACTGAAGAAGGACGGAGGACTGAGACCTATCTTGGACTTAGGAGAATTGGACAAGTTCCTCAGGAAGGACAAGTTCAGGATGGTAACTCTCTCTCAGATCCTTCAGGCCCTCCAGCTCCAGAACTGGCTGGTATCTCTGGACCTTCAGGGTGCTTATTTCCATGTGCCAATCCATCTCAAACACAGGAAATACCTGAGGTTCGCAATTGGCGGCTCTCATTATCAATTTCGAGTTCTGCCATTTGGGCTGACCTCTGCCTGAGGGTCTTCACCAAGCTAATGTCGGTAGTGGCTGCAAGTCTAAGGAGGGAAGGGATTCACGTCTACCCCTACCTGGACGATTGGCTGATCAGAGCTGTATCTCCGGAACAAGCTCAGATCCAGCTATATTATGTCTGCCACTTCCTTCACAAACTGGGCTTCTCCCTCAATTTAAAGAAGTCGCAGATGATACCATCACAGAGACTCCAGTTCATTGGAGCGGTCCTGGACACTTCCCTGGGAAAAGCCTCGCCACCAGAGGTGAGGGCTCAAGATATTCTGCAGATGGTCACCAAGTTTCAAAATGCCCAACGTCTCCCAGCCTTCGACTTTTTGAGGTTGCTAGGCCTCATGACATCCTGCATCTTCCTTGTGCCAGAGGCTCGCCTTAGAATGAGATCTCTTCACTCACTGGTCGCAATTCTCAGGGATAATGACAGATCTCCTTCAGGTTCCGGACAAGGTGGCTCAAAACCTTCAGTGGTGGGCCTGCCAGGAGAACATCTTGAAAGGAGAACTGTTTTGGCAACCATGGCCGGAGATAACAGTAGTCACAGATGCCTCACTCACGGGGTGGGAAGCCCATGCCAACGACTTGACCATCAGCCGTCTTTGGTCTGCATCGGAGTCCAGACTACATATCAACCTGTTAGAGCTGAGAGCAACCAGACTAGCACTAAAGGCTTTTCTGCCATCTGTACAGGGGAAAAATGTGCTGATAATGACGGACAACACAGTGGCTATGCACTACCTCAACACAAGAGGAGGCGTAGGATCACTGCCTCTGTGCAGAGAGGCGATGAAGCTGTGGGTTTGGGCAATCCAAGAAGGAATCTCTCTATCGGCAGTTCACTTAGCCGGAGAGAAAAACTTGACGGCGGACGCTCTGAGCAGGCAGAGTACAGTCTCCCACGAGTGGGAACTAGCTCAGGAAGTCCTTCAATAGATCTTCACCCTTTGGGGAACCCCTCAAGTGGATCTGTTGGCCAGCAGCATCAACAGGAAGTGCGATCAGTTTTGTTCAAGGGAATTTCCCCCGAGAGGAGCTGTAGGGGACGCGTTCGTAGTGGACTGGGAGTTTCCACTTCTGTACGCGTTTCCTCCAGTCCCTGTCATTCCTCAAATGATCAGGAGGTTGAGAAGGTTCCGCAAAGCCATGATCCTAATTGCCCCAGACTGGCCCAGGAGAACGTGGTACCCGGAACTTCTCAACATGTCCGTCTGCCCTCCAATTCGTCTTCCACTCAAGGAGAATCTTCTCTCGCAGAAGGGAGGTCAGGTTCTCCATCCAGACATCAGAACCCTCAACCTTCACGCTTGGTATCTGAAAGGTTGAGATACAAGGATTGGGACCTCCCAGATGACGTCATGGAGGTGTTGCTTTCAGCAAGAAGGCCAGCAACAAAAGACTTTATACCGCTGCCGTTGGAACAAATTTTGCAGCTGGTGTAGAGAAAAGAATATCAACCCCTTTTCATGTGGTACGCCAACGGTGTTATCTTTTCTACTCTATTTGGAAAATTCGGGCCTTCAGGTTAGCACTATCAAGGGCTATCTCGAAGCGCTATCGATCTTCAAGCGCACTGCAGAGGAACCATCGTATTTCAAGTTACCCTTAGTAATAAAATTTCTGCAGGGATTAACCAATGTCTATCCTCCAAGACCATTCCAAGTTCCCTTATGGGACTTAAATTTAGTCTTACATTTCCTGATGGGTACTCTTTTTGAACCACTTCACTCTTGTTCGCTAAGGTTTCTCACCCTTAAAACTGTCTTATTAGTGGCATTGACATCTGCTAGGAGGGTGAGCGAATTACAAGCTCTATCTTGTAAAGCCCCTCATATTATTTTTCATAAAGACAAAGTTGTCCTACAAGTGAAGCCTAATTTCCTCCCAAAGGTGTTTTCTGAATTCCACATTACTCAGAAGATTACCTTACCTTCATCTTATCCCCCTCCCCATCCGGGGAAAGAGGAAGAAAGGCTACATAGTCTGGACCCAAGTCGGGCTTTGAGCTTTTACATCAGCAAACTTGCTAGGATTAGGCAAGCAGACCAACTGTTCGTAGGTTACTCAGGGCACACATTGGGATTACCGATAACAAAACAGACCATTTCCAGATGGATTATTTTGGCCATTCTGGAATGTTACAAACTGGCAGGGAAAGAGCCTCCTCAAAATCTTAGGGCTCATTCATCCAGGGGAAACGCAGCCTCTTTGGCCCTCCAAGAGGGTTACCGATTCGAGACATATGTGTGGCTGCCACATGGTCGTCTGCACATACCTACACAAGATTTTACAACCTGGATTCCTCCTCTAGCCCAGAGACTAGATTTGGCAAAGCTGTGTTGCATTCTGTTAATTCTTGAAGGGAAACATGGCAATTTTACTCCCACCTCCAGTTACACACCACTGCTATGGGAGTCTATCAAGATAAGGAATACGTCGGAGGACACAATCCCTTCGAAGAACAAGTTACTTCTTACCTGGTAACTTTCTTTCGATGGGATGTTCCTCTGACGTATACCTTATCGCCCCTCCCATCCATCCCCTCAGTAAAACTTCCCTTGTGGTTCATGTAAAACAACTGTTAACGTCAAAACGGAACTGAGCAACGGACGCTGCACAAGTCTATTTATACACATGATGATGATGGCGCCGATACGGAGGCTGTCGAGGGACATCGGCTCAAGGGACGTCGATGCGCAGCGCCCTCTACTGAAAAAACTTTTCCGAGGCCAGCAGGCTGGAGATGATCTATCAGGATAAGGAATACGTCGGAGGAACATCCCATCGTAAGAACGTTACCAGGTAGGAAATAACTTGTTCATCTGTGTGATTCTCCCTATCAATGTGGCCGAGGCCCAGACACTATCCTAGAGAAAGATTTATGGACATGTGAATAATGAGTGTATGTGATTTTGTTGCCCCGCAGTTATGTCCAGACATCCCGTAGTGTAAATTGTTCAAATCCTGCGTTAAGGGTGTGCAATGCTGGTGGATGTACATATTTAGTTTTAGAGCACCTGTCCCGGGAGAGATCCCAGGCAATATTTGAATCCCCCAGAAAAAGTGTGTCGCCCACGCTAAAATGTTCCAATTCCGTTAGGACCATTTTCAAGCACCCCTCTTGGCCTGCATTGGGGGCGTAGATGGAGGCCACTGTAAGGGTGAGTGAGCCCAGCTAAAGGAGAAGGAAGATGTATCAACACTCTTTGTCTGCCTTAGTCTTCAGAATTGTTGCCTGCGTGCCATCTTTAAGCGCAAGGAGTACCCCCGCTTTTATCTCCTTAGCATTGGCTTGCATAATCTTAGGGTATTGTCTGAGTATTGAGAGTGTCTTTCCTGAATCTTGACGTGGGTCTAGTTTTTTCCTTTTGGCGGCGGTATTTAAGCCCCAAATATTAAGTGTTAGGCATTGGAAAATATGTTGGTTTTGCCACCGGGTGGTGCCCGTTGAGCCTATGGAGTAGATGGAAGATCCTCCATTAACTCGCATTCATGTTCTTCTCCCGATGCGTGTTCTAGCTCTGAGTCCCTCGCTCGGTTAAGAGCTGGCTCGGCCCCCTCCTCGCGGCGTTGCAACCGCTTGTGCTTTGCTCCCCTCCACATTGGCATGCTGTTTTTTCCACCACTTAGCCCAGCGGCTCCTCCTCGCTGCTTTCCCTTCTGGCCAGCAGCCCTTCTACGCTGCCTTTCCCCATTGTGGCTCGTAGCTTGATATCGCTGCTCTCTCCCTCTTGTCCTTCTGTACACACGTGCTGCTCTCACACTCCCTGTCGTGCGACTCCCATGCGTTCTCTCTCAACCCAATTGCCTTTCTCTCTGTTCCCTCTCACTCGCTCTCTACACGGATTCGGAGTGTTGCTCATGGCTCTCATTCTCACCATCTACTGTTACACTCCTGGCTTCTCCTGCATACAGCACCTTCAGTTGTCTTCTTACTGAAGCAGTTACCTCCTGTATACTTGGCTGTTGCCTACTTGAATATTCTGAAGCCCGCACCTCCTACTCTGCAGAAGAAGGATCCGAGTGTATCAGCCGCTGCATCCTTTCTTCCAGGCGGGTGGTTAGTCAGCATGTGAATATCTTTTCGTCCACATTAAGTCGTGATATAGGACGATAAGATGGGCACCTAGCAGGATCCCTCCCTTCCTTGGGTATTACTGTAATTCGTGCATTACTAAAGGATGCCAGAGCAGTCCCTGTCTCAAATATATTATATACTTTGGTCATATGACTCAGAAACACCCGAGAATTGCTTATAAAAGCCTGTTGTGTATCCGTCTTCACCTGGGGTCTTCCCATTAGGGAGCCGCTGAATTGCAGCCAGCACTTCCTCAGCAGTGATCAGGCTCTCTAGGAGCCCGACTTCAGGGTCAGTGAGTCCCGCCATTTCCATGCCCTCAAGATATTCCTTGGTCTCTGAGCAATCCGTATCATATAGGCCTTCATAGTACTGCGCAAAACCTTTAGCTATCACCGGCGGCGTTGTACATGGAAAATCCCCCCAATTCCCTCTGCACTGTAACCCATCCCTCAGCCCTCTGCGCTCTGAGCATCGCGACCAGCAGCAGATCTGCATCATCCCCTTTCTTATAGAATGTTTGCTTAAGATACTTCAGTTTACACAGGGTATCCCCCAGTCTAAGCACCTTCAACACTGCTCTCTTCTTATTCTTATGTATGCCCCATTTCCTACTGAGGGCCACCTCCAGCAATCTCACGAGAGCCACACTATCCTCCCATACATAGCTTAATTCTGGAGGTGGTGTGTGTTCTCAACTCTCCTTCTCCGTGGGGGCACTCAAGGGTCCTTGCGTGGGGATGGGCCATTCAGACGCAGATCCTTGCGCCCTGTCTGTCCTCGCTGGCACCGGGTGAGGCCTGGCTGTGTCTCCTACTTTCCCCTTTTCTTAGCTGGACTCACCTGATGGTCCAGCACTGCATCCGTTTCTGATGTTAGATGGCCTAAAGCCTGTTCTGCCTTCAAAGTGACCCGGTATGCTATTGCATCTATCTCAAACTGCAAGGCGAATGGATTATGCCCATTGGTACCTGATCCCTTTTTCATGCAACCACTTTGTGAATAGCTAACAATCTCTCCTATGGGATAAAGTCTGGTTCGAGAGATCTCAAAATGCTGTTACGCTGGGACCTTCCAATTCCAAGTCTTGCCTCAATCATGCCCTGGCTAGCACCTCAGCTTTGTCCTTATATCTGGAGAATCTGGCAATGACTGAGTGAAAGCAGTTACTGTACGGCTTTCTGCCCTTATGCGCTTTCTCCAATTTCACATCCTTATACCCCTTCTGCTTCAAATAAGAGGTTGACAATGGCTTGCACCTTACGTTCCACATGCAGTGTGGTTTCCCCGTCTGCTTCCTTCAAACCCAGTATGCAGATATTATTCCTTCTCTCTCGGTTTTCAATGTCAACTATTTTTAGAGTCACCTCCTCCTGGCACAAATCCAGCTCTGTCATTCGGGCGTGAAGACGCATTTCAACCATGTCCCAGTTGAGTTGGTTGTTCTACAGGCTTTCCACTGTTCCTACCCTATCTGTAAGGTCTGGCAGGGATGCTTGCAGATCCCTTCGAAGTGCCTTCATTTCTGCCAGGATACCCCCAATGCCATCTTTTGTGGCAAAGTTTGATACGTCCACTCCTGCCAGCAGCCTCCCCTCGGGTGTCAACCCCAGCACCCCACTGGGCCTCTCCGTCTGCATTTTCTGGGCACCAGCACCAAGTTATGTCTCTATGGGCCTTCTCTCTGCCGCCCAGGGCATCACAGAGGGCAGCTACCCCTCAATGGTCTCTCATGGTGCCCCACCCCCAGAGATCTCCGTGCCTGGGCCCTCCAGGCCAGGGGGGAGGGGGGGGGCTAGTGTTCCATAAGGAGATGGCTCCCGCAGCCGGGGCACCCAATGCGCTCCTCACCCCGCTGGAGCTGCTTCTCTATCCCTTCCGGTGTCGTGACCAATGGCCGCCACTGCGGATGGGCCGCTCGCCACGGACCTCCAACCTGCCGGTACTCATCAGTTGCCTGATGACCGGCACGGTGCTGGCATGCACAAGATGGGGGCTGGAGATGCCCGGGAGCCCCTCTGCCCTCCTCTCACTCTGTAATCAGAGCCTGGCTGTGCCCGAGCCAGCGCTGGTGGATCCAGGCCCACAATTCCCACTTTGGGGGGCCAGTCCCTGCTTATGGTCCTGCAGCTCCAGGCCCCTGCAGCCATGTGTCCCGATCAGAGTCTCCCAGGCCTAATGCAGCCTGTGGATGGGGGATGGGCACCTCCACTGCCTCCACGTTATACTCCACTCACCACCAGTGTGCCTCATGGGGCCGGGAGCTCCGATCCCTCGTGTGTTCTCGCTCTGTGGGTCTGCCTGGCAGACTCCAACCCCCTTCCACTGGGGATCAAGGATCAGCCTTTTCTCATTGCCGGACCCACCAATATGCGGTCCAACAGCCACTCTCGCCTGCAGTTACCGTCTTCTTCAGTAAGGAGTCACCCGTGTGGTGGAAGCCTTCCGGGTCCTGCCTCCGCAATCACACCTCTCCCGGGGAACTGGGCGGGTCTGAGGTAGTGTGTTCACTGCAAGCCATTTTCCTTATTTGCGCATAGGAGAGGAAAAGTCAAAACAACAATGTACATACTTGTTTAGATCAAGTTGCAAATCGCATCAACCGAACAATTAAGTGCTCATGACACATGCCAATTGTACATAAGTCTCTCGAGTTAATATATATTGCAGACAACAAAATAATATACACATAGTACCTGCAGTCTTCTGTTCTCAACAAATTAGCGCATATGGGTGTGTGTCACTTCACAAATCTGGTTTCTCTGCAGTGTAGGTTCAATGGATTCTCAAAACCAAAAAAACTATTCTCTTTTTGCTTGGTGATAACTTTTGCTTTTCTCTGTAATGCATACGTTCAATGGTGTACCTGTGTCATGTTCTTCTGCAATACATGTAATAACGGAGCGGCATATTAGCCACAAGTTTGCTCTATGTTCCTGTTATATTTAAATATCTAATCGTATCTCTGTATGAATAGAAAGGTGTGGAATGCAGTTTCCTACCGTGCTCAGTAGGATGGTGTTTAAATCTTTACTGTATTCCTTGAATGTCCGGGTTACAGAGATTGTGGCGGCATCTGGCCGTCGGCTTCTACTGTGCTGTCTGGTCTGCATGATGCTGCTAAATCGTAAATTTACACGAGATTACTAATGCTCTTTAAGATTTAGCCAATTTAAAAAAAACACTATGATTACGCTCGCAAACTCTTACTGTGGCTGTTCTCTCAGTGTTAATCTGATGTCGACAGCGTGTGAGCGGCCAGGGAGACAAGCCGATCTTCAGTGCAGAGTCATTGTTATGGTAACACAATAGTTAGGTACAACGCTGCGTACTCGCGCATAGAGACGCCCGGGCACGCTACGTTGTCCGTTGCCTTGGTAATGTCTATACCATAATGTCGCATGGAGTGCAATGGTTAAGAATACCTCTTTCTCAGTTAGGAGAAAGTATACAACGCTTAGAGGTAGAGCTATGGACTGGTCCTAAAACAGATTAAGTAAGAATTCACTTACTTATCATGTATAAAAATGTATTTTAAATTAAAGGTGAAGCATCGAGTGACGGAAGCACCCGCAGGGTCTTGATTACCATGGTGATGTGTAGGCCATAATGACGTGTAATGTATAATGTTTTAGAATACCTTGCTCTCAATGTGGAGAGGGTGCCAAAAGCTGAAAGGTAGAGCAGTGGTCTAGTAATATCACAAAAAAGTTAAAAATAACAAATATCCTGCTCATGATGTGTGAACATTCTTTTCAATTAAGAATGAAGCATTAAGTAATGAAAGGATGCGTCGTTTAGTGATGAAAGGAGGCGTCACGTCTTGTTTGGCAATGAGATAAATTAGCCATTATGTTGCGCAATAGTTCCAAATTGTTTGTAGTAGCTGAGGCAAAGGTATCCAATGCTCAATTATAAAAGTAGGGGACTGGTCACTCACTATTCGGATGAAATAAGACCATCTCAATCTGTTAAGCTTGTTGAGTTAAAAGCAATGTACCAAACTGGTTCTCACTTATATGGCAGTTTCTCAGACCACAACCATATTTTCATTGTGTTGTAGTTGCTAAATCGTTATCTGCAGTCACATGGCGGGTAAATCTGTGGCATTTAGAGGACATTGTCAGAGAAAATGCCATGTAATGTCCAGGTGTGAATTTAAGAAATAGACACAAGCGATCTAGTACTGGTAGGAGTCTCATGTTACTGTGTGTCCATACTATATGTCTTTTCAACTATGTTATTCAACTAATGCAAATATCTGTTTTGAGGTACAGCTCAGTCTTACAGATTAGAATACCTTCTACTGTTCCTAACATTATGTAAGATGGAAATGTCAGTGGATGTAATACATATGCAGTTCCTATCTGCTACTAATCTATTGTGTTAATCAATGATAATGGTTACATAATTAAGGTAGTTTGTAGAAGTCCTATATCTTGTGTCAGAGTTTGCCTGGCCAAGGAGCATAGAGTAAGCTGTGTGCCATTATTGCACAAAAGTCAAAGCATTACACCAAAATTTGTTTCAACACTGTTGTGGGTCTAGTGCCCATGCTTAAGATGTTAGCACATGTGCATAACAATATAGTTCTCTCTTTCTTATAAGAAACAGTGTAGATCGAGATCCTCATTTAGACTGCGAGGAGATACTGTAACCAATCTTTCAATCCAATATACTTTTCTCTGTTCAAGTTTCTTTGAAAAGCTGATTCTCAAATTGGTTGCTTTGACAACTTCCAGAATTTGGAACCTTATTTGCAACACTTGATGTTTAGCCTGCTCAAAATGTCTTGCAACCGGTGAATAATGGTTATGTGTTCTTATATTAGACTTATGTTCATTCCATCTTAAGCAAGCTTTTGTGCTAGTTTGTCTAATATGTAATAGACTACATGGGCATTTAATACAGTAAATTACTCCTTGCGATATGCAGGTTGTGTAATCTTTGATTTTAATTTTCTCTCCCATCCTGGGGTGTGTCACTGTGTTGCCTTTAATGATGTAGTTGCAATTGTTGCATGTCATACATGGGAAGGTTCCTTCCTTTTTCGGTTTATCTTGTAATTACTTTAGGTTTTGTCTTCACCAGGAGGTCTCTTAGATTGCTGCTCCCCTGATTGGCAAATATAGGTTTATCTTGAAACAGATTCTGAAACGTATCATCACAGGTTAGCAAAGGCCAATGTTTCAAGATGATACTGTACACTGTATTTGCTCACAAAACCAGTGGATTCTCAGTCGCAGTGGTGCTCAGGAGTTAACAAACCTGTTCTCTCTTGGGTAGATAGTTGCTCTACAGAGTTCCTCCTTGTATCCCCTTTCCTTGAACTTGTTGAGCTTCTCCTTCTTCTCTCGTTCGTATTGGTTGAACATGATTGACAGAAGTATACATCCAATCAGCGTGTGCCTGATGCTGTCATATAAGGTTTATGAAAAAGCCTGATTAGCTGAATACTCTACAGGAAGGAAACAGTAATCCAAAAAAATGCGGTATACATAACTAATTCCAAAAGCCCACCCTACAACAGGAATAATTTGGCACACAGTTGTCTTCCCCCAGTTTCAGATAAAACTAAAAAAAACCCGTGCACAGCTCTACAGTATTTATCTTGTTTACTGCATAGTTATTTACTCTTGCTATGTAGTTGACTTGAGGCTGCATAACAACTGGCTTCATTTCAGAAATATGAACGCAAGCGACTCAGAATTTAAACATTTAAATACATGTGTTTCATTTGTTAGTGTTTTATATTGCTCAGCAAGCTACTTCAAAGTGCTATGAACCAGCAGAGAGAGTTGTATGTGGGGTTGAGGAGAGGCAGTGCTGGAAGAGATCGTGGAGCAGAAGGAAGTATAAAGAAGGTGAAAAATGGCTTAAACAAACAACTTTCATTATGGATTCCTTTGTACAACATAAACTTTCTATGATCTAGCAGAGGGTTTTGTGCCTCCCTCTGCAGCATTATGACCAGGGGGATATCGCCCAATCAAAACACATCCCAGACAACACTACACAGGTGTAGCCATTGAAAAGAAGACCAGAGGGTTTACAGGCGGTTCAGTCTGGTAATAGGGGCTTGCAGGAGTCTGGTGTTTGGTGAAGGCTGGAGACTGGAAGGGAGAAGACAACCAGGAGACTGCAGGACTGAAGGCCACTGAAGAGTTGGAGGCAGAGGAGGCAGGAGAAGGAGTTGGGGTAAACAGAAGTGGATTGTGAGGGGGTTGGAAAATTAGAAGTGGATTGTGTGGAGGCTGGAAAACTAGAAGTGGTGAATAGAGATGTTAAAAAGTCAGGATTGGACTGGAAGGAGCAGGAGGGTTGAGAGGAGATCGGAAAGGTGTATTGACCAGCTGTAGATTAGGAGGAAGTGGTAAAACCAGGACTGAAGTGGAAGGAGGGGCTAACATGTAAGGGAAGAAAAGGTGGGGAAGGCAGATGAGGATGAGGTGGTGAGACCTAATGGGGTGGAAGGTGGCATCTCTGCAAATAGACTGAAGGAGGTAGTGATAACATGAGAAGAGAAAGAGGAGGCAAAGGGACTACCATCTTGGATTTTATAAGAACATTGATTTAGAGGTACTGGTGTGGGTTTTGGGTAGTCATGAAAGGAGGCTAGAGTTTGGCCCACGGCTTGTGTATGAGTGGAGGCCACTATGACCAAGAGTAAAAGAGGAAACTGGGGGAGGTGGCTGTAGTAGGAGGTGAAGTTGGGAAGCAGTAGTGACGTCAGGACAAGGTGGTGATAGTAGAGAGATAGACACTGAGGCAGTGGTCAGCACAAAGGGGAGCGATGCAGAAGAGCTATGAAAGGTACCATTAGCGCTAGAAACAAGATCCAATAAGACCATAATTAGTTAACAAGCCAAGGAGAATTTAGCGGGCCGGGATGACCCTATGGCAGGCTCAGAAGGTGGGTAAGGAATGAGACTGGACCAGTGGACCAGGGAGAGTAGTGACCGTCCCGAGAGGGAAAGTAGTTGGAAGGGTAGGTTTCAGGCAACCCCTCCCAAGAACCTTTCTCTATCTATTCTTTTTTTAATAAATCATTTTTTATTGAGTTTGCATAATAAAACAGCATAGCATAACATAGTTCCAGTACGCAATCCAGGACCACAATACTCTTCCTTACCAATGCTGGCTCCCTCCCCCCTCCTCTGGCCCCTCACGGATCGGTATCTTCCCATTTTGAGTGGTGTTCAGACATCGTCCTATCCCTCCACCCCTTCCCTTTTCTCCCAGATCTTCAGGTGCTTCACAGTCGATCCTCTGTTCCTATAGGTTTTCTCAATCTATTCTTGACAACCACGCTGAAGGACTCAGCCATTCGACCAGTCTGGTCGCTACTTCATTGGAATAATTCAGCAGGCTTAGAACACAGATCATTTAAACAATGGTGGAATTTATGAGGTCTGATAATTTATTCTGAGGTGGCATGGTGGAATACTTCTTTCTTCAGTGTGTTTTTGACCCGAAGGTAGTGTTGGAAAACTGTAATATCATTCATTTTTCATTCATGAAACTGTGCAAGAAAGCTATTAATTTAGTAATCAGAGTATGCAGAGTGGTGGTGTTAAGTTATTTTAAAACCGAATTACCACAATGTGAAATTTTCATAGTAAAATGTACTTTTATGAATTGTTTCAGAAGCATCTTTCATTGGAAGTTTGCATGTTGCAGTTTTTCTACGCTTATGTTCAAAGGTGAGATATTACATTATTTTAATTTGCTGTTTACAAGAAAAAAATGTAATTACGTGATCCAATGCTACTTATCCATAATAAACTACTTAGGCGAGCCATGGTTAATGTTATGAAATACATTTGACTAGAACTGGAGGTATATATAACTCTTACTACTGGAGAAACATCCCCAAAGTTCATTAAGTGTGATCATCATATGCAAATGTACAGTGAGAGTCTCCCAAACAATTGAACCTTCAGCCATGTACAACATATTCAAAGTTCTCAGAAATGGTGTGATAATTAAAGTCTCTGATGCAAGTACATTCATTACCTGTCTGCTGTAAGTATCTCAGTACCTGTTTGTAACAAACCCATCAGCCCTCTACCTTTTAGTTTAAACATATTGTATACCAATCTTAGTGGAATGTAAATAATCTGCTCAGCAAAGTATAAAGCAGTTCGGATTTAGCCACCCCATTGTGGCCTTGCTTAAGGCCTGCCTCTATTTCAGGCACTTTCTCTGTCCCCTTGAACTAATGGCATGTTGCAGCAGCCAGGCCTGTAGCATGATTTTTATGAAGGCTAAATAATAAAGCATTTTTAAGTAACCATTATTGAGGGTCCTCCAGCTGTGGCATTGAGAGTTGTTTCTCTCCATCAGTTATGTTTGTTTTTTCTTGCTGCACTTGTCTGCCATGAAACTGTGTTCCAGTTAAATAGAGGCAAGCAATTTTCATCGCAGCCACAAGTGGACAGAGGGGCAGCTCCAGCCATAGTATGTGATACTTCCATGTGCTACGTTCGATACACTGCGTGTTCATTACCTCCTACATGTGCTCCTTTTTCTCCCCTGTGTGTTTTGTGTCAATGCCTTGCTGTTCGCGATTCACACACTTATTGTGGAGGTGATCAGTGCACAGTGTGTCTTGTGGAGCATAAGGCCACTCTATGACCGAGACTACAACTTGCTGGGTGAGGAGTTACAGGCTTAGACCACACAGTGGCTTACAGAGACCTCAGCCCCCCACCCAAACCCTTGTGTATGCATTCCTTCCTCTACCTCTGTGCTCCTGCTTCCCCACATTGTGCTGCTCATTCCGTGTGCCTCTTCTCTCCAGGCGTATGCTCATCCCTCTTGTCCTTTATCTTACCCCCCTTTGTGCTCCTCCTTCTTTCTCTCATCTGTTGCTTCTGTGCACTTTCTAAATGCACGGAAATTAAATAGTTAATTATGAGCCAAGTCTTTTCCACTTCAGCATCTCATGCACTCCTTCCACTTTTATTCTGTCCTCATACTCACTCTACTGCCCAATTTCCTTGTGCACTCCCACATATTCTGGGCTGCTTTTACACACCATATTTTGCTCCTGCACACACCCCTGTGCTCATTACTTGCCCTGCACATGCTCCTTTCACACCTCCACAGTGGTCAATCCTCACTGCTCCAGTGCCGCCTAAGCAACCCCCCAACCCCAGTGCGGCTCAGTCTTTCTTCCACACCTCCAAGTTCTCTTTCCATGCCCCATTTGGCCCCAGAGATTCATCCTCACCCAAGTGGTTTTTCCTCGACACACCAATGGTGATGTGCATACTAGATGGTATCTCAACCCTTAAATTATTGCAGGCTCCTGGGTCTGATTGTTTATCTGCTGCAAACTTCAGAATCAACCCCAGCTTGTGGGCGCTGATAATTCATCTGTTCTTACAGAAGGTATGAAATACAGGCAATCTACTCAAGGATTGGACCAGGAGTATTGTTACACACGTTATTAAACATTATACAGATAGACATTATGCATAACGGCTCCAATCTGAGCTGCCAATGTTGGTTAGGTAAAACAAGATATGCTGCAGACAGATAATGAGTTTAACTGCCAAGGCTTGATGGGTTTGAGACTTGAGCAGAACAGTAGCTACTATTGTAATATTGCACTGTTATGGTTTCGCTGTTTGTAGGAGTGCTCCAATTAGTATGGACTATTATTTAGTAATCTTCCATGTTATATGGAGGGTTTGTATATTTCTTTACGTTTTGACAGCATCAGCAAGGGTTAACTCTGTTCAAAACTGTAAATTGGGGATTATCAGTGCCTTTGTTGAAACGTCTTGTCACATTGCTTTGCAGGAGAAGGACTCTTTCCTAGTCTTTGCACTGCATGCCAGTTTTATTTCAAGCCTTGTGCCACCAGCGGCGGTAAGCTTGGCAGCAAGGTTGCAGGCCTTCGTGCAATGGTTGTCTTGTGTGTGATAGAGATGATTTTGAAAAAAATCCTTGCAAGGAAAGGTAGCAAGACCACGCAAAATTGGAGAGATGTGGTCGAATTTCTTGCAGCCTGCTATGAGGCATGTTGCAGCATGATGGACCACCCTATAGAAGGGACAGGTGTATTGCAGAGGGCCAAGTTTATGGCAGGGAGCCAGACGGGGAGGGCGACAGTGCAACCACGTGTGTCTTCTCTATTGAAATTGACTTTTATTAAGACGTAGAAAACCTTTGATGGAACCTCCTTTGGGCAAGACAATATTTTCCTTCAGCATGTCAAAGAAGCGTGTAGCCCTGCTACCTTAAAATCTGCAAACAAACTTGTGCACAAAAAGATTGTCTGGGTGAAATATAGAGGTCCATGCAGTAGACATTCATTATACTGTTACACTAAACTAATTAAGGACTTTGAAAAGCCATGGAACAGAGTCCTGCAGACCCTCAAAGTAGAGGTCCACATAATGATTTTTTAGGGGCCTTAGCAGATAACGGATGGATTTCCCACAAGCATGTTAAACACACTAGAATGCTTATTGAGAAGCGTTGTAAAGGGGGTAGGCGGTATAGTCCACAGTATGCCGTGACAATTTTTGAGGAAACTTAAGTGCAAGTATTTTATTCATTTTTGATATTTGATATAGGCCGGACCTAGCTCCACAGAGTGCTTTTTATGGAGTCTCTTGTATTGAGAGCATTTCAAACATGAGATTCTGTATAATGAACCGTGTGGTGTCGTTTTGAAACCAGTTTACAGAAAGAAGAATGTGATGGGGAGTGGGCATGGTAACCTATAATTGGAGCATTATCGAATAGAACACTATACTTATGTTTTTGTATTACTTATTTACAGTATATTATTCTTAGTGTCAGTTTAGAGCGGAGGGAGACAAAAGGACTTGCTCAGAACCACACATTGATTTGGTTGCACCCAGATTAGAACTGAGGTATTTGGTTTCAATGGTCAGTAATTTACCCACACGAACTTGTCTGCTCTCAGTAGAACAATAAGCCTAAAATCAACTCTATTTATGCAAATCCCATGCTCCATCAAGTCTACTTTGCGGATGTAGACCTGCCCAGAAAAATGTATTGGTCTTCAAATGTAACAATATTTTATTATATTTTTTATTTGTAAGTTTATAAAGCGCCGCAACCCGCAGGCATCGGGGCGCTGAACAAGAAGACAAGGACAACAGAAATGTAACGGGACAGGTAGCCATAGCTCTCAACCATTTGTGTCGCAAAGGCGGGTGAAAACACCCGATTTTGTTTTTGGCGGGTGAGACGCCCGTTGGAATGAACGGGCGTGCAGGAGGCTTGGCGGGTGAGTCAGCCCTTTACAAGGCGGGTGCCACCCGCCAAAAGCGTGTGAGTTGAGAGCTATTGGTAGCAGTAATCAGTGTTGAGTGGAGGTGGATAGTTGCTGTTTTATCTGATTAGCATACACATTAGACAATCAGTAGAGACCTTGATAAAAATTAGTTGTGAATCTTTTTCACCTACAAATGCCAACACGAGTAATGTGCAAAGATAAAGGTCATTGCATTACCTTTTGCATTCAATCACCATGATAATTAGGCAATAATAAGCCCCTGCTCGTCAGGGTTTATTGCTATTGGTATCCCGGCACGTTGTACCGGGATACTAATAGTGTTTTTTTTTTAAAGTTGAGGAACAGCGTGTTTGCTGTTTCTCAACTTAAAAACTACAAAACAAGATGGTCACCATGGATGAAGGAGAAGGGAACTACACGTAGTCACTTCTCCCTTTCTATGGTGGCCATTGCTGTGTCCGGGATGCCCCGGGCAGGAATACTATTCCCAGTGCCAGCAAGGAAGCACCAGGTAAGTGGGGCAGGGGTGGAAGGGAGTTGACCATGTGGAAAAGTGGGGTGGATGAGTGCAGGGTTGCACTTATCTCGATCACGGCAGAGGAAGATGGCGGCCTCCAGCTCTGAGGAGGCTTGGTGCGGGGCGTTTTACCACATAGTAAAACCCCAATTCTGAGCCTCCTGATTGGCTCGGAGGCTGCAATCACATCCTCGCTATGTACTAATATGAATTAAAGCATTATATGTCCATTGGGACAAGTATCTGTATAAAGGCACACACAAATGTGTTTGGGAAGGCAGGGAGCTGGCATTAGTGCTCATGGTGAGTATAGGGAAGGGAATTGTTTTACAATGGGGATATGATATTATGATTATGATTAACTTTATATTAGGGCTCCAGGGTCTACAATAGTTTAAAGAAAAGTTAGAGGCAATATGTTTTTCCTGGTGGTCCAGCTGGGAGTAAAAGAATCACAGTCGCATCTGATTTTTTTAGAGAGATTTTTGTGGGACAGAACACAAAATCAAAGAGTGCCACCATGCCATGTGAGTTTTGAGGGATACACATGATTTCTGCAGAAGAGGTTACAAAACAACATCTGAGAGCAGTTCTAGATTTTCTGTTGGGCAACAGAAAATCAGAGTGACGTGTGAATTGTGCATGTTAGAACACAAAAACAGTGACACATTAACACAATCACAGTGCTTGGCAAGTGATATCTGAGGAAGGCAAGACTAAATTACAGGGTAACGTAGGATTGTTTCATATGATCAAAGTACAGTACCAAGATAGCAATTGCCTGAGCACAGTTTCGTTCACAAACAGCCTTGGAGTTCTCACAGTGCTGTCAGTGCAAGCAGGCATTCTGTGGCAGGAACATTGTCACCACTGGAACAACATTGCACACTACAGAACCAGTACTTGAAGGCACAGATAAGCATACACTCTCACCACAATTGAGTCCCATTGTATTGAATTACTTCACAGTGGATAAGCCACTGCACCATGTTGCCACCTGCAGTCTGGGTGGGGCTGGTGTTGATGCCAATTCACATGGTCCAGCAGAGATGAGATACACAAATGTGACACTCTCTTCCCCAATGCATCTGGGGCTAAAACAGAATGCTATATTAAGCGTTTGGCAGCCCATGTAATGGGTGAATATCTACTTGACACATGTATTTGAAAAAGGATAAATCCCTTCAGTTTGGCTTGAGTAAGTAGGCTGTATGTTCAGCAGTACTCATATGATGGGCCATTGAACGCAAAACCTGTATCTCTGCTAGTTTCCACAGCAAAATAATGTTTAGTGCTGCCTGGGATATTGTGTCTGGCTGCAGGAGACATCTTTCCCAGTCCCCAATCTCCAATAATAGACATTAATTAAAAATTAACCTGAACCCATCCTGACTATGACGAACCTCTGTTCCAACGCCAACAGCAAGACATTGGGCATACAGAGGATGATATGTTACCCATTATGTCTCTGACACCAGTAAGTATATTAGGGGCAGTGGGTGTGGGAACTAAGTCTGATACTGATAGCAGCGGTGGAACATTTGTGAATAACAAAGCTTGTGATGTTGACTGTCAGCGGGGCACCAGGATTGTATTATTACTCTAGCAGAACCACAAGCTTGCACATGAAAGTTCCTCGTTTCCTCAATATTTCTAGCTCTTATGTAGAGCAGAGCCACTGTCACAGTTTTTCAGGCTCCCACACAAAACTGAGCCATTCTTTCAATTCCCACGTTTTTCTGGCTCACCCTTAGGTTAAAGCCACTTTTTAGGCATTCCCATATAGGGCAGTCACACCCTCAAGGCTGTCTTTCCTTCCACCTGGCCTGCCCACTGACAAGATGGAAGAATGTTGTTGAAGCTTGTGCCTCTACACGCCATGCTGTATGAGTATATATCCAGCTGCCCTGACATACATCTATGCAAACTACATTGGCTTCCTCCCCGTGCCAGGCTACTATTCGAGACTGCATGTATAATCTAAAAAGCAGACACAAGTAGCACACCAGCGTACCTGGTGGCTATGTTCCGCATATCTGGTGGCACACACTCCTCACAGCAAATTGGCCAACCAACTTGAATCACAACTTGTCCGCAAAGAGTGGACCTGCAAACAATCCTTCGAATGGATTGTGTCCTCCCACCTATTCCTCATCTTTGATATACTCTGATATCTTGCTTGCAGCTCGGAAACCTTTCTCAGCATAGGGCGCCATACGTCGTCATCGACCTTGTATCCTTTGAGAGCCTCCGTCCTTCTCGAGTATGACGTTGATGCTGGTATATAGGGCCCAACCCTTGCCCGTTGCCTTCAGTTCTGTTTTTCCGCACAGCTGCTAGAAACGTTTTTTTGCCTCAGCCTGTTATTTACTGCGTAGCTAAGATGTCCATAATCGATCCTCATCGAGCATGTCCCTGGTGCCTGGGGGTGGGCCACAACGTCGAAGATTGTGGCCTGTGCCAGTCTATGACTGGAAAAGCGATAAAGGAGAGGAAGGGGAACTTGCTTTGGGCAAACCATCCCTGAGTTTGTTTTCGGTGACCCCCACAAATGTTTTGTCCGAAGATAAGAACCCAAGATGGAGATCTCTGCACCGGGTCAAGAGGCACGGTAAATGTTCAAAGCGTGCGAGATCTTGGCAGCCCTCTCCGTCATCTTCGAGGAGATCAAAAAAAAGGAGTCATCACTCCAGGTCATCCTCTATGGATTCCTCGTCCGAAGAGAAACTGGTACAATTTCTTTAAAAGGGGGCTATTCAAGCGGAACTGGAAAAGTTCTGCTGGCAGATGTTATAGGTGTTTGAGAAGGCGGCAAATGAAGACGTTGGAAACACCCGATCCCATTGCTTGAAAGGCCAACAGGGTGTCGTCTATGAAAACCACTGACTGTGCACCTGAGGGCAGGGACAGTAGCTTGAAGGCTTTGAAAGGATTTGATGACCTCAAAGGCATCTTGTGTGCCTCTTATGGCATTGACGCCTCAAAGGGATCCTCCTTCTCCGACTCATTCGTCAGTGCCAAAGAAGTCCAAGTCGAGTCTATCAACACCAAAACAGTCAGGGTCAAAGCCCTCGAGGTCTTTTCAAAGGTTTTTCAATCCCTGGGAAAAAGATACTTCTTTAAGTCCATGGCCTCTCTTTATGAGGAAGAGGTGGAGGAAGAAAGCCCTATTTATAGTTTTTGTATGGAATACGGCACTGATGGTGTTCCAGAGGAGCTAATATCCCAGGCATCTAAAACGAGAGACCTTGTGGACATCCTGCAGGATGCCAGTGGTCTAGACAACTCTCCCGGGGTTAATGTTGGCACTCCTGAAGGTCCAGGTCATGCTGATGCATCTTAAAGGTTAGTAATGGCAAATGTTATTGAATACCTTGGATGGGGTAGATCATCTGTTGAATATGAACAGGATGGCCTAAAAGATATTTTGGACAGGGTACCTCCTAAGGACCAAGTCCTTCCCTTCCATACAGCAGTGAAAAGGAGTTCTAGAGTACTGGAAACATGCAGATACCATCCCTGTGGTTCACAAGGATTTCACACAAAAATACAGACCCTTGTCAGTGGATCCAGAGTTTCTTTCGAAACATTTGAGTCCACAAAGCCTTGTTGTGCAAGCAGCTACTTCTGCATCTAAGGGAGCAGCCTGCCCCATAGTCCCTCCGGACAGGGAGGGTAAAAGGCTCGATGCCATGGGAAAGAAAGTTTTCTCTGCAGGGTGTATGACACTGAAAACAACAAATGCAATTTATGCTATAATGAAGTTCACCTTCACTTTGTGGGAGGTGATAGCCATGGCATCTGAACACTTCACAGAGGGTGAGGAAAGGGATTGTTCTATGAGCATTATTCAGGACGGTAAAGATGCTATGTGCTAATCATTGCAGTCAGGGCTAGACACTGCAGATTGTATTAGCCGTTATATGTCTGCTTGTACAGTGCTTAGATGATTTGCCTGGCTTCGTAAATCAGGGTTTGCTTCTGATGTGCAATCCAGATTATGGAATATGCCGTTTGAAGTGTCTTACTTGTTTGGATCTAAAGCAGGCGAAAGTCTTGAAAAGATGCAGTAGTGTAAAGCAGCGGCAAAATCTTTGACTCCGGCCATTAGGCAGCCCCAACAAGGTCGAACAGCTCCATCTACTGCTCTGGGATGGAGAAATCGTTTGTTTCGTTACTATTCCTCAGTTAGCAGAGCAAGATGTCAATTTAACCAGAGGGGATAGAGAAGGCAACCTTGAGGCAGTCGAGGACGTACAGGCAGAGGAGCTGCAGAAGTATCTGTTGCCTTGCCTTCTGCAGCAACTGGTGCCACAAAACCACTTTGAAAACTTGAAACATTCAACAGTAGTGGGAGGCAGATTATCCCAGCATCTGAAAGAATGGCAAAGTATTACAACAGATGCTTGGGTAGTACAAACTGTCACCCATGGTTACTGCCTCCCTTTTCTAAAGAGACCACCAGACTGTCCCTCTCGAGACCAGTCCTTGAAAGTCCCAGATCCGCTCATTCAGGAAATTCAGAAACTGTTGCAGAAAGGTGCAGTCGAACAGGTACCTGCAGCAGAAAGCAGTCAAGGCTGGTACTCTCCTTATTTTCTGATCCTGAAAAAGGACAGAAGGTTCCAACCCATCTTCGGCTTGCGATGCTTGAACAAGTTCCTCAGGAAGGACAAGTTCAAGATAGTCACTCTCTCGCAGATCTTCGAGGCCCACCAGCTCCAGGATTGGATCGTGTCATTGGATCTTCAGGATGCTTATTTTCATGTGTCAATTCATCTCAAGCACAGGAAATACCTGAGATTCGCTGTTGGCAGTTCGCACTATCAGTTTTGAGTTCTACCATTCGGGCTAACTTCTGCCCCGAGGGTTTTCATCAAAGTGGTGGCAGGGAATCTACGGAGGGGGAGGATTCACATCTACCCCTACCTGGACTATTGGCTGATTAGAGCTCGTTCACCTGAACAAGCTCTGGAACATCTGGACAGCACCTGTCATTTGCTCTACAAGCTGGGCTTCTCCCTCAACTGGACTCTTCCTCAGGAAAAGCTTCACCACCCGAGGTGAGCGCTATCCACATAGCACAGATGGTAAACAAATTTCAAAGTGCCTCAAATCTTCTGGCCTTCAATTTTCTGAGGTTGCTCGGTCTCATGGCATCTTGCATTTTTCTGGTGCCAGAGGCCCATCTGAGAATGAGGTCCCTTCAGTGGGCTCTCAGGACTCAGTGGTCACAGTTCTCTGGCAGGATGACAGACCTGGTACGGATCCCGAACAGGGACCTGCAGGATCTCCTGTGGTGGTCCGTCAAGGAGAATGCGTTGAATGGTTAACCCTTTTGGCAAACATGGCTGGAGATCACAGTGGTTACAGACTCTTCCCTATCACGTTTGGGAGGTCACACCAACGGTCTAGCAATCAGCGGACACTGGTCTCCGTTGGAGTCCAAACTGCATATCAACCTTTTGGAGAAGAGGGCAATCAGACTAGCGCTGATGGCCTTCCTGCCCTCTGTACAAGGAAAGAGTGTCCTGATAATGACAGACAACACAGTGGCCATGCATTACCTCAACAAGAGAGGGGCTGTGGGGTCACTTCCTCTGTGCAGACAGGCAATCCAGCTCTGGTTGTGGCATTGCAAGAAGGAATCTCTCTGTCAGCAGTTCATCTGGCCGGAGAAGAAAACACAGCGGCGGACACTCTGAACAGGCAGAGCACAGTCTCCTACGACTGTGAGTTAGCTCGGGAAGTCCTTCAAGAGATCCTCACCCTTTGGGGAACCCCACAAAAGGATCTGTTCACAACCATTGTCAACAGGAAGTGCACACAGTTCTGCTCCAGGGAATTTTCCCGGGAGGAGCTCTAGGGGACGCGTTTGTAGTGGACTGGGAATGTCCACTTCGGTATGCGTTTCCGCCAATCCACGTCATTCCTCAAGTTCTCAGGAGGCTAAGAACATTTCAGAAATCCCTGATCCTGATTGCCCCGGACAGGGCCAGGACGACGTGGTACCCGGAACTTCTGGAAATGTCCATCTGCCCTCAAATTCATCTTCCACAAAGAGACCACCTTCTCTCGCAAGAGGGGGGGCGCAATCTTCATCCAGATATCAGGACCCTCAATCTCCACACATGGTTTCTGAGAGGTTGAGGTACAAAGATTGGGACCTTCCGGAAGATGTCATGGAGGTGTTGCTTCCGGCCAGAAGGCCAGCAACAAAATCTTTTTATCGCTGCCGGTGGAACACATTTTGCAGCTCTGTAGAGATAAAGGAATTGATCCATTTAGGTGTGACACACCATCGGTTCTGTCTTTTCTACTATATTTAACCCATCAGGGGCTACAGGTTGCTACAGCCAAAGGCTATCTGGCTGCTCTGTCAATTTTTAAGCGGTCTCTGGAGCAAGCTTCCTACTTCAAGATTCCTATAGTCATCCAATTTCTGAAATGGTTAACCAACATCTTCTCACCGGTTCCTTTTATTGTTCTGGTCTGGGATCTCAACCTGGTTTTAAGCTTCCTGATGGGTTCTCCATTTGAGCCATTACATTTTTGTCCACTTAGGATGTTGTCTTTGAAAACTGTATTCGTAACAGCCATTACTTCTGCTCGCAGAGTGAGTGAGCTTCAAGCCTTGTCTTCTAAACCACCATTAACAGTCTTTCATAAGGACAAGGTAGTTTTGAGGGTTTGTCCCTCTTTTCTGCCAACAATAGTGTCAGAATTTCATTTGTCACAAAAGATTGTTTTACCGGCTTTCTACCCCCATCCTCATCCATCTAAAGACAAGAAAAGATTCCATAGACTTACCCTGGAAGAGCCTTGAGCTTTTATATCAACAGGGTTTCTAAAATAAGAGAGGATGACCAACTATTTGTTGGCTATGCGGGCCATAGAATGGGACAAGCAGTTAATAAACAAACGCTGTCTCAGTGGATCATGCTATGCATATCTGAATGTTACAGCCTGGCCGGGAAAGAGGTTCCCAAAGGTCTAAGGGCCCATTCAACCAGAGGTGTAGCCACTTCTTCAGCCCTCCAGAGAGGGGTACCGCTACAAGGCATCTGCAATGCTGCCACCTTGTCTTCTGTGCATACATTGGCGAAATATAACTGTTTAGATTTACTTTCGGGCCAGGAATCCAGATTTGGAAAGGCTGTGTTCCTCACCTCCTGTAACACACTGCTATGAGAGAATATCAAAGATGAGGAATACGTGGGAGGACACAATCCATTCGAAGAACACACTACTTACCCCTGGTGTTAGGGAGAATTTTCTGATAAGGTTAATTTCCCAAACCTAGTGAGTCCCCCAGCAGCTTTGCTGGATTTTTGGGGTTTGTTTTTTTCTCCTGCTAAGAGTGAGACTCTTTTACTCCCACTTTTAGACTTGGTTTAAGGTATGTCCTTGACTTGTTATGTGCTTATGGGCTATGGGGTTTCTTTTTTACTCCATATTATATCATCTGTTTTTCTGTATGTGACCCCCAAACATAGACTCCATACCCTGGGACTGACTACTGTCTCCCAGGGCATGTAAAGTCACCATTGGCTTTACTAGTCCAAAATTGTGAACAGAACCAGTACAAACCATCATATTGTGGAAGTACTGGTAAGGGGTAATTCGATTGCCCCTGGGTCTGTTTTCGAGGGGGCACTGTCCCGTCCCCCCTAGTCGAGTTTATGGCTGGAGGCAGTGGTTACCACGCAAATTATTCCTCTGGAATATTCTCTATGGGATTTTCCCATTGATTTTAAATGCACCACTTTTTGGTGCAATGTTAAAGATACCGTCGGTTTATTTATTTAATATTAAAATCACCGGTTGGGTCTTTTTTCCAGAACACGATTCTAAAATGGCGTTTGTGTCCCTCTCTGTATCTTTGACCAAAGTCGAGCCCTTTGTTCCACTATTTTGGCGGGCTTCTCCACAGAAGTCCTCCAAATGGTGCCATTCTGTCTGGGTTCCACAGGAAGGGTGGAGGGGGGGAATTGGCACCCTGGACTGCGTTGCCTTAGTAACCCAAGTCGCACTCTACTCTGATTGGCCCAGTGGTGAGCCGCCCAGGCTCACCACTTAGCATGTGTGATTGACAGCTAGGCTGATGAATGGGGGTTTTTCTGCATAAAAGCAGGGCCTTTGGGACTGGAACTTCAGAAGTCGCCACAGGACCTAAGAATCCGAAGAGGGAAGAAGCTGAGCCACCTGCAACCGACGACACCACCGGTGAAGCCCTGCTGCAACGAACTCACCACTTTTCCAACGACAAGAGAAGATCTTCTGCTGGAGAGTCTTCTCCCTTTGAGCTGGTAGGACCAAACAGTTCGCCCTTTTTCGCTTCCAAAGACGTCAATTGGTCGAATCGCCCGTGCCAAGCACCCCGGCTGCCGGATAGCCAAGCTCACCACTTTTGACTGCGAATAAAAGGACCGCACCTTTTAATCGGGAACTCCGCGGCTGGTTTCATCCCTGTGCAGTGCAACGACTCCACGTTTCCTCCTCGACGAGATCTTCTTTTCCCCTAGTCGGAACCACAAACCTCAACCACTGCCAGAACAACTGCCCCCGCTGGAGCTTCCTTCTCTTTAAGGTACTGTGTCTTGCCTGGCCTCCCTTTCTACAGATTGCTAAAGGTGACCCTTAAATCCTTGGCTTCTAAGCTGGGTTAGCTCCAGGCCTTCTAACTATATCTTTTGGCTCACCCCAACCTCTTTTTAACACTCTGCAAAGACTTTCAGTGCACTTTAAAGCGTGTGATCCAGGCACAGTTCGCTTTGCTCCATTTAAAGTGGGCCTGGCCTGTGAACTTTGGCTCTACAGTATAACCTGCCTTTCTCCCCTTGCTCTGAACTCTTAAAAGTGTTGGGAACTGTTTTATTTTATGCTCTGCCTTTTCTCTCCCTTTTTAACCTAAACTATTGGAATGCCATCTAGGTTAAGCGCTCACTTCTGTCTTAACAAATAGTTGTGCTTTAACCCTGACTTGTCTGATAGTTATCAAGGGAGGTGTGTATACTTACCTGACTGTGTTTTAGATTACTTATCATTTAGAGTGCTAGTGTATTGCCTAAAGTGTGTTTTAAATAAATAACTATATACTTTTTATACAACGCTCTGGTCAGTGTTTGTTTGCTCTACTGTGTTTTGACCCTATTGTGTATACTCTGCACCCTGCCCTACTCTTCTTGAGAGACGTCTGACTGCTCAGCCACAGCTACCAGGTAAATCTGGGTGCTGCAGACTGCTACCAATTGGGTTTACTGCTGCTCCTGTAGTCTTAATCTGTTTGCAGTGTTCCCGCAGGGAACTGCACAGGATTCTGCCTAACACCTGGTAATGTTCTTTCAAACTGGATGTTCCTCCCATGTATTCCTCATTGCCCCTCCCAACCTGCCCCTCTGTCAAGGAGGATTTTCCGTGTTTTACACCTTCCTCTCCGTTAACGCGGAAGTATTCTCATCTTCGAGACTGCTGTGCTGTGAGAGGAGAAGCACAAACTGAGGCAACGGGTGCGGTGCATGTCATATATACCAGCGTTGACGTCATACTCGAGGAGGACGGAGGCACTCGAGGTACATGAGGTCGACGAGAACGCACGGCACCCTCTAGAAATGTTTCCGAGCTGCAAGCAGGATATCACAGTATTTAAAAGATGAGGAATATGTGGGAGGCTCATACACTTGAAAGAACATTGCCTGGGGTAAGTAATTTGTTCTTCTCTCATCATACAGTTACTCTCTAGAGCTTTATCCCAGTATCAGCTCGGAAGTTCCCCAAAATTCTCCAATTTCACAACGCTCTCAAAATGTGGCTTTTTCAACAGCACCTAACCAAGGGCTAATCCCAATGGATGCACAGACCACAACTCACAGCACTGTGCTACTGTTAAAAGATGCCAGCTAGGTCACCGCTTTAAACAATATCACAACAGTCTGAAGACAATATATGCATTGTGTTCCAGTAGGCTGCATTAGATAGCCTGCCTTTTCTCCCCAAATGAAAACCAAGCAAAGACCTCCACACAATGATGCAGGTGTGTTTGAACAGTCCTGCTCGCAACTCTGGTAGTGTTTGTGCATATGTGTGCTCAGATTGTGGGGGTGTGATGCCCTAGAATGTTGTGCATGTCTAGTTACCTACGAAGTGACAAAGATGCCTAATTGCCAGCATTAGAGCATGTTTTAGTAGCTGCAGGTACCACAAGAATATCATAGGTGGCATAGCGCTGCCACCAATTGTGGTTATTGTTAGTGTAGAGTTTCATTTTTATGCACAATCTCCTCTATATGAGAGTCCCCTAGCACTCTTTGCTGGATTACTGGATGTTTGGTCTGTTCCCACAACCTTTTCTCACACTCACTCATTCTTTTATCCTATCTTTTGGGATACTTTGTATTTCTTTTTGTAACTCTCTTGGAGAAATGCTTTCCGCCAAGTTCGATTGCATCTGTCATTGATGTTTGCTACACACAGCACCCTGTGAAGTGTGGCTGGGAGCCCCTTGGGCTTCTCTTTTTATTTTCTGTTATTTTCCTTGTGGGAAATCATGTTCTCAAGGGCAGGAGTATATTTAGTATCCTTCCTAACTTTTATATTGTGAGATCAGCACACCCCATCTTATGTGGAGTGCTGAGAGGTTACACTATATCCCCTTTCTCATTGCTCCTTTAATTTTTTGGTTACAGTGATGAGCAAACCTGAATGACTGGTGGCAGTGGTTTTATCCTACCTACTGTTGCACATTAACTTACTCCCTGGCTGTGCTACAGCCGCGGTAGTGCAGAGAAGGGTCACCATTGACTAAAATGGTGACTGTATTCTTTTTTTGCCATTTCTCATTTGCTTGGACCTTCTTCTGCCCTGCTGGATCGGGGAGGTCCTGGTTTGACTTTTGACTTCAGTGGAAATCCTTTGTGAAGCCTGCCAAAGCTCCAGTGTATCTGTGAGGACAGGAAATGGGGGAGGATCCTGAGACTCTGCTGTTCTTTGTCTTCTGCTGTGCGTGCCTGGAACCAGTCCTAATTGGGGGGCTGGCTGTCCTCAAACAACAGCCAACACCCAGAGTTTGAGGACAGCGTATGGGTGCTGATTGTCTGGGTTCCTGGATATAAGGCTTGGATCCTGACGTGGAAGACAAGCTGACCTCTGGAACAAAAGAACTGACGAGGAAGAAGAGGAGAGATGTCAGCAGCCACTTTCAGATGACCGGAGATGCCCTTTGAGTAACCGCTACTGCTCGACCCCTTCTTTCAAGTCTCAGGAAAACTCAAAGGGGATGACTCTCCCCTTTAGACTGGTGAGACCAATCAGTCTTGAGATGACCTGCATCTAGAGCCATCCCACGATAAACTGTGAACCTTCACAGGCTGTGTTAGGCAGAATCCTGTACAGTGCCCTTAGGGACTACTACACACAATTAAGACCACAGGTGGCAATACAAGTTTTACCTTTGGTACAAGCCTGTACTACTATGTTAAAGTGGTAGCAGTAGCGGAGCAGCCAGGCCTATCTCAAGAGTATATGAGCAGTAGCAGAGATTACACAGAGGGACCACAATTACTGTGACTCAAGCAAACACTGACTCAAGGTTTCAGGTAAAAAATATAAGTACATTTATTTTTAAACCATTTGTTATAAACACGACACTTCTATTAATTCAAAAACCACACGTAAAATACACTACAACTAACCAATTCACTTTGTACGGTATACTTCAAGGTAAGTATCCTGTGTTTTAGCAGACTGGTGTTATGAAACAAAAGACGTTACAGTGTATACACTTGCGATCACTTTTTGACAGTAATGACAGTTCGGTCTTACTAAAGAAATGCGTATCCGCGGCAAGAAATGTTACTGGGGTAAAAACACACTTAGCACCTGAGATACCCAGAGAGAGGTGGGGGGCAAAAATCATAGGCAATACTTTTGTCAAGGGAGACAGAATCAGGGAACAATCTTAGACAGAAATTCAAAAGTCAATAGGCCGTTGCCAGTGTCAAGTGGAACCGGGTTCCTGCTGTCGAGGATCACACAGTCAGATAGTTCACGATTCAGCGTAGCCAGGAGTACTTGGATATATTGTCAACAGAGGAAGCAAAAGTTATAAGAAGGAGGGAAGACAAGGACAAGCCTTGGAGGCGAAGAACAGGGATTCACCCCAGATTCCTCGGGCAGAACACAGTACCTTATTCAAGGAAGAAGCTGGTGCCACAACAGTTGTTCCTGGTAGTTTCCTGCAGATCCTCGGTTCCTGGAGCTTCGATCCGAAGGAGGATGTCTGGAGGGGTCTGCACCACACAGGGATGACGCCGGCGGCAGCGACGGTGAATAAAAGGTGCGCTCCTTAAAAAAATCAGGAGAGGCTCTTCAGATGGCTATCCGGACCACTACAGCAGTGTGCAGCGATTTCAACCACAAAGAGGATCCTCTGGCTTTAGAGGATGAGCTGGTTATCACCACCAAGCTCAAGGGAAGAAGACTCCGGACTGGATCTTCTCTGGTCGTCGAAGGGCAGATAGCTCAGGACCGCAGCAGGGCTTCACCGGGACGGGATAGTTGCAGCAGTCGATTTCTTCTCCGCTTCTCTTCAGTTCCTTGTAGTTCCAGTGGCGACTGACTTCTAGCCCAAGAGACCTGCCTTTTATGCGAAAATCCCCCATTCACACAGCCTGACTGTCAATCACGCAGCAGGGGGGTTGTCCGGCCCGGACAACTACCTCAGCCAATCATGGCAAAGTGCAACTTGGGTTTCCTAGGATAGCCTGTGTAGGGGGTGACTTCACCCCTCCCTCACATTCAGCCCACCTAGACACCCAGGCGCCTAGAGGAGGGCTTCTTGGCAGAAGCCCGCCAAAAGACAGTGAACAAAGAAGGCAACCCTGGTTTGCCGTGCAAAGTAAAACACAAGAAGGACTTTAACAAAAAGAAATGGCGAATAAACCTGACCGGAGCTAAAAAGAAAAAGTATTTGGTTTAAGTTCGAGGCTAATATAATAGCCTAAAACAATACCACGTTTATATAGTATATTCGTGGTAGAAAAGTTAGGGTAGATACCACTGCCACCAGTCAAGTCTAAATGTTAAAAGAGCGAAACGATGCTCTAGGAGGTACACATAGAAAAGGGCTAAGGATTAACCCTTTCCAGTACTCCATGTAAGATGGGGTGTACTGGATCTGTGGTTAAATGACTAAGTAAAGTTAATGGCAACTTTACCCTTTTTCTGGGGGACAGTAGTCCGCTTCAGAAATGGAGTCGGTGGGAAGTCTAAAAGACAACCCTGTGTCACTGCACTGAAGGTGCTCTGTAACACACAAAAGAAGGGGGCTACTGAAGTGGTGTACTCCAGAGTCCACAATCACAGAAACAGATGAAATACACATGGCAAAACACAGGTAAGAGTGGGAAGAAAGGGGTACAGTCTTACCAAGTGGAAAAAATAAACTCCAGAGATCCAGCAAAGCTGCTGGGGGACTCACTAGGTAAGGGAAATTAGCCATTGAATGGTAATTCTCCCTAACAGGCTGCAAATCACCAATACCCTGGGACCTGTGGCCACTGTGCAGTGCATCATCCTACAAAGATCGAATCCTCCCGATACTTTGAGGCAAGATTACACTCTTTGAAGTCCCCTCACCAGCGTGCAGTACCACGAACGTGAGACAAATCAACCGGGCGGAAATCGTTCTTCACTGGTAGTTCCCCAAAAAGCTGCCAAAATCACAGAACCCCGAAGAATCCTTTGCTGGAAGCCTCTTTACTCGACTGCTGCTGCAAGATCCACTCCAGTCGCCCTCTGTGCCTGCCTTGCTCCCTCCACAACAGCAGGCACAGGCTGAGTCACCATCTACATCACACTGGATACTGCCTGTTACTTCTCCTCATCTGATACAACTGGCTTCTCTGACACCGCTTCCTGCAGCGCCTTCTCCTGTGCCTCCCCTTCAGACTCTCTTCTAGTTGAGCCTCTGTCTACAGTTTAGCCTTTCCATCAATGCCTTATTATCCATCAGTTGCTCAGCCATGGACCCTGTCGAGTCAGCCATGTCATCCTGAATTTCATTTAGGATCTTTGCAGCTATCCCCCGCCCCCTTCTCCAACCATCTGGCTACAGCCTCCCCACAACACCTGTGCCATGCTTTCTACCTGCTCCTGCTCCACTGAGGTTCCAAATATCGATGTGGCTTTACACCAGAATGGGCAAGCCACCCTTAACAAGCAGGGTGTTGTGCACCTCGCTCTAGACAAGAATACTGTCTCGCATACCAGCCTCCAACTTCATACCAACCACCTCCAGCAACTTGTCCATTCCTTCCAGAGACCCAAACTGATCAGAGTACGGCCCTCTTGCAGTTTATCTCAGTTTAGAGACCCCAATGTACCAACAAGTCAAACTGAATAAAAGCAAAAAGACATAAATTACAAACAACAACAAAAAAGGGAATGAATTGCCAAAGATAAAATAAAAGGCAAAATATGAGATTATGGAAAGTGAAATGCAGAAAATCAAATCAAAACTTCTCTCTTTGTCTTCTTTTTTGTCTTTTTGTCATTCAGGTACTCGGTCCTCAGCAGGTGTCCAGCCTGCAACGGGCTATTCCCAACTTCAGACCCCCACGTCCTACTCCTATGTTGCCTTAGCCCAGACCACGGTTGGCAAGCTTGTTCAGCGTGTAGCTCACTGTCCTCGAAAGCGCTGAAGAACAGACCAGCCAGGTGGAGGGAGCTCTTCCAGAAGTCGCCTCCAGAGGACCTCAAGAATTTTGTGAAACATCGAACCAGGCCCAAGGTAGGGGCGATATTCTCCATCGCACCCCGCAAGGGAGACTCCTTCCCAGGGACTCTCCCGCGCGGGAAGGACTGGTCAGGTCCTTCTACCAGCATGTGCACCGAGGCTGCTGCAGCTACCGGCCTCCGCTCCAAGGGATCTTCGGATCATCCTGGTGACAGTGTTGAGGGACCGGAAGGTTCTTTTACCGGGTCTTCACCCGAGGGGCTCCGCCCTTGTACCAGCACCATGGCCAAGGGGCTATGCCCTAATACCGGCAATACGTTCGAGGGGGCGCCTAAACACAGCTCTACCGACCCCCGGGTCGAGGGTGCCACACCTGCCGGGCCTAGGCTCGAGGAGCAGGGTTGGCCTTGTGATCCACACGCAAGAGTCTTGGACGAGGCCGGGCCCAGCGGGCTGAGCAACACGTCGCAGGCACGTGGCAGGCAGCTCGACAAAATGGCCACCGCGCCAGTCAGAGGCACCGGTCCGACGCCATTCCAGAAATTCAGTGAAGAACGATTGTCAAGGTGGGACTGGCCTCAACCAGGTACGTGGCCTACAGTCTACCCCTCTTTTGCGCAGGGCAGCTTTCCTTTGCGTCCATATGGGCAGGGTATGCAGCGGCTCCAGCAGCTCCCTGCTACCCCGTCAGCACCCCCTGTCACCTCCTCGGCCAGTGAAGAGGTGCTCTTCGAGAAGTTCCTTTGCCTCATGAAGTCACCTCGGATGGGGGTTATCTTCAAAGGCACCATCAGGGAAGTCCTTCCCGCAATGCTAGCGGCACCACAGATGCCTCCGCCAGCGCCCAGTCCCCAGAGCAGCCGCCTCCTCCGGCTCCCCAGCCGACTCCTCAGGTGGCTCAGTACCAGCCACCACCGCCTCCTCAGCCTCCGGCCGTGGTCCCCATCCCCAAGCCTCCGGCGCCAACTACTCCTCCTCCACAGGATCCCCCAGATCCACAGGATATGGATGAGAAGGAGGATCCTGACACGCCATCCTCAGCCAGGGCCTTCCACAAACGTCTTGCTGGGCTGGCAGAGTATCTGGGCCTGCCCCAGCCCGAGGCCGATCAGCCGCAGAGGGAGTCCTGGCTGAAGTCCTCACACGACGCACCCTCTGCCAAAAGAGGGATTCCAATGCAAACCAATGTAGTCTCCCTGGCCAAGAAGGGTTGGCTCAAGCCCCACTCGGCCCAGCTGGTCAATCGACGCCTGGACGCCAAGTACAGGCAGATGGAGGGGGATACACTCTTGCTCTCGGCCCATCCACAGCCGCACTCCTCAGTGATCGCTGCAGCATCACTGTACTCCAAGCCTTAGTCGTCCCCAGCCTCCTCCTCTGTGGCGCTGCTAAGCAAGGAGGAGAAGATCTTGGAGGCGTACAGCAAGAAACTCTATTCCAACGCATCCTTGCATCTTCGTCAGGCCAACGCAGATGCCATGCTGGCTGTCGCCAACCAACGATTGTGGTGGGAAATTGCAGACTTCCTTCTGGAACTTCCCACCCAGAGCCAATCACGCTTTAAGGCGGAGCTAGCCGAGGCTAAGCTGGTGGAGTATGGTCTCATGGAATCTACAGTGGCCCATATTAACACCTCTGGCCGTGCCATCTGCATTGCCACAGTCATGAGAAGGACAGCCTGGCTCCGGGCAACAAAATTCAACCCGGACATCCAGGAACACATTCCAGGAACACATATTAGATCTACCGTTCGAGGGGGGGGGGCTGTTCCACTCCTCCACAGACGAAGAGCTGGTCAAAAAGAAAAACAGCTCACAAATGGCCAAGTCTTTATCCATCCTTACAAAGACCACGCCCGAATCGTACACCCAATCTCAGCAGCGCTCCGAGAGAGGTCATACGTACAGAGGGTTCCGAGGCTTCCAGGAACGTAGATCCAGGCTGACAGACCGCTCGCCGTCTCAGAACCGGCACAAGCAACAAAAAGGTGGCGGGGGTAAGGGCTTTTTCCAGTCCCCCTCCTCCGCGACAGCCTCCGAGGGAAAGAAGGCACGACACGCCCCTTCGGGTCCACGTGTCTCCAGGGAGGGGGGCAGGCTTGCTCTCCATGCGCATTTCTGGCACCAGAATTTCACGGACCCCTGGATCCTCTCCGTAGTATCCACAGAGTACTGCTCCCTATCCCAGCCTCTCCTCCCTCCTCTCCTCCACTCCCACAGGTTGGGACAGCAACTCTTTTGGCGGAGATCCGGTCGCTCGTAGAGAGCCAGGCAGTGGAGGAAGTCCCAGCCTCCCAGTGAGGCTTTGGCTTTTACTCCAGGATTTTCGCCATTCAGAAGAAGAACCAGGCGGGCCTGAGAGTTGTGCTGGACCTTTCCACTCTCAACCTCTCCTTACCCCTGCAATAATTCAAGATGGTTACGCCAGCTTTTATAGCGGAGACATTGGACAAAGGAGACTGGATGTGCTCCCTGGACCTGAAGGACGCGTACCTGCACGTCCCGATCATTCTTTCCTCCGGTTCAGGATCATGGGCTATCATTTTCAGTATAAGGTCATTCCGTTTGGCCTCAACTCGGCCGCCAGGTTCTTCACCAGACTCATGAATGCAGTGGCGGCCCTCCTCAGAGCGCAGGGCCTCCACATTTACACATACCTCGATGACTGGCTCATCAGGGCTACATCTCCGGAGGCGGTTCACCACTCTTCCCATGCCCTTATGAACACTATGAAGTCGCAGCTGCAACCCACGAGACTCTGACAGGCCTCATCTGGGACACTGGCTCCCAGAAGGTAATTCTTTTGGAGGACAAAATCTCAGCTATCAAGAGGGCGACCACCCACTTCCTCAGCAGAGAAGTGACCTCGGGATGGTGGTACCAACATCTCCTCGGTCTAATGACAGCGGTCCTATTAGCTGTCCCGCACACAAGACTAAGGATGAGGAGGAATCAGCTGCACTTTGCGGCCTCATGGAACCAGGAGCGTGGCTCTCAATCCGAGTTTATCAACGTTCCTCCATCTCTCCCCCGGACCTAACTTGGTGGTCCAGAGACTGGAACCTACGGATGAGCAAGTCATTCCGTCCGCCCACTCCACAGGCCAACGTCACCACGAATTCCTCACTCGAGGGCTGGGGAGCCATGGACTCGACATGAGCAGCAGGAATACCACATCAATTGGCTAGAGCTGAACGCCATCTGACTGGTGCTCAGGGCCTTCCTACCACTTCTCAGGGGCAAGGTTGTCCTCATCCAGATGGACAACTCGACCAGCATGTACTACGTCAACAAGCAGGGAGGCACCAGATCCCCTCCTCTGTGCAGACTGGCGATCAGCACGTGAGATTGGACCCAGGAAAACAACATTTACCTCACGCCAGTCCACCTCCCGGGGGAATACAACCTGGAAGCGGACAGGCTCAGCAGGCTGGGAGCGGTCAATTACGAGTGGCAGCTACACAACCTTGTTATTCAGGAGATCTTCAGCAGGTGGGGTCACCCCCAGGTGGATCTCTGTGCCACCGGGCACAACAAGAAGGATACCCAGTTAGCATCCTGGCAAGGTCAGGGCCCCGGCTCTCTGGGAGACGCATTTCATCTCCAGTGGACCGGCATAAACCGGTCTTACCAACTCATCATTCTAATAGCTCCATGGTGGCCGGCCAGGCCATGGTTTTCAGAGCTCCTCAGTCTTTCAGAAGTGCTCCCAATTCACCTCCCGACGGGCACAGCACATCTTCTGATGCAGCAGGGGGGCACAGTCATCCACCCGGCGCCAGGGAAACTAGCCATCACAGCGTGGTACCTGAGCAGGTAACGCTTCACACCTCAGCCTCTCACAGGCCAATCTAGAGATCATACAGGGCGCCAGGAACAAGGCTACCAGGGCCCAGTACCAAAGCAATTGGACTAGATTCTGCCACTGGGCAGACTCCAAGGGAATCGACCCCCTGGCGTGCACCTTGGACGACGTGCTCTCCTTCTCGGCGCACCTCGCCCACTCAGACATGCAGGTGGACACCTGCCACACATATTTTGCAGCCATTGGGGCTTACAGGAACTCACAGGAAGGCATCTTCTCCTCCTCCAATCCCATCGTCAAGAAACATCTGACAGGGCTCGCAAGGCTCTACCCGCCCGTCAAGAATCTGCACCCGGTGTGGGACCTTAACATACTCTTGGGAGGGGCGCTGTTGCGCACGAGACGGAATGGTCGCACTTGTGTGAGCTCCTGCGACGACCAAGGCCTGGAAGCCAATAACATGAATAATTTGACTTGGTTCGCATGAAAAACGCGAACAATCCATGAAGCAACACCTCATCCAACTGCAAGCGAAGTCCCGTGAAGAAACTCGCTCAACTGACGGAGCCGCGCCGTGAGAAAGATCATACGGCCAGGCCGCTGCAGGAGGAGGGGAGGAGTCCGGCGACGGCGGCGCGGGCAGCCGAGGACGCAGAGAAGACACAGCGGGTCGGGTGGGGGGACGCGGGCGCTCCGGAGGCCGTCGAGCGCCTGCTGCCTTTCCCCCCTCCGACCCCCGCCTGGGCACGAAACATCCGGAGGATCGGAGACAGGGCCGCGTCCCGCAAGGTAGGAGGGTGCGGGTGCCTGGCTGGACTACTGCTCCCCCGCGGCCAGCAGGGGTACGCGGCTGCGGTCTGGCCGTGGGCGCTTGGGAGGTCCGCACCGAGGGATTGGGCCTCCCTGCGCTAACGGACATCTGGTGAACTGAGGGAACCCGAATACGAGACCAGCGGGGTGATCTACCTTCCTGCCCACGCATATAGGCGCCCGGGCGTGTGCCCCATACCACATCCCTTATAAAACCGTGGACACTCGGTAACCCAAAGGGACCCCCACGGCTGGCCCGAGTGCAGACGCTCGATAACTGGGCACGGACATTAAGGCACATTTGAAGGAGGCGGTGGTCATCGGAGGCGGCGGGCCTGCGGCGCTCTGGAAGTCACTGGTGGTGGGGGAGTGTTGCGACAGCCAGCAGCCCCACGTGCGGGATAAGAGCCTATTACTCCGCGGATTTGAAAGGCAATGCGGTGTATCTCCCTGGCCCACTGCTATCACAGACATCACACCTCAACGCGCCGAGAGGGCACGGAAGAATTTGGGGCCAGAGGAGTTGTGGAGCTGATGGGAATGCTCCCTGTTGGTGGCTAACGTGGTCGCAGCGATCACTGCGGCCACATAGGTCCAGTGCCGGAGGTCAAGGCAATAGGTGGGGCGGAAGGAACTGGAACGTGCTCTCTGGCCACGGCGGTCGCATACATCAGGCTGGAGGAAATACCACAAGCTTCACGCATAAGCAGGCTGCGGACACTAGACAATCTCCAGAGCCTCGAGAGGGGTGGAGGTGGAGTAGACTCCGTACAGACAATGCCCAATCGTTCTGGTCAAAAGAAAGTGAAGGGATCCATTGAAAGATTCACGAAAGCACTCGACAGAGGAGCACAACCCTCGATGTCTGAAGACGTGCCACCAAGTGAACAACCGGCGGCTCAAGCGGCCATGATGGATCCGCAAGCGGTCTTCCAAGCAATGCAACAGGGATTTGCCGCGCTCAATGTCAAATTGGATGGTATAACAGCTGATGTCACATCCATTAAAACCAAGCTAGACAAGACAACAGCACGCATTACAGAAGCGGAGACAAGAATATCCGGAGCCGAAGACGCACTTGAGGCCTTGAAGACCACGGTGACTACAATGGCGATCGATCTGGGAACAGTGAAATCTAAGTGTGAGGATTTGGAGGCCAGGTCTCGACGGAACAATATCCGCATTGTCGGGGTTCCAGAGGAAGCTCTAAAGGGGTCAATGGAAAAGGCAGTGGAAGACCTCCTCCGTAATCTACTGGGGGACCCTGGCTGGTCGGCAATGTTCATTGTGGAAAGGGCACACAGATCACTGGCACCCAAACCGAAGACTGGGGCATACCCCAGGCCTATTATCGCACGCCTGCTCAACTACAGAGACAGAGATCTGATATTAAGAGCTGCCAGGGAGAAACAGGAATTAAGGTGGGAGGCCAGCATAATCCGCATTTTCCCAGACTTCACGCTGGCGGTACAGCGGGAAAGGAAACTGTTCACGGGTGTAAAGAAGCTACTACGCGAACGCCAAGTAAAATACGCCATGCTCTATCCGGCAAGGCTCAAGATACAGCATCAAAATAAGACATACTTCTTTACGTTCCCCGAGGAAGCGGCAAGCTTCGTTGAGACACACATCCCCGGCCCTGTCGGGAGGCTTAGAAACGAGGAAGACGCATGAAACATACGGGAGACAAAATACTACTATGGTACTGATTCAAAAGGGACTGCGAACAGCTAACGCCCCCTATTGAGGGGCCCCCATGTGGGAAAATGAACACTAAACTGAACAATCACATATGCTAGCTCCACCCCCATGTGCTGACATGTATGAGAGTAACAACGGAGAACCAGTCATATTGGGAATGACGATGAGAGGTCCGGGCAATGGTGGTCGCTACAGCCCCCCCTGTAGCAGGTGCACGTTAAATGTTGGGAGGAGGAAGGGTGGGATCAATAAGCATAGTTAAAGTTCGGGGAACTATGAGGGAGGGGGGAGGGGATGGGCAGATGGTTTGGGATGTTAGTTATGAAAAAGTTGAGGTTAAAATAAAAAGCGCACAAGTCTTCGACACTACAACTATTAAATACACAGTTAGGTTACACATCCAAGGAAACGGTCACAATCAATGGTTAGATAATGGCTAGACCAGAGACTGACGGCTTGAAAATATTGAGCTGGAATGTACGCGGTTTGGGTATCCACATGAAGAAGAGAAAGATAATAGCATACATAAACAGGCTAGGCCCCAAAATAGTTTTCCTACAGGAAACACATCTAGGGCCCCAATTAACTGGACATCTAATCCCGAGTTGGGGGCCTCATCAATATTTTACAACCTACTCGAGAAGGGCGAGGGGGGTAGCGATCCTTATTCATAAATCACTTCAATTCCACTGTATACATTCAGAAACAGACCCTGAGGGCAGATACATATTGCTACATGGAACCCTTAGTGACAGCGAAATAGTCCTCCTTAATGTGTATGGGCCGAACATAGATGACCCAGAATTCTATGCTGGAATATTCGAGAAATTGGCAAACTACCCGACGGCCCATTTAATCTGCGGGGGGGATTTCAACACCATCCTTGATGTGAACCTGGATCGCACGTCAACACGGGCTAGGACACTCACCAAGGCGGCACAGAAAATACACCTTCACATGTCTGACCTCGACCTGAGAGATGCATGGAGAGCGCTAAATCCGTCCAAAAGGGAATACACATTCTACTCCTCTGTCCACGACATGCACTCAAGAATAGACTTATGGCTGGTTGACAATGAGTTGCTGGGTTGGGTTACAGATACACATATTCACCCCAGGACGTATTCGGATCACTCCCCGATACAGCTAACAATTAAAATTCCCGGAATCAGGGCATGTAGGCCACCATGGAGGTTTAAGCCCCTGGCTCTCCAAGATCTCTTCTATAGAAACGCAATGGCTAGTAAAATACAGGAGTTTTTTGAGATCAATGAGGGAACGGTGTCTGGTCCAGCAATACTGTGGCAGGCATTCAAGGTTTGCATCAGAGGCAGCTCTATAGCTGTTAAATGCGGAGTCCTGAGGGACATTAGGGGCAGACTGTCACGACTAGAAACACAGATAGCTACCTTACAAACTCAATATGCACACTCTCCGTCAGCGCAAACAAGCGCTGACATTAAAGCCAGACTAGATGAATACAAGGAAGCAGCGGAGCAGGAGATCCGCTACTTCGACAGACCAGTGGCGGCACGACGGTATGGGGAGGGAGAAAGACCAGGGAGACTGCTGGCGAGAATGGTAAGGGGAGAGAGAGGCATGACAACGATATTGTGCGTACAGCAGCTGGATGGCACAGTGACCACTGAAGATGCTGAGGTGAAAAAGGTATTTTACGATTTCTATAAGAAATTGTACTCCCCTCAATGTGACAGTACTGATGCGGAGATAGACACCTACCTATCCCAAATACCGACAACACTTCTGGCTGACGCCACCAGGGAGTCCCTCGAGACCCCGATCACGGAGGCAGAGATAGCCGAAGCGATAAAAGCGCTGCCCAACGGGAAAGCCCCAGGCACAGACGGTTTGGGAGCGGAGTTCTACAAAGAATTCAGCGATCTCCTTGTGCCCAGGTTATACTCTGTGTGGATAGAGGCCTTGAATAAAGGAGAACTCCCTGAAACAACAAGGGAAGCAGTTATCACGCTATTGCTCAAACAGGGGAAACCGCCAGAGGAGTGTGGGTCGTACAGGCCGTTGTCGCTAATGAACACAGATGCGAAGATTTTCGCTAAAATGCTGGCAACCAGATTATCATCGTTAATGCCATACATGGTACATGACGATCAGGCAGGTTTTATTATGGGCAGATCCACAGCCACCAACATCAGACGATGCCACAAGATACTAGCAACAATATCCCCAGAGACCCAGGGGGTAGCGGTCTCGCTGGATATGCAAAAAGCGTTAGATACGGTTTTTTGGCCCTTTTTATTTGGGGTGATACGCAACTACGGCTTTGGTCCCAATATCATAAGGTGGATTCATGTTTTATACGCTCACCCTTATGCCAGGATCAGAATCAATGGCGCCTTAACGGAAGTCCTGGAACTGTTGGGAGGCACTCGACAGGGTTGTCCCCTGTCGCCACTACTGTTCGCTCTAGTGATAGAACCGCTGGCTGACATTCTCAGGGCACGTTATAGCGCATACGGAATATGGTTGGAAGGCAGGAGGCAGATCATCACTTTATACGCCGATGACATTTTATTATATCTTAGTAACCCGGACCGCACACTGGGCAAGGTGCTGGCCGAGGTGAATAAGTTCGGCGGGTATTCTGGATTGAGACTCAACCCTAATAAATCGGAGGTATTCCCACTCACGAAAAATACAACGGAGCCCAGGGACTTATGCGGTCTCATATGGAGCCCCAAACATATACTCTATCTGGGAGCATACATAGCGAGGACGGCCCAGCTCACACGAACACTAAACTATAATGCATTGTCTGACTCCCTGTGTGCAAAAATGAAGCGCTGGAGCACCTGTCCTATATCACTAATGGGGAGAATAGCCCTTGTTAAGATGATCATACTGCCAAAACTTTTCTACCTGTTTCACACAGTCCCGGTGTGGCCAGGGCGCACACTGTTTTCCAAGATGAAGAGTGCCTGCACATTGTTCGTCTGGGGCGGGCACCCCAGGCTTAATTGGAAGACATTAACTAACGCATACCAACGGGGGGGACTGGCTGCTCCGGATCTGGAGCTATATTACCTCTCGGCGCAGGCTTACTATGCTGCATACTGGGCCGCAAACTTCATTGACCCGGGGCCGCAGCCACATGACCGACAAGCTAAAGAATCAATACTGGCTCTGCATAAAATGCTGGAACCGGCACCAAAACACCATAACTCCTTAGACCCCACAAAGGTGACAACCACAGCATGGGCTAAGATAGCGGATATATTTGGCAAGGGCAGGCTGTATCACCCGAGTATGCCGATATGGGGGGACCCGCGTTCACCATTCTCTCTCGGGGGGGGGGAGGTGGCTATGCATTGGAATTCCAGAGGGATTGCGCAGTGTGGCCAGCTGTTCCGGGATGGGCTATTTGCTACATGGGACGACCTAAAGGAAGTAGTGGGGAACACGAATAGACACAAATGGCAGTACCACCAAATTAAAGACTCCATGCAAAGGGCTTACCCCTCCATTCCGAAAGAACCAGAAATAAATATGGGGCTGGGTTACATGTTCACAAGTGGGACCCAAAAAGTCACAGCTGCTGCACTCTATAAAATCATAACCCAGACACGCCCAGAAGGGGTCCACCAGGCCAGGACCAACTGGGAATTAGACTTGGGGCAACAAATAGAGGACTACGAATGGACGCAAATATGTATGCTGACCAAAAGTATTTCATGCAACTCCAGATATAAGCTTATACACTATAAAATAATACATAGGCTGCATTACACACCTGCAAAGCTTCAGCGAATCTACCCCTCCACCTCGGGATTGTGCCCGAGGTGCCATGCTGAGGACGCAAATATCTACCATATGCTTTGGGAATGTATAAAATTGAAAGAGTACTGGAGGGAGGTCTGTGCTACGCTTGATGAAATGGCGGATCTACCTGTCCTATGGACACCAAAGCTATGTATGCTGGGTGTGGTGGGGAAGATGAACCCAATGTGGCGTAAACTATTAAATTTGAGCTTGCTAATTGCCAAAAGGGCAATATTGTTAAAATGGAAAAGTGTAACCCCCCCAACTAAGGCAGATTGGGAAAAAGACATGTTGTGGACCAATGACACTGAAGAAATGTATATAGACTCTGTACTACCCATAGCCAGACCCAGAAATATATGGGACCGGTACAAGCAGTACCTTGCGGACAGGGCTATAGCGGAAGAACCAGCATCGGAGAATACCTGATTGTGTAACATTATTGAAGTGTAATTACGTTGGAATGGTGAAATGTATGTGATCGACTTGTGTGCACCAATAAATAAAGTTTTTTAAAAAAAAACATACTCTTGGGCGCCCTGGCGCACAAACCATTCAAGCCAATGGCGTCCGTGGACATCCGGCTGGTTACCATCAAGACGGCTTTACTAGTCGGCCTCACCTCGGCTTGTAAAGTCAGCGAAATCCAGGTGCTGGTTGCCTCGGAACCATATACTACCTTTCACAAGGACAAAGTAGTCCTGCAGACTCACCCGGCATTTCTGCCCAAGGTTCCCTCTGATTTCTACTTGAGCGAGGAAATGGTCCATCCTATGTTTTTTCCCAATCCCAAGGACGAAGCACAGAGTGCGCTGCACTGCCTGGATGTCAGGCATGCCCTGAAATTCTACTTGGACAGGACCAAGGGCCTCTGGAAATCAGGCGCCCTGTTTTTCACTTTCGGAGGCTCCAGACTCAGGCCTCTAAGGCTTCCATATCCCGCTGGATGGTCTCTGCCATCAAGGAAGCGTATGGGGGCCAGGACAAGCCTCTCCCGGCCAACATGCATGCCCACAGTCAGGGCCAAGGCAGCGGCCCTCGCATTCCAGCGCCATGTCCCTTGGCAAGTCATAAGCAGGGCAGCCACGTGGGCCTCTCTCTTGGCTTTCTGCAAGCATTACTGTTTGGATGCCGGCTCTAGATCTTATGTGGCTTTCGGACAGGCGGTTCTCCGGAACCTATTTGCCTAAAGAGGGTCTCCTCTCCACCCTGGGGCTACAATCAGTTGTAATCGCCCATGCAGTATTGAGGAAAGGGGACGGGACGTAAGAGTAATTATAAGTTACTCGCCGTAGTGACTAACGTACGCTTAGTCCATAGTCCCCTTTCCTCCATACGTCCCAACAACCTCCCCCGAATAATACTGGTGTCATTAGGCAATGTTAAATCTATTGTCGGCGCGCCAATGGGGACTGAGATGTGGCGCCGAAGGGTGGAGTCAGGGCAGCGCATGCTCCCTGGGCCGCACCCCTGCGCGCCTCTAAATTTAAAGGCGAAGAAGGTTTTTTTCTGGTGAAAAAGGTTCCATCTCCCGTCCCTTGGAAGGGACGCCCATACAGTATGGAGGAAAGGGGACTTTGGACTAAGAGTCGTTAGTCACTACGGTGAGTAACTTATAATTTACTATGCGTGCAAATAGAAAATAACAGAATAAAAGACAAAAGAGTACAAAAACACTGCTGCCACCCCCACCACCTTTTCCGCCCCTTCTCAAAGTCTCTTGATCACCATTGTGAAACTTGGATAAATTGTGTAGTAAAAAGGTTGAATGCATGGATTTGTGGGAACGAGGTGGACAGATAGGATGGACTTTACCTCATCAGATTAGAGCACATTGTGGACATTTGTTACATGCTTTTGCTTCCTGATTCCAATGTGGTTAACCTCGAGCTGCCGAAACATGTGAATGGGTGGAAGATTTTGAATTAATCTGACCCACTGGCATGCTCTGGGCAACTTTCCACACCAACGGTTTTTAGCCCGTCTGCGCCCGTCTGCGCCATTGTTAAAGGGGTCCAGCCATATGCATATCAGTCAGGTACTGCCACCAATGGAAGCAGCCCTGCCCGAACTGCTAGGCCAGGTCCCGTCTGCACAAAAACACAAGCAACCCCAGACATGTTTTGGCCTTGTTGAGCCGCCTTAGTGAGGTGCAGCTTGGTTCACTATGGTGCAGCGAACAAGTGACCCACGTCTGGGCATACCCTCTCTCACATAGGGAGACAAACTGAAACAAAAAAAGTGATGGGTGGAAAATGTTGAATTAATCTGAACCACTGGCATTTCTCTGTGCAACCTTCCAAACCACTATTTTTTTTAGCCCATCTGCGCCATTGCAAAAGGGGTCCAGCCATATGCAAATCAGTCAGGTACTGCCACCAATGGAATCAACCCTGCCCGAACTGCTAGGCCAGGTCCCCTCTGCTCGGAAACACAAGCAACCCCAGTCATGTTTCGGACTTGTTGGGCCTCCTCAGTGAGGTGCAGCTTGGTTCCCTATGAGCTGCCAGCATTGGCTGCAGACCATTTGGTTGCCCACCAGGTGAGTCAGAAAAGATAAGAGCCCCCCATAGAAACAGTAGGCCAGCCGAAATCATCCAAACCTCAACTTGTCTTACAGCCAAGTCCCTAAAACAGATAGTGGGTCTTCCCTGGTGGACAATAAACCCTTTGTTTTAGGCATTGATAAGACAGATGGCAAACAAAGCTCAAAAGGCTTTTGGGAGTGGAGGGATCTTACACACCAAAGAAAGATTACACATTGCAAGGGTAAGACTTTGGTGATACAGGCTGCCACCCTGGTGATTCAATTGGATGATGTACACACAGATATCCCCTTTTGGATTGTTATGTTTTTCATGTGTGTTTGGCCACATCACCAGGAAGTGTTAGATGAGATTCACAGATACACGTATGTGTTTATATGCTGTGTATTTGTTAATGGCCAAGGAATATCTGCACTGACAAGACCCTAGACTTAGTACGGCAGTAGAAGACTGGTCCTTACAACAACAGTGGGATATGGTTTCCATTTCTCCATTGCCCACAAGAATGGTGGTTGGACGCATGAGAAAATCTCAAATAGACATGATCTTTCTACTTGGCTGTATCCAGGACATCTAACAAATTCCTTTATCCCAAAGATGCATCAACTTAGAAAAAGCCTCCATTTGCAAGTCTGTCTACAGAATATTCAGCCAGCTGGGGACACACTGCGGCTCAAGTTTGGCTGTGTTTGACATCGTTGGTGCCCGTGACTCTGGATGTGATATCATGGGTGGGATATATGGAGACAGTCGCACCCTGTGACCTCAGTTCCTTTTTTCTGCACACTCACCTGCTATTTCAGAACTCCAACAATTCCTTTATTTTGACCTGTGCCATGTGTCTCCCAAGCCGCCTGGTGGTGCTAATGCAGAATAGTGTGGGAAGCCGATTTCAGTGTTGTATGTACCCTCACTGGCTCTGGTTCTCGTGACTTGCACCCAAACAAAGCACCACAGAAGTTAGCTGCTGCCAGTCAATATACTATAAGGCCGCTAAGGAGACTATGTTGAAGGTCTTTACCACTCTGCACAAGAACAGGAAAAGGTCAACCAAGTCCTTGTCCCCATCAGAACCCTAAGCATCAAAAGGCGAGAAGTCTAGTTCAAAAGCCAAGAAACTGAAGGCGTCTCAGTCCTGTTAGGAGACTGAGAAAAAGACAAGAAAAAGTATAATGGATGCACGTCTTTTTTTTCCTCAGTGAATCTTCCTGCCGATGCCCCTCCGCTTCTACAAAGAAGTGCCAATGGAACTCCAGAGAGTTGGGCTCTCACTCTGAGGATTTACCACCTGCACTGTTTCAGACATTATTCCTTATTGGCATCCAGCGTGTGGGAGTCGGCCAATCAGGAGGCTGGAAACAGGGGCTGATACTCGCGATCTTGCCTGCGTTCTAAGCCGCCTGATGGGCGGCTCCCCCGCCGCCATCTTCCCCCACCATCCGTTCCCACTTTTTAGTTCTTTTCAATCTCAACCCCCCTCCCTAACCCTACTTACCTGTTGGTTGTATCCGCGCACCATACCACCGCAGCGGTTTGCTTTTCCGGTCGCCATGGAGTTAGAAGAGGGGTTCCGTACGGAGCCCCGCCTCTACAACCTTGGCAGCCATCTTAGAAAAGTATTTTCATTCATTGAACGAGAAATGCGCAGCATCCTGTTCAATGAATGAAAATGCTTTTCTGTTTTTTTTAACACCCTGGATTACCGCTTTAGTAACCCGGAGTGCTAATAGCATCAGTAACCCGTTCCACAAGCTATACCGGGGAGTAAAACGCCCCTTGCTCAGTCGGTTAACTCGGCCAGCCGGCCGTTTACCCCCAGTATAGCCCATGGAACGCGTTACTAACACATTAGTAGTACCTCTACTTTGGAACAGTGGGAGGAATTTTATTTTAAGATTCTGGGCATCTTTGCCATTGGCTGGATGCCAGCTACTTCGTCACTGGTAGTGAAGCAAGGCCCCACTGCACATTTTAGGATTTGTAGGGAGGACCCAGTTTGTCCTGTCGCCACACATGTGAGCTTAGTCCAGGGCTTAGATGGGAGGTTACCGGTGCCTATCAATGCCATGTGGCTCCTCCTTTTGGCCTAGTAACCTCGGCACAATGTCCCTTGGCAAGGCTATGATGGCAGTCCCTGCTTCATTTCTCTAGAAGAGCAGTAGATCCATACATTCGCTCAATGTGGAAGACCAGGGTGAGTTCCCTGAGGAATTGTAAGCGTCTAGATGCCCTTGGGTGTTAGTTTGCGCTCTACAAGTCCTTCTATAATACAACATGATGTTGTCATTGGTCATCTTGGCTTCCAACATATGGAACACCTGTGGCTTTGGAATGTCCCCAGAACTGGATTCCTTGCAGGCTACTCCTTGTGGCTTGGTACAGATTAGCATTCCTTTTCAGGGGACCATTGCATAGGTAGCTGAATGCCTAGGAATCACTGCAGCCTCAGTTACCAAATAGCAGCCTGACCTAAATGATATCCTTTGAACTTGGTTATTCCAGACTCAGCCCTTTCTGCCGATGTGAAGTCTGTGTGATTAAGTCCCGTGTTTGAAGTTAGTAGATTAGACTGGGTAAACCATGGGGGCTGGTACCACCATGTATTATTTAATGTAGAACTCTGTGGTGGCAAAGGGAGAGGGTCCCCCGAACTTCTCAGCCCATCTCTAAACTGTCATGATCCTCCTACCCTTCTGACCGTTCTCTCTTTGACCATCCCCTGCTATCATTTTAGGCAAACTAACATGTTGAGCCCGGTTCCCCAAACATTCCTTCCCTACCTTGGTAGAACCCCAAGGCCCCCATGTTTGGGCAAAAATATATTTTTGGGGTTTCTGCTGTCACTTCTGGGACCCTTACACTTTTTTCCTTTTCCTCTTAGTTCTAGGATCTCTGCCCTCTTCTACTGAAATCCCCCGGCACTGCAACCATTTCGTATTTGGTCCCATTGTAGCCCATATTCACCCAGAGTGCAAGCTGATTTAATGCATTTGTAGCCCACTGTACCTTATTGGTAGCCATTGCGAACTAAGGTACATTTTAGTCCTGATCTCAGTCTTTTTGTTTTTGGGGCCTTTCTTTGTTTAGGTAAACCACAAGTCAGGCCTAATATTGTTGTTGTGGGCACATGGGCTTGCTACTAGCCCAACCCTGCACATTCCATAATGGTTTGGGCTCTTCTGAACCAATCCCTGGCCATAAAATGGCCATTACACATCCTTTGGGTTGACCTGAAATGTTGGTGGTTTTTGATGCACTGCTGATTGGAAGGCCACCAAAATATTTGTTGGGAGCCCTTGTGTGTGATTTGAGCCCATGAGTTTATAGGTTTTTCAAGAGGAGACCCTGACCCTGCCCACAGTTCGGTTGGATTTTTCTGAGAAGGCTACAGTTTTACTTACCTGCTGGAAAGATGTTGGTGCTGAAAAGCTGCTGCTGGATTTTGAGAAAATGTTTGGCCATAGTTACTGGGCTTCTGTCTCTGCACCCTAGCTAGCCCGGATTTTGACTTTCGCTTCCTTCCTGGGCAGTCCTCTTCCCTCCCCCTGGTCACCCTTGTGGGCTGGGCCTTGCATACTGGGACTGTCGCTGGGCTGTTCATCCAATGTCTTGGTCATTTTACCGCCTTGGTCAACTACCCTGGTATAGGAATCTGCCGTTGCCTAAACTGCCCTGGTTGTTGGGCTGTCCTATGTTGCCTACAAAGTCATCTTCATCATGGGACAGTGTTCAGCTGGCTGCCCTCCTTTGACCTCAGATCCTTCGGAATCCGTTATGCCGGTTTCCACTGTCTTCTAGAAATCATCCTTGCTGTTTCTTTCACTCCTCTCTGGTGAGTTTTACACTTGAAAGGACCAGGTTTTCTTCTTTTTCATCATCTGGATCGTCGTTGGTTGGGGTTTCAAGTCCCTGGCTAACCGGATCCTGAAAACCACATCTGAAAGGAAGTGTTGTACTCATAGGGTTGTCAGTCCTTCCTAAACTGTTTTTTCATGATTCACAACAGTGAGTACTTAGCTTTGGGCTGCATGCTGGTGGATTATTAGAGATACCTACCCTCTGGTTGCCCTGTGGTAAGTGGTTGAAGATCTCTGCACGTTCCCTTCTGTCATGTTTTGGAAATTCGTTTGTCGTGGCTTCATCCCTTCCTGGGCCTTTTTGGCCTGGGATTTGACTCTGGAGCTCTTCAAGTCTGTCTGCTCTGGCACCCTCTGGAATCGGTTGCTGTCTTCTCCGCATCCGTGGGGTAGAACTGTTACTTACTTTACTTTTCCCAATAACTCCAGCTGTGTCTATTGGCTTTGCCACAGTTATTCCTACGGGGGAACTTTTGAACTTTTCCTAAAGTGGCTTTGTAGGTGCTTTCCTGTCTCTGGACATTTTTCCTATGTCTCCCTTGGATCCAGTGAGTTTTAGGTGTTGGGGTAGTCAGGAAAGGTACCACTGAGAAAGAAGGGTTCATGTTGCGTGTGCCATATTTGTGACTGTGGGAGTGGCGAAGCTGGCGCGATGTTGCAATTTTATATGTATCCAGCATAGTTAATGTTAATGGGATGCGTTACCTTAAGTGTTACTTTGTGTTCAAGTTGACACATTTTAAGATTTCCATGCACGCAGCAAGATAAATGTCAAAATCGCCAATGAAATATAAACGCAATCTAGATATGGCGCGCTACGAAGTGTCTAGAAGCTGGACAGCAAGGAGTTTCATAATGCGCATGCGGGGAGGGGTACTTGTCCCAAAAAGCCCACTGTAAAGAAGAACCAATAGTTATTGAACATGTATGCACTGATATATAAACATGGGGAATTTACAAAAGTGGAAAGTGTGCTGGAGTTAGCGCCGCCGGGAGTCACCCTACAAAAATAAAATCACTGGAGCTGCTGCTGTTCCTCTGTGGAGCCCCGCCCCTTCCATCTGCAAGCCATAAAGACTCCCCCCCCCCCCCCCCCCCCCCTGCGAGGGTGAAGCCGGGGGGGGGTCGCGGAAGTTAGCACTGCAGGGAGTCTTCCTGCGAACATCACTGGAGCTGCTGCTGTTCCTGCGTGGAGCCTCGCCTCTCCCATCTGCAAGCCATAAAAACTTCTCTGACCCCTTGAGGGGGGAATCCTGCAGGGGCGTAAAAGGGCACAGGAGTTAGCGCTGCAGGGAGTCACCCTGCAAACATTACTGGAGCTGCTGCTGTTCCCCCGTGGAGCCTCGCCCCCTCCCATCTGCAAGCCATAAAGACTTGTCCCACCCACCGCAAGGGTGAAGCCTGCGAGGGGGAGAGGGTCTGGGAGTTTAGGATGCCGGGAGTAACCCTGCAAACATCACTGGAGCTGCTGCTGTTTCTCCGTGGAGCCCCACCCCCTCCCATCTGCAAGCCATAAAGACTTCCCTCAACCTCTTCGAGGGTGAAGCTCGCAGGGGCGGGGGAGAATGGCATGGGAGTTAGTGCTGCAGGGAGTTTGCGCAAATTGGGGCCTCATCGTCTGTGTAGCCCCCAATACTATCCATAGCCTGTAATCAGGAAAGAGCCACAATGCCTGCCCCCCACTGCCTGAAGCATCAGAAGGATTGAGAGAGGCTGAGGCCCAGAGCCTGTGAACAAGGAGCTCGGAGGATCTGCATAGGCCGCCCAGCAACGAGGTGAGATCTAGAGGGGGCTGAGAGGGAAGGGGGGAATCAGCATATGGAACACAGAGCACTAAAGAAAAGGAAAGAGTCTACCAGTGCCCTAGAACTTAAACTTGGAGGCAGTATAATTTTATATATTCTTTGCATATTTTACGCACACTATTACGCCTACTGTTAACTGTTGTCACAACCTCATACGTCCTTTTTGCTGCACAATCCCTGTCATTTCCTTGCCATGTCGACGGTATCCCCACCCAGATCTGTGCCCAAGGAAGTGCCTGGCCTGTAGCCAAATCTAAATGGAGAATACTGACTGAAAAGAGGAAAACGTTAACCAAAACGCTTATACCGCCTATTAGGCAGAATCCAGTGCAGTTCCCTTAGGGAGCACTACACCAGATTGGGACTACAGGCGAGAGCAATAAATCCCCTTTGGTATCAGTCTGTACCACAAAGATTTAGTTGGTAGCTGTGGCTGAGCAGTCAGACTTATTTCAAGAGAGAGATGAGCAGTATTCAGGGTTTACACAATAGGCCCACTAGGCTATGGAACAAGGAAACACTGACCAAAGCTTTGTATTTAAAAAGTATATATATATTTATGTTATACACTTCTAATAAAACACATGTATCACCGTCATCACGCAAGTTAAGTTAAGTCAAAGCAAAAATATACACACTCCCAAGTTGAATTGTAGACCAAGTGAACCAGAGTGAAAACTGAGCAAAACGGCACAGTGACAACTACACACAAGAGATCCTCTAACAATTCCTCACAAGGGAGGGAAAGCACAAGTTATATAGGAACAACTTCTTACACACCCTAGTAACACTTCCCATCAGTTTGTGAACCAGTTTAAGCAAGGCAGTGCATCAGTATAAGCAATACTTAAATGACAACTGAGCAAAATGGCATTTCACAAGGTTTAGAAATGGGAAGAAAATGGTAGTTAGAAGAAGTAGGTGCACCAACACAGTTCTCAGTGACAATCAATCTAAAGAAAGCAGATCTAACAAATGTGACCAGAGTCAGTAGGCCTGTGCCAGAGTCAGTGGTACAGGGCAAGGGCCCAGGAGCAAAATGTTCTTGTAGCTGCAGTCAAGTCTTTGGTTAACGAATTTGAAAAGGTGGTTGCAGAAGTTGAAAAGACAAAGTTAAGGGTGAGGGGGCGGCCGACCCAACAGGTAGATAAAGGATTTAAAACACCTTTAGTGCTACCGCGAAGAAAGGGCGGCCTGGCGGAACAATGTACCTTTAAATGAAGAAGTGGCTCCTGCGGTGGCGGTTGTTCCTGGTAGTTCCTGCAGTTCGGGTGATCCAGCAGAGGAAGAGAGGCTCTTGTCGTGGAGGAAGGTTCGAGTTACTGCACTACCCAGGGAAGAAACCAGCTCCTTTAAATCGCGGTCCAGGTGGACTGGTGCCTGGCTATCCGGCCTCCGGGTACAGGTTACGGGAGATTCGACCAAGGCAGGTCTGGGAATGCCATTGGCAAACTGGTTGGCCCCACCAGCTCAAGGGAAGAAGGCTCTTGCAGGTGAAGATCTTCTCTCGTTGTGTGGAGAAAAGTGGTGAGACGCTGCAGCAGGGCTTCACCGGTGGTTCAGTCGTTGCAGATGTCTTTGGCTTCTCTCCTCTTCGGCTTCTTAGTTCCAGTGGCGACATCTTGCTCTTCCTGTCCTCAGGACCCTGCTTTATGCAGAACGATCCCCATTCATACAGCCTAGCTGTCACTCACACAGTGGAGTGGTCATCTTGGCGGGAGACCCTCCAGCCTATCAGGATAGAGTGCGACATGGGTTGTGGAGGCAACCCTGTCCAGGGGTCCTACTCCCCCTCCCACACAATATACCCACCCCAGACTCAGTGGTGCTGAAAGGAGGGCTTCTCGGTAGAAGCCCGCCAAAGGGACGAACAGAGGATCCCCGACCTGGGTTAGGAGTTTAGAGAAAGACACGAGGAAGAAGTTATATTAAAGTTCTGGCAAATAAAACCTACCGGAGTCAAGTTAATATTAAAATGCATGTATGCTAGAGACTGTCAGAAAAAGTTGTAGCCTCGAAAAATGGGAAAATCCCATAGGGAAATATTTGCGGTTGAATATTTATGGTAGTAACCACTGCCACCAGCCAGAAACTTTTGAGAGAGGGACTGTATGGTACCCTCTCGAAAATGAACATAGGGGAAAAACTATTAACCACTTCCATATTCAGATGGGTTATACTGGTTTAGTTCATATGATTTGACTAGTAAAGTCAATGGGGACTTTACATGCCCTGGGAGACAGTAGTCAGTCCCAGGGTATGGAGTTTATGTTTGGGGGTCACAAAGACACCCCTGTGTCACTGCACTGAGGGTGCTGTGTAACACATGTGGCTAAAGATGGTTCCTGTGGGGTTGAGAGAGATCCCATAGGCATTAAACACAAAAATAGCCTAGAACACAACTTGCAAAAATGCCTAAGAGTGGGAAAAAGAGTCTCACTCTTAGCAGGTAAAAAGAAACAAACCCTTCAAATCCAGCAAAGCTGCTGGGGGACTCTATAGGTAAGGGAAATTAGCCATAAAATGAGAATTCTCCCTAACACCGCCTATAAGCATGGCAGAGTCCAGTCCAATTAATTGTGTATGCTCCCCGAAGGAAGCTCCCGCCCTGATCAGTGAGGTCAATCAGTTCCTGTGCTCTTTCAACATACCCAATGTCCCGGTCAGCTTAAAGTCCTGGGGAAAACCATTATAACTAACTTTAAACCCCCTGCAGAAAGTGCCACAACTACCAGCCCACCCATATAAGTGACAGACTGCGAGAGCTCACAAAGGCACCTGCCTTTTGACAACTGCACCAAGCTTGGAGTTGACCACTGCATGTTGGGGGGCTTTTCGGCAGTTCATCTCCAACTAGTGGTGGACTCCAATTGAGCCTGGCTATGGAAGAAGCTGCAGTCCATGAAATTGATTACTCCCCCACACACACCCACTGCTCCCCACGCTGTCCTTGTGGCTCCTGTGGCCTGGTTAATCCCTGAAATCCCTGTATCCTTGCCCCCCACTCAGTGCTGGTTGAAGCATCTCTCTCAAGCGCCCAGTCCCGGATTTTCTGGGCCAAGTGGGGGAGGGGAGATTTATTTCCACCACCAGTGGACATCACTACCGAGCCAGTATTGTCCACCAAGCTAATCTCTGATCCCTAGGTCACCTTCAGTGGGTCACCATTGGATAGAACAAACTGCCAGGCTGCTAAGTGGGATGGTGTGGCAGAGAGGCTGCAGGTTATGCCCATAGGAGCAATGGGGGTGTTCAGCCAAGTTACGTCAGACAGTATGCCATCTGGTCCCTTATCCCTTGGTGAGCAAGGGGTAAAATATGGTCACGCCCAGACTGGTGAGGTTGTTCTAGCGCATAAGAAGTGTGATACTGTTGTATCCGAACGCCTCATAATAAAGAATCTAATTCTAACCCTGATCGAGGTAGTCGAAAAGGGAGTGGCCAGGGTGGGTCCATGGACTAACCAAGTGAGCGAAACAAGGCCAACCAACAATCTGATGATGCCCAGTCCAGCCATACCGACAAATTGCACTGACAATACTAGTTCATCACAAGGCAGAGAGGAATGTAGCAGCGGAAAACGAGCTAGTACCAAGATGACATGCACCCAAGAGGTTAAAAAGATACAACCCATAAAAGACCAGAGAAGATGCAATGCCAGCAGGAGTCAAATGCACTGTGCATACCCCAAACCTAAGCTAAATGCAGGTAAACTGCTTAGGGTCAATGTTAATTTTGGTAAGGCAGAACCCCAGAAGAGCTATGAATCACACCCCCTGCCCCACTCTCAAACAAAATAGTATAATGACTGCTTGGAGAAGGGGGTCAATATTTCTACACAGGGTCCCTAAATTGTCCTCCAACCAGTATGAATCCGGAGATATGTTAATAAACAAATGCTTACACTGGATGTGGACAGTGAGGGGATGTTTATTTTGTGACTAATCGCAGGTTGTACTAGGATTAGCCAACAGTGGGGAACTGTCCTTGATTCTTTCCAGATTGATTTTGTGGATCCAGGCATGGCCAGGAATATATTGGTCCTAGACGGGAGATGCCAGTTGAAGAAGAACACTACTATAGAACTTAGTGCTTACCCATTGGGAAATCTGCCACGGCAGTCAAAGCTCACAGGAGCAAACGCTGTTCCATTGGGGAGAAGCGTGCAGATTGATGATTCCTGCCTCACACTATTACAATCAAAGGGTCTCTAACGTAATGGCATCTATGCTTGGCCTTATACTGAGAAGCATTTGAAATGTTCAAAGTCCCTATTGAGATCTACCCTGACCACAGGGACATAGTATTTAGTTTAATGAAACTCTAATAATTACCATCTTACCTTATTTGTGATGTTTTGTATTTGTTGTGGACACCTTTATGGCTCAACACCGAACAGTGTGCTCTTTTTATAAAGTGGTTACACTCTGCAGTCAGGGGTTTGTGAGGTGAATTTGAAGTGGCTAGGAAAAATTGGTTTTGCAGTGCTGGAAGCTGAAGGAGAGGTAATGATTAGCCACAACATTGAGCAGATGGTCAGCCAACAAACCACCCAGGGTTTGTATGGCTTGGCAGTATCGCGAAGGAAGATGTAATCTTTTTAAGTACATGGATGCTTGTTATTTATTGTTCAGGGGGATACAGCATTTGCTTTTGACCGACAATAAACTTAGGGTGAAGAGACGCTTGAGGCCACTGTAACCGATACTCATGGGTTTCAATTGTTTTCTCAGAATGTGCCCTGCGTGTTGAATTGGTAGTCGTTAAGATTAGAATTTTCGGGTGACACCAGCAAGTCAGGGTGGGTGAAATGTTTATCGTCAGTTCAAAGGGAACCTGTTTATTCTGCCCCATCTCATGTTTGAAGTATTCATGCAAACCATGTGCAATTACATTTAGGGTTAGGAGGTCTCGTACCAGCTTTGACTTGTAATAGATTGTGAATGTGTAACACTGTGATGATGTCACGATCTACCACAGACAAACCTTAAAAAGGGGGTGTTGTACAAATGAGCTGAAGATGCTACTTTAGATTATATTGACCAATGAGACTGGAGGAATTGGAGAAAGATTGCATTTCCTTTGTATATCTTATATATGGGAGTGTTTTTACTGTTGCAAAAATGTTTATAATGTGTCAGCTTGTGTGGTTCGGAGAGGCACATATTAGTTTGAATATACGCGTCATCTAGCACCTCCTCGGAGGATTGTACAATAAACTTGCTTTACGTACATACATGCACTCGCTTCTTAAGTGGTGGGCCTGCTTGGGTTAAGATGATTAAAGGCCCATCTGCACATAGGCCAATGATTAGAAATTTAGCTTGTGCTGTTGATTTAATATGTATTTTAAATTCTTACATTCCACTCCTATCACTGAGAAATGCTTGGCCACAATGTATAACTGCGAAGCAATAGTGTAGGAAATAGTGCAAATATTTTCCATATGAGTGTAATGTGTTGGAATTCTCAGTCAAAATGTATCCTTACTTTGGGTTTCCTCTGGCATTGTGTCTTTTTCCGTCTGTAGGTCCTATGTTTACTGCCAGGTGTGCATTTGTATTATGTATAATAGTATGCCATCAATGTTAGGAATTCTGTGTCAGTTTTGGCATCTGGGGTTGTGTTTATTTAATTCATTTATTTTTACATTTGTTCTGCACTCAAAACCCAAGGGCATCATGATTTTGTTACTGTCTGTTTTCTTATATGGGCCCCCTTTTCTTTCCACCCCTTTTGACTATATGTAGTGATCCCAGATAGTGGGCATACATATTAGCGTAGGGGTGGGTTGTGACTTGACAAACATCCACAATTTTTATACAAATTGAATTATTACTATATGTTTGCTCTGGCTCAGGTACTTATTTGAACTTCCCACTCGAGGATAGAGTGAGGAACATCTCCAGGATGGTACATGTCCGCCATTAACAGGAGAATGTTCTACCTTGGCTTTCTTATTCTTGCTGGGCCTCATTGCTACCTGCATACTTGTAGTGCCAGCCACCCAACTGTGCACAAGGGTGCTTCAGTGCCTCCTCATTTGTCAGTGGTCTCCGTTTCAGGTGTGCACTTTGGACCTTCTTTAGGACTCAGTGAAATTGTCCCAAGACCTGACATGGTGGTCCCTATGAAACAACGTACTGAGAGGCGCGTTGCTTCAGTAACCCTGGCCCTAACTGACATTAGTCACAGATGCATCCTTTAAAGGTTGGGCTGCACATCTACAAGATTTCAGTGAACGGCCTGTGGTCCCCATCAGCGTCCAGGGATCACATCAGTTTGCTGAAGTTGCAAGCGATCAGGCTAAGCTTGGCCGCTTTTCTTCCTTCTGTATGGGGCAGGAATGTGCTGCTCCGGATGACTAACACAGTAGCCTTGCCCTACCTCAAGAAACCGGGTGGATTTGGATATTTGCCTTTGTACAGAGAAGCAATGCGACCGTAGTTCTGGGCTCTAGAGAAAGAGGTGTGCCTCACAACATCACACATCACTGGAACAGAGAAGGTCAGCGTGGATTCAATAAGCAGACAAAATGTGACCTCCTACGAATGGGAGCTGTAGGGAAGGCATAGTGTCACAAGTTATGACACTGACACAATGGATACAATTTGTAAAACCTTTATTGAAAATGTTGGGGGTGGAGAAACTCCTATTCGAATGGATTGTGTCCTCCAACGTATTCCACATCTTTGACATGTAATGTCCACAGCTGTGCTGTTTCAGAAATGTTTCGCCAGATGGGCGTCCTGCATTGATGGCGTCAGGTTGATGTCCCTCGGGGGCCTCCGTCGTGGGTAACGTCATCGGATGTTATAAGTAGGATGCACGGTGCCCGTAGCCTCAGTTCCGTTTTGCTGCAAACGTGTTTGCTTCGAGAACTCCGTACACCTCGTGTTATCTATTTCGATAATGTCTTCATCTACCCCACCGACCCCAGGGTTGGCCTTTAAGAAGTGCAGGGACTGTAAGTCCAAGATGTCCATCACGGACCCACACTGTATCTGCTTGTGATGTCTGGGTGAGAGCCACGACAACGACTGCTCAAAGTGCCAGTCGTTGACTGCCAAGTCCTTGCGGGAGCATAAGGAGAAGTTGCAGCTAGGTCGGGTATCCAAACCCTGTAAATCCAAAAACTCTACTGGTCTTCCCACCGACGACTCGAGGGGTGTCCTCCTTGTCACGGCACTCCCGGAAGTGGCGTCACCGGTCGCCTTCCCTGTCCTCGTCCGATGATGGCTCTGTGAGGAAAGTGGCTTGCCCCACTAAATCCTCTACTCCGGAGGAGTGGGAGGCATTCAGGGAGAAAATGTTGGAGATTTTTCAATCTCAGGGCACTGACCCGTCCGCGCCTTCGGTTGAAGCCGGCGGGGAACGGTCTCGGTCCAACGTTCATGCGGCTTCGGGCCCAGGCGGTCCCACGATACACATCAGGAACCATCAAGGTCCCATTCGGACAAGGCTCCGGTAGATCGCCAGAGACGTGCCAGATCCAGGTCGAGGTCCTCGTCCCCGGTGAGACCGTCGAAGACTGGGAACGTGTCGAGGAAGGTACCGACACCATCGGCGCCGTACCCATCGAGTGTGGCTGTCGGGGCCTTGCCCTCGACCAGGCCCTCGGAGCGTAGTTGACGTCGACGCCGAAGTCGTCAGCACCTTCGACGCCATCGGGGGCCTACAAGTCTGAATTTGCCGGTGGAGGCCCCTAGAGCTGTGGAACCTCAGAGAAAGGCTCTGTCTAAGACTGTGAGGCCCCCTGTTGGCTCCAGGTCTACTCCTGTACCTAGGACAGAGTTCTCTCACTCTCTACACGATATCTATGAGGATGAGGAGCAGTCTGATGTGGAGTTGCAGCCTTTTGATGCTCCTGAAGCTCCTGACATGGTTTTCTCTGAGGACAGTCAATTGGAAGATCTGTGTCAATCTTTACATGACGCCAGTGGCCTGGACACATCTCCTGAGATGGAGTTTAGCAGGCCAGAGCCTGGGGCTCATGCTGAGTCCTCCTATAGGAGGTTGATGTCGAGGGTTACGGAGTACCTGGGGTGGTCCGGCCCTCCGGTTGAATTCGATCAGGATGACCCGACTGACATTTTAAATCAGGGGCCGTCCACTGAACCAGTGTTGCCTTTTCACATGGCGTTACAAAAAATGGTGGCTGCTGCTTGGAACACCTCAGAGTCTCTTCCGGCTGTCAATAAGTCGGTGACTAAAAAATACCATCCATCCTGTAGCGACCCCAGCTACCTATCCACTCACCCCACTACTGAGAGTTTGGTGGTTCAGGCAGCCAAGGCCACCTCGAGGCAGGCGGCATAACCTGCCATACCTCCGGATAGGGACGACAAGCGCTTCGATGGATGGGCACGCAAGGTATTTTCGGCTGGGAGTATGGTCCTTAAGTCGGCCAACTCCACCCGTGCCTTGGCCAAATTTTCGCACACTTCGTGGAATTGTCTCTCTCTGGCGGCTGAGCATATTCCCAAAGGGGAAGAAATGGATGGGTTCCTTGCTGTTGTACAGGATGACAAGGATGCCATGTGTGAATCCCTTCTGTAAGGGGTTGGACACGGCAGATAGTGTCAGCCGGTCCATGGCTGCGAGCACCGTAATACACAGGTTTGCGTGGTTACGGAAGTCGGGGTTCGCACCGGATGTGCAGGCCCGTCTTTTCAACATGCCCTTTGACGGCTCTCATTTGTTTGGCAGCAAGGCTGGCGAGAGCCTTGAGAGGTTGCAGACCTCTAAAACAGCTGCTAAATCTTTGGGCGCGGCTGTGCGTCAACCTCTGCCTTTTCGTCCTAGGGGACAGCAGTGGAGGGGTTCCTTTCGTTACTACTCCTCTTTTGTTAGAGCGAGAGAAGTGGCCAGTCAAAGGGGGCGACGTAAGGGTCCTCAAGGTGGAAGGGGACGTGGTGCCAAAGCCGCTCAGGCAGCTGTCTCTTTGCCTTCAGGTGCTGCCACAGTCGCTCCAAAACAGCTATGAGGCCAGGTCTCATTGTTTGCCGGTTGGGGGCAGACTGTCTCAGCATCTCGAAGAGTGGACTACCCTTCCTAAATCGGCTTCACGACAATCCACGGGGAAACTCTCTTTGAAGATTCCGGATCCGCTCCTTGTGCAGGAAATCTTGACCCTGCTAGAGAAAGGTGCTATAGAACTAGTGCCTGTGGCGGAGAGAAACAAGGGTTGGTACTCCCCATATTTTTTGATTCCCAAGAAAGACAGAGGACTGAGACCCATCTTGGATTTGCGTCGATTGAGCAAGTTTCTCAGGAAGGACAAGTTCCTGATGGTCACTCTTTCTCAGGTCCTTCAGGCCCTTCGACTTCAGGATTGGTTGGTATCATTGGACCACTATTTTCATGTGCTGATCCATCCAAAACACAGGAAATACCTGGGGTTTGCTGTTGGCAGCTTGCACTTTCAGTTTCTGGTCCTGCCATTCGGGTTGACCTCCGCCCAAGGGTCTTCACCAAGCTCATGGTGGTAGTGGCGGTGTATGTCAGGAGAGGGGGGATTCACGTCTACCTCTACCTGGACGACTGGCTGATTCGAGAGTGTTCTCCCGAACAGGACTTGGATCATCTCAGCCTCACCTGCCACTCCCTGCACAGGCTGGGCTTCTCACTCAATTTCAGGAAGTCGCACATGACACCTTCCCAACAGCTCCAGTACATCTGGGCTGTGTTGGACACATCCTTGGAAAGTGCTCGCCACCCAAGGTGAGGGCTCATCTCATTGTCCAGATGGTCGACAAATTTCAACATGCCCAGAGTCTCCCAGCTTTCGAATTCTTAAGGCTGCTCAGCCTCATTGCATTCTGCATTTTTCTGGTGTTAGAGGCCAGACTGCGGACGAGATCCCTTCAATGGGCTCTCAGGACGCAGTGGTCTCAATGCTCAGGCAAGATAGTCAGATCTCCTTCAGATTCCGATCACGGTCTCACAGGATCTTCTGTGGTGGGCCAGCAAAGGGAATCTGATGAAGGGAGAGCCGTTTTGGCAACCATTATCCGGAGGTGACGGTAGTGACGGATGCTTCCGTCACAGGGGCTCACACCAACGAGCTGACCACCAGCGGTCATTGGTCCCCGTCGGAATCCAAACTTCACATAAATCTTTTGGAGCTGAGGGCCATAAGGCTAGCCCTGAAGGCTTTTCTGCTGTCTGTACGCGGGAAGAGTGTCCTGATCAACGACGGATAACACTGTGGCCATGCATTACCTCAAAAAAAAGGGGGGGATTAGGGTCACTCCTGCTATGCAGAAAGGCGATGCAGCTCTGGTTCTGGGCAATACAGCAAGGAATCTCGCTCTCAGCAGTTCATCTTGCCGGAAAGGAGAATACAGCGGCGGGCGCTCTGAGCAGGCAGAGTGCGGTCTCCCACGAGTGGGAGTTAGCTCAGGAAGTCCTTCAGGAGATCTTCGCTCTTTGGGGAACCCCTCAAGTGGATCTGTTCGCAACCGGTGCGAACCGGAAGTGCGAGACATATTGCTCAAGGGAATTTCTTCCGAGAGGAGCTTCAGGGAATGTGTTTGTTGTGGATTGGTCGTTCCCACGTCTGTACGCGTACCCTCCGGTCCCCGCGTCATTCCTCAAGTTCTAAGGAGGTTCGGATCACACATTATCCTAATTGTTCCGGATTGGACCAGGAGAGTGTGGTACCCGGACCTTCTAGAAATATCCCTAGAAATATCCAGCTGTCCTCCACGCCATCTTCCCCACAGAGAGGATCTTCTCTCGCGAGAGGGGGGATCGGGTTCTCCATCCAGAGGTCAAGACTCTCAACCTTCACGCTTGGTTTCTGAAAGGTTGAGATATAAGGATTGGGACCTTCCATGATGACGTGATGGAGGTATTGCTTTCGGCCAGGCGGCCGGCAACCAAATCCCTGTACCGTTGCTGTTGGCATACATTTTGCGGCTGGACACAATGTCGATCCTTTTCAGTGTTTCATTCCCATGGTTCTTTCTTTCTTGCTTTCTTTGGCCCACAAGGGGCCTTCAAGTGGGTACCATTAAAGGTTACCTGGCAGAGCTGTCTATTTTCAAGCGCTCGTCTGAAGAATGTTCTTATTTTAAGATTCCTTTGATTACCCAGTTTCTAAAAGGGCTCACAAATGTGTTCCCACCGTCCCCTTTTCAGGTGCCGGTTTGGGATCTGAATCTAGTCTTGAAATTCTTGATGGGTGCTCCGTTTGAATCTTTGCACTCTTGTCCTTTGAGACTGTTGACCTGCAAGACAGTTTTCTTGGTTGCAGTTACATCTGCTCGTAGAGTGAGTGAGTTGCAGGCACATTCGTCTAAGCCACCCTTTACTGTGTTCCACAGGGATAGGGTTGTACTGAGGGTTCGTCCTTCCTTCCTACCTAAGGTAGTATCTGAGTTTCATTTTGAGCCAGAAGGTGGTTCTTCCTGCTTCCTATCCTCCTCGTCCTGGTAAGGAAGAGGAGAGACTCCATAGGTTTGACCCTAGAAGAGCTTTGAGCTTTTATATTTCTAGGATGTCCAGGGTCAGAGTGGACAACCAACTTTTTGTGGGATACTATGGACACTGATTGGGCCAGGCTGTTACCAAACAGACCTTGTCCAGGTGGATTATCCTCAGCATTGCTACAGATTGCCTGGCAAGGACACGCCTGAGGGTTTGCGAGCTCACTCCACCAGAGGCTAGGCTACATCCACAGCCCTGCAACGGGGAGTTCCTGTAAAAAACATTTGTGATGCTGCGACGTGGTTTCCATCCACACCTTTGTCAAGCATTACTCCCTGGATACTGTCCATGGGCAAGATATGGCCTTTGGTAAAGCAGTGCTCTATTCTGCCATCTGATTGGGTATATCCAAATTCTTCTAACTCCTCCACTCGGTGATGATTCTTTGGGAGTCTCTCGAAGATGTGTAATACGTTGGAGGACACAATCCATTTGAAGAACAAGTTACTTACCAACTGGTAACGTTCTTTCGACTGGATGTTCCTCCAACGTATTCCACATCGCCCTCCCAGCCTGCCCCTCTGAATAATTTCCTATGCTATTGCAAGTTGCTTTCCCACAAGGCTATGTGCAGTCAAGGAGGATTGGTGTGCAGTGATGGCACACGTTGAGGAGGGGGAAAAAGCATGAACTGAGGCTACGGGCGCCGTGCATCCTATATATAACATCCAATGACGTCACCCTCGACCGAGGCCCTCGAGGCAAATCTACCCGATACCATTGACGCAAGATGCCCTCTGCTGAAAAGATTCCGAAGCAGCACAGCTGTGGACATTACATGTGAAAGATGTGGAATACGTTGGAGGAACATCCAGTCGAAAGAAAGTTACCAGTTGGTAAGTAACTTGTTCTTCTGCCCTATAAATAAGATGGGAGTAGTCTCGACCATCAAACGATAAACAAAACAGTCCTAGTGGAGTCAGTCAAATCAAAATGGCCTATGCTAACAAAAACCTCATGCCTGCCCTATCTCTTGTACGAAAAGTGTAAAAAGGAGAAATGTATGTAAAACAAAGATCAGTGTTCAAAAGAATAAACGTAGTTGAACCAGCTCTCCTCCTCATGTTAAACCTCATGGAGTAAGGCTTTGCTCATAGGCAGGATGACACACTTTGGCTCAGTTTCTAACACACTAAGCAGTTCCAAAACCATGGGTTGCGGCTCGCCTGGCCTTCCACGTTAAAGTTTCTTTCTTGACTTTCTGAAATGCCTTCCAACGTATAGTTCACAAAGGTCCTCCTCTGCCGGGCTCGGACCTTTTCCCTCACAGTTCAACACAAACTTGCAAGAGGACTCCCTTCCCCAAGCTTATTGTACTTCGCGTCTCCCTCATTCGGGCTCAGACCCCTTTCAGATGTTGAAGACTTTCGAATGTGCGTGGCTCTTTTACCAGACCACTGCAGGACCACTTTGACTCAAAGTTCACAGTTACTTTCACTTAATTTGCTTTCGCTGTCTGTTTGCTTTATAACTTCAAACAATGTACCTTTCACTGAGACTTTCAAATGCGCTTCTTCCTCTCGCCGGACCCCTCTGTTACTTAGTATCGCTGATCTTCCAGCTGCTTTTTACTTCAAAGTTCATTCACAGGTCTGCCTTTCTTCGCGTCTCATCCACACGCGTGCAGCTTTCACTTGTGATATCATTTTGCTACTTCATTCACTTTAACACACCGGTCTGTCAGGTTGCTTGCCAACTCACTGGCTGTGTGCGCTTCTTTCTTGTTTTGCTATTTTCAATTCACGGGTCAAGGTTAGTACGACAGGCTTTGTCTCGCCTCCCCAACTCTGCCATTCACCCGGGAGGGCCGTTGGTATCCTTGGTATCCTTGGAACACAATGCAATCTTCAGTTGTGGGATCTGACCTTCTCCATGTGTCTTTCGCAGTCTGTCGAAGGCAACGACCTCCAGTAGGGAACCCTTGTGGTTTTCGGCCCGCTGCTCTCGTCCCTGCTCTCCATTGCTCTGCTCCAGTAGGTGTGCCCTCATCGCAGAAGTTTTGCTCATACTCGTGTTCCACCTTGCTCAGAGTGTGTCTTTCCATGTTGCCTTTTATTCGTGTGAGGAGAGCTAACTGGTATCAGTTGTATGCACTTAGTGTAAAGTGCCTGACTTTGCATTAATGGGTCATGTCCAGTACGATGTGAGGGTGTTAGTCTGGTTCCTCTCAGTCATCCTCTTCCTCGACCCAGTGTTTGAGTAAAAAGGGGGGGGGATTTCAGAAGAGCCTACAGAATAGGATGGGGTAGATGAACAAAAAAGGGGGGAATACCGCGTCTCACCATCGGCTGTCTCACCACCTCTCCCCAAGGACCCCTCACTCAGGTGATCTTCTCACACTGGTCCACCCCCAGGAACTGGATCCAAAAGTGATGGCTGTGTCCTGGCCACCTGGATGACAAGTCCCTGAGGACTAGCGGGTGAGACACCCTTTGGTTTCTCATAGAGCTCTGTCAGCAAGTTCTGGAGTAGATCTTCTCGCAATGGGGGGCTCCTCCAGTAGACCTATTTACTTCCAGTGTAAACAAGAAGTGCAAGTTGTTTTGGTTTACAGGAAATTTCTATGACAAGTACCTCTGGGGTATGCATTGACAGTCGAGTGAAAATTCAACTACGACTATGCGTTACAGCTATACCCTGTCCTCCTGCTAGTTCTCAGGAGGCAATTCCTGTTCATGTTAACGCTGATTTTGATCACTCCGAAGGGGGCCCAGAGAATGTGGTACCCGGAATGGCTGGACAGGTCCATCTGCCTCCATGGCGCCTCCCACGCAGAGTTGGTCTGTTGTCCCAGTCAGGAGCGGGGGGAGTGCTCCGTCCAAACCTCAACATTCATGCTTGGCTCCTTAGAGGCTGAGATGTAATGAGTTGTATTTGTCAGATGATTTCCTAGACCTGCTCCTGCATGGAGGGCTTCCGCCAAGTCTATTTATGCCTGCCGATGGCATACATTTTCATCTTGGAACAGGGGGGAAGTAACTGCATCTCTTTTTGTCCCACATCCTTTGTCCTAGATTTCTGCTTTCCTTGGTCAAGGTAGGATTGCAGATTGGTACTGTGATGAGGTACCTTGCCACTATTTCGGTTTTCAAGAGGTCCTGAGCAGGGCTATTTCTTCACAGTCCACACTGTTATGCTTTTTATGTGGGGATTTCTTAGAGGTGCTCAGTTTGAGCCCCGGCACTCTTGTTCTTTAAGGTTACTCACACTTACGGTGGTTTCTTTGGTTGCCATCCCTTATGCTGGACGGGTGAGTGAGCTTGAGGCATTGTCTATTAATCCTCCCTATTTGGTTTTCTCCAATGAGAAGGTGAATTTGAGAGTTAGACAGTCTTTCCTCCCGAAGGTGGTCTTGGATTTCCATCTCACTGTATTTCCATCTCTCACTCTATAAACCAACAAAATGGTGCAAGGATGATCTCACTCTGAAAAAAATAGTGTTCATTAAGCCAACAAAAGTTTTCTCAGCCAGTCGGGCTTCCAAAGGATTAAAAAACAATGTTCAAGAAATAATCGTCCAATATTACAGGGTTGCTCCTTTCCCCGAGACTTCAAAAAGGACAAATGTCTTTGCAGTCTCTCCTCAAAAAGCAAAAAGTGGTCTTCCAAAAAATATTACAACACGTTTCTCAGTGTTAGGATTTTAACCTCCTTTGGTTACAGCTTTCTATTTGGGTGCAAATCCCAGACTCGCTATACTTGAGGGGGTCCTGGTGTACTCTCTTGCCAAGACATAGTTATTTCATACATTCGTATTTCTGATTATCTGTCGGGTCCCAGATCCTTTTATCCTTAGTCTTTCTTTTGGGTGCATGTCCCAGACTCGCAATGGAACTTCGGATTTGTTTGGTTTACTCTCCTGCCAAACGCAGCATTCCTTGTTTTCAAACCTGCTTTCATGCAGAGCCCCTGATCCCCCTATGTGCTCTACTTGAATTGGGTGCGGGTCCCAGACTTGCAATTGCTTCCCACAATAGCCTAGTTCACTCTCCTGCCAAGCTAACATTTCTTTTATCTTGTGTTTACTTGTCATGCATTAATTTGACATCATTTCTTTATTGATTGAAGCCCCCCGCCCCCTGGTTTTCTGTATTTCTCTGTGTGTTAGACCAAAATGTTCTGGGACCCTTCTTTGGTCCTTTCCATGCTTGTCCCATCTTCCCTGGACTGCCTGTTAATTCTCCCAAGCCCACGTACCTTTGTTTTGGGTCCACGTCTTCCTTCTTGAGGCTCCGGTAGCCATCAGGCTTATTCTCTCTTCGGTTTCTTGTCCACAGCATTCTGCGTCATCCTTGCCGTCAGCTCTCGTTTTAGCGTTGCTGTAGACACAGTAAGATGCTGCTGCGTCTAATCGGTAAGTGAGCTTCAGAGTAGCCGGGCCCCGGCTGTGTTCATTCTCTTCCCTGGCAGACTGCGTCTGGTCTCCAGCTGACAGCTTCGTTTCTCGGGTCACATCTACCCGGAGCGATCCTTCTCTGGCTCTCAGCTGTGCTACATTTAAACTCCTGCTTTGGAAAAGAGAGTTGTTCTGAACCAATCAGATTTCTTAAAGCACTAGAAAGCTCACTTCGGTTTACCAGACTGGTCTTGGTCCTTGCAGTCCTCTTCCTCATCTCAGTACATGGTTTCAGATATAGTAAGTCAGTACTGGTTTGCTCTTTACTCTGCATGAATGAATTAGCTGGATTGGTTTCACAATAAAACATATCGGTCGTATCATGGCAGATGGGAGGGTAATTTATTTATTTATTTGTAACGCGCCAGGAGCCCCCAGGCATCAGGGCGCACATGCACACAAAGACAACAATAAGAGACGGGACAGGCGGTCATAGAGCTCCTGAGTTTACTACTTAAAAAGTGTGGTCGTGAGTGTTTTCCTGAAACTGGACAGAGTGTTCACCAGTCTCAGGTCCCGGGGAAGAGAATTCCACAACTGGGCGGCTCGGACTGGGAAGGAACGACCAAGACACGTTTCCCTTTTGATGGGCAGGCGGGAGCCCAGGGCCAGGTCGGATGAACATAGTCATCTTCCGGGTGAGTAGGGGGTCACTGCCAATTTGAGATAAGAATGGGCGTCGCCAAAGAGGCAACAGTGGACAATGGTATACGTTTTAAACTTAATGCGGTCCTGGTTGGCAAGCCAGTGCTTTCCGATATTTTGAGATGTGCTCTTTCCATGGGACATTATTTATGAATCGTAGCGCATCATTTTGAATTCGCTGACATCTTTTTAGACTGGTGTTGTTTGCCCCAAGAAGAAACGCATTACAGTAATCAAGTCTCAATAAGACGGTGGCACGTCCGATGGCGGCAACATTCTTTTCAGTCAGGAATGGTCTTATGTTTCTGAGAAGTCGAAGATGATTGCGATTTCTACTGATCATGTTGATGTGTTTGTCTGAGTTGGGTGAGGCTTCCAAAGTGACACCCAGTGTTTTTATCTTAAGTTGGACTGGGATGCTGATGTTATTTATAGCAAAGCTATCATAATTCCCACTGAGCTTACTCCTCGCCTGAGAAAGACCAATGATGAGCAACTCTGGCTTCCCTCCATTAATGCACATCCAGTTCTCAGACATCCACAATTCAATATGTCTCAGAAGCGAATGCTGTCCAGAAGAGTCCAGGTAGTGGTCCCCGCTGAGTTCCATCACCAGTTGCGTGTTGTCTGCGTAGTTAGTATCAAAGCCACCAAGGTTCTCTAATAGGGAACAGAGGTGCTGAATATAGATGTTAAATAGCACTGGCGACAGACTGGCACCCTGTGATACTCCACAAAGGATGGGCGCAGAAGGTGAGAAAGCATCTCCCCAATGGATTCTGGAGACCTGGTGGAACAAAAGATTGGAGCCATTCGAGTGCTCCAATGGAGCAATTACCAATAGATTCCAGAGCATGAAGAAGGCGTTGGTGGTCTAGCAGATCAAAGGCTGCAGAAAGGTCTAAAAGGACCAGTAGGCCTGTCTTGCCATTCTCCATTATCCCTAGCATATGAGATTGTAAGTCTATCAAAGCCGTTTCCGTACTGTGTGCTGGCCTGAAACCTTATTGGCCCCCAAGCAAGAGGTTATTGGCTTCGACATAAGATTCTAGTTGTGCCATTGCCAGTTTGTCTAAGATCTTCAAAAGAAAATGGCAATTTGTTATTGGCCTAAGATTTGTGGGGTCACAGCCTACTTTTTTGGGGATGGACGTGACTGTAACCGCCTTGATGGAAGGTGGGATGTGCTTGTCCCAGAAGGAGGCGTTGACAAACCGTGTCAGAAAGGGAGCAAAGATCGCTCTATGCTCGAGAATGATTTTTGGTGGGAGAGGGTTTTCTGCACAAGATGAGGGTTTCATACAGGAAAGTAACTTCTCCATATCTGATACCTTGGTAGGGCTTAGAGAGAATTTAGGGAGGGTCTGAGGGGCCCTCAAGGCCCAGGAAGGACTATCAGGAGGTTTTGTTATGGACTGGGCTAGGAGGACCTGATCCCTTGCTTTGGCTAATTTTTGCTTCAAAAGCCGCCTGGACCATGCTACAGTCTGATGCTGCAGGCACATGGGGGGTGGTAGTAGAAACAGGTTTTACCAGGGTTTTAACAATTTGGAAGAGTTTTCCTGACTTGTTAGATTCGTCTTCAATTTGGGAGTTGAAGACATTTTTTGTTTGAATTATTTTTAATTTATATCTCTTATCAGTAACTTACCATAGTTCCCTATTCTCTTTGGACAGGAGTTCCCCCCATTTAGCCTCAAGGGTGCGTTTGAACTTCTTTAGAATGGATAGCTCAGGGGTAAACCAGTGTTGGTGCCTTGGATTAACTCTAAAGAGCCTTGACCGGAGCGGAGCAGAGTGATCAATTCAATCACGGTCTGGCGAGACTTAGTATAGTGGTCAACCAAAGCATCAACAGGGTCATTGGCCCTCATTATGGGGTGTGGCTAGCAGAGCCATGGAGTAAGTCTCAGGACCCTTGAGCTCCTGTGATCCAACATCGATCCTGGACAGAAACTGATGTGCTACTGACAAAAAACTACTTTGTCCTAAAGCTAAGGGTGTGGGAAGATAAAAAGGCACCTAAGGAGCAGAGACCAACTACATACGTGCCCCCAAAAGAGAGCAACGCGAGTTTGGAAAGGGGCAGCCAGCACATCCGTATAACGAAGATGGCGCAGCTGCAGGGGGGCGAATGGAACAATAGGCGGTGAATGGACCCGGTGGAAGAGCGTACAGTACAGGACCCCAAATACCCACAAGCGCAAGACTGTGGCCGGCAACATTGAGGCGGCTTGTAACATTGAGCTGAAGAAAGAGAGAGCGATACATTGTACCGAACACTGGTACACACGCACACACTGTATCGGGCGGTCCGTAGCTGGTAGTGGAGGTGTGAGCGGACATGGGCTGAAGCAGTGACACGAGCGGGGGCTCGTGGGACGAAGGATAATTCTGCCGCAGCAACGAAGGTACGGACAGCCCGTAACGGCACCGTATGGGTGCCAGGAGACGGCCCACCGAAGGACGTGCAGTGGAGGCAAGATGGCGTCCGGACCACGCTGAAAACAAAAGATCCAGCATTATACCATCCCACGCTCGAGACCATAACCTTATAAGCACGAGATTAAGACTGGCAACGCACGGGCCGCACTATAACAACGGACCGAACAGTGAAACGTTCATACACTGTACCAGTGCGAGCACACCTAAACAAATTGAGTAACGCAACCCGCTGTAGAAGGAGGAGGGGCGCGGGGGTGCATGCAGGAGAGGTGAGATGAGCCAGGGATTGCATACAACGAACAGCCCAAATATGAATAGTGATGTCCTGAACAACGAACCACAGAAGACTGGAAATGCGGAGGAGGCTGACGTGCTACAATAAGCAGCCCTGAGGCCCCAGAAGCCTGGGGCGGACTGTGTCTGAACATTGTGTACGAGGAGCAAGTGAGCTGCTTCTGAGACTGTGACCTGAGACAATGGCCGCCACCTCGCACAGCAGACCGGACATAGTGGGCCAGATACATTGCACCCTACAAAGAGCATAACGTGGTGAGAGGAGGCGCAGACTGAGATGCATGTGGCGGATATGATAGATGGAAGACATGTCACAGAGGAGAAACCAAATACACAAGCACCAAGACAAATAGGGGCCACGCAGCCAGCCAAGCCCACATGATCACCGGCGGATTAGCACATGGGCGCCTGGTGAGTGACATACGGCGCAATTGACCAGAGGGCCTGATTATAAACGGAACAAAGAAGAGGACAAAGGGCCGGAAGAGGAACGGAGTGCCTGATGGCAAAAAGCATTAATTAAATATGAAGCGCATGAAGCCACATCACAGACACGCATATGGATCATAGGCATCCGACACGTGAAGGAGACGTCACGTGGGGTGGTATATAACGCACACGCTTACAATACCCCGTAACCCGAATCAACGGGTGTGGAGAGGTCAGCGCCAAACTTAAGAACATAGTACATAAGCCAATACGATCCCATACCCACAGAGATACAAGCTGCCCCAGACACAGGCAATGGCAGAGACGGAGTAGATGGTTACACCAGCTGGAAAACAGAGCAGAAGAAGCGGAAGGGTAGGCAAGACGCAACAACATCTGAGTTGTGGGCCTACCAGAAGGAGAAGAGGTTCCAGACCTGACGAACTACGTAGAAAACATGTTGATATAGGAGATAGGAGCTGGGGTGCTCACTCATGGATTCTCAATCGAAAGAGCACACAGAGCGCAGACCAGAAAACCCCAACCGGGAGCCCCTCCCAGAGCAATAATAGCTAAAATATTAAACTACAAAGTTAGGGAGAAAATCCTGGAATATTTTCGGAAGGGTGGAATGATACATAGAGCGTCAGCTACTGTCTCGGCGTATCCGGACTACACCATGCTAGTACAGAGACAACGTTTCAACTATGTGGGCGTGAAAAGACGTCTGAGGAAAGCTGGCTTCAAATACATGCTCTTGTACCCTGCGAAACTCAAAGTCCTGCACAAAGGCAGGGCTTTCTTCTTTGAGACACCAGAGGAGGCAGCGGGATGGCTAGACGTGCAAGGCTGCCCGGAGGAAGCGGATGACCTGGCTGGAAAGGGACAGGATAAGTCTATGTTGATAGCCCGGACACATTTTGGGAAGTAGCCCTGATAATGATATAGAGGTGGGATAATGCTAAGCAGTGGGAAGGCGTTCTGAGTATGTGAATTATACTGACTACCACGCGCACTCGTCATGTGGACCTTTTGAACTTCAATATACAAGAGGGCAAAGATTTGTATATATTAGAAGAGTAACATACAAAGACTTCAATTCAGGAGATACAAGGGAAAGGCGGTTTCACCCCCCTTAGTTAGATTAGTTGGGCCACCAGTAGGGTGGCACCCCCCTGCTGTGTACCGAGTACCGGCATAGGCCAGAAAAGGGCTAGATGCTGGGTAGCCTGAGATCCAGGGATGGAACTAGGCAACAGTTGGGAACGGGAATGGAGGGCGGCGGGAGGGGAGTTGGAGGGTGTGCAGTGATTTTAGTTAGGGAACGAGCTTACGTCCATGCACTGCTGTGCAAGATACAGGAAACAAAGGGAGACAGTGGCGGGACTGGGTATGGATGAATGATGGGAGACGTTAAGATAGTTACCTGGAATGCCAGGGGGCTCAACAGCTACCTGAAGAGAAATAAGATTATGATGTACCTGAGGAGGAAGAAAATAGATATCGCTCTACTACAAGAAACCCATCTCACAAATGAAAAACAATAGGTGATGAGGAAGAAATGGAAGGGAACCACCGTGGGGGCCATATATTCGGCATATGCCAGAGGGGTAATCACTTGGGTAGCACTGCATGTCCCTTTCAGTTATTATAATGTGCGGGAGAGTCGGATGGGAGGATGGTAGCAGTACGGGGACTGATAGAAAACAGAGAAGTGTGTATTATTAATACATATGCCCCGAACCAAGATACTGTGGCCTTCTTTAAGTCCTTATATAGTAAAATAAGCCCATACCTGGGGGGTGCGGTGATATGGGGAGGTGTCTTTAACTGTACGCTGGACCCCAGGGTTGACAGGTCAGACGGGAAATTAGACAAACCCACCCCTGCAGCCAAAACTTTGAAGACCCTGTTAAAAGACTTTAAGCTAAAAGACATGTGGAGGCTACACCACCCATATGAAAGACATTACTCGCATTACTCGGGCCCCACATAATTTGTACACACGGCTAGATTATATGTTAGCCTCCCCGGAAATGATAGGAGAGAGAGTGCGGACCAAATATAAAGCGTGAGTCCTTTCAGACCACTCACCACTGATCTTAACATGGCAGTATCAGGCCCCTAGAGCTAGGATTCCAAGAGAGAGCTAAAGCATTGAAAGACACAGTGTGTAGAGGGGATCTGAGGAGGGAAATTGTAGAATATTTCGAAAACAATACTTGAAGCGTAGAATCGTCCAGCACCCTATGGGAGGCATTTAAAGTGGTGGTGAGGGGATCAGCGATAGCAAAATCCAAAGGGTTGCAAGGAGACATATTGCAAGAGCTGCAGAAGGCAGAGGAGGAACTAGAGGCAGTCATGCGCAGAGGAGATGATTCCCTGGAAGTGGCCGATATTATAAACCAACTACGGCAAGCATGCGAAGGGCTCTGGGAGAGGCTATGTAACTTAAATTACAAGAAATACATAGAGGGGCAGCACGCTTGCGGGGACAAGCTGGGGAGGTTGTTAGCATGGTTGTATAAAAGCGAGACACCAAGACCAACGATCAGAGCAATACAGGGGGGAACAGGGCAGATACTTGATACCCAGAAGTGAGTGACCCAAGGGTTCCTCGAGTTCTACAAACAATTGTATGGAGATACAGATGGGAGTGAATGGGGCGAGATAGTGGAAACACTAGAAGACATTGGTCTACCCTAATTGAGGGCCGAGGAGAGAGAGAACTTAGATGCCCCAATCACACTGGAGGAACTAGAAGCAGTGATTGAGGAACTACCACTTGCAAGGGCCCGGGGGCGGACGGACTCCCTAGCGAGTTCTATAAAACATATAAGATGGAAGTGCTTCCCTCGCTACTGGCTATGCTAAACGAAGCTTTCGAAACAGGGATATTGCCAGAATCCCTAAGGGAGGTGATAATCATTCCGATTATTAAGCCTAATAAGCCGAGCATGGACCGCGGATCGTATAGACCGCTATCCATGCTGAACAAGGACAGCAAGATACTCAAGGCTGTGTTGGTGGGGAGATTGAGAGAGGTCATAAGCAAACTTATACACCCTGATCAGACCGGATATGTCTCGCACAGGAGCATATTCGACAACCTTAGAATGCTTCACCGGGTCATAGAGCAAACGGAAGGAGATGCGCAGGAAGTTGCAATTGTTTCATTGGATGCGGTGAAGCCTTCGATTCTGTTAAATGGCCGTGGCTGATGGCAGCTTTACAGGAATATGGAATAGGGCCCGAATATCTGAAGTGGGTGAAAGTATTATATAGTTCACCACTAGCTAGAGTTAAGACAGGAGTGGTTACTTCAGAAAGATGGCAACTTAGCAGAGGTACCAGACAGGGGTGCCCTTGGTCCCTGAGGCTATATATTCTTGCAATAGAACCCCTAGCGATATACCTAAGACAGCAGTACAGGGAGGTGGGGATTTTCACGAAAGCAGGGCCACACCTAATATTGTATGCGGATGATATGTTGCTATACTTGAGATACCCGGAGGAAAACCTGAAATGCATCCTAAAAGTAATGGAGCAATTTGCGTCGCTCTCTGGCTTTGCAGTCAACCCCAAAAAGTTGTGTATATTCCCCCTGGGGAGATATAAAGGGATTCCGCAGGAGCACCTACCCATTCTACAAATACCCTGGGAAACCAAAACCTTAAGATACCTGGGGATAGATATCTATCACTCGGTGGAGGATGAACACAAACATAACACAGTGAAGGCAGTAGCAAACATTGAAAATAGCACGAGATTCTGGGCTAAGCTCCCTTTGGCCATGGTAGGGAGAGTGGCTTTGCTGAAAAGGGTTGTATTTCAGGCTGATACACTTTTTTGGAAATATACCATACATGATATCTAAGCGATTCTTTGTTAAACTCCAGAGCATATGTAGAGGCTTCATCTGGCACGAAACCAGGAATAGAATAGCCCTGTGGAAACTACAGAATACGTATGATAAAGGAGGCATAAAACTTCCCAATTTTGAGATCTATTGTTAGGCAGAAACCTATGCAGTTCCCTTAGGGACCACTGCAAAAGGCTTAAGACTACAGGTGTTGGCAGTAAACCCAATCGGTAGCAGTCTGTACCATCCAGATTTACCTGGTAGCTGTGGCTGAGCATGTCAGACTTCTCTCAAGAAGAGTTAGGCAGTATATAGAGTATACACATTAGGTACAAAAATACAGTAGCACAAGCAAACACTGACCAGAGCTTTGGTATAAAAGTATATAATTATTTAAAAACGCACTTGTAAAAATACACTGGCACTAATATGTCAAGCAAGTTCAAACACAGTCTTTAGAAATATATACACCTCCCTGATTAATTATTCGACAAGTCTTAGGAAAAGAACACCACTTATTATCAAATACAGAGGCGAGCGCTTAACCAAGATGGCACTCCAACAATTATTTAAAAACGGAGGGAAAAGGTAGAATTAGAAAAGCACACAATACCAACACTTTTAAAAGAACCACAGCAAGTCAAGAAAGGCAGAGTCTACTGTAGAGCAAGAAAGTTCATAGGCCAGGCCCACTCTTGGAGAGAGCAAGGCGGAATGTGCCCAAGATCACACAGTTGAAGTACACTTTAAAAGTCTTTGCAGATAGTTCAAAAAGGAGTTGGATCAGTTCAGAAAAGTTAGTTAACAGGTCCCAGGCCACCCCAGGATAGAGAGTCAAGGATTTACGGGACACCTTGAACAGTCTGTTGCAAGGGAGACCAGGCGGGACACAGTACCTGAAATGGTGAGAAAGCTCCAGCGGGGACAGTTGTTCCTGGCATCGGGTGCAAGTCGGTGCTTCGTCCAGGGGAAGAGAAGATCTCAACGTGGAGGAAAGCTGGAGGTCGTTGCACTGCCAGGGAAGAAACCAGCCGCTGAGTTTCCTGGTTAAAAGGTACTACCCTTTTATTCGCGGTAGTGATGAAGCGTGGCTATCCGGCTGCCGGGGTGCTTGGCACGGGCGATTCGACCACGAGACGATCCAGGAAGGCGAAAAGAGGCCGAACTGGTTAACCCCACCAGTTCAAAGGAAGAAGACTCTCCAGGAAGAAGATCTTCTCTGTCGTTGGGAAGTGGTGAGTCGGTTCAGCAGGGCTTCACCGGTGGTGTCGTCGTTGCAGGTCGGCTCAGCTTCTCCCTCTTCGGATTCTTTAGGTCCTGTGGCGACTTCCGAAGTTCCAGTCCCCAAAGCCCTGCTTTCATGCAGAAAACCCCCATTCACCAGTCCTAGCTGTCACTCAAACATGCCGGGCGGCTCACCACTGGGCCAATCACACAAGAGTGTGACTTGAGTTGCTGATGCAACTCAGTCCAGGGTGCCTATTTCCCCCCTCCCACACATCCTGTAGACCCAGACAGAGTGGCACTACTTTTGGAGGCTTCTGTGCAGAAGCCTGCCAAAAGTGGAACAAAGGGCTCGACTTGGGTTGGAGTTACAGAGGTGAACACAAACACCATTTTAAAACCGGGTCCTGGCAAAAAGACCCAACCGGGGAATAAATATTAAATAAATAACCCAGCGGTATCTTTAAAATTGCACCAAAAAACGTGGTGCGTTTAAAATGAATGGGAAAATCCCATAGGAAATATTCCGGTGGAATATTTTCCGTGGTAACCACTGCCACCAGCCAGAAACTCGATGAGGGGGGACTGCACAGTGCCCCCTCGAAAAACAGACCCAGGGGCAATCTAATTACCCCTACCAGTACTTCCACAATATGATGGTTTGTACTGGTTCTGTTCCCAATTTAAGACTAGCAAAGTCAATGGTGACTTTACATGCCCTGGGAGACAGTAGTCAGTCCCAGGGTATGAAGTCTATGTTTGGTGGTCACTATGACACCCCTGTGTTACTGCACTGAGGGTGCTGTGTAACACACTTACCAAAAACACATGAAACCCTATGGAGTAAAAAAATCCGTAGCACATAATACACATTACAAAGTCAAAGGACATTCTCAAATCATGCCTACGAGTGGGAGAAAAAGAGTCTCACTCTTAGCAGGAGAAAAAAATAAACCCCAAAAATCCAGCAAAGCTGCTGGGGGACTCAATAGGTTTGGGAAATTAGCCTATACAGAGAATTCTCCCTAGCATCGATCGCTGGGCCAGCCAGCTACAGTATGTGGCCAAGTGGCTAAATGAAGACTCAACATCGGAGTGCAGACTGTGGAGGTCAGAATGTACTCCGTTTTTCTTGAAAGAATGGATATGGCTGCCTAAATCAGAACTAAAGGGGTGTCCGAGAATGCTGGAATTGGGATGGCAAATGTGGTGAAAGGCTTGCCAGGCCATGGAGAACCCGACTCTGTGCTCCCCGCAGGTACCGCTAGTAGCACTGACCAAAGGGGATGTGCAATTGAGGAAGACGATACGCAAGCACTGGTAACCGGTGAGTATTGCAACAATGGGAGACATATGGCAAGATGGGAAGATATTGTAATTCAACGCACTGGTAGAGGAAACGGGCCTACATCTAGGGCAATATATTAAATACACCAGACTAGTGAGACGGGTGAAAGAAACATGGTCTGAAATAGTGCTGGAAGAACAACCAGATACAGCCATAGAAACAATCTATGACATTGCAGAGGGAGGGCATGAGGTGTCCCGAATCTAAGAACTGTTGATGACCGGGGTGGGGAAGGAAGTGACCCAGCTAAGACTGGATTGGGAAGAGGAAGTGGAAGAAAGCATGAATGATGGGCTGTGGGAGAGGGCTCAGAGGTACCACAAAAAGGTGTCCAGGAATGCAAGGCTGCAACAAATCCAGCTATACGTAACTCACAGAGTGGACATGACCCCCCCAGAGGATGGCCCGATTCAAGAGCGCAGAAATACAAACATGTCCCAAATGTGGGGAAGTGAATGCTGGGATGACACACATGTTCTGGGCATGCCATCAAATTGGTAAATTTTGGAAAGAAGTAGCCCACCGCCTGACAGAGAAGGGGATCACGTTAGATGTGGAATCAGTGTGGGCATGTATGGTGGGGGGTTCCCTAGACCACGCAAGCTAAAGCTTGTGAGCAAACAAAGACCTGGCTTACATCCTTGCCAAGCGCAGAATTGCCATGGGTTGGAAAGCATGTAACAGACCAAAGGTAGAGGTTTGGTGGAATGATCTCAAGAAATGGGTCGAAACGGAAATGGCGGTATGGATGTAGGCAGCTAACAGAGCGGGGGGAGGAAGAGGCAGATACATTGACGGCATGAAGGCACTTACTGGCCACATTGTCTGGGTTCACCCAGGTATGCCCAAGCGAATATGATGCCTCCCAACATACGGAAGAGGGAACATCCCTAGAGTATGTAACTGCGGAAGGCCAAATGGAGTAGGCTCAAGTTAGGGGGGAGAGTAAAGGTAAGCAGTGGATATGGTTTAATATGATATGAGACACTAGAAATGTATAACATATACCGCTAAGTTTGTTTTTATGTGTTGATTGAATGTTGTAAAAGTTAATAAAAATAGTTTTTTAAAAAACAACATTGGCCCAGGAATGGGCATTTACCGGGGCATTACAGCCCTGGCGGAACCGGTAATTGCCCATTCCCAGGCGCCGGAAAATATTAGTCCTCATTCCCATTTGAGTCTTATTGGACTTAATAGGAATGGGGAGGCTGGATGCACCGGCAACATTCGTGAATTGGTGCTGGTGCATCCGACATGGTCGGCTCGCGAGTGCCGGTCCGCCCACCAGGCGAGTACCGGCAAGCTTACCGGTACTGTTGTCCCGGACCGGCAACCTTATAATGAGGCCCATTGTCTGTGGTGTTTAGCATGTCTGAACTCAGGCAAGACTGAATATCGAGGGAAGAGATCTTTTTAAAAATCTGGCTCTTGACTGTTAGGGAGAATTCTCATAAATGGCCGATTTCCCTTACCTAATGAGTCCCTCAGCAGCTTTGCTGGATTTCTAGGATTTATATTTTTCACCTGGTAAGAGCGTAAGACTTTTTCCCACTCTTACATATGTTTTGCCATGTGTGTTTTTACCATTTGTGTGTTCTTGGGCTCTGGAGCCTCACCTACTCCATGAGCACCACTTTTGTGTGTGTTGCACAGCACCTTCAGTGCAATGACACAGGGTTGTCTTTTAGACTTCCCCCTTACTCCATTTTTCTGGGGCTGACTACTGTCCCCCAGAAACATGTAAAGTTGCCATTAACTTTATATAGTCCCTTTTAATCACAGACCCAGTACACCCCATCTTACATGAAGTATTGGAAAGTGTTAACTCTTATCCCTTTATGTCTGTGACTCTTGGAGCCTTGTTTCGCTTCCTTTACATTAAGACTTGGCTGGTGGCAGTGGTAACTACCATAACTTTTCTACCGTGATTATTTTATATAAACGTGGTCATGTTTTAGGCTATTATATTAGCCTCGAACATAAACCCGCTTGACCAAATACATTTTATTTTGGTTCCGGCTGGGTTTATTCGCCATTTCTTTTTGTTAAAGCCTTTCTCGTGTTTTTCTCTGCGCGCCAAACCGGGGATGATTCCTTTGTTCACTGTCTTTTCGCGGACTTCTGCACAGAAGCCCTCCTTAAGGCGCCTGAAGTCTAGGTAGGCAGGATGTGAGGGAGGGGTCCTCAGACACCTGCCATGGGTTCCCTTGGTAACCCAAGTCGCACTCTTGTTTGCTTGACTAAGGGGACTGTCCTTGCCAGGACAGCCACCCTGCTGTGTGATTCACAGTCAGGCTGAATGAATGGGGGAAAACTGCATAAAAAGCAGGTCTCTGGGACTGGAAAGGCAGAGTCGCCACTGGAACGAAAGAACCAACGAGGAACTGGAAGAAGAGGACCCCTACAACGACTGAACCGCCCGGTGAAACCCTGCTGCAGGTCCGAATCTTCAGAATACGACAACAGAGAAGATCCTCCAGGAAACCTCTTCCCTTGAGCTGATGGGACCAACCAGTTCACCCAAACTCCAAGCCAGGACCCCTCCTCTGGTCGCATTCGCTGTACAGAGCTACAGTGGGCCGGGTAGCCAGGAAGGTCGGACCCTGCTTGGGTTTTAAGGAGCGCACCTTTTATTCGTTGTTTTACTCTGCTGCTGGTTTCTTCCCTGGGTGGCGCAGGACCCTCCAGTCTTCCTACTTCATGTCAGTCCGACAGTCACTTCAGGAACCGTGAGCCTGCAGGAACCACCAGGAACGTCCGCCTCAGCTGCTGCTCCTTCTCTGTTTCAAGGTACTGTGCAAATCCGGTTGCTCGTTTCTTTCAACCGCGGTAAAAGTATTTTAAATCTTTTGCTAGTCTGAGGGCTTGTCCTTCTCTTCTCTTTGAACTAACTTTTCTACCAACCAACCTCGTCTGTGCCACGAACTTTACCGCAAACTACCCTGAACTGTGTGATCTTGAGCAAAAGACTTTTGATCCATTGACTTTGGCCCTAAGCCTTTTCTAGCTGATCTCCTCACTGAAGTTCCTCTTGTTCAATTGCCCTGAGTACTTACCTGTTGGTTTTCCTAATTTCTTATAACTTTGTCTTTCGCTCCCTTTTAAATTGCTGGAGTGCCATTTTGCTCCTACTTCATTTTGTGAACTTAACTCGTCTGGAATGTAAGGGAAGTTGTGTATTTATGATTGTGATTTTTAACTTGCTTATAATAGTGAAATGTTATACAACTGTTGAGTAAATAAATATATATTCTTTTACTTAGAAACCTTGAGTCAGTGTTTGCCTGAATCATAGTAATTGCTGTCTTTTGTGTAACTATTTGGTACTGCTCACTTACTCTTGAGATAAGTCTGGCTGCTCTGCTGCTGCTACCACTTTAACTGTGTAGTACAGGCTTGTACCAATTGTATTGTCACTTGTAGTCTTAATTGTGTGTGGTGTTCCCAAAGGGTAATGCACATAATTCTGCCTAACAATGACCCTTGTGCTGGGGTTGGAGGATCTCTGAATGTCAATCTCAAATTCATTGTGAAAGTTAACTACGTAATGATCTGACCATATGCAAGGGGTTTGTTTCAAACGTGTGAACTGCCACATTTATGGCAGTCACCCAGTCCAATAAGTTCCCTTTGTCATTCGTAGGTTTGTTGTTCATGATTTGGTATTCCATATTGAGAAGTGATTCTTCCAGATTGTTAGCCTTTTGGTCCATGCGGCTACCCCACAAGTAATTAAAATCACCCAGGAATAAAGTAGAGCTGTTAGAACCGCTATATTTGCTCGGCAGTTGTATGATTTTGTCATGGAAGTCTGGCATAGTTTGCGGGGGGCGGTGCATCAAGACAAAATGAATGCATGATTGGAGGGTAGGTGTCATCTTGAGATGAAGTATTTCACAACTAGCGCATTCACATGGTGACGGGAAGATCTGGAGTTCGGATTTGGCAATAATTGCCACTCCTCCGCCTCTGCCCGTCTCCCTGTTCTTACTGAAGAAGGAGTAACCTTAAGGGATGGCCATGTTGGTCATAGGACCACTAGAATCTTTGCCCCAGGTTCCTTTGATACACATCAGGCTCAGATCCCCTTGGGTAATGAGGTTGTGGACATTTTGGGCATGATTTGTTGAGCGATCTGGTGTTTAGAAGGGCGATCTTGAGCATTTTGGCGGATGTTGCCTGAGAAATGTTTATTTTAATTTTAACAGGGGTTAGGTGTAGGCACTCCCCTAGTTCAGTAATCCAGGTAACCGTATCCTGCGGAGGGCTGCTAGCTTGACAAGGACTCTGAGAAAAGGAGGGAGAAACTGCTCCTACCGCGTGGCTTTTGATGGGCGGAGTGTCTAAGGCAATAAGCTGACCCGAGAAATCCCTTGTATCCTGGGTTGCCGTTACCTTGTGAGATAAGTGTTGAGGAGTCTGATATGGCGGATCCAATTTTTATTTGACATACTTCTGTATGATGGTAAGCCTTTGCAGCTTTTGGGCAGTGAAAAAGAGGTCCATAGCAGCGAATATGGCCATTCTTATTGACAGGGAGGGAGTGTGCTGTGTAAGGAAGGGGGAAACACAGTGAGCAGGAGTCAGAGGTATGGGGCTACTTATTGGATGTGAGGTCCAGGAAGTGAATCAAAGAGCGAGCGGCTGATTCTGCAATGGTCGATGAGGACTGGTTGGTCACTGAAAGCACAGGCGCTTAAAGCGCCTGACGTATCAAAAAATCCTCCCACTGCGCACCGTCCCCACAGGGGGATTATTGTACTGTGGACGCACCGCCCTGTCCCTCTGGGAAAGGTTTTCCCCTAGAGGAGAAGGGACAAAAATCCTCATATTTGTCACCATTTCCAATTAGGGATGGAGACTTGGTAGAGTGGTCCTCCAGAGCTTTCTGGCATAGGTGGTGTCTTAGCTCCCCTTCTTTCCTCTATGTCTATCTACTACTTTGGGAGTGTATTATGGACGAGGAAACTGTGGTAGGAAGGAATCCATTAAAAGAACAAATTACTTACCTCTTGGTTATGTTGTTTCTGATGACGGTTTCTCTCACAAATTCTTCATCGCCCTCCCATCTTGCCCCACTTGATGAATGCACCTTTTGGTTCTGTGGGCCCTCAACGTCAGGGTGCTAGGGAAAAAGGGTGGAACTAAGGTTACAAGGCGGGGCATTGCGCCTAAATATATACTGGTTCAATGTCATGTCCGGTGCAGGGTGCTTAGAGGCATCAAGGTTTCCGAAGGGCTGCTCCGATGGGAGATAGATATCATCAGGAATCCATGAGAGGAACATCCATCCGAAAGAACATTATCAAGTGGTAAGTAATTAGCTCTTCTTTGTTGCCTTCCTGCTTCTCCTTTGGCCTCTCTAAAATTGGTTCTCCACACAACTGCATAGTTGGTGATGAGTTTACAAAAGTTTGATGACATTACCCCAATTTTATTCAACCTTCACTGTCTTCCAATGGATGTTCATACCCACCTTAAATTGGGCAGTATAACTTTCAAAGCACTTGTTTTAGGAATGTGTATCCTTTGTCACAGAAGGTTTTTATAGCTGCTCAAGGATCACATGCAAAAAAGCTTGGCTATTGAATATTAGGAAATATATCCATTAAAAGCTTTCTAAAAAGGCCTTTTCTAATGCAGCTTCCCTGATACAAAACTCTCATATTACTTTAGGTTTGTCCACCTCCCTTTTTTGGATTTTAGAAATAGTTCAAAATCTTTTTATTCGGGCTTACCTTTCCCCACTTCATTTGATGATGGCCTTTTTTTATCTTTCTAATGCTCATATTCTCTAACAGGTGTTATTGTCATGTTCATTTTTACTTTACTTTTTGGACCACGCCTCACGCCCTAGGCCTCAGGGTGCACTTGAAACAAAAAACATACAAAAGACCAAGAATAGTGCCTGATCGACTACCTAAGAGAGCAACAGCTTTAGTCCTTATTAAAGAGGGTTGGTCTTAACAGCCTTTTTGAAGCGTACTGAGAAAGGGATGATCCTTAAGGCAAGCCAAAGCTCATTCCATGCATGTGGGGCCCAAGAGTCAAAGCAGACTCCTCCAAATGTCCATATATTTTACTGTGGCACAGCGAACAGCTCGGCATAATTTGATCGCAATACTCTCCTGACAGGAGCCAGCATGATATGATCAGAAAGGTTTTGCGGGGCAGACCCATTAAGACATTTATATGTTAAAGTGAATGTCTTATGCAGGATTCTGTTCTTCACAAGCAGCCAATGCAAATCTTGCCTTGCTGTGGTAATATGGTGCTGTTTGCCCCCCCTCCCCAACGCACAGCCCTAACAGCCCCGTTCTGGATAGTTTGAAGTTTGTTAATATTTCCTGTAGACATGCAAACCAATTGGCTATTACAATAATCCAGCTTTGAGTTAACAAGCACTGAGGCAACAGTAGCTCAGTTCTCTTCCGAGAGATATGGACGAGTTTGCCTGAGCAAGGAATTCAAGCAGGAACACGAGGAGCGAAGATGGGAGGTGTGCGTTTTACTGAGAGTAGAAAAATACGAGGCCACTGGGATGGAACAACTGAAGATGATAAAGTGACTGGAACAGAGATCCAGTTTTTTACCCTGGGACCCGAGCCAAGAATGAGCAGTTCACTTTTACTATTGTTGATTGCCAAAAAGTTCATGACCATCCAAGAATGAATTGCAGTAAAGATCTTATTAACCACTGTGGTGTCATGGACATAGTCCCCGGACAGTCCTAGAAGAATCTATATATCGTCCGCGTAGTTGGTGTAGCAGTCTCCCAAGCCACCCAGTAAGTGAAACAGGGGCCTAGTATACAAATCTAAAAGCGTCTGGACAGGCATGTACCCTGTTGAACACCGTAGGTAAGTTGAACAGGAGAGGCTTGAAAGTCCTCCACCGCTGCCCTAGCCACGCAGGGACCTAGAAAGGACTTGATCCAAGATGCTGCACTTTCTGAGAACCTGCAAATGTCGGTAAGTCTTTTGATGAGCAAGGAATGATCCACAAGATCGAATGCTGCAGGTAAGTCCAGGAGCATCAAAGTGATGTACGACCATCATCGATAATGCCCCCAGTATTGGATTTTAAGTCAAGGAGAGGCATCTCATGTTTAGCTCTAAAACCAGACTGTCGAACACCCAAATGTTTTTGTGTCTCCAGGAACTCCTGCAGTTGCGTATTGGGAATCCTATCCAAGATTTTAAGGAGGAAAGGGATGTTGATAATTGGCCTATAATTGCTCGCAACTTCAGGGTCCAGACTGTCTGTTTTTTAAGTAGTGTGGTGATCCAATCCTCCTTTAGCACAGTTGGAACAAAGGATTCTGCAAACGAGGCATTGATAATTTTAATAATCCAAAGGATGAGGTTCGCAGAATACTTGATAATGTTTGCCAGCCAGAAGCCTCCCGGGCATGTTGTTTGTTTCATCCTGCTTAAGATGCAATGGGCTTCCCTCTAAGAGGCTTGTGTGAAAGAGAACCTGGACCGATTCACCAATAGCATTTGGTCAGAGGAAGTGGCAGAATCAGCTGGCAAACTGGTTGAACCGACCAGGGTCAGTTGACGTGATTTTATAGACAATTGGTGGCCAGATATTTTTCTGATCAGTTCGTCCTGAATTGCTTGGGACCAGGAGTCCCTTTTGTCAATCGTGGACCTCTTATTTTTTTCCTTCCAATTCTCAAAGGATCACAAAAAGCTTGTTCAAGCTCGATTTTGCCTCTAGAATTCTGGAATTATAACTGGCCTGCTTAGCCATTGAGATGGCAGATTTATGGGAGGCCAGAGCATCTTTATATTTGAGCAAGGTGTTGACGCACAGATTTTCCACATTGTATTTTTTACATTAATCAGCGGCATTTTAATGAATTAATGATTCATTTAGAATAGTTTGTTCAGTGCCCTGCTTCCTTGTGGGAAGTGATCCCAAAAACTCTCAAAACAGAAAGTACTGTTAAAAACATTCCAGCATTGATTGGGAAGCTATGTAATAGCATCTTAAGGGGCACTCACAAAGAATTGCCACTAGAGAGTGCAAGGTCAGAACTTATCTTGGCAGATTTCAGGTTTAAAAAGTGGAGGTACCAATTTATAGTCCTGGTCGCATCTCCACTGATACATTTGTTGGTCTCCTGATGTTTTGATCTAATTCTCTTCTCATTCCTTAAACTTTGTCTCTGCCTCTTTTTTCTTTATTAGGTTAACTACTTTAATAAGTAACCATTTATACACAGGTGTCTGATGACACAATAGTTTGAATACTCACTGTAACATTTATTTAATCTTGGCTTGCATTTAAAAGAACATACTTTCCCTTAGTGCAAAATATTTTATGACATACTCGAACATTGTTTTTTTTGCGTGTGCATTGGTGTTTTAGTTCTATTTAGTTCTATTGTCTAGTGTTAAATATTACACCTTCTTGGATGTAATCCATGGTCAGAAAATTACATTATTCATTCTAAAACAGAATTGACAGATAAACTAAATATTATACGTACATGAGTTCTAAGAGCCTTATATATAATCAGAAAATCACCTGTTCAATTGGATGACTTTGGGATTTGCACTGTATGACACTTTTCTGAATTGTTTGAGAAAGTTTGCTTTTGTATTTAGTAACATGCATCCAATCTCTTTAATTTGTAGTGATTCACTGTCTATTGAGTTTCCTTTATTCTTCACGGTAAATCAGATATTTTAAATTCTACAGTCTTTTTCGTGCTAGTTGGTTGGTTGGTTAATTTAATGAATTATGGCACTTTGTATTCTTCTCTTACAGGATCCCAATTTCAAATTTAGTGGATAGCTGGACATCCCTACTGATTCTCCTGAAAGATTCTATACAGCTGAGTCTTCCAGCACCAGGACAATTCCTCATACTTGGGTGAGCAGATTCTCAATTATATTACAGAAATAAATAAAACAATGTTTGTATTACTGTACCCTGGCTGTGCCGATTGGCCTGTTGGAATCAGTCACAATTATCTTTGTACTTATACCATGTGATTTATATATTTATTTATTGGGTTTTTTTATGGTACCCACTGCAAACACAATTGCATCATGTGTCTCCTAAGCAAAGGGGAAGGGGACCTGATCTTTACATGTTTTGGAACCCTTCCGATGATCAGTGAGGTACAATGGAAGGGGGTCACCGAGAAGGGCATAGAGACATAAACTGCATAAGATGCGAAGTGCAGACAACCTAGAAGTGCATACATGACAAGTGCAGGCAGGTGTGCAAATATCATGGTATAGCTTGCAACGGATGCCTTAGAACCACAAAGTCAAGGGATACACTATTAGTCGGTAGTCAACTTTCCTCATCTGGTGGTCAAGTCAATGCGATTCCATTTAAGACTAATGTTTTCAGATTTTTGTGTAAATGCACATAGTTCCCTATAGCTCTGCTGGATCTTGTTAGATCCCAGAGGGAGCCTCAGGCAACCTCAAAAGGTCTGCCTCCCAGTTTTTGTTTCTTGCAGACAGTGACCATACAGGGCTTCGAGCCTGAGAATCGTAAGGACCTGGATGGGAGGTATTGACTGATCGTTTACCTGAGGTAGCTTAGACTATTCTTCCAATAGATTTTGTGAGTGATGGGAGAGGGCTTCGAAGCTCATGCAAGTTCTGATAGAGAGCTGGTGCAATGGGCGGACTCCAAGCGTTATGTAGTCCCATGGTTTGATGCCCAGTACTATTCCTGTTGCTCTTGAATGGTTCGAAGTTAAATTACTTTTTTGGGGAATTGAGGGTTTATGGGGAACCAAGGAAGGGGCCCTGGCAAAACAGAGGGAAAAGGAAATGGTATTACCAACGTAGATAACTTCAGTACTCATAGCCTTAAGGCAGTAGTGATTGTCAGTCATCCAGTAGTGGATTTGGAGCAAACAGTCAAGAGATATGGTGAAGGTCATGAGGGTAATCATTGTGATAGGAAGCAATTTGCCTATCATCTGCATAACATTGAAAGGTGGAAGTGTGTGCTAAATGATGAGATCTGCCATGGGTTTAAGATGCACAGTGAATAACCATGGTGAGAGGATTGAGCCTTGAGGGATTCCTCATACCAGGGTAGTATAGTTTGAGAGAAAAGGACCTTACTTGACTTGGATATTAAGGGCAATATCGGATATGCCAAAGGAAGTTTCAAGGCTGTTAAGGAGAGTGGCGTAGTTGACAGTGTTCAAAGCCGCAGTGACAGCAAGATAAGAGTGGTTGACAGTTTGCATACAAGAACCTCAGGACTTCACCTCTCGTGGAGAGCAAGACTGATTCCGTCCCCCTGGCTGGCCTGAAGCCAGACTGATTAATGTAAGAGGTGGTGTGCCGAAGCTATTTTATGAGTAGCCACCTTCTCTATGATTTTGCCACTAAAAAGGGAATTGAAGACTGGTGGATAATTATCTGGGATATTTGGATCTTCATTTTCTTTCTTTAGCAGCAGTTTGAAACACGTTTTCTTTAGGTCAAATGAGAAAATACTGGATTGCACAGACCTATTAACAAGTGCAGTTTAGGTTGGGGCAGGGATATGCATGTTTTCCTTGATAGTTTTCAGCTTTGTTTTTCCTGTTGCAAACTTGAATGTTGTACCCTACTGCGAGAAGAATACTAACCAGCTTTGTGAAATTGTTGGAGATCCAGGTCTCAGGCAACAGCAGGAAATCCATCTCTTGATCATCCAATAAGTTGTGTCTGTTAACCGTATGCTTGTTAACTGGGCAGGCCTTCAGTGGAGATGCTCTAGAAGTGCTAGGGAGAGTGTGATTGATTTTGGGAAGGAGCAACAATCAGGGGAGGCGGTATGCTCAAGCTTGAGAAAGGTAAGGCACTGGGGAGTGGTTCAGCAGTAGCCTTGGCATTTATGGGGGAGGTTGGGAAGGAAACACTGTTTGATGAAATGACTTCTTCCCCACTGGAATACAAGGATGAGTAGTGGCTAAGCCTCCAACTCAGCCCTCACAATGCCACAAAACAACAGTGCTCCCAATGAAGAGATCTCCCTTCTTCACCTTTTGTGGTAACGTGGGCCGAGGGTAAGCTATACTCTTAAGAGGTGTCCAAATGTGAAATAGTAGCAACTCAAGTAGCAAAGTACAACAGTCCAAAATAAAGAAATGTCCAGTCAAGTTTCTATGAAAAATAATATCTTTTAATTTTCTCCAGAATTGGATCTTTCATGGATTCACATGCTCTTGAATATGCCCCATCGTCGGGCAACATTAAAGCAGTTTACCTTTAAACTTCTAATCTGCTGTCACTTTAGTGCTGTGTTAGAATCATTTGGGTCATACTGCCCACAGCCCATCAGACAGGTCCCCTTAGCTCCAGTCTTGGTGGCCATCTTCAGATTTTTTAAATTTGTTTGCAAACTTTATTCATTGGTCAGTGCTCCGTCATAATACCACACAAGGCATTTGTAGATATTCTCCCCTGAAGAGTCATTGAAATCACTGCTCAAATTCCCACCGGACCATCGACTGTATTTCTAGAACAATTTAAAAAAATGTAACCGAGAGCAATTTCAACACAGACTGTGGCATGAATTTATCATCTGGTACATTCTGTTATTTACTCATCACCTGTTGCGACAGATATGCTCACAGTATAGAAACGTTCTTCAGTAACGCCGGACTATAGTAATGGCACTCCCTGTCTTGCACAAACTCCTGAAACGGTTGCCACACCCTCAGGAATTTCTGTTAGGTCCCATATCCACCTTTTCCATTGCCAATACTCCCCATAACTTTGCCCACCATAGCGCCACCCCCAAACCCTTTGCAGTCTTCCATGTGTGTGCCAGGGCCATTTTGGCTGCAGTCAGCATATGCATAGTTTTTTTTAAAAACTCTTTTTATTCAACTTTTTTTAACCGTATAATGAATATTACAATCCATAATCTCTGCAACCCCCCCCCCCCCTCCACAACCCAAACAAACACTGGCGCACTATATAAGGATGTGCGCCACAAAGTACATTTAACAGAAAGAGACCATTCTTTTCTTGTAAACATTGAAACCAAATAACTGCTCGCGTAAATCACTACCTAGGGGGGAAGGTATCGACTATCGCAGTATATTGCCCTTACTTGGGAGGTATATCACAGTACATACATGTCGTCAAATCGCACAGTTGCTAAATAATTGACCTAAAAAGAAAAATATATATATATTTTTCTTTAAACTGATAATGAGAATGGCTTTGATGAATCCGCGGTGGCTAGGGCCGTGAATGATTAAGCATCTGCAGCGACTTCCCTTTCCAGAATGTACGAACGAAAGGATGCCCAATAGTCCACAGGTCTACTACCGGGGGGTGGGGGGTGGAGGATGCAAAGGAGGAATTGTGCATTTCACACATTTTCATCATATTGAGCCATTCCTTAACAGTGGGTCATCTCTGTCTCATACAGGATTTAACAATCACTACTCTTGTAACAGTTTTTTTTTTCTTCAGATTTGGTTGGGGCGATAAACAATGGCAACAGCCAGGCTGCAGGCGAGTCACCCCGGGACCATTTAGTTAATTGCGCCAGATAGCCCCTCCGAAAAAGTCTTCATGTGGCAGCAGTTGCATACCATATTTACAAAGCTGCATCGTTACAATTGCATCTTGGGCAGGACGCAGTTCTATCTGGGTAGGATTTGTGCAATCGTGTAGGGGACAGGTAGGAATGATGTAGAACTTTGAAATGGATCAGGCGGAACCTGGCATTCAGAGAGATTTCCCTGGTCGTTTTACAGACAGATAGCCACTGCTTCTCTTGAAGGGGGACCCCCAGCGTTCCATCCCACCTAGCCCTGTACAGTACCATGGGAGCTGTATGCATAGATTTAATCAGTTTATATTGGGCAGACACCATATTTGTGAGGGTAGGAGGGTTGGTCACGAAGTATGTCAAAGGGGATGTGTTGGGCGCAACCGGGGAAAAAAATGTGTCCACACTCCTCGAAGTGTTTACCTCAGTCTGTGATAAAATAAGAGAGAGGCTGTATTCCAAGGACCTCGCCTCTGAAGGAGATCCCATTGTATAAATTGTCCGTCATGTATGATATCACCCAGAGAGTGAACCCCCTGTTTCTGTAGCTGTACCTTAACAGACTTCTCAGGGGTAAAGTGGGAGCCGTGAATGTCAAATATTGCAAAATCTGTGTGGTAATTGCCAGAGGTACCAGCCTTCTCGTTCCCGCTGTCCTTTGCCAAGTGAGTTACTTTCAAAGATTGAATTTCATCCCTTGGAACACGCTTGGGAGCTCCCCAAAGTAGGCCTTTCAATTCAAGTGGGTGAGTTATTGCTTTTCCAGTTTGATATGGGGGATTTCTATATTAGGGTGCCACCACCAGACCGCATATTGAAGTTGGGGAGCTAAGTAATAGGCGTACATGTCCAGATAGTCAAGCCCCCCAGATTCATAGGGTTGAGATCTTGTCGAGCACGCCCCATGTGTGTTTAGCTGCCCATACCAGTTTGGTCAACATAGAGCGAATACGACTCCAAAACCATGGCGGGGGAACCAGTGGAACATTTTTAAATATATATAGCATTTTGGGCACCACCACCATCTTAGCTAGGACTAGACGGGCGGACTGGGACTGGGACAGGGGCAAGCGGATCCATACATCCACCTTGTGCTCCAATTGGGAAAGGGCTGCTACATAGTGGTCTTAGAGCAGCCGGGACGGTCATGTGGCGACTACAATCCCCAAGTACCTCACGCCCTCAGGGGACCACCGAAAGTCGGTGCCGACATCAGCAGGAGTGACAGAGGGAGTTAACGTTAAGATCTCAGACTTAGTCCAGTAAATACGCAGGCCCGAGAAGCCCCCGAATGCTGTGATTTCCTGCATCAGTGGCTGGAAATTGTACCTGGGATGTTTAATGTACAGTAACATATCATCCGCATAAAAAGAAATGATGGAGATATGTGAGCTTAGGTGTACCCCCCTATGTGAGTGGAACTCCCTGATAGCGCAGGCGAGGGGCTCAACTGCCAGTGCAAAGAGGATGTTGGAGAATGGACACCCCTGTCGCGTCCCTCTAGTGGGATATATAGTCTATGATGTCTGTTGGTTTGTAAGAATTAATGCCTGTGGAAAGGTGTTTGAGGCGGATCCATTCCATGTATTGTGGTCCCACACCCCGACCTGCAGAGTACCTCGAACAAGAATGGCCACTCTGCGGAATCGAAGGCCTTCTCTGCATCGAGGGCCACATCTACTACAGGTACCTCCTCATTGATATTGTGCATTATAGAGAAGAGGCATTGTAAGTTATTCTGTGTGTACTTGCCCGGGATAAAGCCCGTCTGATCTTGAAGGACCAGAGCGCCCTTGTGTGGGAGAAGCCTGTCCACCTGTTCCTGCTGAATGAAGTCCGGAAAAAGCCTAATGATGGAGGAGCCATATCGGAGTTCACACTTGTCCCTGGCAGTCCGGAGGAGTACATCCCAGTCCCTGTAATTTAGGATCTGGGAAATAATGGGCCTGTCCGGAGCACCGGGAGGTTGTCTGGCCGCGAAGGAGCGATGCACTCTCTCAACTAGGAACATGGATGACAGCGGGGGATGATCCAGTATCTCCACGTGAGGTTTTTCGACAAATAGTTCCATATTTTCTATATGACTGGACTCCAAAAACCCCCACAATGTGGATATTGTTCCCCCTTGACTTTCCCTCCAAGTCATCGTTCTTTGCCTCCACCCACCTCACTGATTGTTGGAAGGACACAACCTCTCTCTGCAGACATGTCACCCTGTCCTCTGTGGCCCCAATCCGCTGTTCCGCCTCCATCATCCGGCCGCAGAGTTTGTCAATCTGTATGGTGGAGGTCTCTACCCTGCAGGTCAGTGTGTCAATTTTCGATCCGTGGGAGTCTGTGCTGTTCTTTAGGCTCAATAATTATCTGATTAAGTGTGGCCATATAGACCGCTGCGGGGGCCGAAGAAGAGGTGGGGGAATCAGGGGGATGATTCTGTCTCATGAACAGGTCCATTTTTGCTTGTTTCTGATTATTTCCCATTTTACCAGGGTCCGTAGCAATGTTGTTGTGGAGTGGCCGCTGTCTGAGCGCCCTTCTTCCGCGTCCTCTCCGTTGGATGAAGGAGCCCCACCGCTGTGTGGTAGTCTCATCGGGAATGGTGTGCGTATTTGCCAAAGGAACTCTTGGATGCGGGGAAGTGTCCCTGACACTTCAATTTGGGGCCTGAGCCAGGGAAAAGGATCCCAGAGGTACAGTGGCAGCAGAGGATGCCACTCTCCCAGTGTTTTCTCATGGGTATCTCCCCAGTGATGTTCAATGAGATTTTTTGCAGATATTTTGGGTAGATATCCCTACTGTGATCCTGGGAGGGTGCCTTCCCAGAAATCTCAGGTGGATTTCTCACCTGTGACTGTAGGTGGATTCTGTAGGGTATTTTGTGGAGATTTGGGGCCTGACGGTATTTTATTACCGCCGAAAAATAACTTAGCAATAATCACTCTTTGTATTCAGATTTGGCCATGTGCAACAATAATACAATGGACATGCATTATTTCAGCACCCAGACCTGCATATTTGGTATACGTGGTTGGTGGTATTTTGGTGAGCATAATTCCCTTGTTTTATTTGTGGCCCCAATGTCCAGAATCCCTTATCTTTGCTTAGATTTTTAGTGTGATCACTAGAGAGACCTCAGACCTGCATTCTAGGAATACCACATTTCCAGTGATAGTGTTGGTGCGCCACCATGGGCGAACTCACTGACTTATTTACGACAGAGAGCTATATGTGGTAGTCTTGTGGTAATTTCCACTACCTTATATACGGTAGGGAGCTATGTTCAGAGAGTCTCTCTTCCCGTTGGCTCATGTACCTCCAACAAGTTATGCTACAGTCGCTCACAATTATTCATACTGATTCTGACATGCACACATCTGTCTTAAAATGACCATTGCACTGTTTAAAATCTCCCCACATCATTGGCATTGTAATGGTAAATAGAAAATAAACCACCCGTCTGTTTTCAAATATTTTCTGTATTATAAAAGTTGCATTTAGACATGATCTCATTCTTTACAGAAATAAATAAAATGGTACAGTAAAAGCATTTTCTATGTCACACTGCAAAGAGCGTGGCGGAGAACAGAACTCAAATTGCAACATTGGTATTTGATTAAGACACGCACAGGAATCCTACACTGACTGCATATTTTCGTGCACACACCCGGCTCCCACGCTTAGGTAATTACCTTATCTGAGTGTTCTTCAGTTGTTCTCTTTGTGAATGTGGCTCTCTTGGATTAACTCCAGCAAAAAGGAACGCTTGCCTTCTCAAGCCGGGGTCATTGTCTGGAATTCTCAGCTTTTTCAGATAGGAATGCCTCAGCCAGTGGAGAGGTTTTTCTTTCAGCTCTCCCCAGTCTCGACTGCAGCAGGACACCGGAATTTGCATTCAGTCAGGACCCCACAGCCAGGTCTTCTCCCCAGTAGTGCAGAAAGATGTCTGCCTGTCTTTTTCCCTGATACTGCCCACTCAAACTTTCCTCTCAGCCCTCTGTATGACGTGTCCCAATGAAATCCATCATCTCTCATCCTCCTACTCTTCAACAATAGCTTCGCTTATACATTTGCAATTGTTGCAAATCTGACTTCCTCCTTCCTGCAGTTACTGTGCACAAAAACACGGAGAATCAGGCAGAGAAGAGAAGAGAAAAATCTGCACACACATTTAAATGGTTTTCAGAGTATGCCTAATTCTGCAGTGGAGAACACATTTTATTAGTGAGTTATATTAAAATAAGGTTTTATTAGTCAGGTTAATGGTTAATAGGTTAGCTGTTAATTTTCAAATGTGTCTCTAGCAATATAGGCATTTCAGGTGAAAAATAGTGTGCATTTTTAAATGAACACGTGTGCTTTTAACTGTAAAAATAGATTTGCATCTTATATGTTAAAATCGTTTTTGACTGAATAGTCTGTCTTTCCTTGTTAATCTGCTAACCCATATAGCAATGCACCGCACCCTTGTGGTGGTGGTGCTGCAAAAAAATGTTGCTACTTGTGCAGTATTGCTGTACTCTGTACTGTAACACGCCAAATATCCTTACATATACCCTCCTTTTGTTTTTAGAACTTGGCTGTAATCCAAGCCAATTCCTAAAAACAACTTGTTCTATTTTTTTTTTTTACAATATAGCAATCCAACAAAATGAATATTCATGTGCATCAATGAAAATTTGCAATCAACATTTCATCTGAGTCCATCAGTTCATAAAATGTTCCACATTTGCCCTCTCAGTGGAAGTGGCATTACTTTAAGTTTAAATTTTCCAAGTCAATTAAAAACAATGAAATAAAACAACTAACTAAAACAAATAAGTAATATAACAAGTTAAAATAAATAATTAAAATAATAAATACGTGGAACTTCATATGCCGGAACTTTTGTTTTGTCTCTTTTGGTATGTCCCGACCAGCGATGTTATTCGGTTCATTCGAGTACTCTTTCATCTTGGCAATCTTGAATCCACAGTAGTCATCTCTTTTGGCATTCCGGTTATTTTGTCTTCACCTCCACCTGGAGGCAGGCATCTTTTGGTCTTCATCCAGGGGACTCCAGGACTCCATCGTCTCCCGTGGCCTCTGATCCCGGAACCTCCGACCAAATAATGTTAATTGTCTAAATCAAAATAGAAAATAAACAGATTAAGTACATAGCACAATACTAACTTCATCCTTTTGCCAAAAATAAAACATGCTTGGTAAAAATATTTCTTTTCTTTTTTTTTCTGAAATTAAACACAAGTTAAAAGAAAACAAACACATATAAAACAGCATTCAATATTTAATACACTTTCTCTCTGCACACCAACCACGAGCTTCCGTTATATGTGCCTTTATTTATTTATTTATTTATTTATTTATTTATTTATTTATTTATATTATATATTTTTACATATATTACAGTGTTTATGTGCCATCATAACAATCAACTTTTTAACTTCTTTGTCACTGCCTCCTGATTGTACTCATTTATTTTCTCAAGGGACTCTATCTGTTTCCACATGCTCAAGCTGCCTGATCTCATGTCTGGGATGGCATGGTTTGATTTGATTTACATGGACAAACTGCTCTATTGCTGTTTCACCTTCATTTTTCAAAATTTTATACACTACAGGAGAGACTTTATCTATAATTCGAAATGGCCCCTGCCAGGCTGCTAGAAATTTAGAATTTTTCTGTTTACTTTTTCCAAAATGAAACTTGTACACCTGATCCCCTACACTGTATTCCTTTACTGATGTCTTTTTATCATAATATGACTTAGCACTGTCAGCAGCTCTTTCCAGATTTCTCTGCACAAAAGCAAATGCGTGTTGCAAATGCCTCCTCAGTTCATCAATATATTCATGAACTGTGGATGCACTCACTAGAGTTTGCTCATGTGTTCTGTATAGTAGGTGTTGTGGTAACACCATTTTCCTACCTGTTAAGACCTCATGGGGGCTAACACCTGTTGCTTTGGCAGGAGTCGACCTGATTGCCATCAGAACCAACGGTAAACGTAAATCCCAGCTGGAACCTGCTTCTGCCACAAATTTCTTTAAAATATCCACAACAGACCTATTGCTTCTTTCAACTGTACCTGAAGACGCCGCCCGATATGCGATATGTAGTTTCCTTTTCACACCTAGTATTTGCCATACCTTGCTCATTAGAGTACTTGTGAAATGACTTCCTCTGTCTGACTCAATTCTTTGCGGCAACCCAAACCTTGAGAACACATGGTTCACCAGCAATGTGGCTGCTGTTTGCGCACTACAATCTGGTGCAGGAATGCACTCAATCCACTTTGACATCAAACATACCACACTCAAAATATAACGGTGTCCCCTGCTCGACCTTTTTAAAGGACCTACATAGTCTATTTGCAAATCTGACCATGGGAGAGTTAGGCCTCTTTTCATCAATGGTGCTCTGTGCATTGGTGAAGCAGGTTTAAATTGGGCGCATACTAGACATCCTCTAGTATATAATTCCACATCTTGGGACATATGTGGCCAGTAAGCATAATCTTTTAGTATTTCTAATGTTTTTTGTGAACCTCTATGGCCTGCAGTTATGGCATCGTGTGCATGGTGTAGCATTAGTCCTCTGAATGAAAGGGGTACTACCCACTGTATTTGCCCTGTTATGGACTCTCTAATCATGAGCCCATCCTGTAATCTAATTCGTGTTTTGTTCTTTAATAACACCCTCAACTCTTCTTTTCCCATACAATCTTTTTCTGTTACAGGATTTTGTTCAGGATCTATCAAATGATTATAATAGATTCCCAAAATTTTATCATTCTTTTGTGCCTCAATCAAATCTTGGTCTGGCGTGTCATGACTCCACTGCACCACCGGTTGATCTACCTCCTTTGGTGCTTTAGAACGTGTGACTGCATCAATTTGTATTTCACCCATTAAATAATCAATAGGTAGCAATTCTCCCATCACAGCCCCAATCTTAGCCAGATGGTCTGCCTTATCATTTCCCTCCTTATCCTCTCCTGGTGTTTTTAAATGCCCACGAATTTTTCTCCAGTATATTGTTAAATTATTTTCTGACACCAATTTGTCTATGGCTTGTATCATTTTTCCATGTTTAAGTGGCTTTTTGTTGTATGTAACCATGCCTCTTGCTTTCCAACCAGGCAAATACTCCACAAAGCTATTCCGTGCATAGTCCGAATCAGTCACCAGGACAATTTCACTGAACCTTTTATCAACTGCAGTAGCAATTGCTTTATAGATGGCTGCCAATTCCGCCACCTGACTGCTCCTATCTCCAATCCTCATCCCTATACTAGGAACGCCTTCACATTTCAACCAGACATTTCCTATTCCTGCCACTAATTGTTTATTATTGTCATTTTCAATGTGAAAAGCACAACCGTCCACATATACAGTTGGCAAATCCTTGCATGTTTTTTCATCAAAAGCTTTGTGTGGTGATTGTTCAAATTCCTGTAAACTAGCTTCCACATCCATTTCATTTGTTATTTGTTCAGCTGCACAGTCATGTAAGTCAGCTAACCCTTGAGCAATTGGGCTCTTTTTATTTTGTCCATATCTCACTTCTACGGGAAAACCTTGTAATGCCAGCGTCCATGAAGTGATTCTGGATTGCGCTAGATTGCCTGATCTAATTCTTTTACTCTCTAAAAATTGCAAAGGTTGATGATTTGTTTCAATAATCACCTTTTCTCCCTGAACAATGGGGCGAAAATGTTGTAGCGCCCACACAGTGGTTAATAGGGCCTTTTCACATTCATTAAATTTCATTTCAACTTGGGAAAATGCCTTACTTGCATATGCAATGGTTTTGTGATTCAAATCGTGTTTTTGTGATAACACTGCTGACATACAATGTTCAGAAAAGCCTATTTCTATAAAGAAATCCCTGTCCTTTATGGGGTATGCTAAACATGGTGCCTTTACAAGACATTCCTTCAATCTAGCCACTGCATCAGACTGCTCTCTTTCCCATCTCCAGGGAGTATTTAGTTTAAGCAGTTTAGTTAATGGTTGAGTGATTTCTGCATAATTCTCAATGAACTTTCTGTTATAGCCTGTCATCCCTAATAAACTTTTTACTCCTTTCACATTTTTAGGATCTTTTAATCTTTGAATGGCCTCTATTTTCTTCCTTTGTGGATTTAGCCCATGTTCAGTCACTTCATGCCCTAGAAAGTTCACTTTTTTCTTGCACCATTGTGCTTTTTGCAAAGATACTTTGGCGCCTGCTTTCTGCAATTGGCCAAGTATATGTCTTATTTCATCAAAATGGCTTTTAAGGCTTTCATTTTTTATCAGGACATCATCCACATAAACTATTGTTCCTCTTTCCGCCGCATCCGGCATGGCCTTTCTCAAAAATATGCCAAATTCACTCCCACTATTGATGTACCCGAACGGAGCTCTAAGCCAGGCATATTGAGTCCTGTCAAATGTAAAGGAAAATAGGTGTTGTATCTCCTCTGCCAATGGCACACACCAATATCCAGATGTGAGATCTAACGTGGTAAATACATTTGAACCATGTATCTGAGCTAGGCCCTGATCAATGAATGGTAGTGGCCACCTAGATACTGGTACTCTTTTATTTAACTCTCTTAAGTCTGCACACAGCCGCCATTGACCATTTGGCTTTAACACACCTAAAATAGGCGTATTGGATGTGCTATGAATGGGCCTAATTATTCCCCGTGATTCCAGTAGTCTATACTGGCGTACAAACACTGGATTTCTGCTACAACCTTCTGGTAGTGTGGCCACATGTAAATCAGTTAAACCACAATCATAAGCATCTTTTGCAAATACATCCTTAAACTCCATAAATATTTCCCTCAGGTCGTTTCGATCCTCATCGCTGTCACATGCATCCGCTAAGGAGATCTGCTCTTCTACCATTCTGGAAAATTCTGGAAACTCTTCTGGTAAAGGAATCTCAGCGCTTTCCTCTAACTGTGTGGCTGTGTCTTTTTGTAGAGCTGCCACTTTTAAATATTTTGGCATATCAGCTTCCACTTCAATGGGCTGATTTCCTGTTTCATTTTCATTTAAATTAAATATTATGCAATCCTCTTGATGGCAGCACACTGTCTCATTTGAATCATAAGGATACACAGAATGAATTTTAAATATTCCTTTGGGCTGAGAGTCCAGGTGTTCTGGCAACTCGCCCTTGGCATCTACATATTTTTCAGGAATATTCCCAATCACCATGTTATTTAAATCTGCCGTATAATGTGATTTTTGTATGGCCATTCCTAATGGGGAGTTTTCCTCTAAATGAATATCCTGACAACCTTTATTATTTACCATGATTTTTACAGATCCCTCACCAATGTCTACCAATGGAATGTATTCATAATCCAGGCCTTGCTGTTTTATGGATTCATTCAGGCATACAAATGCATCAGAGCCTTTCATCTGCTGTCCATTTTTGCATTTCAGTGTTATTGCAAACTGTTTTGTAAATGCAGGAACAATAGTATTTTTCCTCATTTGTAATTCGACTGCATAAGGAACTAGTTGTGCACAATGATAAGCCCTTCTTTTGTCTTCAAATTCAGGTGCCGGCCCACCTAGGCGTGACCATATTTTTTGATTAAGGAAATCTAACACCATACACATTCTGTGCATGATGTCATTGCCCATGTAAAATTCATTTTGTGCTCCATTCACTATCCATACATTATGGTAAATTGTTTTCTGCCCAATGCTAATTTTAAGCATGCATCTGCCTGTAATTCGGTTTTCAAAGTCTGGACTGTCCAACCCAGAAACATATTGGTTTTTAATCCTAAATTTCGGGATTTCTTCCCTCTCCATAATTTTTTGCAACAATTTCTCATTAATGAAACTCCTTTCATGTTCAAGCGCTAAAGTGGCTTTTATTGTTTTAAGATAATCATTTATACCAACGTGAACCCATGGTTGCTCATCTTCCATGTGTATTTCTGCCAGAGTGGTAATGTGTTTTTCTGAATCTGTTTTAGGAACAATATTCTGTTTGCATGTATTCTCTTTTAAGTAAAAACGTAATGTGTGCTCATCTATAGCAGTCTGCCAATCTTTCCTTGGGTCCAAGTATATTTGTACAGGTAGTTTTTCATTGTCGCTCTGATCTTTGTCTTGACACATTAATATAACAGTGACACTAGGTATGCAGCTATTCTGGAGATATACCTCCACAGCATCATTTGTTTTGGCAACGGTGTGACATTCTTTTATATTGCTGTTTTGTGATTTTAGTTTCTTAGGCCTCAATGGTTTTTTGGTTAAGGACCACAGCACTCCATTCACCCCATCTATGAGAGGAGACAATCTTTTCAGGCAATCTGTCCCCATCAGAAATGGAATTTCACAAATAGATGTGATCAATACCTCTTGTTTCATTCTGTGCTTTCCTATTTTTATGTCAACCTCAGTTACACCTATGATGGGCACCTCCTCCCCATTAAAGTTATGCACTGGGCCTTGATTTGCCTTCACTGTGATCTGACTCTGTGGAGGCCTCCCTTCATTGATACTCTTTACCAGCTCCTTGGACATAATTGTGGCCTGTGCGCCAGTGTCAATCATAGCGAAGGTGTGGCATTTTTCTTCTACAGTGATGGGTGCATAATATCTGTCCTCAACTTCCTCTAATACACATAAGAAATGTGAATTCTTACTGATTTCAGGGCTCACCTTTCTCAGGTCTTTTTCACTTTTGGCTAAGCACATTGGTAAATGAAAAGACATTTTTCCCTCCTTTTTACCCATTTCTGTGCGAGATATTTTATTCATTTCTCCATGATCAGAAGTTTTTTTGAGTGTGGCCACTGTTCGCCCATCCATCTGGGTAACATCAGAGACCACATTACAACCTCCCAACTGAACATGTGTAACAACATCATTCAGCAATTTGTCATTTTTTAATTCTGTGCATTTGTGATCATTTAGTGTAATACCAGCCCTTTCAGCCTCTTCAAAAATATGTGGCTCAAAGAATTTTTCAGGTGATTGACTTGTACCCTCCTTGTGAGTATTTCCTTTTTCTGTCTGTGTTTGGTCATTGTTTTGCTTGCCCAGGGAAGGAGCTATGGCATCCCCACTTACTCCCTGTTCACTGGTATTCCCCATGCATGAGTCATTTTTCTTAAATCTGTCCCTTTGTTCTTTTGGAATTCCTAATGTTTCTTTTTCATTTGTGCAAATCTTTACTGTTTTATTTAGCTCTAAGTTAAACCGTACCTCTTTTTTAGAAGTATTTGCACTTTCTGTCACAATTTCATTTACTGGTACTTTCATTTTTAATCCATTAGGCATCTCAGAGTCGTTATGCAAAATTATATCAGAGCAATCTGTCATTTTGGCACTGCGATTATCATGAGTACTTAGTCACTTTTCGGAAGCCCCCCGGTCATTGCTATGGCCATCAGCCCCCTCTTTGGAAGGTTGTTTTTGCGCTGTATAGAGCTTTCCTATTTGCTCAGCTAACATTTTCACTTGGGCCTCAAGGCACTGGAACCTTTCCATCTCTCTAGGATCCTCTTTCTGTGGCCTAGGTCGATATTGGTTGTTTTCCCCCTGATTGGATCTATTCTGATACCTCTCAGGTGATTGATACCGGTTGGGATGGTTTCTGAACTCTTGATTCATTTGTGGAGGGGAGCGGGTTGCACCCATCCTTTGATTATAGTCCCCTGGTGGGGAATCATTGTACTGGCGTGGACTGTAGTTCACGTTTTGCCTCATGTCCTGTCTCTCAGATTGTGGGTACTGGCCCCTATGTTGATTTCCATTATCAGTAAATCGATCCACATATCGGGGCCTATCCTGATTACCATATATCATGGTGTTGGGATCAAACCTACTCTGTGTCCCCAATGACTGGTAGGGACCATCGTTTCTTTGATCTTGATTTTGTCTCTGGTTATTGTTCATACCTGCCATATCAGACCGGTATCTTACCCGGGGTCTATCTCCTAAATATCTAGGGCTGATGTAGCTCTCTCTATTACTAGGATCATGTGATTGGAACATTGGTACAGGAAATGGCGATCTTTGTTGATTACCCCTTTGTTCAGGTGTCACATTATTTTTACCTTGGCTTTGAGCAGACTCAAGGGACATTTTGGCTGACCTGATTTCCATTACTGTGGCTGAGGGTTCTTTAGATTTAGGCCTAGTATCTTTCATTTTATCACTTTCTCTACCCTGACAATAGAGTACCTCATATAGCTTAGTGCTTTGATGTACAATCCATTCAAGGGACTTGTCACGGTCAAATTCACGGACCAATTGGGATATGATGTCTTTCTGTAGCCCATAGAAGTATGCGGTTTTAAACTCATTGGAATTTGAGTCAAAAGATACATCAAAGCGAGAGAATGCTCTTTTTAAGTCTTGTAAAAATTGGCGAGGGGATGTATTAGGTCCAGCAGTAATAGTGTACGCGACTTTCTTTGCCTCCTGCAATGACTGAAAAGGAGAAAAATGACGCCTAATTTCTTTTTCAAACTCCAGCCATGTCATATTCTGCTGTTCATTTAATCCCCTTATGATGCTGGCCGTCGGGGCATCTAAAGTTAAATGAAAATATTGTCTGTACTGTTCCCTAGGTATCTGGAGCGCTTTAAAAATGTCATGTACCGCTTCTAAGTGATCCTCAATGCAGCATTCACCTCCCTTTTTAAATGGTTTGATCAGGGCTTTAATGGATTTCATTATTTTTATGGGGCTACTTGTTGCAATGCATGGAATTGCACTATTTTGTGATTCAATCCTGTTTTCAGGTGTATGAGATTGGTGGCTGCCCCCAATGGGAGTATCAAATCCCCCAAGGGCGCTGCAACCAAGTTCAGTCACCGGCCCTGTCACTGGGGCACTAGCTCTTTGGGCAGAGCTAGAATTCACCTCCACTCCATTGAATGTGGTACCCTGCCGCCTCTCCTGGGACCTGGGAATGCACATTTGCTGTTCTAAGTCCTTACACTTTTTAAGGAGTCTGTTGGCTTCATCATGCAAATAATTATTTTCATCACTCATTTTATTAATCGCCTCCTGCATATCGCACATTTGCATTTGGCATTCATTGAACTCTTTATTTCTCTTGTCTCTTTCTTGGATCATTTTAATCATTTCTTGTTCTGCACTCTGGAGATCACCTTCTTTTTCGCAATGTTCTTTTTGTAAAATCTGCATTTCTGAAACAACCTCATCTTTATCCTGCCTAATGTGATCCACTAAGGCTTTTAAGTGTGTCAATTCTTGCTCACTATCTTCAAATTGTTTCTTGCTTTTGGATAACTGAGTATCAAAGTCTCTGCATTTTAATTGCATGTCTTTTTGGCATACATCCAATTCTGCTCTCAACATTTCCTGATTTTTACTTGCCCCGTCTAATTCAGTCTTTAACCTGTTAATTAGCTGAGTATCATTCTCTTGCATTCGCAGGGACTTGTTTAAAATAAACCATATTTTGCCGCATAGCCGTATTAAACAGTCTTTCTCTGCACTTTTATCGGCTGCATTCAATAATCTTGTAAGGCAGACCTGAATTATGCTGCCTTCTGCAAAAATATTGTCTAGTTTTTCTTTCTGCACCTCACCCTGAATGCGGTTACTCCATTCTAACGTGGTATTCGAAGACCAATTCCCATGTGCAAATAACTTTGCCTCTAAATATTGCACTAGATCTGAGAATGTGGTTTCCCTTTGTGACATTCTGAAATTCGTTTTTAGTGGCACACTGCTATTATAAAATGGGTTCCCTTTAATGTGCAAATGGCAGTGTGAGACACGCTTGCCACGCCCAGTAGGTACTCTATGATCACTTTCCCGGCCTGCAACGCACCATAAATATGTAGGGTATTTTGTGGAGATTTGGGGCCTGACGGTATTTTATTACCGCCGAAAAATAACTTAGCAATAATCACTCTTTGTATTCAGATTTGGCCATGTGCAACAATAATACAATGGACATGCATTATTTCAGCACCCAGACCTGCATATTTGGTATACGTGGTTGGTGGTATTTTGGTGAGCATAATTCCCTTGTTTTATTTGTGGCCCCAATGTCCAGAATCCCTTATCTTTGCTTAGATTTTTAGTGTGATCACTAGAGAGACCTCAGACCTGCATTCTAGGAATACCACATTTCCAGTGATAGTGTTGGTGCGCCACCATGGGCGAACTCACTGACTTATTTACGACAGAGAGCTATATGTGGTAGTCTTGTGGTAATTTCCACTACCTTATATACGGTAGGGAGCTATGTTCAGAGAGTCTCTCTTCCCGTTGGCTCATGTACCTCCAACAAGTTATGCTACAGTCGCTCACAATTATTCATACTGATTCTGACATGCACACATCTGTCTTAAAATGACCATTGCACTGTTTAAAATCTCCCCACATCATTGGCATTGTAATGGTAAATAGAAAATAAACCACCCGTCTGTTTTCAAATATTTTCTGTATTATAAAAGTTGCATTTAGACATGATCTCATTCTTTACAGAAATAAATAAAATGGTACAGTAAAAGCATTTTCTATGTCACACTGCAAAGAGCGTGGCGGAGAACAGAACTCAAATTGCAACATTGGTATTTGATTAAGACACGCACAGGAATCCTACACTGACTGCATATTTTCGTGCACACACCCGGCTCCCACGCTTAGGTAATTACCTTATCTGAGTGTTCTTCAGTTGTTCTCTTTGTGAATGTGGCTCTCTTGGATTAACTCCAGCAAAAAGGAACGCTTGCCTTCTCAAGCCGGGGTCATTGTCTGGAATTCTCAGCTTTTTCAGATAGGAATGCCTCAGCCAGTGGAGAGGTTTTTCTTTCAGCTCTCCCCAGTCTCGACTGCAGCAGGACACCGGAATTTGCATTCAGTCAGGACCCCACAGCCAGGTCTTCTCCCCAGTAGTGCAGAAAGATGTCTGCCCGTCTTTTTCCCTGATACTGCCCACTCAAACTTTCCTCTCAGCCCTCTGTATGACGTGTCCCAATGAAATCCATCATCTCTCATCCTCCTACTCTTCAACAATAGCTTCGCTTATACATTTGCAATTGCTGCAAATCTGACTTCCTCCTTCCTGCAGTTACTGTGCACAAAAACACGGAGAATCAGGCAGAGAAGAGAAGAGAAAAATCTGCACACACATTTAAATGGTTTTCAGAGTATGCCTAATTCTGCAGTGGAGAACACATTTTATTAGTGAGTTATATTAAAATAAGGTTTTATTAGTCAGGTTAATGGTTAATAGGTTAGCTGTTAATTTTCAAATGTGTCTCTAGCAATATAGGCATTTCAGGTGAAAAATAGTGTGCATTTTTAAATGAACACGTGTGCTTTTAACTGTAAAAATAGATTTGCATCTTATATTTTAAAATCGTTTTTGACTGAATAGTCTGTCTTTCCTTGTTAATCTGCTAACCCATATAGCAATGCACCGCACCCTTGTGGTGGTGGTGCTGCAAAAAAATGTTGCTACTTGTGCAGTATTGCTGTACTCTGTACTGTAACACGCCAAATATCCTTACAATTCTCCACAGTGGTCTCAGTTGGATCTCTCCAGTGTGTTCTTGGATGGACCTCTCCCCACTGACCTTAGATGGACTTTCCCTCATTATTCTTACAAGGATGCCTTGCTGCTGGTCTTGGGTGGAATTCTCCTCAGTGATCTTAAATGGAATTCTCTCCTGTGATCTAGGGTGGTTTAGAGGCAGTACAACAGTCAAGGAGAGAGGGCTGCGTGCCCCTGTGTGAAGCCACGTGGTCCAGCACCACCCGCGAATGGCTCTGAAGTGGGCCGGATCCCTAGGTCAGGTAGTGTGTGCAAGCTGGGGATTGTGATCATACAGAGCAGGGGTGGAGGCACATCAGGGATCTATCACTGTTTCGAGTAGTGTGTTCAGTGTGCCTCTGATTCTATGTACTGTACGCCAGAATCCGTCCCATGCACGTGATCAACACAGTTCTTGGTGCCAGGGTCTCTGGCAGCCCCCCGCCGTAGTTTGTAAGTGGGCGGATCGGGGCACGGAGCATCCAGGAGGTGGAGCCTGCCTGCGTATCCTGTGGGCCTGAGCAGGGTGCGTCCTCAGGTGGCAGCGTTGGTGCTGGGAAAGGATCAGTCGGGGGGAGAGCAGACTCACCGGGGCATGTCAGAGTTGGTGTTCCCAGTGGGTGGCAGCCTCAGGAGTGGTCTGTTCGTAAACCGGGACGCCGGGCCTCAGGGATCTCAGCCGGATTTATAGATGGCACAGAGGTCTGGCTCCTGCAGTCTGGCGATGGTCCGGATCAGCCATGTGTGCAGCAAAGAGGGGCGTCCCCATGTGCTGTCCCAGACGACCCCACGAGGGCTGCAGTCATGTGGGCACTGCAGCCACAGCTATCCCCAGCAGCGTCTGCCTCAGAGGGGGAATGGTGCCTGGCTCCAGGTCGCATAGCCAGCCGGCGTGGAATTTTGCACCCTGCAGCGGCAGCGTAGTCATAGGCCACATGGGCACATATGCAGTTGCCGGATCGTGGGTTCCAGAAAGAATATACCCGAATGTGCGCCGCGGATTCCCCAGTCCCTGTGCTGGTGTTAATATTATCCGGTAGACAGCGCAAAGCAGGATATTTTAGGATGTTCGGTGTCACTGAGAGCAAGCTCTCTCAGGCCGCAGCCATCTTTACAGCCGCGCAATAGCGCCCCCAGCATATGCGTAATTAACTGTACTGGGCCCCATTAGCCGCATATGATCCTTCCACTAGTGCCACATTTCACAGCTTCTAGTGGTATAGGTGTAGCTCCCTGTTCAAGTTTACACAACCCCTTCATGGTATCCTCTGCCACCCATTCCAACATAGGAGTGATCTGGGCTGCAACCATGTATCTCTCTATATAGGGAATCCCACACCTCCCAGCATCATAGACCTCATGAGAACCTGTCTGGGGACTGTGAGAAACCAAAGGGTGTCTCACTTGCTAGTCCCTGGGGATATCTCTCTCTCTCTCAGGTGGCCAGGGCACGGCCAGCGCCTTAGGATCCCGACCCTGGGGTGGACCAGCGCGGGATGATCACCTGAGTGGGGGATCTTCGGGGAGTGGGGGTGGGGGTGAGGCAATCGATGGTGAGACGCGGTATCCTCTCTTTCCCGTGCCCATACCCCATCCTATTTTTTAGGATTCTCCAAAGTCCCAACCCCCCTTCCTTTCTACATCAACAATGGGCCGAGGAAGAGGGCAACTGAGAGTAAAGAGGCTAACCCTTACATATCTCATTGGACATATCCCGTTAATCAGGTCAGGCAAAGTCAAGTGCTTGACCTTAATCACATACATCTGATAACCATTAGCTCCTCCCACACCGATAAAAGGCAGAACATAGAGATACACTCTGAGCAAGGTGAGACACGAGAAGGAGCAGATCTTCCGCGGCGAAGGCGATCCCACTGGAGCAGAACAACCGATTGAGGGACCAGAGCAAGGGGTAGGAAAACCCTGAGGTTCCCTGCAGGAGGTCATTGCCTCCAGGAAACCGTGAAGGAGACGCGGAGAAAGCCAAATGCCAGACAAGAAGAAGCCTGCATTGTGTTTCAAGGATGCCTCACGGGTGAAAAACAGAGTTGGGGAGGCGAGACCAAGCCTGTGGTATTGACCTTGACTTGTGAATTAAAGACAAGAAAGGAATGCACACAACCAGTGAGTTAGCAAAAGAAATGAAAGACTTGTTGGTGTCAAGAAAAGATTGAAGCCGAAAAAGTGTATCGCATGACTGAAGGTTGCGCACATGCTGATGAGACGCGAAAGAAAGCAAGTGATTACTAAACTTGAAAAGTTACAGATAACTGTGAAGCCAGTGATAATACAGAGTAGCGGAGTGGTCCGGCGAAAGGAAATAGCCCACTCGAAAGTCTCCGCAAAATGTTTGATGTCTTGTTATGAAGCGACAAAGTGAACAAACTCTGAAATGCCCAATGGTCCAGATTAACCCAGACGAAAGGGGAAGTTAAAAGGTGATTGCTTGAAGAGGAAGATTTCTTTGAACTTTTCTGATTGAGGTATAGAACTACCAATACCAAGAGACATTGCTGCAAATAACATTAAGGGAAAGCTGAAGTGAAAGTCGAAGTGGTCCTGGGGAGGTCTATGGTACAAGCCTCGCACATTCGAAATCATTGAATGGTCTGAGCCCGGCTGATGGAGACCGGAAAAATGAAACGAGCTAGGGGAAGGGAACCACTAAAGAATGTGAATAAATCTTTGGGAAGGGAATCCCTGCAAGGGCTGTGATTATGAGGTCTGAGCCCGGCTGAGGGAGATCTACGTTGAATCAGGTACTTGTTGGTTGAAAGGTCTGAGCCCGACTGAGGGAGACCTACGTGAAATATTGATGCTTTGAGAGGTACGAGCCCAACAGAGGGAGACCTATGTGAACTTTTGTTGAACTGTGAAAGAACTTTTGGAAAGCTGGAATAAGTGATTTTAACGTGAAAGACCAAGTGGGCCACGACCCACGCTTTGAACTGCCTTTTTTTTGATAACCTGAGCCAGAGTGTGTCATCCTGTTTACGGGGGCCACCTTACTCGTGCTGTCCAACGTGGGGAGGAGAGCTGACTCAGTCACCTTGATCCTTTATGTTATAACACTGACTTTCCTTTGCATACACATTCCCCCTTACACACGTTTTGTACAAGAGATAAGGCAGGCATTAGGTTTTGTTAGTATAGGCCATTTTGATTTGACATAGACTGACTAGGACTGTGTTTTCTTTATTATTTAATGCTATAGACTACTCCCATCATAGCTCTAGGGCAACATAGGAGTTTTTCCAAATCCCAAGAATCTAATAAAGCTTTTGAAACTTGTACTTTTTGTGTCAGTGTCATACTTGTGATACCATGCCTCCCTTACATATGGTGTCAGAGTAGGATACGACTCAATTGAGACAAATTGGGGGACCCTAAAATTCCAGAAACCTAGCCATAGAGTCTCAGACCGCTCTACCGCTATGAAAAAATCCATAGGCTTTGATTTATGTAGCAACCGAGAGGCCACTATCCCTCCTGGGAAAAGAGGCATGATTCCCACTGACTTAGTTCTAATACCCCCTGCAGGTTGTTATGTAAGATGGCCCCAAAGTCTGGCCTAGCTTGGAAATTTGGTCTGGATGTCCTAGCAGGTGTTATAGATCCAGACTTTTGGGGAGACACAGACCTATGACGAGACCCTGTTTGAAATACGTTCTGGGGAAACAATTTCACAGTGAATTCTTGAGAAATCTCTTTTCCCCCATTTTGAGGAAGAAACTGAACTCGAGGAAACTGAGAGAGGTAACGTAGGCTTTGGAGAGGCCGATGAAATACGTACCACCGGAGCAAAAGGGGAAGATGAACCTACCATCCTTCCCGACCTAGCCTTTACCAAGCGGAATGATCCAGTACTCGTAGAGGCTTTCTTACAAGTGATTCCTTAGGGAGAAGGACATGAAAAGGGCAGTCCCCTTTTCTACCTGAAACAGGGATTACTATATAGAATGGAAACCTCCAGGGAAGGCCTGAGTAAAACTCAATTGGTGATACACAAAACCCATTGTAAGATCGTGCTAGAGATGCACACTCTCACTTGACAGGGGACACTTGGGACAATCTAAAACCCAAGCTCACATCAGTGGGAAATTCTATTTGCCAGGTATGATATGATATGATATGGCATTTGTAACACGCCTATACACAAATGTATCCATGCTGACATAAAGAACTTCATTCAGACATGTGAGATATGCCAAAAATCCAGCTCACATATTCCCCTACCTGCCCCTCTAAGCCCACTACCGATAATAGAAGTTCCTTTCTCTAGAATCAGGATGGATATTATTGGATCATTGGAAACCTCTAAACTGGGCAATAATTACGCTACCCGGTACCCAGAAGCCTTACCCATGCAGAACACAACTATACCCATGCGGAACACAACCCAGGCATTTCTAAAAAACCTGCTACCTGTTCTTTCTAGGGTTGGATTCCCCAAGGAAATTCTAACGGATCAAGGATCCAATTTCATGAGTAAGCTCATGGGTGAAGTTAAGGAATTACTATACATTACCATCTTAAGAACTTCAGTTTACCACCCCCAAATGGACACTTTAGTAGAGAGATTTAATAAGACCCTCAAAATGATTCTGAGAAAGTTAGTAGACGAGGATGGAAAGGACTGGGATCGTATGGACCCTGTTTGCAGTGATAAAGACCCTTCAGGCATCCTCCGGTTTCTCCCCTTTCAAGTAACTATACGGTAGAGAACCAAGAGATGTCTTAGACATGCCCCAGGAGACCTGGGAAGAAAGAGAAGAGGCGCCAATACTCCTCTCACAGACAGCTACCCGATGATTGCGAGAGCATATGAAAATCGTCCGAAGTCTAGTCCATACTCATATGGAGAAAGCTCAAGCCCAACAAAAGCTTACCTATGATATGAATGTAAATCTAAGGTCATTTTCAGTAGGTCAGAAAGTGTTAGTCCTTTTACCTGCCTCTGAAATAAACTTGTTTTGAAGTGGCACGGGCCCTATGAGGTACTAGAGCAAACAGGAACCTTTACCTTAAAAATAGCCCAGCCCGATAGAAGGCAAAAGACCCACGTCTACCACGTAAATCTCCTGAAAGAGTGGAAAGAAAATCCTTCTGCCACTACATCCTCTATATTATTCTGTTTGGTACCCGAGGAGATTGACAATTTAGAACGTATTCCCCAAGATCTACCTTAAGATAAGCAAAAAGATTTGAACAACCTCATTACTGCATACCCCAATGTATTTTGTGAGAAATCACGGAGAGTACATGGTACTTCCCACTATATTAGAACTCCAAGGGGAACGTGGTCCATTTGAAGCCATATAGACTCCCATGAGCAAGGAAACAGGTAGTGATTGACAACGTTAAAAAAATGTTAATGGCAAATATCATCGAGCCCATTTCAAGCCCATGGTCCTCCACTGTTGTGTTGGTGATTAAACCAAATTATTCTTGGAGGTTTTGCATAGACTTTAGGCAGGTCAACACCATCTCTGCTTCGATGCCTATCCTATGCCACGCATCAATGATTTGATAGATAAACTAGGAAATGCCACATTCTTGTCAACCTTAGATTTAACCAAAGGATATTGGCAGGTCCCTGTGGATGGACGTGATAAAGACAAAACAGCTTTGTCAACGCCAATAGGACTATTCCAATTCAAAGTCCTTCCTTTGGGATTGCATGGAGCCTCAGTGATTTTACGACTCATGGACAGGATATTACAGCCTTTTTCCGATTTCTGTGGGGCCTATATTGACGGCATAGTCATTTATTGTAAAACTTGGGAATGATATGATATGATATGGCATTTGTAACGCACCTATACACAAGTGTTTCGAGGCGTGACGAGGCAGGCAAGGGGGAACAAGGGGAAGACAGACAACGATCCTACTAGGCCAGGTAACATTCAGACCGCGCAAGTGCAGGGGTAGGGGGAAGGGAAAAGTGCAAGGGGAAGGGGAGGGGGGAAGTGCAGTACAAAGTAAGTAGAATAAAATATAAATAAATAGGGCCAGCTGGTGGCAAGTGCAAGGTAAGTGCAGACAAGTGCTGGGAATGGGGGGCTGTAGGGATACAGAGACAGTCCCGCAGTGCAGGGGTTGCCAGGGAGGCAGTGCAAGTGGAGAGTGGCTGGGCCCAGGACCGAGGTTGGTGAGAGTGGCCCAGTTGCAGATTCAGTGCAGTTTCAGTGAAGAATTTAGCAGGGGAGAGGGACAGAGAAAGTGGAAGCAAAGAGGAAGGTTTTGAGGTGCTTCCGGAACCGGAGATGGTTCTCCTCAAGTTTCAGGGAGGTGGGAAGGCTGTTCCAGAGGGAGGCCCCTGCCGCGGAGAGAGATCTACCCCCAGCTTGTTGCTTCGAGAAGCGGCTGACCCTGAGGGAGTTGGAGACGGATGAGCGAAGGGCTCGGGAAAGAAGATATTTAGGAAGAGAGAGTTGAAGGTATTTAGGCCCCAGGCCTCAGAAGGCCTTGTGGACAATGCAGAGGGCTTTGAACTTAATCCTCGCAGCCACTGGGAGCCAGTGTAGAGATTTCAGTCCTGGAGAGATACGGTCCCTGGGCTTGAGGCCAAGGACAAGTCTTGCAGTTCTGTTCTGGATGAGTTGCAGAGGGCGGAGAGTGGAGGCAGGCCGATTGAGATAGAGGCTGTTACAGTAGTCCAGCTTCGAGAGAACCAGGGCTCGGGAGACAGTGAGCTTCTGGGGGAAGGAGAGGAAGAGAAGAATACCTCTGAGGAGGTGCAGCTGGTAGTGTGACTTCTTAGAGACGTCAGATATGTGAGGAGAGAAGGAGAGTGTGGAGTCGAAGATGACACCGAGGTTTTTTGCCTTGCAGGTTGGAGCAGGAAGAGGGCCAAGAGAGGCCGGCCAGAGAGCTGCAGGGAAGGAGGGAGTGGGTGTGCCGATGAGTAGAATCTCAGTCTTACTGGCATTAAGGCAGAGGTCATTAGCGGCACACCATTCCTGGATAGCAGACAGACAGTCAGAGATGAGGGAAGGAGAGGAGGAGGCCGAGGGTAGCCTGAAAATGAGCTGGGTATCGTCCGCATACCATCTTATCCATCTTTCTACTATTATGAGAACCCTCTGAGAGGCCGGCTTAACTGCCAACCCCATAAAACGTAAGCTGGATCAGTCATCAGTGAAAAACCTAGGCTTCTTTGTAAGGAATGGGAGTGAACAGCCCCAGCAAGACAAAGTGAAAGCTGTCCTAGATGCCCCCACACCCAAGACCAAGAGAGATCTTAGGGCATTCCTATGTTTGATTGGATATCATTGTAGATTTATCCCACATTTTTCAGATAGAACAGCCAGACTGACAGATAAGTTAAGAAATGCAGAACCCTGAAAAATGTGATGGACTGCTGAGGATGATGCTTGTTACAATTACCTGACACAAACCTTATGCCAGAATTCCATATTAAAAGTAGTAGACTTCTCAAAGGAATTTGTATTACAGACCGATATCTCCCTCATAGGGTTAGGAGTCATATTATCTCAGCTACACGATGAATTAGAGCACCCCATCCTATTCATTAGTCGTAAACTCTTCCCCTGAGAGAACTACTCTGTGTTGGAACTGGAAGCCCTTGCCATCAAATGGGCAATTATCTATCTTGGATACTACATTCTAGGGCGAAAACTCACACTTATCACTGACCACTCACCTTTGGTATGGATAAGTCAAGGAAAGAACTCTAACCCTCGAGTCATGCGATGGTTCTTAGACCTGCAACCCTACTGTTTCGCTGTGGAACGCTGAAAAAACAGGACAAACATTGATTTCCTTTCCCGGTTTCCCTGCAAAACAGATGCCGCTACATCGCATAGAGGAAGTGTATGTGAGAAACCAAAGGTGTCTCACTTGCTCGCTCTCAGGTGGCCAGGGCATGGCCATCGCCTTTGAATCCAGACCCTCGGGGTGGACCAGCACGGGAGGATCACCTGGCTGGTTATCTTCAGGGAGTGGGGTAAAGCAACAGAAGGTGAGGCGCGGTATCCACACCTTTCCTGTGCCCATACCCCATCCCAACATCCGCCGCCCCACCCCTTTCTACATAAACACTGGGCCGAGGAAGAGGCGACAGAGAGTATTTGGAAATGTCCCGTTAATCAGGTCAGGCAAAGTCAGGCACTTGACCTTAATCACATTAATCTGATACCCATTAGCTCCCCCCCAACACGGATAAAAGGTGGAACCTAGAGACACACTCTGAGCAAGGTGAGAGACGAGAAGGAGCAGATCTTCCCAGGCGAAGGCAAACCCACTGGAGCAGGTTGACCGATCGAGGAACCAGAGCGAGGGGTAGGAAAACCCTGAAGTTCCCTGCAAGAGGTTCTTGCCTCTGGGAAACCGTGAAAGAGACGTGGACCGGGAGCAGACAGACTCCCTAGCGAATTTTATAAAGCATACAACACAGAAATTTTGCCCCACTGCTAGAGATGTTAAATGAGGTGCTCAGCATAGGCAAACTGCCTGAAACTTTGCGAGAGGCGATTATCATCCCGCTCCTCAAACCCAATAAGCTGGACACAGAATGTGAATCCTACAGGCCCCTCTCACTACTCGATCAAGATGGAAAGATTCTTACGGCAGTTATGGCAAACAGGTTAAGACCAGTCATAGGCAAACTTATACACTCAGATCAGACCGGGTACGTACCACACAGGAATATAAATGACAATCTGAGGAGGTTGCATCATATAATTGATTACACACAGGTGGGCACGCAAGAGGCAGCAACAATCTCACTCGACGCTGTGAAAGTTTTCGATTCCGTCAAATGGCCATGGCTGCTAGCGCTCCTGGAAGGATACGGGATCGGGCCCATGAATCTGAAATGGGTGAGACTATTGTACAGTGAGACGGTGGCAAGGGTCAAGACAGGTTCCACGATTTCTGAACAATGGCAACTGAAGAAAGGTACCAGACAAGGAAGCCTGTGGTATCCGATGCTCTTTATCCTAGCGTTGGAGCCCCTAGCAGTGTGCTTGAGGGAGGTTTACAGTGAAGTAGCAATCGGCACAAAGGGAGGCCAACTCCTGATATCACTGTGTTACAACTGTGCCCATTCATAAGTGTCCGTGCAGCTTCAGCGCCTACCTGTCAACTAACTAGGTGCGTAGCACATAGAACGGCTAGACCGTTCTACACCCGCTGGCGTCTCTTCGACGCACTTCCTGGTAGGTGGCGGCATCAGCAGTGGTTACGCCGCTATGGTCACGTGACTCGGGTTCCGATCACGTGACCTTGTTGCACGTATTTAGGCGTTCAACTACAGCTGATTTCTGATTGTTGTTTCGTTCGGCTATTCATTGAAGCCTCGGCTCGTAGAGTCATTCCCTTGTCTTCAACCTTTCTGGTCTTCATTCTACTTTTCATGGATCGGGACGCGCTGGAAACCTTGCTCTGTCTGTTTCCAGCTCCAACTAGACGCTCCTGCTCACATCCTTCCCGGCAGTGTTCTGTGCACTGCTTTTTCCACGAATGTGCATCCGAGTTGATCCCGACCAGAATCATCAAGTAAACTGTCTGTGGTCGGCATAATTGATCGTGGCCTTTGTTGCTCATCAGTTTGGGACGGAGCCAAATCAGTAGCTGCACATTTTTGGCTTTCTGCTTCAGCAGTTTCCTCAAGCAGTATTGGGGTCGTGCATGAGTTATACTGTTTATTTGTCATCCTTTTGGCATTATGCCTCCAGCAGTATTGGGGTTGTGCCTAGTATATTTTGCTATTGTATTCAAGGATTAATTTCTTCAAGGGCATTGGACTTCCTACTCAGATAGTAAACTATAATCCAAGGGAGGATTAGAGCTCATTCTACTCTGGACTTGTTCTTTTGCTATACCTATAGTGCACATGACATTTGGGACGCTATCCAGGGGTGCACCAATCCGACACTTGCGCCACCCTCATGCCGTTCGGGTTAGCTCCCTCACTAAGCTTCTCTACCTTGATGTTGTTTTCCCATAAGTATTACTTGGAGTTCTACGTGGAGGCTATCTGGACTACACCAACAGGTTAGTGTGGGTTCAAAGGGGGTATTAAGGGTTTGAACTATTCACATATCATACTCATAGTGTTATTTGTTTTCTCACAGCTTGGTGATTACTCCTGTTCCTTGCCCTTTCCATTGATCACTCGCTCTGCCTGAAACACTTATCAGACAGAGGGTTTTATCAATCGGTAGGTCTGATATTGATCAAGTCTCTCCATAGTAGAACCTCAGCACCTGGGCTCAGATATCAACAGAATTGGCTATCTTCATCACGTATCCTTTTTGAGGTCTGACCTTCGACTTGTATTGTATCCTTTTTAAATACAGGTGGGGGTGTACCTATCCTTGAATTGGTTCATGACACGCTGTACGCGGACGATATGCTCCTATACCTGCAATATCCAGAGGAAAACCTACAATACATTCTAGAGATAATGGCAAGATATGCAGCATTATCGGGTATAACTGTTTATCTGTAGAAATCAAGTATATTCCCCCTGCGGGGGGGTATGTAGGGAATCCCATACACAAACTGCTGGTGTTACCGATAGACTGGGAAATTGAGACGTTTACATACCTAGGTATAGATATATATCACGACCCTGGGGTGGAACACAGACAAAACACGGAAAAGGCTCTGTCCAAAATTGAGAAAAGTATGGCATTCTGGACCAGATTACCATTGTCCATGATGGGTCGCGCAGCATTACTGAAAATGGTGGTGCTGCCCAGACTTTGACATTATTTTGCAAATATCCTGCACGAAATACCCAAACCTTTTTTTACGAAAGTACAGAGTATATGCAGGAGCTTCATCTGGCTCAATACAAGAAATAGGGTAGCACTGTAGAGACTACAGAATTTGTATGAACTAGGAGTCATGAGACTGCCTAATTTTGAAGTGTTCTACCTGGCTAGTCAGCTTCAATTTGTGGCGGAAGGGCTATCAGAGGAACAGACACTGGAATCCAGGCTACTTAGTGCTGAGTGCTCCCCATACTTCCTGAACGAGATAATAGGGCTGCCTTAAAAGAGAGAAGGCGGGGGGGGGGGGTGGGTGGTTGTTGAGACTGCGAAGGGTGATTTGGCGCAGGGCATGCCAATTTATAAACAACCCTGCCCCATGCTCCTCGTAGATACCATTGTGGCGCTGGAAGGAGTGGATGCACAGGTTAGGCTGAACGTTAGAAGGAGGTGTAGTCCTGAAGTGGGGCAGAGTTGCGGATTAGGCCTGATGGGGCAGGAAGCAGACTGACACAGTGCGATGTAGGCTGGGGGGAGGGAGGTGTTACGGGAGAGGGAAGGGGGGGGGAAGTAAAAAGAAGCTTGTAACACTATGTGTAAGTTTATGATGTCCAAAGGGTTGCAAAGATGTAAGGTTATATGTTGAAAATCAATAAAAAAAATTTAAAAATGTTTTAAAAATCGACGCATAGAAAGCCAAATCCCAGGCAAGAAAAAGCCTGCATTGTGTTTCAAGGATGCCAGCGACCCACCCTGATGAACGACAGAGCTGGGGAAGTGAGGCCAAGCCTGTGGTATCAACCTTGACTCGTGAATCAAAGCTGCAAAGACGAGAAAGGACTGCACACAACCCGTGAGTTAGCAAAATAAATGAATGGCTGGTTTGTGTTAAGAAAAGATTCAAGCCGCAACCGTGTAACACACGATTGAAGGTTGGGCACGTGCTGATGAGACGGGATAGAAAGCAAAACAGTAATGAACTTGTAAGTTACAGTCAGTGATACAGAGTATCAGAGTGGTCCGGTGAAAGGAAATCGCCCGCTCGAAAGTCTCTGCAAAATGTTTGATTTCTTGTTATAAAGCGGCAAAGTAAACAAACTCTGAAATGCACAATGGTCAAGATTAACCCTGTCGCAAGGGGAAGTTAAAAGGTGATTGCTTGAAGAGGAAGATTTCTTTGAACTTTTCTGATTGAGGTATAGAACTACCAAAACAAAGAGACATTGCCGCAAATTACATTGAGGGAAATCTGAAGTGAAAGCAGAAGTGGTCCTGCGGATGTCTATGGTAAAAGCCTCGCACATTCGAAAGTCTTCGACATCAGTGAACGGTCTGGGCCCGCCTGAGGGAGATTGGAAACATGAAATAAGGTAGGGGAAGGGAACCCCTAAAGAATGTGAATAAAGCTTGGGGAAGGGAATCCCTGCAGGTGCTATGATTACGAGGTCCAAGCCCAGCTGAGGGAGATCTACATTGAATCATGTACTGTTTGGTTGAAAGGTCTGAGTCTGACTGAGGGATACCTACGTGAACTATTGTTAAACTGTGAAAGGATCTTTGGAAAGCTGTAATAAGTGACTTTAACATGGAAGGCCAAGTGGGCCACGACTCCCCACGCTTTGAACTGCCTTTTTTTGATAACCTGAGACCGAGTGTGTCATCCTGTTTATGGGGCCGCATTACTCCGTGCTGTCCAATGTGGGGAGCGTTGACTCAGTCACCTTGATCCTTTGTTATAACACTGACTTTCCTTTGCATACACATTCCCCTTTACACACTTTTTGTACCGGAGATGGGGCAGGCATAAGGTTTTGTTAGTATAGGCCATTTAGATTTGACATAGACTGACTAGGACTGTGTTTGCTTTATTATTTGATGGTGTAGACTACTCCCATCATAGCTATAGGGCAATGTAGGAGTTTTTCCAAAGCCCAATCATCTAATAAAGGTTTTGAAACTTGTAACTTTTGTGTCAATGTCATACTTGTGATACCATGCCTCCCTTACAGGACACAGGCTTCTTTTTATTCCATATGAAAGAGAAAATATCCCTCTGTAACACCTAAAGCATTGGTACCGGTACAGCAACTGGGAGAGAGCTCACCAACAATGTCATTTTAATCGCAGCGATACGGGTGAACCAAGTCAAATCCTGTTTGTGCCACCTCCGTAGATCATCCGTTAATCTCGTCCATAGTGGGGGGGGGGGGATATTAGCTTGATATAGACTTCCATAATCCGTTGTCAGCTTTATTCCTAAATATTCCTCATCTTTCTCTACCCACTTAAGAGGAAAGTCCCCACACCACACCCTAATCTCCCCAGGATTCTCGGAAATATTAAGTGCCTTAGATTTAGTGTAATTGATTCTAAATCCTGATACCCCTGCAAATTCCTCCAATACCAACATTACTCTACTCAGAGACCGGGAGGTATACCACAAAAACAAAAACACATAATGGGCATATAAAGCTATTTTGTGCTGGACCCCAGTACCCTGCACCCTCAATATTCTGCCATCATGCCGAATCACATTGGCCAGAGGCTTCATGATAATAGCAAACATTAGCGGGGAGAGGGGGAAACCCGGCCGTGTATCTTGCCTGATGTCAATCTTTGTAGATAACCGCCTGTTGGCCATTAATTTCATGGATGGGATCTGGAAATTCGTCATAACCATCTGAATGAAACCTGGACCGCAACCGAAAGCTTCTGAAGTCTTCCTAAATTAACTCCAATCCATGCAGTCAAATGCACGAATGGCATCCGAGGCTGCCACAGAAAACTTCTGTCCCGTTCTCTTGCCCCAATCAATTATATTTATTGGCTTACTGGTATTATCCTGCGTATGTCGGCCCAGTATAAATCCTGCTTGGATCAGGATGAACATTTTTGGGGCGTAGCCCCATTAATCGATTCGCCCCCATATTTTAGAGTATCATTTATTATCTTTATTCAGAATGGATATAGGGCAGTGGCTCCCACATTCCGCAGGGTCCTTATTCAGTTTCAGTATCAATGCCATGGAGGAAATACCCATGTCCTCTAAAATCACCCCCTCATCCCAGACCACATTTATTTATTTATTTATTCTTTGCTTGTTAGGCGCTTATACAATAAAAATATACTGTTTCAAAGCGCCCACAGGGCAGGGAGGGAGGGACCAAAGATGGGAAATACATTACACCACAATATTAAGAGCAGAGGGGCAAACCTACTATGCCTTGTGAGTATTCAGAACATGCACGTGCAGAAAGGAAGAGGAAGGAGGGGGTAAGTGCTGGGGAGTCCGAGCTCGAGGGTGAGCCATGGACTAAGTGCTAAGAATGTTGAGTGCTACACGGCCTGGACCGTGTAAGTGCGAGTCTCCAGAGCAGAGGTTGTGCAGATGCAAGTGCTGTGGATAAGCAGGAGCTGGGAAGAATTGGTGTGGGAGGTCAAGGCCCCGAAGATGCATAAGGGCAGAGGACACCGATCCAGCAACTTTGGAATTAGCAGAGGAGAGAAAAAGGGAAGAAGGAGGAAAAGAGGAAAGTCTTAAGGAGATTCTGGAATTTGAGAAAATCCTGCTCAAGCCGCAGGGGGAGGGAGAGACTATTCCAGAGGAGGGAGCCTGCAGAGGAAAGTGAGCGACCCCCTGCCCTCTGTTTAGCAAAACGCTTTACACACAAAGAGTTTGTGCCAGAGGAGCGCAGTCGTCTAGAGGGAGAGTATTTAGTGAGATAAAGTTGAAGATAGTGTGGTCCCTTGTCCCAGACAGCCTTGTGGACGATTTAGAGGGGTTTGAATTTAATTTGTGCCGCAACCGGGAGCCAGTGAAGACTTTTTAGTGCAGGAGAGTTGCGGTCCCTGGGCGTATGGCCAAGGATAAGCCTTGCTGCCCTATTCTGAATAAGCTGAAGGGGTCACAGAGTGGAAGAAGGCAGATTCAGGAGGAGGCTTTTACAGTAGTCAAGTCTAGAAAGAACCAGGGCTTGAGTCACATTGGGTCTCTGAGGGAAAGAGAGAAAGGGTAGCATTCCTTTGAGAAGGAAGAACTGATAGTTGGACTTCTTGGCAATGTCCTGAGTGTGAGGGAGGAAGGAGAGATAGGAGTGGAAGACGACTGCAAGGTTTCTGGCTTCAGTTGAAGGTGCAGGGGGGAGCCCAAGGAGGAAGGCCAGAGTGAGAGGAAGAAGGAGGGAGCAGGGGACCCAATGGAAAGGATCTCAGTTTTGCAGGTGTTGAGGCAGAGATCATTGGTGGTGCACCTGAACTGGATAGCACATAGGCAGTCAGGGATGATGGGGCAAGGACAGCTTCTCAAGTAGCTTCCCCAGGAAGGGGGTGGTGAAGATAGGGCGATAGCTGGCAGGGCAGGTAGGGTCAGAGGAAGGTATTTTCAGGAGCGTGCACACACAGGAGTGCTTAAAGTGGGAGGGGAAAGATCCATTGATAAGAATGATTGCAGAAATCAGCGAGAGCAGAGACAAGAGAGCCAATGTTATCCTTGATGGTCCTGGATATGCAAGGGAGACCTGTTCAGAAGAGACCTTCATGGAACGGACAACTCTGGTAACTTCCTCAGGTGTGACAGGAGAGAAAGAGGAGAAGGAGGGGTGTGTGTGTGTGGGATGGGTTGTGTGGGATGGGTTGTGAGGTAGTGTAGAAAGGGTGGTCAGACTGTCCTGAGTTTTGGTGGAAAAGTGTGAAGCCAGTGCGTTTGGAGAGGGCCTGGGAAGGAAAAGGGGGAGGTGGAGACTCCAGAGGGGTTGGCTAGTTCCTTGCAGATTTTGAAAAGTTCAGCCGAGTTATTTGATGCGCCGGAGACCCATGCCTGAATGTGGGCTCTTTTCTTTGCACGGGTGGCGAGTCTGTATTGCCTTTGGAGCAGGCGGCAGGCAAGTTTGTCAGAGGATGAGCCTGAGGTTAGCCACTTCCGTTCTGCTGCCCTGCACTTTCGTTTTTGTTTCAGGGCTGCAATTTTAGTGTTGTAGCAAGTGTTATGCTTTGAAGCAGGTTTAAGATGGATCCTCATGACTGGGGCAAGAATGTGAAGAGGGTTGGTGATGAAAAGATGGAGGTTGCTGAGGGCCGAGTCAGAGGTAGAGTCAGAGGTGGGGGGTAAGGGAGGGGGAAGGTGGAGGCGAAGACAGCCACAGTCATTAATTTAATCGGGCAGGTGTTAGTGAACAAGGTTTTTTTTAAAAATTATTTTAAACAAACAAAACCAACAAACAATACAGATTTTCGGGACGTACATAATCAATATCAAACCATCACATTATACAGAGTTATTCTCCGTCCTCTCCCCACCCACCCCATAAACTTGAGCCAGCTCATCCGTGTCATCTACAGGAGCGTTTTCGGGAATCGCAGTGCTTGTAGACTTGTCTGAGTCTTCTATTTCCTAGTTAACCTGGTGGGGGTTTACCATAGAGGTCACTAATTGTCACCAGGCTATCAGGGGGCCCACTCCCCCCCAGCCCCCCTGGTAATGGCTTCAAACCATACTACTGATTCTGCTTCCGCCCATCTCAGGAGGTCCGCCCACCATGTCTCCACCCTGGGTCTGTGGGCCGCCTTCCAGCCCCTTGCGATCCTACGCTTGGCCAGGATCTAAGCCAGGTCCATCACCTTGCTTATGTGCTTTAGATTGCGTGGCCTGGGAAAAATCCCGAGCATGCATGCCCAAGCCGACCCCACATCCAGCACCACTCCCCCACCAGCCATCTTAGTCTTTATTTCATCCCAGAATCTGTGCACCTCGGGACAGGCCCAGAACATGTGTAGCAACCCCGCTTCCACCTCCCCGCACCTGGGGCATTTCTGTGTGGCCGAGCCTCCAAACATGGCTATTTTCCCGGGGGTCAGATAAGCCCTATGGGTGACAAACAACTGGATCTGTTGGAGTCTCGCATTTTGGGACACCTTTTTATGGTACCTTTGAGCTCTCTCTCATTGCCTCTCTGTCATGGGTCCTCCTACCTCCTCCTCCCAGTCCTGCCTCAGTTGAAGCAGCTCCTTCCCAGCCTTAGCTCTCAGGAGCTCGTATACCCTGGATATTTCATGTCCGCCCTCTGAAACATCGTACATCGTTTCCAGGGCGGCATCAGGTTCTTCCGCTAACACCGTCTCAGGCCACCTCTCCCTCACCCGTTTCGTGAGTCTGGTGTAAGTTATATATTGGCCTCTATGCACCCCTGTCTCTTCCTGCAAACTCTGGAATTCCAATACCTCCCCTTCCTGCCATATATCCCCGAGGGTGGCCAAACCCATCGGTTCCCACTATCTACGGACTACCTCAAGCAATTGGGAGTCGTTTCCACACAGCGCCACCAGCGGAACCTGCTGGGAGAGCGGATCCGGATCACCCACCGTTCTCCACGTCCTGCGCCAGACCTCCCAACCCAGCTCCAATAGTCTCCCTCTGTTAGTGAACAAGGTTGGAGCGACATTTGGGAGGGGGGGGGGCGGTCAGGAGGCCAATGGGACCCAGATGGGAGGAGAAGAGAGAGTAGTCTGACCATGAGACAGGGGTGACTAATGGGGGGAGAGAAGTCGGAGTGTATGAGGGCTTCTAGAGTGCGTCCAGCGGAGTGGGTTTGCCCAGAAGGGAGAATGGAGAGGGAAAGCGAGAAGCAGAGGTCAGTTAACAGAGTAGATGCAAAGCCAGAGGAGTCCAGTTGAATGTTGAAATTACCCAGGAGAAAAAGGTTAGAGCTGGAAGAAAGTAAAGAAGAGCAGAAGACAGCCCATTTAGAGAGGAATAGGGAGGTGGCACTTGGAGGCTAGTAGATGGTAGCTCTGATCTGTACTCCTCCCCGGGAAGGTCTTTAAGGCTGGCGACCTTCTCCATCTCGCCACTCTCAATTCTCGCTAAGCTGTTAAACACTCCAATGACATCTGTCACCTCCTAGAAGAACTCGACATTGATGTCCTCTGTCTCACTGAGACATGGTTCACTGCCAGTTCTGTCACGAGTTTTGATACTCTCCTCCCTGATAGCTACAAGATCCTCTCGGCTCCCAGATCCAACCGGCTTGGAGGGGGTGTAGCCCTGATCTTTCCTGAGTGGATTCCTGCCTCTCTCATTCCCACTCAAGCTTACTCCTCTTTTGAATATCTAGTCTGCAGGCTCTCTCTCTCTCTCCTAGCCACTCTCTTATTGTTGCTACTATCTACCGTCCCCCTGGTCAAATCACCTCTTTTCTCTCTGAGTGGGCTGACCTCTCCTCCTCACTCTTGACCTCAACCACTCAACTTCTCCTCCTGGGTGACCTCGACATCTGCCTTGATTCTACCTGTCCCTCATCTGCACTCTTTCGCGACCTCTGCGATTCACTCTCCCTCTCTATCCTTCCCTCAGGCCGACTCACTCTGCTGGGCACACACGTGATTCTTGATCTCATCCGGCCTCCTCCTCTTTACCCTCCTTACCACTCCTCTCTCCTGGAGTGATCACTGCCTCCTCTCCTCTCATCTCTCCATCTCCTCCCCCCAGCCCAAGTCCACTCCTAGATTGCCAATCACTTTCTCGGATATCCGGCCCATGAAGCGTGTGTCAGTCGAGGCCTTTGCTACAACCTTCTCCCCCCTCCTCCACCCCAGGCTGACTCACACCCTGACACAGCCCTCTCTCTTCTCTACTTCTCTATTTCTGCTACTCTTGATACTCTTGCCCCTGTTGTGAGGATCTGTTTGCCGTCCAAAGCAAAGTGCAATTCTTGGTGTGACTCTAACCTAGCTACACTTAAACAGAAGTGTAGGGCGGCAGAGAGGAAATGGAGGGCTTCTTGCTGATTCTCTGACAAACTGGCCTGCCGCCTACTCCAAAGGCAATACCGACTCGCTGTCCGCACTAAGAAGAGAGTCCACGTACAAGCCCGCGTCTCTGCGACATCTAACAATTTGGCCGAACTCTTCAAAATCTGCAGGAAGCTGGCCAACCCTGCTGCAGTCTCCACCCCTCCTCTCGCCTCCCAGGATCTTTGCAATGCCCTTGCCTCTCACTTTATCTCTAAACCCCAGGACCCTGTCCACCATCTTCTCTGCTCCCCCTCTTGCTACCTCTCCTTCTTGGCTTGCTGACCCTCCCTCAGCTACCCCCTCCCCCTTTCTCCTCCTTTCCTTTTTTCTCCCCTGATGAGGTAGCTAGACAAGTCTGATCTATGAAAGCCTCATCAAAACATGTCCATCCCTGTTCCTCTAAAACCATTAATGACCACATTGACACCCTTGCTCTGCCCCATGCCAATTTCTACAACCTCTCCTTTGCCTCGCGCTCTTTCCCCTACCCTCTTAAGTACTCCCTTATGCATCCTCTCATCAGGAAATGCACTGCTGATCCATCATGTCCAATTTCCATTACTCCCTTTTTGGGTAAGCTTCTGGAAAAGCTGTCCATCTCTCAGCTTAATCTTCATTTCGACTCTGTTGCCTCCCTCTATGACCACCACTCTGGTGTCAGAGCTGCCAGAAGCATGGACACTGCTCTCCTGAACATCCGTGAAGACCTGCTCTCCAACCTCGATTCTAACATTCCCTCTCTCCTCATCCTACTTGATCTCTCCTCTGCGTTCAACACGGTCAACCATACCACCCTGCTCAATCATCTCCGTGACAACCTGGGTATCACTGATCAGGCTCTGGCCTGGCTGACCCCTTTTCTCTCGGATCGACCCTCCGAGGTGCAACTTGGGTCCTTCATATCTTCTATCTCCCTCTCCACATGTGGTGATCCCCAGGGGTCTAACCTCTCTCCCTAGCTCTTCAGCCAATACCTGGCAACTCTCACTTACTGCATCTCCATTTTCTGCTCAACTTTCCAGTGCTATGCTGACGACACCAAACTAATTTTCAGGCTTCCTTCAGCCTCCTCCTCTCCTTCCCTCATCTCTGATTGTCTAATCGCCATTCAAAATTGGTGTGCCGCCAACAATCTATGTATAAATGCCAACAAGAACGAGAATCTCCTTATTAGTACACCATCTCCATACTTTCCTCTCACTCTCTGGCCGGCCTCCCTTGGCCCTCCTCCTACCCCCACCTGCACGTCTAAGAACCTCAGGGTTATCTTTGACTCTACACTTTCCTTCTCCGCACATATCTGACATCTCCAAAAAGTCAAACTTTTTATTGCACCTCCTTAGAGGTACTCTGCCTTTCCTCTCCTTCCCTCAAAAGCTCACTGTCTCCCAAGCCCTGGTTTTTTTCAGACTGAATTACTGAAACGCAGCCTCTTTCTAAATCTACCTGCCTCCACTCTCCGCCCTTTACAACTAATCCAGAACAGGACTGCGAGACTTGTCCTTGGCCTCAAGCCCTGGGATTGTATCTCTCCAGCCCTGACATCCCTTCATTGGCTGCAAGGATTACATCAAAAAACCTCTGCATTGTCCACAAGGCTTTCTGGGGCCTTGGGCCAAAATACCTTCAACTATCCCTCCGTAAATACCTCCCCTCTCGAGCCCTTCGCTCTTCTACTTTTAACTCCCTCAGGGTTAGTCGTTTTGCAAAGAAACGATCTGGGGGTAGATCTCTGACTTTGGCTCGTGCCTCCCTCTGGAACAGCCTCCAAGCCACCTTGAAACTTGAGGAAAACCATCTCTGGTTCCGGAAGTATCTTACAACCTTCCTCTTTGCCTCTGCCTTTGCCCCCCCATCTCCCCAGCTGTTCTGCTTCTTCTCTTGGTATCATGCACTTGGCCACCCTCTGTCATTCGGGCCCAGGTACCTGCTCACCCTGCCACCCTCCTGCAATACCTCCAGGCCACCCTCTGCACTAGGGTTCTGTATCTGTACCCATATGGTCCTCCTCCCACTTTTCTTCTGCACTTATCATATATACCTTATCTGACTAACTTTCACCTGCCACTTGCTGGCTGCACTACCATGGTTTATCACCCTTATTTATTTATTTGGTTGAATATTTATTTCTGTTTTCTTTTTCTCTCCTCTGCTTCGCACTTTCAAATCCCCCACCCTCTTCTGTTAACTTCCCCCTTTTCCGTTTTCCATGCACTTGAGCTTTCTTAAATGTCACTGGGCTTAGTAAGATCGCTGTTTATTTTGTTCTCCCATGTTCCCCTCCCTTTTTACCTGGTCGCGCTCTGAAACACTTGTGTACGAGCGCGATATAAATAAAATATAATTTCATTTAATTTCAATGGTCAGGATAGAGGTGGGAGAGGTGATCAACTTGCAAATCAGGATTTGAAAAGAGGAATAGGTCTGGGTAGGTAAGATGGAACCAGGAACCCACTCAGGGAAGATTAAGGCAACCCGTCCGAGGTCGAGGTTTGGAGATGATCTTGAAGCCGTCAGGTAGGAGGGAGTCGAAGGCAGTGACATTCAGTCTCTTCCACTTAAGTTTACGAAGAAAGTCCTCAGACGCATTCACAAGGTTTTTCAGAATTTTATTTGGGGAGAAGGCAAGAGACCCAGAATTCCACAATTATACAGAGTTAGAATATCTTCTAACGCAGAGGCAGGAGATGATAAATAGCCCAATGAAAGATATGCCGATCGTCTGCAATATATTTCATTCCGCGCCCATTATGGTTTCGACCTTTCTGAAATTGATGCCTATCGAGAGCTCATGTACTGCCTCGTAGGAAAAATGACGGCAAGCATGGGTGAAAGAGCTGGGCAATGACATAACCGTCAAAGATTGGGATACTTTAATAAGAGTAGGTACGAATTCGAAGATGGATCTGAATCTGTGATTTGTTCGTCTGAGGATTTTTTGTCGCCTATATTGGATTCCAGTACGGATGGTTGACTTGGGTATGACAAAGGAGGACTCTTGCTGGGGTTGTGGCCAGAGGGGAGGAACCTTATTGCATATGTTGTGGGAGCGTCCAGGAGTGTTGGGTCTTTGGGGGGAAGATTTGGACAGGCTGGACATAATTCTGGGAGTAGAATTTCCACGATCATCATATTCAGTGATTCTGCTCTCAAATGCTGGGAGGTGTATGATAGCTCGAGAACATGGTAGCTTGATGGAAAGAGTATTGATGGTGGCTGCAAAGCAAATCCTGAAGGTTTGGTAATCAAGGAAAAAGCCAAAAGTGGAGGGATGGTTATCTGATTTACAAATTTTGTCCAGTTATGAGAAACTAATGCTAAAAAACCAGAAACGAGAGGGCAAGCATTCAGAGATATGGGGGCCATTCAATGAGCTGTATCATTGAGGCTAAACTATTACCATAATAGTTGGATGAATTGGGATGAGCGTGTGGTTTGGAATGACGTGAATGAATAGGGAGATAACAGGGTATTGAGTCTTGTTGTTTTGTCCTTGTATGTTGTGTATGTCGTGTTCAGTCTTGTTGTTGTCTCTGTTTGCATATAGCAATATTGCAATGGGTTATAGTTAATGAGGAAATAAAATGCAAATATGGTAAGGAGTTGAATTTATTTGAGGTTTTAATTGGTAGAGTAAAGAATTGATTGGTTCAAGATGTTACCCACAGATGTTAATTACTGTATTGTATTAATTTAAAAATGACAAAGAGTATAAAAAATCCACAAGACCTGGAGACTGCCATAGACGCACCCAGTATATAATAGGTTTTGTTGCAGCATTAAATCAATAGGGCACAGATTAGTTTCTAAATCTAATAAGGCATTAGACATGCCCTATGGTAACAGAAGGAGTGACTTTAAAAATCTTTTTTCAACAGTAGCCAACGACTTTACATTTACAACCCCCATAATTCTGCCCTGAATAGAGCTGCTACTGTGGCCTGCTTTGTGTATAATTCCAGGCTGTCTGTTAAAAAATGCCCGTATCCCACCACTATATTTCTCTAAGGTGGACAAGGATTTTGCCACCTGACTGGCCCAATAACCAGTTTCATGGAAGCAAAGCCCTAGATAGTCGTAGTTTGCAACCTGCTCCAGAGCAATACCCCCTACCCTGTCTTCTAATTTTTGGTGCTTCCCAAATTTGGGCTTAAAGACCAGTCTCTTCGTTTTCTCTGTGTTTAAACTGAGACTCATCTCTCCGCACCTTTTCACAAAAGACGCCAGAGACTCTCTCATCCTCATAGGGGTGGTAGACAGAATCACGGCTGTTAGGACTGATTTTCTATACTCTGGCCTGGTGGACAGATTTCTAGAAGGCCAACCTATTTTGTGACGAGAACAACTCTGGGAAGCTGTAGCCAAACCAGTTTAGGTAGCAGTGACAGGCGGTCTAGGCTAGGTTCTTCAGAGGTGGTGAGCTAGGTTCTTCAGAGGTGGTGAGGGGGGTCCACAATGTGGTCACACAATGGGAGTCACAGTTTACACTTAGACAGGATGTATAAAAATACATTTATTTATTTATGGCCAAAACACACTATAGAAAAATGGCCACTAGAAGGTAGACTTATCACACAACACTATCAAACTAAATACATATATACATTCACTTTGTTATAGGGCATAATACACATCAGAAACTCCTGCAAAGGAAAGGTTAGAATAGTATTATGCACACAGGGTCCACAGAGATGATTCCTAACTAAAGTTGTCCAGCCCTAAATTGTCTGGGGTCTTTTGCCCAATAGTTCAGGTGAAAGTTCCACAGAAGTTATGAAACAGGAAAACATACAGGTAGGGTTCTCTGGGGTCCAGTGAAGGGTTCTTAGCATTATGGTTCTAGTTAGACTAATGCCCAAAAGTAGCCCCAACAGTCAGATGTCTTGCGCAAGAAAGCAATGGCAAAGCCAAAAGAGTTAGAATTAAGCTTTATTGTAAGCCCATTCACTTATAATGGGAGTATATGGGTAGGTTAAAAACTCTGTAACGTATACCCCTTACTCTGATTCATCCCCAGACTTGGCAGAACAAAGGAAGATGGTCCAACATTGCTTTTCCCACTGAAAGTCGGAGTCCTAGATTCCCAGGGGTTGCAGGTTCGAGCTGATCTCCGGTTGGTATCCTTCACTGTTGCAAGGACTCTTGATTGAAGGATGCAGCAAAACTCGATGCAGAACCCCTGTCTCCGGACTGTACTCGGGTCAGGTAAGCAATTTCGTACGGTGGTCACTGCGCACGGCGACGCAACAGGACTCAGCAGCCGCAGTTGGACTTTCCCAGTTATCTCGGGTCCCCTCGATGCTAGGACGCCGAGATTTCGCAGGAGGTAGTCTCCTTAGGCCAGCTGAGGTCAGCCAAAGGACGGTTCCAGGGCACTTTCGAAAACTTCCTTTGGCAGGGCACCGAGCAGACGTCAGGAATGGATGGTCCCTCCACTCCAAGGGTCACAGCTCCTTTGCAGGACTGCTAAAGATCACAAGCAAGACAGGGCTCCTCCAGGACAGCAGCAGAAGTTGTTTGCCAGGCCTCCTTCAGTCAGGTCTCAAGTTTCTTCGCAGGTCTCACAGCTGGACAGGATACTTGGCTCCTTTGGTTTCTCCAGGATCGCTGAGGAATGGGTGCAGCAGTCCTCTTCTTATCCTAAAAGCCAGGTAAGAGCAGCTGCCCTCACTAGCCAATAGCAGGACTAGCCCCCCCCCAGCAGTGGTCTAATCAGCACCACTGGTGGGAAAATTCATGCATACCACTCAGACACACTGAAACCAGTTTGTGGATTGGGGTCAGACAGACCCAGTCTACATCCTGCCAGCAAACACACACAGCCCTCCAGTAGCCCACCAAAAGCCCCTGCTTTCCCAGGCACTGGAAGTCCTTATAAGGATTTTCCTGGCCTCTCAGACCAGAAAGAAGGCTAAAAAACAAAGTGGCAAAAGGACAAGCGAAAAATCTTGTGGCACGGCCATGATTGACCAGTAGCCACAGTTAGTAGCCAAACGAGATAAGGCTAAAACACAACACCCCAAAAAGTGAGAAAGTCACTGCTGCCACCAGCTTATCCTTTTAGCACACCTAGAGTAACCAAAAATTGTCTGAATGTTAATCTGGGGCAGTCACCTCTCCTCCCAAACCAGTTCGGACAACTGCCTTGTTGTCCCGATATAGGGACTCAACAATGCTGACCAAACCTTTAGGCATATTTCTTTGGCAAGTACCTGCCAAAGAAGATCTTGTGAAACACAGTCAAATGCTGTCCTCAAGTCCACAAAGGTGGCATATGCAGCACCCTGTGTGAGGCTAGTCATTTTGGGATGGGTATGCCTTTTTTTCAAATTATTATTATTTTTTTTTAATTAACTTTTATTGTCAACATACAGAACCAAAAATAAACTCCCCCCCTGCCCCCGCCCTGTCCCTGCCTCCCCCTCCAGAAGTACCTTGTCCAACGCCCTTTTTCCCCCGGATCCTTTATACTGAAAATAGGTCAAAAATCCTTATTTTGCGTGGGCACCACTGCTCCATATAGTCTGATTGGAGGTATTCTAACACCCCGCCCCACTCCTTCATGAAGGACCCGCCAGTCCCCTGCAGGTTATGGGTAATTTTTTCCATTGCCGCCATATTCCACACCTTCTGTAGCTAACCAAATACCAACGGAGGGTCCCTTTGTTTTCAGTTCTGGGCTATAGCTGCCCATGCAGCAATCACCAAACACATGAGAGTCCTCCATTTCACTTTCGAAAGCTTCTTTGCATGCTGGTCCTTTATCCCACATAACCACACACTCTCTCCAAGCGCGCCCGCATCAGTATACATTCCCTGTATGTGCTTCCTAACGTCTGCCCAGAACCCCTGAATTCCACGGCAGTCCCACCAAATGTGCCTCCAGATGCCGACCCCCGAGCCACACTGCCAGCATATTTTGGAAACGTTCGGTACATGGAGTTTAGCCTCTCTGGCGTATAGTGCCACTGTATTACAATTTTTACACACATTTCTTTCATTTGCACCGCTCGGGTCATCTTAGGGATACCCATCCATAGTTCCTCCCATTGCTGCTTACTCTAATGGGTTCTCCCAGTGTTTTCTCCCATTTCTTCATGTAACTCCACTTTATGTCCTCTTTCTGCACATTGATAAACTTATCTAATGAGGAGACCAATTTTTTGGACCCTGAATTTGTCCGCGTGAATTTTTTGAATGGGGTAAGAACCCTCGCTGCTGCTTTTTTAATAGATGGGGTTGCAAGCCAATGCCGTAATTGCTCATATTTGTATCTGTCAGATTTTTTGAGTTTTATAAGAGATTTGCATGCCCCGAACGATCTAATTTCTTGGTCATGAATCATTTCCCCTATTTTCGTGTAGCCCGCTACCTCCCATTTGCTGTACGCCCCTTTTCCCATTCCAGGTGGGAATTCTGGGTTCCCAAACATAGGGGCAAATGGGACCAGTTCTTCTAATAATATACCCTTCCTTACTAGCTCGTCCCATGCCTCTAGTGGAGCTCTCCTGACTTTGCTGACCCGCAAGTTGGGGTGTCTATCTTGTTTCTTTATCCATAATGTCCCCTCCAATGGCGATATAGCCATCACCCTATCCTGTGCCGCCCATACTTTCCCCTGGTCCCCTCCCATCCATTCCCTGAAGACCCAAAGTTGCGCCGCCTGAGAGTATTTATGGAAATGAGGAAGAGACATTCCTCCCTCGTGCATTGGAGCTGTTAGAACTCCTCTGGCTATCCTTGTGGGTTTCTTTCGCCATATAAATGATGTAATTACCTTTGTAAGAGACTTGAAGAAGGACTTGGGGGCTCTTATCGGGATACCCTGACAATAGTAAACCAGTTCCGGCAAGACCACCATCTTTACCATTACCATGCGTCCCACCATGAGCTCGTTAGGGGATTCCATCGTTGTATATCCAATTTAATTTTCTCCAGTAATTTCGGTTAAATTTCCCCATATAAATGGTCTACTCTATCCGTAAGAGTTATACCTAAATATTTTATCCCTTTTTCTGCGATTTTTAGATTTAGGGAGTGTGCCTTATCCTTAATTTCACCTTTTTCCCCTGCTAGAATTAGTACTTCTGACTTATTTCTGTTAATTTTTAAGCCAAATAGCCCCAAATTTGTCTAATTCTTGTATCACTTCTGGAAGGGTATGCGTTGGGTCCGTAAGGGCAACCAACATGTCATCCGCGTAAGCTATAACCTTATGCTGGATCCCTGCCATTCCTATCCCTGTTAGGGAGGTTGTGTCTCTAATTCTGATTAGCAGCGGTTCCAAGAAAATGGTGTATAAAAGGGGGGACAGTGGGCAGCCTTGTTTGGTGCCTCTAGTTATCTCGACTCTGCCCGTAATTTCCCCATTAATGGCTATCCTAATGGATGGTGTTTTGTAGTTCGCCTTGATCATATTCACAAACTGGTCCCCAAACCACATATATTTTAGCGTTAAAAACAGCTGTGACCATTCCAGCCGGTCGAATGCTTGCTCAACATCTAGAGCCAAAAGTACTGCCAGGGTCTGCGTGAAGCCCGTCTTCTCTATTAGGTGTATTATTCGTCTCAAACTATCATGGGTTTGTCGACCCAGAATAAAACCCGATTGATCCGCATTAATCAATTTGGGGAGAAGCAGTGAGAGTCTGGATGCTAATATTTTTGTGTAAAGTTTGGCGTCAAGGTTAATGAGGGCTATTGGACGATACGACCCAGGTAGTGACTGATCTTTTCCTGCTTTATGAAAGATAAGACTTTGGCTTCGTTCATCGACGGGGTCACATTTCCTTCTTCCTTAAGAGTTGAACAATCTTGTTAAAAAAGGGGTTAAGCTGGACGCGTATTTCTTATAAAACGAGGCCGTAAACCCATCAGGGCCTGGAGCTTTATTTAGCGGGAGACCCTCTATTGCCCTCTTCACTTCCTCTTCCCCAATTTCCCCATCTAGTAGCACCCTATCTTTTCCGATATTTCAGGTATTTTTAGGGTTTTAAAATAAGAGTCCTGGAGTGAGCTACTGGGGTAGTCTGTTGCATACAACTCTTGGTAAAACCTCCTGAAGACCTCCCCTATATCTTTGGTTCTGGTTAGCATCTCCCCCTGTTCATTTCGTATATTCCTAACCGCAAACACCTGCTGTTTGGCCCTCAGTTGTCTAGCCAACAGTTTGTCTGCTTTGTTGGCCTTGGTATAATACCAATGTCTAAGGTATACAAGGCTTCTCTCTGCTTTTTTTGTTCTGAGAACATCTAACTGACCCTGCAGGCGCCTCAGTGCCTTTTTCAAGCCCACAGTGGGGTTCCGCGTGAGTTCCCTCTGAGCCTCAGTTATCTTCTGCTCCAACTCCTTTTCCCATTGAAATAGCATTTTATCTTTAGCCGCCTTCAGGGCAATCATGTGAACCTGCACGACCGCCTTAACATCTCCCGTATCATTATGGGCAAAATATTCCTCAATCTTTTCCCTAATCGAGTCTCGTAGTGTGGGATCTTGAAGTATTTCTTGCGGGAGCTTCCATCTCCACAGTACTCCCTTTCCCCCTGGTATTGCAAGTTCCATCCAAAGAGGGGCATGATCTGAAAATGTGATTGGGCCAATTTGCATCCCTTGGACTACCCCCCGTGCCCCCACGGAAACTCAGAAGTAATCAATCCTTGACATTGAGTTATGGGCGTGGGAGAATTGAGTGAAACCCCTTTGCTGCCCTTTGAGCACCCGCCACACATCACACAACATCAATTGATCAATTTTTTGACAAAGCCTTTTAGAAGGTGCCCCTTGACCGTGGAACCCACCTGAACTCCTATCTATTGCTGGCTGCCACGCCATATTTAAGTTCCCACCCAAAATGATCTCACCCTTAGCAAATTCTTCCAGTTTCCCCACTGTCTCCCTTAGAAAACCATCTTGTCCCGTGTTGGGCGCATAAATAGAGGCCAGTGTAACATGGTACCTGTACAGTGACACATTAACGGAGACATATCGTCCCTGTTTGTCTGCCTGTGAATTAAGTATCTGGATATTCAGACAATCTTTGATACTTATCAGCGTCCCAGCCTTTTTATACGTGGCATTTGACTGCACTATCTGTTTAAAGCCTTTGAGATGCCATTTTGCTTTGTCCTGGGACCTGATACGGGTCTCTTGTAATAGAATAATGTCCCCTCTTTCCCTTCTTATCAGGTTCTCCACTTTCTTCCTTTTCACTGTGCATTTAGCCCCCTCACATTAAATGTAAGTAGTTTTAACTTCCCGATGCCCACTTATCCCAAAAGGCCCTTGTGACTCGACTGAATCCTACTGCTGTTTTGTCTTCCTGAGCCCCACCCCTATCCCTTCCCAATCCTTCCCCCCTACCCCCAACAGTGAAATCCCAAACCAACCAACAACTGACCCGAGGAAGGTCCAGGTCCCCTATGGTTGCGTGGGCACGCGGCCCCTCGCTCCTGACCCTCTGCTTACTCAGGTGTAACTGCACGGGGAGTCCTAAACCCTGCATTCTCACCATCGTTCACGATCCCACAGGTGGGGTCCACCACCGAGCCGCTTCTCCAATTGCACACTGGTTTACACTCTACTCCTTTCTTATCCAGACCTGCTTCTGTTCCCAACCAAGTTCCCATTGTCCTTGACCTGGGGTGAGGCTCCCATCTCGCTCACCGCCGCCCTCCTCTTTGTTGTTGCTTCTTATATGGCACTGTTCTCCATTCCCACGGTTTCCTGGGCGTCCCATCCCTTAACCGTTGGTTCCTTTCCTCCATTTCTTCGTCCTGAATGTCCAACACCTGGAGCCCTTCTTCGCATGATGTTACCCTCCTTTGTTTGCCCTCCCATGAAAAAAGCAGTCCAAAAGGGAACGTCCATTTATACCTTATTTCCCTCTTCTGTGCTCTTTCACCACTGGGGCCATCGCCCTCCTTTTCTGAAGCGTCACTAGGGCCAGATCCTGAAAGAGATGAATTTCAACACCATCCATCCTGATATGGTCCATCCCCCTTGCTTTCCTTAATATCTTCTCCTTCTGGGGGTACGAGGACATAGCCACCAGCACATCTCGGGACGTTCCCCTGGCTCCCCGGTCTTCCTTGGGCCCACCCGGTGAACCCTGTCTGTTTTGATTTCTTCTGCTTCCTCCCCAGCCAATATATCCCTGAAGACTTCTTGAACTGCTGTCTTAAGATCTTTCTCTTCTACCGACTCCACCATGTTCTTCCACCATGTTCTTAATACGAATATTGGACCTGTGTGAGCGGTTTTCCAAATCCTTGCATTGAAGCTCTAGGTTATGGGTCAATCTCAACAGGTTCTCTTGTGTTTCACTATTTTGCTGTGCTTCGTCGTCCACATTTTGCAAGATTTGTTCTAGCATGTCTGTACGCTCCTCTAGATTAGATAAATCCGTCCGCAATTCCTGAATCGCCTGTTTCATAACTTCCCTAAGGGATGTGAATTGATTTTGCACCGTGGTCATAAATTTCTCTTGAAGGTCTCCAAATCATGCCTGCATGTCTTCCTTCGAGGACGGGGTCCGCTGTTGGGGATCCGGGCTCTGCACCCCTGGTTGTGCTTCCTGCTTCTGCTCTCTGGAGGATGTCTAGCTGCTAGGCGTCCACATTTGCATCATGTTCGAGTCCTGTTTCCTTTTCCCTTTCCACTTTGGCATTATAGCGTCTGCCGTGTAGGACTACAGTCCCCCGGTGGGATAGGCCCTTTGCCCTCCGCAGCAGTCAGTGCTGTGGCTCCGTGAGGCACCCTTCCCCTCTCTTCCACTCCTATGTTGGTAGGGGATGCCAGGGTCCACTTGGGTCTCTTACTGCTAAGATCCTCTCTCCCACTGCTGTCCTGCTTCTCCTTCCCTCAGAGAAGGGTAGAGAGAGATCCTTGCCCCCTGACCGTCCGCCAACTAGGGGAAATGACCCTTACCCCTCCGCAGCACTGAGTTCTGTGAACCCTGCAGACCCAGGCAGGCTATTCCTCAGCGTTCCGAACCCTCTCAAATCTGGATGCCCTGGAGCGGGATCTCAATGGGCGAACTCTACCTACCAGGCTCTGTGTTGCTGACCACCGCCCTCTGTACTGACGCCAAATGCCGGTATGATGGCTCCCCGGCTCTGCTTGTGGAGGTGCGCAACTCAAGCCGCCCGCCCCGCCACCTCCGCAGCAGGATCTTCCCGCTTCAGACCTCCAAAAAGTCCCATGCATACCCCTGGATCTCGTGGCTTCCGTTGTATCCCTCCAGATTCTCTGTCCCCTTCCCTCCTGGGGTCTGGGATCATCTGTATTACCGGGGGGGGGGGGGGCACCGATCCTGTTAGGCAGAAACCTGTGCAGTTCCCTTAGGGACCACTGCAAAAGGTTTAGGACTAGAGGTGTAGGCAGTAAACCCAATTGGTAGCAGTCTGTACCAACCAGATTTACCTGGTAGCTGTGGCTGAGCAGTCAGACTTCTCTCAAGAAGAGTTAGACAGTATATAGAGTATACAAAATAGGTACAAGGATACAGTAGCACAAGCAAACACTGACCAGAGCTTGGGTATAAAAGTATATAATTATTTATTTAAAAACACACTTGTAAAATACACTAACACTAATATGGCAAGCAAGTTCAAACACAGTCACTATCAATATATATACATCCCTGATTACTTATTGAACAAGTCTTAGTTAAAACACCACTTATTTGCAGACAGAGGTGAGTGCTTAACCTAAGATGGCACTCCAATAAGTTAGTTAAAAAGGGAGGGAAAAGGCAGAATTAGGAAAGTACACAATACCAACACTTTAAAAAGAACCACAACAAGTCAGAAAATGCAGAGTCTACTGTTAGAGCAAGAAAGTTCATAGGCCAGGCCCACTCTTGGAGAGAGCAAGGCGGAATGTGTCCAAGATCACACAGTTTAATTATACTTTAAAAGTCTTTGCAGATAGTTCAAAAAGAGTTGGATCAGTTCAGAGAAAGTTAGCTAACAGGTCCCAGGTCACCCCAGGATAGAGAGTCAAGGATTTACGGGACACCTTGAACAGTCTGTTGCAAGGGAGACCAGGTGGGACACAGTACCTGAAATGGTGAGAAAGCTCCAGCGGGGTCAGTTGTTCCTGGCAGCGAGTGCAAGTCGGTGCTTCGTCCAGGGGAAGAGAAGATCTCGACGTGGAGGAAAGCTGGAGGTCGTTGCACTGCCAGGGAAGAAACCAGCCGCAGAGTTTCCCGGTTAAAAGGTACTACCCTTTTATTCGCGGTAGTGGTGAAGCGTGGCTATCCGGCCGCTGGGGTGCTTGGTACGGGCGATTCGACCACAAGACGATCCAGGAAGGCGAAAAGAGGGTGAACTGGTTATCCCCACCAGTTCAGAGGAAGAAGACTCTCCGGGATGAAGATCTTCTCTGTCGTTGGGAAGTGGTGAGGCGGTTCAGCAGGGCTCCACCGGTGGTGTCATCGTTGCAGGTCGGCTCAGCTTCTCCCTCTTCAGATTCTTTAGTCCTTTGGCGACTTCTGAAGTTCCAGTCCCCAAAGCCCTGCTTTTATGCAGAAAACCCCCATTCATCAGTCCTAGCTGTCAATGAAACTTGCTAAGTGGTGAGCCGGGCGGCTCACCACTGGGCCAATCACACAAGAGTGCAACTTGAGTTGCCGAGGCAATTCAGTCCAGGTTGCCTAAACCCCCCTTCCCACACATCCTGTAGACCTCAACAGAGTGGCACCACTTTTGGTGGCTTCTGTGCAGAAGCCCGCCAAAAGTGGAACAAAGGGCTCGACTTGGGTTGGAGTTACACAGGCGAACACAAACGCCATTTTAAAACCGAGTTTTGGCAAAAAGACCCAACCGGGGAATAAATATTAAATAAATAACCCGGCGGTAACTTTAACATTGCACCAAAAAAGTGGTGCTTTTAAAATGAATGGGAAAATCCCATAGGAAATATTCCGATGGAATATTTCACGTGGTAACCACTGACACTAGCCAGAAACTCGACGAGGGGGGGCTGCACAGTGCCCCCTCAAAAAACAGACCCAGGGGCAATCTAATTACCCCTACCAGTACTTCCACAATATGATGGTTTATACTGGTTCTGTTCACAATTTAAGACTAGTAAAGTCAATGGTGACTTTACATGCCCCGGGAGACAGTAGTCAGTCCCAGGGTATGTAGTCTATGTTTGGGGGTCACTATGACAGCCATGTGTTACTGCACTGAGGGTGCTGTGTAACACACTTACCAAAAACACATGAAACCCTATGGAGTAAAAGACCCCATAGCCCATAAAACACATTACAAAGTCAAAGGATATCTCAAATCATGTCTAAGAGTGGGAGAAAAAGAGTCTCACTCTTAGCAGGAGAAAAAAATAAACCCAAAAAAACCCAGCAAAGCTGCTGGGGGACTCACTAGGTTTGGGAAATTAGCCTTAACAGAGAATTCTCTCTAACAGATCCCTTCACCGCCACCCACCAGTCCGTAATCCCGCTCCCCTTCCGGTCCCTTTGAGCTCAGGAGCTGCCCCGGGCTCCGCTTCTTCCACGCTCCGTCCTCTGGGGTCCTCACTGCCAGATTGGAGCCTCGTATCTTTATTGAGATGTCAGCCGCCCTTCCTCTCAGTGCTCCCGCTCTGCACTTCAGTGCCCGCCAGAGCGCCTGGAGGGCCGCAATCCTTCTCGGCCCCACTCCTGTGGCGGGCACCACCGCCATTCTCCACCTACTCCCCAGCGGCAGTGGGGGGAGCTTCCACAGCCTTTGTGGAGGCGGGCCTCCACCATCCGGGTCCGGACGGGCTCCCCGGAACCCGACAGCCACCAATGGCGCTCTCCCCGATGAGGTCCCGCGCCCTGCCGGTCGCCGCTCCAAAGGAAGCGTAACATAGTCCTCTTGACCTCACTAAAATATGATTTGGGGATCGCAATGGGGAGCATTTGGAAGGGGTATAGAAATCGTGGGAGGCAGACCATCTTAATTACATTCACCCTCCCCGTCCATGATACCATAAGGTTTTGCCACTTCTCCAGGTCGGACTGAAACTTTTCGAGGACCTGTGGGAAATTAGCTTTGTATAAGGCATCCAGGCGGTTAACCAGGTTAATCCCCAAATATGTCAGAGTGGGCCCACCAGTGGTTAATCCCAAAGTCGAATAATTTGCTTCATCGGTAGGAGTGGGTTCATGAAGGGGGAAAAGAATGGACTTACTTCTATTAATTTTGAAGCCGGAGAGGAGGCCGTAGTGTTCGATAAGTTGTATCGCCCTAGGTATGGAGTTTAGTCGGTCTGTAATGTGCAATAAACGGTCATCTGCATAAAGTGGCAATTTATATTCTTGTCCGTTGACCGAGATCCCTTTGATCAGTTGGTCTGCTCTAATTTTTTGTGCTAGTGGCTCGAGTGACAGGGCGAACAGAATGGCAGACAGGGGGCAACCTTGTCTTGTCCCTCTACTCAAGGGGAACCATCTTGAATAGTCGGAATATGCCTTTTGATTCCTGTTTCCCATGGCAGCTCCTGCTGGGAGACTGGCTGGTATAACTTGTAATTTTGCGGCAAGAAATCCTGAGACCAAAAAAGCTGAATTTTTAACTGCATTTCTACGTAATTATATGTGTGGGGGGAGAGGGGTTAGGGTAATATTGTAATTGGTTATTGATAATGCACTTAATACCCAGGGGTTTCTAAGCCCGGACCCGAGGATCGAACCTGTGTTGCTCTGTGTCGTCTTGCTTCCAAGGCGAACTCGTTGCCCCTGAGCTATCCTCCAGATGCATGATGTATGGGGGATATAATTGTGCAGAAATTGTGAAAAGAAAAGAAAATGTGGTATTTTTGGTTTCAGTATTTTGTTCTGAGATAATCACATAGATCTGACTGGCTCACTGGAAAGACGTGTTACCCAACCACACAAAGGATCAAAAGGAGAGGCATACAAATCCAGTCTCCTGCCTTGCCACGGCCAGGCTGTCCGGCAGGAATACACATAACCCTTCCACAGCTGTGGTGGGCTCACAGTGCTTTCACTTGTATGGTATCAAATTGATACTGCTGCCTGCATAGAAAGTCTCATAGTCAATGTAGTTTGGGAATATAGAGGTGCATATCCTAAATGCAGCATCTGCACTGCAGTGACTAAGCTGTCAATGCAGCTGTGAAATGGGGCACATGTGCTCACTGAATCAGCTCTTTGCCACTTGAGGGCAGGCGCTGCAGATCAGGGTACTGATCCAACAGGGCACACTTGCGCACTATGCCTATGGGATGGAGTTTATGAATAAAAATAAAAATAGCCAGAGCTTTTACACCCTTGCCAGATTGCAATACCTCACACACAGTGGAATTAAAAGGCGCCACATTTTAACTATACAAATATAAAGTAACAAAAAATACAATACAAAACAAGAGAAAGCGGGAGAGTCAGATGACGGAAGATGAGGAGAGGACAATGAATGAAAAAAAGGAAAAGACTCCCCAAGCAGCGTCTCCAACTTATCTTTCGCAGTTTTCTGAGGCACCTGATGAACATGAATGTTTAACTTAGGCTTGCTGCTTTAGTTTCCAAAGCCTGCAGTATCTTGTATGTTGTTGCCACGGCTCCCTTGTTGGTAAAAATACACAAGTGAGTATAAGGCAATTGGGCCACAGTCATGCTCTCGTTCCTCCTTCCTAACATATAGTAACATGGTCTCAGTGAGGATGTTTGTAGGTGGGTCAGATTTCCTAAAAAAGGCTGTTGGATGTTTCCCCTGAGCTTCACATGCTGTGGGTAGTCATCATATATCTGTCATTTTTCACACTCCTGAAAATCATTGTCATTTGTATGGATCTAGTTGAAAGCAAATTGTATGGACATAGTCAGAGCTGTATTAACTGTCCTATAGAAACATTGTCCTTACTGGATTGGTGAGCAGTGGGCATGGACAATTAATTTCCCCTTCCTCATCTAAATATTCGACCCTTTTGTCCCTTGTATAGGACTCTCCTCCTTACTCAATCCCTGCTGCCAGCCGCCTTCTTCATTTACCTGTTGTGACCATGCAATTTCACATCATTGCTCTTCTTTCAGAGCCTCTGCCTCTAGCATCCTTACCTACTTTGTACTCCCCACATCCCTGCTTCTGTTATCGCCCAGGTGTTTTAAACTGTCGTAAATGGTTGTGTAGGTATGCTTTGGCTTAAAGATGACCTCTTTGTCAAAGCCATATTGCCACCTTCTCCCACAGTGGTGTCCTTTTGTAGTCACTTTTTTGATAGAGGGCTGTTAATGTGCTGTTATTCAAATGTACCACAGTGAAAATAATTTCAGTTTGTACTAGAGTTCCTCAGTGCAGTCCTTCTGTAACAAAATGGCATATGTTGATGGTGATATTAATTGTAATTCTATTTCTTTTTCATTGCTAGTGTTCTTAATGAGTTCATCCTGAAAAATCCCACTCTAGAAAACAAAAAGGACCAAAGAGATCTTCAGGTTTGGAAACCTAATTCTTTTATAGCTGAGTTCTGTGGTGGTGGGAAAGAAGAATACTGTTTTGTTAACCCATTAGTATTGTAAATTATCATTGGTTGCCATCATTATATTGTCCAGTCAAATAAGACAATAGCGGAGATCAACAATACTTTCAGTCCTTGGTGCATGCTGGTCACATGTAATGGCAAACAATTATTAATTTGTATGCATTTGCAAGGGTTATGATGCACGTCTTATGCATGTTATTTGTAAGCTGGACACTAGTATTTGAGTCATGTGGTAGGTCAGAATTAGGAGACTGGTAAGGAGGCATGCTTCAAACAGGTGTTATGCTCCCTTTACTGTGTAAAGGCTTAATCTTTCCCTAGAAAGTATTTGTCTGCACACATCTATTGCTGTGCCACTAGGAAGTATTCAATATCAACCAGAGTCAATTTCATAATTTTCTTCCTGTATTTTATTTTCTTGCCCTTTAGGATGACACGTGTTTCGGCACTCTTAGTGTGCCTTTATCAAATCCGGGCATTTTATAACCTTTGTGAAATCAAACAGAAAAGGTGCAAATAATATCAAGTATGACGATCAGCGTCAGAACATAGTATACATTTTTGGCATGTCATTTTCCATTGCAAGTCAAACAAAACACATCATTATGCATTTAAATTAAAAGACAAAACGTTACCATCATAGTGCCCAGTTGTTGTGGTCAAACATAAGGAAAAAAGGCCCCGTGTAGAGTGGAGGGAAGAGAAACATCGAATTGGACCATGGGAAGGAAAAAATAAAAATATATATGGGTTTATGGTTAGGTTTGTGTTCACTTATTTCACTTGTTTATTTAACTTTATTTTATGCTTCTTTTTTGCATCAGCCTCCAAGTAATGCTTACCTATCGTTGGAGTGTAAGTTCCTATTTAATGTCGTGATCATAGAACGAGTCCCATCAGACTCACAAGCGCCTATAGCACTGCAAAAGAAAAAATAAAGAAAAGGAAAGACAAAGCAAACCGTCAGGAGATTTAGAACACGAAAAGAGATGAAAATAAAATATAAATACAAAAATAAACAAAATATGTGGGTATAGAAAACATTAATAGCACGGGACTTGAACAAACCCGGGAAACCTGACGGTTTGCTTTGTCTTTCCTTTTCTTTATTTTTTCTTTTGCAGTGCTATAGGCGCTTGTGAGTCTGATGGGACTCGTTCTATGATCACGACATTAGATAGGAACTTACACTCCGACGATAGGTAAGCATTACTTGGAGGCTGATGCAAAAAAGAAGCATAAAATAAAGTAAAATAAACAAGTGAAATAAGTGAACACAAACCTAACCATAAGCCCATATATATTTTTATTTTTTCCTTCCCATGGTCCAATTCGATGTTTCTCTTCCCTCCACTCTACACGGGGCCTTTTTTCCTTATGTTTGACCACAACAACTGGGCACTATGATGGTAACGTTTTGTCTTTTAATTTAAATGCATAATGATGTGTTTTGTTTGACTTGCAATGGAAAATGACATGCCAAAAATGTATACTATGTTCTGACGCTGATCGTCATACTTGATATTATTTGCACCTTTTCTGTTTGATTTCACAAAGGTTATAAAATGCCCGGATTTGATAAAGGCACGCTAAGAGTGCCGAAACACGTGTCATCCTAAAGGGCAAGAAAATAAAATACAGGAAGAAAATTATGAAATTGACTCTGGTTGATATTGAATAGTTCCTAGTGGCGCAGCAATAGATGTGTGCAGACAAATACTTTCTACTTATGACAAACGAAGTAGGGAAACTCTTTGTCTTCGGTTTCTGCATGCACCAATGCAACACTAAAGATACTAAAATCATTGTGATACTAGTGGAAGTCGCGGAGGTCTAAGGGTGAAATAAAAAAGTTTCCTGTGTTTCTCAGTTTTAATCTTTCCCTAACCTATGATTTTAAATCCTATTCTATACAAAAGAAAGTCAAAAAGGGTGCTAGTCAGATTGGCTAAACGTAAATACCATCCTATGAATGTAACCTACTTTAACCTAGCTTCTTTCCCTACTACTCAAAAGCAAAATACAAAATAACCAAGATATACTTTGGGGGGATTTCACACTGAAGGAGGTGGCGGCTGGCTTCTGATCACCACCCCTGTGTCTCTTTAATCTATGACCTGGCCTAGCTTTACAGGTATAAGTATATCGTTTGGGGGGGCGTGGCTTAAGGACCATGTAATAGGACATGCTCCGGAGCTGCTCCGATTGATCCTGCAAGATCCTGCAATTTCAACATGCCCACAGACAGAGTTCATTGCCTAAAAGACACTGACGTGTGTAAGAAGCCCTGGGGCCAGCTATGACGGAATACGGAAGGAAAACAAAACAGGCACAGGCTGCTAGGGCACTGGGAAGTTTGTATCTGTTTCGGGCATAGAGATACAAAATGGTCGGCGCAGAGAACAAAGACTGCTGCAGTAGCTGACATGCACCAGAATAAAAAACAGCTGATCGGTGAAGAGCGAAGTGCAGAGAACGGGCGCCTGAACACTGGAAGCAAGGCAGCCTCAATATAAATGCCCTGCAGACCCGGATGAACTTGGAGGCGGACGACCGCCAGGCGAGTGGTGAGATACGGCCAAGATAGTAATGCGAGCGTCCGCTCGAGGCGCCCATTAAGGGAGGATTGGAGCGCATCAGCTGTTAACACATCCTCAAGCGCTCCCGAGAAAACAAAAAGCCACGGGCACTCCAGGCATTGGGGGAACTTTGCAACAGTGTAGCCGGGCACAGAATGAAGCCCGGCTACGAAACGATAAGTGCTGTGGTACTGCTGACCTGAGCTAGCTGGGGAGAGCTGACAATACAGATCAGCAGGCGTTCGTGAGAAGGAATGACCACTGAGCCAGCAGAAACCACTACACAAGTGCGCTCCTGGTTCACGGGGGTCAGCAGCTGGTAAATGCCACAGCAGTCTAAGACAGAGCCCCAAGAGAACCACACAGGGCAAGCAAGCTCTGAAGTGTAGGTGTAAAGGAGCAATGTGGCCATGCCGCAGGGGGACAAGTAATGCACCCAAGAAGCAGAAACTGAACAGTAAGCGAGCCTGCGGAGCTGCATAACTACTCATCAAGAATACAGCAAAGGGACACTAGCCAGACACCGCAACCCTGCAATAGGTGGCCACAAGCGGCCGGAGGCCCCCTGGGCACTTGGAGATGGAAAGGACCTGGAGGATTGGAATACTGGGACCCACACTGGATACTCATTTCGGTTAGAGGTGGAGACGGAGGCCGAGGAGGTACGCCATATGATCTAGGACCGAGCGTCATTAAAAAGACTCACCCCACTATGCCACGCACGATTGAACCCCATAGACGGTGTGGGCAGAGCCCAGAGACAAAAACTGTGCAAAGACTGGAACAGCGGCTCTGAGGCACGCCCAGGGGCATAATCCAGGCCAGTTGAGCCAGGACCAGCAGACAGATCCTGAGCCCTAACACGGAGGGGCAAGGCCTAAATATAAGCAGATCACATGAGATTGGCACAGGATTGCCTCGCGAAGTAAGCCTGCTGGAGAGCCTAGCAGGTGAGGAAGAACTCTGCCCAGGGGGCGGGTTGCGGGGCCACCCACGCTCACGTGACAACGCCCGAGACAGGCAGTCGGCCTGCACAGCGGAGCGATAGATATGGCGACCAAGCTCAACAAAACCAAAGGAAAACAGCCCACGATGGAAGATTACGCCAAGACCCCGCAACCCACGGAAGGCACCAGAAGCAAGGACAGCAGTGCCCGGCAAGAGGTCTCCCCTGCAAGGGAAGACCGGCATATCCTGGAGGCTATCGCAGACTTGAAAGCCTCGTGGGAGATAAAATTGGAGGCCGCTCTGTCTACACTGAAGGTGGCGCTGGAATCCAAAATTGACGCCGTGCAAATAGACCTGAACCTCCTTCGACAAGATGTGCGGCTGATAGCTGATCGAATGGGAGAACTGGAAAAGGAAGTGGAGGCCAACACAGCGGCCTGTGCTGCGCACGCCCCAAGAGATCCACGCTTTGCGGCAGCAGGTGGGCAGCCTGGAGGGCAGAGCTGAGGAAGCGGAGGGAAGAGCGCGAAGGAACAACATGCGCATCGTAGGGCTTCCTGAAGGAGAGGAAGAGCAGTGCTTTAAGTGGGCCGGGGCCTTCCGGGGCCGGGCCCCGGCAGTCTCCAAAAAGTGGGGCTGAGCCGGGGCCCTGCCGGGGCCCCCCGGCCTCACCACGCCATGGCAGGACGCATTATCCCGCCGCGGCCGCAGCCGCGACGGGAGATGCGCCCGCCACTTTAACGTCAGGCAAGCTGACAGAAGTGCCAGCCAGGCACAGCGTTGCTGTGACTGGCTGGCACTTCCGTCAGTCACTGTAACTTTCTCTGATGACCCCTCATCTGAGGGGCCATCAGAGGAAGCTAGAGTCCCTTAGTTTTCCCTCGCCAGGTCACTGACCCTCAGCGAACCCGCGGGCTCCGTGATCTAATCTGCAGATTAGATCACGGAGCCCGCGGGTTCGCAGAGGGTGAAAGACACCTCGGGCTCTGTGATCTCTGCTCCAATCAGAGATCACTGAGCCCGAGGCGCCTTTCTGCTTTGGCAAGGTTTTATAAAAGATGCCTTCAACTGTGTACGTTTAAGCCATCTTTTATAAACGTAGACATATTTCTATGTTTATAACAGACGGCTTGAATCGTACACAATTCAAGGCATCTTTTATATAGCTTTGTCGACGGACAAAGCCACCTTGGGTTTTGTCCGTCCTCAACGCTTTATAAAAGATGGCTACGTTTCAAGCCGTCTTTTATAAACATAGACATATGTTACAAATGTCTATGTTTTTAAAAGGCAGCTTGAAAAGTACACAAACCATAGTAAGGTAAGCACACAAATGTGCGTAACTTACTATGGTTTGTGCACTTACAAGCCACCTTGTATAAACATAGAAATATGTAACATTGCTATGTATATAAAAGAAGGCTTGAAAAATCACAAACCATAGTAGTACGCAAACAAATATTTAAATACTCAAATACATTTATATATTTGTCTGCGCACCTTACTATGATTTGTGCACTTTTAGGCCACGCCCGCAATGGAAGCCACGCCCCCAAACGAGGGCCCACCCTCAATTTTTTACCCCACTTAAAGCACTGGGAAGGAGCAAATCCCACAGAGTACGTGGAATCCATGCTCCTGCAGGAGATCAAAGGGGGCGCTCTGTCTCAAGGATTCGCAGTGGAGAGGGCACAGAGAGCCCTGGCAAGATGATCCCCCCACCCCCCGGGAGTGCCCCCGAGACCCATCATCGCTAAATATTGAAATATCGCGTCAGGGAACGCATACTGAAATGTTTCCGCAAGGGAGGCACAATCCAAAGGGCATCCACCTCAATAACAGCATACCCGGACTACACTCTTCAGGTGCAACGTAAGAGGCTACATTTTGGTGCAGTTAAGAGGAGGCTACGGGACTCGGGACACAAGTACATGTTGATGTACCCAGCGAGAATGAAGATATTCCACAAGAACAGAACACTGTTTTTCGACACCCCAGAGGAGGCGTCGGACTGGCTGGATGCACAAAACTGCCCTGAAGGAGGGGAAGATCAGAAGGGAAGCAGCGCGGAGAAATGATGCAGCGTTTCAACGAGCGAGGTGCTGTATAAAAATGAGCCAATGGGACTTGATTATAGTTGCATTAAATAATGAGACGGCAGAATATAACGATGTAGACTTGAGTACAGTTGCACTAAATAGCGGGAAGGCAGAATATGATGATGCATGACCAGGAGCAGAATAGCACCGGGCCTCAACCCCCTTAGATAGGTTAGTTTGGTTGCAAGTAGTACGGTAACCTCCTGCTGGGTGTCCGGTACCAGAGTAGCTAGACGGACCCAAATGCAGGATAGCCTGAGATCCAGGGATGGAGCCGGGCAATTGTTGGGGCAGGGATGGGAGGGGAGAGGGGTGTAAGTTGGGGAGTGTGTTGGGGTAGTGGTTAGAGAACGAGCATGTACTCGTGCACCTCCGCGCGAAACTCTGGATGAGTATCCCCGGGCTGGGAACCCCAGGAACAAGGGTAAAGAGGAGAGACCGTAAAGGGGATGGGTGACCTCAGAATGATAACCTGGAACGTCAGGGGGCTCAATACTTATCTGAAGAGGAATAAAGTGATGATGTACTTGAGGAGACAAAAAATAGATGTAGCCCTTACAAAGGAGAAACAGGAGGTAATAAAAAAAAATGGAAGGGCACCACTGTGGGGGCCACTTACTCAGCATATGCCATGGGAGGTGATTATATGGGTTGCACCTCAGGTTCCTCTTCAGATATTACAAACTGTGGTGGAGCCTGATGGGAGGATGGTGGCAATTCGCGGTCTCCTGGAAAATAGAGAAATAAGTATCATAAATACATACGCTCCCAATCAGGATACTGTGTCATACTATAAATTGCTATATAGGAAGAGCTGGTCATTTGGGGGGATTTTAACTGCACATTAGACCCTGTATTTGATAGATCGGACACGAAATATGATAAACCCACACCCGCAGCGAGAGCACTTAGAGCCCTCCTAGGGGATTTTGGGTTCGAAGACATATGGAGGCAGCAGCACTCGACAACGAGACACTATTCCCATTATGCGGCTCCACATAATCTATACACAAGGTTGGATTACATGTTCACCACCCCCAGAGTATCTGGGGAGGTGGCGGGCTCAGAATACAAAGCCAGGATTCTGTCGGACCATTCCCCCATGGTCCTGGAGTGGAGACATCAGCCCCCAAGAGCCAGAGTCCCCACTTGGAGGCTCAGAGCCAAAGCTTAGAAAGATGCTACATTCCGTGAGGATCTTCGAGAGGAGATAATTAACTACTTTGAACTCAACATGGGAAGTGTGGAATCAGGGGGGACCCTGTGGGAGGCCTTTAAGGGGGTAATCAGAGGGGCGGCCATCACCAAATCCAAAGGGCTCCAAAGAGACATAGAGCGGGAGTTGAAGGACGTAGAAAAGAGTTTGGAAACAATAATGAAGGAGGAGGGGGCCTCGCTAGAACACTCTGAGAGGGCTAGCCAGCTACAACTGGCGGGAGAACTATGGGACAGGCTCAGCAACCTAAATTACAAGAAATACATTGAACGGCAACACACGAGTGGGGACAAACCTGGGCGGCTGCTTGCATGGCTCTATAAAAATGAGGTACAAAAGCCTGTGATTAGGAAGGTAATGGGGGATGCAGGACAGATCTGTAATACCCAGGAAACGGTGAACGAGAGATTTCTCGAATTTTACAAACACCTCTACGCAGAAGTGGGGGAAGACATGGAAAGCGAAACTCGTGAGGTCCTAGAGGACATAGGATTGCCCCAACTAAACACTGAAGATAGAGAGAACTTAGAAGTCCTTATCACGCTGGAGGAACTAGAGACAGTGGTAACGCACCTACCCACGTGCAAGGCCCCTGGCATGGACGGGCTCCCCAGCGAGTGTTACAAAACATATAGACAAGAGATCCTACCCCCTCTGCTGGCCATGCTGAATGAGGCATACGAGGCGGGAAGACTGCCGGCGTCCCTGAGGGAGGCGATGATCATCCCTCTTCTCAAGCCAGGCAATCCCAGCTCGGACTGCGGACATATCGGTCACTGTCCATGCTAAACCAGGACAGTAAGATCCTTACTACAGTACTCGCTAATAGACTTAAGCCTATGATAAATAAACTGATACACCCTGACCAAACAGGATATGTCCCGGGTAGGAGCATATCCGACAACCATAGGAGGCTCCATCACATCATAGAGCAGACAGAGGGTGAACCAGATGAAATGGCAGTGGTCTCACTGGATGCAGTCAAGGCATTTGACTCGGTCCGGTGGCCATGGCTGATGGCGGCCTTAAAGGTATTTGGGATGGGACCTGGGTACCTGAGGTGGGTGACAATGCTTTATAGCTCCCCCACAGCCAGAGTAAGAACGGGAAAGATCATATCGGAGAGCTGGCAGTTGGGCAGGGGCACGAGGCAGGGCTGTCCATGGTCACCTATGTTGTATATATTAGCTCTTGAGCCCCTGGCCATCTACCTTAGACAACAATATGGGGAGATAGGGGTCCGCACCAAAGTGGTACCCCACCTAATATCCCTCTATGCAGACAACATGCTTTTATACCTGCGCTACCCGGAGGAGAACCTGCAATATATCTTAGAAGTGATGGAACGATATGCAGCCTTCTCCGGGATCAAGGTCAACCCCGATAAATCAACTATGTTTCCCCTGGGCAGATATAGAGACATTCCAGGGATAAACCTGCCCTCCCTACAAGTAGCATGGCAGACTGAAACGTTTAGATACCTGGGGATCAACATTTATCATACGGCAGCGGCAGAGCACAAATATAACACAGAGAAAGCGGTGGAAGGCATTAAAAATAGCATGGAATTCTGGGCCAAGCTTCCCTTGGCTATGGTAGGTCGGGCGGCCCTGCTGAAGATGGTGGTTCTGCCCAGGCAACTGCAATTCTTTACAAATATCCCATACCTGGTGCCCAAACGCTTTTTCACTAAACTACACAGCTTGTGTAGGGGCTTCCTGTGGCATAACACTAGAAATAGGGTGGCCCTGTGGAAGCTCCAGAACGCATATGATAAAGGGGGGGATTAAGTTACCAAACTTTAAGGTATACTACTTAGCAGCGCAACTACAATATGTAGCCAGATGGCTAGCGTAAAATGAAATGGCTGAATCCAGGCTATTGAAGGAAGATAGTGCCCCTTACTTTTACGAGAACTAATATGGATTCCCAAACCGGAGATGCAAGAGAGACCGAGATTACTCAGATTGGGCTGGGAGGTCTCGCACAGAGTATGCCGGTCCATGGGGGGCCGGGGCCCGTGCTCCTGCAGGCGCCACCGGTGGCGCTGTGCGGAGCAGATGACCAACTCAGAAGAATGATCAGAAGATACTGGGAGCCTGTGGGCCTAGCCACCCTGGGGGACATCTGGCAGGAGGGAGGGGTTTTAGAGTTCCAAAAAATAGTGGATGAGACTGGGGTACAGCCAGGACAGTACATCACGTATAACAGAATTGTCAAGAGAGTGAAAGAAACATGGTCTGAGCTGGCGGAGCTCCCGGTTACAGCCATTGAAACAATGTATGACATCTCGGAGGGGGGGCACGAAATATCCAGGATTTATGAACTAACTATGCTGGAGTGGGCAAAGAGCTCACCGATCTAAGGAGAGATTGGGAGGAGGAGGCAGGAGAGGCCATGCAAGACGGACAATGGGAAAGGGCCCAAATATATCACAAGAAGGTGTCCAGAAACGCCAGGTTACAACAAATCCAATTGTATGTCACTCATAGAGCATACATGACCCCCTGTATGATGGCGAAATTTGGAAATGCAGAGGCACAAACGTGCCCCAAGTGTGTGACGAGAACGCCGGGATGATCCACATGTTTTGGGCATGCCCAGAGGTTGGGAAATTCTGGGGGGAGATTAAACTCAAGCTGTCCGAGAAGGGGATCAAATTAGATGTAGAATCCATTTGAGCATGCATGCTGGGGGGATTTACCAGACCTAGAAAACTGAAACATGTATGCATATTCAAAGACTTAGCATACATCCTGAGCAAGAGGAGAATCGCCATGGGCTGGAAAGCCGCTCACAGACCCAGGGTGGAGAGGTGGTGGGAGGACCTCCTCAAGTGGGCCGATGCGGAGAAAATGGCATGGTATGAGGCGGCCAGCAAGGGGGAGGGGGAAGAAGTGGGACCACTAATGGAATGGAGACAAATAATAGCCTCACTGCATGGGTGCACCCGTAGTGACCCCAGCGACGAGGACTTGCCTGAGAACCCTGAGGAGGACTTACCCTGAGTGACTAATAGCAGAGGTACAAAGAGTAGTGCTCGAGTTTTTGGGGGAGGAAGGGGGGAAGACATTAAAGAAACAAACATGTACGGTATACTGTGAAACGCATGTAATTGGAAATGTCGGGAGTGTTGTTATATGTTGTGTGTGGAATTAATAAATTAAAAAAAGGTTTATAAAAAAAAAGTATATCGTTTGTGTGCTGCTGGAGTGTCATCCATGGGCTCCAGCTGGGTCTCTTACTGCTTCTCGTTCTGTTTTTAGTCCTACAGGCTTTCTCCCTTTGGGGAGACTATTATCTCTCTTACTCCCCAATCAGGGGATCTTTCAGTCTCCCCTGCCCAATCTGGGGGTTCGTTCCTTCTCACTCCCCACCCTTGGGTTCTTCCATTTTTTCCAGTCCAGTACTTGTCTCTTTCTCTCCACTCTTGGGGTTTCCCAGTTCTCTCTTCCGACCGGAATTTGTCTTGGTCTCTCTTTTTCCCCACTCTGGGCTTCCCGGTTTATTCCTTGCTCCAGGGCTGCTTTTGGTGTCCCTCCCCACTCTAGGGATTTTTAGTTTGGCCCAACTCCGGGCTTTGCTTCTGTCTTTTTTCCCCATGTGAAGCTTTTGGTGCTTTCCACTACACCAAGGCTTGTCTTGGTCTCTTTCCTCACTCTGTGGCTTGTGGTTCTTTCTCCCAAGCTGGGGCTTGTCTCTCTCTCTCTCTCTCTCTCTCTCTCTCTCTCTCTCTCTCTCTCTCTCTGTCTCTCTCTGTCTCTCTCTGTCTCTCTCTCTCTCTCTCTCTCTCTCTCTCTCTCTCTCTGTCTCTCTCTGTCTCTCTCTGTCTCTCTCTGTCTCTCTCTGTCTCTCTGTTAGGGAGAATCCTTTTCTAAGGCTAATTTCCCTTACCTATAGAGTCCCCCAGCAGCTTTCCTGGTTTTGAGGGGTTTATTTTTTTACTCCTGCTAAGAGCAAGACTCTTTTTCCCACTCTTAGGCATATTGCTATGTGTGTTTTAGGCTATTTTTGTGCTTATGGTCTATGGGGTTTTCTCACCCTCATAGGTATCATCTTTTTACATGTGTGTTACACAGCACCCCCAGTGCAGTGACACAGAGGTGTCATAGTGACCCCCAAACATAGACTCCATACCCTGGGACTGACTACTGTCTCCCAGAGCATGTAAAGTCCCCATTGACTTTACTAGTCAATAGTTAATAGTTATGAACTAAACCAGTACAAACCATCTTACTATGGAAGTACTGGAAAAGGTTAATAGTTTTTCCCAGGTGTTCATTTTCGAGGGGGTACCGTCGGGCCCCTCTCTCAAAAGTTTCTGGCTGGTGGCAGTGGTTACTACCGTAAATATTCGACCGCAAATATTTTCCTATGGGATTTTCCCATTGTTCGAGGCTACCAATTTTAACATACCGCCAGTTTATTTTAATATTAACTTTACTCCGGTAGGTTTTTATTGCCAGAACTTTAATTATATTTCTTTCTCGTGTCTTTCTCTGAAATCCTAACCCAGGTCAGAGATCCTTTGTTTGTCCTTTTGGCGGGCTTCTACACAGAAGCCCTCCTTTAGGCGCCACTGAGTCTGGGGTAGACATGATGTGTGGGAGGGGGAATAGGCACCCTGGACAGGGTTGCCTACGCAACCCAAGTCACACTCTGCCCTGATAGGCTGGGGGTTATCCTGCCAGGATAGCCACCCCACTGTGTGAGTGACAGCTAGGCTGTATGAAGGGGGGGTTTTCTGCATAAAAGCAGGGTCCTGAGGACTGGAAGAGCAAGACGTCGCCACTGGAACTAAGAAGCCTAAGAGGAGAGAAGCCAAAGACATCTGCAACAACTGAACCACCGGTGAAGCCCTGCTGCATCGTCTCACCACTTTTCTCTCACACGACGAGAGAAGATTTTCACCTGCAAGAGTCTTCTTCCCTTGAGCTGGTGGGACCAACCAGTTTGCCAATCGCCTTCCAGGACCTGCCTTGGTCGAATCGCCAGTGCCAGACACTCGGAGACCGGATAGCTAGGCACCCGTCCACCACGACCGCGATTTAAAGGAGTGTACCTTTTACTCTGTTTCGGCATCACCGCGGCTGGTTTCTTCCCTGGGCAGTGCAGCGACTCGAACCTTCCTCCACGACGAGACCCTCTCTTCCTCTGCTGGATATCCCGAACTGCAGGAACTGCTAGGAACTACCGCCACCGCAGGAGCCGCCTCCACTTTCAAGGTACATTGTTCCGCCAGGCCTCCCGTTTCATGGGGTATTGCTAAAGGTGTTTTAAATCCTTTACTTACCTCTTGGGCTGGCCGCCCCTATCGTCTAACATTATCTTTTACCTTCTGCATCCTCCTTTTTCAACGTTAAACAAAGACTTGACTGCAGCTACTAGAACAGTTTGATCCTGGGCACTTTTGCCTTGTACCACTAACTCTGGCACAGGCCTGTTGACTTTGGCTAAATCTGTTACAACTGCCTTCTCTAGATTGCTTCTCACTAAGAAGTGGGTGGATTCACCAAAAACTCTTATAACCACCTTTCCTTCCCTTTGAAATATTGCTGAAGTGCCCTTTTGCTCGGTTTTCACCCCAGTATTGCTTATGCTAAAGTACTGCCATGCTTAACTTGTTCACAATCTACTTGGGAAGTGTTGCTGGTGTGTTAAAGAGTCTAACCCTGTATAACTTGACCATTCTCTCCCTCTAAAGAAATTGCCATTTCTGCTTGGTTTACACTGTGCCGTTTTGCTCAGTTTTCACTCTTGCTCAAACTTGTCTACAATTTAAATAGGGAGTTGTGTATACTTTTCTTGACTGTTTTAACTTGCTTTAATACTAGTGACTAGTGTGCTGATTTAAGAGTGTGTAAAATAAATATATATATTCTTTTTGATACAAAGCTTTGGTCAGTGTTTCCTTGTTCCATAGTACTGTAGCGCTATTGTGTAAACCCTGAATACTGCTCATCTCCCTCTTGAGATATGTCTGACTGCTCAGCCACAGCTACCAACTAAATCTTTGTGGTACAGACTGATACCAAAGGGTATTTATTGCATATACCTGTAGTCCTAATCTTCTGTAGTGCTCCCTAAGAGAACTGCACAGGATTCTGCCTAACAGTCTCTTTCCCATTCTGGGGCTTTTGATTCTCTCTCCCACACCGGGGTTTGTTTCTCTTTCTATCTAGTGGCTGCCAGCCTATCATTCCTTCTCAGCCACTGCCTACCTGCTGAAGGTGGGTGGTGCTCCCTGGGAGGGTTCTGCAGACCGCCGGGCCTCCTCTCACTATGTAGCCACTTATGCAACTAATTAACTGGTCTCTGTGTCGGCTGGGCTCTCTTCTCCTTTTCTGCTCGCTTGGTGCCAGGATCACTTGGGGGCTCCTCAGAGTTTGACTTCGAGCCTCAAAGGCAGTAGGGTCTCATTCAGTTTGGCATGCAGCTGGTTCAGGCTACCCCTTTGCAAGGACAGCGTTCACTCCCCAAGTGCCTTCCGATGACTGGGACACCACGTATGGTGTCCTTCCTCTGCTTCCAGCCACACCTCCTTGGCGCATTGCAGCACAGTTTGACTCTGCGAGCTTTGCAGAGTCTCTCGAGATTGGTCCTTCTAATGACGTACCTCTAGAAGGTTGGTCTTTCTGCCTTATTGCTGTTTTCCATGAGGACTGAATCAAGGTTGGGTCAGAACCTGAGTCAGCCATTAGTAAACTGGCCATATGATTATCATACACCTTAACTCCTACATATTCTATAAAGCTGTTGCTGCTTGGGGCGACGGATGGTGACTTGAGCCTAAGGGGAGCCTCTCCAGAGGGATCTTGCTTACCCTCTCCCCTAGGGGATGTTAAGCGTAGCAGGCTCACCTCCCTAATCCCAAAGATCTGGGATTCGTCACAGTCCATTCTAGGTCGGTAGAGTGGTGAAACTGAGCTGGGAGTTTTGGCTCTGTATGGTGGCACATGTAACAGTGTTTTATGTTAAAGATTTTTGTATACTGTGCCAGCGGTCTAACACTGAATCTTGTATGGAGAGTAGTATATTTTGCCCCCTGATAGGGGTATTCAGAACTTGGCCTATAAGAAGATCGAAAAAGGCAGCAGAAAAGGAGTAGAGGTAAAGGGAGAGAAAGGTTAAACACACATGAATGATTTGTACTGGTCAGGACTGGAATGAGGGGTAGGTATGGAATTTGTCATAGTTTGCCTGTAGAGTCAGTGAAAAACAATCAAAGCATAGCGATGTTCTGAAAATTAAAATGCATAACGCTCATGTGAACAAGAATATATGAGTAGGCAGTTTCTCGCACATAAAGTACTGGAAGTATAAAATTAGTCAATAAGTCATTGTGTTATTGGATTGAGATTTGCTCCAGCGTACCATTGAAATGTGGAGACTTATTTGTCCATTGGGTATTACTGTAGTCTGACAGACGCCAGAGAGATAAAAACTGTGATTGCCCAGACTTGTCAGACGTTACAGAGCCCACAATGCACTACGCGCAATCAAATAAGGCGAACATGTGGGAAGGAGTGCCATACTTGTGGGATAGGTGCTGTGGGAATATATCGTCAGTATGTTGCCTGATAGTGCTGTCAGTGCCTCAAATTCTCCAATTCTCTCTTGATGCTCACTGTTCCACTCTACTTCACCCCACTCCATACTCTCCTCTGATCCTCTTCGCAACCACTCCTCTACCCGGTGTTTCTTTCAGGCTTTTATAGTCTGTAAGGGTGCAGAAGTATGAGTCGGACACAGTGATGGCATTTTTTTTAGGTAAAGACTTCTACCTGCACAAAAAGGTTGTAAAAATGTCTCTCTATTGGTAAATACTATGAGGGGTTTCCCTGCCTCAAAGCAAAGTAATGCACATTTCAGGAGGTCTGAAAGTAAAAATAACTGTCACCCTTGTGACAAAGACCTACTTCTGACCCTAAAATGTACTCTCTAAGATAACTGTGCAAGGGTGTTCTTTACTAAAAGAAACAGTGTTCTTGGTGTTCTCAATAAACAGAAACGTTCCCCAGTTCGTTGGTAGTAAGGGGATGAAAAGAAATGTTCAGAACCACAAAGTTCCAAGACTGAGGTAGTGCTCCTTTACCCTAGACATATTCTTCTATCAAGATGCTGGATCACAGATAAGGAAAAATCTCTCACATTTCAAGTCTTTATATCCTATTGACTTGGGATCCCTCTACACCAAGTATTGGATTCACTTTATTATTCCCAGGGTCAGTGTCCCCCTGGTTTTCAATCTTCTACGTGGGTGTTAGTCCAAGACTCGTAAAGGTGATTTGGCGTCTTCCCTTGCCAATTTGGGTAATTCTCAACAAAATATAAACCATCTTTTATGTGGGTGTGAGACCCAGACTCGCAGAGGTGGTTTGGCGTTTTCTCTTGCCAAACTGAGTAATTCTCAATAAATGTCTCTTTCACAGGGTCCCCAGACCCTCTTGTCTTTAGACCTCTGTTTCTGATATGGGCGCGGATCCCAGACTCGTACAGCGGCGTTACTCCCCCTTGGTTCAGTCTCCTTCCAAGTGAGCAACTGGTTTTGATTCTCTTTCTAGTCCCGGACCCTCTCTTTTGGGGGCGAGTCTCAGACTCACACGGTGGTGTTATTCCCCCTTGGTTTACTTTCCTGCCAAGTGAGCAGCTTATAAATGAGCAGCTGGTTAGATTTACTCTCGAGCTTCCCCTAACCTTGAACAACTTTTGGTATACCCGCATACTTGTTCTCTTCTTCTTGAACGGTACCAGCGTTTTTTCAGTCTCTGTATTGCTCGCTGAGACTTTAACAGTTTTTTGGAGAGAGGCGGGCTCTGCAGAGCTTCAGGCGACATCTTTCTTCTCCCTGCTGCACGTCCTGCTTTGCAAGTGGTTCACCAGAGCTCTGGTAGCCTCCAGATAAGTGCCGGCACCAACGTACTCGGTCCTTCGAACTTGAAACTTCGTCAGCCTTTCCTCTATCTCGCTCGTGCTCGGAGGCTTCCCGTTCAGCGTCCCTCTGCTCGCTTGGTGTAGACAACCTGATGTGCCTTCTCAGTGATCCGTTCTCTCGAGGCTTGTTCAAAGTCCTTGGATATTTCGGGTTTGTCAAGGGTATCAAGATGGTAAACCCTACAACAGAGTATATTAGTTGTCCTTACAAAGGGGGCAGAGGTTGGTATTGATTGGAGAAGGAGCTGGGGTTATTAAGGCAGATAAACACTCTGAGAGTAATTCCATAGGGGGCCTCCCTCCCCATGTGATCCCCCCTCAGTGTACCTCCCCAGGGGGATTATTCTACTGTGGCTGCACCACACGGACCCCATGGGAAAGGTTTCTCCCATCACAACTCTCCCATCCCCTCTCCACCCCATCCCTTGGGTTTGTGTTGGGGTTATGTGCTTTAGATGTTTACAGTTTCTATGCAGTCTTTTTTTAAAAAAACTTTATTGATCTGTGAAGACACTCAATTAAGATGCAGCACACAAACACAATATATCATACTATTATTTCAACAGTTGAATCACGTATCTCAGATCAACAAGTACCATGTTACTTTGAGTGTCATGTACAGTGGAATCAGCCATTACAGTTGTCCTGCTTGCATAAATAGTCTTTAAACGGTTCCCAGATGTTTTTAGGTCTGTAAATCAGTGTAACCAAGGATATATATGCTTCTTTGCTTTCGTTAACATGAGTCATCTCTTTCAGCCACCTATCTAGCTTCAGCGCTTGACGGATTTCCAATTTAATAATATGCATTTTTTGGCTATCAGGCAGCCAATATTGAACAGTCTGTTTTTTAATTGACATTTTCCCAATGTCTCCAAATAAGTATTTGGGGTATGTCAGCACCGGGGAGACTCCAGTGCATTCATTTAGTATCACTGCAATTTCCACCCATCACTGAACAATCAGGGGGCAGGACCAAAACATATGAATTGTATCCGCTACATCAGCGTTGCATTTAACACAGTTTGAACTCACGAATGGGGCAAATTTGGATATCTTCAGTGGGGTGTGATGGAGCATATTGAGTACCTTAAATTGTATTAGTCGATGCCTGGCATTTATTGAGACATCTCTAGTGAGTCAACACCATCGCTCCCATCTGACATCATCGATCGAGGTACCCAAATATTCCTCCTAACGAAGTCTGGGCAGATCTGGTGGCAAGTGCGTGTCTTGATATTTTTTGTATAGTGTGGAGATCAGTCAGCGGGAATAACCCGTTGTCACGATCATCTCCAGAAGCTGGCATGTGTCAGGCTCTTTAGGGAATGATGGCCATTTTTATCTGAATGCCGCCCTCATTCTATAGTACTGCAAGGTTTGGGTCGGACCGGCACCCAGGTTTTCAGTGAAGACAGGTAAGGTTACAAATGTACCGTCAGGGTAGAGGTCTCATAGTGTCATGACTCCCGCAGGGTCCCAACCTTCCCTTAGGGTTTTTATCATATGTGGGGGGGGAGCCCAGGGCAGCGCCATAATTGGATGGAGCCCGCGTATGGTTCAGAGACCTGCAGCCTCCTAAACGCATGTGACCAGGCATTAACAGTAGTGCGTACCGGATCAAACGTGCCCGTATCAGGGTGATTGCTAGCTAGGATGATCGTTCGTAGGTCTGATGGGGAGGCACTGTACCGCTCCAGACTATTGTGCAGTGGGTGAGCGTGTAGTGTGTACCAGTGGCTTGCAAAGTGTGCCTATGCAACTTCAGAATACAGTTCAAAGTCCGGAGCCTGTAGCCCCCTGAGTTCATATGGCCTGGTCCTGGCATCCCATCTGATCCGAGGAGTGTCCTTACCCCAGCTGAAGCCTGTCACTAACGAACAAAGTTTATCAAAAAACAATCGGCCAGACCAGACAGGAATATTCACAAAATAATAAAGCAATTTAGGTACCACAATCATCTTCAACAGAGAAAGCCTCCTGTATAATGATATCGGAAGCCTAGACCACAGCTTCAGTTTATCCGCTAATGTAAGCATATATTTCCCATGATTTTCAGACAGCAAGGTCTGGTGCTGTCGCGATACAACTACCCCCAGATATTTCATCTTGTCTTGCGTCCATCTGAAACCCTGTAGATCCACCAGAGGGATCGTGGCTTCATTCAGGGGGAACAGTTCAGACTTTGTTTCGTTTGTACAGTAGCCTGAGATTCTGGTAAATCTGCGGACTTCATGTATTGGGGCTAGGTTAATTTCTGGGTTTCTGATGCATAACAGTGAGTCATCTGTGTACAATGACATTATATGAGTGGGGCCGGTCATTCGTAAGCCACGGTGTAAGTGGAATAAGCGCATGCAGCAGGCCAGGGGCTCTATTGAGAGGGCAAATAGCAATGGTGATAAGGGGCAGCCCTGCCGCGTACCTCTGGCGAGTAGAAATATGGTTGAAATTGTGTTACCGGTCCTAACTCTCGGTTTCGGCGAGAAGTACAGTAGCCTAACACATCGGATATAGAACTCTCCTAGCCCCATACGGCGAAGAACCGAGAACAGATACTGCCAAGAGACGGAATCAAATGCCTTTTCGGCATCTAATGAAGCAGCCACGGACTGTGCTTTAGGGTCCAATTGTGAGATAATCCCAAATAGTCTACGCAGATTGTATGCAGTAGTCCGCGCAGGGATAAACCCAGACTGGTCTGGGTGGACAAGATCCTGCATATATAAAAGTAATCTAGCCGCCAATATTTTGGCCAGAACTTTAGTATCGGTATTGATTAGGGAGAGTGGGCGGTAAGATCCCATGTCCTCAGGGGGTCTGTTGGGCTTTAACAATACTGTAATCAGTGCCTTTGCCATCGAGGGGGGGGAGGAGAGTCCCAGTCTGCACCGCCTCCTCCCATACTTGAAGCATATTAGGGGCCAGAACCGGGGACCGCTCTTTGTATAGTTCAATTCCAAGCCCGTCTAGGCCGAGGCCTTGCCTGAGGGAAGTGACTTGATTTCCTCTGTAGTTAACGGGAGATTAATAACTTGTTGGGCCTCCTCGCTTAGCTTTGCTAATATTATAGAGTCAAGATAAGACTCTAACTCTTCAGTGGAGCACGCATTGGAGTTGGAATAGAGCGATTTATAAAATGTGTAGAATTCAGCGTTGATAGCTTCCGAGGCATTAAGAGAGTCACCGGAGGCACTGCAGATCATAGAAATGTGCTGTGTTCGCGTTTCTCCAGCAACAGCCCTCGCCAAGTGACGCCCAGGCTTATCTGCTTCTCCATATCGCCTTGCTTGAATCGGGTAGTATGAGTCGTACCTCCTTGTCGACAAGCTCCCGGAACTTCTGCAGGTTGCCCTTGATACAGCTCAATATCGCGCGGTCCTGTTTGTGTGCTTATTCTACCTCAAGGTTTTTTAAATCAGCCTCATCCTCAGTCAGCTCCTTTCTAGTATCACGCAACAGCCCAGATGTCGAGGAGATCATTTTGCCCCTAACCCACACCTTGAAAGCCTCCCAGACCGTACCAGCCTGGGAGACCGACAGTAAATTCCTCTGGAAGAATTCCTCAGACTCTAAATGTAGTCTCTCTTGGACTGTCGATTCAGCCAGACATGCAGGGGGCATTCGCCATAGGGAGCGCGGGAGTGTCTGGGTGAACCAATCAAGCGTCAGTGTGATAGGGGAATGGTCATAAAGGGTTCGTGGATGGATTGTGGAGTCGACAACCCGTGGCACAAGCGAGGCAGGGATCAGCCATAAATCAATCCTGGAGTGTGCGTCATGCACCAAGGAGTAGAATGTATACTCACGTTTGGTCGGATTGCAGCAGCGCCAGGAATCAGTTAGGTCAAGATGAGACATTACACTCGCAACCATGCGCCGAGCCGCAGTTAATTCCCTTTGTGTGCTCCTGGAACGATCCATCACGCAGTCAAATATGAGGTTAAAATCGCCTCACCAAATTATGTGCGAGTGTGTGTCATCTAGCAGAAGATCAAGGACCTGCGTATAGAATTGAGGGTCATCTAAATTGGGGCCATAGGTATTTACAAGCGTCACCCCAATACCCACCAAGGTACCCCATATTATGACATATCTACCCATTGGATCTATACAGCGCTTGGTTTCTCGGAATTGTATAGAGCCGTGTATGAGAGTGAGCACCCCACGGGATTGAGATGAGTAATTAGTGTAACAGCGCTGGGTGCCCCAGTTTTTAGCAAACGTTTCATCAACGGTACCAAGAGCATGGGTCTCTTGGAGCATTAACAGCTTGGGGGAATGCTTATTCAAGTAGGCCGCCACCTTACGGGCCTTAATGGGATGATTCAGACCACGTACATTCCAAGACAAAAATGTGAGATTAGTGCACTGCATATTGACAGAAACTTTGATTTATGCACATATGTTGCAGAACATTTAGCAGACCAGAGTTGCATACGTTTTCAAGAGAGAGGTCTTCACAGTTTTCCAATTTACAGCCAAACAGTCCCAAATCATAACCAGTGTGATATAGCCTTACAACAAAACAAGTGCAAACTTGTGGATGGCCTAAGTATTTGCGAACAACCCGTTAAAGTCCCCCCACCCATATCATCACCCCCAACTTGACGATGCACATCCCATTAACGAACAATATATCAAACCCTATTGGGTGCACTGTGAGCCCGCCTCAGGTCTCAGGCAGCGGGCAGAGAGAGTGGAGCAGCCCCAATTCATTGTAAGACCATACCCATAAAGAATAACAAAGGTACAGTGATCATAAATGACAGTATCAGTCATTAAACATAGTGTCAGGTGCGTCCACAGCCGGGGGGGGACCTCTCACGGCCTCTGCGGTTCCTCCTCGGGAGCGGAATGGAGATATTCGCTTCGATGTATGATGTCGCATCCTCCGGATCGTCAAAAAGTGCGCTCTACCCCCATGCTGTAATCGTAGTTTGGCAGGATATAGTAAGGCATATAGAACCTGGTGCATTCGCAACTGTTTTTCGACTGGATCAAAGGATTTGCGCTTGGTGAATACCGCCGATGCAAAATCAGGATAGATGTGGATGTTAGAGGATTCAAACTGGAGTATACCACCCTCCCTAGCCAAACGAAGGATCAGGTCTCTGTCGCGGTAGTTGAGCAACCTCACCACAGTAGTGCGAGGCTGGGCACCAGGCTTGGGGACCGGGGCGAGGACACGAGGCGCCCTTTCAACCAAGAAATGCTCTGAGAATTTAGAGGGATCAAAAATGGATTTAAGCAATTTCTCGATGAACTGTTCCATCGGGCCCTTACAGGCCGCCTCCGGGATTCCCTCTATATGGATGTTGTTGCAGCGTGAGCGTAATTCGAGGTCATCGCACTTGCTGCGCACCTTACTAAATTCCTGCTGAAGGTGTGCAATATTACAACCATGTTTTACCAGCTGGTCTTCCGTCTCGCCCACCCTAGATTCGACCTCTGTGATGCGAGCCCCTTCTTTTTCCAATTTGGATTTTAGTGAGCCAATAGTGGATACGATCTCATCAAGCTTTACGTTTACAGCAAGAAAGCCATTTTGTACCGTAGAAAGCAAATGATCTTCCCTAGATGTGGTGGCCGAAGGGGCCAGCTCCTACGCCGTGGAGTCAGTGGCGCTAATGGGGGATTTGGCAGAGGTGCTGGTAAACATGTCCATGGGGCCCTTCTTCTTGGATGCAGCTCCTTTTCTCATGGCTGCTGGAGCAGAAACACCTATCAGGCAACATTGGCCGCCAAACCAGAAGCCCTCCGACAGCTCTGTAGGAACCAGTGACCGTCCCCCTCCGTCAGCGACCAACTAGTAATATCGGACACTGGCCGCAGGGATTCCGCAGTTAGCAGCACTCAGGTGGTTATATTGAGGGCACCGAGACACCCCTTGACATAGTTAGATATGCTGGGGGATATCACAACGAGGGGGGAAGCGAAAAGGGGCGCACTAGGAAAAGGGGGAACCACTTGCCGCTGCTGGAGGTATGATGTTCAGCCGTGAGGTCGCTGTCCAGAGTGATAATGACCAAAAGAATTAAGCCAGCCAGGCAAATAGAACAGATGACCCCCTTATTGACAGCCCAGCGACTGGTGGATTATGGGCATTTTGGTGTCAGAGGCGCCCCGGATTCATTTGTAGCCCATCACGGTGGGATATGAACGTGGATTCCTAGGGGAGGAGGAAGGCCAACCAAACTTTGTTACATCCAGCTTCGGGCCGCAGTACACACGGTGCGTCCAATCATGCCAGGCAGAGATGATGTAGCGACAGCGGCCAGTTAGGGCAGGGGCGCCCAACAGTGCTGCAAGCCAGCCTGCCGTAGCCCGTGTAAGGGCAGTGGGCCAACAGCAGGTGTTAGGATCAGGGCGTCGGCGGGGCAGCTCAGCAACAACTCAAGCAGGGGGAAGGGCCAGGCCACGACTGACCAGCCCCAACTGGCCCCAGCAGGCTCTCCAGCACAATGTCCGTCTCGCGTTGCGCGAGGGCCCGGTACTATGGAGCCCGATGTTGCAATCAGGAGGGGGAAGGGGGACCGGAGAACACTCCAAGGCCCCCAACCTATGCAGTCCTTTGACTTGGGCAATTCTTCCCTTTTGGCGTCTACTTTTGGGATTGTGGCTCTAGCCCTGCTCCTTTTTGCACTTCAGACTAGCCTTCTTCTAGGCGGTCACCTTCCAGAACTGCATAGCATTCCCTTTTTTCTTAGGGACTATCGCGGGACAAGTAAACTGGGCTGCATGCAGAGTGTTTTCTGCTGCCGCTTCACTTGGTCCACCCAACATCAGCTCTGCTGTCTGGGGTGACCCCCTTTGCAGTCTGATACCCTGACGATGCCAAGGATTATGAGGAAATTTTAGGTAATCTCTAGTACTCTGTAATTCTCACCAAAGTACTAAGGTCTCTTAAAAGAACCACCTCCTCTTTTGGGCACATGTGATAATCCCCTTGTCATGATCCCTGTCAGAGCGCCAGGAATCCATTCATATAATCACCAGAGACATTTGGGCAACACTGGTAATCAATGGACAATGATAGTTGCTGGCTGGCGTGGGCACCTGTATGCAAACAATAAGTGCCCCTGCCAAGAGGGCTGCCAAGTTAGGACTCAAGATAGGACCCAAGATGGCCCACAAGTTGCTCATAATGCCAGTATCATTGGTGGGCTAGTGGAAAGGTGCAGCCCAGGGCTATAAAAACCCCACCCTGGGCCACACCCAGTTTTTAGGGTTTTTTCCTCAGCAATAGCAAGTGGTGTAACACTTGCCATGATTCCGGCCCCACGTGCCTGAAGATTCCAGCCATTCAGCAGCCCAGTTCAACTTACCTGGTTCCAGATACTCAGCACTTTGCTTTCTCTCCGGGCCCTCTGCTAACTTCTATACTTACTCGGAGCGAGCGCTTCCATCTGCAGCCACGCCAGCTTTCTACTTACTTGTATATGCGTCAGTTTCCACCGCAGCGTTCCTCTGCATCCTAGAAGAACAAAAAAACAGTAAGTCTGGAGATACTAACACCTACACTGACCCCCCAGAACATTTAGAACTCTGCTTACCTGAAACTTGCATCCCACGCCTGCAAAGCAGGCGGCCGGTTATGACATCTGCATGGCTAAGATCAGCATTTCGCTTCTGCTCAGCTGACGGCCCGCTTCAACATCCGCCTTAGCTGAAAGATAAAACAACAAAAGAGGAATTATTTACAAACAGCGCATAACACACGCACCGCGTGTCTTCAGCATTACTCTCTACAGACATTAAAGGACATTAAGGACATAACGAACATTCTAAAGACATGAAGGACACTCTGTATTGCCACACAGCAGCGCAGCAAAGGAAGAACATTACCTTTGAGACTTACCTACAGGATGCATCGTGTGTGCCACAGCAGGTCTGGACCACTACCATCCAGTGACGCAACTGGACCGGATGTTGTCCTGATCGTTTTGCGAGTTCATCTGCAATACAATAAGGTGAGCCCTGGTTCCCCCCAGCCAATCAACCTAAGGGTGCAGTGAAGGGGGGTGGGGGGAAAGGAGAGAGTAATAGGCACTAACATATTCCTCTTGTTTGCCACTAGGCTCAACTAGAAGTCTTGCTATCCATCCTTTTTTTTTTTTTTAAATATATTTTATTAGTTTCATAACAAATTTAACAGAAATGGCATCAGTAGTAACAGATCGAGCATTCCCAAAGAAAAAAGGAAAAAGAAGAGAAGATACAGCCCCCAACTCACCCCCACCCTACCATCCCACCCCCCACCCTACCCTCCTACCCCCCACCAAGACCACAGTTAGTTCATTGTTCCTCTTGAGTCCGTGCCCAAGCCCGGGTCACCTTCCCCGTCTGGCTCACCCTCCTGCGACTCAGGATGGAGCAAGGGTACTGTTGACCACCCAACGATGTAGCTCCTCGCTAGAGTCTAGTCTCTGCACTTGTATCGCCGTCTCCCATGCCGCGGTTTCAGCCGTGATCCACTTCGAAAGATCTCCCCACCATAAGGGCATAAGCGGGCCTCTGGGGCTTTTCCACCCCATGGCTATGCGCCTTTTGGCTGTTATATATATAAGGTCTCTGAGCTTATTTAGAGATTTATTCTGTCTGCTGCGCTTGTACTTGCCCAGGATACATGCCGAGGGTTCATCCACTTCAATTTCAATGTCTGCACCGGCCATTCTTTCCTTCACTAGTTACCAGAACTCTCTAAGCACCGGGCATCCCCAGAACATGTGGGTCATACCAACCTTGGGTTCCCTGCATTTGGGGCATAGTTGGGTACCAGCGCCAATGAATCTTGATATAGCTTCCGGGGTGAGGTACGCTCTGTTAATGATATACAGTTGGATGAGCTGTAAGCGGGCGTTTCGGGAAATTTTTTAATGGTAGTGGGTTATATCCCCCCAATCTTTGTCTTCAAAAGCAAGGCCTAATTCAGCCTCCCATTCGCTCCAGCATTTGAGGTCATCTTTGGTGGAGCCCCACAGTAGGGCCTTGTAGATACGTGAGGTTTCATGGCCCCCTTCAGCAGCGTTCAGTATCGTTTCAATGCATTCGTTTTCCTCAATTTGGTCGACAGCGACCCGCCATCTGCTATTCAAGGCCTGTATGACCACTCTGTGCAACAGAAATTGCCCCGTCGGGAGGCCCGTGGCGTCGCAGAGATCGGGGAAAGTAAACATTTCTTGTTCTTGGATCAAGTCCCCCTGTGTGGCCACTCCGAAGGGTTCCCATTGTGTACGAGTCTCAAGGTGCCCCCAGGAATGATTGGTCATGAGTGCCGCAATGGGGATCTGAGGGGAGTACGGATCTTCAGACCCTACTAGCTTACAGGCCCTTTTCCAAAGTCGGATCCCAAGCTTGACAAGGTAAGGGCAATGTTCAAGGGCACCCTTTCTGGTCCACAGCATGTCTCTAAGTAGCAGTTGGGGGAGGGCCGGCTGGAGGAGGCGAGTGTCGGTTGTGTATTCGTCGGCCATCCACTGTACGACGTGTCTCAATTGGCTAGTAAGGAAGTAAAGTTCGAAATTGGGGATCTTCAGTCCACCCCTCTCGTATGGTCTCTGGAGGGTCTCCAATGCCACCCTGTGCCTGCCTCCCTGCCAGAGGAAGCCCCTACAGAGTTTGTTGAGGTCTTTAAAGAAAGAGGGGGGGATGCTGTAGAGAATGTTAGTGAAGTTATGCAATAGGCGGGGCAGGGCGACCATTTTGAGGAGGCCCGCCCTCCCGGGGCAAACTGAAAGCGGGAGCCAACCCCTAAATTCCATGGACTTTGTGAGCGAGTCTTTGGCCTTAACGGTGTTAAGAATATGTTCTGTACCGGGGTTTCGGTGTATAGTTATCCCCAAATATTTGAAAGAAGTCACCTGCCATTCAAGATCTAGGGGGGGGGGATCCATAATCTTCACTTTGTAGTGCAGCTAGGGGGTAGAGGCAGGATTTGCTCCTATTGATCTGGATCCTGGTGTGTTTGTGAAAGCAGTCCAGGGTTTCTAGAACGTAGGGTAGGAGGTGTTCGGGGTCATGTAGGTACAAGAGGGTGTCATCAGCGTACATGGAGACAAAGTGAGTCGTTCCATTTATTTTAATGCCCCCCCCCCAGATTCCTGTTTCAGGTAGGCTGCCACAGGTTCCGCGGCAATGATGTATAAATGGGGGACAGAGGACAACCTTGACGGGTGCCCCTCTGCAGGGGCCATTTTGCGGAATAGGTTCTATTGGTGCGTACCCTTGCAGTGGGGTTAGCATAAACTAGCTGAGTCCATTTTAGGAATACAGGGCCTATCCCCATTTTAGCCATGGTAGCATTCAACCATTCCCACCACACGGAATCAAAAGCTTTGGTGGCGTCCAGTGACGCCACCGCAAGTTTCTGTGGTCTTCCCTCGATACTATAGATGACATGATGTAACCTACGCAGATTTTCGGTAATGGATCGTCCGGGGACATATCCGGTTTGGTCTTGATGAATCAAAAGTGGGATCACTCTACGTAGTCTGTTAGCAAGCAATGCAGTGAGGATCTTGCAGTCTACATTGAGCATAGAGAGGGGCCTGTATGAGCCACACTCCGCCCTGTCTTTCCCTGGTTTAAGTACGGGTATTATCACGGCCTCGCTCAGGGAGTCCGGGAGGGCGCCACGCTCGAAGGCCTCATTATAGACCTGGGCCAATATAGGGGCGAGTGTTTCCTCATAGGTCTTATAGAACTCCCCGGGGAGGCCATCCGAGCCCGGAGTTTTCCCGGCTGGTAGCGATCTAATTACCATCCTGACCTCATCGGGAGTGACGGGCTCGTCAAGGGTCTCAGCCATCTGCGAGTCCAGTTTAGGCAGGTCGATGGCGTCAAGGGCGTCTTCGATCCCTGTGTCAGAAGGGGGCGGGGTCTCGGAGTATAGGTTGCGATAGAAGTCGGAAAAAAACGTAGTTAATTTCCTGTTGGGTATGCACAGCAGTGCTGTCTGGTGTGGTTATGTGGCAAATAGGTGGCCTGGGGGTTTCCCTTTTATAGAGCCAAGCTAAGAGTTTCCCCGGTTTGTCCCCCAGAGCATGGATTCTTTCTGTGGTTTTGGCGTCACTTAATTTACCCAGGGATTCCCAATGCATTAGGCAGGTTTGTCTAAGTTTATGTAAATGATCAGGGGATGAGTCGGCCTTTAATTCCAGGACACCCAGGTCCCTCTCGGCTCGTTCCAGCAGGGTTGTGATGGATCTCTGGGCACCCCCGACCGCTGCGATCATCTCGCCCCTCATAACCACCTTATATGCCTCCCAGGTAGTGCTCATGTATTTGACGCTATGTAGGTTATTCTGCCAATATTCTTCAGTACTATCCCTTATGTGTTCTCTGAAGGCAGTGTTAAGTAGGGCTTAAGCTCTCAATCTCCACGTGGGTATAGGTGGTTTTGGCGGGAACACCTCCCAGGTGACCAACAGAGGAGAGTGGTCGGACAGTACCCTCGGCAGATAGTGCGCGTCAACAAATGCAGCCTGTTGTGTTTGGCTAAGAAAAATATAGTCTAGCCTGGTATGCACGACGTGTGGTGGGGAGTAGAAGGAATACTCGCGTTGCTCCAGGTGCTGGTCCCTACAAATATCACTGAGTTGCAACTGTTGGACTAATTTGGACAGAATTTTGGCCGGGGGGAGGGGCTATCGTGCTTGTTGTCGGATCTATCCAGTAGAGGGTCGAGGGTGCAATTATGGTCGCCTCCCCATATCATGATTCTGTCCATGTAAGGGGTGAGTCGTGAATAGAGAGAGTGGAAGAAGACAGTCGCGTCGTGGTTGGGTGCATAAGTGCTAACTAGGCATAACTCTTTGCCCTAAATGGTGCCACAAACCACAACCATCCTCCCCTCATTGTCTGATTTGGTACTAGTAAGCCTGAAGGGGACCGAAGGGGCAATCCAAATCAGGGCCCCTCTGGCATGGAAGGAGTAAGCGGAACCCACTAGGGTGCCACGCCAAGTTTTAGCCAGGGCATCTAGTTTCTTGGCAGTTAGGTAAGTCTCTTGTAGCAGGGCGATTCCAACCTTGCATCTCTTCTGGTAGAATTGGACACGTCGTTGTTTGATGAAACTGTTCAGGCCTCTGACGTTCCAAGTGACGATCTTAACTATGTCGGCCATGGGTGTAATATGGACGGTCGTACGGGGTGAGCCGAACTCGAGGTCTTGTTAAAGCTGCAGTGCGTGTAGAAGGTTCCCGTGGTCTTGGTATTTTCAGTTCGTGATACCCAACTTTAATAGTAACTCCCTGTGTCCCACCCCCCCCCTTTAACTGCAAAAAAAACAAACATAGAACTAGCCCAGCGAGGTCACCCTCGTTATGACAATCCTGTTTCTGCTCCTTGGGACCGTACATTGGTCCCCAGGTGCCCTACGGGTGGGTATATATACCCAAAAGAGAACTTTCCAGGGGTTGGAGTGAACCTTGACTCGAGTGTCTCCTTGTGAAGGATCCATTCAGCTGTATGGAAGCTCAGGGCGCCCACCGGTAGTGGGCAAAGAACGCACAGTTCCCAACAAGTTGACGGGAGAAACGTCATCTCGGCTTCCGCCTCCTTTCTTCGATATCAGGTATTTGCAGTTCGTCCATCCAGTCTCTAGCCTGTGCAGGGGTGTCGAATATGTGTGCTTTGTTATTGTGCAGCACTTTAAGTCTTGCCGGGTACAGGAGCATATAGTGCAGCCCGGCGGCTTTCAATCTGGCCTTCGTGTGTATGAACTGGGCTCTGTTCATTTGAATCTGGAAGGTGTAATCGGGGTAAATAGCGATTTTAGCGGACTCTCGTTTGATCTGACCACCTGCTCGGGAAAAGGCCAGGATTACTTCACGATCCCTGTAGTTGAGAACTTTTGCTATCACCGGTCTGGGTGGGGCCCCCGGTGGAGGTTTCTTAGCAAGGGATCGATGGGCCCTTTTAATGGTGAAGCCTTGGGAGAGTTTTCCTGCACCCACCTCCTGTAGCAGGAGGTTTTCTACATAGTTTGTGGGGTCAGAGCCTTCGGAGCCTTCCGGCAGCCCGAGGAGACGAATGTTGTTACGGCGAGCTCTCCCCTCCGCCTCCTCTGCTCTGTCTTCCAAGTTTTTGACCCTTTGTTGGAGTTCATCAACGTCTCGGAGGAGGTGCGTTTTGGATTCAGTGTTTTCTCTTTGTGTCTCAAGAACCTCCGTCCTGCCGGCTAGGGATCGGACGTCCTGACACAGGAGGCCCAGGTCTGTGGCAACGGCATCAATTTTGTGTTCCATTGTTGCTTGAAGCAGCCTGATGGCATCAAGGATCTGGGTGTTGCTGGGCTCGGTAAGGCGTTGCTGTTGTGGGATCTGAATGAGAGTCTGTGGTCCCCTTACTCGGGCCCTCGAGGCTTGGAGATTCACTGGCTGCGTAAGTGTCCATGGTGGTCTGCCGCTGTTTGGGCTTGCCGTTTTTACCAGCCATCTCGTGGGTGCACAGTAGTCTCGCACCGGGGGCAGGCCGCTGATTCCTGTTGCAGAGGGGTACCTCCCACTGCCGCAGCAGGGCCCACAAGGCAGTGCCGCGCGGGGCCGAGGCGATGATATGAAGCTGTCCCGGTGCCCTGGGGGGACCTGGGGGGTCACTGCGGAGGGGGCAGAAGCCTTGGCATTATGGGATGGAAGGCTGTGCCCGTTCCTGGGGACGAGGAGGGGCAGCGCGTAGTCCCTTAATTAGGGGTTGCTCAAATGTGGTGGTGCTCAGATGTTCCGCTGTGTTGCAGTGATTGGGTACCCCCCTCTGTGGTAAGTGAGCCGTGGGGGCCTTCAAGCGGTGGTTCTGGGCAAAAAGTGGGACCTCATGCATCCGTGGCGTTCTAGGCGGCGGGGTCAGGGAGGTGCACAGTGCCCACCCCCAGTCCTGTGGGTGCAGGCCCTTGTTATGGCAATGCTGGGCGGCCAGTCCGTTATGGGCGACACAGGCCACACAAGTGCCTATGGGCGCTCACTGGGACCTCTTATTTGAGGCGTTGCAGGGAGCGGCTGGGTAGTCCCATCTGCGTCACCCCCCGATGGAGATCAGTGTTGGCATGGGGTGGGGAGCTGAGGCTCCAGTGCCTCGGGGGAGGCCAGCCCTGCGTCCCCGCCGCAGGGGGTGGAGCAATGCGCGGGCGCGGGTCGCTCCCCCGCTCCACACCCGAAATCCTAGTTCGGGCTGGTTCCTCCCCGCTCCCGCTTACCTACGTGGCGCCGGCCGCAGGTCTTGTTGTTGTTCCACCGGGCTCAGCAGGGCTCCGCCGCGCTCCACAGGCAGGACGCCGCTCGGCGGGGGTCCAGGGGCTGGTTCGCTCCTCCGCGATCCCAGCTGCTACGTTCTCCTCCCTCGATCCAGGAGCGGGCTGGCTGCTCCAGGTCAGCTGCTCGCCTCAGCGGGTAACGTCCTCAGCAGTGTTGTCGAGCTCCGGTCCTCCAGGAGTCAGGACGCGGGAGCCGCCATTTTAGCTCTCTCTGCTCCGGCACAGTTTGCTCACCGTACGACAGCGTTAGTCGACTTCAGTCGTCTGAAAGATGGGTCGGACGATAGTAGGTGGTGTTTTGCAGCAGATGGTGCAACTTGCTAGGTTCCAAAGCTAGTTGAAGTAAAGAAATACAGCTTATAATGGCACATCAGCGCGGAGCTCACAGGAGACACGTCCGCTCTACATGGCAGTTAGCCACGCCCCCTGCTATCCATCCTTACACCATTCAGAGGGCCAACCAAGTCACTCCTAACTGCACTGCACCCTGGGCAATAGCTTTTCAGCGAAACAGTGGGAAAGGAGTGGTTTGGGCTAGCATCTGGTTTCTTTGGCTCCGTCACCTCAGCCTGCAAATCCATTCCGCTGATCCGGACCTGGCACGCCTGCAGGGCACCAGAGGTAAGCGTTACAGAACGCTAAGCCCATGCATTACAAACCCTGCCTGAGTACCATGGCCTCAGAAGTTGACCAGTTAGCTGCCTTATTAGGCGAATTGCAGGCGGAAGTCCATGCTGCCCGTTCTGAGACCAATACCATGAGAAAAGAGTTGGTGGTGAACAGGGAAAGAACAGAGGAGTTAGCAAAACACCTAACTAGGACCCAAGCGGGTCAGCTTCCTCTACCAGGCTCACCAGATGGCGCTGCAGCAGCGCCCGCCCAGGTACAAGTTACCAACGATTCCTGGGGGACCCCCAGAGATATGCCATCTTCATGAATCAGGGTAGGCTCCACTTTTTGTGTCGGCCAGGCGCATTTCCGACATATCAGACCTAGGTCGCCTTTGTTTTGTCATACCTGAGTGGACACACGGCTAGTTGGTCGGTGCCACTAGTGAACCGAGATGACCCCATTCTATACAATTTTGCAGGGTTGCAACAGGAGGTAGACAAACTGTTTGCTCACCAGACATTAGGGCAGGCCTTAGTTGGAGAGTTGCTGACCCTTCGACAAGGAAACCAAGACATTTTAATATATATCGCCACCTTCAGTCGGTTAGTGGCAGAATCAAATTGGCCAGAAGAGAAGCGGACCACCCTGTTCTATAGAGGTCTCCGTAGCAGACTTAAGGATGTGCTCTCCCAGGTAGTCAACCCACCAGAGCGTTGTTCCGAGTATATAGACCTAGTGGTGCAGTTGGACCACTAATTGCAAGAGAGAAGATCTGATCGTTCTCTTTCTGAGGGGTGCCCCTTATATTTACACCCACTTGAGACTGCATCGCGTCCTACAGACGCTCCGCCAGAACCTATGCAACTGGGCAGTGTCAGGGGTCAGCTGACCAAGGAGGAAAGAGAGAGGCGTAGGTGACAACAACTCCGCTTATGCAGTGGCAAGCATGGAAACGTTCTAAAAGATTGCCCGAGCAAGTTACCCCGGAAGTCTTTAGGGGCAGTCGACGCCGGATTGACGGAAGCAAGTAAGCTGGCAGAAAAATGCATGGCTCGGCAAGAGTAGGGATCGGCTTGTCAGGACAGGGAAAGACGTCCACGAACTCGAATCTCACGACACCATTAATCCTCACCTACCCAGCGCAACCGCAGCAAATGCACGCCCTTGAGTCCTACGTAGACTGCGGAACAGTGGGTAACTACATGGACATCACAGTGGCGCAGCGGATAGGCGTTCCCATACAGCAGAGGGTGAAGGTGGACAACCAGTACACAACTAGCATATGGACCAGTGACTAAGTGTACAAGTGAAATGGAACTATTGTGTCATGATGGCCATCGAGAGTGTATAGTTTTTGACTTGATTAACGCACCACAGTTCCAGCTCATATTAGGCATGCCTTGGGGTTGGAGAGCCATAATCCAGTCATCAACTGGCGGACGCACACGTTGACCTTCTGCAGTGAGTGCTTGCAGACCTGCTACTCACCCTTCCTCTGTGCTAGTCCATCAACTAAAGAAAAAACGACATAAAGACCACAAGGTAACAATCTGTATCATCGGTCTGCTGCCTCCTGTATACAAAGCATATCAAGATGTTATTCAGAAGGAACAGGCCAATACCCTGCCGCCACATCGGCCTTATAACTGTCAAATAGATCTGATCCCAGGTTCCCAGGCACGATGCAGTCGCATATATGCGCTTACAGAAAAGGAAAATCAGCACTTAAGCAGTTATCTTGATCAGTATTTGGCTAACAGGTTCATTCGGCCTTCCAAGTCTCCTGCCTCCTCGGCTCTCTTTTCCGTCCCAAAGAAGGAGGGAGACCTTAGAACCTGCATAGACTTTAGAGGGCTGAACAAAATCATGATTAAGAACCGGTACCCTCTACCGCTGATCCTGTTACTGCTGGACCAAGTGAAGGGAGCCAAGATCTATACCAAACTTGACCTCAGGGGGGCATACCATTTGGTACATGTGAAAGCAGGGGACAAGTGGAAGACGGCCTTCCGTACCAAGTTCGGGCTGTTCGAATACACTGTCATGTCCTTTGGCTTATGCAAGGTGCCAGCAGCCTTTCAATACTTCATGAATGACATTCTCCGAGAGCTGCTGGACGTTTTTGCCATGGTTTATATAGATGATATTCTGATCTATTCATCGACACAGGAGGAACATGTACAACACGTGTTAGAGAAGTTGCGACAACATCGGCTATATGCCAAATTGGAGCAGTGTGCTTTCCACGTAACCGAGGTGGAGTTCCTGGAATTTATCCTGACCCTGCAAGGAATCCAAATGGATAAACGTAACATAGAAGCAATACTTCAGTGGCCATCACCTACTTTGGTTAAAGCAGTCCAGAGCTTCCTGGAGTTCACCAATTTTTATCAGCGGTTCATTTCTGACTTCTCAAACATAGCCCATCCCATCACTTCGTTGCTCCGGAAGAACAAGCCCTTTACCTGGACTATTGAGGCTGAGCAGGCTTTCACTCAGCTAACGCACCAATTTACCACTGCACCGGTACTTAGAGACCCGGATCCGGACCTCCCATACCTGGTGGAAACCGATGCATCTAGCGTTGCCATGGGTGCTGTCTTGTCCCAACGGAATCCTAAGACCAGCCAGTTGTACCCTGTGGTGTTCTGGTCCAAGAAGTACACTCCGGCTGAATTGAACTATGTAGTAACTGACAAGGAGCTGCTCGCCATCAATGCCGCCTTTAAAGAGTGGCAACATCACCTGCTTGGAGTGCGCCATACCATCACAGTACTTACCGACCATGGAATTTACAGAACGGCCAAAGCACAATCCATTTGCCAGTTAAGATGGACGCAATTTTTCATAGAATATGATTTCACAGTTACATACCACCCAGGAGTACGAAACGTGAAGGCTGACGCTCTCTGCCGCATGGGTTGGCATGCGGAAGGAGAAGATGTATACGCAATTCCCACACCCGTTGCCATAATCACAGAAGATAAATTGCTGGGGGTACTGGGTACCTGTCCTTCTGAAGACTCTCTGCAGGAGAAATCGGGGGTGTCATGACTCCCAACCAATTACGACTGTGGGTCTCTCAAGACCCTGTGCGGACCGAAGACTCAGGTCTCGCGTATCACCAGAAGCGTTTATATTTGCCAACTTCAGTTATGCAAAACAAGGTTCTCCACGCCTACCACAACACACTTTACAGCAGGACATCCTGCATCCTTACAAAAACCATGGCCAAGATTCGACAAAGCTCCTGGTGGCCTACATGGCGAAAGGATACTATACAATACGTTAAAACTTGTGACACCTGTGCCAGAAACAAAACATCAAAAAGCAAGCTACCGGGCTTACTCAGCCCACTCTCTATCCCACCTGCTCCGTGGCACACTATATCGCTTGACATTATTACTGACTTTCCACCATGTAAAGGGTACAACACTACACTTGTGGTCGTTGATCTCCTGACTAAGATGGCTCACTTCATCGCTCTGAAAGGATTACCAAATGCAGGAACATTGGCGCAAGTATTTCTGGCCAATATAGTTAAGTTACATGGGTTTCCCTCAGTGGTAATATACGACTGAGCAAGCCAGTTTGTCTCCAAATTCTGGAAGAGCTGTTGTGCAAATGCCCAAATTGATATCCGATTATCCACCAGGCACTACCAAAATGACCAATGGCCAGACAGAAAGGACCAACCAAACTCTTGAGCAATACCTGCGTTGCTTGTTCATTCAGGCAGGCAAAGATTGGGTTCACCTCTTGTGGGCAGCGGAGTATGCCTATAATAATTCTGTCCATAGCTCCACTGGTTTTTCACCTTTCTATTTGTTTGCATGGAAGAGATCCACGTACTACTGCTTTTGACCCACCAGCACCAGTAGAAAGGCTGGCCATAACTTCCCTGCACCCTAGTATCGGAGAAACACTGGCAAAGGCCACCCACACCCTTCATGACTCAAAAAGAGCCCACAAGCCCTTTGCAGACAAATGGAGGGTAGAAGCACCTGCATACCAGTTAGGAGATAGGGTCTGGCTCGCTACATGACACATTCAATTAAAAGACCCAAAGAGATTTCATCCAAAAAAAACATTGGCCCATATCCCAGTGTTTCCATTATCAGTTTTGTTGCAGTAAGATTAGAATTACCATCCTCCTTACGTATACACCCGGTCTTCCATGTATCAGTTTTGAAACTGGTGCAACCTGGTACTAGGGACTCTACCACCAGACCACCTCCTGTAGAAGCACAGGGAGGAGAAGAAGAATATGAGGAATGGGACATTCTAGATTCCAAGATTATACGAAGAAGGCTTTATCTTCTTGTCAACTGGAAATGGTATGGTGTGTTGGATAGAACCTGGGAGCCAGCAGGTAACATACATGCATCACGTCTGTTACCCCGCTATCACCGTAACTACCCAAACAGACCAGGACCGGGCAGTGGGGGCTTTGGAGGGGAGTGCTGTAATTATCCCTAGCAGAACACCAGGCATCCATTCATATAATCACCAGAGACATTTGGGCAACACTGGTAAGCAATGGACAATGAGAGTTGCTGGCTGGCGTGGGTGCCTGTATGCAAACAAACAAATATGCAAACAATAAGTGCCCCTGCTAAAATGGCCTCCAAGTTAGGACTCAAGATGGCCCCCAGGTTGCTCATAATGCCAGTATCATTGGTGGTCTAGTGGAAAGGTGCAGCCCAGGGCTATAAAAACCCCACCCTGGGCCACACCCAGTGCTTAGCGTTTTTTCCTCAGCAATTGCAAGTGGTGCTACACTTGCCGTGATTCCGGCCCCATGTGCCTGAAGATTCCAGCCACTCAGCTGCTCGGTTCAACTTACCTTGGTCCAGATCCTTGGCACTTTGCTTGCTCTACGGGCCTCTGCTAACTTCTATACTTAATCTGAGCGAGCGCTTCCATCTGCAACCCCGCCAGCTTTCTACTTTGTATATGTGTCAGAGTTTCCACTGCAGCGTTTCTCTGCATCCTAGAAGAGACAAAACAATAAGGGCCTCATCACGAGTTGGGTGGTATCCCTGCGGTATTACCGCTGGGTTACCGCCCACGCTAATAGCGTTACCGCCAACCGGTCTAGCGCTTTTAGCACCGGATCAAGGGTTGGGCAGTAACTGTAATTCTAGCGCAGTGCTAATTGCGCACGAAAATGGGAATTTTTCTGGCGCGTTTACGCCCAGCCCTGAGCTGGTGGTAAACACGCCAGACCCATGTTTGGGCGGACCCTTAAATGTGGCAGTAATAGCGTTACTGCCGCATTTAAGGGCTATCGACCAACTTGTCATGAGGCCCTAAGTTTGGAGATACTAACACCTACGCTGACCCCCCGAAACCCTTAGAACTCGGCTTACCTGAAACCGGCATCCAGCGCCTGCACAGCTGATAGCCCGCTATGACATCCGCATGGCTAAGACCAGCATTTTGCTTCTGCCCAGGTGACGGCCCACTTCAGCATCCGCCTTAGCTGAAAGATAAAACAACAAAAGAGGAATTATTTACAAACAGCGCATTAAAACGCACACTCCGTGTCTTCAGCATTACTCTCTACAGACATTAATTAATTAATATATTAAAGGATATTAAGGACAAAACAAACATTCTAAGGACATTTTGCATTGCCACACAGCAGCGCAGCAAAGGAAGGACATTACCTTTGAGACTTACCTACAGGATGCATCTTGTGTGCCACAGCAGGACTGGACCACTACCATCCAGTGACGCAACTGGACCGGATGTTGTCCTGATCGTTTTGCAAGTTCATCTGCAATACAATAAGGTGAGTCCTGATTCCCCCCAGCCAATCAACCTAAAGGTGTAGTGAAAGGAGATGTGGAAAATGAGAGAGTAAATAAGCACTTACGTATTCCACTTGTTTGACACTAGGCTCAACTAGAAGTCCCGCTATCCATCCTTGTACCATTGAGAGGTCCAACCAAATCACTCCTAACTGCACTGCACGCTGGGCAATAGCTTTTTGGTGAAACGGTGGTAAAGGAGTGATTTGGGCTACCATCTGTTTCCTGTGGTTCTGTCACCTCAGCCTGCAAATCCATCCCGCTGATCCGGACCTGGCACTCCTGCAGGGCACCAAAGGTAAGCGTTACACCCCTGCCACGCAATGGAGAAACAGTTTAGGTGACCAGGGAATCCTTGTTGATTTGTTCCCACAGCTAGGCAGGAAACTTTGTCACATGTCTTCCCTCTACCTTCAGGCTATTCTATGGGGCATCAATAGGATAACTAGTAAGGCAATACTCATTAGCTTGCAACCATGCTTCTCAGTGCACTGCTGAAAAGGTATAGTGCTCTAAGGCCAGGAACCATCTCATCAACTGTGTATTTTGTATCCTTGGTTTAGGTTAAGTAAGGAGGTACATGGTCGGTATCCAGGGTAAACACTTGCCCTAAAGCATAACATTTTTGGGCATTGAAAGCTAATTTGATTGCCAAGCATTCCAGTTCTACAGCAGTGCACTTGTTCTGTCAAGGAGAAAACCTTCTGACTCATGAAAAGAATGGGCTATTCAATCCTATTACGGATCTGAGAGGGGACTACTTGAAGAATATTCTCAAGGCATCCACCTGTAAACTAAAGGAACCATTGAATTTTGGGCTTGATCATGATTGATGGATGGATGGCACCAGAGCTCTTCAACCACCTTAAAGCCTCCTCTGTACTTTTGGACCCAGACTATTGTGTAGAGTTTAATCTGTTTAGTTGGTTGGTGAGGAGTCCAGCCAATGATAACTTGTAACTCCTTTTTCTTTGTAGGTGTAGCAATATTCTGGGTTGGATAGCTGTAAGCAAAGATTTCTCTTTAGGCAACTTTCGCTCCATATTCTATGGACCCCCAAACATTTTGCTTTCGTTTTTAAATCTAACCTGGCTTTTTGCTAATTTTTGTCATGAGGAAACTGATCAGTCCTTCAGACTACCAGTACTGGGAAACCAGGTTTCCCTTTTTTCTTTTTACCTTTTGGTAACTTTTTAACAGTCCACACAGCATCTTACAATGCAGTGTAGTGAGGATACATTTGTATCACTCTAGTCTTTTACTTTGGTGATTTTTGCTTACTTTTATGTGTGCCTAAAGGCGAACTGGCGACAGCAATTAAATTTTTGCAATTTTTGCAGTATTTTTAGTGTACACATTCACGTTTACCGTGTGTGGCTACTAAATGTGGCTAGTGCCCTAAAATGGCAGTGCCACAAGATCCTTTGCTTGTCCTTTGGCCATATTGGTACTTGCCCTTCTTCCGGCCTTCTCAGGTCAAGAAATCCCTTTCATGGTCATGCATTCACCTCGGAAAGCTGCTGCTTTCGCAGACTACTGCTAGCCTGGTGTGTGTGGACCCAAAAAGTGGGTGGGACTGTCTGGTCCCACTCCACATCCATGGTGCCAGAGAGTCTGGTTGTTGTACATGAGTGAAACCCACAGTGGTCCGTGATTGGACCACTACTGGCTGTTTGAATGGGATCTACGTTATAAAATCCAATCCCAAAAGCTCGAATTACAAAATTGCGAAGCCCACTTGATCGCATTTAGTAATTCGAGATTTTATGATTTTGGTTGTATGTCTTCCACTGGGCATTTAATGTATGTGGGGGGATGCCCCCGCAACCCCAGAACTCATAAAACCGAACTAGGGGAGCAGTGTTCGCTATTATGGGCTTCAGTCTTTTCTACCAGGCCGAATGCGCACTAAATGTGCATTCAGCCTTTTTTTTCTCTGTATTTCTCGGTTTGCAGTAAACCCGTTTGAATGGTTCAGATCCCTACCATTGGTGGGCTTGGACTTGCTTCCAGCCAGGATTAGGGATAAGAAGAGAACTTCTACTGCCATTTCTTCAGATGAGCGTTAGAGCCAAATATCCTGTGTGAAAGAACAGCCGACTGAATGCGTTGCGAGTATTCAACCCCCTGACTCTGATTTTCCCAAGTGATTAGGCAGGTAGACCGGGAGTCACTGGAGGTAGGTATTCTTGCCGTTGGATCCAGTAGAAGATGCCAAGGAGCTTTGGGTGCAAGGATTCGTCTGGTCAGATCTAGGAGCTTTGAGCAACTCTTTTTGATTAAGAAATGCAGAAGGCACCGATGCAGACCTCTTCAGGACACTTTACTAGATGGAGGAAGGCTGGTCTCAGTGATGGTCACCGCACATGGGGCGTCAGCAGCCGTAGCTTCAATCGCGGTCGAAGAAGCCCTTCCAGTACAGGATCCCTCGAGGCTGGCAAGCTGAAACTTGGCAGGAAGGTGACTTGTGGCACGAGCTGGTGACCACCGAAGTTCCAGCCGAAAACACGGAACTGCGTCGCTTCTGGTGAGGTATCCCACTGGAGAGCTGGTCAGTCCACTGGGTGGTTGAGGGACACTTCTGATGGCTCAAGATGGCTGGATCCTCTAAAAGGCATAGAGACTGGTTGCTCCCACCAGTCGAAGGGTTAAAGCACTGCAGATGGCCTTTGCCGATCAGGTAGTCCAGCAGGGTTTCACTGGGCCAAAAGCAGGAAGGGATGCCAGGTCTCTTCTGGAGTCATCCACAGATCTTCCAAATAGGAGTTCAAAGGGGCTAAAGCCAACTCCTTCTTTAGGTACGTCTCTGTAGGCAAATAGTAAGCATGGACCCGGGAGGTCCCACTTCCTCCTCTGGAGTTCTTCAAGAGCTCCAATAATGCTTTTGAGAGTTCTGTGGAATCTCTCAACTAGGCCATTGGTTTGGGAATGATATCCAGATGAAAATGTATGACACCCGACATTCCTTCCACATGGCCTGCATATACTTGGAAATACAGTTGCTCCCTCTGTCAGACACAACTTCTTTAGGGAAGTCAACTCTAGTAAAGATGTCCGGTAATGCTCTAGCAACTGACTTGGCAGTTACTGTCTTCAGTGGGATGGCTTCAGGATATCTTGTGGCACGATCAACCACCACAAGGATAAACCTACTGCCAGAGGATGTAGAAGTATCAAGTGGGGCAACAATGCCAATCCCTTCGCTCTCAAATGGTATTCCCACTACAGGGAGTAGTACCAATGGAGCCTGGATTAGCACCACCTTTGCCAGAAATCTGACAAGTAGCACAACTCCTACAGTGACCACCTCTTTGTCCCTATTTTAGGCTGGTAGAACTGCATGCTCAACCTCTCCTTGGTATTCCTGATGCCATGATTACCTGCAAGGGGTACCACATGTGCTAATTACAGGAGAATGGGTCTCACCTGAAGGGCAAACACTAACCTCTTAAGGTCTCCTTCAGAGGACTCTGTGGGCTCACTGTAAATGAGCCCACCTTCCCAATAAATCCTGTGCTCCCCAGGGGCCTAACTCTCCAACTGGGAGCAGGCCTGTCTCCTTAGTCCCTCAAGTGATGGACACTTAAGTTGACCCTTACTTAACTCTTCTCTTGAGGGGACCCCCTTCTGCAGGCAAACTCTAAAGCTCAGTGTTCAAGGGGGTTGAGCATTTCAGGCAGCCCCTCTTCCTCGTCAGGTTCACAGACTTTGCCAACTACCTCTACCCAGCCCTCCAGATAAGGTGCGTATCCGGCCTTTTTTTTTAAATTTGATTTTATTAGGTTTTAACACATAACAGTTCTCTCAATGAGAAAAGAGAAAAAAGAAAAGGTTACATATGCATCCATAGTCGTTACCCAGGTGGGAGTAATTCCAATATACGGTGCTTAGTTTAGTTTCTATAGATCCAACAGTATAACAATGAAAATAACCAACATGATTTTCTCGTTCTCTTTATCCTTTTACACCTAAAACCCCTCCCCACACCACTCACGGACTAAGAAATCGTGTTACCAATGAGTTGTGTTTTCATGGTCATGTGCTCGTTGTCACAGGCTGAGACTGTTTCGATGTGGTGTGTTCAGGGACTCGCCATAAGGAGGGTGTCTTGTCATGATTCTACTGGTGCCTGAGAGGTAGCGTGGAAGCGGTCTCAAAACGGGTAAAGGGGGAATAGTACACAAGAGGAGAAGGACCCAGTCGGGCCCTATAGACAATGGACCCTATCACCATTTGGGGTTGGATGTCTGTTTGAAGTGTGTTTGCTTAGGAAATCTGACCACAAGACTTCACACTGTGTTGCCCTGCCGTGGAGTGATGCAGTAATTTTCTCCATGGTACATATGTTCATTGCAACATTGATCCATTCATTCTCGGTCGGGTCGTAATTGATTTCCATTTGGTGGCAAGTAATGCCCGAGCAGCGAGCAACAGATGGGGGGGCTAGGCCTTGGACTCTCTGCCACTCGTCATCTATTTTCTCGAGACCGAACAGGACAAGATGGGGGTCCGCCGTTCTTTGAATCCCGTCCAGGTGTCTAATCCACCCCAAAACCTCATCCCAATCAATCTTAATCTTAGGACATCCCCACCACATATGCCAATAGTCTGCGACTTGTCCACATTCACGCCAACAGAGGGGGGAGGATGATTGATACATTTTGGATAGTTTATAAGGGTCATACTGCCAGGGGTACAAGAGTTTGATGGAATGGAGTTTATATTGGCACGATATGGAAGTGCGTGTTGCCATGCGGCACATTTTATCCCACACGTCTTCATCAATTTCCGACCCCATGTCATTCCCCCAACGTGCTCTGAGGTTATGTGTGTTCCCTCTACCCGCCTCCACTAGTAATTTGTACATGGCGGAAATCAGGCCCTTCCTGTCAGTCTTGGAGTCCAACAGTTTTTCGAAGGGAGTGAGCTCCCTACTCAGTTTTTCCTTCCATGTTAATGTCAGAGTTGCTGCGTCGTGAAGAATATTGGGGCCTCTGTCTCCAAGTTTCCCACAGCGAAATACAAGTAAATTCACTGTGCGAGCCTTGAAGCCACAGGTGTTGGTGTTGTATCACAGGAACCAGGCGCCGCCGAAGACCCCAAGGCTATTGGAGGGAAGGTAAGTGTTAGCACAAACAATCACAGTACTTCAATTAGTCATCAACGTAAGATACCAGAGAGGCTAACCTAAACCCAACAGGGAATGACTCGGGATCGAAGGTTGTGGTGCAAGGGGCGCGCAATCAGTTCCTGCAGTCTGGCACAAGATGGAAGTGCCGACCGTCAACACCTGCAGGGTTCGTGGAAGGTGCGTAGTTCTTGGTAAAGCGTAGTAGTACTGAAGGGACAAAGCGGAGGCAAGTCCCAAAACAATCCAAAGGTCAGTAACAGGTGATCATGAACAGTTCGACAAAACCAGGTATGAGGCAGAGGCAGTCCGTGATCCGTTGTCCAAAGGTCAGAGATATAGCAGTTTGTGTAGACAAAGCCAAGGAGTAAGAAGTTGCAATCCGTGGTCCGAGAGCCGAGGTCAGAAATCCGTGAGACTTGATCTTGAAACGAGACGCTGGACAGTGTTGCAGGAGAACAGCTGTGAAGCAACGAGTGGTTTGAAATGGCCGGCTTTATACGCATCCCTGGTCACGTGATCAGATAACAAACCATGTGATCGGCAAAGCGTCCCGTAACCAGTAAGTAATGCGATCAGCCCGTATGCAACCTCCAAGGAAGTTGCCAATGAAAACGGGGAACCCAATGAGGACGACCAACGCCCCTGCCCCGTAATAAGGACTGTTTACGCCTCCCTCGCACCACAGGTAACCTGAGACCATGAAGTGGGTGTGGATGTAACTTGGGAAGTCTAGCTATCCCATGTGTCCGGGATTCACCGAGAGTGGGTGAGTCAGTCTCCCTACTTCTAATGGCCTGTATTGTGTCGGTGTTCCCTCCCCTCATGACAGTTAAGACCCCTTTAATCTGTATGTAGTGGAAAGTGGACAGCACGCCTATATTTAGGGCCTCTGTTAGCTCCGGGAGAGTGATAAAGGAATCGCTTCGGAGAAGCTGGCCCACCCTTTCTAGTCCTGCTTCGTACCACGCCTGGAATCTTTCAACATTGGGGATGTGGTTATTTATGCCCGGGGACCATAGGTGGCTCAGTGGAGACGGCCATGTTGTGATTTCTCTCATCTCTGGACCCTCCCTCCATATTGCCCATATGGTGGCAAAGAGCGGATGCTGGTTCGTCCTCCTCAACACTCTCTTTTGTGGGGCCCATAGCCACTCCGAGAGTGTTGCTGGGTCTAAATAGGGGTTGTCCATTGCTATCCACTGTGATTCTTTTTGGTTACGTAAATGAGGGACGAGTACCCGTAATTGGGCAGCAACATAATACTTGTTGAGGTCTGGGAGGCCTACCCCTCCTTTATCTTTGGGCAACGTTAATGTGTTATAGGCGATCCTGGCTTTTTTCCCACGCCACAGGAATTTCAGGGTCGCTTTTCTAACCTCTGTGAAGTATTGCTCCGGTATTTTAATGGGAAGCATCTGAAAAGGGTAGAGAAACCTCGGGAGACAGGTCATTTTAATGGCGTTAAGCTGGCCAAGCCACGAGATTGCCAATTTGTCCCACCTGGCCAGATCCGCATGGAATTTGGCAAGAAGCTGTGGAAAGTTTGCTTCATAAAGAGTGTCTATTTGCTTCATAATTCGAATCCCTAAATATTGCATGGTGTCATGCTCAAGCGTCAGTCCAAGGGAGGAATATTTTGTTTCGTTTACCTCTGCCGTCCCCTGGAGGGGGAACAATATGGATTTGGACCGATTGACCTTAAACCCTGATAACTGACCATATTCTTCGAGGAGGGATATAGCTTGGGGAATGGATCTTTCAGGATTGACCACATCCAGGAGTATGTCGTCGACATACAATGCCAACTTGTACTCTGGGTGTCCCAGGTGCATCCCTTCTATACTGGTGTCCGTTCTCATCTTGTGTGCTAATGGTTCAAGCGATAAAGCAAACAAGATGGCCGATAGTGGGCATCACTGTCGGGAACCCCACTTCAATTGGAACCACCTAGAATATACCCCGTTTACAAATACTGAAGATGTAGGCATCGAATAGACCGCCTGGATTCCCTTTCTAAGCTTGGTGCCCATCTCAATTTTGCGAAGGACTCCCATTGGAAAGTCCCAATCTACCCTATCAAATGCTTTTTCTGCATCAATGGAAAATAGTGAGGGATCAGCATTCAGGTTGTGGGAGGCATGTACCAAGTGCAGGGTCTTGCGCATGGTGTCTGCACCCTGGCGGCCCAGTATAAAGCCCACCTGGTCAGGGTGGATGAGGCGGGGCATGTATGATTCAATTCTAGCTGCCAAGACCCTTGTGTATATCTTTGCATCTATGTTGAATAGGGAGATGGGACGATATGATCTGCATTTTTTGGGATATCTCCCTTCTTTTGGGATGACCGTTATGAGTGCATTGACAAATGAATCCGGAGGTTTCCCCATCTCCAGGATCTCATTAAATAGTTTCACTAGAAAGGGTGTGTGCTGTGTGGCAAATGTCTTGTAAAAACCAGCAGTATACCCGTCTTCACCTGGGGATTTACCTAGTGTTAGTCGTTTGATGGCCTCCTGAATCTCCTCCTCAGTTATGGGGGCGTCCAGGGTCTCAGACTCAATGTATGTCAGTTTGGGCATATTGATATCAGCTAAATAGGATCGAATGCTAGACGGGTCTGGTTCCGTCTCTGGGGTATACAGGGCTTCATAGAAGTCTGCAAAGGCTTTGGGGATGGTGGTCCTACTTATAACTGTGTTGGGTCCTACATCAACTATTTCCTGCACTCTGCGTTCTGCCTGCTGTGCTCGTAGCCTGGCTGCCAACAACGCGTCTGCTTTGTCTCCTTTTTCATAAAATGTTTGTCTTAGGAAAAGAAGTTTGCTAGCTATTTGGTCGTGTTCTAGGAGACGGAGTTCCTCCCTTTTTTTCCTTGCTTCACTGACTTTTTCATGGTCTATTACGTCCCCTTCCTTTGCTTCGTTATCTAGTTGGGCGATTTATCTACAGAGTCTATTTTCAATCAGGGATCTCTCTCTCTTTTTATTGGCTCCCTCCCTCATAAGGACCCCCCTTCAGGTCGCCTTGCCCGCATCCCAGACCCCTTGTGTAGAGACCTCCCCGGTATCGTTCAATCGAAAGTAATCAGCAATTTCAGTTTCCATCTCTGACTTAAAAACAGGGTCTTTCCATAGGGTCTTGTTGCATCTCCATTTTCCACCTCTAACGGGTAGGGATTCCCATATTATATCGCCGGTGAACATGTCATGGTCAGACCATGTGATCGGTGTGATTTCTGTGTGTGAGGCCGTATCGCATAGATCTCTTGAGAGGTAGAGGTGGTCAATGCGGTTGAGTGGGGTGCATTCGTCTCCACACATCATTCAGTCCCTACAGTTCCATCATTACCCTGAATTGGGCATGGTCTCCTCAGAGTTTATCACGTGTTTCTGAGTTACCAGGTTTCCAATATAACGTGGGATCTGCCCATGTATTAAAATCCCCTCCAGGGATGATATGACTCGTTGACTCTAGCATGATTTTGGGGATTGTTTTGGAGAGGAATCTAACCTGCCCTGCGTTGGTGGAGTAAATCGTGGCGATCGTAGTGGACACATTCCCAATGGTACCTGAAACAGGCAAGGCTCGGCCTTCTGCATCTGACCAAACCTTTGTGGTCTTGAAGTCTATCCCCTTCTTAATGATTATTCCCACTCCCCCCCTCTTAAATGGTCCAGAGCCCCAGAATTCAATCCCGGATCGCCTCCCCAAGACCGCCCTCTCCTCACCCTTCATATATTTGGTCTCCTTCAATAAAAGGATATCGATATTTGATCTGCGGGACTCTCTAAAGACAAGTGATCTCTTGGTCGGTGAATTAAGACCTTTGACGTTTAGCGTTCCCACCCTTATGGCACCCCTGCTATATGGTTCAGCGGTCATCGTAACAAAGGAATCTTTGACCATACATACTCTCTGACCATTTCAACCCGCTTCCTCAGTGTTTAAACAACCAGGTAACCATTGCACTGTTCATAGTTCTTAAATATACCCTTGATTTGACACGTGCCTTTGTCAGTCTTCCCCACTCCCCCTCCGTTCCTTCTTCCTGAGTTCGGTGGCGTCCGATCGAGCCTAGTTAAACGCACTAGCCCGGAACCGAACCACCAGTGGAGACCGTTACCTCACTGTCCCCTTGTAAAATAAACATCAAAATAACTAATGAGCCCCCGGTAACCTCCCCCCAGAGCGATCACATTTCTGCAAGATAAGTGGAGGTCTCAATCACGTTACCCCAATAGACATCCATGTTTTCCCCTTATCAAATGTCAATTCAAGCAAAGAGTACCATACTTGTCGAGGATCAGCTGCCCCCTTCCGGGGAGCCGTTTCCCCAGCGATATTTCCTTGAGCCTTTCACCTTCTTCCTCTTCGGGCCCTGTATCTGCCATTCCCTCCCGTCCTTGGGGGCATGGTCACGGGGTTCCTCCCGATCCTGCGGGCCTAGTAAGTCGGATATGCAAGCTTTGATTTGTTGCTCAGAGCTCAACCGTATCCTTGTGCCTTCATGTTCGAAAGAAAGAGAAAAGGGGTATCCCCATCTGTAGCGTGTGTCACGAGATTTAAGCCATGTCGTAAGTGGTTTACACATTTTCCTCAGGGCCAAGATCAGGGAGGAGAGGTCCTGGTATATCGTTATTTGGGATCCATTTAGGGAGATACTGCTTCCGCTCCTCGCCTTTTCCAACACTCTCATCCTATCCTGATAACGGTGAAATCTTGCCAGAACTGATCTCGGGCCTCCAGGTGGGCCTCCCGCTCTGTGAATGCGCTCTGTTTTGGGTTCATCAATGTTGTCGTCGGCAACCAGGAGCTTGATGATGTCGTGAAGGGTCGTTTTTAGGTCCTCTTCTGTTTCCCCTTCTTTCTCGGGAATCCCAAAAAAACATAGGTTGTTTCTCCTTTCACGATTCTCCAAATCATCCATCTTAAGTTTAAACTCCTGCTCTCTTTGTTCTAGCTCAGTTATTCTGTGGGCCAACTGTGTTTCCAAGACGTCGATTGAGGCCTGGTTGTTTTCAACACCTTCAACCCTATCCTCTATGTTATCAAGGCGCTGTGTAAGTTTATCAATCTTTCCTCCTATATTGGCTCCCATGTTCCTTATTTCCGCCAGTAAGTCTGCTATGTCTCCTTTTGTGGCGGCGGTTTCTGTATCTGTGATTGGCCATGTGGCCATTTTGGGGCCGTTGTCAATTCGGGTTATCGAACCGTATGCGTATATGGCAAGTTTCTGTCGGGCATTCATGCGCCTGATGTCGTAGTTTCAACGTGTTGGACAGTGCCGCTGCTAGAATGCCTGTTACCACAGAGGCGGCACACGCCCCAAGTTCACTTATTTCGTGCTTTTACTTTCCGTCCGAGACAGACCGTTTTAAAAGTGTCTCCGGGGGCCTTTTTCTCTGTGAGGCAGATGCGTCTGTTATTACAGTCTGGGTAAGGTCCTTATCCTCTGGCGGGTAAACGGAGGGGGACAACGGCAGTCACTTACTTCTCTTGGGCCGCGGGGAGCGCGAACACCTCGCCGCGTGCGTCCCAGGTCACACCCCAGTCCGGCGGCGGGCCCGCCTCGCTTGGTCCGTCAGGGGGAGGCGATCTGGTCCCGCCGCAAAGGTTTGTTTCAGCGGAAGAGGAAGCATGGGGCCCGCACCTCCGCTTTCTTCTCGGGGTGCCCGGCGTCGCACTGCTTCCAAAGTTCTCCCCGCTCCTTTCTTCACTATTGCGGTCTACCGTCTGCTCCGCCGGGTCCTCCCATCCAGGAGTGGCGTTGTGTGGACGCGGGGGCCCAGCCTCCAGCGTGCGCTCCACTGGGTGTTGCTCCCAGCAGGCCAAGAGTTCCGGGCAGAGTCGAGGCCGGTTCTAGTTTCATTTTCACCTTCACAGTTTCACGACGATATTTGCTGGAAGCCGGGGCCGTTTTCACCCGGGATTTCTTCTGTACATGGCAAGTACCTTCACAGACCACCTTCTCGAGTTTCCACCCCAGGGGGGGGTCCAAAAACGGGGGCTCATTCCGTTTTTCGGGACCCTGGGACGGGAGCTCACGCAGGAGGGGATCTCATCCGCGCGCCCCCTGGTGGCCACCGTATCTGGCCTTTTTACATACATAAATCTTAGCAATAAGGCCCTATTAATTCTTCCTTGCTTCCAGATTACACAGGCTATTTATAGCAGCACCCCCATAAATCCTGGAGGTCACTGGAGACAGGCTGGCCAGCAGAAGCTTGCAAACCCACTCTTTACTTTAGCAATTAACATAGTTCCTTGCTTTAGGACACATGTAGTATTGTGTAAAATGAAAATGGTTTAAAACTAGCGGTGCATTTCTGCTTAATTTTCCTATGTTTTGATCAGCTTTAATAGTCGCAGCATCATGGCCATTTCATACTTTTTCTTTTCATCACAGAAGCACATCAATTGCGTTTGATGTCTCAGAAGTTTTAGAAAAGGCTCCCAGCAAGCAGTTGTTTGGCTTTTCTGAGAAGGAAAAGCTTTTAGTGTTCTATATGAAGATGTGTTTTATTTAATCATCTTAATATTGTATGTGTCCCTGTTCATGTATGAAAGGGCACTATACATAGTTTGTTGTCTTGGAAAGCAAGAAATAGCTGTGCATGCAGTCTGAACTTTACTTTAACTCCCTTTCTGACCACCCGCCCACCACAAGCGGGTATAATGGATGCAGGTAGAAGCAGTGCTGTATATATTTTCAGTGGCAAAGATTGTACAGGTACCTCTGAACAGATGAACAGGACTGCTATATATTCAGGCAAAGCAGCCTTATTTATCAGCATAGCTGCTATGCGCATGTCATGGCACAGTGCCAATTATTCACAGCAGGGCTGATTGCATCATGCCCACATTTCTTAGCAGGACTGCTAGGTTTTGGGACAGTACCTGAATTTCTCAAAAGAGCTGCCGTAATGGCAAAGCACAAACATGTGTTGGCATTTTCTGCAGCAAGCTAAAGTGCTGAGCAAGAACAGTGTCTGAGCTCTTCCCACCAGTTTCACTACAAAATTCCTGAATCCCATTACTACGATGTAGAAAACCTTGCATGGAAAACAAAAAATGTCCCCCAAAGAATAGATGGGGAGGGGCGTTAGGTAGGGGTATTTAATAAAGTCGGTGGGTGTGGAGGGGGTGTGCTCCGAGCTGTCTCCCCTGCTTTAAAAATACAGAAAATGTGTTTTACATGCAGGATTTTCGACTTCGCAGTCACAAATGTGGTGTATTTTCACATAGATCCTTCCAACAATCCTCCTGAGCTAGTGTGATGCACATTGGCGACAGTGTGAGAAGATGGCAATGCTGTCATATACTTCAACCCCTCCTACTCTGCTTTGCGCTTTTCAAACCTTCTGTTTCTTCCATGTCACATTACTGAGTCCCACTACTAAAAATCTAGCACATTTCAAAGCCTCATTATGAATCTATTGAATTATGTAGGATAGTCCAAACAGGCTGAGACCTTTTGACAAGCCAGTTATGTAAGGCAAGTCTCAGATGGAACTGCCAGTGCCCTAACCCTCTGTGCCTTTCCAAGTCAACAGCCAGTTGGTCAATAACCCTGCTGCAGAGATCATTGTGTAACCTGTTAGTTCAAATCCTGTTGATAGGTGAGCTAATGCGTCTGCATCAGAGGTATGTGTTTAAGAGCAGGTAACACTCAATTGTAACATAGCTGACTTAGCTTTCGACTTATCAAAAGGACTACTAAATGGTCAGTGATTCAGAACACACACCTCATCGGGATCATACAATTACTGCACCTTTACGGCGACCACTGAAAATGTTGACATTTTTATTTCGACACCATATATATAGGGGCGATGGGTACAGTATATATTGAATGTAGGGGGTAGCAGGAGGTTGTGGGGGGGGGGGTCTCCCCCTGCATATATATGGGGTGAAAAGGGTATTGATTTTTTAAAATAAAATCTGCATTTTTGGTGATCGCAGTGAAAACAGCACAAAAAACTGTATAAGAGGGCGAAGGAAGGAGACATTCTGAGAGACGCTCAAAGGACCTTGCGAGCTTTAAAGACGCTATCTGGTCTATGATAAACTCAACAGGACCTGGTACAAACTCCATAATGATAAACGGAGTTGCAGAAGGCTCCTGGGTCACCACCTTTGCGACTCTTTTCAGAAAGCCATCGAACGAAAGAGGCCACCTACCTTTGGCCAATTTGGACCCTGGACTATGAGGTTGCCGATTTAATTGGCCTAATAACCCACTCAAACCTTCTTGTGACAGTCTTTCAAATGTAATGCAAAAAAAAAATCAAAATCAATGGTCGCAGATTCTGAACCAAATTTTGAAATTGTGTATTACTCTTAAGAAGTATACCAAATTCTTGGCGGGGGGCAACTGTGGTTCCAATCAATAAGAGTGGAGATTGAGGCGACCCTAACAACTGCTGCCCAATTGCACTACTTGACGTGCTGGGGAAACTTTACACCGCCCTTCTTCTCTGCAGGCTGTCTAAGTGGTTGATGGCTGAAGGCCGACAAGACTTCTTTCAAGCTGGCTTTTCTAAAGGCTTGGGGACCTCTTCCCCAATTTTCCCTTTGTCTTTTCTGATGTGTAGAGCCCAAGAACGAAACCAGAAGACTTGCATCGCTTTTGTTGATCTATCAACAGCAACAGGCTATGTAACAAACTTCTGTCATGGAGCTGCCCCATGGACTTGGCTGACCAGATAAAATCCCTACATACAAACTCATCTTGCAGAATTCGGCTGAACCCTATGGGTCTGTTAAGTGAGAAGATCCTGATCGACCGAGGCGTAAAATAGGGGTGCTCCTTGGCACCGGCACTATTGAATCTTTATATTTCAGATCTGGCTCTTTCTATGACTAACATCAGGTGCTTCCCACCAAGTATTGGAGGCGTTGAGGTAAATGCTCCTGTATGCAGATGACTTGGCTTTGATTGATTCAATGCCAATTGGCCTACAAAGGCAACTAAAAGCTCTTTTTTTCAGCCACCTCAATGTTGTGGGTGTGATGATGGTCAAGTTGCCACCCCACATGCTTTCCATTGAGGACCTGGAAGGGGACCATTAGTGGCACATAGTCCACTGTTAGGTAACCATCAGAGGAGGATTTAGACATGCTGTTTCTCAACAGGGACGGGCTCAATTTTTCCACATCCAGTTTTGACATCTTCAGCCTTGATCATTTGTTGGCTCAGTTTGAGTTAGCATACAGTAGACTGGCCGCACCCTCTCTCTCCGCCAGCACGTTTTCAGCAAGTTGTGATCGCTCGCAAAAGATGGTATCACTTCAGAGGATGTTAGTAGCTCAATGAGATCTCGTGATGCAAAAAGGTAATCTATTACTGAGGATTGCGTGCCTCGCTGCCACGTTGGGTGTTGCAGTATTTTATTTTCAAAGTTGCCATCTAAGAGTTGGAGATCATGAGATTTCAACAACAGTGACCATTCTCTGCCTCTCTGGATGGACTTGTGGGATCCTGTACTAATGCTGCAAAGATGTGCAGCTTGTTCGGCCCCACACAGGGAGTTTAAATCTCCACACACAATGATTGAGGAGTTTTCCAGCGAGTACGCTTCATCAATGATTCTGCGGATTTTATCAAGCATCTGCTTTGTCCTGATCTTCGTCGGATTACAGTAAGTGTTTATTAGAGATGGAAGGCTACACCCTACTATCAGGGGCTTTGCTGAGGATTTTATCTTTTTCAGAATGGTTTGCTGAATAGAGGGGCTGTGGTTGATTGATTTGATTACTTCAAAGTCTTACCCGCCCCAATCAGAGTCAGGAGGCCCACAGTCAGACGGCCTAGACTGGTTGCAGTTACTAGGTTTAAAAAGTTCTCAAAGACGTCCAGGGCTGGTTTGGTTGTCAGCCAAACTTCTTGTAGGCATATAAACTGTGCCTCTGTCCATGGAGTCTCCCCTGTCGTCATCAGGTTGAAAAACCTTGTGTTTTCCAAGAGATGAGTGAGAGAAGGGGCCTATCCGATGATCTCTTTTTTGGCTGTACAGGTGGGTCAGCCCTAAACGCCACCAACAGCCAGGACCATGAACTCTCATCCGGCAGGTCCGATGGTTTTGTAGCTCATAATTTGGTCGTTTTAACAGGGATTAGATTTGAAGGTCTGATAATTGTAAGGGTGAAATTCGGTTTACTTGTCAGTCACTGCGGGCCTTTGGGCTCAGGTCTGGCCAGGTAGTTCTCAGAGTAGGAGGAGTCCTTGTCGCCGAATCTGCCTTCTTCTGATCCCTATCAGCGTGTGGTAAAGTCCTCGGTCTCTCACCAAGAACTCTGTCGTCTGGGTCGAATCCAGTCAATTTGGTCTTCGGAGGGCCTCTGATTTCTGTAAAGTCAAAGCCTAGTGATAACAAGGAGGTTGCTGAGACCATCAGCAGGTTTTTAACCACCCTTAAGCGCAGGTGGAGAGACACCAGTTCCAACCTGGCAAAGATTTAACACATTGTATCTGTTGAATATGCACTTGTCTCTTTGGTCAACCACCCTCTTCAATCTGAGACAACACAGAGCTCCTTCGGCTGGTTTGCAGTTATGTTGTCGCGCTGAAGACTGGGAAGGACCGCCGGCTAGTACATTGGTTGAAGTAACGTTTCTGGGTTCCCAGTTAGCTTCTTCGAATAACTTGAGGCTGATATTTATGTCCTGTTGTCTGTCTCGGCGCAATAATGCCTGCGTGCTATGGCGCGATAAAAATAAATGAAAAATAAATACCCAGATTAGCTTTATGAATTGGCTGTTTGAAAAAACTAGCTGGTTTTAGTGTTACTAGGTATGGAGGAATACGCCTCAGCAACTAAAGCTACCTCAGACCCTATCCCACAGGGTAAGGAATCTGAGGCGAAGGATGCCCCTGTGAAGATTTCTTACTCTTCATAGAGAAGTGCCAGATTCACAAAGAATACCCCCAAGGTCTTACCCTAACAACTGGGGTTCCCCTTCACATGGTCACTTGCACCACTAGCTACATGAGATCCATTGGACCTTTGTATTTAGGAATACTTAGGATTTCCACTCTCCTGCTTAGATAGTTAGTCTGCCAACCCTTTCCATGCTCATGTAACTTATTCCTCTTATTAAACATTGTGTGGCCTTTCTGGGAAGAGGTTTTATCATTAGTCCCACCCTCTTTCTCTTGTTGCTTTTCCCCTGCTCATGTTTACCTGAAGCATGAATGTTCTCATAGGACACTCTATGATAAACCCAAAGATCAGCAGCAATGGCCAGCTTCATAGGATCGAACTCCTTACAATCTGCCAAATGCTGCTTCGGCTCAGGGAAACGAGGCAAACATGTTTTTCAACATTACCAGATTGATTACACCTCATAAGCATACTCAAAGTTGTAAGCCAATCTATGATGTTATTCTTCTCATCATACACTGAGCAGACCCTTAAGGAATCTAGGATGAGAAGAGGATTCAGAACCACTCCCAGAACCTCTGCAGGAGCCTTCTGACCCATGCAGTCTGGCTAGCTCCAACTGGTGATCACTATCTTTTAGTTTCTCCACCCTGTCAAATTCTAGTTTAGCCATATTGAAAACCAGATCCTTCTGTCTGAGCCTGACCTTCTCCCTCTTAAGCTCCCACCTGACCTCAGCTTCAGAAGTTGTCATGGAAACATTGGAAGACTTCTCTTCCTCCTCCTGCGCCCTCTCAATGGTGGCAGTCCCACAATTTCTTTTAAGTTCTCTACTTTTAAGTGCAGTTAGATAACACATAGTGAATGTTTCCATATTTTTTAAAAAGGAATAGGCACCTGTTGTACTACAACTAAGTTCAAATCACAGTGCTATGTGTAAATAGAATCATGATACTACACCAGTGGACAACTCTGGGGTACCCAAGAACTTATCCGCACAGCTGTAGCAATTGTCTACGCTTCGGCTGCTTGAGATTTCACCATCCTTTTTCCTACTTTGACTCCAAGGTATTTCACAGAAGACTGGATGAGAGGAGCTTTTTTTGCATTTTCTTTTAAACTGGCCTTGCACAGACTCCGACCAAGTATACGTTTCTTAAATGTTCGTCCTACGTTTGGCTGTACAACTCAATATCATCAGAACACATTGCGGCATAGGCTTGATTGGTTTGGGGAAAGTTATCCATCACACAAAAGGATTGGTGTAGGCTGAAGCGCAAGACCGCAAAATGGTGTAAGCCCAGAGTGGTCTTCTGTCACCAGAGTGTCAGTCTAGAAAAATGGATACCTCTCATATTTGACGGCAAACATATTTTGGTGGCCGTGGGCCAACCGTCACATGCACGAAATGACAGACATATAGGTTTTCGAGTTTGCCAATGAACGACCATTTTGATGTAACAAGGATCGCCATTTTGTTTTCTAACCATTGCTCATTGCTTTCTGTTCTTATTGCTTTGCAGCACATTTTCTGCTTACACTGCTCGACTGTAAAACATTGTTGTCTGCACGTGAAAGGACAAGGCCGCAGGGCCGCGAGGATAACAAGAGTTCGTTGAAACACAACGTAGGCAGCGCCAGGAAGGAATGCCCGGCTCCCTCCCGAATGTAGCCTTGAAGCAGAGCTGCAGGGCATTTAATCATTTCGCAGCTGCCAGCCAGTCTCGTTATATGGTAGAATATGTTAGAATAAAGCAGCTAAAGGCTTGAATTATGCTTTTGTTACGGCCCCCTTTTACTGAGCCCTGTAGAGAGTGTCGGCTCCCAGGACACGAATAGCACCTCGTAGATAGCAGGGTCTGGAATGTGACTCTTCCCCCGTATGTAGCTCGCTTCCAAGAACAGAAACACTGTGTTCTGTTCAACAACTGAAAGATGCCTCCACACTTGCAAATTGCATATTGTTACTAGAATAGATATTTGAAGGTGTCATAATTGTCGAAAGTGTCCATCATCACACCGAGTTCAAAGAAACCCAATAAAGGGGGGTGTTAAACATGTCATAGCTGATTGTATGATATGCATTTTGTATATATGTAACTGATGTACGTAATTCACTCTCTTGCGTCCCTCGAGGTCTAGAGATACACGTCACGGGGCGGGAGGCCGAGTTGGCCAACTGAGACTATTTGCTTTGCAATAAACACTAGCTTTGGGAATACAACCTTGTGTCTGGCGTATCTATCGTGTGTGGTGACTTGCCTTGTTTCCATAGACGTAAGGGACCCCTAGGGGCCCCTTTCAAGAGGTGACTGCCAATGTCCATTTGTAAGAATGAGGGAGATATTTACTTGGTTGGGCCAATCCGCTCAATCCCCTTGCAACCGTGAGGTCTTGTTCACTTTTTTAAAATGAATACAAAACTGCTAGGTCTGTTCTGGTTTGATGATCAACACAATAGGTGATAGCCAAACCTGGCAAGTCCCGGAAAGCTATGAGGGCCCCTCCTCTCTTCCCCTGGGCATTGGCCTGGAATACATGTGGGTAGCCTCTGACTTTAATCTTGTGTTTGTCCGATTTTTTAATGTGAGTCTCCTGCACGACTAATGAGTCTGAAAAGGTTTGATGACTCCAATTTTAGCATTTTCAAAATTTCATGTTTAACCGCTTGCAGTCAAACTTCTGAGAGTTAGTAAGGCAAGAGACGTATATCCTTTCCAGGAGATATCTCAGTACAATGCATGGACTTGTCTGCCCTGCTAAGTTTGTCCACAAAGACATCCTTGACATGATGTAGGCAGCCCCACAGAATGCTCTTTTGCTGGGGTTTTAAGTCCTTCAGAATTATTTTTGTCAGATTGATGGCCAACTTGGTCATCTGGTAGACCTCAGTGGGAGCCATTATGTTAGGCTCTTCAGCTTTCCTCACCTTACCGTTAACCAGTCAACATGGTATACTTGAGAGGCTTTCCTGTGATCGTCTTGCTGAACTCAATAATTAAAGTCATGAAGTAGCTCAGTGATTCATGGGTTCATGCCATTGGGCCAGCACCTTGTTGCCGTCACGATTCCACCTGTATCTTTACCATGCCCCAATTTGGCTTGTTGGGCTGATTATCTGTATTTACGTTGGTCATAAGGCGTGAGGGAGTGTGCGGCAATGGAGAGGTACACAGTTTTTGTTATATTTTTTAATGCTTGTTTAGCATGCATCACAAAATTGCCATTTCAGTGATCAGTAAAGCAGAATAAGAAGTGGGGTGGGGTGGGGGGGTGAATGGACAGTTATCAAGTTGGTGTACACAGTGCAGTCTTCTTTTTTTTTCAAATAATTTTATTAATTTTTTCCAACAAACCAAACTTGCAGTGCGTACAATAACATTATAAACAGACATCGCTTCAACATGTCCACTGCTTCTCCCCTTCCCCCCCCTCCCCTTACGAGCCTATTCCCTTCCGTGTTCTGTTTGTGCATCTTGTGATAAGGATTCCTCCTCCATGTTTTCCGTTGGGTCTCGTATTAACCCAAATAACTCTGCTATTAATGCTATTAATTGTTTCCAGGCTATCAGGGTCTCAGCCTCTTCCTCCCCCCCTGACATTACTTGCATCTTACCATACCACAGTTTCCGCTTCGGCCCATTTCTGTAGATCTTTCCACTATACTTCTATTCGTGGTCTCTGGCATGCCTTCCACCCCATGGCAATTCTCCTCTTTGCAAGTGCATACGCTAGATCCTTTAATTTACTCACATGCTTGAGTTTGCGTGGTCTCGAAAACCCTCCCATCAAACAGGCCCACACCGTATCTACCACAATCTTGATTCCTTTATCGGCTAACCTGTGCGCCACCTCACCCCAAAAATGCTCAATGACTGGGAATGACCAGAACATATGCACCATTCCAGCATTTTCCTCGTCACATTTGGGGCACGCTTGTCCTACATTTTTAAATTTAGCTATTCTCTGGGGCGTCATATACGCCCTATGGGTTACGTACAGTTGTATCTGTTGCAGTCTTGCATTCCTCGACACTTTTTTGTGGTACCCTTGGGCTCGTTCCCACATCCCATCACTCATTGGGGCTCCCACTTCCTCTTCCCAGTCCTGTCTCAGTTGTGCCGCCTCCTTCCCCACCTTGGACATCAGCAGCTCATATATTCTGGATATCTTGTGTCCCCCCTCTGCGATGTCATATATTGTGTCTATGATAGTGTCCGGTTCTTCTTCTAGTACAGCGCCACTAGTGGTACCTGCGGGGAGCACGGGAATGGATTCACCATCTGCTGGCAGGCCCTGCGCCATATCTTCCACCCTAGTATCATCATCCTTGGGCGCCCTTCCATATCTGGCTTAGGCAGCTACATCATTTCCTTTAGGAAGAATGGAGCACAGTCCTGTCGTAACAGCCTGGATTCCGAGGTTGACTCTTCAGAGAGCCATTTAGCTGCATATTTCAGCTGGCTTGCTATGTAGTAAATTTCGTAGTTTGGTAGTTTTATGCCCCCTTTCTCATATGAGTTTTGTAGATTCCAAAGGGCTACTCTATTCCTCGTCCCATGCCAGATGAAATCCCTGCACATGCTTTCTATTTTAGAAAAGGTCCACCTTGTTATAAGGTATGGGATATTTCCAAAATAATGCAAGAGTCTTGGTAGGACCACCATTTTCAACATTGCCCCTCGTCCCATAATCCCTAGGGGTAGCTTCACCCAAAACTTCATGCCATTTCCAATTTTCCTGATCGCCTCCTATGTGTTATACTGGTGTTCCTCTTCTACTGTGTGGTATATATCTATTCCAAGATATCGGAACGTGCGCACCTCCCATGGTATCTGTAGCATCGGCAGCTGTTCTAACGGGGTCCCTTTGTACCTGCCCAGTGGAAATATACTAGATTTTTGGGGGTTCACAGCTATGCCAAACAGCTTTGCATATCTCTCCATCCCTTCCAGTATGTACTGGAGGTTTTCTTCCGGGTGCCTTAAATACGACATGTCATCCGCATATAAAGAGATTAGATGCGGTTCCCCTCCTACGGCAATGTCTATTGGGTCGTACTGTTGCCTCCGGTATATGGCCAAGGGCTCCAGGGCAAGAATATGCAGCATAGGAGACCACGGGCATCCTTGCCTAGTGCCTCTACGAAGTTGCCACCTCTCTGATATCACTGCTCCTGTTTTGACTCTGGCCAACGCGCGCTATATAACATTTTAGCCCCCTGTGGGCCCAATCCCATAGCCAGCCAGGGCTGCCAGCAGCCACGGCCATTTGACCGAATCAAAGGCCTTTATTGCGTCTAGCGATACAATTGCCAGTTCGCCTTCATCCTCATTTGCATGCTCAACGACTCGATGGAGTTGCCTAAGATTGTTGGATATGTTCCTGTTTGGAACATAGCCAGTCTGGTCGGGATGTGTTAGTTTAGCAATAACCCTCCTCATTCTATTTGCCAAAACAGCTGTCAATATTTTACTGTCTTGATTGAGCATTGATCAGGGTCTGTATGAGCCACAGTTATGACCGGGCTTATTGGGTTTGGGCAGCGGTATAATTGTCGCTTCTCTAAGGGACTCTGGCAGCCTTCCCACTTCATACGCTTCGTTCAGCGTTTCTAAAAGCGGAGGAGGCACCTCATCCTTATATTTTTTATAAAATTCACTTGGGAGTACGTCAGTCCCCAGGGTCTTGCTGGTGGGCAACTGTCTCACTACTTCTTCCAACTCCTCTAAGGTAATTGGGGCATCCAGCTCCTCCCGCTCTTCGGAACTGGTCTGCGGCAGTCCTATATCCTCCAGTGTTTCTACTGTTTCTGTACCATCACTGTCCTCATCATCTCCATACAGGAGTCGATAATACTCTACAAATTCCTGGTTAACTCCTTCCTGGGTGTCCACTATGCTCCCATCCGTCGTTATTGTTCTGATTGTGGGCCTGGGGGTCTCACTCTTGTATAGCCAGGCCAAGACCCTCCCTGTTTTATCCCCCCCCGCATGCTGTCTCTCTATATACTTCTTATAGTTAAGATTACAAAATCTCTCCCAGTGCCCTGCACATTTCTGCTGCAGCTTAAGTATTACTTCATTATCTTCCTTGGTGTTACCTCCCTCACTTAACGCCCTTTCTAGTTCACTCTCCGTATCTTGCAGTTCAGCCTTGATCCCTCCTTGTAGCCCTCTGGATTTAGCTATAGCTACTCCCCTCATTACCACTTTAAAGGCCTCCCAAAGCATACCCGCTGTCTCTACACTGCCAGTATTTATCTCAAAGTAGTTTATTATTTCCTCCCTCATGTCCTCCCTGAAGATGGTGTCTTTCAGTGCCTCTGCTCTGAGGCGCCTGTGGGGATCTTTGCTCTCGGGGGTCGGTATTGCCACCTTGGGATTAGTGGCGAGTGGTCTGAGAGGACCCTCGCTTTATATTCTGTCTGCGTTATCTCAGTCATTAGCTCCTGTGTGGTATACATATAATCCAATCTAGTATGCAAGTTTTGCGGGGCTGAGTAGTGCGAACACTGCCTCTCCCTGGGGTGGTGCGACCTCCATACATCAACAAACCTGAAATCATCCAACAGCGTTTGCAGTGCTCTAGCGGCTGGGGTGGGTCTATCCATTTTACCATCTGACCTATCTTCCCCGGGGTTTAACACGCAATTAAAATCTCCTCCCCAGATTACCGCCCCTCCCAAGCACGTACTGAGTTTGTTGCATAAGGTTCTAAAATATGCCGCTGTGTTTTGGCTCGGGGCATACATGTTTATGATGCTTATCTCCCTGTTTTCCACCAGCCCTCTCATCATGACCATCCTCCTGTCTGCCTCCACCGTGGACTGTAATAGTTGGAACGGGACATGTGGTGCCACCCAAATGATCACTCCCCTGGCAAAGGCCGAATATGATGCACCCACCACAGTCCCCCTCCATTTCTTCCAGATCATCGCCATCTTGTCTTGCGTAAGATGAGTCTCCTGCAGCAGAGCTATGTCTACTTTCTGTCTGCGTAGATATAGCATGACCTTATTCCTCTTTAGATAACTATTGAACCCTCTGACGTTCCAAGTAATTATTTTAAGATCCCCCATGGCATATTAGGGTCCCTCTCCTCCCACCACAAGTGCAATCCATGACCAAGTACGTTTCCATTCTGTGCTGGCTCGTTTCCCAACATAAACTTCCCCAAACAACAAACACTTCAAACTTCCCAACCTCCCTCCCTCCCACCTCCCTTCACTGCCCCAACTCACTCCCCTCAATTTCCTCCTGCCCCAACACCCTACCCAACTGTTGCCCAGCTCCATCCCTGGATCTCAGGCACCCCCGCATCTAGCCCTTTTCTGGCAATTGCCTTTACTCATGGCTCGGCAGGGTGAAGTCGCCCTAATGGCGGCCCTACTACTCTAACTCCCGGAGGTAGGTCGTCTCTGTCTTGCCACTCCCATTTGCTTCCATGTGGGCGCGCTTAGTGCTACCCAATTTACATTCACATTTTATATTCTAGTCCAACAAGTCCAAATGTCTTTTATTACAATTTTCAATGTTATCTGTCCTCGCCCCGCCCCTGTTACCCATGCGACAATCCTTTTATTTTTCCCCTGGGGCCTCCCCCTCTCCATCATTGCATCCTACATAATGTGACCCCCTCACTTATCGTGATCCTCGTGATCTTGCTTCTCGCCTTGTTCCGGACAACCCTGCATATCCAGCCATGCCGTCGCATCCTCCGGGGTGTCAAAAAAGTACACCCTACTTTTGTGCAGGACTTTGAGCTTTGCGGGATACAAAAGCATGTACTTAATTCCAGCCGTACGCAATCTCCTCTTGATCGCCACATAGCTATAAAGCTGTGTCTGCACCAACATGGTCTAGTCAGGATATGCTGTGATGGTTGCAGATGCCCTTTCGATCGTTCCACCATTGTGAAAGTACTCCAAGATTTTCTCTCTGTCTTTATAGTTCAAGATCTTTGCTACTATCGCCCGAGGGGGGGGGGCTCCAGGTCGTGGTTTCCTCATCAGGGCCTTGTGGGCCCATTCAACAGCAAATCCTTGTGAAAGTTTGTCGGCTCCTATTTCTTGCAGGATCAAACTCTCCACGTTGTCCGTGGGGTCCTGTCCTTCCTCTCCCTCTGGTAGGCCGACAACCCATATGTTGTTCCGTCTCGCTCTCCCTTCAGCCTCCTCCATGCGGTTCTCCAAGTTGGCGACCCGTTGCTTTAGTATGTGGACTTCCTTTGCGTTGCTTGTGCTGGTTTCCGTATTAGTTTTCACCGCACTCTCTAGGCCGCTTGTTCTTTCAGCCAGCGCTCTCACGTCTTGTTGCAGCAGGTTGACCTCTCGCCCAACCGCATCTATTTTGGTTTCCAGAGCGGTTCTTAGGTCCGCCATCACTGTCCCCCACAAGGCTTTCAACTCCGTAATGGCTGTTAGGATCAAGTGATCCTCTTTTGTCAGGGATATTTCTGCAGGCGCGGCTGCCGCATCCTGTACTGGTGTGGTTGAAGTCTGTTGCGGCTTGGCAAAAATGTCCATAGTGGGCTGCTTGCTCTTGGTCTTGCCTCCTCTCACCGACATTGTGCCGTCCTGTCACAGTGCAGTCTTGACCCGTTTTCTCAACTACAGTGATAAGTTAGCCTGACAAATGAAGAGGGGTAAGACTGCTCCAAAGCATGGAATAAGGACTGGCTCTTCTATCACCTCTGCTGGAGCGCTTAAGTCTTGAAATTCTGATGGGGAGTTGGCCTGTAGTGCAAAGATCTTTCTTCAGGTTGCAAGGTCATTGCTTCGAGAAATGCAATGCAATCGTGAAGGCATTGTATTTCAGCAAAAGCGGTTTGAAAGAGTGTTGTTATTTACAGGGGGCCAGAGGAGTTCTGTCAGGAAGGGGAGATAGGAAGATATTTTTGAATGCTTGCCCTGAGATGGCGTGCTGTACCTTCAGCTGCTAGAAGTATTCTAATTTTCAAAGTAGAGAGATTAGTTTACGGAGCATTGGTATGGTAAAGGCGTGATTTTACAAGGAAGCCAACAACAATAGCATGATTGGCTTGACAGTTGAAGGGGAATCATTTCTTGAGGGATTTGATGTGAAAGAAGTATGATTTGACCAGCACTCCCATTTGAGAATTCATGCTAAGGTCAGCATCCCAACTGACACCAATGTCTTTTTTGGCTTCATAAGAAATGTTGACCGGTGATCCAAAGAAAGTGATGTGGGGTGGGATGAGATGATTGTTTAGTAGTGTTCAGAGGAAAACAAAACCTAAAAGGCTCATAAAGAACAAGAAATGATCGCACATAGCTAAGACTTTCGAGCCTCCAGTTTCATTTAACAAAGCCTCTAAAAAGACAGTTTTGGCATCTCGGGGGATCGCCTCTTGTAGCCCGATGGTTAGAATATCAGCCTCAAGAAAACATATATCGACTTTCAAGATGGCTGCCGGACAGGGAACACTGTAACCAGCGCGTTCCTGCCTCCCGGTGCCAAACAGTTTGCAGAAAATGAAAGTTACTTGTATCCCCCAGGAGATTTTTCTTATATAGTCGGTGCCCCTGAAGACACTCCAGAAAAGTGTCAGCTGGTTTTGGGTATGGCATAGGTGGCATGCCACACCGGGTACAGAGACAATATACTGACATTCAAGATTATCACTCTTTTTACATCATGGCGAGTGTCAAGTGGGAGTGCAGTACATACACTCTGGTGTTGATCTATGCACCTAATACATGGCAGGACGGGTTCTTGAAGTTAGTTCTGTGGGATATATTTACCCACTCAGCAGTGCTTCCCCCACATCACCAAGCTGTATTTCAGCAGAAACAACAAAATGGCTGCGAAGGCTCCTGTGAGCACCATGGCCTCAAAACTGCGTTTTGCAGCGACAAAACGAGGGCTGCACCATCTTGCCAAGCACATATTGGGCAGGATGGAAGAAGGGGGCACACTGAGGGAGCTTGCCAGTGTGTTCTTCCATATACAAAAGAAATAGAGTGAAAAAGCAGTGCTGCTTTGCTGGCAGCCCAAAGTCCACATTGAAAAGGGGGTATTTTACCTTAAAATGATGCTGCTCTGATGCTATTTTTATCTGTTCTTCTTCAAACTACTGTTATTAACAAGGCCCTGCCATGCCCATGCTATGGCAAAGATATCCCCATTGTGCTTCAGCAAAACCAAGTATGACCCCTGAATGACAGGCCCTGTCAAACCAAATCTGAAAAAAATCAAAGAAACTCAATTTTCCGCCGCACGGGAAAAGCTTCACTTTTTAAGTTACAAAGTGTCAATGATCAGTAATCCAAAAAGACTCCAGCTCTGGGCTATGTCAATTACAGTGCATAGGTGGTTCAAATAAACTACTGCCTAGAAGAAAATAACTATGGCTGCAAAACAGTGTGGGAATCCAGATGGAAAATTAAAAACTGAACTTGAAAGCAAAATGCTAGCAGCTTGTATCACATGTGTAGAAATGGGCTTGGCAAACTAAAGAAGAAAAATGCTTGTTGAGAATATTATGTTGAACAAAAACGTCTTCTTGCCTAACAATGTGAAAGGGGATTGTGCTGTGACAATACATTGATGAGATGGTTCTATTCAGCAGGTTTTCTTCCAATTCAGAGCAAAAATAAATACATTTAAATTAAACTTCAGTGGCTGCATGCGGGAAGGAATCAGCCCAAGACAGGTTTCTGCTGAGAGGATGACAGAAACAAAAGGGGGCGCTCTCAGTAGATACTAACACCCCAGTGATAATTACTAGATTGGACAGAATCTGGTCTGAGCCCTCTACAATGAATTTCCATCACACGGAAGTGTGAAGTGGAAAAGGGGCAATAAACCTTCAATCAAGCTGGGAACCCCCACCTTACTATGGACGAAGTGACAGTTGGTGGTAGCTGAATAAGAAAAAAAATGGTCCAGTGCAGGACAAAGGATACCCATTTGTTTCAAAAGACTATTTTATTAAGAAACTTTGAAGACGGTTATGTTTGCAACAGGATTTTGTAAAAATGTAGTAGTTTAAATGTGATATTTGTGGTTTTCAAATAAGAAGTCTTGGCTATCAATAGCATGTATGGGACACAAACGCCAGAAGAATGTGAATCATGGGGAAAGGACATATGATGGAACGTTAAACATTTACAGAAATAGGCCCTATGATAGTATGTACGCGCGTGTAAAGATGCAGAATGTTAGGCCGGTCATTTCACACTGAAAATGACCAAAGATTATTAAATGTACAAAACAATGTATCACAGATTGCAGGGTTGGACTGCAACGGTCTGCATAAAATATGTAACCTGTTTGTCATTTGCTAAGAGACTTCAACTGTATAAATGTACAATTTGTGGCAAAATCGGATTTTAGCTAAAATAACTGTGGGAGGTTTTTGGACATTGTAAAACTCCTATCATAAATCTGACCTCCTGCCCTTGAGATCCAACCAGCTGAGAACGAGGAGGGACTAGCACCTTTGACCAATCCAGTGGGTTAGAGGTGTATTTAGCATGCCTGCCCAGCCATATACTTCCATGATGTCACTATGCATTATAAATAAGAGTCCATGACAGGACTCTAGACACACACTCTTCCTGAAGTTAGTGCGCTGCGTTCCTGATCTCCATTCATCTTGCTGACTCCAACTACAAGGCCTAAGCATTGCTGACCCTACTCCAGAGCCCACTACAAAACCCAAGCATAGCTGATTCCTACTCCAGGAAGGCCATTGACCCAGAAAAACCAATCATCTCCCATTTGCATCCTGAAATCAGCCTGGCTTGCGGCCCACTAACTGCTTGCCCACTAACTACATCCAGCGGTACCTGTGCCATCCTATGACCCGAATTGCCCAGCTGTTCACTATCCGGTGATCAGAATCTTTTGTGACCAGAACCTTTTGACTGTCCAAAAATCCCCAAAACTCAAAAGTGGACTGAGTATAATCCCCACCCCAAAGAAACACCTATCTTACTTTGCATTGCCTTTGTCCTTATCCCACTCTCTAAGTAGTCATATTCATACCCTGGTAATTATTATCCTCGTATCCTGTCCTTAATGTTTAAGTGCTAGCGCCATCTATTTTCAATTTTGTCTGGTTTAAATTATAAGCCCTTAGTTATATTTGGAGTAATCAAACAAATGTCCATATATTTTATTGTTTGGGTTGAGCACTGGGGTGGGTTGAGCACTGGGGGGATAAGGTTGACCTCGCGAATCAACCTTGGAGCTTTCTGTGTTCCTCTCTAACAATATAGTCTAGATAATGTCGTTTTAAGTAACCTTTGCCTTTCTTTTAAAACCAAAGTTTTCACTTTAACTGCTCTATTTTCCTAAAAACGAACCTCACTCTACCTTCTACCTTCCAAATCTCTCTCTCAATACACCAGCTAGAGACCTATTTTCACCTCTATGTTGTACCTGCGATACATATCTGTCCCCCAGCCCACAGACCGCACTCCAAATCAGAGTATTTCACCCGTTTTTATTAAAGACCGTTTGCGTAATTTAAAGCGGGAATTGAGAAAATGGCAACTTTCCAAAGTGTCATTTGGCTGCAACATGCTCTAAACTTTTCACTCCTTTTCGAATTGTATGCCTTTTGCTGTTCCATTGCCTTGGGATTGCCAGTGATATAACATACATGCTATTGTGATTATATTTATATATATATATACATATATATATACATATATATAATTTTTTTTATTTACTTCTGTTTAATCAATAAGATATTTACAAGAGCTGCGAAAGAAAGAAGAAGCGAAGCTCACAGAAGAACACGACAAGCCTTACAGAGTTTTTGTGATTTAGCCTAGTTTGCGAAGACACAGAAAGCTGAAAGAAAAACAGAAGGTTCCAACGATGGAAACGAGAGAAAGTTCAAAGCAAGGAGTCTTCCCCCGGGTTTAAGCAAACTTTTATCTTTTTCAAAACCGATTCTGAGATTTTTGCCATAGCTATTGTCCATCTTGTTTTTTCGCCCACGATCACCGGTTCCACCATACTTCCTCTTCGATGAGACTCGAGTCCGCAAAAAGTGGCTTCTGGTAGGCCACTTGTTCCTGTCTCATTTGTGGACAGGTCATCGGGAGGTGTCTTAAGGTTTCTGGTTGAGTCGGATCTTCGCATAGTCTGCATTTGTTGGAGCCGGAGGTTGCCCTGATGGCCAGAATTTCCTGCGTTGGTAACAGGTTTAAACGCACCCTCATAAAGAGTTTCCGCAACCATTTGTCTGGGTATTTTGCACGGTATGCCAACAGCACTTTCAATTTGTTGGAAGTCGTTGGTAGATGATTTAGCAATTTGTTCGATACTGCTTTTTCGTTCGTAGTGATCCAGTCCTGATTTTCAATTTTTGTTTTGACTCTTTCCGTGTTGAAGATAAGTCTTCCTCAGTGCAAGCTATTTCGCTCAGTTTGCTTTTTTGAGCTTTCACCCACAAGTTCAGCGAGTTACAGTGACCACTTTTAATTTCCTCAGCAATTAGCTGGTATACTGGCAGACTGTCGGGCGTTAGGGTTTTCCTAAACAGCTGCATACTGCTTTGCTCTACTGTTGCTGCCAAAGAAAAGAGACCAAGTTCACGCCTGATTGCAGCAATCGAGGAGAATTTGGGGATGCCCAGGACTGATTTCCCCAGGTAACCTTCAAGTTTGGGCCAAAGTGCAGCTGGCATATTCAGAGTGGCATCCATTCCGTAGACCAATGAAGCAACCACTTTGGCTTTATAAAATGGAATGGCCGGGAGCAGTGAGAATCTTCCATATTTTTTATCAGTAGTTCAGATTTGGGCTGTTAGGTTTCTCGTTTTGTCCCACAGGGCTTGTTGCATTTTTGCCTCCTTTACAGAGCTGTCTACCAGAACTCCCAAGTATTTGAAATGTGTGACGATTTCTATTTTGGTGTTATCCAGTGCCCAGTGTAACTTCCCGTTTTTTATTTTGGGATGTTTTTCCAAAATCAGGATTTTGGTCTTTGACTTATTGATTTCGAGATTGTTCTCCTCTATATATTGCACAAGGTTATTTAACTGGCACTGTAAGCCGACCTGAGTTTGATCTAATGAGATCAGGTTGTCGGCGTACAGAATATGCAAAACCGCGCATTTGCCTATTTGCCTATTTTTGGGGGACATTATCTTAACTTGGCTTTGGTGTCTTTGTAGTCTCCCAGAAGGGCAATTGAGAGGGCTGGGGCCAAAGGACAGCCTTGTTTGACTCCACGTTCAGAAGCAATTTCTTCTGACAAAAGGCCTTGCTGACTTAAGCGGACCCGCAGTTTGGTGTTCGTATGCAGGGCAATCACCAGTTCCAAAATTGAGGGAGGGCAGTTCCAGGTTTTGAGTTTCGTCCAGAGTTTCTGACTGTCTACCTTGTCGAAGGCCTGCGACAGGTCGACGAACGCTAGAAAAACTCTTGGGGCACCTGTCCTGATGTTGCTTTTTATTATGTTTAGGAGCAAAATGTTCACCGAAGTACTGGCGTTTTTCTGGAAGCCTGTTTGAAACGGGTCGGCACTTGGCGAGGCTCTAGCCCATTTCTGAAATCTTGTGAGCAATAAGGTTGCAAAAATGTTCCCGATGATGTCCAGGAGAGCGATTGGGTGATAGTTAACAGGATCTTCTCTGTTGCCCTTTCTGAAAATCGGGACGACCACAGCTTGTGTCCAGGAGTCTGGGATTGACTTTGTTTTCATACATTGTGAGAAAATCTTACTAATAAAAGCTGTCCACTCCTCGGAAGTTGTTTCAAGTCGATGCTGGTCAGGCCATCGGGGCCGGGAGCTCTCGAGGATTTAAGTTTGAGTATGACTTTTTTGATATCGTCTTCATCTGTTAGATCAGCCCATGTGGCCACTGAGTTTAGCTGTGGTGTTGGGGGGCGAGTTGTGGGAAAATCGAACAAGTTTGAAAGCTAATCCAGTTAGCCTCAGGCACTGAGTTAGTAAATTGGTTGTCAGTTTGGAGGTCTGTTCTTTTGATTAGTGCCCAGAAGTCTCGCGACTTCTTGCTGTTTAAGGTCCTTAGCATTTCCTCTGCGTCATTCTGGTAGAGAGTTATCCTATGGTTTTTCAACCATGATTTGTATTTCTTTGTCTCTACGTAGAGGGCGCTCCTGGATTCCTCTGTGTTATGAGATCTGGACGTTCTTTTCAATTTTCTCAGTTTTCTCCTTTTTATTACCAAAGTTTTGTTATATATGTGGTCCTTGTTCGTGTTTGCTTTTCCTGGTCCAGTCCGTGATAAAAAATATGTATATTATAATTTAAACACTCATTAATTGATTATTTGTAAAATTCAAGTGTTATTTTAGGCCTTTGCTAAGGGTTTAAAAAAGGGTTTCACCTCTTATTTTGTGAGGAAAGGTCAGATTTGGATTCGGTTTTCTGCCTTTTATTCCTGACTACCTGCTGCTTCTTTCTATCCACTCCAAATTTTATATGTGTGGGTTAAGGGAACATTGCAGGGGGAAACCTTAACTTGGGTGCTATCTATCCTAACCCAAAAAGTGCTCCCATTCACGTTTGCTGTGTATATGTTCTAGGAGAAGGTTAGCCAAGTACATTGATTTCATTTTCACTGTAATTATCACCCCATTGGTGATTGCTGCCCCTTATTAAAAATGGTATGATTTCTTTTGAATTTTAAAAATGAACAAATATTGTATTTTCACCAACCGGCCTGGTTCCTGGTCCATTGTGACCTGGGGTATTTGAAAGAGGGGGTGTGATAGGAGTAGTGTTCCATCTCAAATTGAATGCACATAAAATAAGGAGAAAGGCATATCAAGTGAGCGCTACACCCTAGGCTGAGACCAAGGTGTGTGTCGCCTGATTGAAATCCTTAACAGTTCTGACCAAAGTGGAGTGGTTTGCAAGGGGGAAATTATTCTCATGGAGGATTTTAATCTAGCATGGGACCCGGTGAAGGATAGGAGCCCAAGAATTTACCACAACCAGAGGGCCCCTTCTAAGCTTCGGAAAGAGCGTATGGCACAGTTGGCTTTAGTTGACTCTTGAAGTGAGAAGCAAGGGCAAAATACGGTGTACATCTTTTACTCCCATGTTCACCGGTCGTTATCAAGAATTGATTACATATCGCTGTCTAGTGCTTTGCTGGGACAAGTGAGGGAGGTGGACCCAGGGTCTATAGCTTTATCGGATCATGCACCCATCATTCTCAGAGTTCACCGGGAGGCGGGAGGGATCCGGTGATCTATGCAGACCTATGGGACAAGTTTAAGGAATTATTTCTCCTTAATAAGGAATGTGTGGGATGCATTTAAGGCCACCATGAGGGGGAACTAATTGCAAAGAAGGCACATAGAGATAAGCAGCTAAACCACCTACAGGTGGAATTGGAAACTCAAATTAAGCAGGTGATGGCCATTCTGGAGACTGACTCAGAAAGTGCGGTTAGGAGAGAATACAGGCTGATTAAGGGTCCGTTAGAGGTGCTCCAAAGCAAGAGGGCAGAGCATTCCCTGCTATACCTGCACCAAAGATACTACATTAAGGCGAACAAGGAGGATCGCCTCTTGCTGAGACAGGTGAGGAAAAAAGAAGCTTCAAGGACTTTTCTAAAAATAAAAACAAGGCAGAAAGGGAAAAGCTTGTTTACTGGGGACATTACGGATGCCTTCAGGGAATTCTACTCAGCCCTCTACCCATCAGATTTGTCCGCTGGCAAGGCTAATGGGAGTACCTGGCCGTATGCCCCCTGCGGAAGATCACCCCAGGGGAAAGTGAGGAGTTAGAAGGGGATATTTCTCCCGAGGAAGTGAGGGCCGCGATCCTGTCTTTGCCGGGCAACAAGGCTCCAGACGAATTTCCCGGGATTTTCTATGAAGCATTTAAAGAACTGTTAATCCTGATACTGGTTTCTCTCTTTAACTCCTTTGGGGAATCAGGACGCATTGCTCCGTCCATGGAGGAGGCGAAGGTGGTGTTGCTCCCCAGGCCTAATAGGGATATTACGCAATGTGGATCAAATCGGCCCTTCGTGCTGACTAGTATAGATGCAAAAATATACACAAAGATACTGGCATCTAGGTTGGAGAGGCTACTTCCTAGTTTGATCAGCCCGGATCAGTCACGATTTATTAAACACAGACAAACATTCGACAATAGGAGACAAGTCTGTCACGTAGTAGTGAAAGCCATGCAACCAAAATCCTGGCGGCGATACTTGCCTTGGATGTGGAAAAGGCCTTCAACCACGTAGAGTGGTCTTACCTGTTCCGTACCCTGGACACCATGTGCTTTGGATCCAAAATTCTTGCGGATGGTGATGGCCAACTATCTGTCCCTCACCCTTAGCCTGGCGATCAATGGCCAACTCTCCTAGGGACTAGGGGGTCTCCCGAAGCACAAAACAGGGGTGCCCGCTCTCTCTGCTTCTTTTTGTGATCAGCTTGGAACCAATCCTGGCACATTGAAGCGCAGCACCTGACATTGAGGGAATTAGTTTTGGTGGGGAGGAACACAAATTGATCGCTTTTGCAGATGATATGCTGCTCGTGGTCACAAAACCAGAGTCAACCCTCCCGACAATTGCTAGAGAGTTCAACGAGTTTGGCGACATTGCGGGCTTGAAGATCAATGGCCACAAATCAGAGATGCTCAATTTGACCTTGCCAGAAGGACAGATAAAGTTTGATTTTTATGTATTTTTTTTTTAAAACCTTTTTTATAACACGCTTAATACCCAAGTTTGGTTTCTAAGCGCAGATTCAGGATTCAAACCTCTGTTGCATTGCGTGGTCTTTCTTCCCAGACCAGCACATTGCCCCTGTGCTATCCTCCGTTCACTGGGCTTAGGGAGGTGAGCCCCTACCTCTGGGCGGACAGAAGCATTCAGTACTTGGGGATCCAGATCATTACATCAGGCTAATTACACCCCTATGCTTGAGAAGGTGCTAAGATTCTGGATTACTTTCAAGCCATTCATATACCGATCCTGCAGAAATTATTTAAAGGGCTTCATAAGCAGATTCGTACGATTATCTGGAATAACAAACAGCCAAGGGTTTTGATGAAGACACTAATGGCACTGTGAGAAACCAGAAGGTGTCTCACCCGCTAGTCCCTGGGGGTCTGTCAACCAGGTGACCAGGACACGACCAGCGCTTTTGGATCCAGTTCCTGGGGGTGGACTAGTGCGGGAGGATCACCTGGGTGAGGGGACCTTGAGGAGTGGAAGTGGGACACCGGATGGCGAGATGCGGTATCCGCTTCCCTTTAACACATTTACCCCATCTTACCAGGTAGGATACTTAGGAACTTAACCCCCTTGCCCCTTTCCCAACACAAACACTTTCTACCGGACAGCTCACTGAGAGAAAACGGACTAACACCCGAGCCATATACCTGACATGTCCCAATACAATGGTCAGGATGGGTCAGGAAATCACTGACCAATGCACACACACCTGACTTCCATCACACAGATTAAAGGCGGAGCACGAAAGCACACTCTGAGCAAGGCAAAGCACACGAGGAAGCAGCGGTTCCAAGATAGCAGTTAATACAAGGAGAATGATGGCAAAACCGAAGAGGATTGCAAAGAAGGAAGTGCCCTTGACCTTTTTAACAACCGTTACTTTCAGGAACCTTCGAGAATAGGAAACGTAAGACAAGGAATCGAGGCTGAAGAACGCTGCATTGTGTCAGAAGTACCCAGTGGTCTCCTGAGTCAATAGTCGATTCAGGGAGAATCATTTGCCATTGTGGTACTGTCCTTGGCTCCTACAACAAAGCAGCACCAGTGATGTCAGCACAGCCAGTGTGTTGGGGAGACTGATACCAGACTGGTCTGTGTTGAAGCCAAGGTTGCAAGCGGCAACATTGCATAATGAAAACTGAAGAGAACCGTGGAGTGATTGAACTTTGATGCCAAGATTTGATACCGTAAACAGGGCAGTCCGGCACCACATGGGTGCTCATTCGAAAGTCTCTGTTAGGTATCCGGCTGAAAGGTGGCAATGTGAAGAGTGATAAAGAACTGTGAAATCGAATTGGTGCTGCAACCGGTCAAGCAGAAACCCTGTGCACATTCAAAAGTCTTCGATAGTTGATGACATTGTATAGAAAATTGTTCCGCGCCCGGCAGAGGGAGATCAGCTAAAAACTTTTGGTTAAAGCAAGTTTGTGCAAAGTTATGAACATTGTGTGAAAAAGGAATCTGAGCCCGACTGAGGGGGATCCGAGATCTGAGCCCGACTGAGGGGGATCCGAGATCTGAGCCCAACTGAGGGGGATCCGAGATCTGAGCCCGACTGAGGGGGATCCGAGATCTGAGCCCGACTGACGGGGATCCGAGATCTGAGCCTGACTGACGGGGATCCGAGATCTGAGCCCGACCGAGGGGGATTCGAGATCTGAGCCCGACTGAGGGTCATCCGGGGTGAACCATGAGTCACCCGAGAAAGACTACCCTACAAGAAATGAGATGCATAAATAATGTATGAACATTGTGGTCAAAGGATCTGAGCCCGGCTGAGGGGGGATCCGAGGTGAATAGCAAATCACCTAAGAACTTGAGTACTTGTTCCTCTGAAGTCTGAAGAGGAAAATAATGAATTGTTTGTTTGTCGCATCAAGCGATCTGAGAAAAGAGACTTTGAAAGGCAAAGAGACTTGGGCACGGAAGGCCCGGATGCTAATGATTGAACTGTATCCTCGTGCTAGAGAAGCCAGAGACTATGGTAAGATCGACTGTAACGCCTTGTCTCCTGCTGAAAACATGGGGAAGGGAAGCCAATGGTCGGAACATCCCGACATATAATTTTGTGAACACTTCTTTCTTTTTTGTAACATTGTTTCCCACGCTATTTGTATTTAGAGGTAAGAATTGGCAATAGGCTTATTAGTATAGGCCCTTTTATTTTGACAAGACACCACAAGGACTGCGTTGTTATTATTTGATGGTCGTAGCTTGCTCCCATCTGTAGATTTAGGATTAGGTAGGCGTTTTTCAAACCCTTTTTGAAATTCAATAAACACCCTTAAACTGTGATCACTTGTGTCTGTCTTACTGTTGATACCATGCCTTCCTTAGAGCACCCACACACCGGGGTGATTTGGGGGTACCCGACTTCCGCCTATACCACCTAGCAGCCCAAGTCTGAAAATCAGAGCAAGGTGTGGACGAGGATGGATAGAGGAGTAGTGAGGATGCCCCTGGAGGTAGTGCTTTGGTGCCCGAAGTCGGATAGGCCCAGGAATATTTACTTAAGCAGGATCACGGCGGTGGTGGGAGAGGTGTGGGACTCCCTAGCTCAGGGGGCGGGTTTGACAAACTTTCTGTCTCCTTTAACACCACTATTTCGAATTCCTCAATTTAGGCCAGGACAAGAGTTGGGGGTCTTTGCAAGGGGGGAGGCAGTGAGGTGCCCCAAGTTGAGGGACATGGTGATGGGATGAGACATTCAGATTTATTTACAATGTAAACAGGACTTCAGGCTTGGGGAGTGGGAGAGATGTAGGTATTTGCAGTTGAGGCATTGGCTTAGTAATCCGGAGGTCTTGCAGGTGGCAACTAGGGGGCTTACCCCTTACGAAAAATATGTGATGAGCAATTCTGGGGGCACACGCATGATATCGGCTCTTTATGAGATATTCTCGGACCCCTCAACGGCACCAGATTGGCCGTACATGAAAAGGTGGGAGGCCACCCTAGGACATGCAGTAGAAGAGAGTCAGTGGGTCCGCCTATGGAGGAACATACCCAAGCTTACTAGGGCACTGCAGGTTAGGGGAATGTGGATTAAGGTTATGGTGCAGTGGCATCTTACCCCCGAAAAGCTGCATAAATGTTACCTGGCAGTCTCAGATAGGTGCTGGAGATGGGTTGACGAGTTTGGGACCTGGCAGCACATCCGGTGGACATGTAGGAGTTTACAGCCTTTTTGGGAATCGGTTAAAGCAGGAATGTCAGGGATCTTTGGGTTACAGGTTTGCTGCGATCTTGGGGAGGTCATGTTTGGGAGATATCCTTGAGAGCTTACTGTCTTAGGTCCAGAGGAAAGCGTACATGATCCCTAGCTACAAAAAAAAAGTTATCCATGGATCGAAGAGCCTTTGTTCCAGAGGACAGTTACCTTTTTTTTGTTTTTTTTTTTGTTATTAATTTCAACAAACAAAACAACCAAAAGAAACCAGAGAGTGAACAACAATTATAGCTTTCAATTATCCTGTGCAGTTTCATGATATGTCCACTGCCTCCCCGTTACCCCCTCGCCTATCTCGAGCCTACCCCACAACCCCACCTTCCACCACTCTATCTGGGAGCACCCCTCCCTCTGCTCCCCCTGAGGAATCAACGTCTTCTAGGCAAGTCTGGGCAGACCTAGATAGTATAGCTACTAAGTGCCTCCAGGCTATCAGTGCCTTCGCTTCCTCCTTCACTCCACACCACCGTTTACGCATCTGCCCATTTCTGAAGGTCGTGCCACCAAAATTCTACTTTTGGTCTACTACTTGCTTTCCAGCCCATGGCGATTCTGCGTTTGGCAAGTATATAAACCAGGTCTTTGAGTTTACTCACATGTTTCAACTTACATGGCCTAGGGAACCCCCCCCCCCCCACCGTGCACACCCACAAAGATTTCACCTCCAGATGAATCCCCTTCTCATTCAAAAGGTGGGCCACCTCCCCCCAGAATCTCCTTATTTCCGGGCATGCCCAGAACATATGTACCATTCCCGCGTTCACCTCCCCACATTTAGGACATATGCTCTATGGGTAACATATAACTGTATTTGTTGCAACCTTGCATTCCTAGACACTTTTTTATGGTATCCCTGTACCCTCATCCACAACCCATCACTCATAGATTCCCCGGCTTCCTCTTCCTAATCCTGTCTCAACTGGAGCACTTTGTTTCCCACCTTTGACATCAGCAATTCGTAAATTCGGGAGACCTCATGGCCTCCGTCTGATATATCATAAAATGTTTCCATGTCAGTGTCGGGCTGACCCTCCAGCACTATTTCTGACCAAGTGTCTTTTATCTTCCACACCAACCAAGTATAAGTGATATACTGACCCCGGTGTAAACCGGTGTCTTCCACCAGTGTGTCAAACTCCACTGCCTTCCCATCTTGCCACACATCCCCCAGCGTTGCTATACAAATCGGTTCCCAATACTACCAGACTATCTTCCTCAATTGCTCATCCACTCCATTCAGTGCCACTAGCAGCATCTGTGGGGAACACGGTATCGGGTACTCCATGACCCGGCAAGCCCTTCGCCAAATCTTCCATCCTAAATCTAACATTCTTGTCCCCCCATCTTGCTGTGGTTTCAGCAACCATATCCATTCTTTTAGGAAAAACAGGACACATTCAGCCCTCAACAATCTGGACCCTGATGTGGAGTCCTCTGATAACCACCCCGCCACATACTGTAGTTGGCTGGCCAGATAGTAAATCTCACAATTGGGCAATTTAATCCCCCCCTGGCCATACATGTTTTGCAGTTTCCATAGTGATATTCTGTTCTTAGTATTGTGCCATATGAACCCCCTACATACACCCTGGAGTTTAACAAAAAATCGCTTGGGTACCATATATGGTATATTTGCAAAGTAGTGCAACAGCCGAGGCAGCACCACCATCTTTAACAGTGCTACTCTCCTCATCATGGTCAGAGGGAGCTTGGCCCAAAACCTCATGCTGTTTTCAATGTTAGCCACCGCCTTCTCTGTGTTTTGTTTGTATTCAACCTCGACAGAATGGTATACATTAATCCCCAGGTATCTAAAGGTCTCTGTCTCCCATTGTATTTGTAATACCGGCAGTTCCTCTCGTGTTATCCCTTTATATCTACCCAGGGGAAATATACATGATTTCTTGGGGTTCACTATTATGCCAGACAGCACCGCATATCGCCCCATTACTTCCAGAATACATTGTAGGTTCTCCTCAGGATATCTCAAATACAACAGCATATCATCAGCATACATTGATATCGGGCGTTACCCTCCTTTCGTGCTGATCCCCCCCCTCTCCATATTGTTGCCTCAAATATATCGCCTGGGGTTCCAATGCTAAAATAAACAGCATCGGGGACCACGGGCATCCCTGTCAAGTACCCCTACTGAGTTGCCATCGATCTGAGATGGTCGCTCCCATCCTAACTCGAGCTGGTGGTGTACTGTACAGCAGTTGGACCCACCTCAAGTTCGTAGGCCCAACCCCATATTCCTTCAAGGCCGCCATCAACCAAGGCCATTTGACAGAGTCTAAGGCCTTCACTGCATCTAATGAAATGATTGCAACCTCCTGGGGGTCCTTTTCCGTTTGTTCTATAACATGATGGAGCCTTCTAAGATTGTCGGATATGCTTCAGCACGGAACATACCCGGTCTGATCAGGATGTATATGTTTATTAATGACCGGTCTCCACCTATTCGCCAGCACTGCCGTAAGTATCTTGCTATCTTGATTAAGCATGGATAGCGGTCTATATGACCCGCAGTCCATGCATGGTTTATTAGGCTTAAGAAGCGGGATGATAATTGCTTCCCTCAGAGATTCCGGCAGCGCCACCCTGTCCAACGCCTATTTTAACATTGCTAGTAGCGGGGGAGTAACTCCGCCTTGTATGTTTTGTAGAACTCGCTAGGGAGTCCATCCGCCCTTGCAGCTTTACTAGTAGGTAAAAGCTTAATCACTGCTTCTAATTCCTCTAATGTAATTGGGACCTCTAAGTTCTCCCTTTTCACTGCCCCTAGTTTGGGAAGGCCGATGTCCTTCAATGTTTCTGTCATGATGCCTACCCCCGGAGCACCAGGCCAGGCCCAGCAACCCCGGGAGCAGGCATCATGCCCCCGGGTAAAAGCCCAGCGGCCCCTTATAGGGGCTCTTTGGACTCTGTCCTGGCGCCGGGCTCATGTTGGACATAAGTCCTGGCGCCATAGGCGCCAGGCTCATAAAGGAAGGTGTTTTGTGCACTTACCTGATGCAGACCATGCTGCAAGATTCAGGCCTCCCTGAGACCTGAAAGGGACTATTTTTTCATTGGGACTATTTTGCCACTCGGGCGTGGCCAGGGAAGGATACTTACCTGGAACTACTTTGGGGGCTATTTAAGCCACGCCCAGACAGTAGCTCACGCTTCGCGTTGTTCTGCATCCAAGCAGCTGAACGCTTACCATGTCTGCTCCTGCATCTGGTCTCCAGCCACGCCCGCCTTGATCCTGGAACACCTGTAAGGAAAGAAGAGAAGAGAAAGGTGAAAACCAAGAATTTTATCAAACTCCTTACCTGCATCCGGAACCTTCACGCCAGCATTCCTGAGAAAAGACTTTCATTTAAAAGCACTGCGTTGCTCTCTGCAGCGCCGCGCTTCACTCACCTGTCCTTGGGAGTTCTTCTGGCTCCACCGCGACTGTCTGCACCGGTCGCCACATCTCTGCGCCTAGGGGAGAGAAGAAGAGACAAAAGGTGAGCAGAAGGAACATATGAGGAAAGCCTAATTTTCCGCCATAACACTTACCGGTCTTCTGTTGGTGGACCATTCCTCATTCCGGGTCGGCGCTGCTTCGTTGGCAGGTACCGCACCCCGGCCCCTATGGGGAAAGGACAAAAGACATTACTGGAGGAATATAAAGACATTAAGAGGGATCGCCCCCATCGCTAACTCACCTGAGTTTACCATCTGCAATTCAATCCCTCAACGCATCGCCTTCATTCTGCACCTGAAATAAAGGACAGATCACAGGTTAGGAAGGCAACAGAAAAGGAGGCTCAACACTTGAACTTTTGCAATCTTCATACTTACGGCGTTCCGCTCGGAAAAGTCAAGTGGATTTTGCCAGCGCCATTCTGAAAACCAGTGAAGTAACTGGACAAACACGCGCCCCTGCACCAGAAGCAGGATGGAGAGTTCATCCTTTCAAACCATAAGGTGAGCTTCAACCGGGGATTTCGGAGGAAGTTAGAGAAGAACGAAGGGGGGAAGGGGGGAGCAAGCACACTATTCTGCAGACTGTTAATCCCCTTTCTCATCTGCAGAAGGATATTCCTACGGGCCAGACGAGCAAGATTTGAGGGTCCTGTTCAGTCGGTGTTCCGAGTTCTGCGCATCACGCTCGAAGAGGCCACAGCAACCCAGACTAGACCAGCGCCTCCGTGGGAGTCAGGTGAGCGTTACAGTTTCCAGCACATCAATCTCTTCTCCCTCGTCAACATCCGTATACAATCGCTGATAAAACTCTAAAAAGCCTTTGTTCACTCCTTCCTGGGTATCTAATATTTGTCAGTTCATCCCCCATACTGCTCTAATTGTTTTTCTGGGTGTCTCAGTCTTATACAACTAGGCTAACAGCCTGCCCGGCTTATCTCCCCCCGTGTGCTTCCTTTCCACGTATTTTTTTATAGTTCAGGTTGCATAATCTCTCCCAGTACTCCCTGCAATCTTGTTGTAATTGTCATATGGTTCCAGCGTCCTCAGGGGAATACCCACCCTTACACATTGTCTCTAGTTTTTTTTTTTTCTGCTTCGTGTAACTCATGCGTTATTCCACCTTGTAGGGCTTTGGATTTAGATATTGCTGCTCCCCTCACCACCACCTTAAATGCCTCCCATAATGTGCCAGCCGATTCTACGCTCCCGGTGTTATGTTCAAAGTGTTCCACTATTTCTTTCTTCAGGTCCTCCCTGAACACTGTATCTTTCAAAGCTTCGGCCCTAAGTCTCCATGTCGGGATCCGTGCTCTGGGTGTCGAGTATTGCCATGTTTCAATCAGTGGCGAGTGGTCTGAGAGGACTCTCGCTTTGTGTTCTAGGTACTAGGTCCCCCGTCAACTCTGGTGCAGCAAATATGTAGTCTTACCGCGTGTGCAGGTTTTGTGGGGCCGAGTAGTGAGAATATTGCCTATCCTGTGGGTGGTGCATCTTCCATACGTCCACTACACAAAAATCACTCAATAGGGTCCTCAGGGCTTTAGCTGCTGGGGTAGGCTTCTCCATCTTCTCATCTGATCTATCAACCCTGGGATCTAACGTGCAATTAAAGTCCCCTCCCCATATAACTGCTCTCCCAGTGTATGGGCTGATCTTGCTGTATAGCGTTCTGAAATAGCCAGTAGCATCTTGGTTCAGGGCATATGTGTTGATAATACTCAGCTCTCTATTTTCCACTAATCCTCTTATTAGCACCATCCTTTCATCTGGCTCTATAGTAGACTGTAACAGCTTAAAGGGGACATGCAGTGCTATTCACGTAATAACCCCTCTGGCATATGCTGAATATGTTGCTCCTATGGTGGTCCCTCTCTATTTCCTCCCTACCACTTCCTGTTTTTCTTTTGTCAGGCGAGTTTCCTGTAGTAAAGCAATGTCAATTCTCTGTCTCTTCAAATACATCATGACCTTATTCCTCTTCACATAATTTCTCAGCCCCCTAACATTCCAGGCCGCTATTTTGAGGTCCCCCATCTTATCCATACCCTGTTCCGCCCTTGTCCTCCCTTGTCTTCCGCCCCATGCGCAGTGGTGTGTAGGTGCAAGCTCGCTCCCCAACTTTTAACACCCCTTCAAACTCCTCAACTCCCTCCCCACCCCCCGCCCTACCCATCCCCAACTGATGCCCAGCTTCATCCCTGGATCTCAGGCTACCCCGCATCTACTCCTTCTTTGGAACACAGCGGAGGATACCACCCTACTGGTATCCCAACTATGAAACTTCCTCTTGGGGTTAGGAACGCGTTCTTTCTAAGTCTCCCGCATTAACGCCACAGTATGTTATGCCCAAGCCCTACTATACACATGTCCCTTATTACTTTATCCATTTTAGCCTAGGGGCTCCTATCATGAGAATAATTGTAGTATCATCCACCTACTCTATACAGAGACAATGGGCCCTTTAGGATTGTGCACTACCCCTCGTCTTTATCAGTGTTGTGGCTATTAACCGGAACCATCCGCATCTGATTATGGTACAGTACAAGAGTAAAGCAGGGTCACTTATCCTGTCCGCTCTGAGTTTGGCCCTCCGCACCCTCCGGGCAACCCACTGTGTCCAGCCAGTTTGCCGCCGCCTCAGGGTCTCAAAGAAAAACGCCTTGTTCTTATGTAGGACTTTCAATTTTGCTGGATACAGCAGCATGTATTTGAAGCCACATTCCCACAGCCGCCTCTTCACCGTCACATAGTGTAGCTTTTCTCTCTGTACCCACAGGGAGTAGTCTGGGTTCGCTGTGACCATGGCTGACGCTCTAGTTATCGTCCCACCTTTGCGGAAGTGTTCCAGAATCTTCTCCCTGTCTTTGTAATTCAGGATCTTGGCGATGATCGCTTGAGGAAGAGCCCCCGACTGGGGTCTCCTAGCTTGGGCTCTGTGTGCCCTTTCCACAGTAAACCCTTGGGTGAGTACTCCTGCACCTATCTCTTGTATCATCATGTTCTCCACATAATTTGTCAGGTCTGTACCTTCTTCTCCATCAGGTAGTCCAACCACACGTATGTTGTTGTCGTGCCCGTCCTTCTGCTTCCTCAGCCCGGCTTTCCAGATTGTGCACCTGTTGTTGCAATGTATGCACCTCCTTAGCGTTGGCCGTGCTGGTGTCGGTGTTGCTCTTCACTCTGCTTTCCATTCCATTCATGCGTTCCAGCACTCTTACGTCCTGTCTCAGGAGGTTGACGTCCATGCTAACTGCATTGATTTTAAATTCCAGTGAGGTTTTCATCTCCGCCATGGCTGCGGTGAGCCTGTTCTCCCACGAGGATTTCAGGTCTGCTATAGCTCCCAGGATCTTTTGGTCGCTACGCGATGGAGTGGCTAATCCACGTGTATACCCCCAAGCATGCTTGGGAGCGTCTGGTGACTGGGCCGGCTTAGCGAAGATATCCATCGTGGGTTGGTTCCCTTTACCTTTGCTAATCTTGGACATCATCCCTACTTGTGTTGTGGGTGGTGCATCCGCTCCGGAGAGTCTCGTAATCAACAGCCGAGGCGGCCACTGGTACCCTTTGTCCTGCGCGAGTATTGTGTTTTCTGCAGCACCTTGCTCTTCGTAGCACCAGTTTCCTGTACGTGGTCAGGTGCGTTGTCCGCTCTTCCATTCCCTTGCCGTATGTAGCCAGAGCCACTGTGGGTCAATGGAGCACTGTCTCCTTCGTTATTCTTTTGCAGCCACCTTCCACCTCCCTCAACCACGGGGCTCCTCCACAGGGTCCTTTCTGTCCAGACTGTGGTCTTGCCGTCTGGGCATGTATATCTGGTAGGTCCCGGAGTGATCCTAGTGGGAGACCTGTCAATCCGACTGTAAAACTGCTGCAGATTGCGTTCTGGATCCCATTCCTGTGTTGTTGGCACTGGAGCTTTTGTTAGACCGCTGATGGGCTGGCAGTTTTCAAGATATTGCCTAAGCAGCCGGCTCTGGATCCGCACCTCTTGGACTAGTGTTTGCTGGGCAGAGCCCACTAACAATGTTTCCAACCTTATCCACCTATAAGGCTCTTACTTGCTGCTTTGCTGTTGGTTATTCCTTTACTGCTCACCAGCCACCTATCGGAGCAACTTTCGTTATGGCACAGCTATGCGGGCGGTGACCTGCTCCAGCAGTCAGTATCTCGGCTGTGGGTGGGATAAATGAACAAAGGGTTTCAGGACCTCCAGTACCTGATATCCACGTATGCACCACAGTGCGGCAATTCTGTGCTTCTGTTTTCGGTCGGGCAAACACTGTGGAAAGGGCACACAGAGCCGAAAAAAGGAGGGGGCGAGCCGTCTCCCAATGCTGCTTCGGCCTGTCATCCGCAGCTCGCCTCCCGATTACGACAGTATGCGTGCCCCGTTAGGACTGCTCGTACAGTCATAACCTCGCTTCCGCGGCTGTCACGCCCTATATTTATATCTTTGTGTCCATTGTTGGTGAGCGTTTTGTGTGCATTCCCAGGGTTCTACACATCCCATCCGGGGGTCTTCGTCCCACAGCGTACCTCACCAAGTCTGTGAGCGCTGCTCCGTTGTCCTGTGATCGGCTTCTATATGTGAGGCTCTGGCACTGTTCACAGAATGCTTGCAACCGTGTTACTGACCCAATGTTCGATCACCGCCTTGCTAGTGACTCGTGCAGGAGGCACCCTCTGATCTCAGCGGATAAAGCTACAACCCGCTTTCCATGGCCTGCATGTCATTCCGAGGGCTCCTCTCGGCTCCCTGCGTTGTCCCGCTCTGGATCCGCAGAAGCTCAGCCTGCATACGCTGATCTCTTATGCAGGCGCCAGTGCCTTACTGTTTCTCAATGTCGGTTCTCCACTACGTGACGTTATCGGCATCTGCGAAGGCAGTGATCGTGTTAATGACGCACTCGTCCTTTACTCTTTCCTTTGTCCGAAATGGGTCACCATTTTGTTTTCCGTTCCGGCAAGCCACGGGATATTCTTCCGTCTGTAACTTCTGGGTGACAGCCCCGGTCTTCATTAAACCACACTGCATGTGTGCAGTGGACCTTCATACGCCTCCTCCTTCATTTCCATGTCCCGTTGCACCATTTCTTGAGTAGAGCTTGTATGCAATATCAGGATCAACGGGATCGCTCCTTAAAAACACGTCCTATAGCATGGCTATGTAGCCATGCCCCCCCAGGGTGGTTACCTTCCCCTGGATTCTGTCTCAATACCAAATGATTCTCTAAGGTCAAAATGCCTTGGTTTCAGAGGGTGCTCTCCATCCCATGGATTTTTCCTCTCCAAGACAGATGGTTCTTGGTTTAACAGTTCTTGGCCCACATCAATACTGTTATTTACAAAGCTGCTTAGTCTTGCAGTTTCACTTCTTTCAAAAGTTCCTTTAGCAAACACAGTTCTATATCTTTCATTGCGACTTTCTGTTGATTTACTCCCCTGCCAGGGCTTCTTGTATTCACACGTTGTTCCACTTTTACTGACACAATTGTGCATACCCCTTCTGGTATACCAGATCTCCTTGATACATTATTCGGTTTGGGTTCCCCACATATCTGCATTCCATATGGATGGGGTCCTTCCTTGCAATATGCTTTCTTGGTTTTCAATCAGTCTTTTTACTTTCTCTGTTTCTATGGCTTTTAATTATTATATTTGATAGTTGCCATGGTCGCCTAAACACTGCAGGCTCCCCACTATGCCTGGGTCAACTCACCAGCTCTGGTTGGTGTTTTTCGGTTCTGTTCATGCTTATGCAGCAATGGTCTACCTCCTGCTTTCCACTCAGGACTGCTCTTCCTGTGTCTCCCGCAGGCCTACTTCCTTCCAGGTCTCGGTAGGTGAATCTCTGCTTTCTTCGGTTGCCGAATGCCCAGGAGTCCTACGCTGGCTGCAGGCATGTCTTACGATGTGTCCTTCCCTCACAGTGTTTCTCTGCTTCCTCGCTGGCGGGTGCTCGTCTCCGCCACGCCGGTTTGTGCTTCCAAACTCTACACGCCTCGCAGAGAGGTGTGACGACTTTTCCCAAACAGCACCCTCTGAGAGGACCAGCCCTCTCACGCCAGCAAAGTCCTTCTGACTTCTGCCCATAAACTCCAATGGACTTCACCCCAGTTGGGCAAAGAAACAGATTTTCCCTAGTTTCCCCCTCGGTGAGGGAGACTGCAATCTCTTCTGGGCTGTGCCACTCTGCTGATGCACAGGGGTTCCCCTTCTTTCTGGAGGGGCTAGACTGGCCTTGTTGACACCTACAGTGCTTTCCAGCTCCCCAGAGGTAGTTTGGATGTAAGGGTTTCCCCTTGCTTCTTTTGGAACATTATTATAAAGCCCTTCTCTCTCCAGCACAGGATTCCTGCAGCCAGATCTTCCAGGGAGGATCTCTCCCTCACTTCTGGAGTCTTTCCTCCTTTTTGGTTTTGGCGCTTTGGTGGCGTAAGGCACCGAATCACTAAAACATAGTTAATGTTAAAGGTATTTATATAACACACCGTCACCAACAGAGTTGGCCTCCAGGCGCTCAGGCGGATCTGTAAACAAAGAGGTGGGGCTGGGTTAGTGGGTGAAGAGGGTGTAGAAAAGTGAGAAAGTGGTGCTCTGTTGGCAGCTTCAGTTCAGTTTTCACTGTGCGCTGAGCTTGGGTGTGAATATAGGATCGAAGCAAGTCCTCGTGTGCTGTTGTTGTGATTTATGTGTTGATTGTTGTTGCAGTGTGGTGAAGTGCATGCGGTTTGCTGTGAGAGAAGTGGTTGTGTGGGTTTTTGTGTGCGTTAAGTATGCAGAAATTTGAGGTTTTTAGTTAGTCGGTTATATGTCTCTTAATCCTTGTTGTTTTGTTTAATGTATCCGGTTGTCATACTGGGTAGGTAAATTCTTTCTCTTTCTTTCCTGACTGTCTAGTTTCTAGGGCAATGGCGCGGCTGGTTCCTAGCTAAGTTATTTGAGCTTAGTACACACGGCTGCGCGAGTATTATTATTCCCTAGTTCAATAGTGGTATTATATTATCATTCCCCGTTTCTTCCCATCTATTTACTGTTGGTGGTCCATTGCGTAGGTATATTCTTTCTCTCCCCTTTCCTGACTCTCCAGTTTCTAGGGCAATGGGGAGGCTGGTCCCCAGCTAAGTTATTTGAGCTTAGTACACCCGGTTGGGCGAGCATTATCCCTACTTAGGTACTGGTGTTATATTATCATTCGCCCGCTCCTTCCTATATATTTGCTGTCGGTGGTCCATTGCTGCCTGTGATTACAATGTGGGCCAAGGTGTTATTGCTAGGTCATACCTTGCCTTCCTTCCCAATTGATCTGTGGATTTTCTTTGGTCTGGTTAATTGGTGGTCTATCTTTCAATTGATAAGGGGATATGTTGTAGATCGGTATATCCTTACTTCTATCAAGGGTTGAAGGCTTAAGGGATAGGGGATAGGTTCCTCTCTCAGCCTAGTTTCGCTGTGTATGCCCCTATGGGCATTCATTCTAGTTATGGGGTGAAGAGCCAGGATTTAAGGAGTTTCCTGAATTGTAGGTGATCTCTTGTGTTCCGTATGTTCTTTGGTAGTTCGTTCCAGGTTTTTGATGCAAGGTGAGAGAAAGAGGATCCTCAGAGTTTTCTTTTGATGTATGATTTGGGTTCCAAACGGATGTCGCTGCTGGATCTGAATGGCCTTGTGGTGTGGTGTTAAGGAGAATTCTCAAAATGTGCTAATTCCTCTCTACCTTAGAGACCCCCAGCTCTTTTCTGGACTTTGGGACATTGAACCTTTTAAATCTGTTTGTTTTCTGTGTTTATTTCTTTTGGTTATGGAGCTTTAGACAACTTCATAGACATCATATTTTCATGTCTGTTACACAGCACCCTCAGTGAAGTGACACAGGATGTCTTTTAGACTCCCCAAAGGTTTAAATACCTTCTCTGGGATGAACTACTGTTTCCCAGAGAATGTGAAATTGACTTTACTAGTATTTTCCAAATTCATAGACCCAGCACACACCATCTTACAATGGAGTCCTGGAGGGGTTACCTAGTATCCCCTGTGTCTAAACACTCATGTAGCAGTCAAATGCTACCCTTTCCTATTGAAAAGGCTGGTGGCAGTGGTTTTACAACAAACTACCATGATTTTTCCCGACCGCGAACAGTGGTAGCTAAAAATCACGGCAGCCATGTTTTTCTAGATGGCGCCTTAAGCCCCTTTGTTTAAACAGGTCCCGGTCTTCTTTTTTCGCCATTTCTTTTTGGAAAGGTCCTTCTAGTGTTTGTCTCTGCGCGCCAAACCGAGTTTGGTCCCTTAGTTCATGTGCCTTTTTGGCGGGCTTCAGGACTGAAGACCGCCCTTGGCGCCTGATTGTCTGGGGTGGGCAGGAAGTGAGGGAGGTGCCCGAAACTCCCTGTGCTTAGTCTCCTTGGAGACCCAAATGCACTCTGGCGTGATTGGCTGGCTGACTGTCCGGCAAGGACAGCCACCCTGTTGGGTGAGTGACAGCTAGGCTGGATTGAAAGGGAGAAAACTGTTTAAAAGGCAAGTCTACAGGACTGGAAGGCAGAGTTGACCACTGGAACGAAGGAACTGAAGACGAGCTGGAAGAGGACCGCTGCTGCAACCACTGGACTGTTGGTTTGCTCGGTGAAGCCCTGCTGCAGATCTGAATTGCCAAACTCCATTCAACAGAGAAGCTCCTTCAAGGACGGCTTCTTCCTTTGAGTTGGTGGGACCAATCAACTTATAAGACACCTGGATACCATTCTCAAGGCTGGTTAGGTTTAACCATGGAGAGGGACACCAGTTTGTGTTCTTGAATCTACAGCTACTGGAACTGAAGTGACTCCATTTTGTTTGCTTTCTTCAACGATCCCGTGCAGTGCAGGAGTCCCCCGACATACTCCCTCTTGTCCCCACTACTGAGGCTCAGGAACAGCGAGATATGCAGGAACCGCCAGGAACCACGACTTCAGCAACATTTGTTTTCTTCAAAAAAAAGGTACTGTGCCAACCCGATTGAGAGAATGCCACTCTCGCGGAGAAGGTTTGTGAAACTTTCCCAACTTGCAGGCCTAATCAGCCTTTGATCCCACAAATGATTATTTTTCGCCTAAACTACTTCTAAGAACTTTTAAGAAAACTTTACTGTTTGATACCAGAACTGCTCTTTCCTATCCAAAACACTAGCCCATTGACTTTGGCCTGGCCTATTGACTTGAATTGAACTATTCTGGTGAACTGAAACTATTTGCACTGCCTAGAAAGTATATATAATCTATTCTACTTACTTTTGTCCTTTTTGCTCACTGCTAAGTAACTGAACTGCCATTTGGCTCCTTTTTCAAGAGAGCGCAAACTGTCTCAAACACTTAGAGTTTTGTATTGAAGTGTATTGGTCTGTAATATTAAGTTGTCTTCTTCTAGTGAAATGTTTTATAGATGATTGTGTAAATAAGTTAAGAAGTGTTTTACCAAGAAACCTTGAGTATAAGTGTCTACTTGAATCACTGTGATTGAAAGTCCTTTGTGTAACTACTTGTACTGCTCACGTTCGCTCTTGAGATAAGCCTGGCTGCTCAGCTCGCTACCAACAAACTGTGTGGTACAGACTTATACCAAAGGTTGATCTTGCTTACACCTTTAGTCCTAATTGTGTGTGGGGGTCCCAGAGGGTACTGCATGCAATTCTGCCTAACAGATGTACGTTTATTTTTCTTCTAAGGAACTCTGCACCTTGGTTGTGGATTGCTCTGTGCGTTATGCACATTGATTTGAATTTGATCCGCTGTTTGATGGGTAGCTAGTGTAGCGTTTTCAGCGCTGGTGTGATGTGTTCTCTTCGAGGTGGTTTAAGGAGTAGTCTGGCTGCCGCATTTTGTATGTGTTGGAGTTTATTTAGGAGTCGTTCAGGCAGGCCTAGATATAAGCTATTGGTGTAGTCTAGTCCGGACATGAGGAGAGAGATGACAGTGGTCGTTTTGTTGGTGAATCAGAGGAATAGTAGGATCCTTTTTGCTGCTTTCAGGAGAAAGAAGCATTTCTTGATTAAGGCGTTAACTTGTGGCTCTAGAGTGAGTTTGTGGTCCATCAGGACTCCCAGGTTTTTTACAATCGATGATGGGGCTGGAACACCAAGTTCTGTAGGCCATGGGATGTAGAGGTTGTCTTCTCAGTTTTTTGTGATGATCATTATTTCTGTTTTTCCTGGGTTGAGTTTGACGTTGTTTGAGTTCATCCAGTTGTATATTTCATGAAGGCAGTTCTCTAGTGTTGCGTTTTCTTCTTGTGAGTCTTGTATTTTATAGACTATTTGTGTGTCGTCAGCGTAGTTGTAACAGGTGATGCCATTTCTTTCGATGATTTTAATTAGTTGAGACAGGTAGATGTGGAATAGTAGTGGCAAGAAGTATGATCCTTGTCGAACTCTGCATGACGATTCTCTTGGGCTTGATTTGAAAGGTTTCATCCATATTGTTTCTGTTCTGTTTGTTAGGAAGGATTTGATCTATATTAAGGCATTGTCTGTGATTCCAAATTCTTCCAGTCCCATTATGAGGACGTTGTGGTTAACTGTTTTGAATGCTGTGGAGAGGTCTAAAAGTATCAGAGCAGTGCTGTTGTTTGAGTCTGGGTTTGCCTTTAGATTATCCTAGATTGAGCTAAGTGCTTTTTCTGCTCCTCTCTTCGGTCTGTAGCCTACTTGTGCCTGGTTTAATAGGCGGTGTTCTTCTATGAATTCTTCGGTTGTTCTATATATATGTGTTGCCAGGAGTTTAGCTGGGTTGGGGATGTTGGAGATGGGTCTGTAATTGGAGAGATCCTCTATGTTTCCTGCTGTATCCTTGAGGAGTGGTTTGATGTATGCTGATTGGAAGGATTGTGGCACTCTCCCTGTTGAGATCGATTGGTTGAGGATGCTCCTGTACTATTCCATTGGTGTTCCTTGTGAGAGGATTGCTTTGTAAATGCCAGGGGGGAAGGGATCCGCGAGGGAGCCTGTGCTTGCCCCATTTATCCATGAAACCAACATCCATAAGATCAGGTGGTTTTCACCAACACCCCTTTCGCCTTCTATAACTTTTGTCAAAATTTCACATATTTATTGACCCGAGTGACTCAATGTTACTCTGCCCCTCATCCCCCATTGCATTTTTGACCTTTAATTTGGTAAAAATGCAGCACTTCGGTGCACCCTCCCCGCTTCCTGGTGTGCCTGCCCCCTTTACCCCCACCACTCTATTGTTTGTCCCAATGTTACTTGCACCGAGGGGATCTAGTGACCTCGGTGCAGCCCGCAAGGCACTCTTAGTGCCTGCAGACCTAAGGTAAGTGCCCCCTGGCTCCTTTGCCCCCACATCCGCCATTGCATTTTTTCCTTTAATTTATTAAAAATGCAGCGATCCGGTGCACTTTAGCCCCCCTCCCCTCCCCACTTCCTGGTGTGCCTGGCCCCCTCCTCACTCTCCCCCACCACCCTATTTATTGGCCTGAGTGGCCCAATGTTACTTACATCGAGGGTCTAGTGCCCTCTGTGCGGTCCATGAGGCACTCTTAGTGCCTGCAGACCTTAGGTAACTGCCTCCTTGCTCCTGTGCCCTCTGATCCCCCATTACATGTTTTACCTTTAATTTGGTAAAAGAAATGCAGCACTCCGGTACGCATTAATCCCCCCTCCACTCCCTGCGGCCCAATGTTACTTGCACTGTGAGTCTAGTAGCCTCGGTGCGGCCCGCGAAGCACTCTTGTTTATTTACAGCACCAGAGGGAATTTGTGGTGATCATGTTGCTTGGAAACCAAGTAAGCTTAAACGCCCAAAACGAGGATACTCATTAGACACAGGCCAATAATAAAGAGGGTACAGACAATTATAAATGTAAACTGACTGACTGGAAGAATAATCAAATAATATATTAAAGGCAATTACCCATGAATAAAATATTTTTGCCTTTTACAGGCTGTGGGTGATCCATGCAACTTATATTAAGCGACGTGATAGAAAAACAAGTAAGATATGAAAGAGAAAGAGAGATGAAAATGCGTATGAAAAGAGTCAGAGAGAAACTCAGAGGTACACGAGAGAGGGGAAATTTGGCATTGAACGAATAGGAGCAGAGTGTTGGAAAAATAAAATCCTGGGAAGTTGCTGTCGGGAAGGTGGACTGGGAGAGAAAGATGGAGGCAATCGCAGCCTGACAAGAAGAGGGAAATGGAAGACACATTAGTCACCTGGTTGGAGTGCAAAAGAGAATGGGGTAAGGGCATATGCGTAAAGAGCAGTAAAATTAAGATTTGGAAGAGCGACAAGTTGCAGTGGTGAAAGCACTATATAAGTAAATAACACATCATACTAATGTGTAAATTGACACTATGCATTGCAGGTACTATAACTGAGGGGGACAGCCTTCAGGTGGCACAGTGGCTCAGGCTGATGGGAAATTAGAATGAGCACAAGAACTGACGATCATGCATTTTAGGACCAGTAACATACTTCTCTTGTGGTCTGAGACCAAGAAGATCATGCAGGGATGCAGTGAAGTGTAGGAGTTGACCGCTCTGACGAATGTAGTCGCTCAGGGAAAAAGCTGCTTTAGTCGATGATGACAAGAGAAGGGGCAGACAGAAAGTAATTTGTGTGGGTACAATGATGGATTACGGCTTAATATTCTGGCATTTCACCTTTTGGTTGTAATAGGTAGGCCCGCAGGATGATATACCGAAAGTCAGGATAGCTGCTGATAAGAAAATGGCAGTATAGTGGTCTAAAAGCATTGTCAAAAAGTCAAGAAATTCCATTCTGACTACCTAGCTCTATGTCATGTAAAATGGTTTTATTTCAAACAAGCGGAAGCAATATTTAGATGTCAACATTTTAGGTAAGTAGTGGCGATGTCTCGCATAAATGTGCACTACCATTGTGCTTTAGAAAGGGAAATACATAAATAAATAAAACAGTTTGTATGGTTCTTTCTACACTGCAGTTTCCCAATGCAACTTTGGTATAGTCTTGGCCTTTGCAAAGGGCTTCCAGAAATTATTATTCTGAGGATTCTGGTACTTGTATTTTTCACACTTGATTTTGCTGGCAGGTGACTGGAAACAACTCCCTCCAACTGTCACCAATTTTTAAACATTGTTCCCGGAGTCCCGGGCTCAAAAGGCAGCAGCAGCAGGGCCATCATGTCTTACAATGGAGAGCCACAACCATGGCTTTCCTCCTCCCCCCATCAAGGGGAAGATTTGTGCTATGGAGGGAGTTGTTTCGAGCCACCTGCAAGAAAAAGTACGAAAAATACAAGTACCAGAATCCTGAGAGACAATTAACTTGCCACACCTGAAAAGGAAATGAAGACACGCCTGAAAAAGCAAAGAAACACAGCCTCCCTGAAGATTGATGGAGTCATGAAAATGTGCGTTTGGAGGAGAAGCTAATGCAGAAAAACTTGACTGGCAACAGAGCGCCTGCCTTGTCACCAATTTTTAAACTTCCATCAAATGCATCATGTACATTATGTACATTATTAACTGGAATACACTATTAAAGAAGCTTTGCCAATGCCGACAATTTTGGCTTTTGCGTAGCGATGGGAAAGGCACTTGCCAGGCACATCCTTAGTGGTATTAACTGGCCATTGATGGTAGCAGGTGCAAAATGGTATATTGGCTCTGGCCAATAGGTTTTGGGGAAGGACTAGACTGCTGACAGCGGTTCTCAGTCATTTAACTTTTATTCGGTATTAACCCTCAAGCATAACAACATATACAAAGTACGGATTAATAAAAACAGTTAAAATACATACGGCAAGCGTAGGATGAAATTCATATAACCATAAAAATACAGGCTTTAAAAAATAAAATAGCAACAAACAATATGAAATACAATTAACAGTACCAGGAAAGGTTAAACTACAGCATCCCCCAATTATACAATGGCCCCAATTTTAATAACACCTTGTTTTAAAGCTTTGTTTCTCTGCAGCCATCCTCTAAAAATGTAATCTGCTGTTGCAAACATTACATTTAAAAGCAAGCACGGACTTAAAAACATCAAAGCAGGAACTGCATGGCAAATGCCAGAGTCTTTTAGTATTGGTCTCAAATACAACCATCTCAGACTTGAGGTTTTCCCACAGATTAACATAACTTGTAACAGAGTTTCTTTAAAGGATTCACATAATGTACACTTTGGAGTTTCATCGTCCCTCCAAGATAAAGTAAATAAAAGAGGCCACTGGCACTATGCCAAGTCTAAATGGCAAATATGAGGATCTCTCGAAGGACGGGGAGATTATATCTAAGTAAGCTTTAAATCCCCACTCTATTCTATGTTCTAAATACTCTTAGCCCAATTTTAGATTAGCAGCGTCAACAATCAGGTTCTCACAGGCTCTCAAATTCATACATGATTTTAAGCACTTAATTTCCTGAGGCATAAGACCCTGTGGGTTATTCCAAAGGTCAGTACTATCCAAATGAGAAAGGATTGTTTTCACATGGTTAAACCATTTTAAACTCTTGACCCCATTTAAACTCAAAATATGAGATGGCGCATCACAATATTTTTCAAGCACCTCGGTGTTGCAAACTCTAAGCCAGTATAAGACTGGCTTAAAGGTTATCTGGGATGCTACTGGTACACAATTGAGTTATAAATGGACCAAAGCAGAAGGAACGTTGGTAGGTAACGGCAACAGTTTTTTAAAAATGTGTTTTCACAAGAACTCATCCTACCAAAATGTGTGCAACCCCATAATTCAGCACCATACAATGAGGCTGGTAGAGCTTTGTTTGTGGTACACATCCAATACCGTGGAAATTGCCCCACTGCAGTGTTAGCAAAAAAAAGGCAAAGTGCCACCACTAAACCTCTCTAGTGTAATGACGGATTTAGCTGTCTATGCTCCACAGACTCCAGTTTCCTGGAAGCGCATCCCACAATAGTCTAAATGGGGTACTTGCTCAATGACGGAATCACACACACTCAGCACAAACGACTTGCTTTTGGCAAAAATAGGTTTAAAAACCATCACTTTGGATTTATCAGTATTCAAGTTTAAACACAAATACTTGAATGTATCCTGAAAAATAGACAATGCCTTTGGGGTATTTGTAAGTAAGACAACATCATCCACCTAGAATAGAGCAGATATTTGTCAGAAGCCATCCTAGGGGGGTCCTGGCACCCTTCCATCAGCACATCAATGATCCCCTGTACATAGATGATGAATAGAGGTGGTGCCAGGACACAACCCTGCCTAACACCCATATGAACATCAAAAGCTTGGGTCATCTCACCACCCGGGCCATAACGTACTCTTGCTTTATTAAATTAATAGAAAGAGGCAACAGGGGCATTACGAGCTAACAGGATCTGCCAAAAAATATCTCTAGAAACTGAGTCAAATGCAGTCCTTAAGTCTAAAAGAAATCACGTAAAGGTACATTTGTTTTTACACTGTATACTTCTGGATGAGCATAGAAAGTAAAAAACAGTGGTCAATTGTGCCCCGATTTGACCTAAACCCTGCCTGAATGTAACTGATTACATTTTCACAATCGGCCCGATCCTGCAGCTCATTAAGTATTAGTTTCCTAAAATGTTTGCCAGCACTGTAAGAAAAAAGAGACATTGGACGGTAGTTAGCTGGGAGGTGCTTACCTCCTTTTTTGTAAACTGGCAGGATTGTGGCCATTTGCCAGGATACAAGAATTTCACCACTGCTCAGAATTACATTAAAGGTTTTGCAGAGCACTAGAGCCCAAAGTTCCACCGCACCCTTAAATAAGTCCGCAGGAATTCGGTCTGGCCCGAGCTTTACTCGTTTTTTAGGGCGCTAAGAGCAGACACCACTTCACTAACAGAAAAACAAGGTTTGTACAGGATGAAAGGCTGTCAACTGCCAAGTATGGGACTGGGATACACTCAGCACCATATAGTCTGGAGAAATGACACCACCAAGCATTTTCACCAATGGTACAATGTCCCTGCCCCCGTTTAGCTCTTTGTCTGAAACCAGTTTCCAGAAAAGACAAACATCTCCCATTTGCAGAGCATTATATAGTAAGGGCCACTTCACTTTTGTAAACTCTCTTTTTTTAGAAGTAATTAGCCCTTTATATTTGGATCTTAAGGAGCGTAGTGTAAATGTATCTACCCCCAGTGGGGCTCTTACACAAAGTTCAATATTCCTTTTGGGCTCATCCCTATCATACCACTCAGACATAGCCTTGACTTGTTTCTTCATTTCTCTAGGGCAGACAGAGATAACAGGGATTAGATTTCTGTTTTACTCCTTATATTCTTCCAAAATGGTCATATCACTAGAATGCTCATCACCTATAATAGAAATGTTATCTAAAATGGATTCATAAATGTCGGGTTTGACAGCGTGGTTCAAGAGGTTGGTCCATTTAACTGATTTTCTTGCATGCGCATTTAACTCCAATGGTCCAATGGTTTAACTACAACTATTCTCTAGCACTACTTCTCTCCCTTGGATTACCTAAAACTTCAATCACTAGTGGATAGTGGTCACTTTCCAGCCTCTCACAGATCATAAAGCCCCCAACCCTTGCCCAATCTTTCCCTGAAATTAACAAATAATCTATCATTGCACTACTGTTATGGACATAGAAGGTTTTTTTGGTGGGTTGGTCCGTGACAAAACGCCTGTTACAAACCCTGAGATTCAAATAAAAAAGGATACAGGCTTGAAGGCAAGATCATGAATGGGACCTTATGCAGATTAAGCAGTTTGAGCGGCGAAATGTAACAGAGCCCAGAAGCTGAGTAATAGTTTAAATTGCTTTATGCCGCTGGTGTGTCTGAGCGGACTCAAGATAGCGCCGGCAAACTCGGAGGGTGTTGGCAGCTGTTTACCCGCTTGATCTGCCTCGCGTTCGGCTTCTCAGGGGATCAACGCTGAGGCCAGAAAAAGCCTTTATTGTGCTTGGACATCGGCACATCGATTGTCGGTAATCCGACGAGGAAAGGGGGGGAAATGAAACCGGAGGCAGATCGGAAGAACTGGAAGTAAGTGTGTGCAGCGGTAATCCCTCATAGAAACAACAAGTGGTTTTTAAAGCGCTTGCAAGGGATAATAGTCCTGCGCGGGAGTCACGCCGATCGGAGCCCGGTGCGAATGCTGTAAGCGGATGGCAATGGAATCGCAGATTTTAGCTACGAGTTAAATCTTGAGAAAGATTGCTGTGGCGCTTGAGCAAGAGGCTTTTGTATTGTTCCAGGACCTTGGGGAATACTACATGATTACTTGTATAAGGACTACAGAGACGTAGCTGTTGGTCCAGAAAGAAGACAAATGCTGGTTAATTCGAGATCTGCAAGAGGACCCGAATAGTAAAGTGATGAGCAGTACAGTGCTGTAGCCTTGGTGGGGAAGTTCTTCCTCTCTCGTTCTAAAGAATATAAAATCATGTGGACATTGGCATATGAAGTAACAACTTTCATTTGTTCATATTAATGCTATCTTAATTGGAAGAAAATTCTCCCCGGCTGTGCAAGATGTCTCAACAATCAAAACACAAAAGACTGCAAATATATCTACAATGTTGCTTTTTTTTTGACAAAGGAAGGAAAACATAGATGGCGAAATCTGTACCGCAATCTCCAGACCGCCCTACAAGTCATTTGGCCACCAAAGAAGACACAAATGAGCAAGGACATACAAACTCAAGTCAAGAGGAGACAACACTATCTCCTGACGTTCAATCAATTCAAATCTGATTTGAATGGATGCTGCTAAAATTCTTATTTAATATATAATCAGCAGATGTTATATTACACATGAAAATTGAACATAGGATATTCAACACAGTACATAAAACATACATAGGGCCTCATTCCGAGTACGGCGCTAACCAATGGCGCTATTAACGCCTTGGTTGACGCCGTACCCGGACCGGCAGCGCCTTGGTGGATGGCGGAATTACCGCCCCATTCCAAGGTTGGCGGGGCGGTAATTCCCCATTCACCAAGGCTCTTCCCCATTCCCAAATGAGCCCCCATAGGGCTCAATGGGAATGGGGAAGATGCAAATAACGGTGACCGTTCATTACGGTCACCGTTATTGGCTTGGAGGCCCCTTTGCGCCCTCGACTTTAACACCTGCTCAAAGCAGGCGTTAAGGGCGAGGGCGCAAAGGGAACTCGGAGTATGGCGGTAAGGGATTACTGCCACCGGTCTCGTTACCGGTGGCCGCTATCCCTTACCGCCATACTCGGAATGAGGCCCATAGTGTAGTACATGGATAACAGTGCCCAAATCAGCAATATTTGGGATTCAAATGATATGCAATTAAATTCTCTGTTTCCTACACAAGGATGACATGAGATCTGAATAGTGTAATTGACTGATCAAGTGAACATATATGTACAGAAATGAGGATTAAAAGACATCATCTGTGTTCCTACGTAATCAGATGGCCCAGCCACACAAAGGACGGTAGTCTGATCCTTTTTCTCCCGCAGACCAGCAGATCGACACGTTTGTAGACCGCTCCAGTGGTCTTCCAGAATGACACTCATTGTCACGACCACAGCCCCTGGTCCTGGCATTCGGGCCCTAAGGACCACATCGCAGTATTCCTGCGGGGCCCCAAGGGCCCAATCATGCTCCCAAAGACTCTCTTGGAGTCAGGCCTGGCGCTTTCGGCGCCAGGCTCATGTTATTGATAGAGAGGCCATGGCTCATGTTATTGATAGAGAGGCCATAATCTCCAATGGCAATAGCCCAACATGGATGCCTCCACAAGATTCAGTTCTAGAACTGAACCATGCGGTCTAGCTCTTTGGATGTGGTCAGGCCTGAAGACACCTGGGATACTTACAGACTATAAAAGAAACCCCCGAGCTGCAGAACACGCTTCGCGTTGATCTGCACTCACAGCGTGACGTTCACCGAGGTCTGATCTCTGCATTCAGGGCCTGCATCTGTGGAAAGAAGAAGCAGAACAGCATTATTCATCCTTACCTGCGAGAATCCAGCATCTGTTGTTCACCCCAGTGTCCTGCACCTCCGGCATCACGGCAGACGCTCCCTCTGGAATCAACCTGATGGAAGGAAAGGAAACGAAAGAAGACATTAGTAAGCGTTAGCATTTGCATCTAAACCATCATTCACAAAAACGCTTACCTGAGTGGAAGTCGCGGTTGGCTTATTCTCATTGTGGCCTTCCATCAATCTGCCGCAGACTTCCTCGACAGTGAATCCCGACATCTTCCTCTCATTGCTCTGCATCCTTTCGCCAGCCTTTATCCGGAGCATCACGGCGACCTGTGAAGAAGAACAACAGGTTAGCACATCATAAAAGCGCACATAGCGCCACGCTCTGCGCATCACCTGCCATCTCAGGCACAGCTCCAGCCTGCTCGGCGCCTCTGCCATTCCTCCCGCACCCAGGGAGATAACAGACATTAACAGGGGCAATAACAATTAAGGACAAATAAACAAAGCAAAAGACTTACCTGAAGAACTGAGTCGCAGCAGGACTGGACTCGCGGGCCCGCGCCAGTGAAGCAACTCGGCGGCGAAGTGCCCCAACCACAACGCACCCCTGCACAGAATTGCAGGACGAAGAGCGCACCATATCCAAATCCAAGGTGAGGAAGGCTCTACAGGGAATCTGGGTGTTCATGAGGGAGGTGGGCCCAGTGAGGAGGAGACTGTGGGCTAATCCAAACTCCTGTATTCCAGATCAGATCCTTGGCAGAGTGGGAACCCAGGAAAGAAGGATCCGTGTCAAAGGCAGTCCAACCAGATCGGGTGGCGTCCCTGTGGATACCAGGTGAGTGTTAGAGAACATGAAGCCTTCTAATCATAATCCACCCAGACGTCCAGTATGGAAACCTCGGACACTGACCAGTTAGCCCAGATGCTGGGGCAGTTACGCGCCGAAGTGGATTCAGCCAGACAAGAGACCAATACATTGCAGAGAGAACTAATAATGGCCAAGGAACGCACGGATGATCTAAGTAGACAACTCCTTCAGTTGCAGGCCGGACAAGCTCCATTGCCTGGGGCCATTCCATCTATACCAACACCACCAGTTAATCCGGTACAGATCACCCTTCCTGGAGCAGTTCCTTTAGCCCCTCCGGAGCGTTTCTCGGGGGACCCTAGGAAGTACGCAACTTTTATGAATCAGTATCGCCTACATTTCCTTTGCAGACCTGGGGCATTTCCTAATGACCAGTCATGAGTGGCCTTTGTACTGTCTTATCTGACTGGTAGTGCTGCAGATTGGTCTGTGCCTTTTGTTAGTCGGGATGACCCCCTGCTACATGATTTTGGGTGTTTCCAGCAGGAGATGGAAAAACTCTTTGCCCACCGTTCGCATGGGCAAGCTTTAGACAATGAACTTTTGTCCCTCCGTCAGGGAAACCAAGACCTATTGACTTATATAGCGACCTTCAATAGGTTAGTGGTCGAAGCGGAGTGGCCAGAGGACAAAAGGACCACGTTATTCCATCGGGGCTTAAGGGGGGAGCTAGAAGACGTTCTTGCCCAGGTAGTGGATCCACCCAAAGACTGTGCCGAGTTTATCAACCTGGTAGTGCAACTTGATTATAGGTTACAAGATCGAAGAGTAGATCGAAGCAGACCAGATGTGCGTCCCATGTTCAAGCGCTCCAAGGGCCATGTTCAGCGAGGAACGCATAGCTACTCGGAACCGATGCAACTAGGGGGGGCCGACCCCCTTTAACCAAAGTTGAAAGGGACAAGAGGAGAGAACAGCAGTTATGCTTGTACTGCGGAAAAGCAGGTAATTTTCTCAAAGAATGTCCAGTAAAACCACCAAGAAGGTCCGTAGGAGCCACGGATAAGGAGAAACTCAACTCCAGACCTCCCATTTTGCATTGCCTGTGATCCTGATCAGCCACCAACAGCCGTCAAGAATGCATTCAGTTGAGGCATACATTGACAGCGGAGCCGTGGGAAATTCCATGGACCGGGATCTTGAAGCAAAGATGGGGCTTCCACTCTGCCCTAAGTCAAACATAGAGACTGTAACCACCGTAGACGGTACCGAAATTGCCTCCGGCCCAGTATCTGAATGTACCACTGATTTAATCCTCTTGTGTCAAGACGGTCACCGGGAATCAATTGCTTTTGATCGCATCAAGGCACCCCAGTTCCGGTTGATCTTAGGAATGCCATGGCTGGTCGCACACAATCCACGAATCAACTGGCGCACAAGGGAATTGACCTTTCCCGAAGATTGTACACGCACCTGCTATTACAGCGGAAGGAAAACAACAAACACGGGCATGGCTGTCCAGGAAGGGGCGGCAAGTACCTTAGGTGTGGTTGGTATCCTACCAAGCCAATATCAGGACTTTCAAGACGTGTTTCGAAAGGAACAGGCTAATACCTTGCCTCCCCATAGACCCTACGATTGCCAGATTGACCTGATACCTGGTGCACAAATCCCTTGTGGTCGAATCTATGCGCTTACAGAACCGGAGAATCAACATCTGAAGTCCTACCTCAAACAATATCTTGCCAACGGTTTCATCCGCCCCTCGAACTCACCTGCAGCGTCTCCCCTGTTCTTCGTACCCAAGAAGGAAGGTGATTTGAGGACCTGTATTGACTATCGCGCACTGAATCAAGTCTCTGTTAAAAACCGCTATCCCTTACCCCTTATCCCGGAATTGTTAGACCAAGTCAAAGAAGCCCAAATCTACATGAAACTGGACCTTAGAGGGGCATATCATCTTGTTCGAATTAAAAAGGGGGACGAGTGGAAGACCGCGTTTCATACCAAATACGGTTTTTATGAATACCAAGTGATGCCCTTTGGCCTTTGCAATGCCCCGCAGCATTTCAGTATTTCATGAACGAAGTCTTAAGAGAACTGATTGACGCCTGTGCCCTCGTCTATGTAGATGATATCCTAGTATATTCAGCCTCCAAACAGGACCATGTCAAACATGTTCGTTCCGTTCTTACCAAGCTTCGTTACAGAGGTAGAGTTCCTTGGGTTTATCCTCACTCCAAAGGGAATTCGAATGGACGTGCACAAGGTAGATGCCATTCTAAATTGGCCAGCTCAAAATTCGTTCAAAGGAGTCCAGATCATGTTGGGCTTTGCAAACTTTTACCGCTGATTCATCCCCGGATTTTCCCAAATAGTACATCCAATCATGTCGTTATTGAGAAAGTGCAACAAGAAATTCCAGTGGACAGAAGAAACTGAAAAGGCATTTCATGAACTCAAGGCAGGATTCACTTCCGCTCCAATTCTGCGACACCCCCGTCCAGATCTTCCGTATGTGGTAGAGACGGATGCCTCTAGTATGGCTATGGGCGCAGTTCTGTCGCAAAGGGAACCACACACCGGCCAGTTATACCCGGTAGCCTTCTGGTCGCGTAAGTTTTCACCATCTGAGCTCAATTATGCCATCACAGACAAAGAGCTTCTGGCCATTGTCAGCCTTCAAGGCCTGGCGACGTTATCTACTAGGGGCTAGGCACACAATCACCGTGATAACAGACCATCGAAATCTACAATACCTGAAGAGTGCAAAAGCTCAATCCTCACAACTACGGTGGGCCCTCTTCTTTGCGGAGTATGACTATGTAATCACGTTTTGACCTGGGGTCAAGAATGGCAAAGCTGATGCCCTTTCCCGCATGGGTTTAGATGATTGTTAGGCAGAAACCTGTGCAGTTCCCTTAGAGACCACTGCAAAAGATTTAGGACCACAGGTGGTTGGCAGTAAACCCAATTGGTAGCAGTCTGTACCACCCAGATTTACCTGGTAGCTGTGGCTGAGCAGTCAGACTTCTCTCAAGATGAGTTAGGCAGTATATAGAGTATACACAATAGGTACAGAGATACAGTAGCACAAGCAAACACTGACCAGAGCTTTGGTGTAAACGTATAGAATTATTTATTTAAAGGCACACTTGTAAATTACACTAGCTTACAAAGAGGTAAGTAAATTCAACACACAGTCACTATTAAATATATACAACCCTAATTACTTATTAGACAAGTCTTAGTGAGAAACACCACTTATTTTCAGACAGAGGTGAGCGCTTAACATAAGATGGCACTCTAATAAGTTATAGAAAAAGGGAGGGAAAAGGCAAAGTTACGAAAGCACACAATTTCAATACTTTTCAAAGAACCACAGTGAGGCAGGTTAGGCAAAGTCTACTGGATAGCAAGGAAGTTCAAATGCCAGGTCCACTCTTAGAGAGAGCAAGCGAAATGTGTCCAGGATCACACAGTGGGGTTATGCCCAAAGAGTCTTTGTAGATAGTTCACAAAAGATTGAGATCAGGAAAAGTTAGTTAATAGGTCCCAGGCTAGTCCAGGTTAGAAAGTCGAGGATTTACTGTCACCCCGAATGATCTGTCGCAAGGGAAGCCAGGCGGGACACAGTACCTGAAAATGGGAAGGACGCTCCAGCGGGGGCAGTTGTTCCTGGCAGCGGGTGTTTCGTCCAGAGGAAGAGGAGGTCTCGACGTGGAGGAAAGCTGAAGGTCGTTGCACTGCCAGGGAAGGAACCAGCCGCTGAGTTTCCCGGTTACAAGGTACCACCCTTTTCTTCACGGTAGTGGTAAACCGTGGTATTCCGGTTGCCGGGGTGCTTGGCATGGGCAAGGCGGCCACAAGATGTTCCAGGAAGGCGAAAAGACGGGCAAACTGGTTATCCCCACCAGTCAAAGGAAGAAGACTCTCCGGGCTGGAGATCTCCTCTGTCGTCGGGAAAAGTGGTGAGACAGTTCAGCAGGGCTCCACCGGTGGTTTCGTCATTGTAGGTCGGCTCGGCTTCTCCCTCCGCGGATTCCTTAGGTCCTGTGGCGACTTCTGTAGTTCCAGTCCCCAAAGCCCTGCTTTTATGCAGAAAACCCCCATTCACTCAGCCTAGCTGTCACTCAAACATGCTAAGTGGTGAGCCGGGCGGCTCACCACTTGGGCCAATCACACAAGAGTGCGACTTGAGTTGCCGAGGCAACTCAGTCCAGGGTGCCTAAACCCCCTCCCACACCTCCTGTGGTATCCAGACAGAGTGGCACCACTTTTGGAGGCTTCTGTGGAGAAGCCTGCCAAAAAGTGGAACAAAGGGCTCGACTTGGATTGGAGTCACAGAAGCGAACACAAACGCCATTTTGGAACCAAGTTTCGGCAAAAAATACCAACCGGTAAATTTATATTCATTTAATAAACCGGCAGTATGTTCGAGGCTATATTAAAAAGTGGTCGCCTCGAACAATGGGAAAATCCCATAGGAATATATTCGCGGTCGAATATAAAAAGTAGTATCCACTGCCACCAGCCAAAACTCGGTCGGGGGGGACTGGACAGTGCCCCCTCGAACAACAGACTCCGGGGCAATCGAATTGCCCTGACCAGTACGTCCACAATAGGATGGTTTGTACTGGTTCTATTCATAATTTGAGACTAGTAAAGCCAATGGTGACTTTACATGCCCTGGGAGACAGTAGTCTGTCCCAGGGCATGGAGTCTATGTTTGGGGGTCGCTACGACACCCCTGGGTTACAGCACGGAGGGTGCTGTGTAACCCACATACCAAAAACACATGAAGCCCTATGGGGTAAAGGACCCTATAGCCCATAAAACACATAGAAAGTCAAAGGAACACCTCAAATCATGTCTAAGAGTGGGAGGAAAAGAGTCTCACTCTCAGCAGAAGAAAAAAATAAACCCCAAAAATCCAGCAAAGCTGCTGGGGGACTCACTAGGTTTGGGAAATTAGCCTTTACAGAGAATTCTTCCTAACCATGATCAGGTAGATCAGGTACACACGACCCTGAACCTGTGGCCATCATCCCTGGCAACAAACTCTTAGGCATTACAACCGCCATCACTCAAGACGAATTGTTACTAGAAGTTCGACGTGCAATGACTCCCGAATCACTGCGGGAGTGGGAGTCACAGGGGGCACACCACAGTGTCAAAGACCAACTACCATACTTCAGGGACCGTTTATTTCTGCCCAAGAAAGAGCTTCAGGAACAAGTCATCTCGGCATATCATGATTCCCTCACGGAAGGCCACCCTGGAATCACCAAAACCCTGGCCAAGGTAAAACGGAGCTACTGGTGGCCAACGTGGCGCAAGGACATCATTCAGTTCATCCTCTCTTGCGGTATTTGTGCACAGAATAAGTCATCAAAAAAGAAACCAGCTGGGCACCTTAGACCATTGGACATTCCGCCGGCTCCATGGCATACCTTATCTCTTGACTTTATTACCGACCTACCTTCTAGTCAAGGATACAATACCATCCTAGTGGTCGTAGACTTGTTCTCTAAAATGGCCCATTTCTTGCCGTTTAAAGGCCTTCCAAATGCATCCAGCCTAGCAAAAACATTCCTGGAACACATGCGTTCCCATCAGTAGTGATTTCGGATCGAGGTACCCAATTTGTATCCAACTTTTAGAGAAAATGTTGTTCAATGGCCCAAATCGGCGTTAGGCTCTCCACTAGCCACCATCCCCAAACGGATGGCCTAACGGAAAGAACAAACCAAACACTCGAGCAGTGACTGCGCTGTATGCTCCACCAAGTGGAAGGGAATTGGAAAGACTTATTGTGGGTTGCCGAATACGCCTATAACAATTCCCTACACAGCAGTACCGGACAGACTCCATTTTACATTATGTACGGCAGAAATGCACGCACATCTGAACTGGATGTCCCTACGACTCTGGAAATGCCGGCCGTCAAAACCTTACACTACATAATCTCTCAAGCCTTCACAAGTGTCCTAGAGCAGTTACGTCAAGCCAAGGTTCGCCAGAAGACATACGCAGACCTACGTCGTGAAAAGACCCCCAACTACCAAATCGGAGACAGAGTGTGGCTAGCATCGAAGCATGTACCTCTAAAAGCGACCCGCACATTCTGACCACGATATCTCGGACCCTTCACCATTGAATCCATCATAAATCCAGCTGCAGTTAAACTGGCCCTGCCACCCAACACGCATATTTATCCTGTGTTCCATGTATCCCTCTTAAAACCAGTTCAGCTTGGGACACAGGTGACCTCGCCACCTGAACCTTTAATGGTCAGTGGAGAACAGGAATTCGAAGTCGAGGACATTCTGGACTCAAAATACGTCAGAGCAAAACTATATTATCTAGTCGACTGGAAAGGATATGGCCCGCAGTACAGAACATGGGAACCTAGCGAGCACATCCATGCACCACGTTTAATATGACGTTTTCATCGTGCTTATCCCACCAAGCCAGGACCAGACAGAAGAACCACCCTGAGAGGGGCTTTGGGGGTGTGGGGGTGCTGTCACGACCACAGCCCCTGGTCCTAGCATTCGGGCGCTCGGGACCACATCGCAGTATTCCTGCGGGGCCCCAAGGGCCCAATCATGCTCCCAAAGACTCTCTTGGAGTCAGGCCTGGCGCTTGTTATTGATAGAGAGGCCATAATCTCCAATGGCATAGCCCAACATGGATGCCTCCACAAGGTTCAGTTCTAGAACTGAACCATGCGGTCTAGCTCTTTGGGTGTGGTCAGGCCTGAAGACACCTGGGATACGTACAGACTATAAAAGCCACGCCCGAGCTGCAGAACACGCTTCGCGTTGCTCTGCACTCGCAGCGTGACGTTCACTGAGGTTTGATCTCTGCATTCCGGGCCTGCATCTGTGGAAAGAAGAAGCAGAACAGCATTATTCATCCTTACCTGCGAGAATCCAGCGTCTGTTGTTCACTCCAGTGTCCTGCACCTCTGGCATCACGGCAGACGCTCCCTCTGGAATCAACCTGAAGGAAGGAAAGGAAACGAAAGACGAAATTGTTAAGCGTTCGCATTTGCATCTAAACCATCATTCACAAAAACGCTTACCTGAGTGGAAGTCGCGGTTGGCTTATTCTCATCGTGGCCTTCCATCAATCTGCCGCAGACTTATACGACGGTGAATCCGGACATCTTCTTCTCACCTCTCCGCATCTTTTCGCCAGCCTTCATCCGGAGTATCACGGCGACCTGTGAAGAAGAAGAACAGGTTAGCACATCATAAAAGCACACATAGCGCCGCGCTCTGTGCAGTCACCTGCCATCTCAGGCACAGCTCCAGCCTGCTCGGCGCCTCTGCCATTCTTCCCGCACCCAGGGAGATAAAAGACATTAACAGGGCCAATAACAATTAAGGACAAATAAACAAAGCAAAAGACTTACCTGAAGAACTGAGTCGCAGCAGGACTGGACTTGCAGGCCCGCACCAGTGAAGCAACTCGGCGGCGAAACGCCCCAACCACAACGCACCCCTGCACAGAATAGCAGGACGGAGAGCGCACCATATCCGAATCCAAGGTGAGGAAGGCTCTACGGGGAATCTGAGGGTTCATGAGGGAGGTGGGCCCAGTGAGGAGGAGACTGTGGGCTGATCCAAACTCCTGTATTCCAGATCAGATCATTGGCAGAGTGGGAACCCAGGAAAGAAGGATCCGGGTCAAAGGCAGTCCAACCAGATCGGGCGACGTCCCTGTGGATACCAGGTGAGCGTTACACTCATAGTCTGCATCCCGACAAAATAAGGCCTAACCCCTTGGATCTATCCTACACACAGGCAAGCGACTGGTATGACTTTCATGCCGAAGATTTGGTTTCCTGCATCCATCTGATTACGTAGGAACACAGATGATTTTTGCCAATGTGCTGCTAGATTACGATTACATAGGATTCTTCACGTATAAGAATTGATCTGTCCTGATGAAGGCCAACCTAACTACAGCTTCTCAAGTTTAGCTCAAAGGCCGAAACACTGTAGTGTTGACCTGTTTTTTTTTGTCCTTTAATCCTCATTTCTGTACACATATGTTCACTTGATCAGGCAATTACACTATTCAGATCTCATGCCATCCTTGTGTAGGTAACATAGAGAATCTAAATGCATATCATTTTAATCCCAAATATTGCTGATTTGGGCACTGTTATCCATGTACTACACTATGTATGTTTTATGTACTGTGTTGAATATCCTATGTTCAAATTTCACATGTAATATAACACCTGCTGCGTATATATTAAATAAGAATTTTAGCAGCATCCATTCGAATCAGATTTGAATTGATTGAACGTCAGGAGATGGTGTTGTCTCCTCTTGAGTTGGGTTTGTATGTCATCGCTCATTTGTGTGTGTGTAAGTCTACTTACTTGGGTAGAGCAAGGCATTAACCAGGCGCCCTTTTATATTAATTCAGCAAAGAAGACATTCAGGCTTTTGCACTGGACATTGAGGCTGAATTTCGTAAACTGTATGTCCGAATTCGCAACCAAGTTGGATCACTTAGATCAAAGAGTTCTAGAAGCAGAACAAAGGCTGGGAGAGACAGAGGACCAAGTATTAGATCATTCCAATACTTTTGCAGACCTGCAGCATAGAATTAAATTTCTGGAGAAGAAAAGCAAATTAATGGAATATAAACAGGAAGATATGGAAAACTGGCCTGGAGGAATAACTTAAGAATTAGAAGGGTGCCTGCCTCAATTTCGGACCAGGCATTGAATTACTACATAGGAGAGTTCTTTCAAGCGCTTCTACCCGAGACTGACAAATCCTTGCTTCTTCTGAATCGCACTCATAGGCTATGTACTCAAAGGCGCCAGTTCTCTTATTTGTTAGAGTTTGGGATACCACGCCGCTAGACCCCAGTGGCGGTTATATGATCTGATCTTTAATGATTTGGCTCTTAGGGATGCAATAGGCAAGGGTATACACAATTATTTTCAGGGTAATCCCGTCGAACTCACAGCAATCACATGAGATGTAAGGAAGGCAGTGATTAGATGGGAGTTAATAGCACATACAGCAGCTAATTACAAATGCAAGTGACAGCCCTAAGCTAAATTGGAACAGGAAATAGTGGAACTAGAGGGGAAGCATAAAAAAGGGTGGTCTGCAAGAGTTCATCGTTTTTTTCAAATTACTAGAAACAAATTAGATGCCCTCTACGCCGAGGATACAGCGTAGTCACCTCTAGTGACGAAACGGGCATATTATGCTAAGAGTAATAAGGCTAATCAATTTTTGGTGAGGTAATTGGCTAAAGGGAAGAGATGAAACATAATTATAGGCCTACGCGATCAGCAGGGGGTATTACAATATGGCGACCAGGCGAAATTATAATTAGCGAAATCTCACTTAATGGAAACAGTGTCGGCCTCTCCCCGGTCTTCAGAGAGGCAAAAGCAGTGCATCAGGAAGGCCGCCTTCCCGCATATTTCGCAGGAGAAAGGTTTGGCTTTAGAATCCCCAATTCAAATGGATGAAGTAGACGCGGTTATTAAATCTTTCAAATCTAGAGACTGTGGTCCCGATGGATTTTCGTTTTAAATTTTATAAGCTTTTCCGTGCCCAACTTCTAGCTCTGCTGACAGCTTTATTTAACTCTCTTAGGGAAACGGGCACCACGACTTCCTCTATTCAGACTTCAGCGACCATCATGCTTCTAAAACCTAATAAAGATCCTAAAAACTGCGCTTCTTATAGACCAATTTCTCTTTTGAATATTGATGCAAATATCTACTCGAAGGTCTTGGCTAAACGTTCGTCTCCTATATTGCCGGCACTTAATAGATCCAGACCAAGCAGGATTTATTGTGGTAAGGAAAACTGGAGACAATATTCAACGAACATTAAACTTGATAGAGACTGTAACATCGGAAACATAGCAAGTTGGCCCATTTGGCCTTGGATGCAACTAAATCATTTGACAAAGTAGATTGGTCCTTTTTGAAATTAACTTTGGAATATTTTCATTTTGGCCCCCTTTTTCGGAAAATGATTTTGGCTAATTATAGAACACCTAACACAATGCTGCGAGTGAACAGGGAAAAACAGTTCCTATCCCTCTCTCACCTGTGGAACATGCCAGGGGTGTCCTCTTTCTCCTTCATTGTTTGCCCTAATTATGGAGCCTCTTGATTAGAGGATACGTAACAATCCTACCATTGAAGGAGTCATGGTGGGTAATTCCCAGCATAAGGGATCTCTTTATGCCGATGATGTAACTTTAATATAAAGTCTTACCTTCATTATGCCCTTCAGGAATTAAAATCAGGTAGCTGGTTTTGAGATGAACTACTGTAAATCTGTGGCACCAGTGGTGTGACTGACGGCGAATGAAGTTCTCGCATTGCAATCATCAAGCCCTATAAAATGGGAGGAAAAATCAATGGAATATTTAGGGGTCACTTTTATTGCCTCTCCGTAAGAATTGTTTGGGGCCAATTTTTAAGCTATTGGAAGCAGATTTGGAAAGATGGGCATCTCAAGAAAAGTCTTTTTTATCAGACGTATTACAGCCATTAAAATGAATCTACACCCTAGTTTTTTTTTATATTTCTGTACAACTTTACCAGTGGAGATTCCTAGAAAATGTATTGACTGGCTCCAATGCAAAATATTATGGTTTATTTGGCGGGGAAGAAAAGCAAGGATTTCTAGTTACGTAATGATGGGGGGGGAGGCCGACTGAGTGGCTTAGGGGCTCCGGATATACTCAAGTATTATGCAGCAGCTCAGGTTTTGCATCTTTTGACATGAATCTCTCTGGATTCGCTTCCAAAATGGATGAATATTCAACAATCTAGACGCCCCCTTTGTTGTTGCCATTTGTTCCGCACTCGGCACCAAAACAATAGTGAAACCTGTTAATCTCCTGTAAAACAACATTGAAAGCTTGGGACTGGCTAGGGGTTTCGAGAGGTATAGGCCTGTATTCCCCAATTTTCTACAATGCTGCTTTTTCCCCCAGGATGCAACCAGGAGCATCTAGAAATTGGAAGTGTGGAGGCCTGCAAACTCCATCGCTATTATTTGAACATAAACTGCACGCACCTTTGAAAGCTGTAAAGCAGCTTTCCAACTTTCTGAATCGGATAGATCCCAATATATTCAACTCCGCCACTGGATAACTCATCCATTGATTAGACAAGGGGCTACACGGGAACCAAGTCATATTGAGCTTACTATTCAAGAGGGTCCACAAGTTGGAAGTTTTTCTAAAATGTATAAATTGTTACAAAATTACATGTTGGCGGTTCGCCCTTCTTATACGCGTCCATGGGAGAAGGACCTGGGCTGTTCATTGGATGACCAATCCTGGTTGGATATTTGGGCTAAGAACTATTCCTCTTCCAGGTACATAATTAATAATGAATGTGCTCTGAAACTTTTATTTTGATGGTATTACTCCCCGTCTTAGCTACACCATTTTCTAACTACTTCACTGTCTACATGTTGGTGGAAATGTGGAGCACAAGGGACATATTTTCATATGTGGTGGGATTGTCCCCTTATAAACTCCTTTTAGGGGTAAATTGTGTCCATAATAGAAACTATCACCCATATCAAACTCCCGATGGATCCTGAGGGCATTCTCCTAGGCGCTTCAGTTGCAGGAATCTACCCTAAATTTGGGAGTGCTGCTAGTTTAATAACTCAACTTCTGCTAGCTGCTAGGATTACGATAGCACGCAACTGGAAGTCTCCTAAAGGCCCACTGTTAACCTTTTGGTCCATAAAAGTATGGGATATTGTTGTGGTTTAGAAAATTACTGCAGTTAAGGAAATATAATGAAATGATATTTTATTTATATTGCGCTCGTACACAAGTGTTTCGAGGGTAAGTTGGGCCAATTCACAATGATTTGGACCCCATTTTTGGAGTTTGATCAAGAATTCCATGTGTTAACATCTAAACAGTCTACTATTTCTGCCCACGCAGGTCACGCAGAATGGTGCAGTTCGGGCGGTTCCTGGTCTATCTAGACAAACTCCTATCACTGCAGCCAGGCGGGACCTATGTTGGCTGCCAGCCAAGCTTAGAATCAGACACAAAGTTCCCACCTTGACTCACAAGTGCATCTTGAATTTGGCTCTTAAGTATTTGGCGATACGTCTTTTGCCATACTCTTCGGTTTCAAAACCTACTTAAATTGGTACAACCCAGATTTAAGCTGGTAAAGGCTGGAAAGCGCAGTTTCAATGTTCAAAGTCCCACTGCATGGAATCTGCTGCCTGTCAGCCTCAGAGCCTTGTTGATACTGGTTGAGTTTAAGAGAAAGTTGAAAACCTTTCCCGTTGACTTGCCGCCTGACTAGTCTCTTTTTCCCCTTCTCTGCCAGCTCCCATGACCTGATTGTCTTCTCTCTTTAACTTTTTTTTGTTCTTAAGTTTATGTTTTGCTCTGTCCATTGTATGTGCACGCCCCGAAGCCTATGGGCATGTGGCGCAGTATACAAGAATTTTTTATAAATAAATAATAATCTTGTGAAACACTTTTTGCGGATTTGTTGAAACACAGAGGTCAGAATTTCTTAAGGAGGGCAGGGAGGAAGAGCCTCAGGTCCACATAATGTCACACAAAATATTTGTAATAATGCTTTTGTTTGTTTTTTCTTTTCTTTTCTGTGAAATGATGCTCATGTAATGTTTCCATGTGCACAAACTAACAATAAATCTATTATTTTTTTAAAAGGATACAGGCTGAATTCATAGCAAGGTGGTGAGTACGTAAGGGTGCTGGTCCTAATCCTCCGACAGGTGTAAAAGGTCTTTCAGGGGTTCAATTTACAAATTAAGATCACCAGCCACAAGGGTGTCGTTGGAACGCCAAAATTGACAACACTTATTGTTAATTACATTCTGAAGACAGGCTAATGTTACCAATCCCAGTAGAGGTCTGTTCTTTGTATTATAAAGGCATATCAGATCATACTTGGCTGTCCAGATTAGCAACGATTGTCGGTCTGGGGAACCAATGTCCATGGCTTCGATCTTCCAGCCCAGAGTAACATCCATCCATACCAGCAGGCCACCGGTGGGCCTGCCACATTGCCCTTTGATAGCCGCGGAGTGGAAGGTCTGGTAGCCATGGAGAAATAGAGGCTCAAGAGCCCAAGTCTCCTGTAGCACTATAATATGGAAATAAAAACACACTAACCTGGATCGATCAAAAGTCTGTTCACCCCAGAATGTTCCAAGATAGCAGTTCTCATGGGGAGTGATCATCCGTAGTCCTTGCCTCTTTCTTGTCTCAGATTTTGGGGAAAGACTAGACTGCTGATAGCAGTTCTTATGGGAATTGATTGTCACTGCTCCTGGCCTCTTCCTCTTCGCAGTATGGGAGAGTGATCTTAATTCAGGATACTACCATTCTTCCTCATCCCAGTACTTTCTTTGAGAAACTAGAGGGTGTCTCACCCGCTAGTCCCCGGGGATCTCTCTCTCAGGTGGCCAGGGCACAGCCATCGCCTTGGATCTAGACCCTGGGGGTGGACCAGTGCGGGAGGATCACCTGGGTGAGGGGTCTTCAGGCAGTGGGGGTGGGGATGGGGCAGCCGATGGTGAGACGCGGTAATCCCCCTTTTTTGTTTATCTAACCCTTCCTATTTTTTTAGGATTCTCCGAGGTCCCAACTGCCCCCACCTTTTTACACAAACAATGGGCTGAGGAAGAGGGTGACTGAGAGTATCAAGACTGACTCTCATACTTCGTACTGGACACGTCCCGTGATTCGGGTCAGGCAAAGTCAGGCACTTGATTTCAAGTGCATACACCTGATAACAATTAGCTCTCCTCACATGTATAAAAGGCAGAACCTATAGAAATACTCTGAGCAAGGCAGAACACGAGTACAAGCATATCTTCTGGGGCGAAGGCAAACCTACTGGAGGAGAGCGACGGACCAAGGGACGAGAGCAGCGAGTCGAAAACACCACGAGTTCCCTACAGGAGGTCGTTGCCTCCGACAGGCCGCAAAAGACACATGGAGAAGGCCAGATCCCCCAAACAGAAGGCTGCATTGTGTTTCCAGGACGCCAGCAACCCTCCCGGTGAACAGCAGAGTTGGGGAGCCGAGGTCAAGCCTGTGGTGCTAACCTTGACTCGTGAATTGGAAATCATAAAACCATGAAAGAAACGCGCACACAGCTTGTTAGTTGGCGACCTGAGAGACATGTGTGTGTTAAAGAACGTTTGAAGTGACAACATAGTATCGCAAGTGAAGGTTGCACGCGTGTGGATGAGACGCGAAGAAAGGTAGACCTGCAAATTAACTTTGAAATAAGGACAGCTGTGAAATCAGCAATACTGAGTAACGGAGTGGTCCGGTGAAAGGAAGTATCCGACTCGAAAGTCTCTGTGAAAGGTCCATTGTTTGAAACAATAAAGCGAATTAACTGCCGAAGTGAAATAAGTAGAATTGACTCCTAGAGCAGCGGGAGAGTGAAAGTTGGCCCTTGAACTTTAGAGTCGAAGTGATCCTGTGGAGGTCTATAAAGAAAGCCACGCACATTTGAAAGTCTTTGTTTCGAAAGCGGTCTGAGCCCGACTGAGGTAGACCCGAAGTGTAATAAGCTTGGTGAAGGAAGCCCCTTGCAAGTTTTTTGTACTGTGTTGTGAAGCGGTCCGAGTCTGACAGATAGGCACCTATGTCAACTTTGTTGTGAAAGGTCTGAGCCCGACAGTGGGCAACCCACGTTAACTGTGTTTTGATGAGGTCTGAGGCTGACAGAGGAGGGGGCCTAGATGACATTTTTGTTGAAACATTTGGAAGTCAGAAAAATAGACTTTAACGTGGAAGGGTAGGCGGGCCTTGATCCACGTTATGGAACTGTTTGTGTTGAAAACCTGAGCCATAGTGTCTCATCCTGCCTACAGGGACCGCCTTACTCCGTGTGGTCTAACGTGGAGAGTTGGTTCAGCCACACTTATTCTTTTGAATACTGATTTTTCCTTTATATAAAGTTTTCCTTTATACACTTTTTGTTCAAGAGATAGGGCTGGCATTAGGTTTTGTTAGCATAAGCCACTTTTATTTGACCGACTCCACTAGGACTGTTCTGTTTGTTTGATGGTCGAGACTACTCGCGTCTTAGGTGTAGGGCAAAGAAGGAGTTTTTTTAACCCCAGAAACTACAATCAAGGTTTTATAAATTGTACCTGTTGTGTCATTGTCATACTTGTGATACCATGCCTCCCCTACATTTCTAGGATAAGTGCAACCCATGAGCCGATTAGAGAAGTAATTATTATTAGAGTTGTATGAAGGGGATTTAGGATCCATTGATTGGTGGGCGTACCGCGTCTCACCCAATGAAGTCAGGATACTTCCCTGGAGGCTGTATCCCCATGTCACATGGGAGGTGGTTACCGCCATGAAAACATTGATGGCTCCATTGGATCGATCACAGCGGGCTGTACGTCTCTCTACGACCGGGCCGTCCGGCTGCTTCCTGCGTTAGGACACCCATTTCCCCAGCTCTCCAGTCGGTCTGCGCATGGCGGACCGGGTAGGGACACCTCGGTTCCCCTTCTCGTGTCCCAGACAGCAACTCCTTCTTCTTTCCGTGCTGGACATCCTCCAAGCTCCCGGTTCCTCCTGGTAGGGTCTGACCTCAAGGTAAGTCCTTCCTCAGTCTTTATTTGTAATGGGCAATGGCGTCTAGACCGCCCATTCAGGTTCCAATGGGGATTTGTTGTGGCTCTTCACCTCCTCCTCTTCTCAGTACCTCTTACTGAAGTCATGGTCAAGTCATCCCTACTATTCCTCATCTGTGACTACTACCTCATTAACCTCGCAGACATACATGAGTGTAATATGGAGGTGTGTGGCTGGACACTGGCTGCTCCCCCCAACAGGGCAGGACACTATCTTGCAGGCTGCGTCCCGGCGGTGTCTCGGTCCGCGTTCTCCTTCATTGCGGCTACCCGATCCACGCTCTTCATTTAGTCCTTTTCCCTTTTATTGTTAAACATCTGGTTACTTGGCTGCACACTCCCCCGTGGACGACTAGAACGTTCATCTTTGTTCCACAGTCTATGTTCTTCTTCATCTCAGGTGAGTTTAACTGCATGGCCTTACACATACACATGGTTTGGTTAGGGATGACATTGGTGTGAATGGGGTATAGAGGTGTGTTGGGTGAGGGATGTCATACTGTGTTCTCCCTAGATGGTCGTCCTTGTCCCCCAGAGGGGGAGTCTCTCCCCATGAGATCCTCCTGCTGTGTACCACCCCCAGGGGGACTCTCGGGTAGCGGCTTGGCCTCATGAGAAGGGGCTCCCGCTCAGGGAGATGTGACGACATCTAAGGATTCGCCACAGTTTTCATGGTTGTACTCCTTGGGCTTTTCATGTGACAGACAAACTAGACTGCGGATATGCAGTTTCATGGTGAGGGACTGTTTGGGAACAATGCTGACAAGTCCTTAAAAAAATGTAGGCATAACAGACGATGGCTTATGCTTTAGGTCTAGTGGTCTGGCCCACGTCATTCTCCCAGCAGTGCAGAAAGATTAGTGGGGTTTGGAAGACAGCAATTTCATCACCAGCAACTCCCAACCCAGGCGCAGCAGAATTTCTCCTGATTTCTCCAGGGGAAGACTGAGTGCAGCATAAGTGGCTATTGCTCCAGCAGCTGCTAAATTAGTTTGTTTTTCTGATTCGTTCTATTTGGATATATGTTAGGGTATCCTAGTGTCTGTAAAGGTAGAAAGTGGATTAGTTTAGACTAATATGGTAACAGGATGTCATTGGGCATTTTACAGTTTCACCCTTGCAACAACCTTCTGCACAGGCTTATAGTACAAAAACACTAACCCCAATCCTGGAACCTATGAATGTAGTAGAGCAGTTGCAGTTCTTGTTATGTTACAGGTTAAAAGTGGGGAGTTTTCCTGTACCTGAGGTTTTTGTTTTTACCTTAGTTTGTAATAACAGTGACAGGGTTGGTGTGGCAGCGGGGTGTGCAAAATGTAGAGCACTATTATTTATGTAAACAAACGTGGAAATTGCGATGTACACTTTCACTCTACTTGCATGACACGTGAGTGCGAATGGACGCTCAGTGCACATATATCCAGTTTGCAATGAATTGGAATAAAAGAGAGATTCCAATCTTGCATCTTTAGATCAAGCCTTAGGGAGACAAGGTAAATATAAAACTATAAATTAAGGTGACAGAAAAGAGTGCCTCTTTTTAGTGGCCCACAAGAAGGTCTAAAACATGGATTCCCCTGTGGCAATTCCTAACCATTCATAGAAATTGTATTTAAATCCAGAACTCTGAGCATGAAAGTGTGATGTTGCTAGATAAACTAAGTCTTAGGAAATATCTGAAATGGATCATTATAAATGCATGGAAAAGGGAACACTATGAGAAAAATATACAAGTTTTATGCCAGAGAGTCACCAGACAAAAAATGGACACAAAAACGGTGTGCTTCACAAGATATAATCAAGCCAGAGACAAAATTAGTGGACTGGTAAGGACACACTGGTCATAAATTAAGGTACAAGTCTCATCAGGTATTATACCTCTTTTCGCTTCTAAAAAGGAAAAAGTTTCAAGCACTTTGGTACTTGAACATACAAGGAGAAGTTGGACCAAGACATCAGCTAATATTTGTGGGAATCCCCATCAAATGGCACTTTGCCTGTGGATCCCATATTTCATGTCCCAATAGCTCTTAATTCCAAAGTATTTGTATATGGTAACTTAAAATGTATGAGCATTTTATTTTCTTCAAATTGCAGCTCAAAGGGTTTGGTGTACTACTTCTACGGCCCATGTAATCTGCTAACTTTTGGGATTGGAGAGCATAGATCCCATATTGAAGTGAAATGGATGCCACAAACTAGGTTTAACACTTTATACAGCACAACTACAAGGATATTTATTTGAGATGGAACTACAATAGAGTACATTTATATTTTGAGAAGTCGTTCAAATGTGTACACAATATTAAATAAGAGTCATCTATCGGATTCCCTTTACAGATGCAATCAACACAGGTCTAAATGATTGGGATAAAATGATCCATTGGCAAAAAGCCACATGATACCTACATGAGCTTAGAGGTGCAACTTCAGTTCGTAGGAATTTGGAGATGCCATTGTAGGTCCAGTTAATAAGAACTTGGTAACTTCATCACAAATATTATTCAGATGGACCAACCTAGTTGTCTGACCAATACGGAGCAGTGGCTTGCTGTAGCACGCCAAAGAAGTGTTATTGCATAGTGTCTATGAACAAAGGACAAAGGTGACTCTGGGATTATCCACAGAGTAGATATTGTAACCTGGAACCCTGTATTTACAAATACTACAATCAATCTGTGCTATTGGGATAAATTAATAATTGAACAATCGTTCCATTAGGGTAATTATTAAAGCCTGAATAACCGTGCAACTTAGCCAGGATAAGATTGTTCTGGATCGAAGGTGTCCCGGAATGCGAGACTCCAGCAGATCCAGTTATATATCACCCACAGAGCGTACTTGACCCCCGGTAGAATAGCCAGGTTTGGTGGTTCAGCTATACAGAAATGCCCCAGGTGCGGAGAGGAGGAGGCGGGGCTGTTGCATATGTTCTGGGCTTGCCCAGAGGTGATGAGATTCTGGGTAGAACTGAAGACGAAAATGGCCAGCCGGGGGGTGGTGCTTGACGTGGAGTCAGCTTGGGCATGCATGCTGAGGAGCTTCCCCACGTACCCTAAAACATATTAGCAAAATGAAAGCCTATATTTTGGCCAAGCGCAAGATAGCAATGTGTTGGAAAGCAGCCCAGAGGCCTAGAATGGAGATGTGGTGGGCAGACCTCCTAAAATGGGCAGAAGCAGAAACAGCGGTCTGGTACAATGCTGTCACTAGAGGAGGGGAGGAGGAGGTAGGCCCCCTGATAGCCTGGAGGCAACTGGTGACCTCGATGGCAAACCCCCACCAGGTTAATCAGGATATGGAAGACCAGGAGGAGATAATGATAATTGAGATACCTGAAGATGCTCAGGTAGATGGCACAGAAACGACGGCTCAAGGTTTTGGGGAGGGAGGGGGGAGGACGGAAGAGAGCAGTTAATAGTATAATGACTTCATATTGAAAATGTACGTCCGAAATGGTTGTAATGTTTGGAGTGTTCTTTGTTTAAGATAATAATAAAAATTATTCCTTTGCATGACCACCAGATGTGTTTCCAGGTTCCCACCTCTCCGCATTCCCTCCAGCATAAGCTTGACGTTTTTGGGAACATAGTGTGAAGTCTCTCGGGGGTGTAGTGCCACTGTGTAACAATTTTTATCCACATTTCTCTTGTTTGAGCAGATCTGGTCATTTTTGGAATTAGAGTCCAGAGGTCCTCCCATTGTTTCCTTGTTGGTTCCCACCCCAGAGTGCTGTTCCATTAAATCATATATGACCACTTAATTTCTTCATCCTGTGTATTTATAAAGGAATATAAAGTAGAAACCAATTTCTTTGCCCCTGAGTTCGTTGTAACATATTTCTCGAATGGGGTGAGAGTTCTCGTTGCTGCCTTCGTTATGTCCAGGGATCTCAACCAATATTTTTTTTTAAACTTTTATTTTTTCCGGCAGAGGTTCACAAGGCACATACAGCAAGGCAACACATTTGCATGACATATTATACTTGAGCAACACAGTAATCATAATACAGTAGACATAGCAATAGCACCAGGGCGAGTCTTAGGCAGAGGATATAGGGTCTCATGGTGTAGGGGGTGTCCCTTGTGAGGCAGGGGGCAAGTCAGTTGTGGGTGTAGTTTCACTTTGGTTGTTAAGATAGGTGTTAAATTCAACCCAGATGTTCTTGGGGCGGGAGTGGGCTGGGAGCGTGGACAGGTATTCCTCCTCGCAGTTTCGTGACCAGGTAAGCAAGGGGAGGAACTTTTCCAACTCTGGAGTATGCATTTCTTGGCTATCATACAGCTTATGTTTAAAAATGTAGCCAGACGCCTAGTGTCCTCGGTTTTCCAGACTCCGAAAAGGACTGCTAAGGGATCAGGGTCGACCACCGATTCGATAATCTCGGTGAGTATATTTAGGATGCTATCCCAGAAGTCAGACAGTCTATTACAGGACCAAAACATATGTAGATGGTCAGCTCCCTCTACTCCACAGCGCGGGCAGGGGTGCACCATGGTGCGAGTGAACTTCGAAGTCCTGTGCGGGGTATAGTAAAGCCTATTTAGGAGTTTGTATTGCAGGGCCCGGTAACGGAAATTGAGAGAGACCTTTTGGGTGTGTAGGCACATTTCCTCCCAGACCCCATCGGGTATTTCTAGGCCCAGTTCAGTTGCCCAATCGTCGCGTGCCCTGAGCACTGGGATCGGGGTGATGTCTTGTAGGATCTTATACAATGCGGAGACGACGCCGCGAGCGCCGCCCGAGTTAGTGATGTATGCGATCGCCGGATTATCAAGGGGCTCATCTGGAAATGAGGGCCATTTGGTGCGGAACGCAGCTCGGAGCCTATAGTATTGGAGGGTCTCTAGAGCGGATCTGGTGTGCCCCTGTTTCCATGTTTGAGGATCAATGAACCTGCCTTCCGGATAGAAGTCCGATAATGCCTGGTACCCCAATGCGCCCCAGTGACGGGCAAGAGCAGTGTCATGCGTGGGTTCCAGGCCCAGGAACGCCCAAACCGGGAGCCACTTATAGTAAGGGAAAGGGTCCGATGTCAGACACAACAGGCGTGCCCAGGCATATAGGGTCGCGCTGATAGGATCTATGGGGGAGTCAGACGTATAGTGCTGATGCAGTATGAGGGCCATTATGTTAGTGCCGGCGGCTGCCAGTCGTTCCAATTTAACATGTGGGCGGGCAGGAGAACCGGGGTACCAATGAGTGGCGTGTTGGGCCTGGGCCGCAATCCAATATAGCAGCAGGTCCGGAGCAGAGATTCCCCCTTGTTTGTATGGAAGCACCATATCGGTCCACTTCTTGCGTACGGCACCGGAGTGCCATAAGAACTGTGCGCATAGTGCATGTAGTTTAGAGAAATATTCCATCCCAGGCCACACGGGTACGTTGTTGAAAGTATAAAGGAGCTTAGGCAGCAAAATCATTTTAATGAGGGAGAGACGACCTGTCATGGATACTGGGAGGGTGCGCCACCGTAAGAGCCTGGCCTCGACTAACTGTGCTACAGCTGAGTAATTATTGGCGAGCAGGGTGGATTTGGTTAGGGATATTTGAACACCCAGATATTTAACACCATCCGGAGACCAACGGAGGGGATATTCGGTGGTGGGTTGTGTGGTGGATTTAGTGAGAGGGAAGATCTCAGACTTCGAGTAGTTAATTGTAAACCCGGAGTGGGTGCCAATGCGAGTGATATCCCTCAGTATAGGGTCGAGATGGGCCGAGGGTTCCCTGATATACAGCAGAACATCGTCAGCGTATAGAGAGATGATTTCAGGATCATCGACCAATCTTATTCCTTTGCGGGCGTGGCGTGAACGGACATAGTCCGCCATCGGCTCTATCACTAGTGCAAAAAGGATCGGGGAGAAGGGGCAGCCCTGTCGGGTGCCCCTGGAAAGTGTAAAGAGGTCAGATGTCAGTGAATTAGCTCTTACTCTTGCAATAGGGGAAGTGTATAGTAACTTGATGAACCCGATCATGTTCGGGCCTACGCCCATAGTTTCAAGTACCAGCCACATATAGTTCCAGGAGACCATGTCAAAGGCTTTTTGAGCGTCCAGAGTGACTGCTACAGCCTGGACATCCTGGTCTATACGGGACATGACGTTGAACAACCTTCTGATATTGTGAGAGGTAGACCTACCGGGGACGAAGCCTGCCTGGTCCTCGTGAACCAAGTGCGTCATGATGGGCAGAAAGCGGTTCGCTATGATCTTAGCAAAGATCTTTGTGTCAAGGTTCATAAGGGAAAGAGGTCTGTAAGACCCACATTCATCATCAGGTTTACCAGGTTTGAGCAGCACCGTGATGACTGCTTCACGCATGGAAGGGGGAAGGATGGAGACGCGTAGTGCTTCGTCCCAAACCTCGAGCAGCCTAGGGGCCAGAATAGCGATGTGCTCTTGGAAAAACTCAGTGGTAAGCCCGTCAGGGCCCGGGGCTTTACCTTTGGGTAGGTCTGAAATGGCCGTCACTATCTCGTCCAATGTAATCGGGAGGTCCAGTTGGTCCCGGGTATGAGAGGATATCTCAGTGGTGGGGATCTGGTCAAGGAGCTCTCGCATGTGTTGTTCGGTGTGTTCGGCAGGTTGGGAGTAGAGGGATCTATAAAATTCTGCAAATATGTCTAATAAACGTTGGTCCGCCCATTGTGGGTTGCCATGTTGATCTTTGATGGAGGTAATCTGCGTCAGGCCAGATTCCCTTTTTACCAGTGTTGCCAGTGTTCTCCCGGGTCTGTCCCCCTCCCCATACCTCCTGGCGGCCTGTGGGCGGCTAAAGTATTGGACTTCGTTGGTAGCAAGTGAGTTATATATCTGAAGTTCATCACTGATTTGGGCAAGTGTACCGGGGTCAGCAGCCGTGGAGCATTGCAGCTCCAGTTGTTTCAGCTTCGCTTCAGAGCGCCCGAGGGCAGCTCTTATTGCTTTCAGAACCCCAGCCTCTCGGGAGATAGACATTCCCCTAATATAAACTTTAAAGGCATCACATCGCACCGCGGCTGATGTATCTTGAAGAGAGTTGGACTCAAAGAAAGATTCAATGTCGGCTAATATTTCAGCCTTGAAGACAATGTCTTTGAGGGCCTCGGATTTAAAACGCCAGGTGCTAAACGTCGGGATGGGCATCCCCAGTTCCACCGAGACTGTGATTGGGGCATGGTCTGATAGTGTGCGAGGCAGGATCCATGAGCCCCCAACTCTGCCCATAATTTCCCTTGACACCAGGAACAGGTCTATCCTAGACGAGCTGTCATGCACAGACGAGTAGTAGGTGTACTCCCGCCGCTGGGGGTGCAGTGTCCTCCAGACGTCACAGATGTTCAGTGTTTGTATATGGCTGCGTAACTGACGAGCAGCACTGGACAGAGCTCTGGTAGCAGTTCCCGTCCTGTCCAGGACAGTGTCCAGAATAAGGTTCAGATCTCCTCCCCATATAATTGGTACTCCCGCGAAGCCCAGCAGTACGGTGGCCACAGCGTCAAAGAATTCAGGAGAGTCTATGTTTGGGCAGTAAGTGTTGACTAGAAGATACGCTTTATTAACCAGAGTGCAGTGTAATATAACATACCGTCCCTCAGGATCTATGTAGCTTTTATGCAATATAAATTTGATTGATTTGTGGATCATGGTAAGTACGCCCCTAGCCTGGGAGGAGTAAGAGGTGAAGAATCTGGCGGTGCCCCATGATGGGGCCATGGTCTGTGGGATGTGACCATTGCAGTGTGTCTCCTGTAGAAATAGTACCCTACAGTTATGCCTATTAGCATAGGCCATGATTTTGCGGGCCTTGGTGTGATTACTTAATCCCCGGATGTTCCAGGACATTATAACGGTAGACATCTCATTGGTAAATATCTAATCGCACAATGCACGCCTCAGTGAACATCCCATGTCCAGTGACAGTGTGAGCTCAAGAAGTTGGGATTGACAATGCACTTGCTGCCCCTCAGTACGCGCGCCGCGAAACCTCGTGTGCCTTTTTGAAATAACACCCCATTCCCGCCCGCCACTCTCACCACCGATCCAAGATTAGTAGTGTGAACATCACCCTCCCCGAACTGTGCGCAGCTGAGCCATCCCCAACTTGGCTCAGACAGTCCAAAAGCCCAACAGGGGCTAACCCACAACAGAGGTGTATCCAAGAACAATGCAATCGCAGTGGGGTGCGCCGTTGCCGTGCAGGCACGCTTGGAACCAGATGGTTCCGTTACAAAACGAGCAGTGTCGGCGGTCACGCAATGTATGGTCCCGCCTGTTTAGGTGGGAGACAGGGGTCAATACATGCGTCATAGCAATTCGGTTACAATACAAACATTTAGAGCAGTCTCGTGGTGGATGCCCCCCTCATCGCCAATGGGACACAAGGGCTGTCGCAGAGGCATCAGGGCATTGCAATGTGAGTAACAAGTGGCGATGATTATTAAGGGGCAGGCCGGATCAAAAATGAGTTGGCCCCATGGAGTGTGTCACCGAGGTGACCATTGTAGTGAGCATACCAGAACTATATGTAATGATGAGTACTGATTCCAGATTAGTAGGGGGTGCCAGCATTGCTCAGTGTGATCCCTAGGCCTCGTGTAAACAGAGCACCTGAAAGGCACGGGGCACGGCTGTGCCCCAGTGGGATGAGTTGACACCACGCAGCCGCCAATTTAAGCATAACAAAGGCAGCATGTGCAAGTCGGGGCATGCCACTGCAACGGGCAGATTACTGGGTCGGACCCCAGAGCCCAAGGGCGCCCTCCCCGGTCAGTCAGGGCCAAAGGCCGGGGCGGTTGGTAGCCTCAGAGTCCGGCAGAAAGGAGTGACCAGCACCTGCCCTCGGGAGCCAGGCCGCGACATAAATGCATGCAGTAGCAAACCACAACATCACAGTGAACTGAATCATGCTGCCAGTAACATATCACCCATCAAGGATCAGCAAAGTCAGTAAGATCCGTTGGGCCACACAGTGCGTGTTCAGATGCCACCAGCTTGGTCGTCCTCCGGATTGTGGAGCGGTATTTGCATCTCGATGAATTTTACCGCCTCCTCTGGAACGGTGAAGAAGTATAATTTGCCGTCATGGGTAATCTTAAGCCGTGCGGGAAACAGGATGGCATATGGGACGTTGCGCTCCCTGAGCAGTTTCTTGACTCCGAGAAATTGACGTCTCTCCTGTTGCACCGCCACAGAGAAGTCCGGGAAGATTCTAATGGTATGGGCCTCCATTCGTAGGTTACCCTTCTCCCGCGACAGGCGGAGGATGAGGTCCCTGTCGCGGTAGTTGAGAATCTTGGCTACTATGGGCCTAGGGCTGTCGCCCGGTTTGGGTCGTGGTGATAGGGCCCGGTGAGCTCGCTCCACCGTGAAATATGGGGAGAGGGCCGGGTTGTCCAACAGGTCCTTAAGCAATTTCTCCACGGCGTCTTCCATCCGGCCTTTGAGAGCATTCTCGGGGACCCCGATGATGCGCAGATTGTTCCTGCGGGAACGTGATTCCAAATCATCGCATTTCGCCCTTCCACTCCTCATGTCACGCGACAAGGAGGCCACAGTGTCTTGGAGCGTGTGTATGGCATCTTCATTGGTGGAGATTCTGTTTTCGGCCTCCGTGATTCTAGATCCCGCCTGATCTACACGAGTTTTAAGTGAGGCAACGTTTGCATTGATGTCGTCAAGCTTTTCGTGAAATGAGGCAAAGTTTTTGGCCATCGATTCCATTAGGGTGGTAAGATCTGGCGCCACAACCCCAGGAATAGTGTCATTATCAAGCTCCTCTCGCCGGGGCGACATGTGGGCTGCTTCAGCTCGAGGAATCGCCTTAGCGAATTTATCAATGGTACCCCCTTTGGCAGTTCCTCTGGAGCGGCCCGACATTGCAGGAAATAGGGGCCTGGGTGCTGAGTGGTCGCGCCGCGGGGGGAGATGGCGATGAGGAGGAAGCGAGCCTCTGTGCAGTGGAGGGTCCGCAGCAGGTGTGCCAGTGTCAGCAGATTAAACTAGGCGTAATGAGGGCAGCCAGTTATTATGTGATATGCAGCTACCGACCATCCAGTTGGTTGAATCATGGAGGGGTCCCAACCTCAGGGGGCCCAACCGCACAGCCACCGGGAGGCCCTCGTAGACGTGAGCAGCTCAATGGGTTACAGCCCCGCGGGGATCGAAGTCGTTATCAGGCAGTCCGGGGGGGGGGGCTCCTCACCTGTAGGCCGCGGCTCCAAGCGGGAAGAACTCAGCACAGGAGCGCCGCCGTGCACCGAGCGGCCCAGCAGAGTCGGAGCGCCCGCACCTGGGGCACCCGCAGGCAGTCAAAGCGGGATCCACGCCACGGGTCCAGAGAGCAAGGGAGGGCCGCGCAGGCCTCCGCAGCGACCCGGCACGCTCCCCTCAATCGGCGCAGGGTCGGAGCGCCCCACCGGCAGGGCGAGAAGCCGCCACACGCCACACGCGAGGGGCGGGAGTCCCAGGCAGCCCGGGTCCAGTCGAGAAGGCTGCGGATGTGAAGCGGGCGAGTTTCCGGATCAAGTGGTGGGTCTGGAAGCACAAGTTCCGGGGCATCAAGCGGGGGCTCCAGAGGCCGGCTTGCAGCGGTCACCGCGACACCCCATGGGCCCAGAGTCGGCCACAACGAGGCACAGCGTAGTAGTCAGTTGGGGGCCTTAGGGGGTCCGATTCGCTTCGGGATTAGATGTGCAGATAACCCAGGCAGTCAGCAACGCAGGGGGCCAGATGAGACTGAAGGATTATGGCAGGAACCGCCGATGTTGCCGGATAATCAGCGGCTAGGCACGGAGCTCCAGAGCTAAGCAGCCATTTTGTAGGCTGCTCAACAGCGCCCCCCCCGATCTCAACCAATATTTGAGTTGTTCGTGTCTGTGTTTCTGCCGAGTGAAGCGTACTGCTAGTGGGAGGCAGGATTCGTATTATCTAATTTCATTGTTGATGAACATTTCCCCAATTTTCGTTATTCCTTCCTCCTCCCAGCAATCGTATGCCCCCTGCTCCATCCCTGGTGGGAACTGCGGGTTTCTACAAATGGGGGTGAATGGGCCTAGTGTGGTGGTCATTAAGCCCCTACGAGTTTGCATGTCCCACGCCTCCATCGTTGTTTTCATTATTTCGCTTATCCCTATGTTAGGGTGTCTGTGCTGTTTCTGTTTCCAGAGTAGTTCCACTAATGGGGTTCTTGCCACCAATTAACCATAAACCAAACAAGATGCCCCCGAGCAGGGCAAGGGTCCCTAGTGTAGCGAGGGCGTTGCCCCCAATGCTCCCTGCCCTTCATCCTCACGGGGGATATTTTTGTGGGGGATCCTAAACCCCACATTACCGATTGTCCTTACCGGATTTCAAGCCTGGTGGCCCCTCCCGGGCCACCGACTCTGCCTCTCATGTAGCAGTCCTTATTCTCACCTTCCCCCTTGCTGTTGCCTTCAGTGGCTGCCTCGTGGGGGTCCCCGGCATTCCACTTCTCTGTCTCCGATCACAGCATTTTCCTAAGGCCTTCTCTTCCCGTGTTTGGCCTTTTTTGTTTGATCGTTTCCCATCCTTTAGGTCTTCTCCTTTGCTCACCGCTAGACCTTGCTTGTTCCGCTTCCTCCCCCTCGTCCTGGATCCCCATTATTTTGAAGCCCTCTTCCCAGGTGGTTACTCTTCGCTGTTTCCCCTCCTAAGTGAAGATCAGCCCAAATGGGAAGGTCCACTTGTACCGGATTTCTTTTGCCACCAGAGCCTTGACGAGTGGGGCCATCACTCTTCTTTTTTGCAATGTGATCAGGGCCAAGTCCTGGTATAGTAGAATTTCTTGTCCGTTCATCCTGATGTGATCCATTTCTCTGGCCTTCCTCAGTATCTGCTCTTTTTGTGGGTATGAGGATAGTGCCACCAAAACGTCTCGTGGTCTTTCCCCCGGTGCGCCGGATCTTTTTGGTCCTACCCTGTGGACCCTGTCCACTCCGATTGTATCTGTATCCGAGGCATCTAGGATGTCTCTAAACACCTCCGTCACCGCAGTCTTTAGATCTTTGTCCAGCACTGATTCTGCCATATTTTTGATGCAGATGTTAGAGCGCCTGGAGCGGTTCTCCAAATCCTCGCATTGTATCTCCAGATTATGGGTAAGTCTCACCAGGTGTTCCTGAGTTTCGCTTGTCTGCTGCGTTTCCTCTTCTACTCCCTGGACCATTCTCTCCAATACATCTATTCTCTCCTCCAATTTCGCCACATCCACCCTGAGGTCCTGAACCGCCTGTTTCATGTTTTTTTCATCGTCGTAAATTGTTCCTGAACTGACGACATGAATTTTTCTTGCAGATCCTGGAACCATGCTTGCATGTCATCCCTTGAAGGTGGGTGGTGTGTGTTCGTCTGCGACATGCCTTCGCCTTGTTGATTGTCCTGCGGCTTCCCTTCAGCTTGTGGCGCAGAGTCCGTTGACCACAATTGTAATATGTTAGCTTCTTGCCTTGCGAACTGTGGGGTCTGTTGGGAGGCAATGTTCTTGTTTTTTGCCCTTGACATGTTCCGTTAGCTTGCCTGGGTAGGCGTGGGCTCCTGAGTTGCCCCTGTGAGCTGTAATATATTCCCTCTGAGGCACACACTCTGCTGTGCTGCTGGTGATTCCCGGTCTCTCCCGCCAGTGGAATTAGCGTCTGATGAGGCCTGCTTGGAGAGGCTCTTACCGCTATGAGTGTCAATCCCTTCGTTCCCATGAAGATAGCCGAGGGACTCCGTGCAGGTCTCGCAGTTTTGGTTGGGTCTCTCTCCTCCCTGTTGTTGTATCCCCCCCGTCTCTAGGCCTTATCCGCTTTGGCGCCTTTCTTACTGCCGACGGGCTCGTTCCTCCAGGCCCCTCCGCGGGCCACCGACTCTGCGCCCCTTCTTGTGAGACGATTACTGCTCCGATTGTAGGCTGTGGGGTTCAGAGGGTCAGAGGGAGACCTCGCGCCCCAAGGTCTGCCTCCCCCCAGCCGCTGCGCCCCGCTCCCCTCCAGTGATTCTCTCCAACCGGCGCACACCTCTCATGCCTCTCGCTGCCTCCGAGTTGCCCACACCTCTGGGGTGGGCCTCCACCTTCTTTCAGCGCTGTGTGCGTGCTGTCCCCGGTGGCTGCGTATGTGTCTGCTGCCCCACACTCCTTTGGCACCGTATCCCATATGCCGCCTCGCGTAGTGTTAGCGGGCCTGCGCTCTGAGTGTCCGGTACCGGGTGTCTTCTATGGGGTGGATTCGTTCCTCTATGCCCTTCTGCGGGTTACCGGCTCAGCGCCCCTTTCTTTGTGAGGCAATTAATCTCCGGCTGGCGCCGAGGAGTTCCCGGACCTTATTCCCTCAGCCGCTGCGTTCGCCTTCGGGGATGTTCCCCGCCAGCATTCCCTTCTCCGGCCTCCTCTACGTCGGCACCAAGCGGGAGGCTCCCGTCTTCCCTCAGCGCCGAGTGCGCACTTCCCCCGCTGGATGGGGATGCCTCCTCATATGCCGCTTGCGTGACCGGTATCGGGTGGCTCCCCCGGGATTGGGGGAGGGGATGATGCGCCCACTCCACGGTCCTCGGCAATTGCCTCTTACTGTTTCTGTCCCTGGTGAGAGAGAGCCCCGGCGGCACGCCTGGGGGAGGGGGAGGGAGCCCGCCCCTGCCGCAGCGTCTCCTCCTCCTCGCTTCTGTGTGCAGCGAGGCCTCCGGCTCGTCTCCGATGCTGCTGCTGGCTCGGCAGGTGGGATTTCCCGATGGGGGGTGGGCGGTCGCCGTCTCGGTCGGTTCCCCGGCTTCCCCTGCTCCGTTTCGGACCAGTTTTCGGATCGGAGGCTTCAGGGGTGAGTGGGAGGTAATCCGCTCGCTGATTGTTCTCGTTCCGCTCCTTTGAAGTGCTAATTTTGGCGGCCCGGGGAGAGCGCGGTTTAGACGCGGCTCAACACCCCGGCAGCCATCTTGGAATCCGAGGGCAGCATTATTTTAAATACATTGCTTAATCAACCCAAGACAGCTAGCTCTCAAGGATGATGTCAACCACATGTGTTTCATTGGCTAAGGTGGACTGGGAACCAAAAGAGGCCCTCAAAATAATTTTCAAAGTGGCACCAAATTACACATTTTCAGCAAGCCCCCCACTCTTTTCCTTTGGGAAAATTTGGAAATGCCACACAAAAGATGCCAAGTGTGCAGAGGCCTAGCTGGGAATCTCCAGAGTTCCCTATAGGTCAGTCCACCCCAATTCATGGGGATAGTCAGTTTGGTGTACTCAAACGTGCTTGTGATTGAAGCATTTGTAGCAAACATATCATTGTCAAGGTGGGTTTAAAAATGCATGAAAAAATCTATCTGAACTGTCTGAGTACAATAGGCCAATTGGCTAATGAGCCACACACGCCACAGTGGCAATCAGTAGCCATCCCTGGAACTTCACCTCCATTTCATGGAATCCCATGCAAACAGAAATGCACTTGTCTGATGTAATGTCGGCAGAAATGGCCTTGCAGCAACACTTAAATGACTTAAATTATTTCAAATGTTACTGAGAGATGTCATCCTTCAAAATGTAATTAATATTTCTTTGGAACACTCATTTGTATGTTTTTGTTACTTGCTTCAGGATGTAACTTATAAAATAGTGGACTGCATTGGCGGAATCGCTGGTTCTTCGTTGGAACAGACTACCTGGCTAAGGCGAAATTTGGAGGTCAAACCTTCCCCTGCGATAAATGCTGACGGAACCAACTTGGAGTCAAATGTTGAAGGTAAATACATCTCACCAACACATATGCATCTCTGGATACTGGTGTTACTACAAACTCAAAAAAAATGTTAAAGCTATTTTGGTAATAGAAAAACAATATGAAGAAGCAGTGTTTACCCCCATTTTTAAATGTACATTTCAAATGGATTGTGTCCTTCCACGTATTCCTCATCGTATGATAATTATCCTTCCAGCTTCAGCTGCTTCAGAATTATTTTTTGACAGGGGGCGCTGTGTGCTGTCTCGTTGACTCGATTTCCCTCGAGGGCCTGTGTCCGGCTGTCGACGTCCTCATTAGTATAAATAGTGCACACATCGCCCGTTGACTTCAGTTCAGTTTTTCCGAGCTAATGCTTCGAAGAAATATGGCACACTTCGGTTCTTCATTGAACTTCATCACAAATTTTTGGAAATGAAAATGTCTTCTCCGTCGGAAGTGGCAAGACTGTGCATCGAAGTTATCGATCACCGACCCCCACCGCATATGCCTGTGGTGTCTCGGTATCGGTCACCGTACCTCCGACTGTAAGACTGTGAAGGAGCGGAAGGGTAAATTGGCGGTGGGGAGGTTACCTTCAAAGTCTCCTTTGAAGAGTTCCAAAAGGAAATCCTAAGAGTCGAGAGTTTCGCCTCAATGGAAAAGGGCTAAAAAATCTTGATCTAGAAGTCGATCACGCCATTTTTCGTCTTCTAAGAAGGCTAAGAAACGGCGTCACAGGTCACCTTCGACCGCCATTGATTGCTCGGCCAAGGTAATCAAATGTCCAAGTAAGTCGGACTCCCCAGCAAAATGGGATATATTTCGTAAAGAAATGCTAAAGACCTTCGAGAATGCAGCCCGACCCCCTCAAAGGACCAGCAGAAAGTCCATGCCCCTGTTGATCTGCATCAAGACGGCAAAGGGAAGTCGAAGATGAAACCTTTTAAATCTTTGTGTTCGAGCCATAAGCCGGAACTACATCAAGAGAAATCTCGATCCAACGAGAAGTCGTTGAGGGCTTCGACAAGCCAGGAATCCAGTCCATCGAGGGTTCCTTTGAAAAAACATAACAAGTCGACAACTCCGACGGCCTTGCTAACGCCATTGGCATCAGAGCCGTCAACACCAGTGTCGAAGTCGACTCCGAAAAAAATCGACTCTAACTTCGAAGTCGTTGTCGAAGCCAATAGTTACTCAGGAAATGGTTTTCAAACCCTTACCGAAAAAAGCTTTTTGTATGCCTTTAACTTCAATCTATGAATACAATGGGCCTCATTTTTTTTTATTTTTTATTAAAATGTTTTGTTTGATTTTACAAACATTTAATTTATGATACTCTCTCAATTTCACATATTTTTACATTTCATTTGTTTCAGTCCATTAAGTCTCTTTTGTGATCTCGATCCAGAATTTAATCATTCTAATAATAAGCCACTGGTCGTTTCCTTGAAGTAAGTTAGCCCATCTTTCTTCGGTCGTCATCACTTTTTTTGAGATTTTGAAGAAATCTCTGTAGAGTTCTCTTTTTTCTTTCAATGCAGGACACACCATGATCAGATGAAATAAAGTTTCTATTGTTTGGTCTTCTTTACAAAATCTACAATCCGGAGATGTGATGTCTGTTTTGTCTATCATCGCTATATACTCTCGGGTTGGTAATATATTCAGCCGAAAACATAGAAACAAATCACAAATCATTTTGTCTGGAAATTGAATTAGATAATGGGGTAGTTCATTAAGAGCTGTTACCTCATTATCACATTTAAGATAGCATTTATAAGTTGTTTGGATCTCTACAGTTTTTATCCAATCATTGGTTTTTAATTTTCGTTTCGCCTGCTGAGGTCTCTTGATCAACATATCATCTCATATGTGATTGCACCATTCTTTTTCGTTTTTGAGGACTTAATCAATGCACCTAAGTATTTTATTGTCTTTGTTGTGGTTATTACTTTGTTTTCTAGCAGAATTTTTATGGGCTGTTGGATTTTCCGGTTCTGCATAAAAAGTTGTTTTGCATGTGTTAATTTGCAGGTCGTTTTCGCGCATGTACCCTTGTGCTCTGTCCAGGGTTTCTTGTAAGACTTTTGTAGTTTTATCGAGTATGATGATGTCGTCCGCATAGATTAGTGTTTGGATTGATTCACTGTTAATCTTCGGTGGATTTGCTTTTGGATTTTGTATTAGTTCCTCAAAATCGTTGGTGTACAAGTTATTTAAACAAGCGGCTAGAGGGCATCCTTGTTTCCACTCATTCCAAGTCGGAATGGATTCTCTGACCTTACCATCATTTGTTAGGCGAACTCGGACAGATGTATTTGAGTAGTATTGGATTTAGAATGCAAGAAGGGCAACCCCATGATGTTAGTTTTGCCCAGAGCTTATGCCTGTTTACGGAGTCAAACGCCATTTTCAGGTCTATGAAAAGAGCATAGACTTGTGTTTTCTTATGATTGCTTCTGTTTTTACCAAATTCAGTAGCAATAGGTTTACATTGGTTCCAATCTTGGTAACAAAACCGGTTTGTCTTTTCGCTTGCCTTTCGTTATTTGCTGCCCAGTTATTAAGTTGTTTTTGTAGATGGCTTGCAAAAAGTTTTCTCAGCAGATCTAATAGAGCTATTGGTCTGTAGTTACCCGGATTCCTTCGGTCACCTGCCTTGTAGATTGGAATTAGAATAGCAACTGTCCAGGTATAAGGGATCTCCTTTCTTTTTTCTATAAGATGTAGCAGCTGAACAAGGAATTTTGCCCATTCTTCTGGGGTTGCTTTAAGGATTGCATTTTTGACAGCCCATCAGGGCCTGGCGCTTTGGATGGATTTAGGGCTTTGATTTTGTTTGTCGTCTACTTCCCAATTGAAGTTCCAAGTACAGTTATCATTTTCTTTCATTTCCGGCAAATGCGACGATTTGATATTATATACTTCTAAGAAATGCTTGACCCATATGTGAGACTCCACTTCTTGTATCAAAGTTTGTTGTTTTGAACTGTCATTCATCATTGTCCACAAGTTTCTCCTGTTTGTTTTTTGTAAGGCCCTCAAAATCTCTTCAGCGTCAGTTTGTTTCATCATCGCCTTGTTTGCCTTTAGGAAATTGGAATATTTTTGTTTTTCTTTTTTTATTGGGTTTCAAAATCAGGTTCTTTCTTTTTTTTCAACTGCCGTAGTCTCTTTAGGTGGTCTTGTTTCTTTTTCTTAATTTCTAGATTATATCGATGGCCATGAGAAGAATTAGCTTTGGTCGTAGATTTAACTTGAGTGTGTTTGTATTTTTCCATAATCCATCCATAATCCAACTTTACCTGGTCTTTCAGTGGGGCCTCTTGAAAAGTGGAAAGCAGTTCAGATACTTGATGGCTTCGGATTCTTAGCTTATTCAGCCCATTCAATACTTCAAGTTCTGGTAAATTTATTTGCTCCACTATAATTTTTTGATCAAGCCAGGAAATTGAAATTTGGTGGTGCTCACTAGCACAATTTGATATATTATTGGTTGCAATTATTAGTTTCTGCAAGGTTTCAGAGGCAAATATATAGTCGATGATTGAGGTGGAAGTTTCACCTGTCCAGGTCGGGAATGGTAATCCTTTCGCATTCGTTGGTTGGTCAGTTAGAGTGATATTACGAATTCTCATTTCCTTCAACCTATTACATGCACGAGCGACATTTCTTGCGGAGTGTGTTTGTGGCCTTCTTTATTGAATAGATGGAAGTTAAAATCGCCTACTATGATAAATTCATTACCGCTGTTAGAAAGCGCGATGGAATCAATTTCCTCACAAATAGCGTCAATTAATTTGTTGTCGGTAATCGCAGTAGGGTTCCAGTAAATGTTAAAGATTGAAATAAAACAATTATCTAAACACTGTGTCGCACTGTTGTCATTATTTGCTGGATTGTAGGCTGGCATGCGAATAGTATTATATTGACCCAAGGATTGATGTTCTTTCTTGCTATTATTGACCACTTAGCGTTGTTTTTCGTTAGGATTAACGTTCCTGATGCCGGTCTGCCTTTATTTGAAGATATTGCGGGATTCAGCCAAGTTATGTATCCGTCACAAAGAACCTCTTCAGTCAACCAAGTTTCTTGTAGACAGATTATTTCTGATTCTGCAAGAATTGTAGATGGGTTTTCCAGAAGATGTTTGTGACCCCTTGTATTCCATGATGTTAGGGAGATTTTATTTGTGTCCGCTTCCTTGTTCTTTGGTTGTTATAGATATGTTTTCCTAGACACTTGGTTTTGGTTGTCTTTTTTAGCTTCATGTTTTTGTTTCGGTGTATGTGTGGAATCTCTCAAATTTTTACTTCCATTTGTTTCGTTCTTTTTTTTGTTGTTTATATTTTGATCAAGTAGTGCAATGTTCTTAGATTTTTTTCCCACCATCCTTCTGGTTACAAAAATTTCTTCTGTTTTAAATCCAAGTTTTTCAAATTGATGGTTTGTCGCCAAAACCCGCTGCATAGTCTTTTCTGTGTAGAAATCTATATGGGCTTCTACCATATAATTCTTGTCTGGAAAGATGATTACTTCAATATCGTCTGATCCAATTGTTTTAAGTTGAGTTATGGCTTTGAATAAGCGTAGAGTGTTGGATCTGTTTAGCATCACCGGCACTTCTGTAGTTAGTGTCAATTGAAACAATGCTATTCTATAGGCATGCGTAGAGCTCAATGGATTCTGGAACTTAGGTCTCGTAATAGGAGGTCTTCCGACAGGCAGTTGTCTGTCAGTTTTCTTTGCACTCTTCTGCCTTTCTGCAGATAACCATGTTTCATCATTTGATACCGATGAATATGTTATGTAAGAGAAATGTTGTGCAGTTGTTCGTCCGATCTTTGCGTAATTATGGAGGTGTCCAGAGATATCTCATTGCATTCATCGATAACTATCAATGGGCCTCATTACGAGTCCGGCGGTAACCGAGGCGGTAAAACCACCTGGTTACCGCTGGACTCTTATTACCATTCCGCCTCCGTGACTCCCGGAAATACCAGGGCATTACGACCCTGGTGTCCCGGGAATTCCAGAGGCGGAATTCGGTAAATCCCCATTCCCATTGTGTCCTACAGGACTACAGGACTCAATGGGAATGGGGAAGTGGAAACACCGGCACCATCTCGTGATGGTGCTGGTGTTTCCACGTCCGCCTGCAGGTGGGCGGTGTTAAACCCGCCAGGTCAGACCTGGCGGGAACATCACCTCCCGCCTGCAGGAGTCGGGATCGGGCGGTCCGGAATTAACAGTGGTGGCGTGTTTGTTATTCAGCGACAATACACCACCATTTGGTTTACAATTTGGCACCCCAAATGTGCCAGAGGAGTTAATTTCTGAAAGGTCTAGATTAAAAGACGTGTATGATAACCTACAATCAGCCAGTGGTATAGATACCTCTCCAGAACTGGAATTTGGTAAACCAGATCCTACTGATCACGCTGACTCCTCATACAGGCAGCTAATGGGCAAGGTGGTTGCATCTTTAAGTTGGAGCAGGCCAGCACATTCTTTCAAGCAGCATGACCTAACAGATATTTTGGATCAGGGTCGCCAGAGAGATCCAATTTTGGCCTTTCATATTGCCCTACAAAAAAGGGTCTCCTCTAATTGGGAAATACCAGACACTGCGACTGCAGTAAATAAATAAAAATGGTGCACAAAAAATATAGGCCATCCAGCATTGACCCAGAGTATTTAACTAAGCACCCAACTCCCGAGAGTTTGGTGTTCAAGCTGCTAGATTTACCAAGCAATCAGCATATCCTTATATCCCTCCCATTAGGGATGATAAGAGGGTGGATGCCTGGGCGAGAAACATATTTACTGCTGTAAGTATGGCTTTAAAATCAGCTAGCGCCTTGTCAAGGTCTACGTTTACCCTGTGAGACTGCGTAGCTATGGCGGATGACCACATCCCAGAAGGAGAAGAAAGAGAAAGTTTTCTGGCTGTCATCAAGGATGGTAAGGAGACAATGTGTGAATGCCTCCAGTCAGGTCTGGATACTGCTGATCGCATTAGCAGGTCCATGGCAACGAGCACTGTTTTGCGCAGATTTGCATGGTTGAGAAAGTCCAGACTTGCACCGGATGTGCAATCTAGACTCCTCAATATGCCCTTTGACGGCTCGAGGCTGTTTAGCAGCAAGGCTGATGAAAGTTTGGAAAAGCTGCAGACCTCGAAAACGGCGGCTAAATCTTTTAGTGCTGCCATTAGACAGCCTCAACACTCCTACCCCAGTTCATTATCTCGGAGGGGTAAGTCTTTTTGATTCTACTCCTCAGTTTGAAGAGGAAGAGGACAAGCCAGTCATCGAGGTCAAAGAAGATTCCCTCGGGCTGGACGATGGAGGGTTGCTACATCTGCCCAAGCAGCAGCAGTTTTACCCTCAGCCGCCGCTTCAGCTGCCTCAAAACCACTCAAAGGCCTTAACCCACAAGACCCCTGTGGGAGGCAGACTTACTCAGCATATGAAAGAATGGCGGTGCATTACTTCAGATGTTTGGGTACTGGAAATGGTAGCCCAAGGTTACTGGCTTCCTTTTCTAAAAAGGCCTCAGGATCATCCACCGGGGAACAGCTCTTTCAAAATTTCAGATCCGCTCCTTGTGCAGGAAATGTTGACCCTGCTAGAGAAAGGTGCTATAAAACCAGTACCTGTAGCGGATAGGAACAAGGGTTGGTACTCTCCGTATTTTATAATTCCCAAAAAGGGCAGAGGATTGAGACCCATCTTGGATTTAAGAAACTTGAACAAGTTCCTCAGGAAAGACATGTTCAAGATGGTTACCCTTTCTCAGATCCTTCAGGCCCTCCAACTCCAAGATTGGATGGTGTCATTGGACGTTCAGGATGATTACTTTCATGTGCCTATCCATCACAAGCACAGAAGGTACCTGAGGTTCTCGGTTGGCAGTTTTCATTATCAGTTTTGAGTTCTGCCATTCGGGCTGACCTCCGCCCGAGGCTTTTCACAAAGCTAATGGCGGTTGTGGCAGCGAGTCTCAGGAGATGGGGGATTCACGTCTATCCTTACCTGGACAATTGGCTGATCAGGGCACGTTCACCCGAACAAGCCCGGGAACATCTCAGCATAACCTGCCACTCTCTCCGCAGACTGGGCTTCTCCCTCAATTACAAGAAGTCCCACAAGATCCCATCTCAAAGGCTCCAATTTATTGGAGCAGTCCCGGATGCTTCCTCACGAAAAGCCTCGCCACCCGAGGTGTGGGCTCAACACATTCTGCAGATGGTCACCAAATTGCAGAGTGCCCAGCATCTTGCAGCCTTTGATTTTTTGAGGTTGCTCTGCCTCATGGCATCCTGCATTTGTTCTGGTGCCAGAAGCTCACCTGCAAATGAGATCCCTCCAGTCGGCTCTCAGGACTCAATGGTCCCAATTCTCAGGCAGGATGTCAGACCACCTTCAAGTTCTGAGCAGAGTCGCACAGGATCTTCTGTGGTGGGCTTGCAAGGACAAAATTCTGAAGGGAGAATCTTTTTGGCAGCCATGGCCGGAGATAACAGTAGTGACGGACATCTCACTCATGGAGTGGGGAGCCCACGCCAACAATCTGACAATCAGCAGTCGTTGGTCTCCATCAGAGTCCAAACTACACATCAAACTTTTAGAGCTGAGGGCCATCAGACTAGCGCTGAAGGCCTTTCTTGCCCTCTGTACGGGGAAAGAATGTCGTGATAATGACGGACAACACAGTGGCCATGTACTACCTCAACAAGAGAATAGGCGTAGGGTCACTACCACTATACAGAGAGGCAATGCAGCTCTGGTTCTGGGCAATTCGAGAGAGAATCTCCCTGTCGGCAGTTCACCTAGCTGGAGAGGAGAACACGTGGCAGACGTTCTGAGCAGGCAGAGCACAGTCTCCCACGAATGGGAACTAGCTCAGGAAGTCCTTCAGGAGATCTTCACCCTTTGGGGAACCTCGCAAGTGGATCTGTTTGTAACCGGTGTCAACCGGAAATGCAAAAATCCAGGGTATCTCCCTCAAGAGGAGCTCTAGGGGACGTGTTCGTAGAGTACAGGGAGTTTCCACTGCTGTATGCGTTTCCTCCAGTCCCTGTCATTCCTCACGTGATCAGGAGGTTGAGAAAGTTTGGAAAAGCCATGATCCTAATGGCTCTGGATTGGGCCAGAAGGATGTGGTACCCAGACCTCCTGGACATATCCATTTGCCCACCAATGCGTCTTCCACAAAGAGAGAACCTTCTCTTGCGAGTGGAGGGTCGGGTTCTCCATCCAGAGGTCAAGACACTGAACCTTCACGCGTGGTTTCTGAGAGGTTGAGATTCAAGGATTGGGACCCCCTGGATGGCGTAATGGAGATCTTGCTTTCGGCAAGAAAGCCAGCAACAAAATCTTTGTACCGCTGCTGTTGGAACAAGTTCAGCAGTTGGTGCAAAGATATGAATGTGGACCATTTTCTTTGTGATACACCTATGGTGCTTTCTTTTTTATTACATCTGGCAAATCTGGGGCTCCAGATTGGAACAATTAAAGGTTACCTGGTGGCACTGTCTATTTTCAAGCGCTCTTCAGAGGAGGATTCATATTTTAAAATCCTGCTGATTGTTCAATTCCTAAAGGGCCTTCCTAACGTATTCCCACCAGTTCCTTTTCAAGTCCCTATATAGGATTTTAACCTTTTGTTAACATTTCTAACACGCATCCCTTTTGAGCCAATACATTCATGTCCATTAAGACTGTTAACTTTGAAAACTGTTTTACTAATAGCAATAACGTCAGTCAGCAGGGTAAGCAAGTTGCAGGCACTTTCCTGTAAACCTCCACATACTGTTTTCTTTAAAGACAAGGTTGTTCTCAGGGCAAAACCTTCTTTTCTAGCAAAGGTAGTCTCTGACTTCCACTTGTCGCAAAAGATCATTTTGCCAACTTTCTACCCACCTCCTTATCCTGGAAAGCAGGAGGAAAGATTACATAGGCTGGACCCCAAAAGGGCTCTCAGATTTTATATAATCAAGAATGGCTAAAATTTGTCAAAATGACCAATTATTCATTTGCTATAGAGGCCCTAAATTGGGTTTAGCTGTGACAAAACAGACCCTATCCAGATGGATCATCCTGGCTATTGGGGAATGTTACAGGTTAGCGGGCAAAGACACGGCCGGAGGCTTGAGAGCACATTCCACAAGGGGCATGGCATCCTCTGCTGCTCTTCAGAGAGGTCTTCCAGTAAAAGACGTGTGCAGTGGCCACTTGGTCGTCTGTTCACACTTTTGTGAAACATTACTGTCCGAAATCATCTTCCAGTCAAGAAGGACAATTTGGAAAAGCAGTCCTTGTTAGGGAGAATTCTCTGTTTAGGCTGAATTTCCTAACCTAATGAGTCCCCCAGCAGCTTTGCTGGATTTTTGGGGTTTATTTTTTTTCTCCTGCCAAGAGTGAGACTCTTTTACCCTCACTCTTGGGCATGATTTGAGTGTGTTTCTTTGAATCTAGATGTGTTTAATGGGCTATGGGGTCTTTTACTCCATAGGGCTTCATGTGTTTTTGTGATGTGTGTTACACAGCACCCTCAGTGCAGTGACACAGGGGTGTCATAGTGACCCCCCAGTATAGACTCCATACCCTGGGACAGACTACTGTCTCCCAGGGCATGTAAAGTCACCATTGACTTTACTAGTCTCAAATTCTGAACAGAACCAGTACAAACCATCATATTGTGGACGTACTGGCTGGGGCAATTCAATTGCCCCGGGGTCTATTAGTCGAGGGGGCACGTCTCCGTCCCCCCTGATCGAGTTTTGGCTAGTGGCAGTGGATACTACTTTTTATATTCAACCGCAAACATTTTCCTATGGGATTTCCCATTGTTTTAGGCTACTATCTTTATTTAATTATTTACGGTAGCCTCGAACATACCGCCGGTTTATTTAATTAATATTAATTCTCCGGGTTGGTATTTTTTGCCAAAACTTGATTCTAAAATGGCGTTTGTGTTCTCTTCTGTGACTCCAACCCAAGTCGAGCCCTTTGTTCCACTTTTTAGCGGGCTTCTCCACAGAAGCCCTCCAAAGTGGTGCCACTCTGTCTGGGGTACTTAGGAGAGGTGGAGGGAAATTTAGGCACCCTGGACTGAGTTGCCTAGGCAACTCAAGTCGCACTCCATCCTGACTGGCCCAAGTGGTGAGCCGGCCGGCTCACCACTTAGCATGTTTGAGTGACAGCTAGGCTGAGTGAATGGGGGTTTGCTGCATAAAACCAGGGCTTTGGGGACTGGAACTTCAGAAGTCGCCACAGGACCTTAGAATCCGACGAGGGAGAAGCTGAGCCGACCTGCCACGACACCACCACCGGTGGAGCCCTGCTGGACTCCCTCACCACTTTTCCCAACGACAGAGGAGATCTCCCGTCGGAGAGTCTTCTTCCTTTGATTGGTGGGGATAACCAGTTTCACCGTCTTTTCGCCTTCCCGACGTACCTCGTGGCCGCCTTGCCTGTGCCAAGCACCCCGGCAACCGGGATACCACGTTTTACCACGACCGCGAAACAAAGGTACCACCTTTAAACGGGAGACTCTGTGGCTGGTTTCTTCCCTGGTAGTGCAATGACCTTCATCTTTCCTCCAAGTCGAGATCTTCTCTTCCCCTGGACGACAACGCAACTTGCACCCACTACCAGGAACAACTGCCACCGCTGGAGGATCCTTCCCACTTAAGGTACCGTGTCCCGCCTGGCTTCCCTTGCTACCGACTGTACGGGGTAGATTTAGCCCCCGGCTTTCGAACCTGGGTTAGTCTGGGACACCCTGGCTAAACTTTCTTAAAGCCTCTATAAACCCTTTTTGAACCCTCTGCAAGACTTTCTAAGCATAGTGTAACTGTGTGATCTTGGGCGCATTTGTGCTCTGCTCTCTCTAAGAGTGGGCCCAGCCTTTGGACTTTGGCTCACCAGTGACTTTTTGCTCTTCTGCCTTGGTAACAGTGTTCCTGAATCTTAGAGTGGTGTACCTTTCCATATTCTGTCTTTTTCCCTCCCTTTCTCACAAACTTATTGGAGTGCAATCTAGTTAAGCGCTCACCTCTGTATGAAAATAAGTGGTGTCTTACTGTGATTTATCTGATAGGAAAAAAAGGGGTGTGTATATTACAATAGTAACTGTGTTTAGAATATTTTACAATAAGAGTGCTGGAGTGTTTCAAACTGTGTGTTTTTAAATAAATAATTATATACTTTGATACCAAAGCTCTGGTCAGTGTTTGCTTGTATTGTTGTATCCGAGTGCCTATTGTGTATACTTTGCATACTGCCTAACTCTTCTTGAGGGAAGTCTGACTGCTCAGCCACAGCTACCAGGTAAATCTGGGTGGTACAGACTGCTACCAAGTGGGTTTACTGCCAACACCTGTAGTCTTAAATCTTTTGCAGTGGTCCCTAAGGGAACTGCACAGGTTTCTGCCTAACAGTCCTTCATTCAGTCCATGATAACAATTAACCTCTTAAGTGCCAAGGACGAGGCATCTCGTCCTTGACATTACCATTGCAGTGCCAAGGACGAGATACCTTGTACTTTTTGGCCCTTTACTTTGTGCGATCGGCCAAAAGTGAAATCCAACCCCCGGGCTATGTGAGCAGGAGGTTCCTCCTCACAGCCCGAGGGTTGGAGCACGCGTAATGCGTGCAGACGTGAAACTGGAAGTCATTTTCACTGCGGCAGCCATTTTCGGCTACGGTGGTGAAAAGAGAGGGTGAGTGTCCACCTTCCTCTCCCTCGATCTGCGTCATTATTGTGCCGTTCAGATCGAGGGAGGTGTTGTTTGAAAGGGGAGATTCTCCCCTTTCCACCAACACCTTATTTGAAGCATTGCTGGGCGCGGATCGGGCATGGATCGCTCGATCCGCGCCCAACAATGCCACTAGACCACCAGGGATCTGTTTGTGAAGTGGGGCGAGGGGGCTGCTTACTACGTAAGCAGTCCTCTCTCCCCTAGCCCCCAAAGCATGGGGCAGCATGTTCCTCCCCCCCCCCGGGGGTGGATGAGCACAGTAGGAAAGGCGCAGAAAAAACAAAGGAAAAAAAATAAATTATGTTTTGGGTGGGGGTCAGGGGACACAAGACCACCAGTCATTATATATAATGGAAGGGGTGGCCGCCTCCCCGCTACCCCAAGCTGAAGGGGCGGCACCTCGTGTAGCCCTCCCTGGGGCAGATTTCTGCCGCTAGGAAGGGGTGCATGAGATGCCCCCCATCCATTTGGGGTGCGGGGGAGAGGGCCACCAGAGATCTTGGTACAGGCCCCCACCTCCCCCAAGCATGGGGCAGTACGTTTTGCCCTGCCCTGGGCGTGGATGGGCACAGTAATGTGCCCATCTACCCCTAGGAAAATAAAATATAAGGGTGTTTTGGGTGGAGGTGTGGGGGACACTAAACCTCCAGTGAATATATGGACTGAAACAGGGGGTGGCCCTCTCTCCCCACCCCAAGTGGATGGGGGGGCACCTCATGTAGCCCTCCCTGGGGGCAGATTTCTGCCCCTAGGAAGGGGTACATGAGATGCCCCCCATCCATTTGGAGTGGGGGGAAGTGGGCCACCAGAGATCTTGGTGCAGGCCCCCCAAGCATGGGCCAGTACGTTTTGCCCTGCCCTGCGGGCAGATGGGCAAACAAAATAAAATAAGGGTGTTTTGGGTGGGGGTGGGGTGACCCAAAACCACCAGTGAATAAAGGGACTGAAAAGGGGGGTGGCCCTCTCCCCCCACCCCAAGTGGATGGGCGGGCACCTCATGTAGCCCTCCCTGGGGAAGATCCCTGCCCCTAGGAAGGTGTACATGAGATGCCCCCCATCCATTTGGGGTGGGGGGAGAGAGCCACCAGAGATCTTGGTACAAGAATATTTCTGCGCCATTGAAGGCGATCTGGTTTGCTTTTATGGCTTTGGCTAGGATTTGTTCTTTGAGCGCGTAACTGTGAAAGGCCACCAAGACGTCTCTCGGTCTCGCCCCTGGTTCCTGCCTGCGTGGGCCCACCCTGTGAATCCTGTCGAATTTGATCTCCACGCCTGACTCAGAGTCTAACAGGTCACCGAAGATGCTCTTAAGTACCTGGGTTAGGTCCTGATCATGTGTCTCCTTTGACGGGCATTTGACCCGTATGTTGGATCTCCTGGATCTATTCTCCAGGTCTTCTGCCTGCAATTCGAGGTTGTGGGTGGCCACCACAAGGGTTTCCAGGAGGGTGTCTGCTTTCCTTGCATCTTGTGTCAATTCCTGAATGGCGCGCTCGTTGGTGTCCACCCTCTCCTCTATTTTGTTAATGTCTCTTCTTATTTCCTGTATTCCCTCGGCCAAGTCTTCTCTCAGAGTGTCCATTTGTTTCTGGCCCGCTGCATTGATTTTGTCTACTATCTCTCCTAGGAACTGTTTAAGTGAGGCGTGTGCTACCAGTCTTTCTTGGTCTTCCTGCAAAGGGGCTGTATCTGGTTCCGTTGCCCTGTCGCTTGTGATGTGACCTCCGGCTTGGTCAGTTTCTTTAGCCCAGATCTTTTCCAGGGCTCCTTCCTGTGTCTTTCTCATGAGTGTTGACAGAGTGTCTTTGTTCCTATTTCTCGACATTGCAAGTCGTGGTTGGGGAAGTTACGGCCTGTGGTTGGTTCAGTCTGCCCCTGCTTTGTTCCAGGTTCGAAGCCAGGCTGTGTGGTCTGCTTCTCCGGCTGCTGATATGTAGGGGCCCCCGGCCCTTTGCGTCCTCCGATGCCCCCTAGGTGGGGGTTCCTTAGTGCTTGTACCAGGGATTCTTGTTTTAGGAGCTATGTGCAGTCCCCCCTCAGGACCCCACTCGCTGCAGTGAGCTTGGCCAGCCTTGTGTGCTGCCTTGCGTGCTGGCTGTGCATCTGGGAGTCACCCTTCCCTTTGGGATGATTTATTGTGGTGTGCCTTTAGTGCTGGTGCGTGGGGATTCCCCTCGCCGGGGTGGCAGATGGGCTCCGTGGCCCGGACAGAGTTATTTGCACCTGCCGTGTGGGTTCAGTTTGGGTTCGCTTTGCTGTGTTGCGGGGGGCCCTGCTGTGGCTTGCTGGTCTGGGGGAAGGTCACAGGAAGGGGAGAGCGAGGTCTGGTGTGCCCGTACCTCCCGGGCTTCCTAACCGGATTTAGGGTTGCGCCTCTCTGTCCTGCGCGGGCTGGATTGTGCGGGGGAGACCCGCGCCAATGGCACTCTCCCCTTTCGGGTTTGCCCGGATGTCCCGGTCCCCCCTGCCTGTTTCTGTATTGTGGCCGGCCCTCCAGCGGATTGAACCCTCTGCCCCCGGACCGTCGAGCCCGCTGCACAGTGCAACAGGAGGGGACCGTGCTCCTGGGATCGTGCACAGCTGTGACCTTGCTGTGTGGCCGGTTGGTGACCTTTCTTGGCATTCGGTGACAGTGGGAGCAGGCCATCTTGCGTATGGGGCTGGCCCGGAGACCGTTTGCCTTGGTGGAAGGTGGCGGGTTTCACGTTGTGCCTTGTCTACCTTCGGGGGTGGCTTGCTGCTGGTGGGACGCCGATTGTAGTTCCGCCCCTGGTGTTGAGCGGGATGGAGCGGTACGGTGGATCATCGGATATGTCTGCCCTCCCGTCCTTGGTATGGTTGGGCCGTTGGGTGTCTCGCTGCTCCGTACTCCCAACGTTCCGCGGAATTTATATCTTCAGGCTCTGCTTGATGTAGCCCCTGGAGTCTCTCCTTGTCCCAGCGCTGAATGCTGTGTTTGATAGCTCCTGGGGAGGGTTTATTCTGCTGCTTTTAGTGCTTTAATTCATTCGTGGATCGGGAGCTCGGGCTGCAGTGTTTACAGGTGCGCGGCCACCTTGGAAAGACTAAGGTATCCTTTTTGAAGCTGTTTTCTGAAGTATTGCCCTGTTTTGACCATGGTTTTTAACAGCAACCTTGAGGGTGCAGGGATTCCACTAACATTACTCAAAGCAATATTGTCAGTAATACCCCAAGAAGGGAAGGACATAAAAGATTGCATTACACAACATGAGTATCAAGATTCTTATAAGAGTGTTGGCCACATGTCTCGATTCCCTCCCGACTTCACTTATTCACAATGGCGAAGTGGGGTTTATTTGTGGTCCTCAGGAACTGTATAGTATTCATAAGACTGACACTGAATCTCAAGGCTGCACGTGTTGAACACTCAGTTCACCTGTTCTTTGTAGCTTTAGAAGCTGGAAAAGCATTAGATTGGGTCAGTTGGCTTTTATTGTTGGAGGTATTGAATCACACTGGCTTTGTGCCCATGTGTCAGTTTTCCATTAACTTTAAAAGAGGTTCTTTCAGCAGCTAAAAGGATAGAGGCTGTTCATAGTGAGCTTACTTTGGATGGGGCTGGATGAATATATGGGTTTGAGAGTCCTGATATAGAGTCTATACAAAGCTTTGATTTTTGCAATCTATGATGGTTGTCATAATGCTTGTTGGGTGACTGCTGTGTAATAAGGCCCTCACAACATCTTTGTCACGTATAGAGGGAGCAGTGATTCCAGCAACATTTCTCAAAGCAATATTGTCAGTAATAACCAAAGAAGGACATAAAAGACTGAATTACACAACATGAATGTCAAAATTCTTATAAGAGCGTTTGCCACATGTCTTGATTCCTTCCTGACTTCACATATTCACAGTGGCGAAGTGGGGTTAATTGGTGGTGCTCAAGAGCTGCATAGTATTCATAAGACTGAATATCCAGGCTGCTCTGGTTGAACACTGAATTCACCTGGTCTATGTAGCTTTAGAAGCTGGAAAACTGTTAGATTGGGTCAGTTGGCAATTCTTGGGTGAGGTATTGAATCAAACTGGCTTTGGGCCAAACTAGAAGTAATGAATTACAGCATTTTTAGTCAAAACCCTCTGGATTAGATTGGATACGTTCTAACTGGGGAGGGAAATGCGGCAGGGGTGAATACTATCCCTGTGCTCTGTGCCCTGGTGATAGAGCTGCTTGTGGTTGCCATTAGGGGATACAGGACTGTTAAGGGTTTTATAGTTGGAAACATTGAATATAACGTGGGACTCTTCATGGAGGATGTGTCAGTATATACAACTGATGCGACGATATCCATTCCAAACTTGTTGGGAGCTCTGGAGTGTAGTAGGTTTTATCCAGGTTCAAAGTGAACTATCACAAGTCGGTTTCTATGCCTCTTTGGCAAAGCGAGGGAGAGGAGATGGGAGACCTACAACATTTCCTTTCATACTTCAGACAGAGATCATACGGTATCTGGAGGTTTAGGTGACAAAATCTCTTGTTGATCTTTAGGAAGAAAAATTCTTACCACTTTGTGCAACTCTTTAGAAGGATCTTGAGCAGGGGTCAAAATTACTTTGATTTTGGCTGCCCACCTTCAAGATGAATGTTCTGCTCAGAGTGCTGTTTTTGTTTCAGAGGCTGCTGGTCAGGGTAACAAATACCTTCTTTTCAGACCTGAGTAGGCACTTGCTAAGGTTCCTTTGGACTGGGAATATAGCCAGAATTGCCTACCATACACTTGTTTTGCCTAAGGTTGGAGGGAGGGCCGGGATTTCCTAACTTTGAGCAGTATTACAGGGGCACGCAATTTAGAGTCTTGGTGGACCATCTATGGAATAGAGGTGAGAAGCAATGGATTACGCTCGGGAATGAGGTTCCGAACCCAGATTATGGTGGAAGAATGTCTGCATGTGCCGACATATAGACTTACAGGAAGAGTGCATTGTCAACGAGTGTTGTCCACATTATGGGATTTGTGGAGGAAACAGAACTACCTTCCTTTATATGGGCCTCACTGATCAGGGACGACATTGTGGATCCCCAGAGATTTCAGGTGTGGTGTGAGGTTGGCATGGAAATGGTAGTTCATTTGTGGAGGAAAGTACAGTTAGAATTTGGGGGGGTGGCGGTGACCCATGTGTCAGTTTTCCATTATCTTTAAAATAGTTTCGTTCAGCAGCTAAAAGGGTAGAGGATGTCCATAGTGAGCTTACTTTGGATGGCGCTGGATGAATATATGGAGTTCAGAGTCCTGATATAGGGTCTCTACAAACTTTGATTTTTCAAGCTATAATGGTTGTCATATTGATATTGATATTTTATTTCTATCGCGCTCATACACATGTTTCAGAGAGTTTCATAATGCATGTCGGGTGACTGCTGTGTAATAAGGCCTTCACAACATCTTTGTCACATCAATATAAATTACATGGTATCAAATTGCTGCACATATGGCAGTATACACCACTTGCCTTGTCGAATATATACTCTAACATCAGAGCTTTGTCCTGGTCAGCCTGGAGGAGGGGGTCTTTCTGGCACATCTGGTGAAGCTGTGGCACATCCGAAACACCATGGAAGGCGGTCTTGGACTTGATCAGGGATATGGAAGGTGATATTTAGGTGGTGGGATCCACAGCACATTCTTCTCTTTCGGCTCCCCAGAGGAATCCTACACATGGTCCACAACCTACTACTGTCTGAGATGGGTTGCCTGGTCACAGTGTGGGAACATCCGTAGGCCCATCATAGAAGGAATTGTTTATGAAGGCTTGGGAGTTTTATGTCATGTAGAATGTAACAGCCCTGGTCAATGATGCCCCAATATATAATGACTTTGAATGTTTTCCCTTTCTAGAGTACTATCAGGAGGGGAAAGGTTGTGCTTGGTAGGAGAATGATATTGGACTTGCAATAGATAATTGGTCATAGCACAGACACTTGAAAACGAATTTATCATAACGCTTGTTGGGGCTTATGATAAGTAGCAAAATCCTGCTTCTGATCCATTTTGGAGTAATTTGTTTGGTGCTGATACCTCAGTGTTGTCAACAGCGGCAATGCACGTTTGGGAAGAAGTATGTAAGAAAGTTACGACACCAAACGAAGATGGAATATAACTCTGATTTTAAATTATGTACCTTTTAAGTTGTTAATGCCATGAAATGCATTTTTTATGAGAATTTTTAACGAGTTTGTCACTATAAGTATAACTGTGTTTTTGTATATGCTAGTGTGAAAAGGTTGCCAGACAACCAAAGCACATTTGAAATAGAAAACGGATTTAAGGTGTGGTACTAAATACATTTTCTGCTTTTTTCTAGTGGGTTACAGTGTTGTTGATTTGATAGGTCTTACTTTAGTGGCCGAGGGGGAATTTTGAGGGGGCTTTGTTTATATGCCCAGATACAGTTTTACATTCTGTTTCTCTAGTATTAGAGATAAACAATTATGCACCAATACTTTGTTTTTATGGATAATTGTGAAGTCGTTTTTAAATATGGTTGACTTTTTCTGTTTTAAAATCGGATAAATAAACATGTTTTAAAAATGTCTCCCTCTTGTTCTATGTACGGTCATGGTTTTGACCATAAGCACCAACAAATGAAGCTGATGTAAGCCCTGTTGCTGTGTGTCACACCATAGAGCATTGCCAATTCAATACCACTATTTAAATGCAATGTCTCCCACAGTGGGAATCTGTCTGACCTTCTACAGCATTCCAATGCTGTAATTTACTGTACGTACACATATTGAAAGTGTTATATATATTTATTTTATTTATTTATTGGGTTTTTATAATGCGCCAATATACAATTTTTATAAAGGCGCATGTTGGAGATGCAAACACAGAGTGGCGCCATTTCAGTACATGTGGGAATTTGGCAATCTGAAGTAATTCTGGGACGGTGTTACCATGACAATTAACACAATGTTAATGGTTGATGTAGAATATGATTTTGCAAGTATTATACTGGGGGAGGAGGAATTGATAGCGGATTTGTCTTTTCCGCAAAGGTTTTGGTTCTTCAGACCTTCGCTTTCAGGTAAAAAAATCATACTACGAAACTGGAAGAGTGAACAAATGCCTTCAGTTTCTGCATGGAAGATAGATGTAAAGCAAATGTCAAAGTTAGAGAGGGTGATCATGTATAGGAATAAAAAAGGAACACATTCGGGAAAGATTCTTGGATATGTAAGCCATGACTTGATATATTTAAATTGTTTGACAGCACAAGAATAGGGTTTTGACTAAATAATTGGAGTGCTATTGTATTTATTTACCGCAATGTGTGGAAGAGTTCTTTATGTGATACATACTGTTAACATGATATTATGTAAATGATAACCTTTAAATGTTTAATAAAAATGTTAATACAAAAAAAAGTGCAGGGGAGAGGGGAGGGGTGGGATTGCCAGAGGGTTAAGCGAGTGCACGGGGAGGCCAGGTGAAAAGAGCCCAGGGAGAAAAGAGTGCAGGGGCAGAAAGGTCCAAGTGCGAGGAATGGGCTGGACGGGCTAAGGGGGTGCAGGCCCAGCCAGGCTAGTGCAGGGGGAGGAAGCCCAGAAGGGCAAGTGCAGTTGGGGGGGCGAGGGGGATGGGGGGGTCAGAGGAGATCAAGTGCAGGGGTATGCTGTTTGGGGGTGCCTGGTGCCCTATATGAATCTGAAGTAACCAGGCAGCCAGTCAAAAGGCAGAGGGTGGAAAAGTTAGCAGGGGAGGTGGAGAGGGAAGGAGGAAGAGAAAAGGAGGGTCTTGAGAAGCTTTCAGAAACTTAAAGTGATCCGGCTCAAGTCTGAGAGTGGCAGGGAGGCCATTCTATAGGGAGGCACCTGCGAAGAAGAGGGATCTACCCCCTACTTTCTGCTTGGAGAAGCGAATGATCTGCAGAAAGTTGGAGCTAGAAGACCAAAGGGCTCTAGCAGGGAGGTATTTAGGAAGAGAGAGTTGTATGTAGCGGTGTCCCAGGCCCCAGAAAGCCTTGTGGATGATGCAGAGGGTTTTGAACTTGATCCTCGCAGCAATCGGGAGCCAGTGGAGAGATTTTAGGGTTGGAGAGATGCGGTCCCTAGGCCTGAGACCAAGGAAAAATCTTGCAGTCCTATTCTGGATTAGTCGAAGTGGGTGAAGGGAGAGGTTAAGTAGGTTGAGGAAGAGGCTGTTACAGTTGTCCAGCCTGGTGAGGACCAGAGCTCTGGAGACATTGAGTTTTTGGGGGAAGGTGAGGTAAGGACGAATCAATGCCTCTGAGGAGGTGAGGCTGAAAGTGAGCCTTCTTGGCAAGTTCGTGATGTGAGGAGAGAAGAGAGAGGAGTCGAAGATGACATCTAGGTTTTTTGCCTCACAGCAGGGGGAGAGGAGGAGGCCCATCGAGGGTGGCCAGAGTGTAGGGGGAAAGGCGGGAGCTGGAGTCCCAATGAGAAGGATCGTGGTCTTACTCGCATTAAGGCAGAGATCGCTAACAGTGCACCGTGCCTCAATAGCAGACAGACAGTGAGGTATGAGAGAGGAAGTGGAGGAGGCTGAGGAGGGAAGCTTGAGGGAGAGTTATTTGTCATCTGCATGAAACTGAAAGTTAGGAGAGAAGGCAGAGATCAAATGGGCTAAGGGGACACCATAGGTGGAGAGTGAGATGGAGGAGAGAAAAGGGCCCTGTTGAACCTGTTAAGGCTATTCAGAGATGAATGACATCAGCCAGTTCAGAGCCAGGACCTAGATGCCAAGGGTATCACTGAGCCGATTTAAATGGGTGGCATGATTGACTGTATCAACAGCAGAGGAGAGTTCAAGAAGTATGAGAACGGAAGGAGCTTTGGAGTGGAGATTAGAGAGCAAGTCTTCACAGGTGTTCAGGAGTGCGGTTTCCATACCTCTGAAAGCTCTGAAGTCAGACTGCTGGTCGTGGAGACACCCAACAGATTTGGTATGGCGGGTAAGCTGGAAGATGGCCAGCTTCTCCAAGAATTTTCCCAGGAAGGGGGTAATGGATATAGGGTGGTAGTTAGCCAGACAGGAAGGGTCGGCAGAGGGATTTTTGAGGAGAGGGTGAACAAGGGAGTGCTTGAGGAGAGACTGGAAAGTTCCAGTGGCAAATGAGTGATTGAAGAAATCAGTCAAGGCTGGAGCAAGGGAGACAATGTTGTCCTTGATAGTTCTGTATGAGCAGGGGGGCACTTGTTTGGATGAGACTTTCATAGAGTAGACTTGTCTAGAAACCTCATCAGGTGATATGGGAAAGTGGAGATTAGGTGGGGAAGGGGGGCCATAGTGTTCAGAGCTAGCACACTGACCCTGAAATATGCTTATGTTTTAACTTTATTTTTTTTTATTTATACTTGGTTCAACTGTCTCTTACCAGTATTTACAAGTCATTGCAACAGTCTAGTTTCTGTTTGTGTAAATCTGACCATGGACCGAGTTGTCAGAGCCCAGAGTCGTTCTTCTGTGTATAGTTTGTTAAGAAGCCAGAGTTTGTCTAGTGGCTAAATCAAGGCTCTGAAAATATTGCCATACTGCAATTACTGTTTTCGTGCCTAGTGCACTCAACCAGCTGGTTCCACCAATGTTCTTCTTCTAGGCACTGTGAGTTCCTGAACAGGTGGCACATGTGCGTCCTCCTTTTTGTTACCAATCCCGGGCAGGTTAGGAGCAGGTGTCTTACAGTCTCCATTGTGTCAGCCTAGTCACAAAACCGACAGGTTTTTTGGCTGGTGCTGCCTCTTATTGCCTCTTATTTAACTTTTTCATTGACTGTTGTTCATCTGTTATGTGTGAGAGTTTTCCAAGGTCATGCTATTGAACCAAATTGTAACACTTTGCTTATTTCTAACTGCATTTTGTCTTTTTTTTATCTAGATATGTTGTCTCCTGCATTGGAAACATCGAACATTGCACCTTCAGTTTATAGTGTCCATGCACTTTCATTGCTTGCTGAGGTAAATTAATTGTCAAGTCTTGATGTCTTCACTTGGGCTTCAGGATAGTTAGTTCCTTAGCCGGCTTGCTACAAAACAACCTTTAAATTGCTTTTACGTTTCTCAATAAGGAAAGCTGATAACATAAGCAAAGTAGATGACAGAGTTTATTGTTAGGGCGTTTTTCAATTTTCAAACTTGAAATGAGCCAGTTAATCTAAGCAGGTCCTAGACTCAATGACTGCGTACCTGATGGATACACTTGAGTGGGTGTGTACTGTAAGGAGTTAAGACAGATCAGCTCCGTCCTAGAATTCCATTGACAACACCCTATTACACATGTAAGCGGAAACCTGTTCTCATGTTAAAACACCTTGCCTTAAGCAGAATGATTGCATCCTTGACTGTTGGGTGATTTTTCTATATTGATGCTTCCATTTGGGGCAGCTTTGCACACTGCAAATAATTTTGGCATGGGCAGTTTAGGGAAAACGTACACTAACTTGCTTATTTTTCTGATAATGTTATTAGAGTTGTGCTTTAAATAAAGAGCATTATAGATAGTATGTAAATTGAAAGTGCATTTAGAAAGTACATTTGCATTTTAAATTGCAGAGCTTTAGAAATATGTAATGTTAGTTTTCAAAGGACAAGCAAAGTATACTGTATCATAACCCTTTTTTATCTGAAACCTACGAAATTCTGTGAAACCTAAATATGCAATGTATTCTTGTGAAGACAAAGGTAATGATAAATGTAAAGTTAATTTAATTATGCAGGATTTGTAATAAGAGCGGCAAATAGATACACATAATGCAATCTTGTCCATTTCTTCCAAAAGAAACAGTTGCATAAAGTATATCAGTCCTTCAGATTTTAAAATATGTACGTGTTTTAATATTGAGTAGCCTCGGAGGCTACTCAATATTACTCAATATGAGTGAAAAATTGCAGCTGTCGGGTTGTGATTGTCATTTGGGTTTTAGCAACTTGTATCTTTATTGAATTCTCAACATCTAGCTATTATTCAGTGGACAGATTTTAAAGTGTTTTTCTCTGGGAGTTTATGTGAGAAGATTTACAAAGATGTGCAAAGATTACTATGGTAAAGTTATGGCTTCATCGAATCATTCATTGACTATCTTCTGGATACTTTTCTGTCTCAGATTGCTGAGTGGATCTGTTAGTCTTGCCATTGTGCTCTGTCAACTGCTGCACCATGCCTTCACGTGATGTGGATTATGTAGCCCTGTTAGGCCCTCTGCTTAGTGTTGTACCGCCATTTATCTTTGCTCACTTGGGTTAGGGTTGTGGAGTTCATTGGGCATTTGCAAATGAGAGGCATGCTGCAGAGTGCTGAGAGGATTCTGGGCAAGAGGTGTGCAGGCTTGCAGAAATCTCGTAACTGGATTAGCACAAAGCCAGACACGATTCTTAACCAAAACTGCCCAGCCCCATGTTACTCCCTTCCTCTTTCAGTCTGGTCTGGCAGTAGACCTGGCCTCTAGCCCTAGAGCTAGCTGTCAACTACATTGCTCACTGTTCCACTGCATCCTCGTTCCTGCACACACTTGTCCCCGACAGCAAATACGTTTGTGCTGTCTTACTCTCTGGCTCTCTATCCATATATTTCCAAGGTACCTCTCACTATCCTGAGCTCTTGCTTCTTCCCTTCTCTCTCCGTCTCTTCCGCTCTCTCTCTCTCTCACTCTCCCTTTCTCTCTCCCCACTTATTCACTCCTCCATGACCATACCCACCTCCAACCTCTCTTGCTCTCCCCCCTCCTTGATTTTCTTCTCACTCCTTTCTTATACTCTTCCCTATTCCTTCATATTCAGCGGCTCCAACCTCTACCACTGCCTCCCTTTCTTCTTGCTGTTCACCTCCTGCAGTGGCACTTTCAACTCTACATGCCGCCGCCTCTCCCTGCACCTACAACTCTTCAGCACCTCCACCTCCTCCTGCGCCTTCAATGCCTTCCCCCAACGCTTGCTGCTCTAAATGCCCACCCACCTATTGTCTCTCTCCCTACTTTTATATGTGTCTTTATTCACCCCCAATGGTAGTTCTGCTTCACTGTGGGCACGTGCATGTTGTGATTATTCCACTTTAGAGACTACAGCTAGCAGTGTTAATTGTCTCTGAGCCTGCCGGTCTTTGCAAGGCCTGTGGTAGGCATGTTTCTGGGTTGCAGCTAATATTGTTTTGAAATGGTAATAGTGATACTTCAGGTCCACCAGTAACAGACACACTTTATTTTGATGAAGGGTAGCTTGGACTATTCTTTTTTTAAAATAAATTCTTTTTATTGACTTACAACAATCTAGGACGGGCATATCCCGGCCTTCTGACAACAAACATTGCATACATAGTTAAGGCTGAATATGTCAGTGGGTCGATCGGGGAGGAAGCAGGGAACCGGTGGATGCAGCATTCAAGCTACTGTGGTGTGGATTTTTATACAGTACGCAGTTCCACCCTTGGGTACACCGTTCCGATTAGATTCCCTGAGAGGGGGCGGCGAGACGGTGTCAGTGCTTGTGTCCAGGTGGTGCTCAAGGAAGTCCCAGTTATGCGATGCCAGTCCATTTACCCCACACCTTCAGAAATGTACCAGGGCTGCCATTGTGGGTCCCTCATTTGGACCCCACGTGGTGGCCTGTCAACCTTTTAATGTGGCCCAGCACAACATCCAGGAATGTTTTTTCACCCTTGGTGTGTTCACCGTCTCCCCAGACCCCCAGCAGTGCTGCTTTGGGTTCCAGCTGTGTCAGCGTATCTAGGACCGTGTTGATTTCACAAATGCTCTCATCCCAGAATCTGTGTATGACCTCACATTCCCAAAGCATGTGTTAGAAGGTACTTATCACCCTACGACATTTGGGACAATCAGCGTCTTCCACTAGCCTCCATTTGGCCATCGCCACCCGTGAGTAGTAGGTCTGATGTAGTATTTTGTACTGTATGAGTCTTAGTTTGGCGTCTATGCCTATTTCACGCGGGAACATTAGGGCTTCCACCCACTCCTCTGACTCCAGGGGGCCTACCAGCCTCTCCCATCTCTCCCTCAGCCGGGTTAAGTCCCGGGCCCCAAATGCGGTGATTACTTGGTACAGCGTGGATGTGGGTTTTGTCAGAATTCTTCCCTGTGGGACGTTCACCTCCAGGGGGGAGCTTTTGGGGATGTCAGAGTACAGGGAATTGGGTATATAGGGCATGTGTGAGTTGCATCTAATTGTAGATGTCGTCTGGCGGGAGGCCAAACTCTTCTCGTAGGGTCTCGAACGGCTTCAGACTTCCATTCTGCACAACCTCAGTTAGGGTCAGTATCCCCCGGTCCTCCCAGCTAGGGAAGCGGCCCATTGCCATAACCTCTGGGATATACCCGTTGTCCCATGTAGGTTGGCCCAATGTCACCTCCCTCCCCCACCCAATGTGTTGGAGGGCCCCGTTCCACACGGACCAGATCTGTAGTACCATCTCTGGGAGGTCAGGGACCACTGTGTCTGTTCCATATATGACCCAGAGGGGCTTTCTCTCACCCATGCATCAGGTTTCGTTCCCGACATGAGGAAGAGCCCGGTCTGCGTGAAGCCAATCATTCAAGACCCCCATTTGTGAAACCCTGTAGTAAGCCCTAAGGCAAGGTATTCCCAGCCCCCCTCCCAAACCGAGCACTGCAGTGTGGTTAAGGCAATAAGGGATTGTTTCCCACCCCATAGGAGTTTCCGGAGAGTAGGGTCTATGGAAGCAAAGGTCTTAAGGGGGATATGAACATGGGTGTTTCTGCAAGATATAAAGAAATCTCGGGAAGGAGAGCATTTTGAAAAGGGCGGCCCTCCCTAGCAAGCCCAGGGGGAGGGAATGCCAGTAGGTGGGCTTGGACTATTCTTGATGTGGTAGTCCAGGGTTCCAGAGATCTGGACACAGTGTACTTCTATCTTGATTTTCAATAAACAATTTTATTGATATATCCAGGAACAGAATAATGTGATTATGAATGGAGTGAAAACCATGCCATCTAACAAATCTTTTCTTAAAACAATTTTTATTGGTTTTTGCAACAAACAATAAACACTCAACAATAAACCAACAACCCCAGCAGTACTTTGTCTTGTCATTACCTCATTGCGGACGTACGTTTAGTGTCTACTGCTTTCCCTCATCCCACCCTCCAACAAGCCTTCTCCGCTCCGCCCCCTGCTCTTTATTAGTTGGAAGTATTTCCTCTTCTGTGTTCTCAGAGGACTCATCACTTGGGCCTCCCTGGGTGGGTCCCCACAGTGTGGACACTAGGTGTTTCCAGGCCGTCAGAGTTTCAGCCTCTTCCTCTCCCCCTCTGTTGGCCGCCTCACTCCATACTACTGTTTCAGCTTCGGACCATTTACGGAGGTTGGTCCACCAGACTTCCATCTTGGGTCTGTTGGGTGCTTTCCCACCCCATAGCAATCCTACGCTTGGCAAGTTGATAGTCCAAGTATTTGAGTTTACCGACATGTTTCAATTGGCGTGACCTAGGAAACCCTCCCACCATGCATGCCCATGTTGAATCTACATTCAAATTGATCTCTTTCTCGTTCAATCGTTGGGTCACTTCTCCCCAGTATCTCCTTATTTCGGGGCATGCCCAAAACATGTGTATCAGCCCAGCGTTTTCTTCCCCACATTTGGGGCATGTTTGTCGTTCTGCACCCTTAAATCGAGAGATTCTCTGGGGGGTCATGTATGCTCTGTGGGTTATATATAGCTGTATTTGTTGTAGCCTAAGGTTTCTAGACACTTTTTTGTGATACACTTGTACCCATTCCCATAGCCCATCTGTCATCAGTTCCCCTGCATCCTCCTCCCATTCTTGCCTCAGCTGGGTCACTTCCCTTCCCACCCTGGACATCAATAATTAGTAAATTCAGGAAACCTTGTGCCCCCCCCCCCGCAATATCATAGTGTTTTGATGGTCATGTCTGGATGTTCGTCTAGCATTATTTCCGACCATGTCTCCTTCACTCTCTGCACTAATCTGTTATAGGTTATGTGTTGCCCCAAATGTAAGCCTGTTTCATCCACTAGCGAGTTAAATCCCTTTATTGTCCCCTCCTGCCATATGTCTCCCATCGTTGCAATCTCCACCTGTTCCTAGTGTTTGCGAATCATCTTTCTTAGCTGTGCATCTCCTCCGGTTAGTGTCACTAGCGGCACTTGCGGGGAGCATGGGGTCGGATTCTTTATGGTCTGGCATACTTCATGCCATATTTGCCATCCTAGTTCCAGCATCCCTGAGCTCCCTTTCATCTCACATTTAGGAAGCCAAATCCATTATTTTAGGAAGTACTGGGCACAGTCAGATCCCAACAGGCTGGACTCTGAAGTGGAGTCCTCTGCTAGCCACTCGGTCACGTATCATAGTTGGCTGGCCAGGTAATAGATCTCAAAGTTAGGCCGCCTAATGCCCCCTTTGTCATATGTGTTTTGTAGTTTCCATAGGGCTATCCTGTTCCTATGCTTTGAAGTTTGACGAAGAAGCGCCTAGGTATTATGTATGGTATGTTCCTGAAGAAGTGTAATAGTCTGGGTAGTACTACCATCTTCAGTAATGCCCCCCTCCCCATCATGGCTAGTGGGAGTTTAGTCAAAAACTTCATACTATTCTGAACATTTGTCAGTGCCTTTTCGGTGTTGTCTGTATTCTGCCGCTGTTGTGTGGTAGATGTCAATTCCCAGGTATCTGAAGGTGTCGTTCACCCCAGGGTATTGGTAGTGCTGGTAGCTTTGCACACAGGACCCCTCTGTACCGTCCCAGGGGGAATATACAGGACTTTTTGGGATTGACTACAATGACTGAGAGCAATGCGAATCGCTCCATCACCTCTAGGATATATTGTAGATTTTCTTCTGGGTACCTCAGGTATAGTAACATATCGTCTGCGTACAACGATATTAGGTGCGGACCCCCTTTTGTGTAAATCCCCACTTCCTCATGTTGTTGTCTCAGATATATTGCTAGAGGTTCTAATGGCAGAATGTACAACATTGTGGACCAGGGGCCTCCCTGTCTGGTGCCCCTGCTGAGCTGCCATCTCTCTGAAATAACCGCTCCCATTCTGCTCCCTTTTGACCAAGTCAAAGGCCTTCACTTCATCTAGTGACACGATAGCCAACTCGCCAGAGGGGCCTTCTGTTTGTTCTATGACGTGGTGGAGCCTTCTGAGATTGTTGGATATGTTTCTGTGTGGAACATATCCAGTCTGGTCGGGATGTATTAATCTGCCAATGACTTGCTTCATCCTATTTGCCAACACTGCCGTGAGTATTTTGCTGCCCTGATTCAGCATAGATAGCGGTCTGTACGACCCACATCTATGCTTGGCTTGTTGGGTTTGAGGAGAGGGATGATAATCGTCTTTCTAAGGGATTCTGGCAATGTCCCTATTTCGAATGCTTCATTTAACATTGTCAGCAGTGGGGGAAGCACTTTTTTCTTTTACATTTTGTAGGATTCACTAGGGAGTCAGTCTGCTCCTGGGGTCTTACTGGTAGGTAGTTGCTCCACCACCGCCTCTAGCTCTTCTAGTATGATTGGGGCTTCTAGGCTTTACCGTTCTTCAGCGCTTATTTTCGGTAAGCCAATATCCTCCAAAGTTTCTGCTATTTCACTCTCTTCCTCACATTCTGCGTTACTATACCTTTGTTTATAGAATTCAAGGAAACCCTCATTCACACCCTCTTGGGTGTCTAGTGTTAGTCCACCCTCTCCCCGTATCTCTCTAATCGTTTTTCTGGGGGTCTCACTTTTATATAGCCATGCTAATAATCTCCCCGGTTTGTCCCCCTCAGCATTCTGCCTTTCTGTGTAGTTTTTCCCACTGTCGCATACATTCCTGCTGTAGTTGGGTGATGTTTGTAGCGTCCTCCTGGGAGTAGCCTCCACTGCTTAGCATTATCCCTAGTTTCTCCTCTGTATTCTGTAGTTGTCGTAGTATACCACCCTGCGGTGCCTTGGATTTGGCTATAGCTGCGCCTCTTACCACCACCTTGAATGCTTCCCATAGGGTTCCAGCCGACTCTACACTCCCCGTATTATTCTCGAAGTATTCTACAATTTCACCTCTGAGGTCTTCTCTAAACACTGTATCTTTTAATGCCTCTGCTCTAAGTCGCCAAGTAGGGATCTTAGCTCTCATGGCTATGTATTGCCATGTTAAGGTCAATGGCGAGTGGTCCGAGAGGACCCTCGCTTTATATCCTGAGCGCACAATTTCCCCCGTGATTTCCTGTGTGGCGAACGCATAATCCAACCGTGTATACAAGTTTTGTGGGGCTAAATAATGTGACTAGTGCCTATCATGTGGGTGGTGCAGCCTCCATGTGTCTTCCAGCTGAAGATCTTGCAGTAGAGTCCTTAGGACTCTGGCAGCAGGGGTGGACTTATCAAATTTTGCATCTGACCTGTCCACTTTTGGGTCCAGTGTGCAATTGAAATCACCGCCCGAAATGACTGCGCTCCCTAGGTACGGGCTCATTTTGCTGTATAGGGTCTTGAAATAGGTCACTGTGTCTTGGTTCGGGGCATATGTATTAACAATGCAAACTTCTCTGTTTTCTATCAGTCCCCTTAATATTACCATCCTCCCGTCTGTTTCGGTCATGGACTGAAGCAGTTTGCATGGGACTTGTGGTGTCACCCAAGTTACCACCCCCCTGGCATAGGCCGAGTACGTTGCACCTATAAAGGTGCCCTTCCATTTTCTCTTTAGAACCTCTAGTTTCTCTTTCGTGAGGTGTGTTTCTTGCATTAGGGCAATATCTATTTTCTGTCTCTTTAAATACATCATGACCTTATTTCTCTTTAGGTAACTATTAAGTCCCCTGATGTTCCAGGTCATTATCTTAAGGTCTCCCATGTTTCAGCCATACCCCGTCCCCCCTCTAACTCCTCTCCTTATCCACTTCCAATTTGGCTGCACACGTGCGTAGGCTTGTTCACTAACTATTAACACCCCAAACTCCCCAACTCCCCTACCCAATTTCCTGTAGCAGCATGGTCTCAATATAGTCTGTTAGGTTCTGTCCTTCTTCTCCTTCCGGGAGCCCCATGATCCGAATATTGTTTCTTTGGGCCCGTCCTTCCGCTTCCTCCGCCCTATTTTCCAGGTTGGGAACTTGTTGCTTAAGTATGTGGATCTCTGTGGCATATGTGGTACATGGCGCCTCGTTCGAGGTTAATGTTTTCTCCAGGTTCCCTGTGTGTTCCGATATTTTCTTGACATCTTGTCTCATTAGGTTGACATCTTCTTGCACTGCCCCAATTTTTAGGTTCAGTGATGTCTTAAGTTCCGCCAAGGCTGCCTCCAGTTTGGTTTCCCATGTGACTTTTAGATCCGCGATCGCGTCTAGGATCTGCTGGTCATTACGCCCTGGTGTAGAATCTATTGGCGGGTATTTCTCCTTGTTCCTGGGATTGTCAGCTGGTATTGTTGTTTTCGTGTACTCTTCCATTGTCGGCTGCTTCCCTTTAGATTTGGGTAGCTTGGACGTCATTGTGGTGCCACCCGGAGTCCTGGATACCTTTGATTGGGGCCTGACCTGTGGGTCTATCCGTTTGTGCACTGCGTCTAGTATTGAATGTTGTTGTGGGGCTGTCTGCCGCACCCGCAATGTCCGAGAGAGGGTCACAGGGCTCAGAGCCGGTGGAGGTGCGTGGTTTGTTTGTGGGGTCTCGGCAGTGGGATTATTGTTCTTGCCCGGTTCTCCTTTTGACTCTAGGCGTTGAGTCGTAGCCCTGATCGCTGGGCCTTCTTGCTGTGCTGTACTCGCTCTGCGTCCTGGTGCCCTATTGCCCTGACCTCCTTCGGGTGAGCTTATGTTGCTCACCTCTCCCTTAGTCGCCGGCTCGCGTCTCAATGGGCCCGTACTTGGCGTGTGCACACATCTCTCAGTTCTTAACACACGGATGTTTGCCAGCTGGTTGATCTTGGGCACCGATAGTATTGTGTGTCTGTAGGTGGTGGCGCGTGTGTCCCGCCGTGGGGCTTGTTCTTCATGCGTCCATCTTCAGTACTTTAGGGGACTGTTCCTAGTGATTAGGTGTATATGGGCTCTTCCAGGGTCTTGCCATACGTTCAGGCCCTGGATTGGTGTGATTTCCAATGCTGCTTCAGCTTTCTTGGTGTGTGCCTCTGGCTGCCTCCATCATGTGTGTGTTTGCATGGCATTTCTTTATCTGCCTGTGTAAATGTGTGGGCCACGCACGCCCAGCTGTGAGGGCTCCCCAAGCTGTTCGGGTGTTCTATTGTCTCCATTGTTGCCTCTCTTGGGCCTTCCTGTTTACCATGCTTCCTGCGTCCCCGTACTCCAGTCCGTTCCGGGGAAGTGATAGTTCTTTGCGGGCTCACTATTTTCCCCCTGGCGGGCGACCGCCAGTGTGAGTTGTTGCTCTACCGGGGGGAGGGGGTGCGCATCTCAGGGTGGGTCCGGAGTGGCGCCGTTGCGTTTCTTCTGCAGCGGGTTACACCCGCAAGCTGCCAACACAACAGGACCACTCGGATGCCAGCCTCCAGACCACTCCTATTGACCCGTTTTACTGGTGGTGTCTCGCAGCCATCATCTGTGCAACGCTTCGTTGTCTCTTCCCCAGTTGCTCCGGCTTTCTTATTTCAGTGGGGTGGCCGTACTGTCTGTTAGGTAGAATCCTGTGCAGTGCCCTTAGGGACCACTACACACAATTAAGACCACAGGTGGCAATACAAGTTTTACCTTTGGTACAAGCCTGTACTACCATGTCAGAGTGGTAGCAGTGGTGGAGCAGCCAGGCTTATCTCAAGAGTATATGAGCAGTAGCAGAGATTACACAAAGGGACCACAATTACTGTGACTCAAGCAAACACTGACACAAGGTTTCAGGTAGAAAAATATAAGTACATTTATTTTTAAACCATTCGTTATAAACACAACACTTCTATTAAACTTCAATAAAAACCACACGTTAAATATACTACAACTAACCAGTTCACTTTGTACAGTAAGTCTCAAGGTAAGTACCCTGTGTTTGAATGAACCGGTGTTATGAACGAAACATGTCACCACAAATACGATTGCGATCACTTTTTGACAGTTCGGTCTACTAAACAAACGCGTATCTGTGACATGAAATGCTACCGGGGCAAAAACACACTTAGCACCTGAGATACCCAGAGGTAGTTGGAGGCAAAAATCACAGGCAATATTTTGGTTAGGCAGGCAGAATCAAGAAACACTCAGAGACAGGAGGTCAAAAGTCAAAGGACCGGGGCCAATTGCCGAAGATCACACGGTCAGACAGTTTACGATTCAACGTAGCCAAAAGTACTTCGATATTGTCAATGTTCGGAAGCAAAAGTTATAAGGGGGGAAGACAAGGGCAAGCCTTGGAAATGAAGAAAAAGGGATTCACCCAGTTTCCTCAACAGAACACAGTACCATGTTCCAGTGGTGCAGCTAGCGCCCTGGCAGTTGTTCCTGTTGGTTTCCCGCAGACCCACGATTCCTGGAGCTTCATTGTGAAGGAGGACGTCTGAAGGGGGTCTGTACCACACAGGGATGAAGCCGGCAGCAGCGACAAGGAATAAAAGGTGCGCTCCTTAAAAACAGGAGAGGCTCTTCAGGTGGCTATCCGAACCATTACAGCAGTGTGCAGCGATTTCGACCACGGAAGAGGATCCTCTGGCTGTAGAAGGTGAGCTGGTTATCCCCACCAAGCTCAAGGGAAGAAGACTCCGGACTGGATCTTCTCTGAGTAGTCAAAGAGCAGATAGCTCAGGACTGCAGGGACCGGGACGGGCTAGTTGCAGCAGCCGTCATTCTCTCCGCTTCTCTTCAGTTCCTTGTAGTTTCAGTGGCGACTCTCTGACTTCTAGCCCAAGAGACCTGCCTTTTATGCGAAAAAAAAAACATTCACAAAGCCTGGCTGTCAATCACCCAGCAGGGGGGTTGTCCAGCCCGGACAACTACCCTGGCCAATCATGACAAAGTGCGACTTGGGTTTCCTAGGATACCCTGTGCAGGGGGTGACTACACCCCTCCCTCACATTCAGCCCACCTAGACACCCAGGCGCCTTGTGGAGGGCTTCTGGGCAGAAGCCCGCCAAAAGCCAGTGAACAAAGAAGGCGAACCTAGTTTGCTGCACAAAGTAAAACACAAGAAGGACTTTAACAAAAAGAAATGGCGAATAAACCCAACCGGAGCCAAGAGAAAGACGATTTGGTCAAGCGGGTTTATGTTCGAGGCTAATATAATAGCCAAGAACAGTACCACGTTTATCCAATATAATCGCGGTAGAAAAGTTAGGGTAGATACCACTGCCACCAGCCAAGTCTAAATGTTAAAAGAGCAAAACAATGCTCTAGGAGGTACAGATACAAAGGGATATGAGTTAACCCTTTCCAGTACTTCATGGAAGATGGGGTGTACTGGATCTGTGGTAGATTGACTAAGTAAAGTTAATGGCAACTTTACGCTTTTCTGGGGGACAGTAGTCGCCTCAGAAATGGAGTCGAGGGAAGTCTCAAAGACAACCCTGTGCCATGGCACTGAAGGTGATGTGTGACACATTAAAAGAAGGGGGCTACTGAAGTGGTGTACTTCAGAGTCCACAATCAAAAAAACTGGTAGAAACACATTGCAAAACACAGGTAAGAGAGGGGGAAAAGCTCTCACTCTTAACAAGTGGAAAAAATTAAATTCCAGAAGTCCAGCACCGCGGAAGTACTTGAAAGTACTGTTTGCTGTCTCTGCCTGCTGCTACTGCTAATTGCATTATCAGCGTTTTCTGACAGCGTTTTCCTGGGACTCGACCAGCTTTATCGGCTGGAGGAATTATTTTGCAGTGACACTCGCTTGCATCTACCGCTTTAAGAAAAGCTCCTGACTGAAGTTGATCCCGCCCCCTCAATCTGTGGGTGGGCGGCATAAATATTGCTGCTCCTGCGCATTCGCGCGCGCACCGCGGAAGTACTTGAAAGTACTGTTTGCTGTCTCTGCCTGCTGCTCGAGTTTCTGCTGCTACTGCTAATTGCATTATCAGCGTTTTCTGACAGCGTTTTCCTGGGACTCGACCAGCTTTATCGGCTGGAGGAATTATTTTGCAGTGACACTCGCTTGCATCTACCGCTTTAAGAAAAGTAAGCTTAAGCAACTTTATTCCGACCTGAACTACCCTAAGACACAGAAAGACACTGAAAGACACGGAAAGTCACGGAGACTTGCCTTGCCTTGCACCCTACCATTGCATATCTATCTCACACAGTGTCCCTTTTTTGTGTCTCTAGGCTCCTGACTGAAGTTGATCCCGCCCCCTCAATCTGTGGGTGGGCGGCATAAATATTGCTGCTCCTGCGCATTCGCACCGCGGAAGTACTTGAAAGTACTGTTTGCTGTTCGCGGCGCGCGGCGAAGCGCCGGAGCGTCCATAATTTGGTTTCTACTTTCGGGGAATCACCATAAGTAAGTCGGCTTTTTCAATTATTCAAGCCCGAAAGATTTGTAAAAACAATCTTATTCCTTTGGGCGTATTAGTTCCTTACCCATCAAACATGAGACACATGTACACATTAAGCACTGGAATGCCACTGCTCCCTAATGTTTGGAGAATCGAACGCGAACATGAACAAACAAAAACGAGTGAAACCTCCGCTAATACCAACACTGCTCCTAGCATTGCTCCTGCATGCTCTACACCCAGATTAGTACCTGGGAGCAGAAGGCGTGTTAACAAGAAGGTTTCTGTTGGTAACACACCAGATATTCGATCCTTTTGTTTTCCTGCTGTTCCCACTAGTACTGGTACTGCTTTTCAAACAGCCATACCGATTGTCAACACTATTAGTGGTTTGTTTGATGATAAAATCAATGAAGGTTTTGATGAAGACGCTGTGATAGAAATAACAGGATGTGACATCTCCTTATCAGACAGTACCGTTTTGAGAGGGGAATCTAGACCTCATACCAGCGTTGCTATGGGTAGCTGTTCTTCTCCCTCCCATAATGATGTGCCAATGACAATTGACTTAGTAGACTCCAAGATTGATACTTCCAATCACGTGTTAGAAGAAAAATTATCCTTTTCACCTAACATCTCTGCAATTACCTACCAGAATCAATGTGTGTCATCCTCCTCATTTGTAAATCCTACACCCCGTAGGCAAACTGAATCACAAAGTCATCCAGTGCAAGAGGGCGTGTCTAGGGCAGTCATCATATCGTTTGAAGCTATGCAAACGACAATGAACATCCTGCTTAAACTATTTGACACTTTGAATGATAAGATAAAGACCCAAACTGATTTACTTAATTTAGTGGTATCTTGGCAAACCAAACAAGATGCTGCACTTGTAATGCATAATGTCGTAACAACCACTGATCCAAAAGCAATAAAACACCCAACAATGGCTGCTAAGGCTGCATCATCTGTTTCTGAAGTGAATGCTAAACTTTGCCCTGATACTAGTTTATGGACTCCAGTACTCCCCTGCTTTCCAAACATCATCGTTGACCAAGTTAGTAATGCTACAGTAGACTTGGTCCTACTGGATAAACAAGGGAATAAGACCCTTCCAAATACAGAAGATAGTGATGTTTACACTATCTTTTCTAAAAAGGAACATCCTATAAAGCTAATAAGCCCTAAAAAATTACCAAACAGAGCGATTAAAAAATCTAAAAACATCAAGGGCTCCAAACAGTCAATGACTGCCGCTTCCAAGCAGTTCATTAAACAACTTAAAGTACCTAATACAAGTGCTCAAGCAGCTTCTTCTGCTGTAGCAAAAAAATATCAGTTATTAGCACAAACTCGCAAACAACAAACTATTGTTGCTTCACTTTTCAAACAGAAAGCAACTCATTACGAGCCTCTTGACGAATTAATTAAGGCAGTAGATTCTCACGCAAGTTTGCACAAAGAAACCACACCAAAAGCAGTCCCAGCGTCTTCAACAGCTGAACAGTTGAGTCACCTGGCAAATAACTCAATGAACAATGCTGTAATTCGCCGCGATGAGATTAGGAAAGCAGTGGACGCTTACATGGCTCAATGCCCAGCTCAAAGAAACCTCACAACCCCTGCATTCACAAACACACCCATTTTGTCCTTGACATCTTGTGAGTCTCAAGCTATGAGTGATCGTCCAGATAAGGGTGGTGTTGGAAAATCTACAAACACTAATTCCAAAAATACCAAATCCCCATGTTCTGTTGCTCACATGGATGGCAAGCTCTCTGCCTCCAACTGTAAGGAAAAACATGAATCGGAAATAGCTCAAATGGTTAAAGCACTTCTGCCAACAAAAAATAATGGTGAAACAGGTACTCGGACTTCGATATTATCGAACCACAACACGTCTACTTTTCAAGAAACATTACAACCCAAACCCAGTCATCCCAATCTAGGATCACTGGTATTGAGTTGTCGTCCAAATCCATACCCTCAATACACACTAAATCGTCAAAGTATTTGAGAAATATTCTTTGACATAGATTCCTTGAACGATGTAACTAGTTATGACATTGAACAAGTTGAATTCATATTGTCCAAACAACAGAGCATAGTCAGACTATGGTTTCGATCAAGAGTAATCAAAAATTTAGTTTGGCAGGCAAGGGAGGTCCTATTTTCCATGGGCTTTCTGGTAATGTGTGAATCGCAAATAGAGACCGAGTACAGTCCCTCTGCCAAAGAAAATGTTAAAAAGAATGTTACTTGGTGCAGTGATGTTGACAATCATGAGTCGAACCGTGCCATAAGTCAGAAATGTAAATGCCATTGTAAAATCAGTGAAAGTTAACTAGAGCAAGAGAACGGGAAAACTGTTATATCCCTTGTTTCCTGGAACACACGTGGTTTTGGTCATCTATTAGGAAACAATGATAAATCACTTTTGGAGTTTGATATCGTAATGTTACAGGAAACCTGGATTACAAAACAAATTTTATGGGACAATCATGAACTCCATACCACGTTAGCTCTTAAAAATCAAAGAGGCCGTCCCATGTGTGGCTTGTTGACTGCCATCAAAAGCAGTGCAAACATAACCATTATATACAAATTTTCTCCGAATCATTTTTCTCAATTAACTATTGCATCTATCAACTCCGTTTTGTATGCTCTGGTTAACCTTTATTGGAATCCTCTTAAAATTGATGATTCAGAATTTGTTTTTGCTGTATCAACATTACTGGATTATTTAACTGTTGTACCTAAAATATCACATACTATTGTAGCAGGCGATTTAAATTTTCACTGTGTTACAAAATTGAAAGTATCTGAGCAAAATCGGAGAATCCTATGGAACCATCTCATGAAATCAAGAGGTTTCCTGATGATGAATGGGTTAGGACCTAAAGATCAACCTCCACAAAACACATGGTCGCAAGGAGGTAGCAGTGGAATCATTGACTATATTTACGTTAATGATACACTATCCTTGCTCTCACCTGAATTTAAAATTACTCAAACTCAAAATAGCGATCATAACTTGCTATGCTTGCAATGGATGGTACCTTATTGACAACTACCGATCAGTGAAATAAAATGGGATCATTCTTTAACGACAAATAACGGTGTCAATAGAGTACGGTGGACAACAGACACCATCACTCAATTTGGTATGATGTTGGAATCTGCCTTTGACAGCACTCATAGTAGCATCGTTCCGAGCTCAGCGTATTATGACATTCTACAAAAGATGACTCAAACTTACAACAAGCCGAGATTCTATAAGACGCGATTCCATGTGTTCGATGGTAAAATCAAGGATAAGAAAGCATCTTTTAGGAAAGCAAAGCGAGAAGCTATGCTTCTACCAATATGTGTTCGCTTCCAAAAACTCAAACAGTTAAAAACGAACTACAAAAATTGGATTCGGCACCATAAAGCTCAGATGCTACAAACAGATGGAGAACACATGTTGGAACTTATAAAAGATAAGAACACCTCGGATATATGGAAAGCCATAAATGATTCATCCTTAATTTCACAACACTGTAAACAATTTCAACAGGTCTCTGAATCCACATGGGTCGAATACTTCCAGAAAATTCTTGCGTCTCCTAATCAAGATACCCAAGTATTCACCCAAACTAAGGCCAATCCTTTTTTTCTTAAAATAGAGAGAACTGATATTCTGTATTACATTCAAACAATAAGCGCTTCAAGAGCACCAGGGCCTGATGGGTTGTCTAATTACATCTTCAAACAAAACCCAGAATTGCGGTCTAATATTCTACTCTCTTTATTTCAGCAAATCAATTATTCTCAAATCTTACCTAGCTCCTGGAAACACTCCATCATAGTTCCATTGTACAAAAAAGGCAACCGAGAGAAACCTGAAAGTTATAGACCCATTGCGCTGCTTGATGCGCCGGGCAAAATATACTCCAGGATTGTTCTAAAAGAACTGAACACATGGATGAATTTAGTTAACATGCGCGACCCTTTCCAAACTGGGTTTGTTTCAGGTCTTGGCACGACACCGAACATGCTTGTCCTCAATCTGCTAAGAACCAAATATATTAATCGTAACCAAAGTCTTTTTATGGCATTTGTGCACTTTCGTGGTGCCTTTGATTCTGTTGACAGAAGTCTGTTATTTTATAAACTTAGAAGGTACGGTTGTCCTCATTCACTATTACGAATTATTGAAGAACTTCATTCGGATACAACGATTCAGATTAGATTATCCACAGAAGGATTATTGTCCAGGCGAATAAAATCGGAAAGAGGCGTTAAACAAGGTTGCATCTTAGCCTCAACGCTCTTCAATCTGTTCCTTTTAGATCTAGGAACGGATTTTGAGGAAATAGAAAGTGATGCTCCTAAATTAGGATCCCAAAGAATCCAATGGATCCTCTATGCTGATGATTTAGTATTGGTATCCCAAACTCCTAGAGGCCTCCAGAACTTGATTCAATGTCTTGAAAACTATAGCAGAGCGAATAATTTGATAATTAACACAGAAAAAACGCAGGTGTTGATCTGTCAAAAAAACAATGCTAAGGAAAAATTTAAACGATGCAAATGGATACTAAACAATGAAAACCTTTGCTTAGTTAACACTTACAAATATCTAGGTTTACACTTTGCTGGAAGCCCGATGCCTCTGCTACAACCGTCCATCCTAAAAGCAAAAATTCAATCTTTAGCCTCACAAGCCTCTATTATCCTGCGAAAATATGGGAAATTCACAACTAATCATGTGTTGCTTTTTTATAAACAAAAAGTAATTCCCATAATAGCTTATGGGGCCGACTCACAAGTACCACAATCAAGAAAATATTGGGATAAGTATGAAGGCACATTTTGGAAGTCGGTATTCAAATTACCAAATTGCACACCGATGGCATTGTTGAGACTAGAAATGGGCTCTAATTCGATTTATTGTCATGTCCTATGGAAAATGTGTTGTTTTTTTAGAAAGTGTCTGATAGGTGTCTCCCAGAAAAATGTGTTGAACACTATTGCGCACTACTTGCTAACTTCTGCTGACAGATTTCCAAAAGTTTGGCTTCAATATGTGATTAACATACTTACTGAAGCTAATATTTCCTTGCAAATGCTAATTTCAAATCCAACTAAAGCGAAGAAAACATTGTTCTTATATGATTGGATTTTGACCCAAGATCTGTGTAAAAATCTAGTTGATTTTTCTTGGACTATTTTTCATCCCAAAAAATTGGGTATAATGGAAAAGTATTTACAAAAATGTCCTTCTCATTTTGTACGAGCCCAGATGCTAAGAATGCGCTTAAATCTTCATCCTACATATGAAATTCTGTCCAGACGCGATAAGAACCTAAGCAAATGGTGTCGGTTTTGTAATGATAATAACTGTATTGAAACCCTTAAACACCTAGTAGTGTCATGTTCTGCATTAGAGACACCTCGGCAAATATATTTTAAAGATTCTCTACAGCTTTATTGCTTTCACACTGAGGAAGAAATTTGGGGCCTAGTAATTAATAGTGAACGCTCAGCGATTTTAACTGCTTTAGTTAAATTTATATCTACTATCCTCTATTAATATGGAATGTTGTAAGTATAAAGAGGTGTAATATATTGTTCTTTGTTCATGTGTTGAAGATGAAATGTAATGAATTTTAAATTGTTATGTATTGACAGACTCAAAATAATCCTTCCTCTATCTTTCTTTCTTATGTTGTTTTATATTAAATATTTGAAAGATTGAATATCAGCCAAACAAATAAAAAAAAAAAAAAAAAAAAAAGAAGTCCAGCAAAGCTGCTGGGGGACTCACTAGGTGAGGGAATTTAGCCACAAATGAGAATTCTCCCTAACACTGTCCCCTTTCACGGCGCACCCTGGCCAGCTGATGGGCCCCACTTGCTCACTAGTTTCGGCTGCAAGGCCGCGCGGTCCCCCGCTGTGTCGCTCTGCGATGACTGTCTTCGCGCCGCTCCACCTCACTCACCAGCTGCAGGGGCCGCGCGGTCCGCGCCCTTGCAGTACTGCAATGTCAGTTGCCAAGCTGCCACTGCTCTCTCTATCCAGCAGTGGGGCTGCGCTGTAGTAGACCGCGGCGTGCTACAGCATCAGGTCATGACACAATGTAGCCGCCTTCAGTCCTTTTTCCTCGTACGCCACCATCTTTTCACCTCTTTTGTCGTCGGGCTCTGTCAGCTGACTCGACTATATTGTTGTTTCCAGCTTCATGGGGCCACTGAAAACTCAGTCCTGATGTACACTGCGGGTTCCCCCAAGAGGATATACATTTCTGGCACGATTTTGCCTTCTATTAAGGTGCTTGTGCAAGGATGTTTGTCGGATCCACAGGAGCCTCTCCGAGAAGCGTCCTATTCCATGGCTGCTAAGCCACGCCCCCCGCCATCTAACAAATCTTTACCCTTTCTTAATCAAAATCATTCCACCCACAGGCTCCTTACAACTCCCACTCCCACGTTAAGTAAACACATCAGATACTTGGATGAGGGGGAAGTGCAATTGTTAATGGGGACCCTCCCGAGGCACAGACAGCGCCTTGAGTCATTATGGGACCCTATAGGAGCGGTGGGATGGGAAAATATATATAAGATCACGAGGGCAGTGTGGGGGCAAACTCCAACACAATTCTCGGACTAGAGGATTGTATAGCTCAGAACTCCCCTTAGGGTTCGATGGCAGGCTGTGGGAGTTGGCTAAAAATATGGGTCTCACCAGGTTGCAAAGCAGGGGATGCCGCAGAATAGGAGATTTTTTTGATGGGGGACGATTACTCGTGTTCAAACAATGGAAGGAGAAATATAGTATACATGGCGAGAATGGCGGTCATATGGGAGGGGATCCCAGAGGAACCGGATACAGACCCTGGATTGTACACCATATCGACCTTGTGCGGGGGCCAGGGAGGCATTGCGTGCCTGTATGGGGGATTTCGGGACAGAAAACCGAGACTGGTCTTGAAAGTCAAGTAGAAGTGGGAGCGGGAGCTGGGGGAGAAGATAGCAGAAAACACATGTATGCGGATATGGCAGCAGGTAAAAAAAAATTCCAGGAAGGCACGGTTTTGGTTGATTCAGTATAATTTTCTACATTGGGTCGATATGACCCCATCAAGGCCTCATGCCATAAGTCATACACTTACCCTTAGCTGCCGTAGATTTGGAGAAAGCTCTGTGGTATTTTGGCATATGGGATGGGGCTGTCCAATGATAGCAGCATTCTTAGGAATAGTGATAGACAAGATCAATGCAGTGGTGCGTGGAACCTATGGATCTTCGACAACCGTCTGTTTATTGGGACTAATATCAGGGGGAAAAAAAGAGGGACAAGACCAAGAGCAAAATGACACTGTTTTTACTCATTCTGGCTAAATGACGAATTGAGATCTTGGAAAGGTCCCACAGGCCCAGCGGTATAGGCAAGGCTCAGGGATGTGCAAAGGTGGGGTTTCGCGTAGATGACAATATTGAAGAAACAGGTGAGGACCGAGGAGGAGGGGGAAAGATGAGGAGGTGGGGATAGACTGGGATCAGATGCGCTGAATGACATGACTTCCACTCTGGATCTGAAACCACCTTGATTGCGGTGGAAAAGGATTACAAGGTACAAAGGCTTCTACGTAAAATGCAGAATCGGGATGGAGTGGGGAATCGCACTATTGGGGTTGGAAGGGACCTGGAAGGTAGGGGAATGGGAGTAGGCATCATGAGGGCGCATGAGGGAATGTGCGGGGGGCAGATAGCTGTACCTGTGTGTTTTTGTATGTACCGAAAAGACGAGGGCCTCGGTATGCCCAACTGAATTACCGCTACTGCCACTTGGTCCAGCTTAATTACCGCCGGATTGCAAGTGGTGGTGGGGTTGTAAATCCCCATTTTGTATGAGTCCATGGGACTCTATGGAGCTTTTTTGGTGGAATAACTGATGCAGTAATTCTGGCGATTTTTTTTTCCGACAGCGTGTTGGAGGATTCAGCTCCAGCACAATACTGGAGATAAATCCTCCACTCCAGTGCCATACTCCTAGTATGGCAGAGCAGAGACATTGGCAATTCCGCTACTTCCAATTTGTGCCCGATCTGCCATACTTGTAACGAGGCCCCATGCACCAATTTTTGCAGTGTATTATTGTGTTGTTCTAACCAAATGCTAATAAAAATAGATTTAAAAAAAGTAAACGCATCAGATGAGTTATCAAATAATGTCCATAATAAAACATACACAATCCCTAATGCTTACAGTCTCTCTGGGCAATACATAAGAGCCCAATTGCTAGCTGTGAAGTCCTGAAAAGGAGCCCACCTTTTATGAAAGTGGCACAACATTCCTTTTAGTGTCTGGGATACGTTTCCTGTACTATGAATTTACCAAACGTTGTTGTGCTGTATGTTAGGGAGAATTCTCAATAAATTGCTGATTCCTCTTACCTAATGAGTCCCTCAGCACCTTTGCTGGATTTCTAGGGTTTATTTTTTTATTTTTTTAATTATTTTTTTTATTACGAGTATATAATCACCGAAGTGGTTTTTACAAGAAGATGAAGAAGGTAACGTAAGATTTCAAAAGTAAAAGCGAAGGTAAAAGCAAAAATAGAAGTAGAAAAAGTAAAGATAGAAGATGAAACTGAAGAACTGGTTAACAATGAAAGCCAGAGTGGAAACACAGATGGTAAAAGTGAGGACGAAGGCAAACAGAACAGGACAGAAGAGGATAACTCCCCACAATCTGTTTGTGTTAACCCATTCTGGGGAGGCTGTAGTGGTGCTTGTAGAAAGATCTGGTCCAAAATTTTTGTGATTTCTATGGTCCAGGAAGGTCTGAAGCCTCCTATTAAGCGTTCCCACCAAAGATCTTCTTCCCTCAGGTAGGCATTCTTTAGATGGTGCAATATATATGGGGATCTAAATTTGTCTGTACCAGGACACAATAGCAAAAGATGACGTAATGTTTCTGGTTGGTCGGGGTCGTTACAAAAGCGGCAGGTGTTAGATGGTGAAAGACCTCTTGAATGTAAAATTTCATTTGTAGGTAATAAATTTAACCTTGCACGAAGAAGTGTATTCCGAGTTTTTCTGCTTGGATGTTTTATCAGAAAAGGTTGGATTACGTTCAATTTTCTACATGTTGGAGGTAAATGGGTGGCACGTTTGTACTCAGATGCCTTGTCCAATGTATTTATCCAATCCATTTCTTCAATTCGTGCTTTAATTTTTGTTGGATTACCCATCAGTTCTTCCATCGAGCTGCCGCAATTTTCAAGTTGATGTAGGCACATAAGCTCCCGTTTGGAGAGTAACGTTGAGTTGTGTAGGTTAATCTCAGCCTGAACCATCCAAAAAATTGCTGCGGAAGTAGGATCTTTGATCTTCCTGTACAGCATGACTGACACCCTTTTGACTATTGAGTCTAGAGAGGAGAGGGAGAGTTTGCGTCTTATCAAGGCGATCAGAGTCGATGATGGTAAGTTCAAGACTGAGCGCCAAAAAAGACTCTCCAATCTACCCCATAGGGACTGGGCTAAAGATGGCATTGCGTCGGCTCCATAAGTGATAGCTGGAATAACTTTGCCCCGTTAGAATTTAAGTAGGGGCATCAGTGAGAAGCGACCATATTTTTTGTCGAGTAGTTTCGCTTGAGAAACTAGTATTTTCATTTTTTCCACAAGATGGTGTTGCATCGCTGTATCTTTCGCTGTGGAGTCAATGAGGACTCCCAGGTATTTAAATTCTGTCACTTGTTCGATTTTGTTTCCTGTCAGGAACCACGAGTTCTTATTTTTCCTTTGGAGATTTTTTCCCAACACCATGATCTTTGTTTTCTGTTTATTTATCTCTAAGTCATTATTTACTGTGTAAGTGTTCAATGAAACCAGTTGGCGTTGTAAGCCAATTGGGGTCTGATCCAATTGGATAAGATCATCCGCGTACAGAAGTCTTGGGATCTTCTCTTTGCCTAATTCTGGAGGAAATGCTTGTAAACCAATTATGGTTTCTTTGTAGTCTCCGAAATATGAGAGGAAGAGGGCTGGTGCTAAGGGGCAGCCCTGTTTAACTCCTCTGTCAGTAGTTATAGCTGACGAAAGCAGGCCTCTAGTGTTCAATCGTACCTGTACCGAAGTGGAAGCATGGAGAGCCTTGATGGGATTTAGAATTTCCTGTGGACAGTTCCATTTGGTAAGTTTCTCCCAGAGTTTCCTGCGATTGACAAGGTCAAAGGCCTGGGAAAGGTCTATAAATGCCAGATAAAGGTTCCTGTTGGATTCACGAGCTTTGGCTTTCAAAAGGCTGAGAATAAAAATGTTTATGCTGGTACCTACACCATTTTTAAACCCAGATTGAAACTGATTGTTACAGGGTGCACTTTTTGCCCTTTGGTTGAAATGATCCAGCAAAAGGGAGCCGTAGATCTTCCCTATAACGTCGAGCAGAGCCACTGGACGAAAGTTCCTGGGATCATCTTTCCTACCTTTTTTAAATATAGGGATAATAATCGCTGAGGTCCAGGTAGGCGGGATTGTGCAAAAGGTTGTACATTTGTAGAATATTAAGCTCAGCAAATGTGACCATTCTTCTGGTGCAGATTTCACGTTCTCATTTGACAGACCATCAGGGCCTGGGGCCCTTGATTTCTTCAGTTTTGATATTTTTTCCAAGATTTCAGTTCTGTCTGAAAGATCAACCCATGGTGCTCTTGTCTGAGGTGTTAAAGGGAGCTCGGCCATGTCTGGAGAGCAAAAGAGTTTCGAGTAGAACTCAATCCAAGATGCTTCCGAAATGCTGTTCAGCATCATTGTGGCTGTCTCTTTAGCTCGTGGGTTAACCAAACTCCAAAACTCTCTAGAGTTGGATTTTTGGATTTGTTCCAACATGTTTTCGGAGTCTTGTTGGTATAATATTAAACGGTGCTCCCGTAGCCAGCTTTTATAGGCTCTCGAAGCCTCTTTTGCATACGCCCTATTAGAGGGCGTGTTGGTTCTCAGGGCCGTCCTTTTTGCTTTATGAAGGAGGTTTCGCTTGGCCACCATGAGGGCATCGAAATTGTGAGCGTGGATTTGTTTTGAATTTATCCCCTTCGAGCTCTTTGTCGTGGTTCTGTGAGGTTCCAAAAGTGGTCTGTAGTCAACCTTCTCTGCTTCCTGCGCACTTCCATATGAAGAAGTAAATGCTCGAATGTTTGCCTTTGTAACTCTAACCCGGTTGCCTTTTCCTTCCGGTTCAATTCTACCTGAGTAATGGGCTAATGCTGGTTTTGTAAATGCCCATTTAACAACCAGGAGATTGTGGTCACTTTGATTAGTCTGGCGGATGCTGAAATCTGTCAGCCTTGCTAGCAAAAATTCAGAGGTGAAGATATAGTCTATTGTTGAATGGGCCATGCCTCGTTTCCATGATGGTAAAGCAGTGGAGTCTGGGAGAGCAAATGCAGTATTAAACAGTTGCCTGGCCAAAATCAACTTGTGCCAAGCTAGACCTTGTCTGCAAGGAATGATCTGTGCGGGACTTGAGACGATCGAACTGGGGGTTGGACATTTGATATTTAAGTCTCCGCATACTATGACGTCACAAATCCCGAACTCTAGATATACTGAGTCCAGTGTAGAAGTCACTGTCGAATAGTGCAGTCTGTTGCATCGTTTTGTGATTCCAATAAATGGACCTCACTAGCAAAAAAGTGCGTGTATACTGGTCCTCGGCGGGCTCTCTTCGCAGGCAGGAAATTAGTACCGCGATGACGTAAGGGGACTTCAATACGATTTTTGTTATTTCTAGTCCCACTCGCATCCAGACTGCAACAATTAGGCCTGAGGAAGGCCTTCCTTTGTTTCCTGCTAATGCTTCTACAAAGGCGAGTTCAAAACCATCCAGTGAGGGTTTAGATTGTAGCCAAACTTCCTGAAGACAAAGGATGTCATATTCTCCTAGGTTGATGTCACCGGGAGTTGTTAAGTGTAGAAACCCTCTTGTGTTCCAGGTCGCAAGGGAGAGTGAAAGTTGTGCTTGGATGGTTTTTGAAACAACTGGTGGCTATTTATGAAGACGAGTAGTCAAAGCTTTGGGTAATCAGGCCCATGTGGTGGAGTTAAAGTTCGATCTTGCCTGTGTCGCCCTTTGATTTTCCTCTAGTGGAGTAGTCGCCTTTGTCGTTATTAAGTTGCTGGGGTGGATATCTTGCCCGTTAGGTGACGATTGGGCCTGATCCGCCTGGATGGTTGGTAGTAGTTTACTTGACAAATCGACCCTTGGGCTAAGGTGCCGACGTTCTTCATTTGTTGGTCTGTGATCAGTGACGCAGACTTTTGGCTTCTCATGACCTACTTTAGGAGGTGTGAGTCGAGTTAGCTCAAACCCTTGTTTGTATAGTGACTCCGCTGCAGCTGCCAGAAAAGTGGACACATTTTCTGATGATATGTATAACAAACAGTAGGCCTTATGTCCCTCGTGGGAAGGTTCCACCGTTGTAAGGTCTTCTGATTTTAGATTTCTTAAGGAGGAGATGCTATGTAGCAGTCTCAGCACTGTGCGTCTGTTTAACACTAGATATTTTGTGTTACCAGACCGTTGCCGTATTTTGATCGATGGATACGACTTGTGGCTGTTTGCCCCTTGGTACAACTTCTTCTTCTTATGGGAACTGTAATCCCCACTCTCCTGATGTTTATGGTCGTGGGGTCCTTTCTTCTGATAAGAATACTTAGATTCCTTAAATTTGTCCGCTGTGTCATCTTTTGTTTGGATGTGGACTCTCGATCTGTATTCCGTGTGGGGTAGACGAGAAGGTGTGGCTGAGTCCAGGTTTTGTTCCATTCTCTTTTCAGTGGGCTTACTGGCAGGACCCCCATACTTGGTTCTTAAAGTTTTGAATCAATCATCTAATGAAATGAAGCCTGAAAGATCCCTAGCTACTGTCTGATGGCTGGGAGACAGCTTAGGCAGATGGGAAGTCACGTCATTCTGTTGACAATCAGAGGAATCATCGAGGTATTGACTTAAGTCCATTAATTCCTTATGTAGGGAAGAGGCTACTAATGCATTTACTGGCTGAGGCAACGTTTCGGTGGGATTGCCAGTGTCTAAAATGGTTGCTAATGCTGGTTTCGTCGCAGCCTGCAGTTGGATCTTCTTTGGTAGAGGTTCCTTCTGACGAGGGTCAGGTTGCTGAGTCACGTGGGTTGGCTTAAACAGAGGTGCCGTTTTTAGACATGGCTGGGCGGTGAGAGTCTGTTGTTTAGTTCTGAAACCTGAGTTCTCCCCAAAAGACGGGCCTAAGCCCAGTGATTTTTGGCTTAGGCCTTGAGTAGATTTCATTCTTGACTGGTCTTTAAGTGGGGGGAGTATCATCCAGACACATCACTTCATTTTCTCCCGACTTGGTGCAACTCAGATTCGGACCAACTGTTAATAAGCAGTTAAGGCCTTGTTGAAGTACTTGCACCCGATTTGGGCCTCGTCCCACAATCCAAATTGGAAGGCTCGCGCCACAAGATGTCACATGACGGAGTTTGAGAACTTGCGTCCTTCCTTGGCCTATCTTTGTTGTTATTTCTTAAGCCTAGTAAAGGTTCTGTAGGCTCCGCTTCGTAGGAAGTGCCAGGTAAGTCGTTTTTTCTTCTCTCCGGAGCATTAATGTAGCCCTCTAGGTAGATGAGCTTTGAGTTCATCATCGCAGAAATAGACGTGTGATCTTTCAAGGAATCATTAATTCCCTCATATAGCTTGCAAAATGGGGCTAATGCGATTGTTACAGCCGACATGATGTACATAAAGTCTGCTTTTTTTGCCGGAGTCTCTTTTGGGATAGTATAGGAAGACTCCTTTGGGGTAGTGTAGGAAGACTCACTTGCTCTTCTGTTAAATGAGGAGCTCACCGGAGTAGGAGGAGGCCATAGCCGCTGTACTTCCTTTGCTTTGTGTTGAGGGGTCGATAACCTCGGCATTTGGCCCCCCCGGGGGTCTATCACGGTCTCTTTACTTCCATTTCCCTCGTGTGCTTCCATATCCAAAGGGACGGTCAGGGGAGAATGCTTAGTCGCCAAGTTCCTTCTCTCAAAGATCTCTTCCAATGGCCCTGGAATGGCGGTTTTCTGGGCTATTCGATCTGTCTGGGGAATAGAGTTCATACTTCCCTGTAAAGGTTGGATTTGCACGTCATGGTCCGTAGACAATAGGGCTTCAGTAAGGGGCTCTGGGATTTCACTGACAAGCACCTGATGAGGTAATGAGGATGGTACTATTGGTGGTTCCTCTGAGCAAAGTTCTTGGGGTTCCGGGATGACTGACTGAACCGGTAGCCCCGGGATGGAAGTGTCTTTTGGTTGCTCTTTTTGATGTAATGGAGATGCAATGGACCACTGCTAGGGATGTTCTTCTGAGAGCCGGCTGAGGCTATAAGCAAGGGTTCAAGAAGCGCTTCTTGCAAGTCTGCATCCGAGATTTCCCCAAGCCCTGCGTGGTGCAGTTTATTTTTGGCTTGTCTTTGGAAAAGAGTTTTCAACGAGTTTTCCAGACGGAGACTCGCCGATGAAGCTGTCGAGTTGATAGATTTCGAAGGCTTTTTTTCTGTTGTTCTCTTAGAAGTCATGGGGAGATTGAAATTTTTTTTTGATAATAGCCTAAACGGAATTCAATGTGGTTGTTTAATTGGGACCCCTTGTTTACTGCCTTCTCTCAGATCCCTGGGTTTGGCAGTAACTGGTTCGTTGGTATCAGAATGTAAGGGGGCCGCAGAAGAAGGTGGTAATGTGGGCGAGATTACAATTGTTTCGACAGGATGGCCCACAGTCTTGAGCTTCTCCTCTAGTAACTGTGGGGTGTTTCTTTCATGATGATCTATTTCGTCACAAACAGGACGTGTTGAGTTCGAGCTATTGTGAATTTGAGCCTTTACAGTTTTTACCGAAGGAATCACTGTCACAATGTCTTTGGCCGCTTGGTGGCGCTGTGGCGTTGCTATGCCAAGAGCAGGTGGGGATAAAGGCCTCTCTATCCCAGAGACTCTGGTTTCGTCGCCAGGACCCCGAGGTTCCAGGAGTGCAGCCGGGCCTGCGCTGCCCGCTCGCGGCTCTCCCTGGCCTTCGACCCGGGACGGCTCCTCCGTGTCGTCAGGCAGGCAAAGAGACCGAGCTGCGCGTCCTCGCTGGGACTTCCTCCGCGGCTGGCCCCAGTCTCCAGATGGCACTGCGGAGAAGCTGCACCGTGGTTCCGCCGTCCCATGGAGCCGCGGCCGGCCCCACTTGACGCCTCTCCACACATGAGATCCGGTACCAGCTCCTCCCAGATTCCGTTACGGGAGGCCTCTCCTCCTACGAGGGGGGGTCCTCCCGCGCGGTCCTCCGTCGGAAACTGTGGCCCCAACAACGTGGACTCTCCGATGCTACGGTCCACCTCTATACCGGAGGCGACAAGCTCCTCCGTGTGCTTCGCCCTGTTGGCAGTGTCCACAGACGAAGAGGATCCGGACGTCTGATCAAACCATCCTTCTGGTAAAAGTTTTTGTTTATGCTTCTGGGGAAGCTGATTTATTTTTGTAGTGTGCTGATGTTGAATCGCTAGTTTAGGCAATTTTCTTGATGAGGTGTTATGTAATTTACCTCCTGGCCGCTTTACAGAGCCTGCACAGGATAAGGTGTTAAAATGTAAGGTTGGAAGCGTTTCGGTGAGTAGGGATGAAGCCAGCCAGAGGGCCGAAGGGCTGTTGGCACTCCACAACCTTCGTGGTTCGTCTTCACCTCCAGAAATATTATGTCTCAGGTCCAGGGCGTCTCCGTCATCCGCCCTAGCTGCCATTAGACTGCCACAGACTGCCCACTCTCACACCACTCCGCTCCGCTGCTGCCTTCTGGTTTTGAAGGAAGTGTAGCCACTGTAGAAAGACTGAAACTGAGAGGGACTGCCACAGACTGCCCACTCTCACACCACTCCGCTTATCTTTGCTGCTGCCTTCTGGTTTTGAAGGAAGTGTAGCCACTGTAGAAAGACTGAAACTGAGAGGGACTGCCACAGACTGCCCACTCTCAAACCACTTTCACCTGGTAAGAGTGTGAGCCTTTTTCCCACTCTTACATGTGTTTTGCTGTGTGTATTTTCACTTTTTGTGTGATCTTGGGCACTGGAGCCTCACCTACTGCATGTGCACCACTTGTTGTGTGTGTTACACAGCACCTTTAGTGCAGTGACACAGGGTGTCTTTGAGACTTCCCCCTGACTCCATTTTTCTGGGGCTGACTACTGTCCCCCAGAAACATGTAAAATTGCCATTAACTTTATGTAGTCAATTTAAATTGCAGACCCAGTACACCCCATCTTACAAGGAGTACTGGAAAGGGTTAACTCTTATCCTTTTTTGTCTGTGCCTCTTGGAGCCTTGTTTCGCTCCCTTAACTTTAAGACTTGGCTGGTGGCAGTGGTATCTACCTGAACTTTTCTACCGCGATTATATTATATAAATGTGGTATTGTTTTAGGCTGTTATAGCTTCGAACATAAACCCTCTTGACCAAATACATTTTATTTTGGTTCCGGCTGGGTTTATTCGCCATTTCTTTTTGTTAAAGTCTTTCTCGTGTATTACTCTGCGCGCCAAACCGGGGATGATTCCTTTGTTCGCTGTCTTTTCGCGGGCTTCTGCACTGTTGGGGAGAATTCTCTTATAAGGCTAATTTCCCAAACCTAGTGAGTCCCCCAGCAACTTTGCTGGATTTTTGGGATTTGTTTTTTCTCCTGCTAAGAGTGAGACTCTTTTCCTCCCACTCTTAGGCATGATTTGAGGTATGTCTTTGACTTTTTGTGTGCTTATGAGCTATGGGGTCTTTTACTCCATAGGGTATCATCTGTTTTTGTGTGTGTGTTACACAGCACCTCCAGTGCAGTAACACAGGGGTTTCATAGTGACCCCCAAACATAGACTCCATACCCTGGGACTGACTACTGTCTCCCATGGCATGTAAAGTCACCATTGACTTTACTAGTCCAAAATTGTGAACAGAACCAGTACAAACCATCATATTGTGGAAGTACTGAAAGGGGTTAATTCGATTGCCCCAGGGTCTGTTTTTAAGGGGGCACTGTCCAGTCCCCCTTTGTCGAGTTTCTGGCTGGTGGCAGTGGTTACCACGCAAAATATTCCACCGGAATATTTCCTATGGGATTTTCCTATTGTTTTTAAACGCACCACTTTTTGGTGCAATGTTAAAGATACCGCCGGTTTATTTATTTAATATTAAATCAACGGTTGGGTCTTTTTGCCAGAACTGTTTTCTAAAATGGCGTTCGTGTCCGTCTCTGTAACTCTAAACAAGGTCGAGTCCTTTGTTCCACTTTTTGGCAGACTTCTCCACAGAAGCCCTCCAAATGGTGCCACTCTGTCTGCGTTCCACAGGATGTGTGGGGAGGGGAATTGGCACCCTGGACTGCGTTGCCTTAGCAACCCAAGCCGCACTCTATTCTGATTGGCCCAGTGGTGAGCTGCCCGGCTCACAACTTAGCATGTTTGAGTGACAGCTAGGCTGTTGAATGGGGGTTTTTCTGCATAAAAGCAGGGCCTTTGGGTCTGGAACTTCAGAAGTCACCACAGGACCTAAGAATCCAAAGAGGGAAGAAGCTGAGCCATCTGCAACGACGACACCACCGGTGGAGCCCTGCTGCAACAAACTCACCACTTTCCCAACGACAAGAGAAGATGTTCTGCTGGACGAGTCTTCTTCCTTTGAGCTGGTGGGATCAACCAGTTTGCCCCTTTTGCCTTCCAAAGACGTCTCTTGGTCGAATTGCCCGTGCCAAGCACCCCGGCGGCGGGATAGCCAAGCTTCACCACTTTGACCGCGAATAAAAGGAACGCACCTTTTAACCGACAAACTCTGTGGCTGGTTTCATCCCTGGGCAGTGCAACGACTCCACGTTTCCTCCTCAACGAGATCCTCTCTTTCCCTGGTCGAAACAACAAACTGCAACCACTGCCAGGAACAACTGCCACCGCTGGAGCTTCCTCTCTCTTTAAGGTACTGTGTTCTGCCAGGCCTCCCTTTCCACGGACTGCTAAAGGTGACCCTTAAATCCTTGGCTTTCCAACTGGGTTGGCCCCAGACCTTCTAACTTTACTTCTTGAATCACCCCAACCTCTTTTGAACATTCTGCAAAGACTTTTAGTGCATTTTAAACTGTGTGATCTTGGGCACATTTCGCTTTGCTCCATTTAAAGTGGGCCTGGCCAATGAAATTTGGCTCTACATTGTATACTGCCTTTATTCCCTTGCTTGGAACTTCTAAAAGTGTTGGGAACTGTTTTATTTGTATGCTCTGCCTTTTCTCTCCCTTTAACTTAACTATTGGAGTGCCATCTAGGTTACACGCTCACATCTGTTTTAACAAATAGTGGTGTTTTTACTCTGACTTGTCTAATAGTTATCAAGGGAGGTGTCTATACTTTACCTGACTGTGTTTTAACTTGCTTCTGATTTAGAGTGCTAGTGTATTGCCTAATGTGTGTTTTAAATAAATAATTATATACTTTTGATACAAAGCTCTGGTTGGTGTTTGTTTGCTCTACTGTGTTTCTAGCCCTATTGTGTATACTCTATATACTGCCCTGCTCTTCTTGAGAGAAGTCTGACTGCTCAGCCACAGCTACCAGGTAAATCTGGGTGGTGCAGACTGCTACCAATTGGGTTTACTGCTTACTCCTGTAGTCTTTATCTTTTTGCAGTGGTCCCCAAGGGAACTGCACAGGATTGATATGATATGATTGTTTATTTATATAGCGCCTATACACAGAAGTGTTTCAAAGCGCTTCAAGGAGGGAGGGAGCAAAGGAAAATACAGTACATTCAATAAAAAGTCCTTGAAACAATACAGAATGTGAAAAAAAACTATCGTAATAGGCCTGACGACATTTCTGATAGTGCAAGTGCAAAATAACAAGTAAGGTAGGAGGTAAGGGGGAAGGAAAACAAAGCAAGCAGTAACATTACTATGTCTGACGACAATTTACGCAGTGCAGGTGGAATACAAGAGGAGGGTTGGGAAGGGGGGGGCCGAGCGATAGAGGGGTGAGGAGGAACAGAACAACTGCTGAGCAAATTCATCAGGGAAAAATTAAAGCAGGGGGGGGGAGAGGAGAACAGAGGGGGAGGAGGGGAGACAGACAAGCTACTATCATCGGTCAAGGAACAGGTGATAGGAGTAAGTGCTAGGAGGGGAAGACCTCGAGGGAGAGTCTAGGTCCTCAGAGGAGGGGGAGATGCAGGAAGTGAGAGTAGGAAGAAGGGTGGGAAATAGAGAGGGTGGGTTTGTGGTACCCAGCGCGTAGAACAGGGTGGGCATCTCAAGAGCGTGAGTAGGGTCGGCGCAGAGCAGGGGGTGGAAGGTCACGAAGGTCTGGAGGCAGGGGCACGACGTGGACATGCAATTAACATTAAAGGATGGAGATGAGAAAGGGAGGGAGATGACCAGAGGGGAGAGGGAGTGAGGCAAAAGGCGAGAGAGGGGGGGAGCAGTAGATGGGTCAGAACAGGTGTACATGGCACAATTATACAGAAGTAGGAATCAAGGTAAGTTAAAGCAGTGAATGCAAACACAGGAAACTTGCATAGATAATGGACCAAACAATTACAGTGCGTTTGAATAGAGGAAGAGTGAAACATGAATGAAGTACGGGTAAATCCCCCAAAGCCATGGAGGGCAGGTGTGCGGTATGGAAAATAGTGCATAGACAACTACAAGCGGTATTGACAGTGTTGATTTACAAGATTCTACTGAGGTGGAATTAGAGACTGTAGATGATCAGTTCCAGAAAGAAGGTGGCGTGCCAAGAATACAAGTGCCAAGATCGAGAATGATTGTTGTGGCACAGAGGGTTTGGGTTTGCCCTTAAATGCAGAGGCTGAAGCAAGAGTCAACTGGAGGTGGAGGGCATTGAAAGTGTCACGTTGGTGCAGCAAGAGAAAGCTGCAAAGTCAAGTTCACCAGGGTGCTGGGTAAGTGGTAGGATCAGGAAGGGAATGTAGACATGGAACGAGGGGGAGCAAGCAGAGGTGCGTGCACACCTTACCTTTGCGCCATGACCCTGCATAAGGTGTTGTACTGAACGCTGGGTGACCAGGAGGGTAGGCTGCAGGCAGGTCCATAGGTAAAGTCCATGGAAAGGACAGGGAAAAGACAGGAGGGAGCCCTTAAGCGCTGCCCTTAAATGCGCGGACCCGGCTTCGCCTCACGGCTAGGCCGGGTCTCTGCATTTGATGAGGGCAGGGGCCAATCAGCAGGCAGGAAACAAGGACGTGCCTCCAAGCACCGAGGATGGTGCAGACAAAGAAGGAAGCTCGGCGGCCATCTTGGCATGGCCTCGTCCGATGCTGCAGGAGATGTAGTGGCAGCAATTCCGGGTCCCACGGTGGACAGGGGGGGGACATCCTTCTCGGTGGAGGTCACAGGGAAAAGACAGGAAGGAGCCCTTAAGCGCTGCCCTTAAATGCGCGGACCCGGCTTCTGCCTAACATGCACAGAAGCCCTCCTTAAGGCACCTGATAGTCTAGGTAGGCAGGATGTGAGGGAGGGATTTTCGGACCCCTGCCACGGGTTGCCTTAGTAACCCAAGTCGCACTCTTGTCTGATTGGCTAAGGGGACTGACCTTGCCAGGCCAGCCACCCTGCTGTGTGATTGACAGCCAGGCTGTATGAATGTGGGAAAACTTCATAAAAAGCAGGTCTCAGGGAATGGAAGAGCCGAGTCGCCACTGGAACGAAAGAACCAACGAGGAACTGGAAGAAGAGGACCCCTACCACGACTGAAACGCCTGGTGTAGCCCTGCTACAGGTCAGAATCTCCAAATCCGACGACAGAGACGTTCCTCCAGGAAACGTCTTCCCTTGAGCTGGTGGGACCAACAAGTTTGCCCAAACTGGAAGCCAGGACCCCTCCTCTTGGGTTTTAAGAAGCGCACCTTTTATTAGTTGTTTTGCTCTGCTGCTGGTTTCTTCCCTGGGTGGCACAGGACCATCCAGTCTTCCTACTTCATGTCAGTCTGACAGTCGCTTCAGGAACTGTGAGCCTGCAGGAACCACCAGGAACGTCCGCCTCAGCTACAGCTCCATCTCCGTTTTAAGGTACTGTGCAAATCCGGTTGGGCGCTTCGCTCAGCCGTGGTGAAAGTGTTTGAAATCTTTCTCCAATCCGAGGGCTTGACTTTCTCTTCTCTTTTACCTAACTTTTCTACCGACCAACCTCGTCCAGAATCTGTGCCACAAACTTTACCGCGTACTACATTGAACCTGTTATATTGAGCAAAAGACTTTTGAACCATTGACTTTGGCCCTAAGCCTTTTCTATCTGATTTTAACCTTGTAGTCTCTCTTGTTCAGTTGCCCTGCTTACCTACCTGTTGGTTTTGCCTAATTTCTAATAACTTTGTCTTTCCCTCCCTTTTAAATTGCTGGAGTGCCATTTTGCTCCCACTTCATTTTGTGAGCTTAACTTTTCTGGAATTTAAGGGAAGTGGTGTGGTGTATTTTTGATCGTGATTCTTACACTTGCTTATAATAGTGAAATGTTATACAACTGTTGAGTAAATAAATATATATTCTTTTACTTAGAAACCTTTAGTCAGTGTTTGCCTGAACCATAGTAATTGCTGTCCCTTGTGTAACCATTTGTACTGCTCACTAACTCTTGAGATAAGTCTGGCTGCTCCGCTACTGCTACCACTATAACTGTGTAGTACAGGCTTGTACCAAAGGTGAAATTGTACTGTCACTTGTAGTCTTAATTGTGTGTAGTGTTCCCAAAGGGTACTGCATATAATTCTGCTCAACACTGTAGGATCCTGCTTATTCCACATTACATACATATGCCGTTCACAGCCAATTGTAGATGTAGCATCAGTGTATATGGTACCAACTATCTGTCTCCGTTGTTTGCATTATTCCTATTTATAATTTAAAATTATAATTGCTTAGTTATAATTCGCTTAATACCCATAGGTTCTAAGCGCAGAACTTGGGGATCGAACCTGTGTTGCTTCCAAGGCGAGCACGTTGCCCCTGAGCTATCCTCCCGAGACCGAACAAGAAGAAAATGCAGCACAATCGTAAATTAGCATCCTACAAGAACAAACTGAGGTCGAGAGAGGTAGAGGCATTAGAAAGGGTGATCTGTAGGTCACACACAGCTGCATCCCTTCTGAATTCACAGGGAGGAACCTTTAAGGGTGAGATACCCCTGAGACCTTGTTCTATTCCAACAGCCAGAACAAGATCTATTTTACATGCAGAAAGCCTTTTGGTAGCAATGAGAGAAAGTTGGATCAATATTGGCGAGTTGTGTTAAGAATGGTGAGTAAAGCAGTTGGCTTCTTTCAATTACTTATGCAGGTGGAGTGATCTAGTTATCAGTGAGGCCTATAGGGCCTTTTGTTAAGTTGTCTACCACCAGGTCAGCTTAACTAATGCTGCATTCATGGAATGACCTTGATTTCCCCGTGTCTAACAGCAGGTAAATTGTAAAAGCCATGCCACTAATGCTAACATGGAAAAGTCTGGGTCCAGACAGATTCTCAATTGAATTTTTATCAGGCATTCAGTGAGGTGCTATCTCCTGTCCTCCAAAAAATATGCATGGATGTTATTCTGAGATGGGAGATTAGAGAGGCAGTGCAACTAGCCCTTATAACTATGATCCCAAAACCTGGCAAAGTTCACACAGCAGTTGTGAGCTTCAATCCAAGTTTTATTAAGTTTTATAAGAATTATGCATTGCAAAAAAAGGGTAGATTTATAGCAGGTCCCAGAAGTTATGACAACTTAAGGAAATTGACAAGTGTTATTAGTCTCCGCAAGTCTCCTTGGAAACCTCTGTGGCTATTAGAATTGATGCAGAAAAAGCCTTTGATAGGCTGAGCGAGTATTGTCTTGGGGCACTTCTGCATAAGATACATTGTGGTGCTGAATTCCTAAGCTTGTTTAATGCTCTTTATGGTAAAGCCAGGGCACAGGCAGTGATTAATGGGTAGACACAGTTGCACTGCCCACTATCACTTCTCTTCTTTGACATCTTTTGAACCTCTAGCGATCTTGATCAAGCACATGCTAGGATCAACGGCTTTAAATGTGTTGCCTTTCCGGATGACCTCCTGGTACTATTATCAGACGCTAAAAAATCCTTAGATGTTTACTGGACGAGTTGAACTTATTTGGAAAGGTGCTCAACTTCAAGGTATATTTTTCAAAGGCTGGGATTTTCCCAATAATTCCTACCAGTCATAGGGGCCTTTTCCTGATAGGGCAGTTTACCTGGGCTTAAAATGGATTTAAATCCTTTGGAACCGGTGTCTTTAAGGAGACAACCCAATTACTTGCAAACAATGTACAGATAAAGTTAGTAGAGATTAGGGCATAAGTAAGAAGGGGTGGCAGGCTGACTTTAACTCTGTGGGGGGAAATCAGTGAAATACTGCTGCTGTAAAAACTCTCTCAGATGTACACAAAGTTTGTAATCACGTCTTATGGGGGAGAAGGTCTTAGGGCAAAGTTCTACTCAGATGTCCTGTGCAGACAGGGAGATTTAGGTATCCTAAAATAAGAACATTTCAATGGACATATGCACTGCACACTTAACAGCACTGAATTAATTTTGAGACTGACTAAACACCAAATGGGGTGCAGGATGAGAGGAGCTCATTCAGTCTAATGCCACTTGACGACAAACTACGGCTTTTGACGACGGCTAACTAACGACAAAATACTCATCCACCCCTCACTCTGTCGGGCATGTGCTCACAGAGTGCGAAAATGGAAACCTGCTGAGAGATGAGAAATATCTCCTTTTAATGGAATTGTACTAATGGAAAAATCGTGCCATATAAATCAGCAATCACACCTTGCACTGGAAGACCTGGCAGAAGTTTAGAATATGGAAACATGTTCCTAACAAAGAGAAGTTGTTGGACTTTGATTACCTGAAATTTAAAAACAGGTTGCAAGCAGATGTGATTCAGTGAAACTGACTGCTTGCTGTGGTCTTCTAACTGTGGAATGCAAGTATTCAAAAACCTCTTGATTTGTACCCGACGGACCTATGCATCGCCACTGTCTGCCTCATCTATTTTTCGACTCCTCACTTTCCCTAGCTGCCAAGAAACTTAGAATGAGGGGCAAATAAATCTGGGAGATTCAGTTGGGCCTTACGGTCACAAAGCAAAACTGAAATCAAATCTGTACAAATACATTTCACTGAAATGTAGACCTAAAGCTCTGTTTTTCACAACCGAGGTTCATTCATCACTTGTACTGGTCACTTTGTAAGATGTGCACCTGTGAGTGGTTTCCCTCTGGCCACCGCTGTTTCTGCAAGTATACAAGTGTCATGAAGTGAAAAAAAGAAGTGATCCTATAGAGCTCTCATTGCAGTTAAGAAAAAGGTTCTGAGGCTTTCAAAAAATGGTACTGGACCATCCTGTAATTGATAGCAGCAGGTTATGGTCACCCTCTCGGTGAAGGAGAACGTTTTCTTTCAGAGGAGAAAAAGGTTATGAACTGATGTGTGGAACATTCAATGATCTTTATGTATAATTGTAACCGGTTCTGCAAGCATTGATTGTGAACAGTTTTGGTATTCTTGTCTCTTTCTCTCCCTTGTTTTTCTTATCAGATAATTGATTTTGGTAATGGTTTGTTATATCTTGCCAAATAGCTGGGATATATAAATAAAATATCATATCATATCATCTTTCTTAAGTAACATGTTTGTCAAAGAACATGGAATTTTGACAGGCACATTAACTTGTAATTATGACTTCATATTGTTATGCTCCCATGCTATCTTCGGGAAAAAGGCAATACACTATGTTATAAAGAAAATGGGGCCATCTGGTTTTCCAAATCCAATTAAATCATTTGTATCAGACAACACTTTCAACCAAAGTACTCTTAAATTACGACACGCCCACCAAATATGTAAGTACGTGCCCACCTCGAACATCGACTCCATCATTTACTAGATCTATAGAGAAACATGTTGCATAGTAATCCCACCTATAAAAAACTTTCCATTAAATTTGGGCAAGCTGCATGCTGGTGTATGTGTTGATTTCACGCCAGATCAACCACTGCTCACTCACTATCCAATATAGTTCTAAATGTGGATATCCAAATAGGCAGTGGCGTATTTCGGCTTTCTGCTGCCCTAGGCCCAACTAAGTGAATGCACAAATGTTAGGTCAAAACAGGGGTGTAGGATCTAGTTAACAGAATATATTTCCTAGTCTACTGCGAGGGTCTAGGAGTAAGGGACGCACACAAAGATGGCATATTGATTGGTGTTGGGAAGTGAACAAACCTATTCCACCTCCTAGGTGCTTTAGGGTGAGGCAAGCCCCATTTGAAGACATCTAATAGCCCAGGGGAGAGGAGTGCGATCTAAAGGTCCCCACACAATCATATTTTATTTTGCAAATTTGTTTTTATTGAGTTTTAGCATTGTCATACAGCAATCAAGTAAGTGCAACTGAGTGAAGAACTCTTCATCAATCAAAACGATAACATGTTACAAGTAAGTTCCGCTCCCCCCCTCAACCCCCCCACCCCCACTTTGGCTTGCGTAGAGTGAACATGTTGGGCATCTGTGGGATTGAACAATAGTCCTGTAGGCTCGTCTATGGCTGGGTGGGCTTTCATGATACTATTTCTGCCCCTTCGGGGTGCATGGCTCGTCTTTCACGCGCCGCTCTTGGTCGGGCCGAGGCGGGCCCCTTCTATAGGCCGCTTGTCCCCTGCACTCTCTTATTGAAAAGTGTTGTTGAACTGTAACCAGTCTGTTTACACAGCAGTGCTACTGCCATGGATAGCTGCGGAAATATTTTCCATGAGATATATGTCCTTTGCGGTGGCCGACAATTCCCTTACTGACAGGAGTTGTTCCCTTTTCCAGTATCTGGCCCTGCAGGCCCTTGCCGCCAATAAAAGAAAGTGAACCAAGTGTGGGGGGGGGCACGCTCCATGTATCATCCCTTTTCTCCATCCCGAATAGTATGAGCATGGGGTCGAGAGCGTATGTCCCCCCTCCCTCGCCCCCCACCCGCTCCTGCATCCCTGATCCAGCCCAGGACCTCGAAGATTTTGACCCGTGGGCAGCCCCACCACATGTGCCAAAAGTCGGCCCTGGCTCTGCACCCATGCCAGCAATGCAGATTCACAGTTGGGAACATGTTTGAGAGGCGTACAGGTCATACTGCCATCGATGGAGCAGCTTTTTTGCATACAACTTATATTGACAGGAGATAGAGGTCTTAAATGCCCGCTTGCACATCTTCCGCCACAGGTTATCACCCATTTCCACTCCTAGGTCCCTTTCCCATCTTGCCCGGAGACCCTTAGTGGCCTCCTTGTTAGGTTCTAATAATGCACGGTAGAGGCGTGAAATGAGGCCTTTCATATCCGTATGCCCATCAAGCACTTTCTCCACTGGGGTGAGTTCCCTCTGGATACTTTCCTTCCATTTTCTGAACATAAAGACCCCCTTAAGCCTGAGGTATAACAATACAGGTAGATTCCCCCCGCCCAGTGCCTCTTCTAGCTTCTGGATGCTTATGAATTCCCTGTGTAGCACCAATTGGCCCACCCTGCTGAGGCCCGCTTTGAACCATGACTGGTAACCCTCTACCTCCGGTATGTCATCCCTGACTGGAGGTACCCAGATGTGACTCATAGGGGAGAGCCAGGTAGTGATCTCTCCCCCTTTCCCTCCCATTGCCAGGGCTTCCCAGTGTACTCCCAGGATCGGATGATTTTTAATACATCGCAGGAGACGACTCCCGGGGATCCAAAGCCATTCTCCTACCGTCGCCGGGACCAGGTGCCAGTTCTCAATGCAGACCCACTGTTTGTCTGGATCCTCTCTCAGGTGCGGGACTGTTGCTCTCAACTGGGTCGCCCTGTAGTATAGCATCAGGGCTGGCAGGCCCACCCCTCCCTTCCCCTTTGGCAAGATGAGTGTCTCATACCCCACCATAGGCCTCGGACTCCGCCAGAGGAATCTCATAATGCGCCGTTTGGCCTCCTTCAAGTGTTCCACAGGTGCCCTGTTGGGGAGCTTCTGGAACAGGTACAATACCCTCGGGAGGAGATTCATTTTTACTGCGTTGAGTCTCCCCATCCATGAGAGTTTCCCTTTCCCCCAGGTGTCCATGTCAGAGAACAATTTCCCGAACAAAATGGGGAAGTTGGCCTGGCCTAAATCCTGGCCCGGGTGGACGATATTAATCCCTAGGTATTTGATCCCCTCTAGCTGGATCTGTAGTCCCAGAGGCTCTATTTCCTCTACCTTCCTAACCTTGTCGGGGGTGAATGGGAACACCACTGACTTACCAACATTCACCTTGAAGCCTGAGAATATCCCAAATTCTTCAATCACCTTCATAGTGGCGGGATGGATTGGACTGGGTGCAGTAAGTGAAGCAGTACGTCGTTGGCATAAAGCCCCAGTTTGAATTCCCTACCCCCCATCCTAATACCCTGAACTTCTGTGGTCACTCTTAGGTACTCTGCCAGTATCTCCATTGTGAGGGCGAAGAGCAAGGGCGAGAGAGGGCACCCCTGTCTGGTACCTCTCTGTAAGGGAAATGTCCGGGACAGCCGACCGTTCACCGTGATTCTAGCTGTTGGGCCCTCGTATAAGGCTCGAATTGGCAGCTGGATCCCCCTGCCAAAACCAAACTTTCTAAGTACCCCGCTGAGGAAGCCCCAGTAGACCCTATCAAAGGCCTTCTCTGCATCTTTGGCCACTAGTACTGGGTTCCCGTCCTCCCCAGCCGCTACCTCCATAAAATGGAGCATCTTACGCAAGGTGTCCGGCCCTTGTCTGCCCTGGATGAACCCCACTTGGTCCGAGTGAATGAGTTTCGGCATAAGACCCTCCATTCTTGTGGCCAATATTCATGTGAAAATCTTGGCGTCTACATTGAGTAGAGAGATGGTCTGTACGATTTACAGTCCTTCAGATCTTTGTCCGGCTTAGGGATAACTGTAATTAGCGCCTTCCCGGACCAGGGGGTGGGGGAGCCTTCTGGAGGTCATAATACCTGTGAGTAGGGTGGCCAAGTGATGAGCCAAGGGTCCAGCAAAGGTCTTATAGAACCCTGCTGTGAAGCCATCCTCCCCGGGGGCTTTCCCTAGCTTCTGGCCCAAAATTGCTTTCAGCACTTCCTTCTGCATGATCAGTGTATCCAGGTCGATACTCTCCCCGGGTCTGAGCTTCGGCAGTGTCACTCCTGCGAGATAAGCTCCTAGGTCATTTTCGTTGAATCCCCCCTCCTTCCCGTACAATCTCTCATAGAACGCTGCAAACCCTTCTGCCACTGCCCCTGACTCAGAGATCTGCAGGTCTCCCGCCCTTCAGATCTCAAACACTCACCGCTCTGGCCTCTGAGTTGCGCTGCCAATATAGCATCGCATTGTCTCCTTTCTCATAGTACCTCTGCTTTAGGTACTGGAGGCTGGCTAGTTCCCTACCCATGTCTATGTCCCTCAGTTCATGACGCTTACTTCGGGCAACCCGAAGATCCTTCTCAATCTCGTCTTCTTCCTTGCCCTGAGTCTTTTCTAGCTGGCAGATTTCCCCTCTGAGCTTTCCGGATAACAGGGTCCTAATACTTTTCTTGGCGGCTCCCTCCCTGATAATGAGGCCTTTCCATGTTACCTTTGCGGCGTCCCAGACCATTCCCCTTTCTACCTCCCCAGTGTCATTGATTGCAAAAAATTCTAGGATGTCATCTCTCATTTCTTCCATGAAGACGGGGGGGGTCATTACGAGGTTGGAGGTAAGTGAAAAACGATGCCGGTAAAGGATTACCGGCACCGCATACTGATGCAGGCTATTCCGACCCAAGAAGCCGGTATTAGAGGCGGCGCTAATAACGTTGCCACTAATAGTGGCATGTGCGCGGGCACGCAGGCCTTCAGGCCGGGAATACCGGGATGCCGCTAACAGGAGGACATCACAAGTCAGACGGACATGCAAATACCGGCATCACAAAGGCGCTAAAACGGGATACCGGCATGCCGGCAATACCGGCATCGCGAAGCACCCGTAAACTGCTATGTGCAGTGTTCCCAACTGCCACAGGTGCACAGAATCAGAACAGGTGGAGGCAATGGAGTCTGGGCCAGCACAAAAGGAGCACACCCACACACCACACCCCTTCCCACACCAAAATGATTCCACTAGTAGTAGCAATACTGGGGCTGGAGGACATGCTTGCATTGCTACATCAGCAACAATAACAACAGCAGGCACCACAGAGAAGACGCAGGAGGAGAAGGAGGGTGAGACAGGCCCAGCATGCCCCACCAGTGCAGCCAGTGGTACCATGCAGGTAGCCCCCAATCCCTCGCATCAGAGCCAGTCCATTCAACCTAACCCCTGAGCAGATCCACACCCTGTACCGTCTGGACTGGGACACCATCACCACAATTGTGGATATGATACACAACGACATTGTCAGCCTCATTAAAATACGCACCGCCATCCCCCTCTACTAAAGGTAGTGTCGGTGTTCCACTTCCTTGCCACAGGCACCTACCAGCACACAGTGGGGCACATGCATGGTATATCACAACCCTTATTTTCTTGCATGCTGAACCAAATGCTCGATGCCCTCCTGAAGCATACAAGTATTCCTACCACAGACTTCCCAGGAGATATTTGATATAAAAGTTGGCTTCCATGCACCGGCAGGCATGTAAAATTGTATAGGAGCTCTCGACTGCACCCACATGGAATTGGTGGTCCTGCGTGCCATGGAGGTGGTGTACCGCAATCGCAAGCAATACCACTCCATCAATGTGCAGATGGTATGTGACGCCAGCAAGATCACACATTGTTGTGCCCGATATCCCGGTTCATCTCATGACTCAATGGTGCTGCGGAACTCCACGCTACCATGCTACATGGAGCGACATGCAGAAAGACGTGCCTGGCTGCTTGGTAAGTTGCATGATAGGCACATGGCAGTGAAATGGGGGATAGATGCACACACCACCATGGTGTCATTGTTGATGTGACAGCACGATGTGCACATCCCAAAACACTGTGCCCCAAAGCATCCCAAACTGAACATGACAACCAAATCCTATAGCAATGAAGTAAGCTGCACACCTATCACAACATGCCAAACTTAAAACCACCCCACATCCCACAACACATGCACCACCCATCATCGTACCTCAACCTCCGTAACACAATCCAGCAACATGCTGTGAATATTCACTATGTAAATGTCTGCAGCAAATCACCACACAGGACAAGCATCCATGGGAGTGAACTGAACAAAACCACCAAGGGAATCCACTGCTTGTCACAGGGCCACCACCACAGGAGTGCAGCATGTCACCATGGGAATAATCAGCCCTGAATGGCAAATAATGCAGAGACTACTGCCAACGCTGCCAGTTAGAAAATCCAACAGAACACTACACATCACATATTCAACACAAACACAGCGGTATGCGTCCACAAGGCATGAGCAACATCAAGGCAGTGTACACCGTGTATCATCTTGAAGATGCAACCCACACCATAAATCCATGGCACAGAACACATAGAAATGTGTGCATACAACCAGGGACATGTGCATGTGACCAACAATTATCTGCAGGCATGTGTGACAAGTACAGCTGTCGATCATGAATCGACTAACATATATATTTTATTTCCTCTCATGCAGGTGTCACGACCCGTGACCCAGAACCCCCCTTGCATGGTCACATGCCAGGTAGGGTTAGGACTCGCGGTTCATTTGGGGCCCCAAGGGCCTTACATTATCACCAGGGACTCTCCAGGAGTCAGTCCTGGTGCCTTTGGCGCCAGGCTCATATTTGGAATGGGACTTGAGGGGACTACTTTTTGTGTGTAAGCCTGCAGCCAAAATGGAGGCACCCACACAGTCTAGTCCCTAAGAACCAGACTGTGCGGTGCAGTGTTTTAGGGTGTGGTAGCCCGGACTACTTTACCTGGACTACTTTACAGGGGAAGGCTATATAAACCACACCCAAGCTACAGAACGTGCTTCGTGTTATTCTGCAGCCAGCAGCGTGACGCTCATCGTGTTCAGAGACCAGCACCCGGCGTTCCTGGAATAGCGGACCTGCAGAGGAGAAAAAAGAACATCATTGGCAGTCCCTGCTTACCTGCAGCTTACCATCCTTCGATCCCGGGTGCTCGCGGTCTTCGATCCCGTTGGCAGCATCTTCAGGACATCACGCACGCCCCGGAACGAAGCACCTGGAGGGAGAGAGAAAAAAGGACAACGTTAAACAGGTTACTCACGGCAATCACAGCAGTAACCATAACCTCCTCACCTGGCTGGGCATATCTTGGCCGATTCCGCTCCGGAAATCTCTGCACGCCCAGAAAGACCATCGCGACCTGAAAAGGAATAAAGAATACAGGTTAGCCCAAAAAGACATCAGCGCACCGCACTTCGCGCTGAACCTACCATTCTTCATACGCTGCGCGTCCATAATCCCGGCAGGAGCCTGATCCAAGCAGCACACCCAGCGAACCTCCGAACACCTAAGGGGGAAACAAACGGGGAAAGACATTAATAGCACGAAAGAAAAGCAAAGGCCTTCAGAGACTGCTATAACCGGACTTACCTCCTTAAAGACACTTGAATCGGTTGGAACCAGTGAAGTTAACTCAGTCGCTTCAACCCGCAGAAAACTACGCGCCCCTGTGCAGAAAGCAGGACGGAGAGCACACCAGACATCATAACAAGGTGAGGAGGGGTCCATCAGCTCGAGTTCAAAGGGCTGGTGGGAGGAAACGAAATCTGTGCCTAAGTCCAGTCCTCCTGTGCTTTCAGGCCCACTTGCCATAGAAGACATGAGCCCGAATTGGGCCCATCCGGGGCGAATCCGGCAACCAGGGCATACGGGCGTCCCCGTGGATACCAGGTGAGCGTAACAGCAGGTGATAGTGGCTATCCCTTGAAGCCGTGGCTCCTCACCCATGTCTGAAATCCGCAAAACAGGCACGAGGAGGACTACAATCGTTCCCATACCCGTACCCGTGTGGTCATCGAGCAGACCTTTGGCCTGTTGAAGGCACGGTTTCGCTGCCTCAGCCGGTCGGGTGGGGCACTCCTCTACAGGCATGAGAAGGTGGCCAAGATCATCATGGCCTGTGCCATGCTGCACAACATGTGTATCCGACGGAACGTGCCCCTGCCCCCTGACATTGATCTGCAACCACCTGGTGATGATGAAGGGGATGAAGAAGATGTGGGCGCACATCATCGCGGTGCCGATGCATAGGAGGGACGTGCTGTGCGTCAGTCAGTGATTGCACAATATTTCTAACACACATGGGTGTAGAGGCTGACATGAAAGTGGGACAGAGGGCACTGGGTGTGGGGGTACATGTCACTATGCACTGTATATCAATAAATGACACATATGCAATAAGGAATGTCCACTCAAGTTTTTTTTTTTACCCAACGGGTGTATTAAACTGTCCAATAGAATTAACTGTGCAAACCCTCCACCTCACACACCCTCTGCCCCCTCCCCCCACAACTCCCCAACACATCCTCTCCCCCTCCCCCCACAACTTCCCAACACACCCTCTCCCCCTCCCCCTCCCTCCACAACTCCCCAACACACCCTCTCCCCCTCCCCCCACAACTTCCCAATACACCCTCTCCCCCCTCCCCCTACAACTCCCCAACAAACCCTCTCCCCGCTCCCACTCCCCCACACATGGGGTCCAAGCAATTGCTTCATGTGGCTTAATCAGGCTGCCCCATCTACATCCTTCCACTTCCTGCACCTGGTGGCGGCATGTCCGATCAGCGCAAGGTGCGCACTGACCTGCGTAGGGGGCTGGTTTGGGTGGAGCTGGATGAAGAAGATGTGGTGCTTGCTCCAGTCTGGGGGCCTGACGCTCAGCCTCCAAGGAATCCGCAATGCGGGAGAGGACCTGCCTCAGTGCAGACACCTCGCATATTCTTGTAGTGCTTGCCTCAATGGCCTGCCTCAGGGAAGCAGTGTTGTCGCGCCCCTCCTGCCTTGCCTGGGCACCGTCTGCAACAATCTGCCTCACTAGGGCTGTGAGCTCCTCCTGGCGCTGCACTGCATGTCCTATCTGCTGCACCCCCACCTGTACACCTGTGGAGGTGGAGGGTGCATGTGTGATGTCCTCAAATCCATGTGGCTCCTCTGTGGGACTCATGCTCCCTTGTACAGCCTCCCCTCCAGACTGCTCTGGTGTGGTCTCATGGTAGGAGTACACAGGTGTGACCTGGGGGGGTGGTGCGGGACTGGGTGTTGCAGGAAGGTCCGAGGAGTCGTCCTCGACAGGAACACACATCTGGCCCTGTGCATCGTCTGTCTCTGGTGCCGTAGTTGCCGCCGCCCCAACAGAGCTATTCTCTGCTGAATGTGCCCCATCGCCCACTGTCTCCTGTCAGGTGACACAGGTGTTGTGGGGACTGTGGCAATGGGCCTTAGTGGCACCAGTGCCGTGGCATCCTGTGCTGTTTGCAACTTCAGTGCCTGTCGTGACTTGGCTGGGCCTTTCGATGTGGAAGGCCTGTTGCCTTCATCCCTGGCCCTCTTCCGGGGAGTAGTTGCTTGTGGGGGTGAGTCCCGGGCCTCACTGTCAGGATCTGAGCCTGTGGGGGATCAAGAGAGGGACGGCATAAGTGATGGTTTGGAAAGCATCATGCATAGATTGGTATTATTGCTCTTCTACACATTAGAGGGGTTTAGGCAGTGGAGTTTTGATGATCACGTTGCTTGCTATATGGGTGGAGCATGCAGGCATCCGTCAGGGTCACTCATGTTGGAGCTCGCGTATGCTATGTGACATGCATTTCTGTTGTGGATTGCGTGCAGTGTGACTTATACCATTTTCATATTTGTGTGGTGTGTGTCAGATATGGCATTGCCATGCTGCATGCATGTGCTTGTGTCTGTGCTGCGGACGGCATCTAGTCCGGGAAGTGTCAATGTGTATGTATTGGGCCATGCATTGCCTCTTTGGACGGACAAATTGGTGGACTATCATCATACTTAGCATTACAGTGTTTTCTTAGGACACTCCCCTCCATCCGTCAATGAGGTGGTGCCACGCTCCATCTCACCCACACCTTCTATGGCCTCGATGCCAATCGTGCTGGGGCAGATATCCTCCCACTGGCTTAGCTTTATGTTCTCTTCGCAGGCGCAGGTTGTCCCATCGCTTGCCGACATCCTTGATGGTGCGGGGGGTGTTCCCTACGGCACTGACTTTTTGGGCAACAAGTTGCCAGATCTCTTTCTTTTTTATCTGTGCCTCCCTCTTGAGGCTGTTAGCAAAAACAATCTCTGCATTGTCTACCAGTGTCTCTGCCAGCATAGTTAGTTCATCCTCATTGAAGCGCTCTTTGCGCTGCCGGGATGCGCCTTTTTTTACAGCCTTGGTCATGATGCAGGTGTTGAAGGTTGATATTTGTAGTCAGAAAAAGGCTACAGGTCCTGTGTGGTGAGGATGGCAATGGATTGTGTTTTTCAAGATGGCCGCCGTGCTCTTTCCTGTTCTTGTGTGATGCCGCTACTTCCGGTTCCACTTATTTACGGGCACCGCTATTAGAGGTCACCACTGATAGCGGTGCCCGCTAATGCCATATCCATTGATGCCGGTCACGTTATTAAGAGGAGGACGCCGGCGGTTGTGCATTTTTTGGACTTAAGCGGCATGCCGGTAATGTCGTTACTGGCATGCCGCTAAGCCGTTGCATGCAAACTCGTAATAGCCCTCTATTAGCAGGCTCTTTACTACACGGACACGGTATTTGCTCCATGCCGGTAAGGACTGTTACTTACCTCCAACCTCGTAATGACCCCCAGTGTCTTTAAAAAGGAGATTGTTACACCGCCATAGAGACTCCCTGGATTACAGACCTGACAGAATCATGTGCATCCGCGCCATGTCATGGTTGGACCAGCTGACCGGTGAGTGTTCACAGGTGTCCACTCTCCCTAAGTGGTGTTGCTCAACGAAGCGGTAGTCTATTCTTGTTCTGCAGCCATGGACCAGGGAGAAAAATGTGTACCCTCTCGCTGCTGGTTTGGAATGTCTCCAGACATCCACCAGCCCCCGGTTCCACATTAGGTCGGTGAAACCTCTTCCAGTCGTACCGCCCCTACTCCATGCGGGGATATGCCCGTCACTATGATCCATTCCCATGTCCGCCCACATATTGAAGCCCCTCCTATAATGAGAAGACCCTCTGTCCTGCCCCCAATTTCCCCCATGGCTTCCTTCAGGAATTGCATTTGACCAGTGTTTGGGGAATAAATGGACACTATGGTGACCCCGGAACCACCAACACCCTCCCATCTGTTCGACTCCAAACCACTGGTTCCGCGAGCCTAAGCCTCCGGCCAGCAAAACCCCTAGCCCCCCTTTTTAATGGGGCCCGAAGCCCAAAAGACTTGCCCGATGTGGGCCCTCGGGATCGGTCTTTCCTCCCCAGATACTATACGAGTCTCCTGCACCAGGAGCACGTCTAGATTACTGTTTCTCATTTCTCTGCCCAGCAACAAGCGTTTTGTGGGGGAGTTGAGGTCCTTCACATTCAACGTCCCCATCTTCAGCACCTCGACCCGGCCCCCTTCACTAGGGAATGCCATTTAAAACCATCTTCCCTTCTCTCTGCCACCCGGCCCCACAAGATGCATTGTTCCCCCTGCCCAAACCCAGCGTGCCTTTCCATAGGTTCATTTGCAAGGCCCCTGTCCTGCTTCTTCTCCCTCCCCTCCTCCCCCCACCCACACCCTTGAGCTTTCCCCTTGTTGAGACGCCCACCCTAAGGTGTGCCACTAGGGCTGAAGACACTGATCCACCATTAATTCACATAGCACCCCACCTCCGCCCGGTGGATAGTACACATCACCGAGTCCCCCCAATCTGTTAAGCTTGGGTTCACCACATTTAAGATCTTATCCCCCTTCTCCTTGCGTGGAGGGGTGTTGAGCTTTTAAAATGTTCTGCCGCTCTGGGTCTTTTTCTTTGTGGCTTGCGGGCCCGAGGGCCCTCATCTTTGTTCCTGGGGAGTCTCCCTCGCCTCCTCTGAGCTCCTGTTCTCCTAATCCCTGATGACCTGAAGCACCTGGAGGGCCTCCTTACCATTGGTCACTCGGCAGTCCACTTACCCACGTTCAAAGGTCAAGGCAAAGGGGTAGGACCAGCAGTATCTTATGTCTTTCTCAGAAAGCCACTGTGTAAGTGGGCGACAGTTTCTGCGTCGGGCCACGGTCAGAGCTGAGAGATCGTGGTACACTCTGATAGTGTCGCCGTCGAAAATGAAGCTCCCCAAACGCTTCACTTTTTCTAAGACTTCCATCTTCTCCCTGTACCTCAGGAAGCGGACCACTATGGACCTTGGGCCCCTTCCTCCTGCGCCCCTGTAAGCTATTTCCAGTTGGACTTCTTTGCCCCCTTCCAGTGCGAACAGTTGATTTATCAGTCCCTGTACCTTCCGTCCAACTTCTGCCAGAGACTCCCCTTTCTGCTGACTCACCCCGAGAATACGTAGGTTGTTGCTTCTCTCCCTATTTTCTAGATCATCAAGCTTCAATTGTATCTCCTCTTCTCTCAGTTCCAGGTCGGTCAGTCGTGCTTCGTATCTCATGTTGAGGACATCAACCTGCAGATGATTCTGTTCCATCCCCTCCATTTTGTCCTCAAGTTTGTCGACCCTGCCCTTAAGGTCCGTCATTCAGGCTTGGATATCTGACATTATGGCTTTGATCTCCTGGAATCTCTCTTTGAGGTCCTCTCTGGACAGGGCAGGGGTGGCAGCTTCTGATCCCGTCTCCATGTCTTGAAGGGAGGGGGGGGTTTGCCCTAGGTTTTGTACTCTGGGTCCTCCGAAAGTGCTGCAGGGCTAGGATCCCCGTGAGGGATTTGTCCAGCGCAATGTCTTGACCCTGCCACATCTCCAGTGTGTCCTCCTGTTTCACCCGTGGGGTGGTAGGACCTGACTCCTGAAGCTGTATGCCGCTGGATATATGGGGTCTTGGCCACTAACCTTTGCCTTAGGAGGGGTCGAGGGCTGGTGTAAAAGCTTCAGCCTCTAGGGTTCACATGGTTGCCGCTACTTGTCCTGGAATGTCTGCAGTGTTCACGTCGTTTGCCCTGTACGGGGCTCCGTCGCTGGTGGATTCCTATACCCCTTATTTGTGTGCCCCAGTTTGGGGTTACCGCTCCCGTGGGCACCCTCGGCGTCCGTGCGGTGGCGCAACTGTGGTGGCGTGGGGTTACTATTCCCAGATTGCCGGTGTTGCTCCCTGTCCCTCCTTAAGGTGATTCCCCAAAAGGTGTGGCCCCTGGAGCACCCCCTCCAGCGCCTGGCCCGGGGTTCAAGGTGGCAGAGGGTACTTCGCTGTATGTTTCAAAGCTCAGTGTCCTGCCATTGTTGCGTCGTCCTGGGCCCTACTGGGCCTCTCTGCCTGAATGCACTGGGCAGGCGGGGTGTCTGGGCCTCACGTCCTGGAACAGTCAGTTGGGATCCTATGGTTGTTTCCCCCGTGGGCCTCCCGTACCTCCACCCAGGCAGGCCAAGCACTTGTGTGTGGATCGTATCCCCCGTTGGCCTCTCTCCAGGTCCTTACTGTAATTTCAGGCCCTCCCCAGTTCAGATCACCTGGCCGTGTGAGCTCTTCTGTGCGGGGTCAAGTCAACACCTCCGGTTGTGATTGGGCTGCCCAGTCCTCAGCGGCAAGTGTTCCCCCAGTGGGCTCCCCGGGCGGGCGCTTAGGCAGCGGGTCTGCCCGCTTCCCTCCTCGGTTTCCTTCCTCACCTTTCACCGGTCGGCTTTCTGGTGTGGCTGGGGGAGGGGGGGTGTGTAGTGCCTCTGCCTGCTGCGTAGGGTCCTCACGTTGGGAGGAGCAGGGCTTGTGCGGGTCCCGTGTCTCGCACGGGGGCTGTAGCTCCGATTCCTTGCCCTGTGTTGGCTGATGTTCACCGCGGGTTCCCGCTCTCATTAGGGACGGCGTGTGTGGGTTTGCCCGGTGTTAGGCAGAATCCTGTGCAGTGCCCTTAGGGACCACTACACACAATTAAGACTACAGGTGTTGATACATGTTTTTTCTTTGGTACAAGCCTGTACTACTATGTCATAGTCGTAGCAGTGGCAGAGCAGCCAGGCCTATCTCTGGTTACCTACTTCGTTCAGTCCGGGGATCGAGCCCATTTATTTTTGTCAGCCTATCTGGAACTATTGAAGAGTTACCAATGCGATAAATTCTTATTATTTCTCAACTACATGCATACAACTCTGCCTTGAGGACGACCTATGGTCGAAACACGTGTCCGCTGATTCTGTGTGGAGATTCCCTATTAAATCTACCTATATTATTGATATCATGGACTCAACTTATTCTTTCACAGGACACTAATTAAGGGCAGAGCGTGTTTCTGTGTGTCATCATTATACTGTCTCAAGAGTATATGAGCAGTAGCAGAGATCACACAAAGGGACCACAATTACTGTGACTAAATCAAACACTGACTCAAGGTTTCAGGTAGAAAAATATAAGTACATTTATTTTGAAACCATTCGTTATAAACATCACACCTTAAATATACTACTACTAACCAATTCACTTTGTACAGTAAGTCTCAAGGTAAGTACCCTGTGTTTGAATGAAGCAGTGTTAGGCACAAAAACACGTTACCGCGGATACAATTGCGATCACTTTTTGACAGTTCGGTCTACTAATGATGTCAGGAAATTTAGGATTTCCTCTATAGGTGCTGAAACTGGATGTGAACCGTTCCTTCGGCACCAGTTACTCCAGGCGTTCCAGGAGTTAGAATATCTCTTGAGGGTAGCAGGGGCCCAGCTTTCCTCAATGAAGTTGATTGCCATGGCTGATATTCCGGGAATCCTCCACCTTGACCTGAAATCCTCCAGGCTGCTAGGTTCAGTGATCCGTTGAGGAGAAGGAGGTGACGCTGCCCTGACGGATCCAGAAGGAGATCTGGAAATTGGGGTAGAAGGATTGGAAAATCTGAAGAAAGTTCCAGAAGAACTGGATACCAGGTCTGAGAGATCCAGACCGGGGCTATGAGGACCAGGTCCGTATGCTCCTGACGGGCCTTCGCCAGGGTCCTCGCTATCATCGTAAATGGAGGAAAGGCATAGTGAATCCCCTGGGTCCACTGCTGAAGGAATGCATCGGTCGCAGCTGCTGCTCTCCAACTGTAAAAGATGGGTAGCTGGGAGTTGAGACGGGATGCAAAGAGATCTACTAACATGGGGCCCCATGTTCGCTGGAGGCGGAGAAAGACTTCTCTGTCGAGCCTCCAGTCGCTGAAATCTGTGGAGTGACGGGAGTGCCAGTCCGCCACTACGTTTGTGAGCCCTGGGAGATATTCCGCTGTCACCGAGATCTGGTGTTCCAGACAGAAATGCCAAAAATCCTTGGCTAATTCTGCTAGAGGTCTTGACTTGGTCCCTCCCAGGTGATTGATGCACCGTACTGCGGAGATGTTGTCCATCTTTATTAAGATACAACAACTCGCTTTGCCTCTGGCAAAGGAGCGCACAGCGAATGAGCCGGCGAGGAGCTCCAGACAGTTTATATGCAGCTCCTGCAGCTCCTGAGGTGACCAGAACCCTCCTGTGGCGACAGAGCCGCATCTCGCTCCCCAACCGGAGCGACTGGCGTCTGATTCTATGATAATATCGGGGGTGTATCCGAAAATGGCTCTGCCGTTCCAAGCTTCCATATGAGTGAGCCACCAATTGAGCTCCGTGCGCGCAGAGGTCGACAGTGTCAGACGTTGAGAGTAGGAGAGGCTCCGTCTCAGATGCTGACCCTTGAACCTTTGCAATTCTCTGTAATGAAGAGGACCGGGAAAAATCGCTTGAATGGAAGACGACAGGAGACCGATTACTCTTGCCAACTCTCGAAGAGATATGAGGTCTCTCTGTAGAAGTCTGCAGATCTCCCTCCGTGTCGCGTGTATCTTGGCCACGGGAAGATGAAGTTGCGAGTTCAAGGTGTCCACCAAGAATCCGAGAAATTCTAGATTCTGAGATGGACGGAGTACAGATTTCTCCCAGTTTATGAGGAAACCAAGACTGTGCAGTAGGTCGATGGCTATTCTGGCCTGATGCGCTACTAGGGCTTGAGAATGAGCCATGAAGATAATGTCGTCTAGATAGACAATTAATCTTACTCCCAGTTCTCTCAAGCGGGCTACTACGGGCCGCAGAAGTTTGGTAAAGGCTCAAGGCGCTGAGGAGAGCCCGAAAGGTAAACTCGTGCACTCCCAGTCTTGGTTTTTCCAGGAAAATCTGAGATAGCTTACGTGGGCCTGGTGAATGGGAACTGCTAGGTAAGCGTCCTTCAAATCCAGGCGCACAAGCCAATCGTTTGGCCTCAGGATGTCCCTGAGCATGTGTATCCCTTCCATCTTGAAGTGATGGTAGACAATGAAGTCGTTGAGAGCTCTCAAATTTATAACTGGGCGTACTTTTTGCTTCCTGCGAACCAAGAATATGGGACTGAAGAACCCACCTTGGCTTGAGCAGGGGCGAATTGCTTGTTTTAGATGTAGACTGCGTATTTCTCCATCTAACGCTTCCTCGTCTGCTATGGACATAACTAATGGTGCAGGACGAGTGGTTTGATGAGGTCGAGCGAAAAACTCTAAGCGCAGGCCGCGCGCTGCGTCCCTGATCCATGCATCTCCTGATAAGGAGTCCCATGCCTGTGCAAAAAGAGCTAACCTCCCCCCTACGGGTGTCTGTGGCGCAGGCGCTGCTATGGGTACACTGACCTGTAGTTTGCTGTTGGGCTGGATATCTTGCACTTCTTCTCCATCCATGACCTCTTCCCCGCCCTCTTGAGGGGAAGAAAGTGTCTGAGCGGTCCTGCCAAGAGTTGTATTGGTCCCGGGATTGCTGAGGTCTTCGATCAAAGGCGAAGCGGCCGGAGGAGCGACCTCTGCCTCGTCCAGCCCTGGAGAAAACCTTAGTAGCAAAAACCCTTCTGATGGAGACTAGAGCCTTATCCAAGGCTGTAAATGTGCCGACGAATTTCGACATTTCTTTCATGAATGGGTCTCCGAAAAGCAGACCTTGGGCTGCTGCTCCTGATTCTGTATCTGCTAGCTCGGTTAGTTTGCCGTCAATTTTGTATAAAATACCTTTACGGCGTTCAGCCGAGATGGCGCAACTGGCATTACCCAGTAGACAGAGGGCTCTTTGCGCCCAACCTGAAAGGATTGTTGGATCGATGGGATCACTGGAATCAATGGCCGCCTCGGCCAGGTCCATAATCTTGGCTAGAGGACCAGTAATGTCCAGGACTCTGTCCTGACAGGACTTCCAAGTGCGGTCAATACCCTTTCTCGGGTCTTTTACATTCTTTCCTAGAAATGTGATCATCTTGGAGTCTAGCTCCGGGGTGAGGGCTACTTTCCCAGGAATATTGGGACGGGGGCATTCTGCCTTTAATCTGGCCCTTACTTCCTTATCTAGAGGCTTGCAAAGTCTGTTCATGATGTAATTGGTTGTTCTGGACGAAGGTTCCCAGTCAGAGGATCTGGGGTGCACAAGATCTTCTGGAGCAAACATCCCGCTGGAAGTGGGGGGTTCCTCCGTTACCTTCTTGGGGATGGGGACTGCCACAATCCCAGAGGTAGAGGGTCGCGACCCTATAGTTTGAGAATCCTCATCAGAGGATGAAAGGGGATGATAGTTATCATAGACCCCTCTATCTTCGTCATCAGTGCCCTGTTGTTCTCCCTCTGGGCTTGAGGGTCTAATACCCCTGTTGTCTTCCTCGGGGTAAGAGGGTCTTTCGAGGGAAGGGGTGTCCTTCCTGTCCATGAAGGCTTTTTTAAGCCTGGAGAAGGCGTCTGAGACGGCAGCGGTGGCAGGAGTAAGCTGGCTCGGGGGGGTCATGGAGTCTTTGCTCCTACGAGCCGGAGTACATCCCCCATCTATAAGGTGCTTTCTTTTGTGGGTTTTCTTTCTCCCTGTTGGGGAGGTCTCCTGTAGATGCTCCTCCATACTGTCTAGGCGCTGTTGGACAGGCAGGAGCATCTCAGATACTGCCTTCTTGATGGTGGTCTCCACTGAGGATCCCAGCACCTTTTTGAGTTTGTCTGCCATTGCCACCTCATCTATCTGATATTCTTCCTCCTCATGATCAGACCAATCCTGATCTGCCTGGGGGAAGTACTGAGCTGCCATAATCAAATTCAAATGCACCTTTTTTTTTTTTTTTTTTTTTTTTTTTTTTTTTAATATAAATGCTCCTTGTGGGCAACAGACAGCCTTCTCTCAGCCCACTTAATTTCAGCCAAGGAAGGTGTGGAGCACGATACCTTGCTGTTGGCAAAAAGCTTCTGTGGAAGTTATTTAGAAAGACTTCCTTCGTTTTCGTTTTCTTTTCTTTTTTTTTTTTTTATGCGAAGCAGAAGAAAGGAAAGGGGCTCGTAATTGCAGCTGGCGCTCGCTTTCAAAATCCGTTGTAAATGCAACGGAAATGACAAGCGAGCGCCAGCTGTTTGAGGAAAGGACTCGGGGAGCAGAGACTCCCTCTAGTGGCCACGGAAGGCCACCGCAACGAAATGCTCTCCGTGTGCGGCCTTCCCAGGCTCTGCGGGAGTGAAGAGGTGAGCCGGGAAGGCCGCGCACTGAGCAGTGAAAAATCAAATGAGCAGGGACGCTCGCGAACGCGAGGGCTCCTGTCAACTGAGATCCTCCGACGGCAGCCAAGCAGCTGACGTGGAGGATCGGAGCTGAAAGTGACAAAGAAAAACAATGAAGCACGCTACGCGAGCGTATGCGAATCGAACGTTATGAATGTAAAATACAATTATACAATATTATGTAAATACATATTCAACATTATTAAAATATTATTTAAATCTAAAATTGTAGAATTTCTTTTTTTTTTTAAAACAAGGAGATAAAAAATGGTACTTATCTTTGCTGTGAGCAGCAAGAAAGAGGAAGTGACACAATGTGCATGACTGTTTATGTGGACAGCCAGTTATTCATTGGTGAACTAGGTAACATGTTAGTGACCCTTTACTGGACCCTTTCCTGAAGCACCATGGGAAATGGAGTTCTTTTCTCTGGTTTACACTGTTTCTAAGTTATTTGTGTTTTTCATGCACCTTTTGTCTGCCATGCATACCTGCGCTTTCAGTAAGGTGCATTAACACTTGCTGCTGAGCTTTCTATTTATATAATAATAAAAGAAAGAGAAGCATAATGGGAGCCTCCGGTCTTGACATAGAATCAAGAAACGCTCAGAGACAGGAGTTCAAAAGTCAAAGGGCCGGAGCCAGGGTCAAAAGACCCCGGGGCCAGTTGCCGAAGATCACACGGTCTAGCCTTGGAAATGGAAGAAAAAGGGATTCACCCAGTTTCCTCAACGGAACACAGTACCTTGTTCCAATGGTGCAGCTGGTGCCCTGGCAATTGTTCCTGTTGGTTTCCCGCAGACCCACGATTCATGGTGCTTCGTCGAGAAGGAGGACGTCTGAAGGGGGTCTGCACCACACAGGGATGAGGCCGGCAGCAGCGACACGGAATAAAAGGTGCGGTCCTTAAATAACAGGAGAGGCTCTTCAGGTGGCTATCCGGACCACTACAGCAGTGAGCAGCGATTTCGAACACGGAAGAGGATCCTCTGGCTGTATAAAATGAGCTGGTTATCCCCACCAAGCTCAAGGGAAGAAGACTCCGGACTGGATCTTCTCTGAGTCGTTTAAGGGCAGATAGCTCAGGACTGCAGCAGGGCTTCACCGGGATGGGGTAGTTGCAGAAGCTGTCGTTCTCTCCGCTTCTCTTCGGTTCCTTGTAGTTCCAGTGGCGAGACTCTGACTTCTAGCTCAAGAGACCTGCCTTTTATGCGAAAAAACCCCTTTCACGCAGCCTGGCTGTCAATCACCCAACAGGAGGGTTGTCCAGCCCAGAAAACTACCCTGGCCAATCATGACAAAGTGCGGCTTGGGTTTCCTAGGATACCCTGTGCAGGGGGTGACTACACCCCTCCCTCACATTCAGCCCACCTAGACACCCAGGCGCCTTGAGGAGGGCTTCTGGGTAGAAGCCCGCCAAAAGACAGTGAACATAGAAGGCGAACCTAGTTTGCCATGCAAAGTAAAACACAAGAATGACTTTAACAAAAAAAAAAGCCAAATAAACCCATCCGGAGCCAAAAGAAAGACTATTTAATCAAGCGGGTGTATGTTCGAGGCTAATATAATAGCCAAGAACAATACCACGTTTATCTAATATAATTGCGGTAGAAAAGTTAGGGTAGATACCACTGCCACCAGCCAAGTCTAAATGTTAAAAGAGCGAAACAGTGCTCTAGGAGGTACAGATACAAAGGGATACGAGTTAACCCTTTCCAGTACTCCATGGATCTGTGGTAGATTGACTAAGTAAAGTTAATGGTAACTTTACCCTTTTCTGGGGGACAGTAGTCGCCTCAGAAATGGAGTCGAGGGAAGTTTCAAAGACAACCCTGTGCCACGGCACTGAAGGTGCGGTGTGACACACACAAAGAAGGGGGCTACTGAAGTGGTGTACTTCAGAGTCCACAATCACAAAAACAGATGGAAACACATTGCAAAACACAGGTAAGAGTGGGGGGAAAGCTCTCACTCTTACCAGGTGGAAATAAAATAAACTCCAGAAGTCCAGCAAAGCTGCTGGGGGACTCACTAGGTGAGGGAAATTAGCCATAAATGAGAATTCTTCCTAACACCCGGCCTCACTCGTCAGGCGCCGTGCTAGGTACAGCCTGATTTGAAAGGTTCCCACACCAGTCCCGAGTGCAAATGCTTGGGGTCTCGGCCTGTGCTTTCCCTCCACCACAGCTTGGGGGGGGAGACCGAGGGGGCTCACTGAACTCTGGCCACTGCTGCTTGGCCCCCGGTGTCGCTCTATCCTCGAGATTCCTCAGCGTCTCCCGAGGGCGGACAGGCGCTCCACACCTCTGTCACTGGGGCCGGTGACGGTTGTCCGTTTCAACTCTGTCTGCCCTGGGCCATCTCCGGCTCTTTCGTTTTGCACCAGTTCGGGGGGGGCTCTAACCTCCAGCTACACTCCCGAAGTGTCGGGCGGTCCGTTCTCCACCGGAAGGAGAATCAGCTATTGTAGGCGCAACTGCTGGGTGCGGAGCAAGGTCTTCATGTGACCATGCTGGTACTCGTCCTCTAGCGGTCGCCCACGATCATAATAGTATACGTAATTTAGACGACTAAAACAAGTGCGAGCATATAAGAAGACCCCATTTCGCATTTATTAAATAGCCATTGTCGAAGTATAAGGCCTGCATGGCCATGCAATGTTTAGTGTGTGAGACACAGGCCGCAAGCCTTAAGGGGAAATCTGAACAGTCCCAAGTGTTGATGACAGAGGCCCGTGCTGCTAACTTCCACAGAAACCTCCTTTGTTCTAAAAGTGTTGCCAATATGTTTGTTATAAGAAAGAATGTGCCCTGCAAAAACCACGAGACAGCACTGGGTGCCTTGGTGCACGTGCTATCACAAGCAGGCCAGAGCAGGCCTCCAAACCTGTAACGCTCACCTGATTCCCGTAGAGGCGCCGGTCTTGACTGGGCGTACACCGTATCTGCAAAGGTGATGTGTAACACACGGCTGGCTCTTTGGGCTGGACCTCTGTGCACTGTATGTCTGACTTGAAGGGTAAGATGTCTTAGGTAAGTGAACGCCGTGCTCTCCATCTGCCTCGGGGCAGGGTGCTGTAACCAGTTTCTTCACTGGATAAGGGGAGCAGGCCTCTTGACTTCAGAGGACTGCTGTCCGTCATTTACTGCACAAACTGTAGGTTTCGAGTAATTTTAAAGTCTTTAGTAATGATGTTTCTTGTTTTGCAGGGTTCCGGCGATGGCAGATGACGGGCTGAAGTGAGTTGAAGATGGAGCCCGTGTGATGAATAAAGCGCCTGGAAGCACGTAAGTAAGCGCTTGTTGCCTGCTTCACGATGCGCTCTAACTGTCTTTTTATTTTGCAGGTACAAGTTCGGAGCGGCTGCAGGGTGCCGGAATACCCACTGGGTTAGATGTGGAAAGGAGTAATGGCACGTGAGTATTAAAGTTCCCCAATGTCTTTAAACGCACCTTGTTTTGTCTTTCAGATGCGGGATGCAGCGCCGAAGGCCTCTGGAGCGTGCACAGAGTTGGTAAGCTTTTGTCTTTCAGATGCCGGAATGCAGCGCGAGGCGTTGGTGACAGCCGATGGACCAGGTAAGTGAAGAGCTGTCACTGAAGACCGTAATGCTAACCTGTTCTTTCTTGTCTTTATAGGTGTTGCTGAAGACTGGATTCAGGATGGTAAGCCTTTTTCCTTAGGCCCAGGATCAGATGCAGAAGACACAATGAGCGTTCTGCTGCAGAGGAAGCAGAATAACGCAAAGCAAGATTCATCCATCGGGTGTGGTTTAAATAGCCTCCTGTAGTGCTTAGGTGTCTCCTTCCACAGCCACGCCTAGGTAAGAAAAGAGTTCCTGCTTTCCAGAAGAGTTCCAGTGTTCTGAATCTAGGGAGTGGCTCCTGCCCCACCCAACAGGAAAAGTAGTTCCAAACAGAAGAGGATCAGAGGCTCAACTGGCAGGCAAGTAAGCAGCATGGTCTGCTGCAGGTAAGTCCACCCAAGCATTATGAGCCCGGCGCTTCCAGCGCTGGGACTGGGCATATTTATGAGCCTGGTGCCACTGGCGCTAGGACTGGGTCCAAAAGGTCCCAATTGGGACTGGTTGGCACTCGGAACCTGGGTTATGGATCTGCTTCCAAGGGAGTTGGGAAAACCCTGACCTTTTGGAAGCAGAGATCATGACAGTACCCCCCCTCAAGGCCCCTCCCAAACCGGGCTTCTCCGGGGGTTTTGGCTTGTCAGGAAATGTTCGGTGAAATCTTTTGATTAGGCGAGGAGCGTGGACATATTCAGCAGGTTCCCAGGATCTCTCTTGGGGGCCGTAGCCTTTCCAGTCAATTAGGTAAAATAGTTTGGATTTGGAGATCTTGGAGTCCAGAATGCTTTTGACTTCAAACTCGAGTTCTCCATCAACTAGGATAGGTTTTGGAGATTTAGTTAGTCGGGTTTGAGGTTGCACGGGTTTTAATAGAGAGACGTGGAAGACCGGATGTATCTTCATGTGCGGGGGCAAGTCCAACTTAACCGCTACTGGGTTTACTATGGTAGTGATGGAATAGGGACCAAGGTATCTTGGGTTGAATGTGCGTGGCCCTTTTAGAGGTAGATATTTGGTGGATAACCAGATTTGATCCCCTACTTGATATTGAGGGGCTTCCTTCCGATGTTGATCTGCTCCTTTCTTGTATTGTTCTTTAGCCCTTTGAAGGTGAGAAACAGCTTCCTTAAAGGCTTGGGTGATTGTAGAATGCAGGTAGTCTACTGCTGGTGTTTCAAGATCTTGGAGGGGATCCATCTCTGCGGTTCGAAGGTGACTGCCGTACAAAAGAAAAAACGGGGTTTTCCCAGTTCCCGAATGGACAGAGTTATTGTAGGCATATTCGGCTATCCAAAGGATGTCTTTCCAAGTTTTTTCAGTTTGTTGCAGCATGCAGCGTAAATACTGTTCCAGAGTTTGATTGGTCCTCTCGGTTTGTCCGTCGGTCTGAGGGTGGTGACTGGTCGATAGTCTCACATCAATTTGAGCCGACCGACAGCAACTTCGCCAAAAATGAGAAATAAATTGACTACCTCGATCCAAAATTAGAACCGAAGGAAAACCGTGCAATCGGACGATGTTTTCGAGAAATTCTCGGGCCAGAGTTGCTGCTGTTGGCAAGCCTTTGAGCGGAATGAAATGCGCCATCTTGGAGAATAAGTCCACGATTACTAGAATCGTATTGTATCCGGAGCATGGAGGTAAATCGGTGATGAAGTCCATAGAAAGCGTATGCCATGGGCGAGGTGGGATGTCAATAGGGCGTAAGTGGCCTGCTGGTCTTTCCTTTTGACTCTTGTTTTGGGCGCATACTCCACAGGACATTATAAAGTCTCTGATATCTTTTTTCCAAGACGGCCACCAGAAGTAGCGCTTGATCTTTTCTGAGGTCTTGGCCATACCGGGATGTCCTTCCATTAAAGAATCGTGATAACAAGAGATTACTTTTTTCTGTAAATCTGTGCTGGGTAGGTATAATCGTTCTTGGAAATACAATAAGTTGTCCTTTACTGCAAAGTCCTCTCCCTGCAGATGCCAATTCTGTATGTCTGCTGGAGTTACAAGTTGCCTGGCCTTATCCTTAACTTCCTCTATGGATTCTGTGGCGATTACACCCAGAATTCTTTGTTCGGGAATGATTGGTACAGGTTTAGGGTTGATCAAGTGTTCTTCCACTCCCATCCGAGAAAGGGCATCAGCTTTACCGTTCTTTGTACCAGGTCGATAGGTAATTATGAAGTCAAACTGGGCAAAGAATAATGCCCAACGGAGTTGTCTAGAGGATTGGGGTTTTGCGGTTTTCAAATATTGCAGGTTTCGGTGATCCGTAATCACAGTAACGGTGTGTCGGGCCCCCAGCAGATAATGCCGCCAAGCCTTAAAGGCAGACTTGATAGCCAGAAGTTCCTTGTCAGTAATCGTGTAATTGATTTCAGGAGGCGAGAATTTGCGGGACCAAAATGCCACGGGATGCAACTGATTGGTTACCAGGTCCTTTTGTGATAGAACTGCCCCCATGGCAAGGCTTGAAGCATCAGTTTCCACGATGTAGGGGAGTTCGGGGCGAGGGTGTTTTAAGATTGGTGCAGAGATAAATTTAGTCTTCAAATCCTGGAAAGCTTGTTCCGCCTCGGTAGACCATTCAAAACGTTTGTTTTTCTTTAACAAGGCAGTGATGGGCTGGACTATTCGAGAGAATTCAGGGATAAACCTGCGATAAAAGTTAGCGAAGCCTAACATGCTTTGCACACCTTTTACGGAGGATGGTGATGGCCATTTGAGAACTGCATCGACCTTCTTTGAATCCATACGCACTCCGCCAGGTGATAATATGAATCCCAAGAATTCAACTTCAGTCACGTTGAAAACACATTTTTCCAACTTAGCGAAAAGTTTGTGTTGACGCAATCTTTCGAGGACCATTTTCACGTGTTTCCGATGTTCAGATTCCGATGAAGAATAAACGAGGATGTCGTCAATGTAAACAACAACACACACATCTATGAACTCTCTGAGGACATCGTTCATAAAATATTGAAAGGCGGCCGGGGCATTGCAAAGTCCGAAGGGCATGACCTGATATTCAAATAGTCCATACTTGGTGCGGAAGGCCGTCTTCCATTCATCGCCCTCTTTTACTCGTACCAAGTGGTAAGCTCCTCTAAGATCCAGCTTTGTATATATGCATGCTTTTCTGACTTGGTCCAGGAGTTCAGGGATCAAAGGTAACGGATATCTATTCTTAACGGTGATCTGGTTCAGGGAGCGATAATCTATACAAGTTCTAAGGTCTCCTTCCTTTTTTGGAACGAAGAACAAAGCTGAAGAAGCAGGGGACTTGGAAGGACGAATAAACCCATTTGCCAGGTATTGATCCAGGTATTGTCGAAGGTGAAGGTTCTCAGGCTCGGTGAGGGCATAAATTCTACTACAAGGAGGAGTAGATCCAGGTATCAGGTCTATCTGGCAGTCATAAGACCTATGAGGAGGTAGAGAGTTAGCCTGATCCTTCCGGAAAACATCTTGGTATTCTAGGTATTCGGGAGGTAACTGGGGAGTCTCTGAAGAAATTGCTGCCAGTGCAACACCAGGTGGAGGGTGACAAGTAGAGACACATTCTGGAAACTGGACCGTTCTTGCTCGCCAATCGATCAGAGGATTGTGTTTCTCTAACCAAGGTATTCCTAGAATAATCTGAAACTGAGGGGCCTTGATCAGATCGAACACGATCTTCTCATGGTGTCCATCTTGACTTACTAGCGTCACCTCTTGAGTGGTATGCGTTACTGGCCCAGAGGCTATCTCCGTACCATCCACCGTAGTAATGACGTCCTTTACAGCCTTGGGACAAAGAGTTAGATTCATCCTCAAAACCATTTCATGATCCACATAATTGCTGATGGCACCGCTGTCGACGTAAGCTTCAATTGCATGTAATCGATCCGGATTATCAGGGCTAATGAGGACCATAGGTATCACGAAATGCGAGGTCACGGAACTGGTTTTCACGCTCGGCAAGAGGACCTCTATTCTTGTCGGGCGAGGTCTTTTCCCTGCTCAGAGTTTGTAACTTTGGTAACTGCAGCTCCTACTGCCTTCTTGGCAGGTTTCACCGGACAGTCTCGAAGAAAGTGCCCTGAGTTTCCGCAATAGAGGCATAATTGCAACTGTTTTCTCCTTTCCCGCTCCTATTGTGTTAGAGGACCTTTCAGACCCCCTATTTGCATGGGTTCCCCGGAGTCTACTCCTTTGGAAGGAGTTGGCGGTTTGGAAAATACTTGAGCATCAAACTTGGAATGATCGGCCTTCCTGTTCTGCAGTCTGTGATCTATTTGAACGACTAAGTCTATATAGTCCGAACAATCTTGTGGGGGATTCACTACTTGGGCTAACACATCTTTGAGCTCTCCACGTAGACCTCTATAAAACAGCGTAATCCTTTTGTCCTCAGGCCATTGAGTTTCCACTATCAGTCTGTTGAAAGACGCAATATAAGCCAAAAGGTCTTGATTACCTTGTCGCAACGAAAGAAGCTCATTGTCCAAGGCCTGCCCCTGTGAATGTCTTGCGAACAGTTTTTCCATACTGAGCCGAAAAGCTTGAAAATCATGGCGGACCGGATCATCTTGATTTACTAGAGGGATCGACCAGTCTGCCGCATTGCCACTAAGGTACGAAAGCACGAAAGCTACTTTAGCTTGATCAGTTGGAAAGGCTGCTGGCCGGCATAAGAAATGCAACCGGCACTGATTGATAAATACTGCAAACCTCTTTGGGTCACCAGAAAATCGTTCGGGCGGAGCCAGAGGTACATTCCCAGGTAGGTTGATCTGCACTGGATTCATAGAGGATGTAGAAGGAAGATTTCCCCCAGATGCGGGTAACGGGGTCTGTCCGGCTTGTGACTGTAGCAATTGTCTAGCAAGATCATCTGCTCGCTCCTTGGAAATAATCAGTTCCCTTCTTAGAGCGTTCGTTTCCTGACGGGCTGCATGCACTTCTGCCCTTAGTTCCCCAAGTAACTGGGCTAGCTGGTCGGTATCCGAGGTTTCCATAGCGCCTGGACGGGAGTTTTGTGGTAGGCTTTGCGTTATGTAACGCTCACCTGATTCCCGTAGAGGCGCCGGTCTTGACTGGGCGTACACCGTATCTGCAAAGGTGATGTGTAACACACGGCTGGCTCTTTGGGCTGGACCTCTGTGCACTGTATGTCTGACTTGAAGGGTAAGATGTCTTAGCTAAGTGAACGCCGTGCTCTCCATCTGCCTCGGGGCAGGGTGCTGTAACCAGTTTATTCACTGGATAAGAGGAGCAGGCCTCTTGACTTCAGAGGACTGCTGTCCGTCGTTTACTGCACGAACTGTAAGTTTCGAGTAATTCTAATGTCTTTAAAGTCTTTAGTAATGATGTTTCTTGTTTTGCAGGGTTCCGGCGATGGCGGATGACGGGCTGAAGTGAGTTGAAGATGGAGCCCGTGTGATGAATAAAGTGCCTGGAAGCACGTAAGTAAGCGCTTGTTGCCTGCTTCACGATGCGCTCGAACTGTCTTTTTATTTTGCAGGTACAAGTTCGGAGCGGCTGCAGGGTGCCGGAATACCCACTGGGTTAGATGTGGAAAGGAGTAATGGCACGTGAGTATTAAAGTTCCCCAATGTCTTTAAACGCACCTTGTTTTGTCTTTCAGATGCGGGATGCAGCGCCGAAGGCCTCCGGAGCGTGCAAAGAGTTGGTAAGCTTTTGTCTTTCAGATGCCGGAATGCAGTGTGAAGACCTCCGGAGCGCACGAAGAGTAGGTAAGCCTTTGTCTTTCAGATGCCGGAATGCAGCGCGAGGCGTTGGTGACAGCCGATGGACCAGGTAAGTGAAGAGCTGTCACTGAAGACCGTAATGCTAACCTGTTCTTTCTTGTCTTTATAGGTGTTGCTGAAGACTGGATTCAGGATGGTAAGCCTTTTTCCTTAGGCCCAGGATCAGATGCAGAAGACACGATGAGCGTTCTGCTGCAGAGGATGCAGAATAACGCAAAGCAAGATTCATCCATCGGGTGTGGTTTAAATAGCCTCCTGTAGTGCTTAGGTGTCTCCTTCCACAGCCACGCCTAGGTAAGAAAAGAGTTCCTGCTTTCCAGAAGAGTTCCAGTGTTCTGAATCTAGGGAGTGGCTCCTGCCCCACCCAACAGGAAAAGTAGTTCCAAACAGAAGAGGATCAGAGGCTCAACTGGCAGGCAAGTAAGCAGCATGGTCTGCTGCAGGTAAGTCCACCCAAGCATTATGAGCCCGGCGCTTCCAGCGCTGGCACTGGGCATATTTATGAGCCTGGTGCCACTGGCGCCAGGACTGGGTCCAAAAGGTCCCAATTGGGACTGGTTGGCACTCGGAACCTGGGTTATGGATCTGCTTCCAAGGGAGTTGGGAAAACCCTGACCTTTTGGAAGCAGAGATCATGACAAAACCCCACCTAGCTAACCACGAGTTATAGCCCCTGCCTCTGCCCCAGTCCCAAGATCCCTGAATTCCAAGATACCAGTTGACCCCAGACCACCACCATAAACCAAGGAAACATAAAAGATCTAAGAACATGGTCGTCTCACCTTTATTTCATAAGGATGTGATTTGTAAGGCGAGGTTCAGGGACACATCCATTATAGTTCAAAAGCGAGGGTGGTAGCCTTGGAAGCCGAGAGGCACGATCGGGATGAGTGAAATGTGTGTGTGGGTTAGTGTGAGCTTGAGACTCCAGTTGTCATGATCTCTGCTTCCAAAAGGTCAGGGTTTTCCCAACTCCCTTGGAAGCAGATCCATAACCCAGGTTCCGAGTGCCAACCAGTCCCAATTGGGACCTTTTGGACCCAGTCCTGGCGCCAGTGGCACCAGGCTCATAAATATGCCCAGTCCCAGCGCTGGAAGCGCCGGGCTCATAATGCTTGGGTGGACTTACCTTCAGCAGACCATGCTGCTTACTTGCCTGCCAGTTGAGCCTCTGATCCTCTTCTGTTTGGAACTACTTTTCCTGTTGGGTGGGGCTGGAGCCACTCCCTAGATTCAGAACACTGGAACTCTTCTGGAAGGCAGGAACTCTTTTCTTACCAGGAACTCTTTTCTTACTTAGGCGTGGCTGTGGAAGGAGACACCTAAGCACTACAGGAGGCTATTTAAACCACACCCGGTGGATGAATCTTGCTTTGCGTTATTCTGCAACCTCTGCAGCAGAACGCTCATCGTGTCTTCTGCATCCGGTCCTGGGCCTAAGGAAAAAGGCTTACCATCCTGAATCCAGTCTTCAGCAACACCTATAAAGACAAGAAAGAACAGGTTAGCATTCGGGCATCTGAAAGGCAAAGGCTTACCATCCTGAATCCAGTCTTCAGCAACACCTATAAAGACAAGAAAGAACAGGTTAGCATTCCGGCATCTGAAAGGCAAAGGCTTACCTACTCTTCGTGCGCTCCGGAGGCCTTTGGCGCTGCATCCCGCATCTGAAAGACAAAACAAGGTGCGTTTAAAGACATTGGGGAACTTTAATACTCACGTGCCATTACTCCTTTCCACATCTAATCCAGTGGGTATTCCGGCACCCTGAAGCCGCTCCGAACTCGTACCTGCAAAATAAAAAGACAGTTAGAGCGCATAGTGAAGCAGGCAACAAGCGCTTACTTACGTGCTTCCAGGCGCTTCTATTCATCACACGGGCTCCATCTTCAACTCACTTCAGCCCGTCATCCGCCATCGCCGGAACCCTGCAAAACAAGAGACATCATTACTAAAGACTTTAAAGACATTTGAATGACTCGAAACTTACCGTTCGTGCAGTAAACGACGGACAGCAGTCCTCTGAAGTCAAGAGGCCTGCGCTACCTATCCAGTGAAGAAACTGGTTACAGCACCCTGCCCCGAGGCAGATGGAGAGCTCGGCATTCACTTACCTAAGGTGAGAGCGTTAACCTTTGGGGGTCTACAGGAGAGGAGAAGAGGAAAGAGATAGGGACACCCCAATAACCCCAGTTCATTAACCCCATATTTTCTATCTGCAGACATCTTACTCTACACATCAGGCATACAGTGCACAGAGGTCCAGCCCAAAGAGCCAACCGGGTGCTACACATCACCTTTGAAATGTATTTTTATACTCGATGGAGAGGATAAAGGACTTACTTTTTTGATGGCCAGCGCCAGCGAGTGCAGCGCACTAGCAAAGGCGTAAAGGTAGGGAGGTACAGGGACCATTATAAGGGAAGGGGAAACTTTTTACTTTTTTTACTTTACTTTTATTAATTTATACTGCGCACACCATGGACCCGTAGGCTTAAGGGCACACTCACCAAAAAATAAAGGACAACAGGAAGGAGGAAGAAGAGGCATCATAATCAGAAACAGGTTTTCAGAGATCATCACCTTTGAAGATACGGTAGTCGCCCAGTCAAGACCGGCGCCTCTGCGAGAATCAGGTGAGCGTTACACCAGTCTACTGAGCATACCAGGTGCACTATATAATGATAGAGTAGCACTATTTGCAAATGTAACTAATTGCTTTATTGACCTTCCCTGGAGATGATGAGCCCAGTGGACCCTACGTGATGAAAGACTGACGGACTGGGACCAATGGCCTGGCATTCCCTATGGAGTAGGCCGACCATGTATGGGGTCACACCAACCAGCCACTCGGTTTTCTATTATATGTAATTATGTCACCTATGATGCTTTGCCTCCTTTTAAGCTTCTGCTTGTACCCTTTTTCCTTAGAACATTCCTTGGCAGCAGAGTTATTTGCTGGCACACCTATTCTTTGTAGAAATAAAAGTTATCCTTGCAAGAGTTTCTTGGCCCTTTTTCCTTAGCGGGTTGTATTTTATTTGGTGTGAGTGTTTAGCGGCATGCCTTCATTTGGTGACCCCGACGTGATCCCAGTGCCCCCCCCTGCCTGTGGAGGTGTCGCCAGGCCGCTTCTACAGTGACCAGTCCCGAAAAAACACGTATTCCCAAGTGGTTTTACAGGAGCCCTCTTTGCAGAATTCCTGTCTGCTCTTTGGTGCAGTTTGCAGCTCTGAGGAGAGTGCATGCCAGTGTTATTGGAACCCCATGAAGCAGGAGTTCAGGTGAACACACGCTGCATGCGAGTATACACTTGCAAGTGATAACAAGTGGAGGGCGGGAATATGGGAGGGTATGAAAAGTGTGAGCACGTGGAGAGTGAGATTATTTGAGTGGCATGGATGTGGTTTGTTTTATTTTTTAGTATTGTACATTTTTTAAGGAGAATATTAAGGGAAGGAAAATTGAATGTTAGGGAGCCTTCCCGTGTGAGGGGAGAAGGTGATGCCACATATATTGTGTAACAGAGGAAAGAGGAAACAAGTAGGAGCCCTGTATAATTAGTGGGCTTGGGAATAGTAGTTTTTATTTTAGCTTGTTATTTTAGCTTGTTTTGTTCGTGTTTTTATTGTGCAGGTTGGAGGCCCGAGGAGGGGCCTTGTGTAATTAGTACTGTGTGTTGAGTGCGTGAAGTGTGAGAGTGGGGGTGGGGGAAATGTATTTTTATACGGGATGGAGAGGATAAAGGACTTACTTTTTTGATGGCCAGCGCCAGCGAGTGCAGCGCACTAGCAAAGGCGTAAAGGTAGGGAGGTACAGGGACCATTATAAGGGAAGGGGAAACTTTTTACTTTTTTTACTTTACTTTTATTAATTTATACTGCGCACACCATGGACCCGTAGGCTTAAGGGCACACTCACCAAAAAATAAAGGACAACAGGAAGGAGGAAGAAGAGGCATCATAATCAGAAACAGGTTTTCAGAGATCATCAGACAAACATCATGTAAACACCTCTTACATGGTCAGTGAAGAGGTCAGTCAAGAGGTAGTGTCAGAGTGACTGGCAAGAAGCAATGTTGGCAGATGTGGTGTTGATTAATGTTAAGGAACGACTTGAATATGGAGTGAGGAGTAGCGAATTCCGAAGAGTAGTAGTTCCTGGTGCCGTGAGACTTATTTTTGATGAACTTCTCATTAAAGTTGGGATGGTGTTAAGGGGAGATACATTGTTTCCTCCAGTTGGAGTACAAAGTAAAGGTTTGGAAATGGCACATGGGGGTCATCTGGGAATGACCAAAACAAAGCAGTTAATTAGACAGGGCTATTGGTTGCCAGGTATGGATTTGCAAGTTGAGAGAGTCATCTATGACCTTGATGTCCATTCAGTCTGTGCCTTGGGAATGAGTAGGTTTATATATTGCTGGGCATGAAAAGGACTCTGGGAACCCTGAAATACTGCATTGTATTGGTGGATATGCTATCACACTGGGTGGACATTTCTTGGGTGCAGAATGTGTGTACCAAGAATATAATTAAATTCACGGCTGACATTTTTAGAAAAGAAGGTTATCCTTCTACGTTTATAACAGACAATGGTGTTCAACTTGTTTCTGAGGAAATTGAGACATTTTTGTAGGGGAATGGTATAGAACACAAAACAAGTTTGATATATCATCCACGGGCCAATGGTATGGTTGAAAGATTGAATAGGGTCATTAAGAACAGCATTAAGTCTGCCATTTCGGAAGGGGGAGACTAGAGAAAAGCTGCTGAAGACACAGGGGTGGCTTACAGGTTTACCCCTCATGCTACGACTGGAGTTGTCACCATTTGAAGCGTAGCAGTGTGTGTAGAGTATCAGGTGGCCGATGGACGAGGCCATGCTTCTAAGGAGCAGTAAGCAGCGGACCACGGTGGACCTTGGGCTGAGCCTCCCTGCGCGGACCGAACCAGCATCTTCGATCCACCCTGATTCCAAAATTGAGGCACAATTCTAGAATTGGCATAAGGCACAAGCATACCTCCTAGAAGAGGCGTAAGGATCCTCTGGCAACACTGCTTTTTCAATTTTTGCCCAGCCAAAGTCCTCTGCACCCTGTACAAGGGGCAAAATCATCAGCAAACCTTGCCTTGATGCGCAAAAACATTTGCAAAAAATGAATGCGCCTAACCGGTCGGGAATCCTGAAACCCGCACCACGAAAGCTTCTCTTAAAGCCTGGACCTTTGGCCCCAACAGATGTGGGTAAACTATCTAAAGATGCCAGGCCTCTTTTCCCCTATGGTCGATCCTTTGATTGAGCCCTTGAGCCCAACCTCGCTTGCACTGCTTGACCTCTCCACCTACTCACTGAACGCTTCTATAAGGCAGCCAGTCACCAGCGAGGGTGGAAGTGATTGCGGCGACCGATACCGAAGCAATAACTAATAAAGTGGGGACATCGGGTGTTACTCTGGCCTCGCCCGTATTTTTGACCATGGCTGAGAAAAGACTTCGAACCAAAACAAATGTACGGTTCGACATCCCTAAGGACTACAGGCATGGATTAGCTCCAGCCCTCCAGCATAACGTTCAACATCTAGTTGGAGACGGCCGGCAGATTTTGGATCCCACAAGCCCAAATGGTGCAACAACGATGGGCTTTCGGAGAGGCCGGGGCACAAAATCACCCAAACTCGCACTATTAAATTGGAAAGAGTGCTGGATCGTAACAACCTAATTATCCTCAATCGGAGAACTGTCTTGGACCTTTTCCATTCCATTCTGAACTTGAGACAGTTGCACTCTTCAGACCTAGCGTTGATTGGATTCTGTGATGAAAGGCACTTAGACGCTGTGTATCTCCACATTAAGTCGCATGTTGTTAAAACAATGTTGTTCAACCTTTGTGGCAGGCAGTAAAGGTAGTATGAAATGCCAAATCTGCCCACCTCTAATAGAGGACATGTCAACATGCCCGATTATAACGTCCAACTATAAGGATTTGCTGTAAGTGGGCAGAGCTCCGACAGGCCCGGACCTAAATATAAGGGTGACTTTTCAAATAGAATCCTCAAGCCGTCACGTGAAATGTGTTGAGCCGAAAGTTACCCTCAAAAAGCCCAGTCTGCCCTCTGCAGACTGATATTGGATCTCTAGTGCACTATCAGCCCAAAAAAGTCGGTAGCAACTCAATGGTAACATTGAGGGACTACTTTGGGGCCTGACCACCGCCGCCCTAATTCTCCCACAAAGCAACTTAAAACTGGCTTCATGGAACACTCAGGGGTTTACACCCACTTGACAACCCCAAGCAACATAAATCTGGGGGACTAGGACTTGATCTGCCTGCAGGAGACCTAGCTGAGGGAAACCCCAGTTATAGATGGCTTTGAAACTTCCGTAAACCCTGCCACAGAAGGGAATGCAGGACGCCCCTCTGCGGGTCTCCTGACTGCGGTCAGGTCAGGCAGACCCTTCACATTCAAATATTCAACAAACAAGAACTCACTCATTCAATTGTCTGCGATCGGATGGGAGACTGAGGTGACTCGGTCGGGTTCCAAAGTTCCATCGAAATTAACATTAATCAACATATATTGGAATCCCGCACTGGTCACAAATAAAGTGTTTACAGACCAGGTCGCTGATGCATTAGATGACGTATACATTCACCTAGAACCATCCTATGTTATTATATGCAGGGACCTTAACATCCCAGACCTGGCCAACAAAACGCAGGACCAAGCCTGGAACTTGGACAACCCCCGTTACATGGGACGGAATCTGTGGAGTGAACTCATGGACTCAAGAGACATGCACTTACTTAACGGTAACTGCATAGGTGACATTCCGTCTCAACCAGCGTGGGAAAATATGGGCAGCACATCAGTCATAGATTATATCTATGTATCCAAAAATGTTCTACCTTTGGTCGAGAAATTTCAAGTTATCAAGACATTGCACAGCGACCACCACCTTCTCTTGCTTGAATGGGCGGCTGCAGGTGCTCAGTCCCGTGATCAATTCTCAATCGCACTCGACACTTGTAACGGGGGATTGCACTTGAAAGTTTTGTCTACAAAGATACAATCTTTGATGACAGAACAGGGACGAGCCGGAGCTACGGTCAACTGTTCACCTTTGCTGGAGCAATTTCGGCATCGCCCCAGGAAGGCCAGCATGGCCTGTAACCACAAGCATACCTTCGATCTTGAACAGGTGGCGCGAAGAAAAGAGGTGAGATAAACAGCACGAATGGCGAGAAAGTCGGACTCACCAGAGGACTACCTTATTGCTCGATCTTCTAAGGCCAGCTACAAAAACTGGCTCTGTGCATCTAAACATCTAAGATACCAGCACAATGCAGCAGTTATGTTAAAAGCCTTGGCGGGCAAAGACCCGAAGAGGTTCTGATCATTAATTAAGGCTGAAGAAATGGCGCTGAGGGCAGACCAATTAATCCCAATAAGCGAAGACACTTGGACTATCCATTTTCAAAAATTGTACACGTCAGTTCGCGGAAACACCAATCTTACCATCTTCAGCGACTGTCCTGAGCCTTGGGTCACCTCTACCAGCTTGAGTGACATCACGTATCTAATTAAAAAGTTGAAAGGCTCTAGAGCACCTGGGCCCGACGGGCTGTCGAACTGTATGTTAAGAGTTTCCCCGACGACTGCGCTACTTTCATATCTTTTTTGTTTGGTCAAATAGCCATTTCTCACCAGCTACCAACTTCGTGGAGGAGAGCGATAGTGGTACCCATCCACAAGAATGGTGGTTGGGGTAACCCTAAGAACCTCCGCCCTATCGCTCTCCTCGACGTTATCGGCAAACTCTACAGCTCCATTGTTCTGGACCAGTTTAACTCGTGGTGTGGAGAGACCGGAACTTTCGACAAATTTCAAACCGGTTTTGCTAAGAGCCTGGGTACATTAATAAATATCCTCTTACTCCAACTGTTGTAGGGGGATTTAGGACCTCACAAACCAATGTTATACATGGTGTTCGTGGATTAAGTCCAAGTATTTGATGCAAATTATGGTAATAACTGGCAAGGAAAAATTGTCCAAAGTCAATATTCCATCCGACCTTGGCGACGCATTCTGACACTTCTTTAAGAGTCAGACTGAATAAAGCCGGGACCCTCTCAAACAAAATAAGAACTTTTAGAGGAGTTAAGCAGGGGTGTCCTATGGCCCCTGCACTTTTCAATTTTTTCTTGGAAGTTATGCAAGAAGCCTTCTCGACCATCAGGACATTTCCCCCCATAGTCTCTGGAGAGCAGTTACCTCGCCTGTTGTATGCGGACGATGTCATGTTAATCGGTCGGTTTGCAAAGACAGCTTGACGCCCTACATTCCTACATCCAAAAGAATGACCTGGAGATCAACAAGGGAAAAACCAAAATCTTGACCCTTGGTATCGGCCAGAAGGGAAAAGCAATTCCTGGTATATAGACAGAGAAATAATCGACCAGGTGCAATCCTTTAAATACCTAGGGGTTTGGCTGAGTAACTCAACTGTAGGGGCTCCAATGTCAACTTACCTTCTCAGGAAGATGTAAACTCTAACCAGCTGTTACGCTCACCTGGCTCCCACAGCGGCGTCAATCGGACCCGGACGGCTGCGGTCTCCACCAATGTGATGCGTAGTGCAGAGATGACTGACTGGACTGGCCCTCCGAATCTTGTCTGCTTGACCCGTAGAAGTATTCTCCTGCAAGTGGAGAGATGGATTTAGCCACCCGTGGATTAAAGTGATGGCACCCCCCACAGTCCTCCCCACTTATCACTCCAAAGTGCCCTTTCAGCAATCTCACCTCATACTCTTGAAAGATGAGCTCTCCATCCTGCATGGATTGCAGGGGCGCGTTGATGCCAGTTACTTCACTGGTTTAAAGGCGTGGGAGAGTTCCGGAGAGTATTGACTCAGAGGTTCCTGGCTAGGACCGGTAAGTATCAAGTTCATAGAGTTCAATATGTCCGATGTTCACTCTTGTTCCCCCTTTCCTTCCTTGTCTTGTAGATGAGTTCGTGAGAAGATGCTCCCATGGTAGCTGGTGGCGCTCAGGTAAGAGTCTCTATTACCTGACGCTGTCCGGTAAATGTTGCACGTGTTTAACGTGTTGTTTTCTCTCTCTTTGCAGGTGCGGCACATGAAGATGTGGAGAGTTATAGAATAATACGTACGGTGGTAAATCAGGTAAGTCTATGGTGATAAGAGTTAGATTTGTTGGTTTTCTCGGCTCACCTTGTTGTTTTCTTTTGTCCCCCAGGTGCCGGAGTTTGGCAAAGAAATGATGGAGGCAGCGCCGAATCAGAAGATGCTGCGAGGACTGGTGAGTATGGCGCGGCGCTGCAGCTGGAGATGCGACACGTACTGAAATGATGTTCTTTCCAGGTCCGAGGCGAGATGGATCCGGAATCAGGTGAGGAATTCGAAAATAGTTTGTTTTCTAACCTTGTCCTTTTCTTTCCTCTTGTTTTTAGGAGCTCCAGATTCGAGGCTGGCGTGGCAGAAGACTGGATGCTGGCTGCAGGCACGGTGAGCGTTAGGCTGCTGGATGCAGGATAACACAAAGCGTGTGCTGCTGTTCGGGCGTGGTTTCAATAGCCTCCAAAGTAGTTCCAAGTAAGAAGTTCCCCAGAACCTCACCCGAGTAAAAAATAGTCCCTGTAATAAAATAGTCCCATCCAGGCCTCACGTTGGCTTGGACTCACTTGCAGCATAGTCTGCATCAGGTAAGTAAAGTCTATGAGCCTGGCGCCTAAGGCGCCAGGACTGATTCCTATGATGAGCCTGGCGGCCAAGGCGCCAGGACTGAACCCAAACAGCCCCCAGCCGGGGCTGTTGGGGTTTTAATAAATGTCTGGATGCCTGCTCCCGGAGCTGATGGGCTTGGTCCTGATGCCCGAGGGTAGGCATCATGACACCAGCCAAGCGTGTGTGCTGAATAGAAAGTTTGGCCGTTTCCCAATCTTACCAGTGGTGAAGTACTACAGAGCGAACATAGTACCAGCAGTGACGTGCGGGGCGGAAGCCATGTTCAGCCTCCCCAAATCCCTCTGGTAACATCTTGAGGGTGGGTTTTGGAAGAATGTATTGGGTTGTCCCTCTGTCCAATCCGATTGTCATCATTCGGAGAGAGTTGGGCCTGAATTCCCTGCAATCTACAGTCGCTTGGAATAGACTTGCCCTGTTCGCAAAATGTCATAGCCCTGTACGACCAGCTATTTTAGAAATGGCACACAAAGAAATGCTGTCTGACTCCAACCCAACGTTGACCGGATGGCGTTCAACTACGCTCTCCTTATTAGAAGATATTGGCAGGTCCCTAGAGCAATTGTTATCTGACCCAGTACGGGTAAAGAGAAAACTTCAAGACAGCGATTGGATCCTAACTTTGGAGTTGGCTAGTAGTTACCAATCAGTAGCATGTCAACCCTCAGAAACTCGAAGTCTTAATAAAGTCTGTGAATACCTGAAACAGTTCCCCTATAAAAGGGTCAGGGACCATTTCTTGAGAGCACGTTTGAATTTGCACCCTACCAATGAGATCCGAGCAATTCGGGGTCAGTCGGTGGAAAAACACTGCCAGTATTGCAATGACAAATCAAAAGTGGAATCATTGCTTCACTTGATGACATCATGCCCAGCGCTGAGAGAGACTCAATCAAAACACTTTAGATCTCTTTTTTCGGACTTCGCACTTGCCATGGGCAAAGGTTGGTGGTCGTGTTTGATGGCTGGACAAAAAAATCAAACACGGAATCGCAGTGGTGATGTTCTTGACAGAGGTCCTTCCGGAGAGTGGAATTTGCAAAACTTTTAAAATCTAAATTTAAAATCTAAATTGTAAACTGTTCTTTTGTATGACAAACTGAGGAGAACTTAGATTTTCATTCCTTTGCTAAAAAAAATGGACGATTCAATTTTAATGTAAATAAATAAATAAAATAAAAAATCATTAATAAAAAGCAAGTATCCAAAAAAATTGCTTTTGATGTTTGAAGGCACGCCCAGAAACACTCATGCCAGCAAAAATACAACTCGCTAGGGGAAAAAGGCCAAGAGATCCTTGCAAGGATAACAAGTTTTAATCATACAAAAAATAGGTATGCCAGCAAAGAGCACTGCTGCTAAAGAACGTTCTGCCGAAAAATGGTGCAAGCCGAATGTTAGAAGATAACAAATCGTCATCAGTGACGTAAACATATATAGTAAAAACCTGTGTGGCTGGTTGGTGAGACCCTACACATGGTCATCCCACTCCATAGGATATGCCAGCCCCGTCCATCTGTCTTCCATCACGTGGGGTCTGCTTGGCTCATCATCTCCAGGGAACCAAGGTCGAGTTCGCAATTAGTTACTATGTGGGACAATGCTACTCTATCATTATGGTGTGCATCTGGGAGGAACGGGGACTGGCACAGGGGGAAGGTTACGATCACGCAGACCCACATATTCTTTACTCATTCTGTATCACACTATACGCACCCAAGGCTTTCACCCTCGCTATGGACTATAACTTATTCCACCCTGCATCTCACATTACAAATCTTTGTCATTATGAAATAAGGTGGAATGGTCGTGTTCTTTTAGATCTTTTATGGCCAGTGGGTTTATGGTTGGTGTCTGGGGTCACCTACTATCGTGGAACTCAATGGTCTGTATTGGACTGAGACAGCTGTGGGGGTCATAACTCATGGTTGGCTGGTTGGGGGTCGGAGGCCTGCTTTGGCCTGGCTGCGATAAACGTGCACTGTGAGGCACCTGGTAATGTCTTGCGGCCTTGCAGGGATAACATGTATTAGCAACAGTTGTGGAACAAAGAAAAGTTTCCATGGAGGCTAACAGCGTGGGTCTCTTTATCATCAGGGATTGGGCCTATTCAGGTTTCATCATTAGGTTTGTGGTCTGGGTCTACCACGCAGCCATTCAGGCCCGTTTCTTTCTACCATAACTACAACATGGTGCCTGTTTATACTTGCGCACTAAGTCTAAGCATCTATATTTCGCATAGTAGTATTGTGTCTGCGCAGGGTCTCTTAGCACGCACCCCTAGTCCCCGGCACACCACAGGTGTATTTGTGATTCGCCTTACTCTGAAGCGCCTGGGGGGTGGGAAAGGTTCATCTCCTTCCCAACATTTTCGAAAGGCCATGAAGAAATGTGCATTCAAAGAAGTAGACTGGGTGTGCATTACATTTCCACAGAGCAGGGTTATAAAGAGATTACATGATGCTGTGAAAGTAGCAGGAGGGGCGAGTGTGTTGATCCTGTGGAGCTGCAGATCAGAAGAGAAAAGCAGGTTGCTCAGGATCACAAAGGGAAGACTGTTAAGGCAGAGTGGTCCAGAGGATCATTCCCTGGAGGGTCTGTGGAAGACTGTTGTATTTGAGAGACTATGAGGGGCCCAAATACCTTCAACTCTCTCTTCCTAAATATCTTCCTTCCCGAGCCCTTCGCTCATCCGTCTCCAACTCCCTCAGGGTCAGCCGCTTCTCGAAGCAACGAGCTGGGGGTAGAGATCTCTCTGCAGCAGGGGCCTCCCTCTGGAACAGCCTTCCTGCCTCCCTGAAACTTGAGGAGAACCACCTCCGGTTCCGGAAGCACCTCAAAACCTTCCTCTTTGCTTCTGCTTTCTCTCTCCCTCTCCCCTGCTGAACAGCTTTAATTCTTCACTGAATCTGCTCTGAATCTGCAACTGGGCCACTCTGTGACCTCGGTCCAGGGCCCAGCCACTCTCCACTTGCACTGCCTCCCTGGCACCCCCCTGCACTGCGGGACTGTCACTGTATCCTTACGGCCCCCCCTTCCCAGCACTTGTTCTGCATCTACCTTGCACTTGCCACCAGCTGGCCTTATTTATTATTTTTTACGCTACTTACCTTGTACTGCACTTCCCCCCCCTCCCCTTCCCCTTGCACTTTTCCCTTCCGCCCACCCCTGCACTTGCGCGATCTGAATGACACCTGGCCTAGTAGGATCGTTGTCTGTCTTCCCCTTGTTCCCCCCCCCTGCCTCGTCACGCCTTGAAACACTTGTGTATAGGCGCGTTACAAATGCCATATCATATCATATCATATGTTGAGTAATTACCTTGTTAATGTGAATGTGATGTGAAAGTAATTTTAAATGTCATGTGAATGTGATTGTTATAGAAATACAAATGTTCAAATAAATACAAATGTTCTATAATTTTAAACAAAATGTTCTGTGATTTTAATTGGCTATGTTAACCAATTTCTTACTGTGTTAGCATCTTTTGAGTGGTGTAGTATGATGTATGTTATAAATAGTTTTATGTTGTTATGTAGGATGCACAATTTTAGTAGTAGGCCATGTCAATTTTTTTTTTATATGTGTGTTGTTTCAATGCCTTATAAAGGGGAGATATGTCGCATTCTCTATGAGGTAGAGTGAGAATGTAGAACTGGGTATGTGGAACTTAGTAGAAAGATGCAAGAGTGAAAGGCAGTTAAGAGGAGAGCAGGGAAGGAGCTGGTGGGGTGTACATATGCACATGAATAAAGATTTCCTGCAACTTACTTGTCCCCTGAATCATTTCAGGAAGCTGTGTTTAAAATGTTGACACTTGAAATATATTTGTGTGTTTTACAGAATACACCGGTAAAGATCCCCAAAACTGAATTTGAGAAAATAGGTAGGGTCCTGCAAAGATGTTTGATGGGACAAAACACCAGAGATAGCATTGCAAACTCTAAAAAGGAATTGCGCTTCCAGACATAAAAACATGCTACTGGGTATCCCAGTTACTATTTGCCAATGAATTGCTGTATGGAAGCCCCAAAACCTTGCATTTAAGGCGTGGGATTGAATTTATTAGCCAGACCACAACACTGCAGTCACTATGTGGGTGTCTCAATAAGCAACACCTGTTTATTTAGACAGGTTACCACAAATGCTGCCAAAATGGGAGGTCGCAAAAGCAATGGATTGGGATGGGACAGTAACCCATAAAGTCCCAGTCTGCAGAAATGTGGAAATGCCTGAATTTAAAAAACTTAAAGATCGGATCTTATGTGGCAGGATGCACTAACATTATGGGTGATTTGGGTACCGCTTTGGGTACTGCGAGTTCACTGTTTTATCCAATTTTTGATTTATTCCAATATTTAAGAATAAGTAATGCATTGCATCATGAGTTTTGTTCTAACTTTGCCCTCTGATACAATCCCCTTTCGATGCCAACTTGCTGGAGGAGCTTCTCTCTGAAAATTCGACCTCAACCTTGTGTTATCTCAACCTTTACCTATCATCTTTTAATGGGGTTGAAAGCTAATTGTGGTGGCGACCTGTGTCCTATGTCTGAGCCTATGGACGCTCTTATGTGCTCTTATGAAATTGGAATTTCAAATGGGTTCTGGCTGATCCAGCTGAAGATTCTGCATAGAACATACGACTCCAGGTAATTCTGGCACAAAATTGATCAAGCTCCCAATCCACAGTGGCAATACTGCTGCTGTGCGGTTAGGTTATTTTTCATATTTGGGGGAGTTGACCCCGGTTGCATGTTTTTTAGAGGAAGATTTGATTTTAAACTAAACAGAATTGCAATGCCTATTGCCAGAAGGGCATACAGCTACAAAATGGAGGGTAAGGGACATCACGAGAATAGCTACAGGAGTCTATATATAACGTATATAGATACAGAGGTTGCCTGCAAAGCTTAAAGAAGACATGGAGTAAATGTGAAGCTATTGGGTAGCCCACACTCAAATAGATTCTACTTTAGAGACCTCAGAAGATGCAATTACCCATTCTGTTCCCCTCTTGCATGAGAAAAGACTTTGCTTATTGTTGAGATTTGGCTTTGGTTTAGTCTGTTGTTATACACACAAGTGCCGCATTTGTGGTTTAAATACATTGATGTGAATGTGTGTGGTGTGTTTGCTTTTTACCACATGCTGTTCAAAAATTCAAATAAAATATGTTGTACAAAGAAACCAAAAGATAGTTCAACGAGCACGATAGCCAACATAGACATGTTTGATAATGAGATCGATCCTTGCAAATCTGTTTTTGATTTACTCACACGTCTGTGTTTTGTAACTTATGCATGCCTGCCTGTTAAATGAATTACTGGCTAGCATCTGGCAAATGTTTTTGATAAAGCATGTGGTTTAAAATATCAGGCTGCAGTGAACAAGGGTTAAACAAAAAATGAACGGTATTGGTCTTACCAGTGTGGCAGGCCATTTAATGTTTTCAGAAGGAGACGTTACCATTGTATCTGTGTTCTTGATTGAAGAACTTGATAGCTGACACTCAATAAAGCACACAATGCACTAACAGTTTCCCTCAATTTAAAACTAGCAAAGTCTTTGAAGATGCTTAGTGTTCAAAGTAACAAATACAATAAATGGGCCAAAAAGATTGCTGCATTATCATCTGCGCTGTCCGAATCAAACTTCATTTCAGGATACATAAATAAGAAGATACACATTTGCAAGTGTGTTCCTGATTATAAAACATACCTCCTAACATTGAATGAGTGCTTAGTATCTTCAATACGAATTCAGATTGAATGCTGTGGCAAATTGTTGCAGGTTTATATTTGGGTTAAATATACGATTATTATTGGACATATATGCCAAACCGTGAAAGATATAATTCTATTGTGAGCCAGACACGCTATCTAACAAGTTACCAATGACACGTTATGACATCATGTGTATGATTTAAGGAATCTAGTTCACACATCATAGTTATATATGTTTTTTGTTTATTTTTAGTTTTCGGTTTTATACGCTTAAGTGTGAAACATACGTCGGCTGTTTTTCTACAATAACTGATGTGTTATGCAAATGAAATTAAAGCTGAAACTTGTCACACAGGCTCAAAATAAAATTCACTTAACATATTCTAATTGTTTAATGGTCTGCCTGTTAAGTTTTCATCATCAATGAAAACTGTCCCAACGCAATTGAAAGGTTTGGTATTGTAAAAGCCCAATATTAGTACTTAGAACTACTCTTTTTAAGGGGCAGACAAGAGCCCTTTTTCTTGGGCACCACTGTCTCCCTTAGAAAACAATGTTCACTTTAAATTCTGAAAATGTACCTGTGAAGGCAATCGGGTTTACTCTCTCGCCACTTGTGGGCATCCCCAAAATAAACATTTTATTAGGAATCTAGCTGTCAAATGGAGTATTATTGTTTACAAATCTGGAATGGGTGATGGAATGTATTCATACGACTTTGCCTTTCCTGGCCGCATGGATGGTTGGAGGGTTACACAAGTGCAGCAGGTCATATGCAGCGGTCAAAAATCTACAAAATGTATTCTTTGTGGTGGCCCTAGTCTGGTGTGTTAGGCCACTCATAAATGTTCTGGTTGGAGGGGGCCTTAAGACTGAACATTGAGAGGCTGAATGTATTGCCCTCAATGAGCAGGCACTCACATTGTTTTAACAATATAATGCCTCACTCTGTAATTGCATTCATTTTTAAGGTTGGCATACATTGTTTCTCAATAGAGTTTTAATGCACAAATGTCAAGCAATTTCATAATAGCATTTTTCCTATTTCTGCGTTGTAGGTTTTAGCTCATCTGTTGGACATGGTGTTCTATAGTGATGAAAAGGAGAAGGTTATTCCATTACTTGTAAATATAATGCACTATGTTGTACCCTACCTTCGCAATCACAGGTAATATTACTTTTTAAATGATTGATTTGAGAAAACCTGCTGTTTGTTTTTTAATATTTTTTTGATTTACTTTATTTAATGCCTTTTTAGTATAATTGTAATTGCTTTACTGTAAATGCAATTGTTGTTTGCTAAGCTCACGTCGTTTTCAAAGTCTTGAAACACTCATGCTACCTTCTACAATTTCACATAGTGCCACCAACAGTTATATTTTATTTTTTTATTTTTTTAATTTATGTTTTATTGGTTAAACCGTTAAGTCTTTAACATTTCTACTTTTCAAATTTCCTTAGATGCTTCTCCTTTGCTGGTATCGACTGTTCCTCTTTCATTCAAGCCATTTAAATGAAAGTTTTCCATAACCCAATTATCTCAATTCTTTCTCAAATTCCACCCATCTCTGAGCCCAATTTCAAAGATTCAACAAATTTCAAAGCATCAATTGCCCGTCCCATCTTCTCCACTGTCAATAATCTCTCCCAATATTCTTCTTCCCTATCTGGTGAAATTTCAGCCACATAACTTCCCAATTCCTTCAGGCGTTTCAATCCCAAAGCTGGGCAGTTTAACATGACATGTCTAATAGTCTCCAATAAGTCTTTAACTTCACAGAACCTACAGTACGATTTATTCTTTTCGATTAACGTTCTCCTCCATTTTACTTCTCTAGAGTGAAAGCGAGCCCCATTTTACAAGGCTCACCCCTAAAATACAGGGGACCCATAATCACCATAAACCAGAGTAAATGCACCGCTCTAGGGAATCAAAAGTCATGAGGCTGTCTTGCAGGTGATGACAAGACTTTAATCTTTACAGATCATGAGGAATGGGGAAATGGCAGAGGACTCTGCCATTTGAGGCCAGCATTCTGTCGTCGCTGGCTCCCTCCAGGGTCCTCCGGATTCTTTGCTGTACCTGGGGATTAAATACCCTTCACTTGGTCACTGGATACCAGCAGAGCTTCTCCAAACTCGCTCTTCTTGCCATACAAGGGATGTTGCAGAGGCTCCAGTGTTGCATGGCCATGTTCCCTACTTAACATAATGCTGCATTAGCAGGAATAATTTGTCGCTCTTGTTTAGCATAATTTACTATGTTATAAACATTCATACATAAACACATCTTCCCGCCATTCTCTCAGCACTTAACTCAATAAACTTATATTTGATATGGTGCAGAAATTCCTACAAAAAACTGTTTTCCCATAATATTCTGTCGTGCCTTGCATTTTTTTTAGTCCCCATTGGCCTGTGATTGACAGGACCAGTTGATCATCCACTTCGTTCTCTCTTCCAATCTTACACTTAGTGATGCAATACCGCACACGAGCTCTGCAATCTATTCTTAGCGCAAGCACATTCCTCTTTGGCAGAGAGCCTGCTTTTTACCGTGTGTTTTGAACAAAGCTATTTTACAATGTACAACAGTTTTACAAATTAATTCAACTAATACTTGGGATTGAATATAAGATGCAAATAACTATCTTTATTTAGTGACTGGCCACGCCTCTGTGTGATTATTTTTGCATGAAAGTAGCTTACCCAGTGCTATAGTGCTTAGAAGTCTTGACTAATTGTAAAGCGCTTGGGACAGTTTGTAAATGTAGGAAAGTTCTGAGCTCCTTCCCAACATTCCCCCCTTTCGTTACTTCTACAGTAACAAACTCATCCCCACCCCACATATCTACAACCCCAGAAATATTAGTTTGATTTTATGTTTATTGTATCGCAAGGTGTTTTAGGTCCCCCAATTGATACCATCATCTTTGCACTATTAGGGATTATAGGAACACATCATTAGAGACCTCATTGGCACGTGTAGAAGAGAACCAAGAAGAACATGATCACAGGAACCAGTATTTTTGCTGCTGCCCTCAGCCATGGGATAGTGACCCATTCTCAGCATCCTCGGGGGGGGGGGGGTAGAAAAGTGCAGCAGCTGCTTGAACCCCAGGAGCCAAAAAAGATTAGTCTCTACTGAGCTAAAAAATCCAATGAGAGGGAGATCGAGAGGGAGATCGAGAGGGAGGGAGAGAGGAAGGGAGAGAGGGAGGGAGAGACAGAGGGAGAGAGAGACACACAGAAAGAGACCCTTTTCCCACCTGGGCCGAACGGATCCTGGACCTTCCAAAAAAAAAGAAAACAACAAAAATAAAATAAAAATGGACAAAAGAAAGAACAAGAACAAATTAGAAAATTCTACAAAGAAAGAACAAAAAAACAGGCATGTGCCACTGCACACCACCCTGGCATGGAGCCTCAAAAATGTCTCTCTAATGGCTATGCCATTACTAAATTTTACCTGGTCTTGGGTGCTCTTAGGACATGCACCCAATATCTAACACCTTCATACGGACATTGAGAGGAGTACAGAATACCACCTCATATGAACCTTTAAGCCTGGGGTTGATCAGTTCCCCATATAATAATGGTCCAGTATGGGCAATGCTGTGTATGAAACCTTGATCTCGCTTACTACAGGGGTGGTCACTATTTCTCCCCCCTTTACCGTGTCACACTACCACCCCTGTGTGCTTCCGTTCCGTCCCCTGGTCAATTATTTATGACCCTTTACCATATAATATGTCTCCTTCTGTCAATTCATGAGCCGTTCATCTGAGTGGGAAGATAAATAAAACTCCTGTAAATAAACCAGAGTTGCTAAAACAGGGGCCGTGCAAATAGCTTAAGTCCTCAAATTGTCTAGTCATTTTTTCAGTCCATTAAAATGTACTTTTAAGTCCTCTGTCCTTCCATGAGACTTTGTAACAGTGGCCTTGTGTTGACTCCATAGTCTAGGATCCATGCCCTACAATAATTACATAAGCCCAAAAAACTGCATTATTTCCTTCACAGTACTGGGCCTAGGGGCTGTGCGTACTGCCGCCGCCCTATCTGATAAAAATGAGTTGTCCTAAGTATAGTCCCTCCTGTTGGCAGTATTGTAGCTTCTTTGTATCCGCCTTGTACCCTTTGTGACCCAGCAATTACAATAATGCAACAGAACCCATCCTGCACTGATGATCCTTTTCACTACATAACAACCGATCATCCACATACTGTATGATTTGTGCTAAGCACCTTACTTTAGTGTAACCTGTACAGGGGTCACAACTCTCAGTAACCCAACATCATGTGGATTAACAGTCCATAATTGTGCTGCCACATATCGCATGACCTCCTAAAAAATAAAAACATCTGAGTTACTACTGCCATCAGGGGGCACTGTACCTCCCTATACTGCACCATGATATCATAGGGGATGCAGATTCCCAAACTAATCTCCCCATTTTGTTCACTGTCCTCAAATAACTCCTTATCCGTCATTTCCTTTAATTGTACTGTTGGGTTTATACATAGTATTGTGCGCCACTCGCACCCGTCCTGGTCTATTCCAATCAGGACTACCCTTTTTCCCACACTACAAGTCCTTGCAAATCTAATGACTATATTGTCCCTGCCACCATCTCGGGTGGCACCACGAGTCGGAAAATAAAATCTGTAGGTACTTGTCAACACTTTGTCCCAATCTGAAGCACTGCATTTACTAATACCTTAATACCATAACAAAAAATATATATATATATCTGGTACCACAGGATCACCCTGGACTACTGACTCCCTTGCTATTGCATTGATTATTACCATTCCTTGAGCTACACACATCCCTGAAGTGGAACACACTACCCTTTGATCTGTGACTGATACATTTCTGAGCAGATCCCTACCCAACAAGTTCCCAAGGGAACTCTCTGAATATAACAAGGGCTCGTTCTACCTCCCCCTCCTACTTTTATATCCAGCTCCTCAGTCTTCAGTCTATGGAATTGTAGAAATAGCCCCAGAGAATCCCTGCATGTAAAGAGTTTTTACCTGATAATGGAAAGTTCCCCTCCATGATGCATGATTTAGTTGCACCTAAATCTACCATAAATATAAATTGCCTGTTTCCTATTTCCTCTTCCACCAAGGGCTCCTCTTCAGGGTGTGCGGTTATCAATAGGATTGGACATGCACATGCTTTCTGTGGGCTGTCCTAATCAGAATATGTATTTGTCCTAGGGAATGAAAAAGAGCCACCCTGTCATTGTAACTCCTTGGAATGGGGCGCCTGTTCCCCCTGCCATCATGTTAAACTGTATTCCCTCACCATGCCTGTCAGCCCCATAATGGGACTGATTTTGACCCCCTAGCCCAAATTGCTTTTGTCTTCTTCCTTGAGGCCCTTGGAATCCCTGCCCTTAAGGTGAAGGCTCATAATTAAATCTCATCCCAGGCATTTTCCTGCAGTCCCTTGCAAAATGCCCCCATTTCCCGCAACACCAGCAGTGTGATGGTCCCAATCCTCCTCCCCGAGACCCTGTCCTCCCAAAGCCTCCTGCTCTTGCTACTCGAAATCCTCCTTTTCCCCTTGGTGCTCCTTCATACTGCCACTGTGGGTTGGGGTACTCTCCCCCCCACCCCATTGTCCCTGTCCCCCTTCACCCCATAGTGCCGCAGTTGTGGCATTCTCAATTTGTTGAGTATCTCCTGTCCTTTCCCCCTGAGCCAGTGCCTTCACTGGTGCTTGAATGACAAATTTATTTAGTTTCTTTTCCACTAGTTTTGCCTCGTCCATTTGCCGCTTCTGGACTGTCTCCCTGTCCTGCTTCTTGATTCTCTTACAATTGTGGACTATTATACTTTGTATCTCTGCCCACCCTTTGGCTTCAATTCCCACAATTTTATCTAATGCCTTCTGGACCTCTTTTGGTAGTCCCCTCTTTACAATAAAATAGAAAAATGGTTCTGTCTCAACTCTCTACATTTCCTGTAACTTACGAATAAACCTAACTGGGTCCTCATCATCACCCATTGTGCACTGCATTAAAGAATGTAAGTCAGGGGTATCTGGGTACATCCTTCGTAGGGCAGCCCATACCCTTGCCCTTGCCTCATCAAAGGCTTCTCCATCATGTTCATTATCTGCAAGACTTACCTCGGCCCTTGCCCATATGTCCCCAGCCTGGTCCCCGACTATGGTGACCAGTAAACTCTTAAAGTCTCCTACTGCTAAGGCTACCCCTGCTGTTTGTTTTCAAATTCATATATCCATTTACTAGCTCCGTCTATAAGCTGGGGGAGAGCTTTAGTCAAATTATTTCTGTCCTTTTGAGGCCATAGCACATACTGCGTTATCCCTACTTCTTTATGTATTAGAGGTATCTGCATATCTATTTCGTTTTCTACCCCTTTAGTATTCTTCTGATCTTGTACTACCATGATTTAATCTGGTCTATTTCTTGGTGTGTCCCTCCCCACTGCCTCTTGTGGCAGGGATGGGTTTCTCACCACCTCCTCTCCTTGATCTCCTTCTTGCCCAGCCTCTTGATTGTTTCTACCACCTTGATCTTCCCCTCCATTATCCCTTGGTTGTTATACTTCTTGTCCCACGACTGTCCATACACTCTGGCCATCAGCTTTTTCAACACAAACATTTCTTATTGCCCCAGGGTTAAACCTGATCAAAAAATCTCCTGAATTCCAATCCCCTGTTTTCTGCATCGGTACCCTTATTTCTGGGGATACTTCTTCAGGCACTACCAACTTTTCCTGCAATGCTCTTAGCTAATTGTCAAAGTCTACTTGTGGACCCTCTGGGTATACTAATGCAACAGGCATATTAGAGCTTGTGGATGGGTTATATGGAGGTGCAAAAGCTCTTGAGTCCCCTCTCCTAGTTGCTAATCCTGATAATCCTGTTGACGCTCTCTCCACCTCTGGAGGTTTATAAACTGGGTTTCTATACCATACTGCAGGTTTAGGCGTTACGGAGTATATACCCTTACATTTTATCTCTTTTTTACCTTCCTGATCTCCTATATCCACAACTAATTCACAGAGATCTAGAATATCTTCTCTTTTTTGGAAATTGTTCCCTTCATATGTTGCTGCTACAAAGATGGACATTTTTTCTAGCATGTTTCTTTTATGGGAGCCCTGCTCTGGCCAGGAGCAGGAGGTCCCCACTTCCTTTGTTTCTACTATCAATTGTTTATTTATTCTGTCACAACACAGTGGTAGAACCCTATGCATGTGTTTTATTGGAGTTCCTTCCTCCATAATATTGCGTGTGTCCCTACTGCTTCACTTAAACCCTACTGCTATGTTGCACGTGCTTCAAGTATGCAGATCAACACACTTTTTCCCCCACCCACTTTTACACTTTCGCCACTTTGATTTCACACATACATACACACTCCACGACTCATCCACCTTCCTTCCTTTTTTACCACAAAAGACAGCACGAGAAAATATAAAAGACTAATATCCAGGCCCATTCCTTATACCGAGCCACTACGTAATACCACTTATTGCTTTTATCGTCATAAGAAGAATACTGTGTGGTACTACCTTCTCAACCTGTATGGCGGCTGATGATCCCTTACCTCCCAGTCCTTATAAGCTGTGGATCCCTTTCTCCAGCATGGGGTCTGGCATGGATTCACATGCTCATGAATATTCCCCGTCGTCAGGCTGGGAATCCTCGGTAAAGAAAAAATCAGTATCAGTTTCGTTTCTGATCTGTCTTTCGTAGTAGTAACCAATCACTGATCTCTGCGTCATACTGACCACAGCCAATAACTGCCCTCTACCCAAGCCCCGCCTCTGGAAGCCATCCTCAGATTTTTAACGCACGTTCAAGTGTTGGGATCCTTGTGCTATTGCTCTCGACCGTTAGTGCTATTTTTTCACGTTTTTTTCTCAAAAACTTCGATTTTTCGGTCAAACGAGCCTCAAGCTCCACCGTTTCTTCATTCGATCAACGGGGACCTGTGTCGGATTCGTCTACGCCCCTCAAGGGTGAAGATTTCGTCGAGCCACGCTTTTGGAGGACTCCAGAAGTTTCTCAGGCCCATCTCGGACATGGCCCAGGAGAAGGGAAGCTCGGCGCCTGGAAAGCTGTTCAGGGTCTGCCCTGGATGCCAGCTTCAGAATGTCTTTAAGGAGGACGAACACTCCTTTTGTCTGTACTGCCTACATGAGGACAAGACGCACGTGGAGAAGGACTGTGCGTTTTGCGGCAATATGTCGGAGCGGACCATGAAGGACCGCCATCAACGTCTCGCCAACTGGCTGGAAGGGAAGAGCCCGTCAGGCGAGAAGAAGAAGAAGAAATCCGAGCGGTCTTCTAAGACCTTTGAGGACACCCCGGCGACGGGGGTCCAACACAAGGCCAAGCACCGCGAGTCCGCTGGCACCGGGAGCGCCGAACGGTTGGGCTCTACGGGCGCCAGGCAGGGCGCATCCTCCCCGGCACCATCAACCACGAGCCAACGCTCTGGTTCGGGTAAGAGGAAGGCCGAGCACCCGGCGAAGCTCCTGGAGAGGCCCCGGTCGAGCTCGAAGGCCCCATCGGAGGGAGAGCGAGGCAGTGACCCTCCCCCAAGGAGAAGGCGGTGAGCGCACCTAAGGTGGTGAAAGCCTTAATCCATCCGGCCAAGGCCTCTATCGAGACAGTCGCGGCGGCCCTGGCTCAGCCTGTGGAGGCTACACCAGTGGTGGCGGCCTCGGGGCTCAGAGTCTCCCTGCCACCGCGGAGGGAGTCCTCTTTTATGCCCATCGACAGGACCCCCATGAAACCTCTGACGGAGAAGAAAAAGGGGGGGCAGGAGGTCGTCGTGGATTCGGCCTCAACCTCTGAGGAAGAGCTGATCGAAGTCTTAAGCCACGGCGTTGGCGTGGAAGAAGACCAGCCCGTCGGGAGGGACTCCGACGTGGGAGACGACGATAACGTTGAGGGTGCCGACGGGGCCCCTGACCGCCCGTCGGAATCCCCTCAACCAGTGCCGCAAGACAACTCGGCGGCCATTTTGTTGGCTATACAGTCCTTATGCTCGGAGATAAGGACGAGACTGCTGTTACCACCAGCGGAGGAACCGCTCCCGACGGGGGACCCGGGGCCAGGCCCTTCTGGGAGCCCTCCCCCTAAGAGAAGAAGGATTCATCCTCCTCCTCCTTTTCAGCCATCGCGCCCTGTTCAGCCCTCCTCCCCGTCCACGACTCGTGGGGATGATACGGGGACTGACATGGCCGCGACGGGTACGGACGACGAGGTTTAAGACGAGGATCTGCCGTCGTCACCTCCCACCCAGGCTTCCCCGCCCAACGAGATTGGATCGTTTCACTCCATGATCGCCAGGGCATCCAAGCTTTTCCAGCTCTGCCCGGAAGAGAAGAAGAAGGAAGGTTTCCTTTATCAACGGCGCGAGGTCAAGAGGAAGACGGTCCTCTCCGTACCCCTACTGGACGATATTTGGGATGAGGGCCTCGCCCTCCTCAAGAACCCATCCACGACGCCGGCTAGAAGGGATCGGTACGAGAAGAAGTACCGGGTCCCGGACGCGGCCCCCTTGTGCCTTTGGGCACAGCTGACCCCGGACTCGGTCGTCTCCGTGGCGGCCAGGAAGAAAGCGGGGGGGACGCGGCCTCTACGTCGACCTCCCCGCCGGACGGCGAGGGAAAGAAATTGGATACGATGGGACGCAGGGTCATCTCGTCTGCAGCGACGATTAAGGCGGCCAACGCCTTGGCTATCGTAGCCCGCTACGACAGGGAGTTGTGGTACAAACTGGCCCCCCTGCTGGACTTCCTACCGGACGACAAGAGGGCGGATGCCCTAGAGATCTTGCAGGAAGGAGAGGTGGCGTCGGACCACGCCATTACGATTGCGACGGACATCGCTGACGCTGGATTTCGCCAGTTGGGCAACGGCTTGTGCCTTAGGCGGCGTGGATGGCTCAAAGCTACTGACTTCCGTCAGGACGTGCAGACCAGAGTCTTGGACATGCCGTTCGAAGGAAACAACCTGTTTGGGAAAACAGTGGACGATTCCCTTCAAGCCATCAAGGCAGACACAGAGACGGCCCGGGATCTTGGGGTTCTCCAGCAACGGCGGCCACCCTTTCGGAGCGGCGGAGGCAAACAGGGTGCCTCCAAAGGTTCCGGCGGCGGATTTTCCACCTACCGTCAACCGGCCCGTTCGTCGTCGCAGGAAGCTTACAGGGGACGAGGCAAGTCAGGCGGCAAAGCCTCGTCGAAGCAGGACTGAACCGGCCTTGGGGTCGGGCCCCCACCGAAGCACCCCGGTGGTAGGCCGGCTGGCGAGCTTCGTCAGCGTGTGGGAGTCCATCTCCACCGACCGTTGGGTGCTGGACGCCCTAGCCCAGGGTCACGCGCTCGAGTTTCTAAAGAGGTGCCCGCGCGTCCCCCCTGTGGCCAGGAAAGAACATTACATCCCTCAACTTCTCTTGGAGGTAAAGGCGATGCTCAGGAAGGGCGCCATCAAGCTCGTCCCAAAGAGGCTTCGGGGCTCCGGAGTTTACTCAAGATACTTCCTCGTGAAGAAGAAGACGGGAGGATGGCGTCCCATCCTGGACCTACGACGACTGAACAAATTCATCAAGGCACAGAAGTTCCGGATGGTCACCCTCCAACACGTCCTGGGTCAGCTGGAGGAGGGCGATTTCCTGGTGTCGTTGGATTTGGAGGATGCCTACTTCCATATTCCCATCCTAAAGGGACACCGAAAGTTTCTCAGGTTCGTGGTCCAAGGGCGTCACTATCAGTTCAGAGCCCTTCCCTTCGAACTGAGGTCGGCACCCAGGGTGTTCACCAAGTGCCTCGCACCGGTGGCGGTGCAGCTGCGCCGAGAGGGGATCCACGTCTACCCCTACCTGGACGACTGGCTCATCCGAGCGAAGACGAAGGAGCTCGCCGTGGAGCACACGGCAAGGACCGTCCAACTTCTCACGGACCTGGGATTCTCCATAAACTACGCCAAGTCCCACCTGGTGCCCGCGCAAGACGCACTGTTTCTGGGAGCGAAGGCCTATCCGTCGGAGGAAAGGACGAGGGCCATTTTGGGCAAGGTGCAGCGGATGCTGGTTGCGGACGCGGCCAGAGTGAGGTCCATCAAGTCCCTCCTCGGAATGATGTCTTCTTGCATTTACCTCATCCCCCTGTGCAGGCTCCGGATGCGCCCGTTGCAGGAGTTCCTGGACGCGCGCTGGATCCAGACGACGGGCAGCTTCGAGGAGAGGATCACACTCGACGAGAGTTTCCGGCGAGCGATCCGGTGGTGGGGCACCCGCGCGCATCTGACGGCAGGCATGGACTTCCAGACCCCCGGCCACCAGGAGACAGTGACCACGGATGCCTCCCTGGAAAGGGTGGGGAGCGCACACCGAAAATCTGCACGCGAGAGGCCTTTGGCTCCCGACGGAGAAGTCCCTCCATATCAACGTCCTGGAGCTCCGTGCAGTGTTTTGGGCCCTCAGGTCCTTCCTTCCGTCCCTCAAGGGCAAGGTGGTGAGGATCTTCACCGACAACACCACCACCATGTTTTACATCAGGAAACAGGGCGGAACCAGGTCCCCAGCGCTGTCCAAGGAGGCGCAGGACCTGTGGCATTGGGCCGTCGCCCAAGGGATGTTTCTGGTGCCGTTTCATCTGGCAGGGATAAAAAACACCATCGCCGACTCACTCAGCAGGGAGCTGCGCTCGTGCCACGAGTGGGAACTACGACAGGATCTAGTGGACCGCCTCTTCCGACAGTGGGGCACACCCCAGATCGATCTGTTCGCGACGATCTCCAAGTGCCGGAGGTTCGCCAGCAGGTTTCCCCAGCCGAGGAGCACGGGCGATGCTTTCTCGTTCCCCTGGGAGGGCCTGTTTCTATACGCGTTCCCTCCATTGCCATTGCTGATCCGGCTCATCAACCAGCTCAAGAGGTCACGGTGCAGGATGATCCTCGTCGCACCTGCGTGGCCGAGCCAGACATGGTTCCCGGACCTTCTGGACTTGTCAGCGTCCCCGTCAATCAAGCTGCAGGGAAGCGGATCTTCTCTCCAGGGAAGGAGGCGCCATCCTCCATCACGACCCGAAGTCGCTGAACTTGCAGGCCTGGCTCCTGCATCGTTAGAGTTTGGAGGATACGACATACCGGGCGACTGTAGAGAGGTTCTTGCAAAGGCCAGGGCGTCCTCAACTCTTAAATGCTACGGACACAAATGGAAGAGGTTCTCTGTCTGGTGCCACGCACAGAAGATTAACCCTCTACGGATTACGGCTCCCCAAGTACTGCCGTACCTACTGACGCTGGCCAAGGCTGGACTGGCGCACGCGTCCATCAAGATTCATCTTGCTGCGATCTCCCGATACACTAGAACCACGGGGCGGACGTCTTTGTGGTCTCATCGTCTGGTGAAAGAGTTCATGAAGGGACTGTTCAGATCGTTCCCGCCGGTGAAGGCTCCGGCCCCGGCGTGGGAGCTCAACGTGGTGCTGACCAAGCTCATGGGACCTCCGTTCGAGCCTCTGCACTCGGCTCCGTTGAAGTTCTTGTCGTGGAAAACAGCGTTTCTTGTGGCCATCACCTCCGCACGACGGGTGGGAGAGATCCAGGCCCTTTCCTGCAAGGCCCCGTACTTGACTTTTCACGACACGAGGGTAGTGCTCAGGACGCACCCCTCCTTCATGCCCAAGGTGCCCTCGGACTTCCACCTCAACAAACCCTTGGTGTTGCCTGTTTTCTTCCCGTCGCCTTCGTCGCCGGCTGAAAGGACTTTGCACTCGCTGGATGTGGCTAGAGCGCTGAAGTTTTACGTGGACCGCACAAAGTGTTTTCGGAAGACGTCACAACTCTTTGTGAACTTTGGACCTGTCAATCAGGGGAAGGCTCTCTCGAAGGCTTCCATTTCCAGATGGCTCTCCGGCTGTATCATGTACTGTCATCGGTTGGCAAACCGACCGCTGCCTGGCCGTCCGAGAGCCCATTCCACCAGAGCGATCGCAGCTACCACGGCGTTCCTATCTGGTGTGCCCTTGCTGGACATCTGCAGGGCTGCTACGTGGAGGTCGACGCACACCTTCACGAAATTCTACTGCGTCGATCGGGATTCCAGGGAGGAGTCCAGGGTCGGCCAAGCAGTGCTGCGCAACCTGTTCGCCTAAGGTGAGCCTGGTGAGGAGGTAAGAATTGCTTAATGTTGAGTTTGATGTAATGCTTAATGTTGAGCCTTTGCCACCTCCCGTGGTTGTGCATGTGTGTACTGCTATGTATTCTTTATTCATGAGCATGTGAATCCATGCCAGACCCCATGCTGGAGAAGGAACACGTTACTTACCTGTAACTGTTGTTCTCCAGCATGGGTCTGGCATGGATTCACATGCGAACCCTCCTGCCTACCCCTCCGCGGCTCTTCACTTGGTCATACTGCCACTTCACGTGCTACCAAATCTGAGGATGGCTGCCAGAGGCGGGGCTTGGGTAGAGGGCAGTCATGGCTGTGGTCAGTATGACGCAGAGATCAGTGATTGGTTACTACTACGAAAGACAGATCAGAAACGAAACTGATACTGATTTTTTCTTTACCGAGGATTCCCAGCCTGACGACGGGGAATATTCATGAGCATGTGAATCCATGCCAGACCCATGCTGGAGAACAACAGTTACAGGTAAGTAACTTGTTCCTTCCTTTCCATAATAAAAAGTAGAAAAACAGAAATACGTGACAATTTCAATACATGACCCACTTATCACCAAAAGTCCTATTTTATACTTCATCACCAATACTACATCACCAAAAGTACTATTCCATCTATTCCACTGACCTTGTACAACAATCACAACATCATAATATCACCCACGTCACCAAATCACCCACATCACAACAATCACCATATCACCCTATCACATACATGTTCCCATGTTGTTATCACCTGCAAGAGTATACTCACATGGGCGTTGTTCACTTGAGCTTCCCTCTGTTACAAAGTCCCCATGCTGGTCGTTCTGGAGCCATGCCCTGCTCCAGTGAGCAGAAAGGATTTCTTTTAAAATGGCTTCTACTAAAATCGCTCAGGATACATGGGGTTTTTAAGTTAGGAGTCTGATCACTACAGTTGGGCGTGGCTGACCTGCCTGGAGCTTCACAAAGCACAGGGGAAGAAACTAACAGGCCGATTCATGGAATAATTAGCGCGGCGCAAGTGGGCAAAAACGTGCGATTCGCAGTGGAATAGCGAAAATCGCAGTGCAAGTGCGAAAATCGCACGAAAAGCAGCGCACGTCGATTCATGGAAGGGCGTGCGCGAGAAAACCAGCGGATGTGCGATAAAAAAGTGCGCGGCGCACGTTGGCGCACAGGCCATCTAACAGCGTGCGCCAGGTCACAGCGAAAATCGCACAGGCCACAGCGAAATTCGCACATAGCGCGGCGCACGCAACAAAAGTAGGCGGAACACGGGCGTAACACTCGGAATGGGGAACAACTTGCCAAAACGTGGGCGTCACGGGGGAAGTACAGGGCACAAGTGCGCGGAACGCCCACACGCTCGCCTACAACACGTATTCATGGAATAGAATAGGGCAAAAAAGCGCACGCTCAAACCAGCGCACAGGCACAAACACGACCGCCACAAGAAAGCAGGCGGTAGCGTCTCTGCGGCTGTAAGAAATGTGCGCCAAAAGGTGCGCCAACAAATAGCACCTATATACTGCCATGATGAATGTCCCATACTGTGGCCCTCCAGGAAAAATGACGTGCAATGGGGTACCCACAAACACGGACACCCGCTGACAAAAAATACGTGTGCGTGTATACCGGGGTGCGCGGGAAGTCTCACACGCGATTTCAGCAGGGTACGTGCATCACAGGGGTTCGCGTGAAGTTATTCACGCGATCGGGCCTGGGGGAGCGGGCTACGTGTATTTCAGGGGTTCGCGTGAAGTTACACACGCGATCGGGCCTGGGGGAGCGGGCTACGTGTATTACAGGGGTTCGCGTGAAGTCCCTTGCGCGATCGGGCCTGGGTGAGCGTGCTACGTGTATTTCAGGGGTTCGCGTGAAGTTTCACACGCGATCGGGCCTGGGGGAGCGGGCTACGTGTATTACAGGGGTTCGCGTGAAGTTCCTCACGGGATCGGGCCTGGGGGAGTGGGCTACGTGTATTCCAGGGGTGCGTGAGAAGTCCCACACGCGAATAGCCTGGGCGCGTGTATTTCAGGGGTGCGCGGGAAGTTCCACACGCGAATAGCCTGGGCGCGTGTATTTCAGGGGTGCGCGGGAAGTTCCACACGCGAATAGCCTGGGCGCGTGTATTTCAGGGGTGCGCGGGAAGTTCCACACGCGAATAGCCTGGGCGCGTGTATTTCAGGGGTGCGCGGGAAGTTCCACACGCGAATAGGCTGGGCGCGTGTATATAGCCTGGGCGCGTGTATTTCAGGGGTGCGCGGGAAGTTCCACACGCGAATAGGCTGGGCGCGTGTATATAGCCTGGGCGCGGGAAGTTCCACACGCGAATAGCCTGGGCGCGTGTATTTCAGGGGTGCGCGGGAAGTTCCACACGTGAATAGCCTTGGCGCGTGTATTTCAGGGGTGCGCGGGAAGTTCCACACGCGAATAGCCTGGGCGCGTGTATTTCAGGGGTGCGCGGGAAGTTCCACACGCGAATAGCCTGGGCGCGTGTATTTCAGGGGTGCGCGGGAAGTTTTACACGCGATTTCTGCACGGTACGTGTATTTCAGGGGTGCGCGGGAAGTTTTACACGCGAATAGCCTGGGCGCGTGTATTTCAGGGGTGCGCGGGAAGTTCCACACGCGAATATCCTGGGCGCGTGTATTTCAGGGGTGCGCGGGAAGTTTTACACGCGATTTCTGCACGGTACGTGTATTTCAGGGGTGCCGGGGAGTCCCACATGTGATTTGACAGTGTGGGTCCTCCCAGGTGTACTCTGTACACCCTCCACGGCCCCTGCAGGCAGCCCACACCACAGGGGACTACCCTGCATCCCTGGTCATGTCCCGCAGGCAGCCCACCCAACATGGGCATGCCCCCCAGCAAAGGCACATGTCTCCTTGAACTAATGAACACCAACTCATGTCCCCTTGCACCCCCACCCCCCAGCACTGTGGGGCACCTGCCAGCAGGCCCCCACCCATGTCCAACTCATGTCCCCCACCACCCCCACCCCCCAGCACTGTGGGGCACCTGCCAGCTTGCCCCCACCCATGTCCAACTCATGTCCCCCACCACCCCCACCCCCCAGCACTGTGGGGCACCTGCCAGCAGGCCCCCACTCATGTCTCCCACCACCCCCACACCCCAGCCACCAGGGGCACCCTCCACCAGGCCCCCACTCATGTCTCCCACCACCCCCACACCCCAGCAGTGCAGGGGCACCCTCCACCAGGCCCCCACTCATGTCTCCCACCACCCCCACCCCCCAGCCACCAGGGTCACCCTCCACGAGGCCCCCACTCATGTCACCCACCACCCCCACCCCCCAGCCACCAGGGTCACCCTCCACCAGGCCCCCACTCATGTCTACCACCACCCCCACACCCCAGCAGTGCAGGGGCACCCTCCACCAGGCCCCCACTCATGTCTACCACCACCCCCACCCCCCCAGCCACCAGGGGCACCCTCCACCAGGCCCCCACTCATGTCACCCACCACCCCCACACCCCAGCAGTGCAGGGGCACCCTCCACCAGGCCCCCACTCATGTCTCCCACCACCCCCACCCCCCAGCAGTGCAGGGGCACCCTCCACCAGGCCCCCACCCATGTCCCCTATCACCCCCACCCCCCGCCACCAGGGGCACCCTCCACCAGGCCCCCACCCATGTCCCCTATCACCCCCACCCCCCCGCCACCAGGGGCACCCTCCACCAGGCCCCCACCCATGTCCCCTATCACCCCCACCCCCCAGCAGTGCAGGGGCAGCCTCCACCAGGCCCCCACTCATGTCACCCACCACCCCCAGCCACCAGGGTCACCCTCCACCAGGCCCCCACTCATGTCACCCACCACCCCCACCCCCCAGCCACCAGGGTCACCCTCCACCAGGCCCCCACTCATGTCTCCCACCACCCCCACCCCCCAGCCACCAGGGGCACCCTCCACCAGGCCCCCACTCATGTCTCCCACCACCCCCACACCCCAGCAGTGCAGGGGCAGCCTCCACCAGGCCCCCACTCATGCCTACCACCACCCCCAGCCACCAGGGTCACCCTCCACCAGGCACCCACTCATGTCTCCCACCACCCCCACCCCCCAGCCACCAGGGGCACCCTCCACCAGGCCCCCACTCATGTCTCCCACCACCCCCACCCCCCAGCAGTGCAGGGGCAGCCTCCACCAGGCCCCCACTCATGTCTACCACCACCCCCACCCCCCAGCCATCAGGGGCACCCTCCACCAGGCCCCCACTCATGTCCCCTATTACCCCCACCCCCCAGCAGTGCAGGGGCAGCCTCCACCAGGCCCCCACTCATGTCTCCCACCACCCCCATTCCACAGCCACCAGGGGAAGCCTCCACCAGGCCCCCACTCATGTCTCCCACCACCCCCATTCCACAGCCACCAGGGTCACCCTCCACCAGGCCCCCACTCATGTCACCCACCACCCCCACCCCCCAGCCACCAGGGTCACCCTCCACCAGGCCCCCACTCATGTCTCCCACCACCCCCACCCCCCAGCCACCAGGGTCACCCTCCACCAGGCCCCCACTCATGTCTACCACCACCCCCACCCCCCAGCCACCAGGGTCACCCTCCACCAGGCCCCCACCCATGTCCCCTATCACCCCCACCCCCCCGCCACCAGGGGCACCCTCCACCAGGCCCCCACCCATGTCCCCTATCACCCCCACCCCCCCGCCACCAGGGGCACCCTCCACCAGGCCCCCACCCATGTCCCCTATCACCCCCACCCCCCAGCAGTGCAGGGGCAGCCTCCACCAGGCCCCCACTCATGTCACCCACCACCCCCAGCCACCAGGGTCACCCTCCACCAGGCCCCCACTCATGTCACCCACCCCCCAGCCACCAGGGTCACCCTCCACCAGGCCCCCAGTCATGTCTCCCACCACCCCCACCCCCCAGCCACCAGGGGCACCCTCCACCAGGCCCCCACTCATGTCTCCCACCACCCCCACCCCCCAGCAGTGCAGGGGCAGCCTCCACCAGGCCCCCACTCATGTCTACCACCACCCCCACCCCCCAGCCACCAGGGGCACCCTCCACCAGGCCCCCACTCATGTCCCCTATTACCCCCACCCCCCAGCAGTGCAGGGGCAGCCTCCACCAGGCCCCCACTCATGTCACCCACCACCCCCACCCCCCAGCCACCAGGGTCACCCTCCACCAGGCCCCCACTCATGTCTCCCACCACCCCCACCCCCCAGCCACCAGGGTCACCCTCCACCAGGCCCCCACTCATGTCTACCACCACCCCCACCCCCCAGCAGTGCAGGGGCAGCCTCCACCAGGCCCCCACTCATGTCTCCCACCACCCCCACCCCCCAGCCGCCAGGGGCACCCTCCACCAGGCCCCCACTCATGTCTCCCACCACCCCCACACCCCAGCAGTGCAGGGGCACCCTCCACCAGGCCCCCACTCATGTCTCTCACCACCCCCACCCCCCAGCAGTGCAGGGGCACCCTCCACCAGGCCCCCACTCATGTCACCCACCACCCCCACCCCCCAGCCACCAGGGTCACCCTCCACCAGGCCCCCACTCATGTCTCCCACCCCCCCACCCCCCAGGAGTGCAGGGTCACCCTCCACCAGGCCCCCACTCATGTCTACCACCACCCCCACCCCCCAGCAGTGCAGGGGCAGCCTCCACCAGGCCCCCACTCATGTCTCCCACCACCCCCACCCCCCAGCCACCAGGGTCACCCTCCACCAGGCCCCCACCCATGTCCCCTATCACCCCCACCCCCCCGCCACCAGGGGCACCCTCCACCAGGCCCCCACCCATGTCCCCTATCACCCCCACCCCCCGCCACCAGGGGCACCCTCCACCAGGCCCCCACCCATGTCCCCTATCACCCCCACCCCCCAGCAGTGCAGGGGCAGCCTCCACCAGGCCCCCACTCATGTCACCCACCACCCCCACCCCCCAGCCACCAGGGTCACCCTCCACCAGGCCCCCACCCATGTCTCCCACCCCCCCACCCCCCAGCCACCAGGGTCACCCTCCACCAGGCCCCCACTCATGTCTACCACCACCCCCACCCCCCAGCAGTGCAGGGGCAGCCTCCACCAGGCCCCCACTCATGTCTCCCACCACACCCACCCCCCAGCCACCAGGGTCACCCTCCACCAGGCCCCCACCCATGTCCCCTATCACCCCCACCCCCCCGCCACCAGGGGCACCCTCCACCAGGCCCCCACCCATGTCCCCTATCACCCCCACCCCCCCGCCACCAGGGGCACCCTCCACCAGGCCCCCACCCATGTCCCCTATCACCCCCACCCCCCAGCAGTGCAGGGGCAGCCTCCACCAGGCCCCCACTCATGTCACCCACCACCCCCACCCCCCAGCCACCAGGGTCACCCTCCACCAGGCCCCCACCCATGTCTCCCACCACCCCCACCCCCCAGCCACCAGGGTCACCCTCCACCAGGCCCCCACTCATGTCTCCCACCACCCCCACACCCCAGCAGTGCAGGGGCACCCTCCACCAGGCCCCCACTCATGTCTCCCACCACCCCCACCCCCCAGCAGTGCAGGGGCACCCTCCACCAGGCCCCCACTCATGTCTCCCACCACCCCCACCCCCCAGCAGTGCAGGGGCAGCCTCCACCAGGCCCCCACTCATGTCTACCACCACCCCCACCCCCCAGCCATCAGGGGCACCCTCCACCAGGCCCCCACTCATGTCCCCTATTACCCCCACCCCCCAGCAGTGCAGGGGCAGCCTCCACCAGGCCCCCACTCATGTCTCCCACCACCCCCATTCCACAGCCACCAGGGGAAGCCTCCACCAGGCCCCCACTCATGTCTCCCACCACCCCCATTCCACAGCCACCAGGGTCACCCTCCACCAGGCCCCCACTCATGTCACCCACCACCCCCACCCCCCAGCCACCAGGGTCACCCTCCACCAGCCCCCCACTCATGTCTCCCACCACCCCCACCCCCCAGCCACCAGGGTCACCCTCCACCAGGCCCCCACTCATGTCTACCACCACCCCCACCCCCCAGCCACCAGGGTCACCCTCCACCAGGCCCCCACCCATGTCCCCTATCACCCCCACCCCCCCGCCACCAGGGGCACCCTCCACCAGGCCCCCACCCATGTCCCCTATCACCCCCACCCCCCCCGCCACCAGGGGCACCCTCCACCAGGCCCCCTCCCATGTCCCCTATCACCCCCACCCCCCAGCAGTGCAGGGGCAGCCTCCACCAGGCCCCCACTCATGTCACCCACCACCCCCAGCCACCAGGGTCACCCTCCACCAGGCCCCCACTCATGTCACCCACCCCCCAGCCACCAGGGTCACCCTCCACCAGGCCCCCAGTCATGTCTCCCACCACCCCCACCCCCCAGCCACCAGGGGCACCCTCCACCAGGCCCCCACTCATGTCTCCCACCACCCCCACCCCCCAGCAGTGCAGGGGCAGCCTCCACCAGGCCCCCACTCATGTCTACCACCACCCCCAGCCACCAGGGGCACCCTCCACCAGGCCCCCACTCATGTCCCCTATTACCCCCACCCCCCAGCAGTGCAGGGGCAGCCTCCACCAGGCCCCCACTCATGTCACCCACCACCCCCACCCCCCAGCCACCAGGGTCACCCTCCACCAGGCCCCCACTCATGTCTCCCACCACCCCCACCCCCCAGCCACCAGGGTCACCCTCCACCAGGCCCCCACTCATGTCTCCCACCACCCCCACCCCCCAGCAGTGCAGGGGCAGCCTCCACCAGGCCCCCACTCATGTCTCCCACCACCCCCACCCCCCAGCCACCAGGGGCACCCTCCACCAGGCCCCCACTCATGTCTCCCACCACCCCCACACCCCAGCAGTGCAGGGGCACCCTCCACCAGGCCCCCACTCATGTCTCCCACCACCCCCACCCCCCAGCAGTGCAGGGGCACCCTCCACCAGGCCCCCACTCATGTCTACCACCACCCCCACCCCCCCAGCCACCAGGGGCACCCTCCACCAGGCCCCCACTCATGTCTCCCACCACCCCCACACCCCAGCAGTGCAGGGGCAGCCTCCACCAGGCCCCCACTCATGTCTCCCACCACCCCCACCCCCCAGCCACCAGGGGCACCCTCCACCAGGCCCCCACTCATGTCTCCCACCACCCCCACACCCCAGCAGTGCAGGGGCACCCTCCACCAGGCCCCCACTCATGTCTCCCACCACCCCCACACCCCAGCAGTGCAGGGGCAGCCTCCACCAGGCCCCCACTCATGTCTCCCACCACCCCCACCCCCCAGCCACCAGGGTCACCCTCCACCAGGCCCCCACTCATGTCACCCACCACCCCCAGCCCCCAGCCACCAGGGTCACCCTCCACCAGGCCCCCACTCATGTCTCCCACCACTACCAACTGTGCAGTGTTGGCGCCATGTAGAGTTGTAGGTGCACTGCTGCCAACATGGACCACATCTCCAGACTAGAGGTCCTTGTGTAGACATGAGGAAGGGACCTGCAAATTGGGAGGTAGACACAGAAGAAGAGTTACACATCAATGCAACATGCAGTGTACAACACAACAGCAATATGCACTAGGAATGTATACACAGTATTGACTACAGACTGCCCACACAGCTCATGGGAGTCCAACGTCACTGTGTAATTCACTGTCACTTGGGCACACCCTTTGCAAGCCCATGGAAACGGGAAGCAGGAGGGGTGTGTGTGACTCAAACCCAAGCATCTGAACCAAATACATTACAAGCCTGCATGTGCCCAGCCACAATGCAGCGTATGCCCACAGGAACCACGGAAGCCAACAAATCGTCCCAAAAAAATTGGGAATAAAAGAAATAAAAATAAAAATAAAAATAAGAAACAATCAAAAATGGCCATTGATGGGCCCGGGGGGGTTGGGGAGGCCACCCAGGAGGTCCGAGGACAGGATGCACACCAGAACCCACCTGCGTGGATCCTGGGAAGATAAAACACCTCCATGGGCTCATGGCCCACACGGCTACCCTATTGTGGGAGTATCACTGCTGTCGCTATTATCACCCTGTGCAGCTGCATCCGGAGGTGGTTGCACTATGGGAGGCAGCCCACGCAAGGCCCTAGTCTGCTCCTCCATGGCTGCAAGCATGCGGGTGTGGTAGGTCTGGTTCTGGAGGATGAGTGTGCGGAGGTCCCCATGCAACAACTCACGGGATGCCCGGACCTCCGCCCTCGTTGCCTGCATCTCAGCTGAGAGCGTACGGGTGAGACTCTCCAGCTGCTGTTCTGTCCTTTGGTGTGTTGAAGCCTCAAGCTCAACAAGAGTCGTCCTGAGGTGAAGGAGCTCCTGCCTCAGGGCTTCCCTGTGGCCCTGGGACTCAATGGAGATGGCCTCCTGCAGAGTCGCCAGTGCCGCCCGCCTGTCCCTGTTGGACCCCAACATGTCCTCCCTGTGTGACTGGCAGATGGAGTCGGTTGCCTGCTCTAGTCGCTCCATCAGCCTTTCTGGGGGGACAATGGAAGTGGCCACCCTATCCATGGCCTGAGCCATCATCTCGGATGATGCAGCCTGTTGGGTTGCCATACCGTAAATGGATTGCTCCCATGCGGTATTGCCGGGTGGCGTACGGCCACCACGTCGGCGGGCACCACACCTGTCTGGGGCAAGGCGAACTGCGCCTTGCTGAGCCGGCACTGCCTGAGGCTGCAGGACTGCATTCCCCCTCTGATCTGCTGGCCCAGGAACAGGATCAGATGTCGCGGAGTGTGACCCTGCATCCGTAACCACCGAAGGCGTAGCTGCCAACACTGACATCCCCATGGAGGGTTCTGACCCTGGTGCAGGTGGGTGAGACAGAACAGAATCCCTCCCTGGAACACTCACCTGCGACGGCACGTAGGTCTCATCCGAATCAACACCTGAGTACAGCTCGGGGGAGGTGCAGCCAGAGACACCCCTTGAGAGCACGACCTGCAGCACTTGTGGGTTCTCCCCCACCACCACACCACGTCCCTCACTGGTGGTTGGTCGGCCCTCGGACCCCTCCTGGGTCTGCACCATCTCCACAACCCCAGCAGTATAAGGTGCGTCTTCCCCTGCAAAGACATGAAAACAAAGAAATGGAAACAGGCATTAGCACCATGGCACACAATGAGGGCTGAGAAGCAAGAGAACCAGTACTTGATTGACACATGTCCCACATGACTAAAACCCTCCCATGCATGCACCCTCACTGCGTATGAAGTGCAGGCAAATGGCACACACTGATGACACCAAGATGGAAGATGAACACATTTTCTGCATGCTGCCTGGCAGTGGCATCACACATTGGCCTGTGATTGCCAGGTGAAACACACATGCCATCACACAGATGGCATGTACCATTGATATTGAGTGAAGATGGAGAGGAGGGCAGCACCTATTCATTCAGTCCAGTTCCCGCATGTAATCGCTTTTCTAATTCTAACAGGTCAGATTATTCACCTGGAGCTGCCAGTCTGAAATGGTCCAATTGCACAGGGACATGTGTGTACAAATGATATCCAGGTAACAAAGTCACTTCACTTTACCATACCCATGTCAGACATGTGACTAGTGGACAGCGACATGCCTAGTGAAAGTGGTGGAATGCAAACAAACTGACTGAATGAACAGTGAAAAATAAGCAAATATGTTGTGGCAAGGTGACACTTCAAGGGCAACTGGCGTGCAGTTGGGCTAGATGTCTACTGTTGGCAGAAGGGATACTGCTATGGCCAAATGCAGCTGCGCAGGAAGGATTGCATGAAGCACATGGCTGACCCATACGACTCAGGCGCACACACTCTCACCTGGCACACAAACAGAAGCCCTCACACACACACCATGCACATGGATGACACACACATGCATGTGCACTCACCGGACAATGCCTCGTAATCAGCCAGATCTCCCACGCCTTGGATCTGTTCCTCCGTGACGTAGGTCCCAGCGACTGACTCATGTGGAGTGAGTTCCATGTCTACTACTGGAGACCCACCTCCAGTCACTAGAGTTGCGGCATGACTTGAGGCCAGCTTACTCTTTGCCCTGCGCTTTAGGTCATTCCAGCGCTTATAGCAATCATTGGCTGTGCGCCTCACGATTCCAAGGGCACTTACGATGTCCGCAACGGTCTGCCAGTGTGCCTGGCGTTGAGCAGGTGTGGTCTTGGATCCTGCAACAATGACCATCTCGTTGTCATGTCCGGACACATACTCGACAAGTGCATTCAGTTCGTCATCCGTGAAGCTGGGCTTCCTGGATGGGCCGGACTGTGTAGCCGTGTCTGGGGCATCAGCCAGTGCCGGACGAGCACTCTTCCTCTTCCGCTTGGAAGGTGGTGGTGATCCTGAGTGTCCTGCGCCGCTCTGGACACTAGGGGCAGGAGCCCTGGTGGACTCTGTATCAGGAGTGTGGGATTGCACACTCAGCATGGGAGTTGGTGCAGGCATTGGCTCTAGTGTGATGGTGTCAGGGGGAATGTCAGCAGCATGGACTAGGACCGACACTGTCCTGGCTGGGTGTGTGAGGGCTGGGGTGGATGGAGCCGCAGCTGCCCCTGCAGCCTCTCCGCCCTGCCTCCTTGGTGCAGCAGATGACCTTGCTGGCCCAGATGCACGTGGCATGGTGACATCAACGTGCACCAGCGCACGTGTCATAGGCCTGCTGACCTGGAAGTCAGCCATGGAGTCAGCCAGATCTGGTGCCACAATGGGCTGGTCCAACAAGGGCTGAGCATGGATGGTGTCAGCCACATCAGCTTCAACGGGAGGGGGTGGGGGGGCGGGGATTATGGGTGCCCTTGACTGGTCCTCCACACATGGGGGGACAGGCTCACCCTGCAAGTAATGACCACGTCCCCTACCGGATCCACCACGGCCACCACTTGTGGCTCTTCCACCTTTGCCACCCTTACGGAATCCTCGCCTCCCAGCCATGGCACTGATGTAAATGTGCGTATGGGAGTGGCTGGAAACTATTGTCCTGGGCAATAGGGGGTCAAAGGGGTTGGGTACCAGATGGTAATTGTACCCTAGTGCTCTTGCAAGGCTGATTGTAACCCCTGGGGAAAGATGACGGGTCACGCTACGCACAGGAGCCCCAAAAAAGGGAGATGACGTGCACGCAACCCCTCCTAGACCACGTGTGCAGAAAGAAAAACCTGCACTACGCTGTGGCACCCAGTAACACAAGAATGAACGTATGCGTGTCACACGCAGCCTAGAATGACCTCTGAAGGGGTAGGCTACACACGGGGCAAGCACAGATGTTAGATACGTGCGTGACTCACCGTCTGCCTGGTAAACGAGCGTGTAAAAGGAGCACGTTTGGTTGGCAACACCCCCGCCAAAAGAAGATTTGTACGCTGTCTGAGGAGACAGGACAACAGTAGAAGGGAACACTGTTTGAGGGAACAGGCCCAGGTAAACCAGTAAAAGCGAAAGAAGAGAAAAAGCTGTCAGAGGTAACAGGGAATACGAACTTGAAACGCCGTGAAGTAAATCGCATGTGAAACGACAAGAAGTACAGAATTCACCCACTCGCTCTCCACGAAAAGCACGTACAAGGAAGTGGTGTACTACGCGTACCTTTTATACAGGCCCACACGTCCAGCGTCACTTACGCGGCGTGTACGCGCTAGGGCCATTTCCACCAATTACACGCTTTGTCACTTCTGCGTGTAGGGACATTTCCTCCAATTACACGCTTTGTCACTTCTGCGTGTAGGGACATTTCCTCCAATTTCACGCTTTGTCACTTCTGCGTGTAGGGTCATTTCCACCAATTACACGCTTTGTCACTTCTGCGTGTAGGGCCATTTCCACCAATCACACGCGATGAGACTCTGACGTGCAGTCTTTCCACGTGTGCTCTGTCATCACGTGCTGTGTGGGAAACACCTGTGCGGGTCACGTCACAGACGCGCTTACGCGCTGAGGGCCTTTGGTCCAATAGAATCGCGTATGCGTGCTGACGCGCTTACGCGCTAAGGGCCTTTCCTCGATTTTCACGCTGACGTGCAGGATTTTCACGTGCCAAATCACTCCGTACCAAGCTGGCCACGCGTATCCACAAGGAAGACCAAGCTCCTGCCCAGAAGGCCGAACTACTGCCCCCCAGAGGCCCGAGCACGCTCCCACCTGCCATCTGCTGCTGCCTGACTGCCTGCTGCCCACGTGCACTGCCATTTGCTGCCTGCACATCAGCCAGGGGTGCTGTTGCTGTGACCACCCCTGCTGGAACCGAAGACTCCCGACTGGAATTCCATCGCTCCACAGCCCAGCCCCAGGACCCAGTTGCCCACCCACTCCTGCCTCTGGGGTTGTCATGTCGGGGAAAACACCATCTGTGACCACTGACAACCCCCGGCCAGAGAGGCAGAGGGGCACCAGCTTCAGTGCCACCGAAGTTGGTGTCCTGATGGAGCAAGTCCTGGGGCAGTATGATGCCCTCTTCGGAAGTTCCCGCGCCGACAAGGAAGGACGGACTCGGATCTGGACTGACATCGTGACTGCCATCAACGCGGAGGGGGTGGCAGTCCGGGACTTACAACATGTCAGGAAGCGCTGGGAGGACTTCAGGTCCAGGACCCTGAACAAGGCCCAGCGCCTCTTGAAGGCAGCGGATGCCAAGGGGCGCCGGGGCCACTTGTCGGAAGAACAGATGGGGGTCCTGGAACGCATATCCCCAGCGCTCCACGTCCAGGTCCTGGAGAAGCAGACCCGTCTGGAGTCGAGCGGTGAGTGTACATGCATCCTGATTGTGAGCAGTGCGTGTGGTGATTATTCGGTATTGTGCAGGTTGCACATCTGTTTGTATGGGGTCGAGTATGGGTGGGGGTGTACATGGCCGTGGGGCTGACACATGCAAGGGTTGTAATGTGTGAGACATGGATGGTGCTTGTGTGTGTAGGCTTGCATGGCAAATGCAGTTGTGCGTGCACACATGTTTGTATGTATGTGTATGTAAGTAGACATGTCCGTGATGTCACGCATGTATGTTGTTTTGGGCTGCATGTATGAGCACTGTGTTCATGTGCATGTGTGTGTATTTGACAAGGGTGCAACAGTGATGCAACATGGATGCATGTGACTGCGGTATGTGTAAGCCTGATTGGCAGATGTGACATGGATGTCCGTCTGAACAGTGCGACACTTGGCAGAGGTGTACACATGCATGCAAGTGTGGTGGTGTGTGTACATGTGTGGTGCACTTCCTGTGTTGCATGTGATGTCTGGGTCACCTTTGGCTGCTCATGCTGTTGTATGTGTATGGATGGTGGTGGCAGTTGCGATATGGCTGTGGTATGGCTCATGTGTGCGAGTTGCAATGACATGTGTGTTGGGGATTGTGATGACATGTCTGAGGTTTGCCAATGCCACTCATGTGCAACTGTCATGTGTGTATGTGTCCATTGTACAGTGCCCTGATGCCTGTGTTTTGTTTCTCCCTGCCTGCAGCGTCAACTGATGAAGAGGGCGGAGAAGGTGCTGTGGAGCACAGCGGCGGGGATCCGACCGCCAGCCGGAGACGCAAGGCCCGGCTCCCCTCCCGTGTTGTCATCTCGTCGGGGAGTGAGGAGTCCGGTGCCGCGTCCCAGGCCGCAGCTGCCGGGGGGAGGTCCAAGAGGCGGAGGTTGGAGTTGGACTCCTCGGCAGCAGAAGGGGCAGCTGGGACCCCACAGGGCCCAACAGGGGAATATGGCACGGAGTCATCCAGGTTGGTGGGGGGTCTGGTGGAGGAGGAGGCCGTGCAAGCACCAGAGACGGGGTCTGGAGGTGGGGATCCCACTGGTGCTAGTGGTGCAGTCCAGGACCAGGGACAGGAGGCAGCACAGGACGCCGCGGAGGTGCCTGTGTGCAATCCTGTCCCCGATCCTGTCCCTGCATCATCTTGCACCAGCAGGGATGCCTACGTCCAGACCCGTTTCCAGGCAGGGGATGAGCTGACGTCAACTGGCCTTCCTCTGCCTGCGGACGTGGCTATCCAGGTCCGGGTTGAGCCTGTCCTGGCTGGTGTGGCGTTGCGTCAACGGGCCATGCGAGGTGACCTGCAGTCTTTTCATGGAGAGACTGCACGTCATCTCGAATGGCTCGTTGACCACGTCAGCCTGCTGGGACAGGTCACCCAGACCGGATTCCTCCGTCTGATGGGGCTTGTTCCGACCCCCTCCTCAACTGGACCCCCTACGCGCCAGTCGTCCTCTGTGCCATCTTCCCACCCATCAGTCACCTGGGTGCCCTGTGGAGCTGCCTCTGACAGTGCGGCCAGGCTGGTGGAGGAGGCATCCCTGCCACAGTCGGGAGTCGGACGTCCAGCAGGGGTGGCCACATCAACAACTGCACCCCAGCCGGCGGAGGATGTGCAGGCAGCAGGAGGCAGTGCACGGGCAGAGGCAGAGCAGCAGCAGCAACATGGTGGGAGCCATGAAGGCTCGGGGCCTTCGACATCGGAGGGGCAGGCATCGGCCGGAGGGCAGGAGGACCCAGGACAGAGAGTGGCAGCAGTTGGGCCACGCCATAGGTGCGGAGCGGCGGCGGGCGGAAGAGGCGCGGCTCACAATGGTCAGGGCGGAGAACTCCATGCGGAGGGCCCTGAGGCGGGCCGAGTGCCTCGAGGCAATCCGCAGGGGGTTGGAGGAGGACACGGCGTCGTCCCTGCGGACCCTCGGGGCCATGGAACTGGACCGCCCCCGGGACATCGAACAGGAGTTCGATGATGCCCTGGCCCGGAACACCACGGAGTGAGCTGCTGGACTTGCCCGCCGCCTTTGTATATAGTTCTTTAGTTTTAGGTTTCCTTTGTTTTTTCTTATGATTTGGAGTCGACGGACACTGCTCCACTTTTTGTATATAGTTGATATTTAGGTAGGTTTTTTAGGAGGTTTCCTTAGTTCAGTTGTGATGAAGGACCCTTGTTATTTTTGTACATAGTTCTTTGTTGCATGGAGAGTTTTTACATTTCACTTTGGACAAAATTTTTTGGATTTGATTTTCTACTTTTGTGTTTTTATGCGGACATGCAGCTTATTTTTTCACATTTACATTGTAGTTATTTTTTCTTTCTTTACCATTCGTATTTTTGTCCAATACATTTTTTTTAACATTGTTCACTGTGTGGTTTCATCTCATTGGTTTCATGCATGTCATGTTGTGTGTTTTCCCATTCAATTTGAAAATATGTGTGTGACGGACATGGGTTCATTTGCTTCATGAACATTGGGGGTGTAACATGTGTTTTCATTTCCATGTGGGTGAATGGGTTACTTGGTAGGGCTTTTTGGCTGTGGAGGCTGACCATTACGCACATGATTGGGGATTGTGAGGACCTGGTGGGGGCTGCACATGGTGGCAGGGGGGTGGGGGTGGTGGGAGACATGAGTGGGGGCCTGGTGGAGGGTGCCCCTGCACTGCTGGGGGTGGGGGTGGTGGGAGACATGGGTGGGTGCCTGGTGGAGGGTGCCCCTGCACTGCTGGGGGGTGGGGGTGGTGGGAGACATGAGTGGGGGCCTGGTGGAGGGTGCCCCTGCACTGCTGGGGGGTGGGGGTGGTGGGAGACATGGGTGGGTGCCTGGTGGAGGGTGACCCTGCACTGCTGGGGGGTGGGGGTGGTGGGAGACATGAGTGGGGGCCTGGTGGAGGGTGCCCCTGCACTGCTGGGGGGTGGGGGTGCAGGGGGACATGAGTGGGGGCCTGGTGGAGGTTGACCCTGCACTGCTGGGGTGTGGGGGTGGTGGGAGACATGAGTGGGGGCCTGGTGGGGGCTGCCCATGGTGGCAGGGGGGTGGGGGTGGTGGGAGACATGAGTGGGGGCCTGGTGGAGGGTGCCCCTGCACTGCTGGGGGGTGGGGGTGGTGGGAGACATGGGTGGGTGCCTGGTGGAGGGTGCCTCTGCACTGCTGGGGGGTGGGGGTGGTAGGAGACATGGGTGGGTGCCTGGTGGAGGGTGCCCCTGCACTGCTGGGGGGTGGGGGTGGTGGGAGACATGAGTGGGGGCCTGGTGGGGGCTGCCCATGGTGGCAGGGGGGTGGGGGTGGTGGGAGACATGAGTGGGGGCCTGGTGGAGGGTGCCCCTGCACTGCTGGGGGGTGGGGGTGGTGGGAGACATGGGTGGGCGCCTGGTGGAGGGTGCCCCTGCACTGCTGGGGGGTGGGGGTGGTGGGAGACATGGGTGGGTGCCTGGTGGAGGGTGACCCTGCACTGCTGGGTGGTGGGGGTGGTGGGAGACATGAGTGGGGGCCTGGTGGAGGGTGCCCCTGCACTGCTGGGGGGTGGGGGTGCAGGGGGACATGAGTGGGGGCCTGGTGGAGGGTGCCCCTGCACTGCTGGGGGGTGGGGGTGGTGGGAGACATGGGTGGGTGCCTGGTGGAGGGTGCCCCTGCACTGCTGGGGGGTGGGGGTGGTGGGAGACATGAGTGGGGGCCTGGTGGGGGCTGCCCATGGTGGCAGGGGGGTGGGGGTGGTGGGAGACATGAGTGGGGGCCTGGTGGAGGGTGCCCCTGCACTGATGGGGGGTGGGGGTGCAGGGGGACATGAGTGGGGGCCTGGTGGGGGGTGCCCCTGCACTGCTGGGGGGTGGGGGTGGTGGGAGACATGGGTGGGTGCCTGGTGGAGGGTGCCCCTGCACTGCTGGGGTGTGGGGGTGGTGGGAGACATGAGTGGGGGCCTGGTGGGGGCTGCCCATGGTGGCAGGGGGGTGGGGGTGGTGGGAGACATGAGTGGGGGCCTGGTGGAGGGTGCCCCTGCACTGCTGGGGGGTGGGGGTGGTGGGAGACATGGGTGGGTGCCTGGTGGAGGGTGACCCTGCACTGCTGGGGGGTGGGGGTGGTGGGAGACATGAGTGGGGGCCTGGTGGAGGGTGCCCCTGCACTGCTGGGGGGTGGGGGTGCAGGGGGACATGAGTGGGGGCCTGGTGGAGGTTGACCCTGCACTGCTGGGGTATGGGGGTGGTGGGAGACATGAGTGGGGGCCTGGTGGGGGCTGCCCATGGTGGCAGGGGGGTGGGGGTGGTGGGAGACATGAGTGGGGGCCTGGTGGAGGGTGCCCCTGCACTGCTGGGGGGTGGGGGTGGTGGGAGACATGGGTGGGTGCCTGGTGGAGGGTGCCCCTGCACTGCTGGGGGGTGGGGGTGCAGGGGGACATGAGTGGGGGCCTGGTGGAGGTTGACCCTGCACTGCTGGGGGGTGGGGGTGGTGGGAGACATGGGTGGGGGCCTGGTGGAGGGTGCCCCTGCACTGCTGGGGGGTGGGGGTGGTGGGAGACATGGGTGGGTGCCTGGTGGAGGGTGCCCCTGCACTGCTGGGGGGTGGGGGTGGTGGGAGACATGAGTGGGGGCCTGGTGGGGGCTGCCCATGGTGGCAGGGGGGTAGGGGTGGTGGGAGACATGAGTGGGGGCCTGGTGGAGGGTGCCCCTGCACTGCTGGGGGGTGGGGGTGGTGGGAGACATGGGTGGGTGCCTGGTGGAGGGTGCCCCTGCACTGCTGGGGGGTGGGGGTGGTGGGAGACATGGGTGGGTGTCTGGTGGAGGGTGCCCCTGCACTGCTGGGGGGTGGGGGTGGTGGGAGACATGAGTGGGGGCCTGGTGGAGGGTGCCCCTGCACTGCTGGGGGGTGGGGGTGGTGGGAGACATGAGTGGGGGCCTGGTGGGGGCTGCCCATGGTGGCAGGGGGGTGGGGGTGGTGGGAGACATGAGTGGGGGCCTGGTGGAGGGTGCCCCTGCACTGCTGGGGGGTGGGGGTGGTGGGAGACATGGGTGGGTGCCTGGTGGAGGGTGACCCTGCACTGCTGGGGGGTGGGGGTGGTGGGAGACATGAGTGGGGGCCTGGTGGAGGGTGCCCCTGCACTGCTGGGGGGTGGGGGTGCAGGGGGACATGAGTGGGGGCCTGGTGGAGGTTGACCCTGCACTGCTGGAGTGTGGGGGTGGTGGGAGACATGAGTGGGGGCCTGGTGGGGGCTGCCCATGGTGGCAGGGGGGTGGGAGACATGAGTGGGGGCCTGGTGGAGGGTGCCCCTGCACTGCTGGGGGGTGGGGGTGGTGGGAGACGTGGGTGCCTGGTGGAGGGTGCCCCTGCACTGCTGGGGGGTGGGGGTGGTGGGAGACATGGGTGGGTGCCTGGTGGAGGGTGCCCCTGCGCTGCTGGGGGGTGGGGGTGGTGGGAGACATGAGTGGGGGCCTGGTGGAGGGTGCCCCTGCACTGCTGGGGGGTGGGGGTGGTGGGAGACATGAGTGGGGGCCTGGTGGGGGCTGCCCATGGTGGCAGGGGGGTGGGGGTGGTGGGAGACATGAGTGGGGGCCTGGTGGAGGGTGCCCCTGCACTGCTGGGGGGTGGGGGTGGTGGGAGACATGGGCGGGTGCCTGGTGGAGGGTGCCCCTGCACTGCTGGGGGGTGGGGGTGGTGGGAGACATGGGTGGGTGCCTGGTGGAGGGTGCCCCTGCACTGCTGGGGGGTGGGGGTGGTGGGAGACATGAGTGGGGGCCTGGTGGGGGCTGCCCATGGTGGCAGGGGGGTGGGGGTGGTGGGAGACATGAGTGGGGGCCTGGTGGAGGGTGCCCCTGCACTGCTGGGGGGTGGGGGTGGTGGGAGACATGGGTGGGTGCCTGGTGGAGGGTGCCCCTGCACTGCTGGGGGGTGGGGGTGGTGGGAGACATGGGTGGGTGCCTGGTGGAGGGTGACCCTGCACTGCTGGGGGGTGGGGGTGGTGGGAGACATGAGTGGGGGCCTGGTGGAGGGTGCCCCTGCACTGCTGGGGGGTGGGGGTGCAGGGGGACATGGGTGGGGGCCTGGTGGAGGGTGCCCCTGCACTGCTGGGGGGTGGGGGTGGTGGGAGACATGGGTGGGTGCCTGGTGGAGGGTGCCCCTGCACTGCTGGGGGGTGGGGGTGGTGGGAGACATGAGTGGGGGCCTGGTGGAGGGTGCCCCTGCACTGTTGGGGGGTGGGGGTGGTGGGAGACATGGGTGGGTGCCTGGTGGAGGGTGCCCCTGCACTGCTGGGGGGTGGGGGTGGTGGGAGACATGGGTGGGTGCCTGGTGGAGGGTGACCCTGCACTGCTGGGGGGTGGGGGTGGTGGGAGACATGAGTGGGGGCCTGGTGGAGGGTGCCCCTGCACTGCTGGGGGGTGAGGGTGCAGGGGGACATGAGTGGGGGCCTGGTGGAGGTTGACCCTGCACTGCTGGGGGGTGGGGGTGGTGGGAGACATGAGTGGGGGCCTGGTGGGGGCTGCCCATGGTGACAGGGGGGTGGGGGTGGTGGGAGACATGAGTGGGGGCCTGGTGGAGGGTGCCCCTGCACTGCTGGGGGGTGGGGGTGGTGGGAGACATGGGTGGGTGCCTGGTGGAGGGTGCCCCTGCACTGCTGGGGGGTGGGGGTGCAGGGGGACATGAGTGGGGGCCTGGTGGAGGTTGACCCTGCACTGCTGGGGGGTGGGGGTGGTGGGAGACATGAGTGGGGGCCTGGTGGGGGCTGCCCATGGTGGCAGGGGGGTGGGGGTGCAGGGGGACATGAGCAGGTGTGCAGGCTAGTCCCCTGTTTTGTGGGCTGCCTGCAGGGGCCGTGGAGGGTGTACAGGGAACACCTGTGAGGACCCACCCAGCCTAATTGCGTGTGATTATTCCCGCACACCCCTGTAATACACGTACCTGGCCAAATCGCATGTGAGAATTCCCGCGCACCCCTGTAATACACGTACCCAGCCGAATCGCGTGTCGAACTTCCCGTGTACCCCTGTAATACACGTACCCAGCCAAATCGCGTGTGATAATTCCCACGTACCCCTGTAATACACGTACCTGGCCAAATCGCATGTGAGAATTCCCGCGCACCCCTGTAATACACGTACCCAGCCGAATCGCGTGTAGAACTTCCCGTGTACCCCTGCACTGCTGGGGGGTGGGGGTGGTGGGAGACATGAGTGGGGGCCTGGTGGAGGGTGCCCCTGCACTGCTGGGGGGTGGGGGTGGTGGGAGACATGGGTGGGTGCCTGGTGGAGGGTGACCCTGCACTGCTGGGGGGTGGGGGTGGTGGGAGACATGAGTGGGGGCCTGGTGGAGGGTGCCCCTGCACTGCTGGGGGGTGGGGGTGCAGGGGGACATGAGTGGGGGCCTGGTGGAGGTTGACCCTGCACTGCTGGGGTGTGGGGGTGGTGGGAGACATGAGTGGGGGCCTGGTGGGGGCTGCCCATGGTGGCAGGGGGGTGGGGGTGGTGGGAGACATGAGTGGGGGCCTGGTGGAGGGTGCCCCTGCACTGCTGGGGGGTGGGGGTGGTGGGAGACATGGGTGGGTGCCTGGTGGAGGGTGCCTCTGCACTGCTGGGGGGTGGGGGTGGTAGGAGACATGGGTGGGTGCCTGGTGGAGGGTGCCCCTGCACTGCTGGGGGGTGGGGGTGGTGGGAGACATGAGTGGGGGCCTGGTGGGGGCTGCCCATGGTGGCAGGGGGTGGGGGTGGTGGGAGACATGAGTGGGGGCCTGGTGGAGGGTGCCCCTGCACTGCTGGGGGGTGGGGGTGGTGGGAGACATGGGTGGGCGCCTGGTGGAGGGTGCCCCTGCACTGCTGGGGGGTGGGGGTGGTGGGAGACATGGGTGGGTGCCTGGTGGAGGGTGACCCTGCACTGCTGGGTGGTGGGGGTGGTGGGAGACATGAGTGGGGGCCTGGTGGAGGGTGCCCCTGCACTGCTGGGGGGTGGGGGTGCAGGGGGACATGAGTGGGGGCCTGGTGGAGGGTGCCCCTGCACTGCTGGGGGGTGGGGGTGGTGGGAGACATGGGTGGGTGCCTGGTGGAGGGTGCCCCTGCACTGCTGGGGGGTGGGGGTGGTGGGAGACATGAGTGGGGGCCTGGTGGGGGCTGCCCATGGTGGCAGGGGGGTGGGGGTGGTGGGAGACATGAGTGGGGGCCTGGTGGAGGGTGCCCCTGCACTGATGGGGGGTGGGGGTGCAGGGGGACATGAGTGGGGGCCTGGTGGGGGGTGCCCCTGCACTGCTGGGGGGTGGGGGTGGTGGGAGACATGGGTGGGTGCCTGGTGGAGGGTGCCCCTGCACTGCTGGGGTGTGGGGGTGGTGGGAGACATGAGTGGGGGCCTGGTGGGGGCTGCCCATGGTGGCAGGGGGGTGGGGGTGGTGGGAGACATGAGTGGGGGCCTGGTGGAGGGTGCCCCTGCACTGCTGGGGGGTGGGGGTGGTGGGAGACATGGGTGGGTGCCTGGTGGAGGGTGACCCTGCACTGCTGGGGGGTGGGGGTGGTGGGAGACATGAGTGGGGGCCTGGTGGAGGGTGCCCCTGCACTGCTGGGGGGTGGGGGTGCAGGGGGACATGAGTGGGGGCCTGGTGGAGGTTGACCCTGCACTGCTGGGGTATGGGGGTGGTGGGAGACATGAGTGGGGGCCTGGTGGGGGCTGCCCATGGTGGCAGGGGGGTGGGGGTGGTGGGAGACATGAGTGGGGGCCTGGTGGAGGGTGCCCCTGCACTGCTGGGGGGTGGGGGTGGTGGGAGACATGGGTGGGTGCCTGGTGGAGGGTGCCCCTGCACTGCTGGGGGGTGGGGGTGCAGGGGGACATGAGTGGGGGCCTGGTGGAGGTTGACCCTGCACTGCTGGGGGGTGGGGGTGGTGGGAGACATGGGTGGGGGCCTGGTGGAGGGTGCCCCTGCACTGCTGGGGGGTGGGGGTGGTGGGAGACATGGGTGGGTGCCTGGTGGAGGGTGCCCCTGCACTGCTGGGGGGTGGGGGTGGTGGGAGACATGAGTGGGGGCCTGGTGGGGGCTGCCCATGGTGGCAGGGGGGTAGGGGTGGTGGGAGACATGAGTGGGGGCCTGGTGGAGGGTGCCCCTGCACTGCTGGGGGGTGGGGGTGGTGGGAGACATGGGTGGGTGCCTGGTGGAGGGTGCCCCTGCACTGCTGGGGGGTGGGGGTGGTGGGAGACATGGGTGGGTGTCTGGTGGAGGGTGCCCCTGCACTGCTGGGGGGTGGGGGTGGTGGGAGACATGAGTGGGGGCCTGGTGGAGGGTGCCCCTGCACTGCTGGGGGGTGGGGGTGGTGGGAGACATGAGTGGGGGCCTGGTGGGGGCTGCCCATGGTGGCAGGGGGGTGGGGGTGGTGGGAGACATGAGTGGGGGCCTGGTGGAGGGTGCCCCTGCACTGCTGGGGGGTGGGGGTGGTGGGAGACATGGGTGGGTGCCTGGTGGAGGGTGACCCTGCACTGCTGGGGGGTGGGGGTGGTGGGAGACATGAGTGGGGGCCTGGTGGAGGGTGCCCCTGCACTGCTGGGGGGTGGGGGTGCAGGGGGACATGAGTGGGGGCCTGGTGGAGGTTGACCCTGCACTGCTGGAGTGTGGGGGTGGTGGGAGACATGAGTGGGGGCCTGGTGGGGGCTGCCCATGGTGGCAGGGGGGTGGGAGACATGAGTGGGGGCCTGGTGGAGGGTGCCCCTGCACTGCTGGGGGGTGGGGGTGGTGGGAGACGTGGGTGCCTGGTGGAGGGTGCCCCTGCACTGCTGGGGGGTGGGGGTGGTGGGAGACATGGGTGGGTGCCTGGTGGAGGGTGCCCCTGCGCTGCTGGGGGGTGGGGGTGGTGGGAGACATGAGTGGGGGCCTGGTGGAGGGTGCCCCTGCACTGCTGGGGGGTGGGGGTGGTGGGAGACATGAGTGGGGGCCTGGTGGGGGCTGCCCATGGTGGCAGGGGGGTGGGGGTGGTGGGAGACATGAGTGGGGGCCTGGTGGAGGGTGCCCCTGCACTGCTGGGGGGTGGGGGTGGTGGGAGACATGGGCGGGTGCCTGGTGGAGGGTGCCCCTGCACTGCTGGGGGGTGGGGGTGGTGGGAGACATGGGTGGGTGCCTGGTGGAGGGTGCCCCTGCACTGCTGGGGGGTGGGGGTGGTGGGAGACATGAGTGGGGGCCTGGTGGGGGCTGCCCATGGTGGCAGGGGGGTGGGGGTGGTGGGAGACATGAGTGGGGGCCTGGTGGAGGGTGCCCCTGCACTGCTGGGGGGTGGGGGTGGTGGGAGACATGGGTGGGTGCCTGGTGGAGGGTGCCCCTGCACTGCTGGGGGGTGGGGGTGGTGGGAGACATGGGTGGGTGCCTGGTGGAGGGTGACCCTGCACTGCTGGGGGGTGGGGGTGGTGGGAGACATGAGTGGGGGCCTGGTGGAGGGTGCCCCTGCACTGCTGGGGGGTGGGGGTGCAGGGGGACATGGGTGGGGGCCTGGTGGAGGGTGCCCCTGCACTGCTGGGGGGTGGGGGTGGTGGGAGACATGGGTGGGTGCCTGGTGGAGGGTGCCCCTGCACTGCTGGGGGGTGGGGGTGGTGGGAGACATGAGTGGGGGCCTGGTGGAGGGTGCCCCTGCACTGTTGGGGGGTGGGGGTGGTGGGAGACATGGGTGGGTGCCTGGTGGAGGGTGCCCCTGCACTGCTGGGGGGTGGGGGTGGTGGGAGACATGGGTGGGTGCCTGGTGGAGGGTGACCCTGCACTGCTGGGGGGTGGGGGTGGTGGGAGACATGAGTGGGGGCCTGGTGGAGGGTGCCCCTGCACTGCTGGGGGGTGAGGGTGCAGGGGGACATGAGTGGGGGCCTGGTGGAGGTTGACCCTGCACTGCTGGGGGGTGGGGGTGGTGGGAGACATGAGTGGGGGCCTGGTGGGGGCTGCCCATGGTGACAGGGGGGTGGGGGTGGTGGGAGACATGAGTGGGGGCCTGGTGGAGGGTGCCCCTGCACTGCTGGGGGGTGGGGGTGGTGGGAGACATGGGTGGGTGCCTGGTGGAGGGTGCCCCTGCACTGCTGGGGGGTGGGGGTGCAGGGGGACATGAGTGGGGGCCTGGTGGAGGTTGACCCTGCACTGCTGGGGGGTGGGGGTGGTGGGAGACATGAGTGGGGGCCTGGTGGGGGCTGCCCATGGTGGCAGGGGGGTGGGGGTGCAGGGGGACATGAGCAGGTGTGCAGGCTAGTCCCCTGTTTTGTGGGCTGCCTGCAGGGGCCGTGGAGGGTGTACAGGGAACACCTGTGAGGACCCACCCAGCCTAATTGCATGTGATTATTCCCGCACACCCCTGTAATACACGTACCTGGCCAAATCGCATGTGAGAATTCCCGCGCACCCCTGTAATACACGTACCCAGCCGAATCGCGTGTCGAACTTCCCGTGTACCCCTGTAATACACGTACCCAGCCAAATCGCGTGTGATAATTCCCACGTACCCCTGTAATACACGTACCTGGCCAAATCGCATGTGAGAATTCCCGCGCACCCCTGTAATACACGTACCCAGCCGAATCGCGTGTAGAACTTCCCGTGTACCCCTGTAATACACGTACCCAGCCAAATCGCGTGTGATAATTCCCACGTACCCCTGTAATACACGTACCTTGGCCAATCGCGTGTAGAACTTCCCACGCACCCCTGTAATACACGTACCAAGCCAAATCGCGTCTGATCATTACCACGCACCCCTGTAATACACGTACCAAGCCAAATCGCGTGTGATAATTCCCGCGCACCCCTGTAATACACGTACCTGGCCAAATCGCATGTGAGAATTCCCGCGCACCCCTGTAATACACGTACCCAGCCGAATCGCGTGTAGAACTTCCCGTGTACCCCTGTAATACACGTACCCAGCCAAATCGCGTGTGATAATTCCCGCGCACCCCTGTAATACACGTACCTGGCCAAATCGCATGTGAGAATTCCCGCGCACCCCTGTAATACACGTACCCAGCCGAATCGCGTGTAGAACTTCCCGTGTACCCCTGTAATACACGTACCCAGCCAAATCGCGTGTGATAATTCCCACGTACCCCTGTAATACACGTACCCTGGCTAATCGCGTGTATAACTTCACGCGTACCCCTGATATGCACGTTACCTGCTTTGCGTTCCTTGTTTGGCAGCCCTGTGGACTGGTCCAGGGTTAGCGCTTCCCTTTGCGATGATTTAGCGATTTTGATGGCTTTTCCTTGCGCGAGGGCGTTCTTGGGGGCGTTACTGGCGCTGCTGCAGGGTCGCTGCGATACTCTGCGCCACGGCTGGTTTGGGAGCCTATAATCCATGAATACGCTGTGCGCGGAAATCGGTTTTAGCGCACGTGCCTGGCGCAGACAATCGCACGCGGACACTCTGCGCCAGCCGCTTGCGACACTTTTCTGCGAAATTCTATGAATTACCCTGTAAGTATCACGTCGGGTCGTCACCACTGAAAGCGAGCCCCATTTTACAGGGCAGCACCCCTAAAATACAGGGGACCCATAATCGCCATTAACCAGAGTAAATGCACCCCTCTAGGGAATCAAAAGTCATGAGGCTTTCTTGCAGGTGATGACAAGACTTTCATCTTTACAGATCATGAGGACTAGGGAAATGGCAGAGGACTCTGCCATTTGAGGCCAGCATTCTGTCGTCGCGCTGGCTCCCTCCAAGGTCCTCTGGATACTTTGCTGTGCCTGGGGCTTAAATACCCTTCACTTGGTCACTGGATACCAGCAGAGCTTCTCCAAACCTGTTCTTCTTGCCATACAAGGGATGTTGCAGAGGCTCCAGTGTTGCATGGCCATGTTCCCTACTTAACATAATGCTGCATTAGCAGGAATAATTTTTCGCTCTTGTTTAGCATAATTTACTATGTTATAAACATTCATACATAAACGCATCTTCCCGCCATTCTCTCAGCACTTAACTCAAACTTATATTTGATCTGGTGCAGCAATTACTACAAAAAACCTGTTTTCCCATAGTATTCTGTTGTGCCTTGAATCTTTTTTAGGCACCATTGGCCTGTGATTGACAGGACCAGTTGATCTTCCACTTCTTTCTCTCTTCCACTCTTACACTCAGTGATGTAACACCGCACACAAGCTCTGCAATCTATTCTTAGCGCAAGCACATTCCTCTTTGGCAGGGAACCTGCTTTTTACCGTGTGTTTTGAAGAAAGCTATTTTACAATGTACAACAGTTTTACAAAGTAATTCAACTAATACTTGGGATTGAAATATAAGATGCAAATAACTATCTTTATTTAGTGACTGGCCACACCTCTGTGTGATTATTTTTGCATGAAAGAAGCTTTCCCAGTGCTATAGTGCTTAGAAGTCTTGACTAATTGTAAAGCGCTTGGGACAGTTTGGAAATGTAGGAAAGTTCTAGGCTCCTTCCCAACAAGAGTCCCAGATGGGCGGGGCGTGGCCTGATGGCGACATGAAAGGACGTGCCTGTGGGGAGCTCCTGTAGATCCGTTAATGATCCTTCGGATAAAACAAGTTTTCGAGTGAAAAGGCATGCCAGTATGATACTTAAGTATGTCTGAAGGACCAGAGCGCACAACGAGAGTTGCAAGGGCCTGAACCGTAGCGTGGAAGGGAAGTTACGGCCATCGGAAAGCAGCTGGGTGCGGAGATCGAGTGACTGGCAAGATGGCGACCCCAGGACAAAGGGCCATAAACTAGCTGCGGAAGTTGCGGCCGTGCAGGCGAGCTGGTGCGACCGTGGCTAAGCCAGAAGTGGCCTCTAAGGATTCCTGCCGGCACACAACACAGGAGGCATTGCTGAGGGGGCCCGGCTAGACCGTGATACGCGTGCTACGGACTGGGACGAGAACGGCAGGTGTGGAGGGCCCTGACCAGTGCCTGGCATCGGACGCCGCGCGGGGCTGGTGGATCGCCCCTGGCGGCGCAGCTGTCGCGGAGCGAGGTGGAGCGGAGAAGCCGCGCTCACCGGGCTTCGACGCCAGAGGAGACCACTTCGGCACGGCCGCAGAGGGGGCCGAGGTAGCTGAACCCAGCGGGCGCGCTGGCGGACAGTGTGGCAGTACGCTGCGCTGTAACATCAGCGGCGCGGTACATTGGAGCGCTGGGGCTGTGCACGGGGGCTGGCGCGCCGTGATCGGGCTGACTGAGGCTTCTTGTGGGATGTGAAGCCCGGCTCGGGAGCACAATACAGGACCCCGCCGGAGGAGGGCGGCCAGGCCCGTGGCGGGGATAAGTGCAGCAGGGGCCCTGTAAATCGATTGCAGGACACGGCAAAGCTGCCCCTGGGAGGATTGCCGTTGCCGGGCACTGTGTGGTGGCTGGCATTGTGCACCCCAGGGTTCGTGGTAGGACCTTGGGGCGCTCATTGAACGGTGGCCCCCCCGGCGGTTGTGGGGCTAATGGGGGCCAGATAAGGCTGGAGGCACTGGCCCCCGCCGGGACCTGGGCGAAGGAGAGGAGAGAGCCGGAATCATTCTGATACCCCCAGGAGGGTTCTGCGGAGTTGAGCACTTGTGGGGGCCCTGACCGGCCGTGTTTGGCATTTTTGTGGAGAGACTGGATGACGGGCAAGCACTCCGGCGTGCACCACATTGTTGCATGATCGAGGGCTGCGCAATGAGACAGTGGAACCCACTGTGCAATGAGGATCGAGGTGGAGGCCTGTGATAATAGCTGGAGAGCGGTAGTGGGACGTCGCCCACTAAAGGACAGACCGACCCAAGCAAGTCTATGGACGGATGATGCGGACACTCCGCCCACGGTAGGATCACTTGCTGTGGTGGGAATTAACAAGTGAAGCAGTGGCATTGGGAGGCCTTGGACAATTGCTAAGAGAGAGCTGGCGCCCAGACTGTGATCTGCCGCTGCACTCGAGGTCACAAGTCTCTGTGTGGCGGCCGTTTTGGCCAAGCGGGCGGCGTAGCATCGGTGCCCCAAACAGCTGCTGCAGGCATTGGCGCTGACCCCCCGACAAGAGGCGGATAGCCTGAGGCGGATTGTTATTACGTGGGAGGACACAATCCATTGCGGCAATAGAAGGTTGGCAGAGCCTTTGAGATTCTGAGGCCCCCATGCTTGGGTAAGGCCTAGGGCACTGGAACGGAGGGCGCGCCCTTCCCCCCCTAACTGTGGAGCATAAGGGGTGGGCTGACCCACAACGTGCGGCTGCTGAGTCATGTCTACTAAGCCTCCAAGGCAAAAAGCGAAGCAGCCAACGCTGGACGAATTCACCAGAACGCCGCCCGGCCCGGAAGGCGCCAGAAGCAGGGACAGGCCCCCCGCAGGTAGCATGGCCACTGCGGGCACTAATCAAGAGGTCCTGGCTGCGATTGCGGACTTGAAAGCGGACTGGGAGGCCAAGCTCGAAATAGTTGTGGCCGAATTAAAATCAGCGTTGGACCTTAAAGTTGGTGAAGTGCAGGAGGAGGTGAACCTACTCCGACAGGATGTAAGGGCCCTGGCGGAGTGCACGGAGAGCCTGGAGAAGGAAGGGAGTCTGAACACGGCGGACTGTGCCACACACAAGTCGGCGCTGCATGCCCTGATGCAGAGAGTGGGCAACTTGGAGAATAGGGGGAAGGAAGCGGAAGGACGCGCCCGAAGGAATAACATCCGCATTGTGGGTATACCGGAGGGAATAGAGGGCCATAACCCCACTGAGTTTGTCGAAGGCATGCTGCTACAGGAGATAACCGGAGGAGTTCTGTCTCAGGGATTTGCTGTGGAGCGGGCACATGGGGCCCTTGCGAGGAGGCCGCCACCAGGCAATCCGCCTAGGCCAGTTATCGCCAAGATCCTCAACTATCGAGACCGGGAAAGGATTTTGGAACACTTCCGCAAAGGTGGAACAATTAAGCGGGGGGAGGCAAACATAACAGCCTACCCGGACTACACCCTGATGGTGCAGCGGAGCCGAATGAACTTCGGGGCTGTTAAAGGAGACTGAGGGAAGCGGGCCAGAAATACATGCTACTTTATCCGGTGGAATTGAAGGTCTTTCATAAAAACAGAACTTTGTTTTTTGACACCCCGGAGGATGCCATGGGATGGCTTGATACGCAGGGATGCCCCCAGGAGCCCGACATCCAGGCGGACGAAGGAGGCGGACGAGATAAGTAAAGTGTAACGGGAGCGCTGGCAGTTGGCGCGGCTCTGGACTATGGGACTTGATTATAGTCATTGATGTGGCCCGTTAGCAGACGGGATAGGAGTAGAATAGATATTGTATGGTGTGCACTGTGACTGTAGCTTAATAAGGGGCCTGGCAGGGCTAGTCCTTACACCCCCATTCAGTATTAATAGTTAAGTGGCCATTAGGGCGCTTCACCCCACTGAGCTCTGTGTGTACCAGACAGGGCTAGATGTGGGGGTGCCTGAGATCCAGGGATGGAGCTGGGCAACAGTTGGGGAGGGAGTTGTTGGGGAAGGAATGGGCGGGGGGAGGGGAGGGAAGCGGGAAGTTTGACGTGTATATAGTTTTGGGAGGAGAGGGAAGGTGGAGCGGGGAGTTGGGTGTTTTTTCGGTTAAAGGGAGTTGGTATTTGGGAATTAGCCTAAGTAGACGAGTAGAGACCCCGGAGTCGTACTGCGCCTGTGGGAGGCGGAAGGCACTTGGAGGAAGTTATGGGGGACCTTAGAATAATATCATGGAATGTGAGGAGGCTAAACAGTTATTTGAAAAGGAATAAGGTTATGCTTTACCTGCGCAGGCATAAAATAGACATTGCATTGCTACAAGAGACTCACCTGACATGCGAGAAAGCGGATATGATCGCTAGGAAGTGGAAGGGAGTGGTGGTGGGCTCATCTTACTCTGCCTATGCTTGGGGCGTGCTCATTTGGGTGGCCCCGCATGTCCCCTTCCAGCGGTTACAAGAGGTGGCAGAGGCGGACGGGAGGATGGTCATTCTGAGAGGGCTAGTGGAAAATAGGGAAATAAGCATAATAAATACATATGCCCCGAACCAGAACACAGCAGCGTACATTAGGACGTTGTGTACTAACGTGAGCAAGTGCGTGGGGAGTGCTGTGATTTGGGGGGGTGATTTCAACTGCGTACTGGACCCAAGGGTGGTTAGGTCAGATGAGAAGATGGATAGACCAGCTCCTGCGGCCAAAGCGCTGCAGGCATTGTTGAATGATTTTGGGCTAGTGGATGCATGGAGAGCGTGTCACCCCCTAGAGAGGCAGTACTCTCATTATTATTCTGCTGTGCAGCAGCTGCACACTAGGCTAGATTATTTCTTTACTACGTCTGAAGTGACAGCAGAGCTGGTACAAATAGAATATAAAGCAAGGGTCCTTTCGGACCACTCGCCCCTGATTCTCGCCTGGCGATTTAGCCCCTTGAGAGCGAGGATCCCGACGTGGTGCCTGCGAGCTGAGGCATTGAAAGACCCCCTCTTTAGAGAAGACATGAGGGAGGAGATTGTGAATTATTTTGAGGAGAATACAGGTAGTGTAGACTTGGCGGGAACACTGTGGGAGGCCTTTAAAGTTGTGATGAGAGGGGCAGCTATCGCTAAATCTAAAGGGTTACAAGGTGGCATTTTGGCTGACCTACGGGAGACAGAAGAGAGACTAGAGGAGGCTTTGAGGGGTGAAGACGACACCAAAGAGAAATTAGAGTTAGTACTTATGCTGCAGCAGAAATGTGCGGAGCACTGGGACAGATTGTGTAACCTGAATTATCGGAAATATGTAGAGAGGCAGCACGCGGGGGGGGATAAACCAGGTCGACTTTTAGCATGGCTATATAAGAGTGAGAACCCTAGAGTTACGATTAGAACTATTACAAGGGAGGACGGTAGTGTAGCAGATACTCAAGAGGAAGTCAACCAAGAATTTGTGGACTATTATAAGACCTTATATGCAGACCAAGGGGAAAACTGCCGAGATACAATAGTGGAGACAGTGGAGGATATCGGGTTGCTCAAGATAAGTGAGGAGGAGAGAGAAGAGTTGGACGCACCAGTTACCCTGGAGGAACTGGGGGAGGTAGTGAGGCAGTTACCCATCAGCAAGACGCCGGGGACAGATGGACTCCCGACTGAATTTTATAAAATATATGCGGAAGAGATTCTCCCTCCGCTGCTGGAAATGTTGAACGAGGCATTTGAGACAGGATATCTGCCGGAGTCATTGAGGGAAGCGGTCATAATACCGCTGCCCAAGCCCAATAAGCCTGGGCACAGCTGTAGCTCGTACCGCCCCTTGTCAATGCTTAATCAAGACGGTAAAATATTGACGGCTGTATTGGCAAATAGGTTGAAGAGGGTGATTGGTAGATTAATACACCCTGATCAGATGGGATATGTCCCACACAGGAATATTTCGAATAATCATAGGCGACTCCAGCGTATCATTGAAAGCAGCAGTGAACACACCGGGGAAATGGCGATAGTGTCCCTGGACGCTATAAAGGCCTTTGATTCGGTTAAGTGGCCATGGTTGTTGGCGACCCTGGAGGGGTACGGGCTGGGGCCAAGATATGTACGGTGGGCGCAGATTTTGTATAAGGAGCCGCTGGCCAGGGTCAAGACAGGATCGGTGATATCGGAAAGGTGGCAGCTAGGTCGGGGCACCAAACAGGGTTGTCCGTGGTCCCCAATGCTCTATATACTCGCCCTGGAACCTCTAGCGATATACCTGAGACAACAGTACGACACAATAGGCATTGAGGTAAAAGGGGAAAAACATTTGATCTCTCTATATGCAGATGACATGTTGCTGTACCTGAGGTACCCGGAAGAGAATCTTCAACACATCCTGGAGGTAATGGATAGATATGTGGGTCTTTCCGGTATAGCAGTGTACCCCCAGAAGTCAAGCATGTTCCCTCTGGGAAGGTATACGGGGATCCCGGCGGAGAGGTTACCTGTACTGCCAGTGCCATGGGCGGTTGATACGTTCCGATACTTAGGGTTAGACATCTATCACACTGTGGAAGAAGAGCATAGGCACAACACTGAGATGGCGTTGGGGAAAATTGAGAACTGCATGCGGTTTTGGGTGAGGTTGCCCTTAGCTATGATGGGGAGGGCGGCGATGCTCAAGATGGTGGTCCTGCATTATTTTGCGAACATTCCATACCTGATACCTAAGAAGTTCTTCACCAGACTGAACAGTATGAGTAGGGATTTCTTGTGGCATGGCACACGGAATAGAGTGGCATTGTGGAAGCTACAGAACTTCCACGAAAGAGGAGGGATAAAATTACCCAACTATGAGGTGTATTACGCGGCAAGCCAACTGCAGTACGTCGCTAAATGGCTTTCTGATGAAGAAACCTCTGAACACAGGTTGTTTGGGCGGGATTGCACACCTTTTTACTTGAAAGAAATGATGGGGGTACCCAGAGCTGAACTGAAAGGGCGTCCGGCGATGATGTTGCTGGGGTGGCAAGTGTGGCGTAGAGCGTGTAAGATGTTACAAAGTGCAACTCGATGCTCCCTGCAGATACCACTGGTTACATTGATGGGGGCGGATGTACAGCTAAGGATGATAATCAGGAACCACTGGGAGCCGGTGGGGCTCGCAACCATGGGAGACATTTGGCAGGAGAGCTCAATTGTTGCTTTTGAGGAGTTGCGGGATGGGTGCGGGTTGCATGCGGGTCAGTATATTACATACTATAGACTGGTGCAGAGAGTTAAGGAAATGTGGCCTGAAACCGTGCTAGAGGGAGAGCCGGATGCCACAGTGGATACGATCTACGACATAGCGGAAGGGGGGCATGAGACATCTAGATTATACGAGATGTTGATGCTCAAAGTGGGGAAAGAGATCACCCAACTGAGATTGGATTGGGAAACTGAAGTGGGGACCCCGATGGAGGACAGGATGTGGGAACGGGTGCAGGGGTATCATAAGAAGGTGCCTAGAAATGCTAGGCTAAAACAGATACAACTGTATATCACGCATAGGGCCTATACAACACCCCAGAGGATATCGAGGTTTGCGAATGCAGGACGACAGGCATGCCCCAAGTGTGATGAGGAGAACGCGGGCATGGTACACATGTTCTGGTCGTGCCCGGTCATTGCACGATTTTGCCGCAAAGTGGAAAGTAAACTGGCAGTGAAGGGGGTCAAGATGGTAGTGGATACGGTGTGGGCTTGTTTGTTAGGGGTGTTCCCGAGGTCTGATAAACTAAAACATGTGAGCAAACTGAAGGATTTAGCATATGTGCTGGCAAAAAGAAGAATAGCCATGGGATGGAAGACATGTCATAGACCACGGGTGGAGGTGTGGTGGAGGGACTTGCAGAAATGGGCGGAGGCAGAAACTATGGCATGGCAGGAGGCTAGCAATGTCGGGGGATTGGAGGGTACGGAGTCCCTGATGCCCTGGAAGTCACTAATAGCGGAACTGTTCGGGTCATTTCCGGACCCAGATGACTCCACGGGGCAGGAGCATCTGCCACAGGATGCAGAAATGGAAAATGAAGATGGTTCTCCAGCATGGGGTCTGGCATGGATTCACATGCTCATGAATATTCCCCGTCGTCAGGCTGGGAATCCTCGGTAAAGAAAAAACCAGTATCAGTTTCGTTTCTGATCTGTCTTTCGTAGTAACAACCAATCACTGGTCTCTGCGTCATACTGACCACAGCCAATGACTGCCCTCTACCTAAGCACCGCCTCTGGCAGCCATCTTCAGATTTTTACCGCACGTTCATGTGTTGGGATCCTCGTGCTATTGCTCTCGAGCGTTAGTGCTATTTTTCGCGCTTTTTCACAAAAAACTTCGATTCTTTCGGTCAAAAGAGCCTCAAGCTCCACCGATCCTACATCCGATCAACGGGGACCCGTGTCGGATTCGTCTGTGCCCCTCAAGGGTGAAGATTTCGTCGAGCTACACTTCGGAGGACTCCAGAAGCTTCTCAGGCCCGGTCTCGGAGATGGCCCAGGAGAAGGGAAGCTCGACGCCCGGAAAGCTGTTCAGGGTCTGCCCTGGATGCCAGCTGCAGAACGTCTTTAAGGAGGACAAACACTCTTTCTGCCTTTACTGCCTTCATGAGGACAAGACGCACGTGGAGAAGGACTGTGCGTTTTGCGGCAACATGTCAGAACGGACCATGAAGGACCGCCATCAACGTCTCGCCAACTGGCTAGAGGGTAAGAGCCCGTCTGGCGAGAAGAAGAAGAAATCCGAGCGGTCTTCTAAGACCTTTGAGGGCGCCCCGGCGACGGGGGCCCAACATAAGGCTAAGCACCGCGAGTCCGCTGGCACCGGGAGCGCCGAACGGTCGGGCTCTACGGGCGCCAGGCAGGGCGCACCCTCCCCGGCACCATCAACCACGAGCCAACGCTCTGGGTCGGGTAAGAGGAAGGCCGAGCACCCGGCGAAGCTCCTGGAGAGGCCCCGGTCGAGCTCTAAGGCAGAGGAGGAGCGTGGCAGTGCCCCCTCCCTCAAGGATAAGGCGGTGAGCGCACCTAAGGTGGTGAAGGCCTTGATCCATCCGACCAAGCCCTCTATCGAAACGGTCGCGGCGGCCCTGGCTCAGCCTGTGGAGGCTGCACCAGTGGTGGCGACCTCGGGGCCCAGAATCTCCCTGCCTCCTCGGAGGGAGTCTTCTTTTGTGCCCATCGATAGGACCCCCGTGAAACCCTCCGTGGGGAAGAAGAAGGGGGGGCAGGGCGTCGTCGTAGATTCGGCCTCAACCTCAGAAGAGGAGCTGATCGAGGTCTTAAGCCACGGCCTAGGCGTGGAAGAAGGCCAGCCCGTCGGAATGGACCCCGACGCAGGTGACGACGACGACATCGTCGAGGATACCGACGGGGCCCCTGCTCGCCCGTCGGACTCCCCTCTGCCAGCGCCACAAGACAACTCGGCGGCCATTTTGTTGGCCATACAGTCCTTATGCTCCGAGATAAGGACGAGGCTACCGTTACCGACGGAGGAACCTCTCCCGTCGGGGGATCCAGAACCGGGACCTTCTGGTGTTCCCCCTACCAAGAAAAGAAGGATCCATCCACCACCTCCTTTTCAACCGTCGCGCCCCGTCCAGCCCTCCTCCCCGTCCACCCGAGGGGATGATACGGGGACTGACACGGCAGCGACGGGTACGGACGACGAGGCATATGACGAGGATTTTCCGTCGTCGCCTCCCGCCAGGGCTTCTCCGCCCGACGAGATCGGATCTTTCCACTCCATGATCTCCAGGGCTTCCGGGCTTTTCCAACTCTGCCCTGAGGAGAAGAAAAAGGAAGGCTTCCTTTATCAGCGGCGCGAGGCCAAGAGGAAGACGGTCCTCGCAGTGCCTCTGTTGGACGACATTTGGGATGAGGGCCTTTCCCTCCTCAAGAACCCTTCCACGACGCCAGCTAGAAGAGACCGGTACGAGAAAAAGTACCGGGTCCCGGACACGGCCCCCCTGTGCCTCCGGGCGCAGCCTACCCCGGATTCCGTCGTCTCCGCGGCAGCCAGGAAGAAAGCGGGGGGGGGTGCGGCCTCCACATCGACTTCCCCGCCGGACGGCGAGGGAAGGAAATTGGATGCTATGGGACGTAGAGTCATCTCGTCGGCAGCGACGACGATTAAAGCGGCCAACGCCTTGGCTATAGTGGCTCGCTACGACAGGGAGCTCTGGTACAAGATAGCTCCCCTGCTGGATTTTCTGCCGGACGACAAGAGGGCGAAGGCCCTGGAGATCCTGCAGGAAGGTGAGGTGGCCTCGGACCACTCCATCACCGTGGCGACGGACATCGCCGACACTGGGTTCCGCCAGCTGGGCAACGGCGTTTGCCTTCGACGTCGTGGATGGCTCAAAGCTACGGACTTCCGGCAGGACGTCCAGACCAGAGTCCTGGACATGCCCTTCGACGGGAACAATCTGTTTGGGAAGACAGTGGCCATCAAGGCGGATACTGAGACGGCCCGGGCCCTTGGAGTTCTGCAGCAACGACGGACGCCCTTTCGGAGCAGCGGAGGCAAGGGCGCCTCCAAAGGTTCCGGCGGCGGTTTCGCTTCCTACCGTCAAGCGGCCCGCTCGTCGTCGCAAGAGGCCTACAGAGGACGAGGCAAGTCTAGCGGACCCCGCCGTCGTCGCCAAGGAGGTCAAGGCGGCAAGGCCGCGTCCAAGCAGGATTGAACCGGCCGTGGGGTCGGGCCCCTACCGAAGCACCCCGGTGGGAGGCCGGCTGGCGGGCTTCGTCAGCGTGTGGGAGTCCATCTCCACCGACCGTTGGGTGCTGGACGCCCTGGCCCGGGGCCACGCGCTCGAGTTTCAAAGAAGGTGCCCGCGCATCCCCCCCGTGGCCAGGAAAGAACTTCACGCCCCTCAACTTCTCCTGGAGGTAAAGGCGATGCTCAGGAAGGGCGCCATCGAACTCGTCCCAAAGGGGCTTCGGGGCTCCGGAGTCTACTCGAGATACTTCCTCGTGAAGAAGAAGACGGGAGGATGGCGCCCCATCCTAGACCTGCGACGTCTGAACAAGTTCATCAAGGCGCAGAAGTTCCGGATGGTCACCCTCCAGCACGTCCTGGGTCAGCTGGAGGAAGGAGACTTCCTATCGTCGTTGGATTTGGAGGATGCCTACTTCCACATTCCCATCCTAAAGGGGCACCGGAAATTCCTCAGGTTCGTGGTCCAAGGGCGTCATTACCAGTTCAAAGCCCTTCCCTTCGGACTACGGTCGGCACCCAGGGTATTCACCAAGTGCCTCGCACCGGTGGCGGCGCAGCTGCGCCGCGAGGGGATTCACGTCTACCCCTACCTGGACGACTGGCTCATCCGCGCCAAGACGAGGGAGCTCGCCGTGGTCCACACGGCCAGGACCGTCCAACTCCTCACAGACCTGGGATTCTCCGTGAACTACGCCAAATCCCACCTGGTGCCCGCGCAAGTCGCACTGTTTCTGGGAGCGAGGCTCGACACAGTGTCCCTTCTGGCCTCCCCGTCGGAGGAGAGGACCAGGACCATCTTGGGCAAGGTGCAACGGATGTTGGTGGCCGACGCGGCCAAAGTGAGGTCCATCAAGTCCCTCCTCGGGATGATGTCTTCCTGCATCTACCTCATTCCCATGTGCAGGCTCCGGATGCGCCCATTGCAAGAATTCCTGGATGCGCGCTGGATCCAGACGACGGGCAGCTTCGAGGAAAGGATCAAGCTCGACGAGAGCTTCCGACGAGCGATACGGTGGTGGGGCACCCGCGCGCATCTGACGGCGGGCATGGACTTCCAGGCCCCAGCCCACCAGGAGACTGTGACCACGGATGCCTCCCTGGAAGGGTGGGGAGCGCACACCGAAAATCTGCACGCAAGGGGACTCTGGCTCCCGACGGAGAAGTCCCTGCATATCAACGTCCTGGAGCTCCGTGCAGTGTTTTGGGCCCTCAGGTCCTTCCTTCCGTCCCTCAAGGGCAAGGTGGTGAGGATCTTCACCGACAACACCACCACCATGTTTTACATCAGGAAACAGGGCGGAACCAGGTCCCCAGCGCTGTCCAAGGAGGCGCAGGACCTGTGGCATTGGGCCGTCGCCCAAGGGATTTTTCTGGTGCTGTTTCATCTGGCAGGGATAAAAAACACCATCGCTGACTCACTCAGCAGGGAGCTGCGCTCGTGCCACGAGTGGGAACTACGGCAGGATCTGGTGGATCGCCTCTTCCGACGGTGGGGCACACCCCAGATCGACCTGTTCGCGACGGCGACGAACACCAAGTGCCGGAGGTTCGCCAGCAGGTTTCCCCAGACGAGGAGCATGGGCGATGCTTTCTCGTTCCCCTGGGAGGGCCTGTTCCTCTACGCGTTCCCTCCTTTGCCTCTGCTAATCCGGCTCATCAACCAGCTCAAGAGGTCACGGTGCAGGATGATCCTCGTCGCACCTGCATGGCCGAGGCAGATATGGTTCCCGGACTTGCTGGACTTGTCAGCGTCCCCGCCGATCAAGCTGCCAGCGGACGCGGATCTACTCTCCAGGGAAGGAGGCGCCATCCTCCACCACGACCCGAAGTCGCTGAACTTGCAGGCCTGGCTCCTGCAGCGCTAGAGTTTGGAGGATACGACATACCGGCCGATTGCAGAGAGGTTCTTGCAAAGGCCAGGGCGTCCTCGACTCTTAAATGCTACGGACACAAATGGAAGAGGTTCTCTGTCTGGTGCCGCGCACAGAAGATTAACCCTCTACGGATTACGGCTCCCCAAGTACTGCCGTACCTGCTGACGCTGGCCAAAGCTGGTCTGGCACACGCGTCCATCAAGATTCATCTTGCTGCGATCTCCCGATACACCAGAACCACGGGGCGGACGTCCTTGTGGTCTCATCGTCTGGTGAAAGAGTTCATGAAGGGACTGTTCAGATCGTTCCCGCCGGTGAAGGCTCCGGCCCCGGCGTGGGAGCTCAACGTGGTGCTGACCAAGCTCATGGGACCTCCGTTCGAGCCTCTGCACTCGGCCCCGTTGAAGTTTCTATCGTGGAAAACAGCTTTTCTTGTGGCCATCACCTCCGCACGACGAGTGGGAGAGATCCAGGCCCTTTCCTGCAAGGCCCCGTACTTGACTTTCCACGACACGAGGGTAGTGCTCAGGACGCACCCCTCCTTCATGCCCAAGGTACCGTCGGACTTCCATCTCAACGAACCCTTGGTGTTACCTGTTTCTTCCCGTCGCCTTCGTCGCCGGCTGAGAGGACTTTGCACTCGCTGGATGTAGCTAGAGCGCTGAAGTTGTACGTGGACCGCACGAAGGGTTTTCGGAAGACGTCACAACTCTTTGTGAACTTTGGACCTGTCAATCAGGGGAAGGCTCTCTCGAAGGCTTCCATCTCCAGATGGCTCTCCGGCTGTATCATGTGCTGTCACCGGTTGGCAAACCGACCGCTGCCTGGCCGTCCGAGAGCCCATTCCACCAGAGCGATCGCAGCTACCACGGCGTTCCTATCTGGTGTGCCCCTGCTGGACATATGCAGGGCTGCTACGTGGAGGTCGACGCACACCTTCACGAAATTCTACTGCGTCGACCGGGATTCCAGGGAGGAGTCCAGGGTCGGCCAAGCAGTGCTGCGCAACCTGTTCGCCTGAGGTGAGCCTGGTGAGGAGGTAAGATGCTTAATGTTGAGTTGATGTGATGCTTGATGTTGAGCCTTTGCCACCTCCCGTGGTTGTGCATGTGTGTACTGCTATGTATTCTTTATTCATGAGCATGTGAATCCATGCCAGACCCCATGCTGGAGAAGGAACAAGTTACTTACCTGTAACTGTTGTTCTCCAGCATGGGTCTGGCATGGATTCACATGCGAACCCTCCCGCCTACCCCTCTGCGGCTCTTCACTTGGTCATACTGCCACTTCACGTGCTTCCAAATCTGAAGATGGCTGCCAGAGGCGGTGCTTAGGTAGAGGGCAGTCATTGGCTGTGGTCAGTATGACGCAGAGACCAGTGATTGGTTGTTACTACGAAAGACAGATCAGAAACGAAACTGATACTGGTTTTTTCTTTACCGAGGATTCCCAGCCTGACGACGGGGAATATTCATGAGCATGTGAATCCATGCCAGACCCATGCTGGAGAACAACAGTTACAGGTAAGTAACTTGTTCCTTAGGCTCGGACCGGGGGGAGGGGCGGGGGAAGCAGTACATTGATGTCAAGTGTATGATGTTTTTGATGACTCATGTTTTGTTTGTTTGGTTTGTATTGTTCAGTTGGATTTAATAAAAAAATTTAATAAAAAAAAAAAAAGAGTCCCAGATGTTCAATCTACATCGCGTCAGTAGGTCTCTGTAATGATATGATGGAAACTTCTTCAGGTAGGGGGGCATTAAGTGTTTTCCGCTCCCATACGATATTATAACAGAGGTTTTTCTCTAATTTCTTCTCTTGAGTTTCTGCCCAATCCTTTTCCTAGAGGGCTCTTTTAGCCTTGTTAGGGATATATTTCAAGATGTCATCCGAGATATTTAACTGCTTCAAGAGGCTTTTACATTTGTTCTTCCAGCTTTTAAGTGTCTTGTCTCTCTTAGCGCTTGCTGGGCCAGGATTTCAAATGGTAATGGTGGTTTGTCAAGGATACATTTTCAGTAGAGAGACAGGGTTTTCCATGATACTATTGAAGCCAGGGATTGCAGCCTTAATTCATTTCTTATTATCTCAACTGGCAGTGAGTTCGGCAGCTTCAATATTTTAACGCCAGAAATATGCCTCACATATATCCCAGATTTCCCAATGAAGGGCTAGCAATGCCTCAGCTCCATAAGTAATTACGGCTACCACCTTTTGTTTATAAAAGGTTAAGATAGGCGTCAAAGAAAGCTTTCTGTATCTTCGATTTATGACCAGTCCCTGATTTGTTAAAGTCATTAGTTTTTCCCGGATCAGTGTATATTGCCCCTCTTCATTGCTGTTTTTATTTATCCTCACTCCTAGATATAACGTTGTGTCCACCACTTCCAAGTTTTGGTTATCTAATGACCAGGAAAAATAATTCTTTTCACTTTTTTCCCACAACAGGATTTCATTATTAGTACCATGGATTTTTGTATGCTTATTTTCATACCATTTTCTGTTAGGAACTCTTTGAATGCCTCTATCCGTCGCTGGAGACCGATGGGCATCAGGTCGACCAATACCACGTCGTCAGCATATAGCACGCAGGGCACTTCAGTACCATCGATCTTAGGGGCAAAAGCACAAACCGTTCCTTGTGAGCTCTTCATATCGGCCATGTATATGACAAAACAGGAAGGGTGCTAGGGCGCATCCCTGCTTTATCCCTCTGAAAGTCCTGATCTTTTTCGTCACTGCCCCATTTGCTGTTGTTTGAACCTAGATACTGGTATTAGTATACAGGGCTTGAATGGCTTCCAGTAGATCGGCCGGGCAACCCCAGCTTTTCATCTTTGACCACAGGCGGTCGCGGTTTATCCCATCGAACGCCTGTTTGAGATCTATAAAGCCTAAGTAGATGGCCTTTTTTTCTTCTAGTGCCTTTGCTTTCATGAGATTTAATAGAAACATGTTCAGTGATGTACCTACACAACTAATGAAAGCCGTTTGCCGCTTATCCAGTATTTCAGCCTTTTGTGGCCCTTTTTTCAGGTCTCTTAGTAAAATGGACGTGAATAGTTTACCTATTGAATCCAGCAGGGCTATCGGCCTGTAATTTCTAGGATTCCCTTTCCCCTTTTTGTAAATTGGTACAATGAATGTCTCTCTCCAAGATGCTGGAATTTGTCTAGATAGTCTTATTTGTTGCAACAACGAGAATATTAGGTCTGTCCATTCTTCACTGTTATCCTTAAGCATCTTGTTTGAGATACCATCGGGCCCCGCCGTCCTAGAGGAACTCAATTTTTTTTTATCATCCCTAAAATGTCTTAACGGTCAAATTCAATTGACCAAGGATATCCATCATGATCTTTTTCTGTTTCTATTTTCTCGTTTTTTTCCTCATATAGGGTTGTGTAGTGGTTTATCCAATTTTCCTCTGAAACTTGGTTTACACCTATAGCAGATTGGCAGAGGTCCCTGTTATTTATTTTATCCCACATGCTTCTTGCATTGGTCATTACCACTGCGGCTAACAATTTTTCTGCATCTCCCTGGGCTCTTTGATGTCTTCTAGAGCATAGCCAATTTTTATAGGTCTGCCGACACTTCCTCAGGTGTTCCTCTTTCTCCAAGTTATTTTTTTTTTATTTGTGCCAGTTCAGCTCTGTATTGTTTCCTTTTGATGACTAAGGATTCATCATATTCGTGTTTCCTTGTAATTATTTTTGCTCTATTAGGATCAAACTTAACCTCAAAGGCCTCCAACAACCATCTGTATTCAACCATGTCTTGCCGATTTCCTACAACATTGTTATATTTCTCCACCAGCTTTGGTATCAATAGTTTTTTTATTCTTAATCGATTTCTACCCCAACACACTTCCATTTCCTCCACCCCCTTCCTCACCAGTACTTTTCTTATTCTCCAGGATAGTTCTGTTTCCAGTAGACTGTGGTCACTGTTTGCTTCCTTCTTTATTATGAAGTAGTTTACCCATTCCATGGTATTACTTCCTACAAAACAGTAATCCAGACGGGCTCCAGTTTTTCCACAGTACCATGTATTGGCCCCCATCAAATCGCCTCTAGTCTGGCTATTTAGCATCTTCATATCCCAAGCTCTCATTTCCTCCATCCATCTTTTTTCTTTACCTACAAGTTGCTCTATAACTTTTTTCTTTCCATCTTTATTCAATAGTTTGATGTTAAGATCGCCACTGAGCATGGTAAATTGGTCTTTATCCTCCATCATTGACTTGTCAATGGCTTCCATGATATGTTTTATATAACTTTCACCTTTGGACCTTCTTTTGCCTCTGATTTGATTGCTATTGTCAGAATTTGCACAAAAGGATTTGGCGTATGATGCTCGAATACTTGTAAGTTACTGTCAATTTTTTTAAGTGTCAGCAGGCCTGCAAAGGGTCTCCCCTTTGGGCCCTTTTGGGCCGGATTTATATAGACTCCATATCCCTCACAAACTGGAGTTTTCCTCAGCCAAGATTCCAGTATACATATGATGTCATATTTGCCCAGAAAATTATTTCCACCAGAGCGTAGATGCTTAAAGCCTCTGGTGTTCCATGAGGCAAAGTGGACACTTCTTAAGGGCTCCTCATCGATCTATTGTTTTTTCTTAGAGGTTAGGGCATTTGCCATCCACGTCCAGTCATCGTTCTTCTTATTTCCTTCATTAAAACTGTTATTACTTTTACTCATATTTCCTGAATTGTCCACAGTGAACCTCAATGATCCAACCAGAGCAGCACTTTTTTTTGTTGTAGGGATTTTTTCCCTTTGACTTCTTGGCGATAATTTTAGGTTCTCTCTGTGGTCCTTTCTGTTCCCACTTACTGAACTAAATCTGTCTTTTTTCCCCCCTTCCTTTTGATCATTTTTTTTGTTGCTTGGGCTACGTCCTTCTCACCCTTTTTGTCTTGTTCTTTAAAGCTGCTTTCTTTTGGACTAGCTTGCTTCACTTTCTCTTCCAGAGCTCCTAATCGGAAACCCATTTTTTTTAGTTTGTTGGTGGCCTCCATCAATTTTTGCTTTATCCTATTTGAGTTTAGGTGTGATATAACCTGATCCATTCACTTTTCTGTCACAAACTCAACTATTTTTATGTCCTCCGTTGAGACATTTCGTAAAGTTGAAATTTGATTGAAAAGTGTCATCACGTATTTCCTGTTTAATACTACCCTTCAAGGGCCTTTTGATGTTATTTCTAATTTTAGGTACCATCCTTTTGTTGGTCTATCTTTCCTTACACTCCGAACAGGAGATTTTTTTCTGTGGTCCTTTTCATTTTTTCGGTTCTCGTTTTTTTTATTTTTTTGTTTTTGCAATGACTTTTCCGGCTGAATTTGTTTATGCTTTTCTTTATTTGCATACATCTTCGTTTTTTGTTCCAGCATTTTAAAAGGGGTATCACTTCTCTGTTCTTTTCGAAAAGATCTTTTCTTTGATGGACCAACCCGGCTGTCCTCTGCCTTTTCCTCTGTTGTCAATTTGCTTCTTTGATTTATCTGGGTCGCTGGACCTTTAGCTTGCGCTACCAGGAGATCCTTTTCCCATTTTTCTATGACCTGCCAATCAGATAAACTGATGTTTTCCCATTCCTCGGCCTCCCTATTTTTGTCCATTATTTCAATAAAATCACTTAGATCAGCATTTGACTCCGCTTCTGACCATTCCTCATTCTCTGTTTCAGTATCCTTTATAGTATTGGTTGCCGTGGGATCAGGTGGAGGTGCTAACTCTCTAAGTATCATTTCCCTCCTGGGTTTCTTGGCACATTGTAGACTTTCCCTTCTGGGTGGCGTTCTTATGTTTCTCAAGAAAGCCCTAGAGCCATTTACTTTCCGTTTTAAGGTTTCGTTCTTTGATTTTCTTCCTTTTTCCGAGTTTTTAGCCATCAAATTTTCCCCCTGAGAATCCTGGGCATTGGAAGTAGTGCCTGCAAAAATTGGGAAGTTTGATTTGAGTGTAGGTTCCCCTCTTTTCACTACCTGCTTAAGTGGGGAAATCAAGTCAATTGCTTCCATATTTAGACCTTTTTCATTGGTTTGAACACCTTGCGCCTGGTTTAGTTTCATTGGACCGTTTCCAACCTTTATTTTCTTTGTCATCATGTCAGGCAGATTTTCTTTTGTACTCAAGCTTCTCATCCATTTGCAGTCCTCTAATACTGCCTCCATCAGTAGTGATTTATCATTTGCATCTTTCCTTGCTAAATCACTTAGTCGATTTTGCCAGATTTGTGTTTGCTCTGCTTCCTTATCCGTTCTTATTTCTAGTCTCTTCAGAGAGCTTTCCATTTCCATGTTGGCTTCTTTAATATGTATGTTGGTACAAGCCACTTCCTGCAAGGAGTCCTTTACCACTTCATCCAATTTAAGGAATGGAGCAATAGTGATGTTAAGGGATGCCATGATCACATTTTGTATGTGCGCTGTGTCCTTTAGCCTTTCGGTTTTGCAAGCATCGCTAATTAATTGTGAGACTTCCTCTTTAGTCATCCCTTCTAAAATCAGCCTTTCTTCCACTGCAAACAGAGTTTGAGTCATTTGGGTAATGTTTGTTTCTGGTAGTGCTGGATCGGCCTTTGGTCTCTCTCTTTTTCTCCCTTATACCCCATTGGTGTCTGCTCTTTATCAAGAGCAGCAATCTTTTCATTTATAAAGGAGAGACTTTTTCTTTTCTCTCTTTCAACTTTCCCCGTCAGTATTGTGATATCTTGCATAATTTTATTCGCGAGTCTCGAATTACTCAAATTTGCCGCCGGCATATTTGTACTTTCACTTCCACTCAAACTCCCAAAAGTTTGCGGCCACTCCTTGTGAGTCAAGTTTTTATCTTCGCCCCTCTCTGCTTTGTTCACATCAATCTCATCTTCTGAAGTATTTCTTGGCTATTCCCTCCTTTTATCTCCACTGATTTCCGCCTCGGTGATTTCGTCTCCATTTTGCCTTATTTTCAATCGCGGGGTAGATTTGGCCCCTGGGTATTGAATTTCTGTCGTATATGGCAGCCCTTTATTATGGCTTCCGGTCTTACATCCTCTATTTGTTCGAAGTCAGCAGATTCTTGGCGTGCATCCTCCATTTGTTCTAGGTCTGTAAGTTTCCAGGGGCCAACGTCTTTCCATATGCCCTCCCACGACTCATTTTGACTTGGGAAATGTTTGACAATTTCTTTTTCCCATTTGGAGCCATCTGTAGTTATATTAATCTCTCCCCGTAGAGAGCTTCCATCAGCTTTTTCCAAGGAGGTACAGCTGTTTTCTTTGGTCTTCGGGGCAGTCCCCTCCTTTTCTGGGCTAGCACATATTAAGTCAATCTCTATTTCCGGTTTATGCCCCACCCCATTGTTAGGCAGCATCCTGTGCAGTGCCCTTAGGAACCACTACACACAATTAAGAGTACAGGTGGCAATACAAGTTTACCTTTGGTACAAGCCTGTACTACTATGTCAGAGTGGTAGCCGTGGCGGAGCAGCCAGGCTTATCTCAAGAGTATATGAGCAGTAGCAGAGATTACACAAAGGGACCACAATTACTGTGACTCAAGCAAACACTGACTCAAGGGTTCAGGTAGAAAAATATAAGTACATTTATTTTTGAACCATCCGATATAAACACAACACTTCTGTTAAACTTTAAACAAAACCACACGTTAAATATACTACAACTAACCAATTCACTTTGTACAGTATGTCTCAAGGTAAGTACCCTGTGTTTGAATGAACCGGTGTTATGAACAAAACACGATACCACGGATACAGTTGCGATCACTTTTTGACAGTTAGGTCTACTAAATAAACGCGTATCCGTGACATGAAATGCTACCGGGGCAAAAACACACTTAGCACCTGAGATACCCAGAGGGAGTTGGAGGCAAATATCACAGGCAATATTTTGGTTAGGCAGACAGAATCGAGAAACACTCGGAAACAGGAGCTCAAAAGTCAAAGGGCCGGAGCCAGGCTCAATTGACACCGGAGACCTGTTGCCGCAGATCACACAGTTAGACAGTTCACGATTCAGCGTAGCCAAGAGTACTTTGATATTGTCAATGTTCGGAAGCAAAAGTTATAAGAAGGAGGGAAGACAAGGGCAAGCCTTGAAGATGAAGAAAAGGGATTCACCCAGTTTCCTGAAGCAGAACACAGTACCTTATTCCAATGATGCAGCTGGTGCCCTGGCAATTGTTCCTGTTGGTTTCACCCAGACCCACGATTCCTGGAGCTCGTTGTGAAGGACGGTGTCTGAAGGGTGTCTGCACCACACAGGGATGAAGCCGGCAGCAGCAACAACAAATAAAAGATGCGCTCCTTAAAAACAGGAGAGGCTCGTCAGGTGGCTATCCGGACCACTACAGCAGTGTGCAGCGATTTCGCCCACGAAGGGGACCTCTGGCTGAAGAAGATGAGCTGGTTATCCCCACCAGGCTCAAGGGAAGAAGACTCCGGACTGGATCTCCTCTTAGTCGTTGAAGGGTAGATAGCTCAGGACTGCAGCAGGGCTTCACCGGCACGGGGTAGTTGCAGCAGCCGTCGTTCTCTCCGCTTCTCTTTGGTTCCTTGTAGTTCCTGTGGCGACTCTGACTTCTAGCCCAAGAGACTTGCCTTTTATGCACAAAACCCCCATTCACACAGCCTGGCTGTCAATCACGCAGCAGGGGGGTTGTCCAGCCGGGACAAGCACCTCAGCCAATCATGGAAAAGTGCGACTTGGGTTTCCTAGGATACCCTGTGCAGGGGGTGACTACACCCCTTCCCCACATTCAGCCTACCTAGACACCCAGGCGCCAAGAGGAGGGCTTCTCTGCAGAAGCCCAACAAAAGACGGTGAACAAAGAAGGCAAACCTAGTTTGCCGCGCAAAGTAAAACACAGGAAGGACTTTAACAAAAAGGAAATGGCGAATAAACCCAACTGGAGCCAAAAGAAAGACGATTTGGTGAAGCAGGTTTATGCTTAAGGCTGCTAAAATAGCCAAAAGCATTACCACATTTACCTAATATAATCGCGGTAGAAAAGTTAGGGTAGCTACCACTGCCACCAGTCAAGTCTAAATGTTAAAAGAGCAAAACAATGCTCAGGGAGGTACAGACAGAAAAGGGGTACAGATTAGCCCTTTCCAGTACTCCATGTAAGATGGGGTGTACTGGGTCTGTGGCAAAAGTGACTAGGTAAAAGTAAATGGCAGGACAGTAGTCAGCCCCAGCGAAACGGAGTCAGAGGGCAGTCTTAAAGACAACCCTGGGTTACTACACTGAAGGTGCTGTGTAACCCATACAAGAACAGGGGCACCTGGAGTGGTGTGCTCCAGTGCCCAAGATCACACAATGAGTAAAAACACATAGGCCAAAACACATGTAAGAGTGGAAAAAGGATGTACACTGTTACCAGGAGGTGGAAAAAATAAACTCCAGAAATCCAGCAAAGCTGCTGGGGGACTCACTAGGTGAGGGAAATTAGCCCTAGAAGGAGAATTCTCCCTAACACCCATGGTCAAATATACCCCACTCTGGGGTTTGTAATGCTCCGCAATGGGAGTTTTCAGAGCCTTTTCTTTCATCCTCTTTAGGGTCTTCTTTGTGCACTATGCTGCCCATAGGGGTTTCATTGATTGAGCTGCCCTGGGCTCTGACTGGGGTTGTAAGTGTCTCATCACTATTTTGATTCATGAAGTCCCTAGGCCCTTTGAGAGGATCAGAATTTTCCTCCAATCCGTTTCTCCCTATGTTACTGTTTCGATGATCTCCAAATGGCACATGGGCCGTAGGTCCCAATCTACTATGAATAGATCCCAAGGGCATTAATGAATGTTTAATGCCCCCCACTAGAGTATGGGTAGTGGGAGGGGTTGGGGTTCGTGGAGACTGTCCGCCTCCTTTGGCTTGGAAGCTTTAGGTAGTTCCTTCCCAGACTCCAAGGGCAAGGTTGAATCATTTTCAGAGTCCTGTACGGCCCCCACTGAAAGACTCTTTATTATCTTTGTATTAAAAGGTAGGTGTGATTGTTTTAGAACGGGTAAGTCTTTCAGTACCGGTTTTACTATTAGTTCGGGATTTCCCTCTGCTTCTGGGAAGGAGTTAAATCTTTGCCTTACCTGTAACTGTGTCCTTAATCCCGAGGTCGGCATTTCTTCCATCCGAGGCCCGCCCACGGCAATCTTTGTTTTCGTAGTGCAGCTCCTCATGGAAATCACCAATTGGTAAATTGGTAGAGACAGGGGTCCGTCCCTGTTATATATAGTCTTGTACTTTGTCACTGGCCTGGAGTGATTGCCATAGAATGTGATGTATGATGCAGCCAGGAGAATGTTGAGTGCATCAGTGTATGAATGTTCTCTGTGAGTCCGTTGGGGGCCTGAGCTGGAGTGAGTGGATGGCCGGTGGGTCTTCTCCTTCATGTGTACTGTACTACCTATCCCTGTCCTTGTCCTGTCATCCAGACTACTGTAAATACCTGAGAGTAACTGGAACTGTACATATTGTACCAATAAAGCATACCTGGAACAACATCAGTCTCCACAGCTGGTCTGTGTGTCCCTTGTGACTAATAAGAGACTTTATTACATTGGAGACGAGGATTAAAGAACCCAGGAATATGGACAAACACAACTTAAAAGGACAGAGTGCAACTGAGGAGCTGCAGCTACAAAAATGTACAGTAAGGAGAGCTGTGGGGGGGAAGCAGCCTAAGAGTGACCCACCGTTCCCCCATAGACTCAAAAATAAACATCCTGCCAGCTCCAGGGTTGAAAATGTATAATGTGCCACTGGACTCTGGGAGGGAGGTCCCCAGCAACCAAAAACATTTCCCCAGACGCCCTACTCCAAAAGTGCTTCAGACAGCAGGAGCTGTCCATCTATCAGGTCAGAGGAGGGGGGAGGACGAAGTGAAACTTACACTTTCCTTTCATTTGGCATTTTATGTGTAAAACGGACAAAATGAAAGGTACGCTTTCCTTTTATTGGCATTTTTTTTGTGTAAAACCCTCACTGCTGCCCTGAGCAGAAACCTGCATCATTTTCAAAAGCTGCTAGCTGTTGCCCAGCAACACACACACAGCATTAGCAGTCTCCATTCTCTCAATGGCTACTCTGACTTTCCGGGACTAATCACTCACTATCTTGGTCCATTGTGACATCACAACTGAACATTCCATCAGGTCTTCCCTGAACTTTTTGAGCCCCGTTCAAATTAATAAGTAAAAAGATAACTCTCAGCGTAGGAGCTGGGGGGAGTGTGTGTGTCAATGAAATGCAATAACTTCATGGGAGCATTTTACAGTTTCATTGACCACCCTGTACATTCTGCAAACCACCGGGTGGCGCCAGAGCTCCAAGCACTCAGAATATTAACTGTGAAAGTGGGTGATGGTGATCCATGGAATGCGGAACGAACAATGAAAGGAAGTGATACGTGTCAGTTTCGTTTCTTCATGTTAAATGGATTGATGGAGAAAACACTTGCAAGACAAAATGTTATTTTATCAACAGAACTGAAATTACAACGTGGGGGAGATAAGTAAAAGAAGCTACAAGAAAATATATTTTCTGTTGGCTCCAAAATAGTGGATTTAATGGTTTTTGGCAAATATGCAAACACTTGCTGCCGTGTGCGTACCTTAAGAAAGCTTTAGTTTGGGGCGCTGAAAGGAACATTTTGCAAGACATTTTCTTTACTATTATATACATCAACGGAACTAAAGACACAACGTTGAGCAAGCAGCATACTTGTGAAATAAGCTACGAGAAACCCCTTCCCTTGGCATCATTAGTTTGGATTGAATTATGTTTGGCAATAATGCAAACGTGACAATTTACATTTTTTTCTTTATTTTGATTTTTTTTTCTTAATGAATGTGGAAAACCCACCAAGGACTTTTGCAACACTTATCAATATAAATGAAAAAACGAATTAAATTTTTTTTTAAGCACAAAGTAATAATAATTTTTTTTTTATTTTCTCAAACTTCCACCATCATCAAGAAATGTTTATATACTGAATAATGTATGTTATGGTTATGGTGTTAAGGGTCTGATTTACCCTTTGGAGAGTTGTTGAACAAAACATTAGTTACATTGGATACCCTGCAATTGACTTTGGGCCATTGTCTTGCTCAGTTTGTGTGATGTTGTGGCCCACTGTTATGTGTTCCATCCCGGCCATGACACACGTGTTGTAGTTCATGGTCGCGGTGCAGGGTAGTGCTGTTAATGTGTACTAATTAATGGGTATTCCTGTTAATGTGTATTAATGAAATAGTTTTGGAGATATTTGAAGCCAGGTGAGAATTTTAAATTTCCACCAGAGCCACAAAGAAAAATGTGGCGGTATGTATACTCTTTTTTGAGGTATATGTTATATGCGTACGCTCTAATGTGAGATGCTTAAGTGGCCAACCGACTGCATAAGGGTTGCGTCATGAAAGAGTTTGGGCAGCTGACTGAATAAGGGTTGCACCATAAAGAGTTTGGCCAACTGACTGAACAAGGGTTGTGCCTAAAAAAAAAAAAAAGATTTTTTTTTTTATTGCCGGCAAATGTACATTCTGTATATATATAGTGCGCACTTTTGCATTAGTTACTGTTAAGCATTCACCTTTGTTCCTTTAGTAATAGTTTTAAGATTAAGACCTCCGGTGCTGCCAGGAGCACCTCATCTGTTACATGTAGTTCATCTGTGTGAGATTCTGGTTGTGTTTAGATTTATGAGTGGGCGAGTGATGTGTATTTGGCTGACCTCCCTCCACCCGAATGAAAGGATGTTTGTGTGTATGAACCTGATATGTAAGGGAGATGTCACGCGTGGGTACTTCCGGTATGAAAGGGAGATGTTATGTTGTGGTTGAATCTGGTAAGAAAGGGAGATGTTATATATAGTCTTGTACTTTGTCACTGGCCTGGAGTGATTGCCATAGAATGTGATGTATGATGCAGCCAGGAGAATGTTGCGTGCATCAGTGCATGAATGTTCTCTGTGAGTCAGTTGGGGGCCTGAGCTGGAGTGAGTGGATGGCCGGTGGGTCTTCTCCTTCATGTGTACTGTACTACCTATCCCTGTCCTGTCATCCAGACTACTGTAAATACCTGAGAGTAACTGGAACTGTACATATTGTACCAATAAAGCATACCTGGAACAACATCAGTCTCCACAGCTGGTCTGTGTGTCCCTTGTGACTAATAAGAGACTTTATTACAGTCCCCCGACTTGCAATCTGCCAAAAATACCAATTTGAATATTAGCTGCAATTTTTCACTGACACCGCAGCAAAGCAGCCAAACCGCACAACAGCAGTTATTCCAGACTGCCACACGCCCTTTGCTCACACTTGCTTAGCGCCGCAAGGGTGCCTGGGGAGGTGAGATATAGGCACACTTCCTGATTGGGCGGGACCCAGTGCAGGTGGGCGGGGCTTAGTAGCGCGAGAACGCTTTTCTCCTCCACACGGCTCCTCTCAGGGATTTCGAGTACACAGATGCACAGGCGCTGCTTGGGGAACGCAGCCACAGCACAACAGCAGTTATTCCAGACTGCCACACGCCCTTTGCTCACACTTGCTTAGCGCCGCAAGGGTGCCTGGGGAGGTGAGATATAGGCACACTTCTGATTGGGCAGGACCCAGTGCAGGTGGGCGGGGCTTAGTAGCGCGACAGCGCTTTTCTCCTCCACACGGCTCCTCTCAGGGATTTCGAGTACACAGATGCACAGGCGCTGCTTGGGGAACGCAACCACAGTATAACAGCAGTTATTCCAGACTGCCACACGCCCTTTGCTTAAACAGTTATTTGAACTTTTGTTTTAAAGTTTCCTAGAGTCTTCTGAAGCCAACACTGTCCATATTCTTCTAGCTGTAAATCTGAAGGTCTTTCACTAATACATCAATCCACGTGCAAATTATTCTACTCTCCCCCACCAGTCAAATAAGTGAACCCAGTATGATCTCTGGAAACCCCCCTGGACGAGAAAAAGTGATAGTGTTGTTAGTGAATCATTGCTCAGATGGCTAGTTACAGTATTCTGTATCATCAATGATAAACTGGACAACTGCAACTCTCTGTACCTAAATCATCCTAAAAAATCCATCCAATGCCTATAAAAGAAATGCATAATGGGGCAGGTGATCTTCCAGCCAAGAAAACTCCTAAAACGCATCTCAGGTCTGTAAGCAACTCACGTTGCTTGCACAAGGTAGACCGAGTTAGGGTGAAAAAAGGGGTGCCTCATATTAACATGTATCTTTTGAACAGGCCATTCAATACACCAACAAATTAAATTAAATCAAATCGAAGTGTCCTCAAGAATGACACTTCACCCATTATGCTTTCACATCGGTCTGAAACACTCATCTGTCATTTAAAGACATTAAGGTATTCTGTATCGGGGAGAACTCCCATGCAACTTCCTTCAACTTTGCTGACAACATGACAAATCTTTGTTCATTTTAGAAGGGCCTCACACCTGCATATTGACCCCAACTTATTTGATAACCACTCTACCAATATTCATGAGGTTTTAGCCTCCTAAAGCTGATTAACTTATCATTATTTGTTACACAAAATCACAAATCAACCCATCAGTATTGTGTGGATTAAGAAACCTGTTACATCTGATTTTTTACCTGAAGAGTATTCACAATGGTTGTAGTAGTGAATAATGTTTTTTAATGGGTTTGGCTCAGTGTGAGTATAGGGCATTGAGGTATTTAGCTGTGTCTCACGCCTTTGTAGGAAGGCACAATAATGCAGCATAATTAGCAGATTAAGATCTTATGTTAGCATTTATAACTGTACAAGGCTTGTACCCAAAAGAGTATGGGCCTCATTCCGAGTACGGCGCTAACCAATGGCGCTATTAACGCCTTGGTTGACGCCGTACCCGGACCGGCAGCGCCTTGGTGGATGGCGGAATTACCGCCCCATTCCAAGGTTGGCGGGGCGGTAATTCCCCATTCACCAAGGCTCTTCCCCATTCCCAAATGAGCCCCCATAGGGCTCAATGGGAATGGGGAAGATGCAAATAACGGTGACCGTTCATTACGGTCACCGTTATTGGCTTGGAGGCCCCTTTGCGCCCTCGACTTTAACACCTGCTCAAAGCAGGCATTAAGGGCGAGGGCGCAAAGGGAACTCGGAGTATGGCGGTAAGGGATCACCGCCACCGGTCTCGTTACCGGTGGCCGCTATCCCTTACCGCCATACTCGGAATGAGGCCCTATGACTTGTGCTATGTGACAAAGTCCCATGTTGAGGCTTGCTGGTGGTACTGGGGTGGCCCTAGGGTCCTTAGGCCACCAACCATTACCCGTTAAGATGCCTCAGCATATACACAGAAGATTCCAAAGGCTCACCAGTCCATCACTTGCCTCATTGCACTTTTATCTTGTTTGTGCTTGAGAACCGTGCTGTTGCAGTTTACATTCTAGAATTGCTAAATTAGAATCGTTAAACGTTTGTTATTCTTGCTGAGTTTAAAATGAAAAGTGCATCAGTTTTATTTATTTTACTGTGCTTAGACTGTGGGAACTACGTCTCCCAGCAGGCTTTGCTGCAGCCTATTTATTTTCTTTGGTGGCGCATTAGCACTGGCACGTTCGGACCTCTTTGGCTGGTTAGCGTCTGTGTGCGGCGATGCGTGCAGGGGATTCCTTAGGTAGTCTGCTTATTTTGTGTTTATCTGCATTGTCTTTTATCATATTGTATGCATACTGATATGGCTGGTACTTTGGGTTCTGACTCCTGTGATTTATTTATTTTTTTAACTTCTTTTTGTTAATTTTTCTGAAATGCAAACAGACACTTGTCATACAGGTGCTTACCTCTACAATAACCCCCCCTCCCTTCCGATATCCCATCCATCAGTGACAACACCCCAGGGCAAAACATTTCTGAAATGCCCGCCCCCTTCCCCCACATCCCGTCCCTCCGTCTTTCCGCTCCACCATATGCCTGTTGGGGGTTTGTCCTTTGCCCCATGCGGTCCCGTAAGCCCCCAACCTGGAAAGACCACACCTGACACACGTCTTTCCAGTTCGGGTTTATCGGTCGCTCTAACGCGGCCGGGAACGCCCCGTTTATTTATACTGCACGCGGCGACATGCAACGTCACGCCGCCGCGTGCGCCTCCCATCACGGGGCAGCGCCACACTCCTCCTTTTTCAGGGAGAACACACAACTGCTTTTTATTACACACTGCAAACCACACATCAATTAACAACAACACTGCACGCCCCCAGCCCCTTTAATGTCAACCACCCGGATCCCATCATTCCGGTTGACCAAATAAATGTCCCAGTACGTATTCGCTGAGGTAAGCGGGTTTCCCTCGCCCAGCCCTCTGGGGGTACCTCCCGCTTACCTCCGGCACGGGAAGTCCTTCTACAGACGTCCCCCGGACCGGGGATTCCGGTGGGCTAGATGGGGCTCCTCCGTCCTCAGGCACCTCCGTCAAGTCAGGCTCCAGCGGTGGCTCAGTCCTGGGGTCACCCAGTTTCTTAAAGAAGCTGACATTCCGGATGACAGCAGACCTTCCGTCCGAGGCCGTCACCATGGACCCCTTTACAGCCACCACGTCCAACGGCTCCGGCTCATAGGGGAGCGAGAGCTTTCCATGGGGGTGTCGGTTGCGGATGAGGACTTCATCCCCCGGCTCGAGCCGCTGGGGCCGGAGACCCCGTCGCACATTTTCCTGTTCAATCCTCACCCGCTGGTCTGCCTCCACCTGTTGGTTATCAATCACTCCCGGTTCTTTTTCCCCAATTTCGGGTAGCAGACCCCGGGGGCATCGCTTGAACAGAAGAGCCTCAGCCGGAGCCACCCCCGTGGATGCATGGGGGGTGGTGCGGTACACTCGCAGGAATTGGTATAGGGCTCGTTGGAGTGACTGCCCTTGTCCCTGAGCGATCCTGAAGGTCTTATTGAGTGTCCGCATCATTCTCTCAGCGTCTCCATTTGCTCGGGGCCACAAAGGAGATATCTTCCGGTGCTGCACCCCGCAGCTCTCCATCAGCTCGGTAACCGCTCGCTCTGGAACAGCGACCCGTTAGACGAGCACAGGGTGTGGGGGAAATCATGGGCCGCAAACACCTTTTCCACGGCCAGAACCACGTGCTCGAAGGCCACCGACTCGACAAACTCCACCTCCGGATATTGTGAATATTCGTCGACTAGTACGATGAAGTGGGTGCCTACGGACGTGGACCCAAAGTCTGCATGGACGACCTCCCAAGGCCGCGTGCCTCGGGGCATCACCTCGATCGCCGGCTCTCGCTGCAGAGGAGAGGCCGCCTGGCACGATGCACAGGCCGCCACAAAGTCATCGACCCTCTGCTCAAGCTCCGGGAACCATACCTTCAGCCGCAGCCTCGCCTTGGTCTTGGCGGCTCCCTGATGCCCGTGGTGGGCCAAGGTAATCACCTCCTTCACCTTGGACTGGGGGACCACTATCCGGTCACCCCGGAGCAGCAGGCCCGACGCAGAGAACGACAGCTCGTCCTTGACCTTCCATAGTTGTTCAAGTGCTGTCTTGGCCTCCTGGGTCCGCCCCGCCAGAGCTTCCAGGATGGACTTCCAGGAGCCATGCTGCATTGAGTGCTTTGAGGATCTGAAAGCACTCGTCCTCGGCCATGGCCGCCTCCAATTCTGACAGAGGAATCGCATTCGGCGTGGCCGCCTCCACCACCATTTGAACGTGCTCGTCGGCCTCCTCCGCGCAGGTGTCATACTCTTCTCCCCCGCGCACTCCCGATAAACCAGTGTGACTCCATACTCGAGAAGAGCAAGCATCCACCTCTCGATTCTGGCTTCGAGGATGACCCTGCCAGAATGGGAAGCAGGGGCTTGTGGTCTGTCACCACCATCACTGGACGCCCCAAGACATAGAATGGAAAATGTCTGCAACCCCAGAGGACCGCCAGCGCCTCCCGCTCAATCTGGGAGTACCTTTGCTCAGTCTCCGAGAGCGCTTTGCTGGCGTAAGCCACGGGCCGGATGTTCCCGTCCCGGTCCACTTGAGTCAATACAGCACCCAGGCCAAATGGACTGGCGTCAACAATGAAACGCCATGGTGTCCTCTGCTGTCAGGGCGCTCTTAATATCCTCAAAAGCCGACTGCTCCAGTGAGCCCCAGTGCCATGCCAGGCCGACTCCTTCTTCGTCGTCAATGCCCTGAGTGGTTCAGACCTCGAGGCGAGATTTTGGATGAAGCGCCCACAGTAGGTCACCATCCCCAGGAAGCTTCTTACATCTGACACCGACTCGGGGGGCTGCGCCTTCTTAATGTCTTGTACCTTCTTCGGATCCGGCGAGACCCCTCCCCCCCTCCTTGAACACAAACCAGAGAGAATTCAATGGAAGGATGCAGGAACTCACATTTGTCCCGATGAAGGGTGAGGCCCAGAGATTGTAGCCGCTCAAAGGTCTCACCAAGTTTCCTTAGATGGTCCATCTCGGTCTTTGCGAACACCAAAATGTCATTGCTAATGTTCAGGACACCCTCCAGATCTGCGAGGGTGTCTCTAATGATGTTCTGAAAAACTTCTGCCGCCGATGACACCCCGAAGCTCAACCTCTTGTACCGGTATAGTCCACAGTGAGTAGTGAATGTGGTTATGTACCGGGACTCGGGGTGGAGGACCACCTGATGATACCCTGCTTGAAGGTCCAGTTTGGAAAAGAACCGAGCCTCTTGCACTTCAGAAATAATGTCATTGATGGTGGGGGTGAGATGCCGCTCCCTCTTAATGGCCTTGTTGAGCAGCCTCATGTCCACACAGATTCGGACAGATTCGGGTTGTTTGGGCTTCCTAGCCACAACGATTGGGGACACCCAGGGGGTCGGGCCCCTCGACCTTCTTTGTAATGTCCAGACTCACCAGGTTGTCAAGCTCCTTGTCAACTTGCTCCCTCAGATGAAACGGTACCCTGCAGTGTTTCAATGCAATGGGCTGCACAGAATCATCGATGTGTAACCTAACCGGGTCACCGGTCATCCTTCCAATGCCGTTCAAGAGGGCGGCATACTTGTCGAGCAGGTCATTGATGTCCTCGAGGTACACCGAGTATGCGAAGCTGACAATTCCGAGAGCCTCGGCGGCGGCACAGCTCAGCAGAGTGTTATTGCTCACAGGGGTCACATAGAATCGGGCTTTGATTCGTGAGCCCTCGTGCTCCACGCTTGCCACGAAGGCACCGTCCAGCGGTATTGGTTCTCCACTGTAGCAGTCCACCTTGATGATGAAGGGGGCAAAGAGGAAGCCACAGCGTCCTGATGATGAAAGGGATGAAGAAGCACCGTGTCCCCTTGCTGCTGCAAGGCTCAAGGGTGTAGGTGTCCCAAAAATTAAGCTGAGAAAATGAAGTGGGCTAAGCAGGCCCAGCCATATTAGCCCTTCTCCTAGCTTTCACTCGACGTAGAAGTCCCAAATCTGGAGTAAAATCCACAAACCAGGCATTGGCGTGCAGATTAATCTGTCTGCAATCAGAATATCCAAAAATGAGACCTGGATCACCTTCACCTTCCGAAACGGAGCCTGATGAAGTTCCACGGCGTCGCCGACAAAATGGCCGCCAGCCGCGTGTGCGATCCGCGGCCACGGCGTGAAACGAAATGTCCGATCGTTCCGTTTCAGGGAGAAAAATTTCGGAATGCTTTCACCGCCGGGCCCGGGCATCCGACATCACTCGTCACCACTGTTGGGGGGTTTGTCCTTTGCCCCATGCGGTCCCGTAAGCCCCCAACCTGGAAAGACCACACCTGACACACGTCTTTCCAGTTCGGGCTTCCCGGTCGCTCTAACGCGGCCGGGAATGCCCCGTTTATTTATACTGCACGCGGCGACGTGCAACGTCACGCCGCCGCCTACACGTCCCATCACGGGGCAGCGCCACAATGCCCTCACTGGATTACAACAACAACCAGCCGACCCTTCAAGGGGGCGCAAATCCAGGTTAAAGTCCAGTTTATCCCATATCTCATGCCACACTGTGTAGCGAGCCTCCATGCCCTCCCCCTGACACAGCTAAGCACTCAAATTCATTCAGCTCTCACCCACTTACGACAGCTGCTGCACCAATCTTCCATTTTAGGGCCATCCTGCCCCTTCCAGGTGAGTGCTACCGTCCTTCTGGCCAGCAACAGACCCCTTCCTGCGCTTGTCCATCCGCATGGCATGGGGGTTAACATGAGCAAACAGTGTTTGATCGAAGTTTGCATGCATGGGTGGCCCAATTAATGTAGTCAACTCAGAGCAAATGTCAACCCAGAAACCCACCACACGCTCGCACCTCCACCACATGTACAAGAAGGTCCCAACCTCCTTTCTGTACCTTCAACAGATTGGGTCCGCCTCCACCACCATCTTGGCTACCCTCACCGCTGTGATATATGCCCTCCGGATTATTGTATACTGTATCCATTGAAATTTGGCGTTTCAGAGATACCCGTTTCGTATGCTCGAGGGCCCTTGCCCACTAGCTGTCAGTAAGTTATTCCCCCATCTCTGTTTCCCATTTCGTACGCCGCCCTGAAGCCGTGGTGTCACATTCCTCTCGATTAGCCGCTTAAAGTTCTGACTCCTGTGATATGTTGCGTGGAGAACCCAACTGTGTTCGAAATGTCATCCTTAAACCAAAAAGGGCGTATAGGGTGCTACAACGGTTCTTGTCAATGGGCCTTTCTGAACATCGGTGGCAGCATACTGTAGTTGATTGGGAACGAGGCGAGGGGAGGCCCAGAGGATGAAGACCGAGCTGGGCGCTGCTTTTCTGTAGACTAAACTGAGTGGCCCATTTGGAGATTCTCCTTTATGTATGAAAAAGGGAAAGTTAAGTGCGGTGGACTCACAAGTACTATTTCCTATTGGGACAGAATCAACAGGCTCAGCGCCTGTTACTACAGAGATTCAGGTTGCAGGCAGTGGTGAGGAGGGCTGTAATGTTGGGCCCCTTTTTGATGCAGTGAAGGCGACTGTCTGTGGGCATAACCACCTGAAACGCGGGTTACCTAATACAAGGTCACTGACAAAATGCACTATAGAAGTGTCACACTATATTTTAGCCCATTACATTGATATATGTGCTATCTCTGTGTCTTGGCTACATGAGGCACCCTTTCTTTCACTGGCCATTCCTGATGGTTATAGTATTTTCTGTGCTGGTAGGATAAATGGTAGAGGGTGGGTTAACTTCTTCTGTAAAACATTGCTGAATGTGTATGAAGTTGAAGTGCAGTGGCCAATTGACTGTGACATTATGTATAGCAGATTCTAACTGGCCCAAATACCATGTTTAATCTTTTGCTTTTGGAAGGAAGGATAGCTCAGGGGCAACACGCTTGTCTTGGAAGACAACGTGGCGCAACACAGGTTCGAATCCAGATCCCTCATTTAGAAACCACTCAGTTGGTATTAAGCGTGTTATAAATGAACAATTAAAAAAAGAAATACTGAGGCCACCAGGGAGCGCACAGGATTTTCGGTGCCTCAGCGTGATCCTCCCATACTTTGGTCCCGTGAAGTGGCTTGAAACCCCACTTATACGGCCCCCTCAGCCTTACAACCCGAACAGGCGGTGAAGTGAACCCCCACTGCACCCGCAGTTGGAAGAACGGTATAATTTGGCCCTGGATTACGTAAGAACAGCCAGTTGCTTGGCATGGCGAAAGCGGAGAAGCCCGCCTTCGAGAACCGTGAGGAGGGACACGGCCCACAGGAGCTCCGGCGGCACAGCCACGGACCAGGGGAGATGAGTCTGTACCCCCTCCACCCCTCTTGTTTCAACATGTGAGGCCCGTGGAGGTGGTGGGACAGCGTCAGTGAGGACAGGAGGAGCCGACCCGCTGGGGGAAGGGGAGGACCCCACAAAGGACTGTGGTTGGGGCCCACAACATAGATTACTGTAAAGAGGATTTCCTTGGTGTAGAGGCGCAACTCAAGACGATTGGTTCTGGGGCCCTACCCCGACGGAGAAGACTGTGGTCCGGAGCATGTGCGGGGGCCCTGAGCGGGCAGCAGGAAGGACCCAATGGCTACAAGGAACAAGCGCTACACATCGATGTGTCAGTGATCCCAAAAACTGTAATCCACAGGAGGGAAAGGATCACTCTGGCAATCGGAAGCGGGCCACAGAAGGAGCCCACCCATCCCTTAGTAGAGGCACTGGACTGGCAGTCGGTGGTGGAAGAGGTCTCACGAAATCTGAGCAGGGAGGTGTGGATCCCCTATTCTGGGGCGTGTGCCTGCCTCCTATGCCGCGGATAGGAGCAACATCCTTTGACTTGAAAGTACTTTCAAGGGAAAGACACAAAGAGAGCACCAGCCACCATCATCCTCGGTGAACGGGAGGGGAGTCCCCAAAAGAAGAACCATATTGAATACCTGCAGTAGGTGCATGGAGGCTAAACTGAAGTTGGCCAGCTACACACATGCACCGGGCCGCCCTGGACTTGGAGCCCTAGCGCAGACCAATATGACCAACGCCCCAGAGGAATCAGCAGCCACTAAAAAAGATGTTGCAGCACTGATGGAAGAAATTAGGAGCATGAGGGCAGACATTGGGATTACAAAATCACCCACTGAGTAGACTCTCCAAGATGTTTCAGGCTGTGAGCCCTGTTTGCTGGCGCTTATGTGGGGACAGAGCTGACTATTGGCATATGTGGTGGGGATGCCCTCGAATTTATTTATTTATTTGTATCACGCCGGTCGCCCGCAGGCATCAGGGCGCCACATTAAGACATACCAGACAACAAGTAAACTAGATGGGATTCACCACACCAAAATGCCCTTCTTGATCTTGTTTGGGATGCTGGAAGCTGGGGGAGAACTGAGCAGGTTGACTGGGCTGGCAGTGCCCCTGCTGCTTGCAGCACGGGCCTGCCTAGTGATGAAATGGAAATGTACTCAAACTCCATGTAAGAGGGACTTGATTCAATGTGGCCCTGAATATATGCATCATGGAAAGAATAACTGTGTGGCTCCATGGGAGGGCAGTGCCACATGAGAACATCTGGGGGGAATTTATGAATAAATATTTGAAAAAGTGAAACAAGGGAACGCTATTCGCAAAAGTTCATTACAGGAAGGACAGTATGGGGTCGCCCAGCAGGTGAAAGGGGTGAGCTCCCCTCCCAGGGGACTACCTCCAGCCAGACATTATCCCATGAGGGGGAACAACTTTTAGGAGGCGGCCAAGGGCATATGTGTAATACACAGTTTAATATTCACTATCGTGAGACGACCGTAGACCCTCTATTGTGATTTCAGTGAGTTAAAGAAACAGAAACTTCAGGGTGAGAGGTCACAGAGTTCCAACATTATAGCAAATATGACAGTCACTTCTTACTGCATCATTTTTCACAAAATGTATTTAATGACATCTGGATAAAGTTTGTGGGGATAGAGCACCCAGAGGTGTTTTAGAAAAAACAATACATATAGGTCTGATCCAGTAAGACAGGCTGGAACCCAATGCAATAACAACAACAGATAACTGCCACTATTGATTGATCATTTCAATTGTGCAGTCACAAGAATAAACATAAACCCACATCAATGGACATATATAGAGAAGAGCACATTAACAATGCTTTAGATGTGCACTGTTCAAATGGTGATATTGTCGACACAATGGTGTTTCGGCCTCGAGGAGCTGTGTAGTGCAGCTTTTTGGGCAGGCCTTCATCAGGACGTGTGATGGAATGAATGGTCCCGGGGTCTCTATCTATAAACAACAAATGGGAAGGGGTGAGTGGAACAATGACCTCAAATAAAATGATAATTCACAAGGCTGCCGTAGGATGCTTTATTAAAAACAGGAGACTCCTTGGTGGAGGAGCCTAGATCTTACCAAAAACTCATTCAGTGTAAGGGTAAGTGAGAAAATCCATCATAAGTATAGATATCTGTGAGGCATGCGTCGTTGAGGGAACAATTGTTTACCTGTAACGACATGTAATGATCTGTAAGAGTTCTGTACAGATCGTGGTGTCTTTATATGAGTAAGGGGAAAATGGGTGAAATCTTACCTCAAATTGTAAGATGTCTTCTAGTTTCAGAATGGTGGAGACACCCACTGTAAATCGTGGTTCCTTCCCCAGATTGTCCAAACGTAACAGTATCTGTGTGCGAGAAACGCGCATGAGTTAAGGAAACTAAACTGCGAGCCAAAAAATAGGTCTGCAGGTATAATGAGGACAAAGTGCTGTGTTGGGCACTGTTACGTGGCCTAGAATCAGAGCACTTGGGTTCCGGTTGCATTCGTACCTTAATGAGTTTGTCTGGGCTAGGTGATGGTGCGCAGCGTCTCTGGACATGAGCGTCTCTGGACACGAGCGCCTTGAAAGTGAAACTGTAGCCATGACGACCTCGGGTAATCAAACCCGTCAATCGTGTTGATTGGTTAGGAAGTGGCGCTCCCGTGGTGAGGCGTCGTCCGTCCAGTAGCCAATCGTGCACAGCCACGGGGGCTCAAGGGGGCGGACTCTCTGTACCTCTCAACTGGGAGCGAACAAACTGTGTAAAGTGAGGCAAGCGTAGTGCGCGTTGGATGCACGTAAGCTACAGGGTAAACGGGACAGCGAGCCAACGCCTAGATTTTGGCAAAAGTGATGTCATGGAATAGGCAGAATTTGTGAAGCCGCCCAATGTTGTCAAGTGTGGCTTGCAATCTGTAATCAATCTAGACATCATATTTCAGAGCAAACAGAAATAAATGCAGGTGGCGATATGTCCACGTTGATTCATGTGTGCAATGGGTACCACACAGTGCATCTTGTGACAACCAACTATGTACAATGAAAATGTCGTATGGATAAAGGGTCGTTCTTCCCCGGTGATACAACCTCAGATAATGTACTCGTGGTACCAAAACTTCTAGGATCTGTTGAGGTCATCATAGAGGTTAGGCCATTCAATAAAATTCACTGGCTGTAGAAGTGCTTCCATTCTACAGATATATTTAAACCTGTTCTAACAGTGTCTAATTTATTGAGTCTCCTCCTCTTTTCTGCAGAGTGAGTTGCTGTATAACTGTCCAGGAAATGTCATCATTTGTGTGTCCTAGTCGACTGAAATGGTCAACCAAGGGTTTGTCCGGTACCTTGTTTTTGATGCAGGATCTGTGTTCTGATATCCGCTGTTTCACTGGTCTAGTGGTTTTTCCTATATAGAGTAGGTGGCATGGGCATTGTATTCCATAGATCACAAACCTACTGTTGCAGTTGGTGTGGGTCTGTAGAATACGGTGATATTCCTTATAGTCAAACGTTTTTGTCGGGCTGGTGTAGCGACATGCCACACAAGTACCACAACGATAGTGTCCCACCACACTCGGGAGGTCCCACAATGTGTTCGGTGTCTTTTTTTCTTCTACGTAAGTGTGGACTAGAGTATCCCTTAAGTTCTTGTTCTTTTTGAATGCAAAGATTGTTTTTTTATCCAGGGTCCCCGTGTTTTTTATCAAGTGCCAGTGTTTGTTGATAGTTTGTTTGGTAAGGTTACTTAGAGGACTATATGTGGTCACACACACACCAATCTGTTCATTTCGGTTTTTTCCTTCGGTGTCAGGCATATGGTTCTGTCGGTGTTTGATGCTCTTTTTCTTGCCTGTCTAATCGATTTTTTGGGGGTATCCTCTCTCTTTTAGTCGATGTTGTAGGTCATTGGCATGTTGCTCGTATTTCTCTTTGCTTGAACAGTTCCGTCTGATTCTTAGAAACTGGCCGTATGGGAGATTGTATCTCAGACCCTGGGGGTGATAACTTGAGAAATGCAGTAAACTGTTGTGGTCGGTTATCTATGCTAAATCAGATATAATCATTACATTGATTCAACCATTGATGGAAGAGGCCCAAATCAGATTCTGTGCCTGTCCATATGAGTAGGACGTTGTCAATATATCGTCGCCATAGGAGTATTTGTGATTTGAAGGGATTGTGATCATTGTGTATGTGATCTGTTTCATACTGAGCCATATACAGGTTAGCCACGTCCGGGACAAACGTCGCCCCCATGCTGACACCTTTAATTTGTTGGTATAGTGTATCTTTGAAAAGAAATAAATTCTCAGACATGGCCAGTCTCACGCATTCTAGGATGAAATCTGTGGGTGTAGTAGTCACATCAGTCCTTTTGTTAGGACACATTTGGAGAGCTTCGGGGCCTTCCCTTTGTGGTATCGAAGTGTATAGAGCGTCAACGTCCATAGTGGCAAAAATGCAATGTTGTGGTAATTCCAGGTTTTGTAGTATTGATATGACGTTGGTGGAGTCTTTAATATAGAAGGGCATCTTACTCACAAATGGTTTCAGAAAAAAATCAGTGTACAAGGATAAAGGTTCTAGTAGGGAGTCACATGCAGAAACTATAGGTCTTCCTGGTGGTTGTCTTGGGTTCTTGTGAATTTTGGGTAAAATATAAAATGCAGGGGTTCTTGGATGTGTTTTGTTTAGGAATTGGCGTTCTCCCTCGCAAATCCATCCTTCTTGTTCTGCATGTTTGGTTAAGTTGGTGATATCCTCCAGGAGTCTAGTAGTGGGATCTCTTGCTAGGATCTTGTAAGATGTTACGTCCGCCAGGAGGCGCAAGCATTCTTTGTTGTAGTCAGCTGTCTCCATAATGACGATTCCGCCTCCCTTATCGGCCGGTTTCAAAGTGATGCTGGGATCTTGGTTGAGGTCTGCTAGTAATTTCCTTTCTTCTCGGGTCAGATTGTCCTGATAATAATTTCTTCGTGTCAGACCTTCCTTTATACTTTTAGTCACCAGATTCTCAAAAGTTTCAAACTCGACCGGTATAGTATGTGGTGGTGGCATAAAAACTGATTTGGGCTTGAAGCCAGTGATATTCTCGGGTGCTTCATTGTTCTCAGATGTGGAGTCTTGATGATCTGGTAAGTATACTTCAAAAAAGTACTTAAGACTGATGTTTCGGAAGAATCTCTTCATCTCGATTTCTGCTTGGAAAGGATTTGCTCGAGCAGAGGGTACAAAAGACAAACCTTTCCCCAACAGGGTTTCTTCTGACGGGGTCAGTATTCTGGATGATAGGTTAAAAATGGGAATTTGTTGTCTCATTGTTGGTTCGAGTACCACTGTCGAGTCCTCATATATTGTCCTTGTTGTTGAGGCCGTCTCTTGGGGTGCCCTCGTCGTCCCCCCCGGGGAAAAAAAGTAGGGGGATGTTGTGATGGTGGGCCCGATGTGTTTCCTCCTGAGGGACCGGGGTCACTGCCGCTGGACGAGGCTGAGCTGCCGGAGACATTAACCACTTTGCTGCGCCTATAGAAGTTGTTTTGTTGCTGCTGTTGTAGTTCAGTATAATATGTATCTCGTAAGTAGGGATAGGTCTTTTCCTCTGCGTAGCTACTTAGATCTTTTCTGAACTTCTGAATTTTTCTGTCAATGGTGATCTGTTTGAATTTTGTGACTTCTTCTAATTTTTCTAATTTCTGCTTGGCATCTTGAATGGTTGCGTTTTCTGTGATTTTTTTCTCTAATTCTAGTAGCTCCTCTCCTTGTTTCTTGCATTCTTCTTGGGCAGTATCTATGATTAAAATAATCCAGTTCCTGCTGCATTTGTTCCCAACTCCACTAATGTTCTTCTTGAATTTCGGATTGTCAATGAATACTCGTGGTATATTTTTGACCTGTAGTCCGTCTGGAATAATTCCCGCTCTCAGGTACTCTAGCATGAACGTTCCATGCATCTCTGTTCGGATTAGTTTCTTTTTGCGTTGGTTGATGCAGTCATATTCATCTTTATTGGATCCTTGGGCTAGGGCGCCTTCCTGTGGTCCGAGGACTGTCGAAATACCCAATAATTTTTGGAAATATTCATCGGTGTATGAAACAACATTGACTTTATCCATTATTTGCTTGAATCGAGGATATTGGTTCCTTTTGTAGTCTATACTATGTACTAGAAAGCCCTACAGCCATGGGCTGTGCTATACTAGATTGAAGATAAGGGCACCTGGCAGAGCCCTGAAAAACCCAGGTGGGTATACTTAAATTAACAGAAACCTCAGGGTGAGAGGTCACAGAGTTCCAACATTATAGCAAATATAACAGTCACTTCTTACTGCATCATTTTTCACAAAATGTATTTAATGACATCTGGATAAATCGCCGGGGAATAATGACCCTTTATCCATACGTCATTTTCATTGTACATAGTTGGTTGTCACAAGATGCACTGTGTGGTACCCATTGCACACATGAATCAACGTGGACATATCGCCACCTGCATTTATTTCTGTTTGCTCTGAAATATGATGTCTAGATTGATTACAGATTGCAAGCCACACTTGACAACACTGGGCGGCTTCACAAACTCCACCTATTCCATGACATCACTTTTGCCAAAATCTAGGCGTTGGCTCGCTGTCCCATTTACCCTGCAGCTTACATGCATCCAACGCGCACTACGCTTGCCTCACTTTACACAATTCGTTCGCTCTCAGTTGAGACGTACAGAGAGTCCGCCCCCTTGAGCCCCCGTGGCTGTGCACGATTGGCTACTGGACGGACGACGCCTCACCACGGGAGCGCCATTTCCTAACCAATCAACACAATTGATGGGTTTGATTACCCGAGGTCGTCATGGCTACAGTTTCACTTTCAAGGCGATCATGTCCAGAGACGCTTGTGTCCAGAGACGCTGCGCACCCTCACCTAGCCCAGACAAACTCATTAAGGTACGAATGCAACCGGAACCCAAGTGCTCTGATTCTAGGCCACATAACAGTGCCCAACACAACACTTTGTCCTCATTATACCTGCAGACCTATTTTTTGGCTTGCAGTTTAGTTTCCTTAACTCATGCGCGTTTCTCGCACACAGATACTGTCACGTTTGGACAATCTGGGGTAGGAACCACGATTTACAGTGGGTGTCTCCACCATTCTGAAACTAGAAGACCCATCTTACAATTTTAGGTAAGATTTCACCCATTTTCCCCTTACTCATATAAAGACACCACGATCTGTACAGAACTCTTACAGATCATTACATGTCGTTACAGGTAAACAATTGTTCCCTCAACGACGCATGCCTCAAAGATATCTATACTTATGATGGATTTTCTCACTTACCCTTACACTGGATGAATTTTTGGTAAGATCTAGGCTCCTCCACCAGGGAGTCTCCTGTTTTTAATAAAGCATACTACGGGAGCCTTGTGAATTATCATTTTATTTGAGGTCATTGTTCCACTCACCCCTTCCCATTTGTTGTTTATAGATAGAGACCCCGGGACCATTCATTCCATCACACGTCCTGATGAAGGCCTGCCCAAAAAGCTGCACTACACAGCTCCTCGAGGCCGAAACACCATTGTGTCGACGATATCACCATTTGAACAGTGCACATCTAAAGCATTGTTAATGTGCTCTTCTCTATATATGTCCATTAATGTGGGTTTATGTTTATTCTTGTGACTGCACAATTCAAATGATCAACCAATAGTGGCAATTATCTGTTGTTGTTATTGCATTGGGATCCAGCCTGTCTTACTGGATCATACTTATATGTATTGTTGTTTCTAAAACACCTCTGGGTGCTCTATCCCCACCACCCTGAAGTTTCTGTTAATTTAAGTATATCCACCTGGGTTTTTCAGGGCTCTGCCAGGTGCCCTTATCTTCAATCTAGTGAGTTAAAGAAGACATTGTTATCAGGAGGGAGGGGGGAGAACAGTACAGTTATAGCAATGTAGTGGTGGTGGTGGGAGGAAAGGGTTCTTTATGGTTGATTTGTTGCCTCACCTGTAAGGTTCATTGTTTCTGTTGTACGAAAACATACAATAAAAAGAACATTTAAAAATAAAGGAAATACAGGCCACCAACAACTGTGCCAGATTTCACGGAACAGTTTTCAAGTATGTTGCTGCTTATGCTTAAACCATCGTCCAAATGTATTGTTGTGGGCAATTTTAATTTATTGTTATCAGAGAGTACTGATCATGTTGCACTACAGGTGGACTCTGCCCTTCAGGACTTTGGGTTTTCTCAACAGATATTTCAGCCTACTCATATTAAGGGTAATATCTTGGATTGGCACTTAACCATGAATATCCAGATTAAAGAGCTTAATGTCCTACCTTGTCCCTGGTCGGACTATAGTTTTGTTTCTTTTGACCTCTTACGGATGAAGAGGAATAAACCAGTAATGACTACCATCACAACTAGAAATACTCACAATCTTACTTTGGAAGCTGTGGGTCTTTCTAAATTCGACATGTTCTGACCAAGAGAAGAAATAGTCTGCAGATGATCTTGCCCAAAGTTATCAGATGTCTTTCTCTGATGCTGTTAGTCTTCTTGCCCCCTTGAAAATGTGATTGTTGCTGCTTAAAAAGCAGAATGCACGGTACTCATCTGAAATCCATTAACAGAAGATCATCAAAAGGAAATGCTTTAGTAAGTAGTTTAAATCTATATCAGTTGAAGACAAAGCCCTTTGTACTATAGCCGCGAAAAATCATAAAGTGGCAATTATTAATGCCAAGAAGTTTGAATGCAATGCCCACATTCTGAATGCTGGATCTAATACTCAGGAACTACTCAGAATTCTGAAACATCTTGGGAATCCCTTTTCTACTGAGCCAAATAATATTGTTAAGGATAGTGAGTGGTGTGCCTCTATCCAGGATGACATGTTTGGGAAACTGCATGTTCTCCAGCATGGGGTCTGGCATGGATTCACATGCTCATGAATATTCCCCGTTGTCAGGCTGGGAATCCTCGGTAAAGAAAAAATCAGTATCAGTTTCGTTTCTGATCTGTCTTTCGTAGTAGTAACCAATCACTGATCTCTGCGTCATACTGACCACAGCCAATGACTGCCCTCTACCTAAGCCCCGCCTCTGGCAGCCATCTTCAGATTTTTACCGCACGTTCAAGTGTTGGGAGTTCTTGTGCTTAGCTCTCGAGCTTTTACTGCGTGTTTTGCGCTTTTTCAGGTGAATTTTCACATTTTTTCGGTTAATCGAACCTCAAGCTCCACCGTTTCTACTCCCGTTAACGGCTACCCGTTGCAGGATTTTCCTACGCCCCTCAAGGGTGAAGATTTCGTCGAATCAACTTCTTGGAGGATTCCAGAAGATTCGCGGCCTACTTCGAGATGGCCCAGGATGCGAGTTCGTCGCCCGGACCCAAGCTGTTTCGCAGCTGCCCTGGATGCGGGCTGCAGAATGTGTTTAAGGAAGACGAATATTTGCGATGCCTCTACTGTCTTCATGGGGACAAGACTCATGTAGAGAAGGACTGCCAGTTCTGCAAGAACTTGTCGGAGCGGACCATGAGGGACCGTCGATCCCGTCTCGCCAGCTGGTTGGAGAAGGGCTCAACGGGTGAGAAGAAGAAGAAAGGGTCCGAGCGGGCTTCTAAGTCCTGTGCGGGTGCCCCGGCGACGGGGGCCCAACACCAGGCCAAGCGCCGCGAGTCCGTTGGCTCCGGGAGCGCCGAAAGGTCGGGCTCTTCGGTCGCCAGGCAGGGCGCACCTTCCCCGGCACCGTCAACCACGAGCCAGCGCTCCGGTTCGGGAAAGAGGAAGTCCGAGACCCCGGGTAAGCTTCGGGAGAAGCCCCGTCCGATCTCGGAAGAGGGGGAGCGAGGCGTCGCCCCTCCCCCGAAGGAGAAGGCCCGGGACGCACCTAAGGTGGTGAAGGCCCCTACCCAGCAGGCAAAGGCCTCTATTGAGGCGATCGCGGCGACTCTGGCCAAGCCAGCAGAGACCCCGCCAGCGGAGACTGCCTCCGGGACTAGAGTTTCCCTGCCGCCAAGGAGGGAATCCTCTTTTCAGCCCATCGTCTGGCTGCCATGATGGAAGAAGCGAGGGGGGGCACGGTAGCCTCCTCGAGCTCGGAGTCAGCCTCGGAGGAGGAACTGACCGAGGCCGTGAGGAACCCCGAAGTCCAATTTGAGAAGGTTCGATCCCGTAAGGAAGATCCTCGGGAGATAACCGAGGAAGACGACGATGGCGAGGAAGAGCAGCCTTCCCTTCCCGCGCGGCCGGAACCTAGGCCTCAGGATGGCTCGGTGGCCATTTTGTCTGCGATCCAGTCCTTATGCTCTGAGATAAGGACGAGATTCCCACGGCCCAGGCCGGAGGACCCGCAGCCTGGCCCGTCGGGAAGTCCTCAGAACAAACGACGGAGGACCCAACCCTCTCCTCCGCTCGCCCCCGTAAGGCCTACAGTTCCCTCCTCATCCTCCCACGAGTCAGGAGATGACGGTGCGTTGGGCTCAACGACGGGTTCTGAGGGCGACGGCGGCGACGACGGAATGGGTCTCCCGTCGGGCGGGCCTCGCCGCCCGACGAGATTGGCTCGTTCCACGCCATGATCGCCAGGGCGTCCGAATTGTTCCAGCTCTGCCCGGAGGAGCAGAAAAAGGAAGGTTTCCTCTATCAGCGCCGGGAGGCCAAGAGGAAGACTGTCATCGAAGTGCCTCGAATCGATGACATCTGGGAGGAGGGCCTGTCGGTTCTCAAAAACCCCTCCACGGCACCAGCCAAACGGGACCGGTATGAGAAGAAGTACCGGGTCCCCGAAACCGCTCCCCTGTGCCTCAGGGCCCAGCCAACGCCAGACTCGGTCGTCTCGGTGGCGGCGAAGAAGAAAGCGGCGGGGTCAGGAGCCTCGACGTCGAATTCCCCGCCGGACGGCGAGGGAAAGAAGTTGGACGCCATGGGGCGGCGGGTCATTTCGTCTGCGGCGACGACGATCAAAGCGGCCAACGCCCTGGCGATCGTGGCCCGTTACGACAGGGAGCTCTGGTTTAAGCTGGCCCCCATATTGGACTTCCTGCCGGACGACAAGAGGTCCGAGGCCCCGGAAATACTGCAAGAGGGCGAGGTGGCGTCGGACCACGCCATAACGGTGGCAACCGATATTGCCGATACCGGGTTCCGCCAGCTGGGCAACGGTGTTTGCCTACGACGACGGGGTTGGCTCCGGGCGACCGACTTCCGTCAGGACGTCCAGACCAGGGTGTTGGACATGCCATTCGACGGCAGCAACTTGTTCGGGAAGGCGGTGCACGAATCCCTCCAAGCCATAAAAACGGACACGGAGACGGCCCGCACCCTAGGAGCCCTTCAGCAACGAACGGCCCTTTCGGAGCTCCGGAGGCAGACAGGGTGCCTCCAAGGGATCCAGCGGTGGCTCGTCGTCCTACCGCCAGGCGGCACGCTCCTCGTCTCAGGTGGCCTTCAGGGGTCGCGGAAAGCAGGGAGCGCCTTGCCGCCGTCGGCAAGGTGGCCAGGGTGGCAAGGCCACCACCTCCAAGCAGGTCTGAACCGGCCATGGTCTCGGGCCCCCACCGAAGCACCCCGGTGGGAGGCCGGCTGACGAATTTTGTCGGCGTGTGGAAGTCCATCTCCACCGACCGTTAGCTACTGGATACCCTGGCAAGAGGACACTCTATCGAATTCCTGAAGAAGTGCCCTCACGTTCCACCTGTGGCCAGGAAGGAAAATCACGTCCCGCAACTGCTGTTGGAAGTACGGGCGGTGCTTAGGAAAGGCGCCATCGAGCTTGTCCCGAAGAGGCTCCGGGGTGTACTCAAGGTACTTCCTCGTCAGGAAGAAGACGGGCGGCTGGCGCCCCATCCTGGACCTTTGTCGTTTGAACAAATACATCAGATCACAAAAGTTCAGGATGGTCACCCTCAAGCACGTACTGGGACAGCTGGAGGAAGGCGACTTTCTATCGTCGTTGGACCTGGAGGATGCATACTTCCACGTTCCCATCCTCAAAAGTCACCGAAAGTTCCTAAGGTTCGTCGTCCAGGGACGCCACTACCAATTCAGAGCACTGCCGTTCGGATTGAAGTCGGCCCCCAGGGTCTTTACCAAGTGCCTAGCACCAGTGGCGGCGCGGCTGCGCCTGCAGGGGATTCACGTCTACCCCTACCCGGACGACTGGCTCATCCGCTCAAGGACGAGGGAACTCGCCGTCGAACACACTGCGAGGACCGTCCAGCTACTCACAGACCTGGGATTCGCCATAAACTACCCAAAGTCCCACCTGGTGCCGTCGCAGGTGGCCCTGTTTCTGGGAACGAAGCTCGATATAGTGAGGCGCCTGGCGGCCCCGTCGGACGAACGGACGAAGACCATTCTAGGCAAAGTGCAGCGCCTGCTAGCCACGGACATGGCCAGGGTGAGGTCCATCAAGTCCCTCCTGGGGATGATGTCCTCTTGCATCTACCTGGTGCGCCTCTGCATACTATGGATGCGCCCTCTTCAAGAATTTCTCGACGCCCGTTGGATGCAGGCGACGGGCACCTTCGAAGACAGGGTCCCCCTCAACGAGGTGTTCCGGCGGGCGATTCAGTGGTGGGGCGTTCGAGCGCACCTCACGGCGGGCAAGGACTTTCAGACGCCGGCGTACCAGGAGACGGTGACGACGGACGCCTCCCTGGAAGGTTGGGGCGCCCACACCGGAGATCTCCACGCAAGAGGCCTCTGGCTCCCGGAGGAGAGGCTCCTGCACATCAACGTCCTGGAACTCCGAGCCGTGTTCTGGGCTCTCAAATCGTTCCTCCCGTCGCTCAAGGGCAAGGTGGTGCGGATCTTCATGGACAACACCAGGACAATGTTTTACATACGGAAGCAGGGAGGCACCAGATCCCCAGCCCTATCCAAGGAGGCACAGGATCTGTGGCACTGGGTGGTCGCCCAGGGGATGTTCCTGGTTCCCTTCCACCTGGCAGGATTAAGCAACACCATCGCCGACTCGCTCAGCAGGGAGCTGCGCGCGTGTCACGAGTGGGAACTGCGCCAGGATCAGGTGGATCAACTCTTCCGACGATGGGGCAAACCCCAAATCGACTTGTTTGCAACAGCAACGAACTCGGAAGTGCAAGAGGTTCGCCAGCAGGTTTCCCCAGCCGAGAAGCATGGGCGATGCGTTCTCGTTCCCCTGGGACGGCCTATACCTGTATGCGTTCCCTCCGTTGCCGTTGCTGCTTCGACTCATCAGCCAGCTCAAGAGGTCCCGGTGCAGGATGATCCTCGTCGCACCGGCGTGGCCGAGGCAGATCTGGTTCCCGGACCTTCTGGACTTGTCAACGTCCCCTCCCATCAAGCTGTCGGCGGACGCGGACCTTCTCTCCATAGAAGGAGACGCCATCTTCCACCACGACCCGGCGTCGCTGAACCTGCAGGCTTGGCTCCTGCAGCGCTAGAGTTTGGAGGCTACGATATACCGGCCGATTGCAGAGAGGTTCTTGCAAAGGCCAGGCGTCCTCGACTCTCAAATGCTACGGTCATAAGTGGAAGAGGTTCTCTATCTGGTGCCGAGCACAGAAGATCAACCCCCTACAGATTACGGCCCCTCAAGTGCTGCCGTACCTGCTATCGCTGGCAAAGGCTGGGCTAGCCCATGCCTCCATTAAGATTCATCTGGCGGCGATCTCCAGATATACCAGAACCACAGGACGGACGTCCCTCTGGTCCCATCGACTGGTAAAAGAGTTTATGAAAGGACTGTTCCGGTAGCTCCCACCGGTGAAGGCCCGGCCCCAGCGTGGGAACTTAACGTGGTGCTGACCAGGCTCATGGGGCCCCCATTCGAGCCGATGCACTCTGCACCGATAAAGTTTGTGTCGTGGAAGACTGCATTCCTGGTGGCCATTACCTCCGCACGACGAGTGGGAGAGATCCAGGCCCTATCCTGCAAAGCACCGCACTTGACTTTCCATGCCTCGAGGGTGGTGCTTAGGACGCACCCCTCCTTTATGCCCAAGGTGCCGTCGGACTTCCTTCTTAACGAGCCCTTGGTGTTACCTGTTTTCTTCCCGTCTCCTTCGTCGCCGGCCGAGAGGACTTTGCACTCGCTGGATGTGGCTAGAGCGCTGAAGTTCTACGTGGACCGCACGAAGAGTTTCCGGAGGACATCACAGCTGTTCGTGAACTTTGGACCTGTGAATCAAGGGAAGGCTCTCTCAAAGTCTTCTATTTCCAGATGGCTCTCCGGCTGCATCATTCACTGCCACCGGTTGGCTAACCGACCGCTGCCAGGCCGTCCGAAAGCCCATTCGACCAGAGCGATCGCTGCTACTACGGCGTTCTTATCTGGTGTGCCCCTGCTGGACATCTGCAGGGCTGCTACGTGGAGGTCGACGCACACCTTCACGAGATTCTACTGCGTCGATCTGGATTCCAGGGAGGAGTCCAGGGTCGGGCAAGCAGTGCTGCGCAACCTGTTCGCTTAAGGTGAGCCTGGTGAGGAGGTAAGAGATGCTTAATGTTGAGTTTTTTGTATTGCTTAATGTTGAGCCTTTTGCCACCCCCCGTGGTTGTGCATGTGTGTACTGCTATTTATTCTTATATTCATGAGCATGTGAATCCATGCCAGACCCCATGCTGGAGAAGGAACAAGTTACTTACCTGTAACTGTTGTTCTCCAGCATGGGTCTGGCATGGATTCACATGCGAACCCTCCCGCCTACCCCTCTGCGGCTCTTCACTTGGTCATACTGCCTCTTCACATGCTACCAAATCTGAAGATGGCTGTCAGAGGCGGGGCTTAAGTAGAGGGCAGTCATTGGCTGTGGTCAGTATGACGCAGAGATCAGTGATTGGTTACTACTACGAAAGACAGATCAGGAACGAAACTGATACTGATTTTTTCTTTACCGAGGATTCCCAGCCTGATGACGGGGAATATTCATGAGCATGTCATGTGAATCCATGCCAGACCCATGCTGGAGAACAACAGTTACAGGTAAGTAACTTGTTCCGTATTTGAGAGAGCATTAATGCCAAAAAGAAATTGAGTGGGGATGAGACACTGTTCAGTGATTTGGGATCAACAAAGACAGCTGGTTTATTACTCTTGGTGGAGGCTCAGATTCCTATTGAGTTTAGACCTATTTCAGAGGCTGAAATGTTAGACATTATCATGCAGTTTAAGACAACCAGTTAAAAGTGGGACATTTGCCCAGATCTAGTAGTTAAGGATTGTTTGCCGTCATTAATACCATTGATAACAAAATGTGTTAATCAATCGTTTTCTGAGTGCCATGTCCCTGATTGCATTAAGTAAATCTAAATATCACCACTGCTGAAAAAGCCTAAGCTTGATCCTACAGTACCAGCCAACTATTGGCCAATTACCAACGTACCCTTCCTCCTCAAGATCTTGGACCGCACTGCCTATTTGCAGATTCAGGATTACCTGACCACTAATAATATCTTGGGCAAGAGGCAGTCGGCACATGGCACTGAATCAGCATTATTAGATTTGAAATCGAACATCTTACGTTGCATGGATAAGGGACAAAGGCCGTACTGTTGAAGTTGTTAGACCTTTCCGCTGCGTTCAATCTCATTGATCATGCTCTCCTTACTGAAAGCCTTTCGCAGGTAGCAGCTTTTTCACCATCTGCTTCAGCATGGGTGAATTCCTTTTTTTTTAATCGTTCAGCGGAGTATACAGCAGGGAAACGGCAGCGGACCCGGTTAAAATCCAGTGCGTTGTTCCTCAGGGTTCCTGTTTATTGCTTACATTATATAATGTTTATACCATGCTTCTGTTTCAGTTTCTAGATGACAGAGGGATTCGTTATATCAACTACGCTGATGATACACCGTATCTAATCCCTCTGTCTGGTAGTTATCCTAAAGATGTGAGGTAATAAATGCCATCTACTCTTTGATACAGCATTGGATGATGTCAAATGGCCTGGCACTGCACTATCTCAAAAACATAGCTTATGGTCATAGGAACAGCTAATAAGTAAAAAGAGCTGAGCCCTGAGTATCAACCTTTTGACATTGCAGGATGCAAACTGAACACTCTGTCAAAGGTTAAAACTCTGGAGTTCTTTTTTGACCAGCATATGAATCTTGTAAACAAAATTATTTGTAAATTGAATCAAGTAAATAAAAAAATAAAAAAATATGAGAGCACAGGTCAACTATCTATTTTTTTCAACAGCCTACTACATCAAATTGCTAACCCAAATCTGGCCATTTGTCACCAGGCTGAACTGCGCTATCATTGCTAGGTCCATAATTGTTACAAAGGTAGACTATTGTGATAGCCTTCTTCGAGGCATTTGCAAGGGCGATATGAACAGGCTTCAGGTACTACAAAGTAGGGTTGAGTAGGCAAGATCACCTGTCGCAAGCCTTAAGAGAGTTATACTGAGGCTTCTAGGATTTCATTTCAGCCCTTGACCATAATACATACGTTTTTGTTTGGTACTAGCCCAGCATATATATCTGAAAGCCTTTCTAGGCTCCTGAATCCTAGAAAGTGGTACCTTGGACTAAGTTGACCCTAGTCACCAAAGGTGCTTTTTATGCCACTGCTCTCACGTTATGGAAATCTTTGCCTCTTGATCTGAGGGGCATTTTATCATTGGAGTCTTTTAAACAGTCCCTAAAACTCATGTTTTTTTATGAGCTCTGTTCTTTCTGTTTCTGCTCTGATTCTGGATTGGTGCATCTTTTTATTTTGGATTTGTTATCGTCTCTGTGCCCTTATGCATACAGGCCTGGTTTTGGCGCAATATAAATAATAATAATTGTAAATCCTAAAGCTACAACCCCTTAAAGTCCTAGATCTGCAAGTCTCAAAACCCCTCAGATTGTCTGGGTCACAAATCCATAAGGCATCTGCATCCTAAGGGGGAGGGAAGGGGAATAACAAAGTCCTGCCACATAAAATAAGTCATCTGCGAAAGGACCATTACAAGCAGTTGACCATGCAATTCACAACAGGCTTCCTTCGGAACCCCAGAAGAAGTATGGGGAAACCTATAGTCTACCAGATCCATCAGGAGAATATGGCATCAGGTTCACAACTCTTATACACCCTGTCAGCTATGGGGACCAACTACCCATACTGAATTCCCCTATTTGTAATCAAACATGTACTGTGGCTCAAGTGGTTATAAATGTAGTCCCATGTTCGGTCCCCTTTCCTCCATACTTATGAGTGTGCATCACTGGGAACGGCACATTTGCTCAGTAAAGGTGTGCTTCAAATTTGAATTTGGATGCAGAGATCATGCATGCATGGGGTGTGGACACTGCGCATCCTAACTTTGCCCACTGACAACAAGTCAGCCCCTTTATTACCTCGTATGGGGCTGGTTGCTCAGCAGCGTTTCTGAGCATACTTTTTTCTTCCATTGATTTGTTCTTCCCATTTCTTCCTGCCTTTCCTTATCCTGCTTTATGTCGGGGTTAAAAGCGGGTTATTCGGTCTGCTGGTCGTGAGTGCATCTTTACTCAGTGTCTGGGTCCTGATCGTTGCTGGGACGCATGTGTGGCCTGTAAAGCTTTGTCACACTGGGCCCTTAGGAATATAATGGAATAGAATGCTGTGGGGAGATCTTCCAAGCAATCCTTCTGGATCACCTCAGGCTCTGGTGGAGTCTCTCAGAGAGCAAGTAAGTAACCACATTTTTTCCAGGGCATCCTGGCACGTCGATCCCAGTGCGGTGGACGCTGGGTCCAGAAGGAACTGCTCAGGTCCCTCAGTGGCTCTGCACCATTTCATTGACGGCAACCCAAGGCTGGTAAGGCTCATATCAGCGTTTGTACTGAGGACCCTGTGGGGGTCTCACTCCTGTTCTCTCACGGATGGCCCTTTAGGGCCTCACATAACTCATCAGGGCATCCACCAGGGTCCTCTACTGGAATGGTTCACCTCGACAGCTCAGCCTCTGCCACCAGAGCTCGCTCTGAGGTCTTAATGGCTTCTTTCACCACATCTCAGCCAGAGGGCTTGGTCATGCCTAAAGCGAGGGGCACATGAAGTCTAAGCAGGCCTCAAAGCCTTCTACACTGTCAGAAACCAATTCAGACAAAATGGCTGCACACTTTAAAATGAGACCGGGCACCATTTTAACGTTTACTTATTCTGTCTCACCCATGTTTTCTCTGCAAGATATTGACAGGTTGATATATACATTAAGGTGTCTGACGTAGGCTGACGCATGGTTAAACAGCAATATGAAGGTCATAGCATACGGTAATAGGATAAGGACTTGTATAATAATTCTACAAGGGACCATCTACTTGCATGAGACTGGGAACATCCACACTGCTACCCCTTGTTCACTAGAGGGCCTCGGGGCAGTGATTTTAGTCCACAGCATGGTGAGCTTCAATGTATTGATACCAGGACAGGCATACGAGGTAGATATCTGCTGGGTAATTAAGCATTACTTTGTTAAATCAGAATGTGCCAAAGATTTATTCTCCATCTGTTAGAGATATGTGGGCTCTAGTTTCATTAGAAGAGGTGATTGCAATCTAGTTCTGGGCACTGTTCTAGGTAGGCTCTCTAGCAAGCATGCTTCATGGTCCAGTCCTACCAAAGTGGTTTTATGTAATCTGTAATTTATTGATTTAGCAGACGTGTGGAGTGTGCTGCATTGTGATGAGACGCATAGTCCTTTTATTAGTCGTCACATGATTCCTCATCTAGGTTTGATTACTTCTTTGTGAGCACGGGCCAACATTTTGGATCATTATCGAAACGTGAGAACTTGCAAAAAGCGATTTGTGAGTGCTCGCCTCGGACTATGTACTCCCAGGAAGGTGACGCCTGACCGCCAGTGAATATTTAAACCTGATTTCTTGACATATGTTGTGTTTAAAGCCTCATCATTGGATGATTTTAAGAAATTTGACAGGGTTAACTGGATTGGTGAGATCCCTGCAGCAATGCAGGCATGACTTGGAATGCCTTTAATGTTTGTATTATGGGGTTTTGCCTTAGCAAGGAGCTTTGGATCCTTAAGGCCATTCAAATAGAACTTGAAAAGGTAGAGAGGAGCACAGGGCAGCTAGAGAGGCACACAAAAAGCTTTTGGCCAAAATTAGGCAGCAGAAAACACGTTTCGAGGAAGCCGCTACCATTTCTATCCCAACACCATCCAGCCAGTATTTATGCACAAGGGGAGAGGCATGGATTTTACTAGCCTCTTTTATTTAATCCAAGATTGTCCTACAGGGAATACTGTAGTTCAAGGTTGATAAAGGGGTGCTGCACACAGGGCGGTGGAAGGTGGTTCATGCCATATTCCTGCTATAAACTTAACTTGCAAAATATTGGGTGTGTTTCACGCTTATCTGTCTGAAGTTGCTCTCCCATGCCTGGACGAGAGGAACTCTGAAGGCCGGGATAATTGCATAGATACTGCTGAGATTATTGTGGCAGTAAGCTCCATGAATAGTTTGAAAGCCTCAAGGATTGATGGTTTGGATGCCAAATCTGATAAGGGATTGTCTTTTAATTTAGCTTAGGAGGTGTACAATGATGCAATGGAATGAAGGTCTCTCCCCAAATCACTTGTCATGGCCAAGTTTAAGAGTTATGTTAATGCATGGGAAACCTGTGGAGGATTTCTCTTCTTATAGTCCATTGTCCATGAGAAACACTGAATGGGAAAATACTTGACAACGTACTGACAGGCAGCCCACCCAGATCAGGTATGGGTCATAACTGGTAGGGTATCCAGCTCTGGTCTTCATGGGCTTACCACATACTCTGTGGAGAAACAATTACACTATGGAGAAACGAGAAGTCAACCTGACAAGGAAAGGTCCCAGCACACTACGAGACTCAGTGACGTTATCCCTAAACAATCAAGGTAATGGGGAAAACGGGAGACCCGGGAGGGGGCCAGAGAATCATTATTGGCATGCTTAAACTCGTCCCAGTCAAGATAAAGTATTACGAATACCTGGAGAGAGTGAGAACAATTACTGGCACACTCAAACTCGTCCTTGTCAAGGTAAGTATTAATAATACTTGGAGAGAGTGAGAACAATTACTGGAACACTCAAACTTGTCCTTGTCAATATAAAGTATTAAAAATACCTGAAGAGAGTTGAAATCATTACCGATATGCTCAAACTCATCCCAGTCAAGACAAAGTGTCGAAAATACATGAGGATAGTGAGAATCAGTTTCAGAACTCTCAGACTTGCCCCAGGCAAGACAAAGAGTGGATATTAATGGAATACCACTTCTTAAGATTGAAGAAGGAGAAAGGAACAACTGTTCCTCATGAAAGAAGATGACCAAAATTGTCTAGAATAGAGCAAGAGGAAAATTAGAGGAACCAACAGAAAGAGAGAGCTGTTACAGTAAAGAACCCCATATCAGAACTATATGATTTGATAAAAGTAGTTATGAAGAACTACCTACGAATACTTTATTTACTTTATTGAATAGAACCTGGTGGAAAAACACCCCACAGCAGAAGGGAGTCATTTTCCTGTATTTTTGTTCTTTTAAATAGTGGCAGGGTGAGGATAGGTTAGTTTGGACAGTGGACTGATCTTGATTTGGACTCTCACAGATGACTGACAAGCACCTTAGTTAGTTGTGTTAGTTAGGGAACACCCTGAGTATAGGGAGAGATAGGAGTTCTTACATTTGAGTTAATAAACTACTATAGTGAGATGCAAAATCAGAGTCTGTGTCCTTCTTCTGATCCACCACATGTGACACCACTGAGACCCATTTAACTGACCCACAAATCTTCAACCATACCGCATCCTCTAGGTCTATTCTCCGGTCTGTCTCCCACTGCATTCTAATTAGGCTCTCAGGAATTTCTGCCAATGCAATTGCCTGGTATAATCGTGATATTAGACCTTTTTCATTGATTTTTTTTTTTGCGTGTATAACATTAGTACAGTATGATATTGCATATTTTCCCCAAACCGATCATTTGTAGGATAACATAGCCTGTCGTTAACCTTAACATGTTCCCCAACTTTCCCATCCTCCCACTGCCCTGTTCCCTCCCCTCTCGAGTTGCCTGCACTGTTGGCGCCTAGTTTGTGTTTATGATAATCCTTAGGCTTGCACTGTCTGTGTCCTTGGCGGGGGTGAGTCTGCCCGTTCCAGGCCCTAAGGTTTTGGTGTAAATAGTGACTGTGTTAGCTCATTCCAAAGGGTAATGTCTTTGTTGGTGTCAGAAGGGCACCAGTGTATTGCCTGCCTCCAAGCTGCTGTTTCAGCAGTTGTCCATTTCTTAAGGTCTCGCCACCAATCTGCTATATTGGGACCACAAGGGGATTTCAATGCCATAGCTATCCTGCATTTAGCTAGTATATATGCTAGATCTTTCATTTGGATGCGTGGCGTGTAGTTTTGGGGTGCGTAAAGCATCCCAACAAGCAATCTGATGGTGACACCAGGTTTGTACTCAGTCCTGCTTTACTCAGTCTGTACGCCGCTTCTTCCCAATATTTTCTAATGGTAGGGCAGGCCCAGAACATGTGTAGTAAACCGGAATCTAAGGCGTTGTATCTGGGGCAGTGTTGTGTGGCTGCTCAGGGGAATCTTGATATTCTAAGTGCGTTAAGTATGCCCTATGGATGACAAACTGTTGGATCAGCTGCAATCTAGTATTACGAGACACTTTCTTGTGATACCACAATATCTTTGACCAATCCAAATCTTGTAATGGGGCACCTAGGTCTTCTTCCCGGTTCCATGTCTTAAAATCGTGGCAAAAATGGCTGTGTATACAAAATATCGTGGCAAAAATTCAGTGGTTTTGCCGCCACAATCATGTAAAGGATGCAGGGGACACCCCCGCAACCCCTGAACCCATTATACCATTTAAGGGGAGCGGGGGACACCCCTGCAACCCCATATCCCCGTAAATGGTATAATGGGGTACACCTTTACCGGGTCAAACCACTGCATTTTTGCAGTGATTTTTTTTACCAGCGACATTTTTGCCACGATTTTATTACCTGATACCCTCTTCCCATTTGCTCCTAATAGCCATATCCCCAGAGGGCCCTCTGGTCAAGAGAAAGTCATATAACCTGGATATTGCGTGACCACCTTCTGCTATGACGTGTAGGGCTTCGACTACTGAGTGCGTTTCCATGATCTCTTTATATGTTGGCCATCTACGCAATATATAACGTTCTGGATGGGTGCAGTGCAGCAGGTACCAGGTATGGACCTGGATCTATGCCCGTAGTATCTACTAGCTCCTGGAAGGATATGAAGGAGGTGCCGTCAACCAGGTCGTCCATAGTGGCGATACTGTGTGTTTCCCAATGTGTGCAAATACACAGCTCTGCTTGGGATGCGTTTGGGACAAGTGAGGCTAGGGGGATTTGTACGGAAAATGGATCTGTCAGTGCTATCAATGTGAGCACCCTGTCCCACAGCTGGGTGCCTAGTGCTGCCAGGTGTGAGCTCTGTGTGGCCCGGGGCTTTTTGTGCCACAGTAGCTCTTTGAGGAAACAACCTGGTACTGAGGGCTGGAGTAAGTCAGTGTCTGAAGTAGGCTCATCTGCTAACCAGCCTAACACAAATTGCAGCTGCCCTGCAATGTAATATGACTCAAAGAGTGGAGCTTTGATAATGCCCTCTTCATAAGGCTTCTGTAGGGAGGATAATCCTATTCTACACCTTCCATTGCGCCATAGGAATTCTCTGCTTAGGGAATCTAAGATTTTAAAGAAAGTCTTGGGTATGTTATATGGGACGTTTACAAAATGGTGTAATAGCCTGGGAAGTGCCACCATCTTCAACAATGCGACTCTGCCCATTAGTGAAAGGGGTAGCTTGGCCCAGAACTTCATTGAGCCTTTGATTCCATCAAGGGCCTCGTGTGTGTTGTTGACATGTTCTAGCACAGGGTTGTGATATATGTCAATTTCCGAGGTATCTGAATGTGTTAGTGCTCCATTGTAAGGCAAGGACAGGGAGTCTATCGTGACGCACTTTGGTTAAGCCTGCCAGTGGAAACAGGAATGACTTCTCTTTACTAATTGTGATACCTGAGAAGCGTACGAAAAGATCTAGGGCCTCCATTGTGAGTTCCAAGTTGTCTTCTGGGTTTTGTACATTTGGCATTTGGCATTTTTTTTATATAGCGCTACGAACCCTCGGGTATCTGAGCGCTGCTTATTATTACCCACGGTGTGTGGTGCTCCTTTATCGACCTTGGAAGGATGAAAGGCTGAGTTTTTGTATAGCCACGCGAGCAGTCGGCCCGGCTTGTCGACTTACGCAGGTTATCTTTGAATATATTTAGAATAATTGTACCAGCCTAATCTTTCCCAGCACCCTATACGTTTTTGTCATAATACTGACTCGCCTGTGTCCCCTCTCGCTGGCCCCTGTGCAATCTTTTGTGGTGCCTCCTCAGTGGAGATGAGTTCCCTGCGTAGCGAGGCTTGTATGCCTCTCACCTTGGCAATTGCAGTGCCCCTAATGACCACTTTTAGAGCCTCCGAGTGAGTACCAGCACCAGGGACACTACCAGAGTTATGTGTCAAGTATTCTTTGATGCTATCTTGGACATGATCTCGAAACAGGGGGTCTTGTAGCGCCCCGCTCCTGAGTCTTGATGTAGGAATGGGGGGTTTAGGGGTACGTATTGCCACTTCAACCAGAGGGGGGCATGGTCCGATAAAACCACTCTTTTATATTCTGTGACTACGAGCTCAGCCGCCAGGTCTTTTCCCACAAAGAAGTAGTTAGGTCTGGTATGTACAGAGTGTGGTGCGGAAAAGCGCAAACAATGTTTGGAGTTTGAGTGCAACGTTCTCCATATATCTATTAGTTAGAAGGATGTCAGAAGTGTTATCAAGGACCGAGCTGGTGGTGCCTGCCGGTCTATAGAGTTTGGTGTCCATCCTATCCATTTGCGGATTTATAACACAGTTAAAGTTCCCGCCCCATATGATCTTGCCCTCCCTGTATGGCCCTAGACATGAATATAGTGTCAGGAAAAAGGCTGCTGTGTCCTGGTTGGGAGCATATGTGTTCACTAGACAGGTGTCTATATTCTCTAGAAGCCCCTGTATCAGCACCACTCTGCCTTCATTATAAGTTTTAAACTGGGTCACTTTAAAGGGCACAGCAGGGGCTGTCCCAATTAGCACTCTGGGGGCATACGCCGAGTATGGGTAGCCAATGGTTTGCCCCCCCCATTTGCCAGTGATCAGTGCTTGTCTGTCTGCTGTGAGGTGGGTCTCTTGTAGTAGGGCAATATCGATTTTATGTCTGCGGGGGTATGCATAGACACGGTTCCTCTTCACATAACTGTTCAAACCTCGGACGTTTCAGGTGACCAATTTCAAGTCTGTAGTCATGGTAGTCTATTTATTTTGGCAGGGGTTCGTTGGGACCGGGCCCAGTATTTCAGATTGATAGACGGCCAGGGATCTCAGACAGTGTTGTAATACGGCCCTTGGTGCAGCCAAAACAGAACACCCAATAACTTCCCCAACTTTCTTAACTAACAACATTCGCCCAGCAATGTTACCCATGCTCAGACGCATCCGCTTTTCGGCCGTCTCCAGTGTCTGGTCCAGAGGCTTGCGTGCAGCAGTTGGGTGCAGAAACAAGTGTGCCAAGAAGAGAAACTCTGAGGGCGGGTTGGCAGCAGCCCGGGATCGGGTCCTCTTCCTCAGAGATGATGGTTACATACTTGAAGTGGATCCTGCCGTATACATAAGCAAAGTAACGTCTGCGGTCTTGAGAGGTGGTCCACCTAGTTGGTAACCTGCTTTTCCTCGGGTTCTCAGCTGGCGCTGTGTCGGTGCCGTTCAATCATGTGAAATTGTAGTAGGTTGCATCATGATCCTTGGTACATGTTTGCTACCCTTGCAGAAATATTGTTATGTTATGGCGGGGTGACGCTGCCCTCTGTGAGGGGGCTAATTCTTTCTTTTTCCATCCACGCATGTGCCTTCTCAGGGAGGTTGAATAACAGGGCTCGGTTTTTGTGGAGGACCTTTATCCGGCTGAGTACATCAACATGTATTTCATGTCCGCTTTACTAAGCCTGGCTTTGGCTGATGAGAAGTGAGCCCTGCTTTTCTGGACTTGGAAGGTATAGTCCGGGTATATTGCTAGGCTTGCTGCTGCTCTCTCTATCGTGCTGCACTGCCTCAAATAGGATACGATATTCTCCCTGTCTTTGTAGTTGAGGACTTTTGCTATGATTGGTCGTGGAGGGGCTCCTGGCAGCGGTTTTCTGGTTAGAGCTCTAAGCGCTCTTCCTATTGTGAAGCCAGGCGAGAGGTTTCCAGGACCTATCTCTTGTAAGAGCATATTTTCCACATAAGATGTGGGTTCTGTTCCTTCTTCTCCTTCTGGCAGGCCGATGATGCAGACGTTACTTCTCCAGGCTCTCCCCTCTGCGTCCTCTGCCCTATCTTCCAGTAGTCTAACCTTTTGTTGTAAAATGTGAACTTCTGGGTGGATTTTGTGAATCTTTGCAGTGTTATCTGTTGGATAATTCACTGACATCTTGACGTAGTAGTCCCACATGCACTATGACCGCTTCTATTTTTTAGCACAACATGGTTTTCAGAACTGCAATAGCCATCAGGATTTGGTTATTTGACTCTCCAGCTTCTTTAGCTGTATTTTGTGTCGACGCCATCTGGACTGTGGGCATCTGCGATTGGGTTTTTGCATAGCTATCTATTGTTGTGTGTCTGCCCATAGGTTTGGCCGCCTTCGGAGGCATTCAGCTCACTATGTCGGCTGCGTTTAGTGTGCAGAACGTGAGTATGTCCGCCACGTTATTAGAGCCCCAGTTCCTTTTCTCTGCGCACTCTGCCCGCTTTAGGACTACCCCTTCTTCTGAAGTTTGCCAGTTTCTTCGACAACATGCTGAATTCAGCAATGTTTCAGACTTCAAAACTTTGAATCTAGTGCAGGTGTCAAATATACATTTTGGAACCCCGCACCATTTGTCTATACTGCCTCAGTGAGGGACGCGACACGCAGGACTGCACGCCATGTCAGTCGATGTACCCCAATGCACTTTGAGAACGGGAGGTGTAGGGGAGGCATGGTATCACAAGTATGACACTGACACAATGGTTACAATTTGTAAAACCTTTATTGATATTGTTGGGATTGGAGAAACTCCTATTCTGCCCTATAACTAAGTCTTGACCATCAAATAATAAATAACACAGTCCTAGTGGAGTCCGTCAAATCAAAATGGCCTATGCTAACAAAACCTAATGCCTGCCCTATCTCTTGTACAAAAAAGTGTAAAAAGGAGAAATATATGCAAAAGGAGAAATCAGTGTTCACATGAATAAATGTGGTTGAACCAGCTCTCCTCCCACGTTAGACCACACGGAGTAAGGATGTCACTGTAGGCAGGATGACACACTCTGGATCAGTTTCCAACACCATAAACAGTTCCAAAACGTGACTCGAGGCCTCTGGCCTTCCACGTTTAAGTCTCTTTTCTTGACTTCCAAAATAATGTTTCAACCAAAGAGTTCACAAAGGTCCCCCTCTGTCGGGCTCAATAGAGTTCAACACAAATTTGCAAGGTGTCTCCCTTCCCCAGGCTTATTTCACTTTGGGACTCCCTCTGTCCGGCTTGGACCACTTTCGGATGTCAGAGAACTTCGGAATGTGCGTGGCTTTCTTTACGACAACTGCAGGACCAGTTTGGCACAAAGTTTACAGTTCAATTTTCACTTTCCCCTTCTCTACGATTTAAACTTTTTTATTTCACTTTTGCCATTCATTCGCTTTATCGCTTCTAACAATTTACTTTTCACTGAGACTTTCGAGTGGGCTACTCCCATTCGCCGGACCACTCTGTTATTTAGTATCGCTGATTTTGCAGCTGTCTTTTACTTCAATGTTCATTCACGAGTCTGCCTTTCCTTGCGTCTCATTCACACGCATGCAGCCTTCACTTGCGATAAATCTTGCTACTTCAAACTTTAACACACACACCAGTCTTTCAGATCGCGTGCCAACACACCGTCTGTGTGCATCTCTTTCTTGGTTTTGCGATTCCCAATTCACAAGTCAAGGTTATTAGCACAGGCTTGGCCTCGCCTCCCCAACTCTGCCGTTCACCCGGTAGGGTCGCTGGTGTCCTTGAAACACAATGCAGTCTTCACTTGTGGGATCTGGCCTTCTCCACGTGTCTTTCGCCTGTCTGAGGCAATGACCTACAGTAGGGAACTCTTGGGGTTTTCGACCCGCTGCTTTCGTCCCTTGGTCCGTTGCTCTGTTCCAGTAGGTTTGTCTTTGTCCCCGAAGCCATGCTCGTACTCGTGTTCCGTCTTCCTCAGAATGTCTCTTTGGATTCTGCCTTTTATTTGTGGGAGGAGAGCTAATTGGTAACAGGTGTTCGCACCTAGAATCAAGTGCCTGACTTTGCCTGACCCGATAAGCAGGACATGTCCAGTATTGTAACGCTCACCTGATTCTCGCAGAGGCGCCGGTCTTGACTGGGCGACTACCGTATCTTCAAAGGTGATGTGTAGCACCCGGTTGGCTCTTTGGGCTGGACCTCTGTGCACTGTATGCCTGACGTGTAGAGTAAGATGTCTGCAGATAGAAAATATGGGGTTAATGAACTGGGGTTATTGGGGTGTCCCTATCTCTTTCCTCTTCTCCTCTCCTGTAGACCCCCAAAGGTTAACGCTCTCACCTTAGGTAAGTGAATGCCGAGCTCTCCATCTGCCTCGGGGCAGGGTGCTGTAACCAGTTTCTTCACTGGATAGGTAGCGCAGGCCTCTTGACTTCAGAGGACTGCTGTCCGTCGTTTACTGCACGAACGGTAAGTTTCGAGTCATTCAAATGTCTTTAAAGTCTTTAGTAATGATGTCTCTTGTTTTGCAGGGTTCCGGCGATGGCGGATGACGGGCTGAAGTGAGTTGAAGATGGAACCCGTGTGATGAATAGAAGCGCCTGGAAGCACGTAAGTAAGCGCTTGTTGCCTGCTTCACTATGCGCTCTAACTGTCTTTTTATTTTGCAGGTACAAGTTCGGAGCGGCTGCAGGGTGCCGGAATACCCACTGGATTAGATGTGGAAAGGAGTAATGGCACGTGAGTATTAAAGTTCCCCAATGTCTTTAAACGCACCTTGTTTTGTCTTTCAGATGCGGGATGCAGCGCCGAAGGCCTCCGGAGCGTGCGAAGAGTAGGTAAGCCTTTGCCTTTCAGATGCCGGAATGCTAACCTGTTCTTTCTTGTCTTTATAGGTGTTGCTGAAGACTGGATTCAGGATGGTAAGCCTTTGCCTTTCAGATGCCGGAAAGCTAACCTGTTCTTTCTTGTCTTTATAGGTGTTGCTGAAGACTGGATTCAGGATGGTAAGCCTTTTTCCTTAGGCCCAGGACCGGATGCAGAAGACACGATGAGCGTTCTGCTGCAGAGGTTGCAGAATAACGCAAAGCAAGATTCATCCACCGGGTGTGGTTTAAATAGCCTCCTGTAGTGCTTAGGTGTCTCCTTCCACAGCCACGCCTAAGTAAGAAAAGAGTTCCTGGTAAGAAAAGAGTTCCTGCCTTCCAGAAGAGTTCCAGTGTTCTGAATCTAGGGAGTGGCTCCAGCCCCACCCAACAGGAAAAGTAGTTCCAAACAGAAGAGGATCAGAGGCTCAACTGGCAGGCAAGTAAGCAGCATGGTCTGCTGAAGGTAAGTCCACCCAAGCATTATGAGCCCGGCACTTCCAGCGCTGGGACCGGGCATATTTATGAGCCTGGTGCCACTGGCGCCAGGACTGGGTCCAAAAGGTCCCAATTGGGACTGGTTGGCACTCGGAACCTGGGTTATGGATCTGCTTCCAATGGAGTTGGGAAAACCCTGACCTTTTGGAAGCAGAGATCATGACAGTACCCCCCCTCAAGGCCCCTCCCAAACCGGGCTTCTCCGGGGGTTTTGGCTTGTCAGGAAATGTTCGGTGAAATCTTTTGATTAGGCGAGGAGCGTGGACATATTCAGCAGGTTCCCAGGATCTCTCTTGGGGGCCGTAGCCTTTCCAGTCAATTAGGTAGAATAGTTTAGATTTGGAGATCTTAGAGTCCAGAATGCTTTTGACTTCAAACTCGAGTTCTCCATCCACTAGGATAGGTTTTGGAGATTTGGTTAGTCGGGTTTGAGGTTGCACGGGTTTTAATAGAGAGACGTGGAAGACCGGATGTATCTTCATGTGCGGGGGCAAGTCCAACTTGACCGCTACTGGGTTTACTATGGTAGTGATGGAATAGGGACCCAGGTATCTTGGGTTGAATGTGCGTGGCCCTTTTAGAGATAGATATTTGGTGGATAACCAGACTTGATCCCCTACTTGATAGTGAGGGGCTTCCTTCCTATGTTGATCTGCTCCTTTCTTGTATTGTTCTTTAGCCCTTTGAAGGTGAGAAACAGCTTCCTTAAAGGCTTGGGTGATTGTAGAATGCAGGTAGTCTACTGCTGGTGTTTCAAGATCTTGGAGGGGATCCAACTCCGAGGTTCGAGGGTGACTGCCGTACAAAAGAAAAAACGGGGTTTTCCCAGTTCCCGAATGGACAGAGTTATTGTAGGCATACTCGGCTATCCAAAGGATATCTTTCCAAGTTTTTTCAGTTTGTTGCAGCATGCAGCGTAAATACTGTTCCAGAGTTTGATTGGTCCTCTCGGTTTGTCCGTCGGTCTGAGGGTGGTGACTGGTCGATAGTCTCACATCAATTTGAGCCGACCGACAGCAACTTCGCCAAAAATGAGAAATAAATAGACTACCTCGATCCGAAATTAGAACCGAAGGAAAACCGTGCAGTCGGACGATGTTTTCGAGAAATTCTCGGGCCAGAGTTGCTGCTGTTGGCAAGCCTTTGAGCGGAATGAAATGCGCCATCTTGGAGAATAAGTCCACGATTACTAGAATCGTATTGTATCCGGAGCATGGAGGTAGATCGGTGATGAAGTCCATAGAAAGCGTATGCCAAGGGCGAGGTGGGATGTCAATAGGGCGTAAGAGGCCTGCTGGTCTTTCCTTTTGACTCTTGTTTTGGGCGCATACTCCACAGGACATTATAAAGTCTCTGATATCTTTTTTCCAAGACGGCCACCAGAAGTAGCGCTTGATCTTTTCTGAGGTCTTGGCTATACCGGGATGACCTTCCATTAAAGAGTCGTGATAACAAGAGATTACTTTTTTCTGTAAATCTGTGCTGGGTAGGTATAATCGTTCTTGGAAATACAATAAGTTGTCCTTTACTGCAAAGTGCTTTCCCTGCAGATGCCAATTCTGTATGTCTGCTGGAGTTACAAGTTGCCTGGCTTTATCCTTAGCTTTCTCTATGGATTCTGTGGCGATTACACCCAGAATTCTTTGTTCGGGAATGATTGGTACAGGTTTAGGGTTGACCAAGTGTTCTTCCACTCCCATCCGAGAAAGGGCATCAGCTTTACCGTTCTTTGTACCAGGTCGATAGGTCATTATGAAGTCAAACTCGGCAAAGAATAATGCCCAACGGAGTTGTCTAGAGGATTGGGCTTTTGCGGTCTTCAAATATTGCAGGTTTCGGTGATCCGTAATCACAGTAACGGTGTGTCGGGCCCCCAGCAGATAATGCCGCCAAGCCTTAAAGGCAGACTTGATAGCCAGAAGTTCCTTGTCAGTAATCGTGTAATTGATTTCAGGAGGCGAGAATTTGCGGGACCAAAATGCCACGGGATGCAACTGATTGGTTACCGGGTCCTTTTGTGATAGAACTGCCCCCATGGCAAGGCTTGAAGCATCAGTTTCCACGATGTAGGGGAGTTCTGGGCGAGGGTGTTTTAAGATTGGTGCAGAGATAAATTTAGTCTTCAAATCCTGGAAAGCTTGTTCCGCCTCGGTAGACCATTCAAAACGTTTGTTTTTCTTTAACAAGGCAGTGATGGGCTGGACTATTCGAGAGAATTCGGGGATAAACCTGCGGTAAAAGTTAGCGAAGCCTAACATGCTTTGCACACCTTTTACGGAGGATGGTGATGGCCATTTGAGAACTGCATCGACCTTCTTTGAATCCATACACACTCCGCCAGGTGATAATATGAATCCCAAGAATTCAACTTCAGTCACGTTGAAAACACATTTTTCCAACTTAGCGAAAAGTTTGTGTTGACGCAATCTTTCGAGGACCATTTTCACGTGTTTCCGATGTTCAGATTCTGATGAAGAATAAACGAGGATGTCGTCAATGTAAACAACAACACATACATCTATGAGCTCTCTGAGGACATCGTTCATAAAATATTGAAAGGCGGCCGGGGCATTGCAAAGTCCGAAGGGCATGACCTGATATTCAAATAGCCCATACTTGGTGCGGAAGGCCTTCTTCCATTCATCGCCCTCTTTTACTCGTACCAAGTGGTAAGCTCCTCTAAGATCCAGCTTTGTATATATGCATGCTTTTCTGACTTGGTCCAGGAGTTCAGGGATCAAAGGTAACGGATATCTATTCTTAACGGTGATCTGGTTCAGGGAGCGATAATCGATACAAGTTCTAAGGTCTCCTTCCTTTTTTGGAACGAAGAACAAAGCTGAAGAAGCAGGGGACTTGGAAGGACGAATAAACCCATTTGCCAGGTATTGATCCAGGTATTGTCGAAGGTGAAGGTTCTCAGGCTCGGGGAGGGCATAAATTCTACTACAAGGAGGAGTAGATCCAGGTATCAGGTCTATCTGGCAGTCATAAGACCTATGAGGAGGTAGAGAGTTAGCCTGATCCTTCCGGAAAACATCTTGGTATTCTAGGTATTCGGGAGGTAACTGGGGAGTCTCTGAAGAAATTGCGGCCAGTGCAACACCAGGTGGAGGGTGACAAGTAGAGACACATTCTGGAAACTGGACCGTTCTTGCTCGCCAATCGATCAGAGGATTGTGTTTCTCTAACCAAGGTATTCCTAGAATAATCTGAAACTGAGGGGCCTTGATCACATCGAACACGATCTTCTCATGGTGTCCATCTTGACTTACTAGCGTCACCTCTTGAGTGGTACGCGTTACTGGCCCGGAGGCTATCTCCGTACCATCCACCGTAGTAATGACGTCCTTTACAGCCTTGGGACAAAGAGTTAGATTCATCCTCAAAACCATTTCATGATCCACATAATTGCCGATGGCACCGCTGTCGACGTAAGCTTCAATTGCATGTAATCGATCCGGATTATCAGGGCTAATGAGGACCATAGGTATCACGAAATGCGAGGTCACGGAACTGGTTTTCACGCTCGGCAAGAGGACCTCTATTCTTGTCGGGCGAGGTCGTTTCCCTGCTCAGAGTTTGTAACTTTGGTAACTGCAGCTCCTACTGCCTTCTTGGAAGGTTTCACCGGACAGTCTCGAAGAAAGTGCCCTGAGTTTCCGCAATATAGGCATAATTGCAACTGTTTCCTCCTTTCCCGCTCCCTTTGTGTTAGAGGACCTTTCAGACCCCCTATTTGCATGGGTTCCCCGGAGTCTACTCCTTTGGAAGGAGTTGGCGGTTTGGAAAATACTCGAGCATCAAACTTGGAACGATCGGCCTTCCTGTTCTGCAGCCTGTGATCTATTTGAACAACCAAGTCTATATAATCCGAACAGTCTTGTGGGGGATTCACTACTTGGGCTAAAACGTCTTTGAGCTCTCCACGTAGACCTCTATAAAACAGCGTAATCCTTTTGTCCTCAGGCCATTGAGTTTCCACTATTAGTCTATTGAAAGATGCAATATAAGCCAAAAGGTCTTGATTACCCTGTCGCAACGAAAGAAGCTCATTGTCCAAGGCCTGCCCCTGTGAATGTCTTGCAAACAGTTTTTCCATACTAAGCTGAAAGGCTTGAAAATCATGGAGAACCGGATCATCTTGATTAACTAGAGGGATCGACCAGTCTGCCGCATTGCCACTAAGGTACGAAAGTACAAAAGCTACTTTTGCTTGATCAGTTGGAAAGGCTGCTGGCCGGCATAAGAAGTGCAACCGGCACTGATTGATAAATACTGCAAACCTCTTTGGGTCACCAGAAAATCGTTCGGGCGGAGACAGAGGTACATTCCCAGGTAGGTTGATCTGCACTGGATTCATAGAGGATGTTGAAGGAAGATTTGCCCCTGATGCGGGTAACGGGGTCTGTCCGGCTTGTGACTTTAGCACTTGTCTAGCAAGATGGTCTGTTCTCTCCTTGGAAATAATTAGTTCTCTTCTTAGAGCATTCGTTTCCTGACGAGCTGCATGCACTTCTGCCCTTAGTTCCCCAAGTAACCGGGCTAGGGGGTCAGTATCCGAGGTTTCCATAGCGCCTGGGCGAGAGTTTTGCGGTAGGCTTTGCGTTCTGTAATGCTCACCTGATTCTCGCAGAGGCGCCGGTCTTGACTGGGCGACTACCGTATCTTCAAAGGTGATGTGTAGCACCCGGTTGGCTCTTTGGGCTGGACCTCTGTGCACTGTATGCCTGACGTGTAGAGTAAGATGTCTGCAGATAGAAAATATGGGGTTAATGAACTGGGGTTATTGGGGTGTCCCTATCTCTTTCCTCTTCTCCTCTCCTGTAGACCCCCAAAGGTTAACGCTCTCACCTTAGGTAAGTGAATGCCGAGCTCTCCATCTGCCTCGGGGCAGGGTGCTGTAACCAGTTTCTTCACTGGATAGGTAGCGCAGGCCTCTTGACTTCAGAGGACTGCTGTCCGTCGTTTACTGCACGAACGGTAAGTTTCGAGTCATTGAAATGTCTTTAAAGTCTTTAGTAATGATGTCTCTTGTTTTGCAGGGTTCCGGCGATGGCGGATGACGGGCTGAAGTGAGTTGAAGATGGAACCCGTGTGATAAATAGAAGCGCCTGGAAGCAAGTAAGTAAGCGCTTGTTGCCTGCTTCACTATGCGCTCTAACTGTCTTTTTATTTTGCAGGTACGAGTTCGGAGCGGCTGCAGGGTGCCGGAATACCCACTGGATTAGATGTGGAAAGGAGTAATGGCACGTGAGTATTAAAGTTCCCCAATGTCTTTAAACGCACCTTGTTTTGTCTTTCAGATGCGGGATGCAGAGCCGAAGGCCTCCGGAGCGTGCGAAGAGTAGGTAAGCCTTTGCCTTTCAGATGCCGGAATGCTAACCTGTTCTTTCTTGTCTTTATAGGTGTTGCTGAAGACTGGATTCAGGATGGTAAGCCTTTGCCTTTCAGATGCCGGAAAGCTAACCTGTTCTTTCTTGTCTTTATAGGTGTTGCTGAAGACTGGATTCAGGATGGTAAGCCTTTTTCCTTAGGCCCAGGACCGGATGCAGAAGACACGATGAGCGTTCTGCTGGAGAGGTTGCAGAATAACGCAAAGCAAGATTCATCCACCGGGTGTGGTTTAAATAGCCTCCTGTAGTGCTTAGGTGTCTCCTTCCACAGCCACGCCTAAGTAAGAAAAGAGTTCCTGGTAAGAAAAGAGTTCCTGCCTTCCAGAAGAGTTCCAGTGTTCTGAATCTAGGGAGTGGCTCCAGCCCCACCCAACAGGAAAAGTAGTTCCAAACAGAAGAGGATCAGAGGCTCAACTGGCAGGCAAGTAAGCAGCATGGTCTGCTGAAGGTAAGTCCACCCAAGCATTATGAGCCCGGCGCTTCCAGCGCTGGGACTGGGCATATTTATGAGCCTGGTGCCACTGGCGCCAGGACTGGGTCCAAAAGGTCCCAATTGGGACTGGTTGGCACTCGGAACCTGGGTTATGGATCTGCTTCCAAGGGAGTTGGGAAAACCCTGACCTTTTGGAAGCAGAGATCATGACAAGTATGATGTGTGGAAGTTAATATTGTTACTCTGTCACTCTCTTCCTCAGCGTAGTGTTTGTGTAAAAAGTGGGGGGGGGGGCGAGTTGGAACCTCGGAGCATCCTAATATATAGGATGGGTTGGATAAACAAAATAGGGAGGAATACCGTGTCTCACCATCGACTGCTTCACCCCCACTCCCCGAAGAACCCTCACCCAGGTGATCCTCCCGTGCTGGTCCGCCCCCAGGGTCTGGATCCAAAGGCGATGACCGTGCCCTGGCCACCTGAGCGAGAGAGATCCCCGGGGATTAGCGGGTGAGACACAATCTGGTTTATTACAGAGGTGAAACTTAACCTTCCTCCAAAAGGAGAAAGGTGATAAATGTACCCATTCATCGTCACCCTGTGTGTATCGCCGTACTGAAGAACAGTCACCTGTCTGCAAGAGCAAGAATAAGAAGCAGTATCGATCACAAGATGTCTCGGTCTCCATGTGGTTCTTCGAGGCACCATTCTTCTTTAAAGAAGTGGAGTCACCACTCCAGGGAATCCCTGGTGGATGAGGTTCCACAAGTACCTTTCCACACCCAATAGTCTACCCCGCAGGAATGGGAGCCCTTCATGCTCAAGATACTGGACATCTGTGCCAAGGCTGATGGCCCCCATGCAGACGACTTCGGCTCCATCTGAGTCCACCTCATAGTGACGCAGATTTATTGTGCAGCCATGCACCATAGGGACAGGCTGCGTGACAGTCTGGTAAGATCCATCTCGTGGTCACACCGCTCTGCTTATGGATGTCGGTCTGCCGATCTCATCCCTGTATGGCGCCGACCGGTGCAGAGGATGCCGTAATTCCTTGTGATTACGCCCGCTTCCATGGGGGTACATACATGTCTTGTCTTGGGGAGATATATGATGGGGAAGGGGACCCCATTCCCTTTGGTATGAAACCCCTCCAACCAAGGGAGGTTAGAGACTTCACAGAGGAGTTCTATGGGGAACAAAGGGACTTGGTGGATCTTGCGGCTGACTTGCAGGATGCAAGCTGCCTGGACACCTCGCTATTATGGGACATGCTCCCTGCCCCTACCAAGCCTCAGCCAGCTTTTCAGTGTCTTGTTAGCAAGGTGGTAGATACCTTGGGCTTGTGTGCACCCGCCCGACCCAAGGTTCAATAGGACCTCACTGACATTCTAGAGCCGTCTTCTAAGCTGGCCTCGGTGCAGACGGTTGACCGGGACCGTGCTAAAAAGCACAGATCGGTTCCCTCAGACCCTCTGTTTCTGTCTGCCCATTCATTGCCAGAAAGCTTGGTGGTTTAGGCTGCCACAGAAAACCTATAGACTACCTCTTTCCCATCCCTGCCTCGTGAGAGCCAGCAATTGGATGCCTTGGGCAGAAATGTTTTTGGATCGGCTAGCTAGGCCTGCGATGTGTGAATGCATCCTTCTCCTGGCTACATTTTCCTTCGGGCTTTGGTCAGTAATTTCAGAGGTTGCAGAACACATCCCTTCGGGTGACATGAGAGAAGGATGTGAGGCTCTGGTCAAGGACCACAAGGAGGCCTCTCACCAAATCCTTCAGTCGGGCCTAGATACGGCAGACCGTGTGGCTAGAGTGATGGCAACCAGCGTGGTCTTGAGGCGATTATCCCGTGCACGTACGTCAGGTTTTTGGAGATTGGCTTATATTGTGGATAATCATGCTAATTTGTTTAAAAATGTATACATTTATTCTGTAACTGGTCGAAGAATGATAACAAACACATTTGTAAAAAAAAGAGTGATGTGTTGCTGTAATCCATTATTTAGAATTAATATTTGCAAAATAATATAGTAGTGAGGGTCTTTTTTAACAAATGTTCAATTTTGAAACAATCTTTCAGTTGTGAAAATCGGTTGATCAAATATTCAATCAAATCTGTATTGTCCTCAAAAATCTTAATTTAAATAATGTAATTCTGGAATTTGAGGAAATCCTCAGTTTCTCTTATATACAGTCAAAAACAATGTTTTCAGTTACGGTCAAATCCTCAGAATTCCCTGATTCTTTAATCAAATATGCAGTTAGAGCAATGAAATTCTCAAATCTTGTAAACCCTTCAAAATCCTTAATTACATTACTCAATGTTTGAGTTTTGAAATCCTCAAATTCTCTCCAATTGTATCAACCACATTTTTAATATTTAATTATATCTTAGATCCATACGTTATATTTTACATTTTTAAATCCTCAAGCCTCTTAAATGGTCAACCCTCAACACTTTATTATAATTATTATTATTTTTTTTAAGATGGTATGGTTTATTTCCTAAACCTTTCATCTATTGGTCACGCAGTCAATATTCTGTTTGAGGTCTCTTGCGGAAATGTAAGTGCGTGAACCGTTGTAAATCATTTAAGTTCTTTCATAGTCGACTGCATGCTTGTCAGGGCGCTGTTCTGGGACTTCTTGGTTTGTTGCTCTGTGTGTTCTATTAAGTTGTTTGTGGTTGAGTATACGCTTTTTCTGGTTCATCTGTGATGATATTCCATAATTGGACAATGGAAAAGACACATTTTTATTATCGCCCAGCAGAATTTGGGCCCATCGCTCTGATGGGACTACCTGCATTGAAGAATTAATATTCATGTCTCTAAATGGACTTTTCTTTTCTGACAGTGCTGGAAAAATCATTATTATATGATGTATTGTTTCAATTGTGTCTCTTTGTCTGCAAAAGTGGCAGTGTCACAGGTGATTTGCAATCATTTCTCTTTTTGTTAGAATTTCCTGTGTTGGGAGAAGGTTCCGGCATAGTCTCATGAAGGTATCCCTTATCTGCCGTACTGGAAAGATCCTATGGTAATTTGGAAGAGTATTTAGAGGTCTCCTGTCAAATTTGCAATGTAGATTCAGTTGATAGTGAGATTTCAATTCTATCGTTTTAATCCAGTCATCGAGGGCGATTTTCTTTTTTGCTTTTTCGGGATGTTGCAGTAGCATTTCCATGGAGATCTCAGCTGCTATTCTTTTGGGTTCCACATAGCTTTTCCATGCGACTAGAGCTGTAACGTTGCTGGTGATGGATTTTGTGCAGAGGATTTCAAGCGCTAGAATGTGTTCTTCAGAAGTAATTTTCCTGTATAAATTGAGCTGTTTCCACCTGATGATCGATTCAATGGACTGGAGGGCCAGCTCAAAACGTAGATGGGGCATCTGGAAGGAAGTAGGGAGAGATAATACTTTCCTCCAAAATTTCCCCTCAAGTTGTTGCCATATTCTCTGATCCATGTTGATCATTGTTTCTCTGCCGTAGATGTGAACAATGGTTGTTCAGGAAATTTCCCATATTTATGATGTAGTATTCGCCCTTGTCGAACTAGGGAAATTGTCTTTGATTTTAGCTGTTGCACCCATTCTTTCTCAGCTGGAGATTGCTCCAGCCATATACCCAGTTACTTTATTGTTTTGACTTGCGTAAGTTTTTGGTTTTGAAGAAAGAATGCTTGGGTATTCTGCTTTCTCGTATTTTGTTGGGAGAGGGACATGACTTTTGTTTTTTGGGCATTTATTTTTAGCTGGTTAGCTGGTTTGTTACCAGGTATGTTTCTAGTTTGGTTAGGGCAATCTGTAGGCCTCATGGAGTTTCTTCCAGGGGTACGATGTCATAAGCGTACATAAAACAGGGTAAGGTTGTAGCGTTCAATTTCGGTGTATTCATCAGAGTTGTATAAATGTTTTGTTCTAAATCTGCTGTGAAGAGATTGAAGAGGGTTGCAGCTAGAGGGCAGCCCTGCTTCAGACCGTTCCAGGTTCTAATAGGGTCCGTTAGCGAGCCTTCCTTTGACAGTCTAATTCTGATGGTGGTGTTCGAATATAACTGTTTGATAGGTTCAAGTATGTCGCTGGGACAACCCCATGAGTGCAGCTTTTTCCATGGGATGTTTCTGTTTACCAGGTCAAACGCTAGCTGGAGGTCGACGAATGCTGCATGAATCTGTTTTTTGTTCTTTATTGCTTCCTGTTTCACCAGGTTGAGCAATAGTAGGTTGATGTTTGTTCCAAGTTGTTTAACAAAGCCAGTTTGTCTAACTGCATTTCTATTCGCCTTCTTTGCCCAGATGTTCAGTTTTTCTAGCAGAAGAGTGCCAAAAATCTTTCCTAGAGGGTCGAGGAGGGCTATCGGCCTGTATTTCCGCGACTCTTTCCACAAACCCTGTTTGAAGATGGGGATCAGAATGGCTAATTGCCAAGACCGGGGATGGTATTTGTACTGGCAATTAGTGTGAAGATTTTCCCACATATTTCCATCCAGATCTCTGGGTTCCGTTTGATGATTTCATTGAACAGCCCGTCAGGTCCTGGGGCCCTTGATGGATTCAGCTTGTAGATTGCTCTTGCAATGTCTTCGGTGTGCCAAGCAAAAACCCAGTTCTTGGTATGGTCTGGTCTGCCTCTGTTTGCTGTTCAATCAGGGGCCTGGGTTTGTAAAACTCAGCGAAGTGTGCCATTCAGCAAGCCTCTGGTACGTCTGCAATCATCATCTGTTGTCGTGGGCCTTGTGGGTTGAGCAGATTCCACAGTTCTCTTGTGTTGTGATTTTTTAGTGATTGCAGCATCCTTTCCGCGTCAATTTGATTTTGCATCATTCTTGTATTTTTCAGCCAATTTCTGTGGCGTTGTTTGGCCAGTATGATCTTCTCAAGTTTGTCTGAAGAATTCTGTTGTTTTATGTTTCCGCCCTATTTCTCTACTTCCGTTTCTGTCCAAACTACTGGAATCACTGGTCACACCGCTTCTGTCCTCTTTTTTGGAATCTTCCAAAATATTTAATCATGCCCAGACGGGTTTTAGGCGTGGGAGAGGTACGGAAAGTGTCCTGGTCTCGGTGCAGGACGACATGTCCAGACTTGTCGATGCTGGCGGAGTTGGGGCCCTGATCCTGTTAGATCTCTCCGCCGCATTAGACATGGTAGAACACTCTATCCTTCTCTCTCGCCTCTCACAGATTGGGATATCCGGTGCTGTTCTTGCCTGGTTTACTTTGTTTCTTTCGGATCGCACTCAAACCCTCGCTATGCCACCGTTTCTCTCCCCCTCTTGCTTTCTCACTTGTGGTGTCCCTCAGGGATCCTCTCTATCGCCAATTCTGTTTAACATCTACATCTGGACCCTGATTTGTCTCATCCGCTCCTATGGGTTAAACTGCTACTCATATGCAGATGATACCCAAATCCTGATCCGTCTGGACCAGGATCAATCGGAGACCTCGGTATGCCTCCACGACTGCCTTAGGGCAGTGGGGATATGGATGGACCAGAATTGGCTAAAGTTAAATGGTGATAAAACGGAGGTACTGTTGGTAGGCTGCCCCCCCAACCCCTCCCTGTGGACCCCTGCTTTCTGGCCCGCTACCCAACCCAGTTAGCAAAGTCAAGAATTTAGGAGTTATCCTCTCCGCTTCTTTGTCAATGTCTAACCAGGTTGCGGCCGTGTACCAGTCCACTCACCACCAGATCAGAATCCTTAAGAGGGTCATGCCCTTGATCCCGGTAGCCCTCCGCCCCCCTGTGGTAGCCGCGTTAGTCCTCACACGACTGGACTATTGCAATTCGCTCTATCTGTCTCAACCTATCGGCCTTATCCATCGCATTCAGCGTATGCAGAACCTGGCTGCTAGGCTGGCTACTGGCTCCCCTTATGGTGCCCACATTACACCAGTGCTTCGCCAACTGCATTGGCTCCCGGTGCACCAACGAATTCAGTTTAAATCTCTGTGTATTGTTCACCGGGCTATTCACGGTCAGGGTGTTGAATTTTTGCAGCTTAAATTCACCCGATATTGTCCGGACCGGGACCTCCGCTCTGCTACTTCTAACCTGCTTACTGTCCCCAGGTTTAACCGGGCAAGGCTCGGCGGTAGAGCCTTCTCTGTTACCGCGACCATACTTTGGAACAGCCTCCCTGAACCTCTTAGGGCCACTGTTAACCATCTCGGATTCAGAAGAGCGTTGAAAACCAACCTGTTCTGAGCCTGACCACTCCACTGGTCTTCTCCGACTGGGTAGCTTCCTTCCAGCGCCATGATGCCTTTGGGCGAACGCGCGCTTTACAAATGTTAATAACATAACATACAAATATTAATAACATAACATATGTGTTTTAAAGTCCTTCGTAGTTCTTTCTTTTTTTCTGCAATTTGTGGATTGTAGGTGTGATTATGGGCCCAATTAAAGCTTTTTAACGATTCTGCTGGATGTCTGAAAGGGCACATTAGCCATTCATAGTTCAATCTCTTAACATCGTCAAGTTTTGAAGCCGAGACAGTTTCTGGCAGCTTTTCCAGGTGTCTTTGAGATATTCTAAGCCTATTCATCCCGGTGTTAATTTCGAAAGTCGGTAACTTGATTTTTTCATTCTGAGGATTTTATATTGTCCAGGACATGGTCATGATATAGTGGTTACTGTTTGTGGATTTGATGTTGTCGGTGTTGCCCATTTTTTCATGAATTAGTTTCGAAGTGTAGATGTAGTCGATTATTGCTGTAGTGGAGCTGCATGCACAAGTTGGCATCGGAAGGCCTGTTTTTCTGTCTATGGTGTCAGATCTATATAAATCTCTAGTTGTTATTTCTTTTTTGCATCGCAATGCTCGAGCGGGAAGCGTGGAGTCTTCGAGCAGGGAACCGGCCGAGTCGAACAAATGGAGATTTATGTCTCCACATACTATGAAGTCTATTTTTATGTATTTTGCGACAGCTCTGTCTATTGCTTAGAAGACACAGTCTATAAATGCTTTGTCAGAGATAGCAACCCGGGTTCCAAAAAAGATTTAGTATTCCGAATATCTCCTTTATGTGAAGTGGGTCTTTCTGGTTGGTCCAATGATGTTATGACTGTAACTGTTGGACTACGGTTATTTGTGCCCAGGGATGTAGATTAGTCACTTTCGAGTAATTCAAGGTTGACTCCTGTTTTAATTAGGGTAAGCATGCCTGCCAAAGAGCGCCCTTTGGATCTCTGTATCGCTGGATTCATCTGGTTGGTGAAACCATCACAGACCGGCTGTTTGGTGATCCATGACTCTTGCAAACAAATTATATGGAAGTTTGCCAGGTCCTGTCTGTCTGAGTGGAATAGGTGGGAGTGGCCACGGGGTGTTCCATGAACATAACGTAAGGTGGGTGTTCTCACAATTAGGTAATTGTTATTGATGTTCATTTTCCTTTTCTGGGAGTCTGGTTCCTGTCAGTTCCATATCCCTCCAGATAAAGTGTTTGGTATGAGCTGAACGTTGTCTGTAGTGAGTTCTGTCATCATAGCAGCTTGCTTCATTATATCTATGATTTTCGCTATGTCTTGTGCTATTCTGGGTCGAGTTATCATTTGTTGCTGTTCGGAGGTTTGAGAGATTTCCTGTATTCGTAATGGGATCGTTCTTTTTTCCTGTGTGTTTTTTCTTATTTCCATCATTTGTCGAAATGTCGTATCCCAGTTGATTCAGTTGTCCGTGAGCAGCTTGACCGTGGTGGAGGATGTGAAATCTATCCATACTCTGTCTAGTCTTGAGTCGTCAGTGAATTGACAGTATGGAAGTCTTGTGATCTTAGACATTTGAGTTTGGGTATGGCATTGAGGAGCCGGGGGACATTTGTTCTATTAAGGATTAGTCCATCTGGGTGGGCATCCATTCTTGTAAGTTTCAATCCATTTACGTTTGCGGGTCAATAAATTGTGGCAATGTTAGGACCTCTTCCGTCAAGGAATCGTGCCGTTCTCTTCTTGGTTGTTGTGGAGATTGTGGCATCGGAATACGCCGAACGTCCCTGATCGTATCGGCGATGTATTGGAAAGTAATGTATGACCAGAGGTCTCTGAATCTAAGATAGATTCTGATATTTCTTCACAAGTCAAGGTGATCCTTGTCAAATGGTTTGATTGGCTTTCTTCGTATTGATCAATGATAATGAGCGAGCACTCGCTCAGTTGGATTTGAGCTTCTTCAGAATTTTCAGTTTCTTCATCCAAGTGTGCCGTCATATTTAACAGTATCTCTAGTTGATTTTGTTCCTCATTGTTTTCTGTCTGGAAGTCTTCTGGGTGTGAGGGGATGTTAGTCTGGCGAGGTGCTAGATCCCTTTCAGTTCTTTGCGGTAGAGTATTATCTCCATTCGGGTGAGTTTTTTGGTTGCTGGTTTTAGGAGTGGTGAGGTTTCTCAAAAAAGCTTGCAAACTTTTTTGTCTTTTTTTTTTGGGTTTGGCCGCTGGATCGTTATTTATTTTAATTGAAGCATTCCTGCAGGGCTGTGAAAAGATGTTGTAAATCTCTGGGACGTTGGCTTGTTTCATTGAGTTCTTTTTGATGGTTGACTATTTTAAAAATGTTGTTGGGGCCAATGTGAGAGGCATGGGATTTACTTCATCGACTAAGTCAATGAGATTTCCAATTGGAGTTGAGGCGAGATTTAGCGAGGTAAGAAGTGGGGCTGACGTATCCTTATTCTGACCAAGTGGTGGTCTTTTGTCTTTTAATGGAACTTGGTTGCTGGGTAGTTTCCCATCGTTTTGGTCAAGTGTCGGGAGGTTTGTATGAGCTGGTTGGGTGTTGAAGGTGGCCATCATTGTAATTAAGGCCATTGTCATTTGTGTTTTGTCGGCTCTGTCGTTTCTTTCAATGTCAAATAGTCTTGCTTGCCACATCGTACTTGCTTCAGCTTCAATGTCAAGTCGCTCCTGTATTTTATTCATAAAGGCCTCCATGTAGATTTGTTTGGAGTGTATTAAGGCTAAGAGCAGTGTTTTATCTTTTAGTGAGTCAGCATTCGCTTCTTGAATGAGATCTTTGTCTTCGAGGTTATGGCAATTAGCATATTTTCTATGTCTAATATAGTGGGTGGTATGGGGGCTTGGAGTGAATGCAGCGCTGCATTACATCTGCATTTCTGGTCCTCCGCTGCTTCTTCTCTGTCATGTGCCTCCATATTGATGTCCCATTCGGCCGTAGCTCTCCATCCCTCAATTGGGGTGATGGTGTTTGTCACCAAGGGGAGGCGGGGCACATCTCCAGAGGGGTCTGTCTAGAGGGGTCTGTCGGGTTGGATGGAACTACTGAGGGGAGAGGACGCGGTTCACTGTTATTTATCTGGTGAGCTTTCCCACATACCTCTGTCCTTTTTTCTTGTTTTTGCATTAGGGTCTCTCTTTCTAATATGTCTAATGAGAGGCACGCCATCCGTGGGTATTGCGGGATGGAGTTTGACTGTACACCCACAGCAAGTATATTAGAGCTGGCCGATGTTGTACAAAGCCCAGTTCCTGCAATAGAGGTTGTATAAGCCGACTTCTGACTCGTGCATAGGCAGAGCAACGGGCAAAAAAGAATTAGATGTGCCAGGTCCTCGTATGGTGCTTCGCACATTGGACAAGATCGATCTGCACACCACCCCTCCCCACCCGACCCCCGGACCATGCTGCCACCACGGCCCTTAGGTGGATGCAGTTGAACCTTGCCCTAAATAAGAGAACACGATTTGCGGGGAACTCCGCTCATAGCAAAGAGCGCTGGATACCCGGGGACATAACTCATCAACCCATGGTTCTTTGGCTTCCTTATTTCTGTACATTCTCTATCCATTCTCACAGACTTGTAAAAAAGCATGGAGTCCATCGATTTATCTCTCCCCCCGAGACAGCATGCTACTGGGTGGGTACATATGTGTGGTATTCATCGCCCTCAACTGTTTTTTAATGTGAGCCCTCAACTGTTTTTTAATGTGAGACAGCCATGGGACCTTGTCGCCAGAATCCTTGTCTATCAGGTAAATGATCAGTTCATGGGCAAGTGACACTTTACCATTACCCCATAGCCTGAGCCAGTGCAATACTTGCTGCAGGGAGACCATGTCCCCAATTGATGTGCAACCCAATTCCATGTGTACTCCAAATTTCGGAGCCAAAGCTGGCAGCCCCAAGAGGTTCTTAAAGAATTGGTTCTCCAGAGTCTGGACCGCACTCACATTTGAATGACCCCACAATTCCATCCCAAATCTGGCAACCAAGGCCGCTTTTCCCTTATACAGCTGCAGCAACAGAGCAATTGGTTTGGCTTTGAACATAGACATGGCCCTAGAGACCCCACCCAGGGCCTGCTTAAACAGCCGGGCCTGTTTGGTTACATGGGCCATGCCGCGGACATTGGCAGAGAATCTGACCTCCAGGTAGTCAATAAAATGGACCCTGGGGATAACACTGTACGTACAGTGCATAGCCCTGAAATTGATCCTCGGTCTCCCCTTCCAACAGACCATTACCGCCGACTTTGCAGCATTTACCACCAAGTCCAGGCCCTCCATGAAGACGGCGTATTCCGAAATGAGAGTCTGCAGAGCTCTTGGTGTGCGGACCATCAGAACAGAATCGTCTGCGTACACTAGGACCAGTAAAAGCCGGCCGCCCAATTTAAGTACGTCCCGGGGAAGATTTTTGGAGGTGTTTGGTAGAGACAATTTATGTATAAGCAAAAAAGTAGTGGCGCCAGCACGCATTCCTGGCGTACCCCCAATTCTACTGGAAAGAAGCCTGTGCAGTGAACATTGGCACTTTGGGCAATTCATGGACCTGAACATATCCCACAGCTTGGCACAGTTGACTTTGGCAAATGCTGTGCTCGGATCCATGAATGCCAAATAGATGGGCTCCTCTTTCAAATAAAGTGAATCTGCCATTACCAAATAGAGGTTGAGTACCTGCTCAGCTGTGCCCAGCCCAGGCCTACATCCTAGCTGGACCAGAGAGAGGACCCCACTACTCACAATCCAGTCTTCAAGTCGGGCCAGAATGGCACGACCTAATGTTTTAAACCGGGAATCCAAATGTGATATTGGTCTGTAGGAAGCAGGGGAAGCCCGAGATCCCTTCTTATATATTGGCTGGATAACCGACATGGACCATGAGGGTGGGATAGCCCCACCTGCACATGTTGCATTAAACCCTTGTGTTGATACTGGTGCCCAGAGACCTGGAGCCATGACGAATAAATCAGCTGGGACTTTATCTGGGCCTGGAGCTCAGTTACAACGCTGGTAACCAATAGCCTTCTTTATTTCATCCACTGAGAAGACAATACTTGCCTCATTGCCCATTCCATCACTACATCCCAGACTGCCCCTAGTCGCCAGCCCAACCTCATCAGCCCTTCTCCATGCACTGTATAGGGTTGAAAAATGGTCCATCCAGGCGATATCCGGAACATATAGTATGGGTCCCTCTGGGCAATCTCCCAGAACAGTTTGAGTCATTATCCCTTTCGGCTACCACCCAGGCTTCCTATGCTTTTCCTCATTTGTCCTTTTTCTAGTGGCCAGAGTTTTCTTGTAGTGGGATATAGCACCTATAATGGCAGTTTTAGGAGTACCAATACTTCTCAGAGCAAGTAAGAGGTTCTTCCTAGCTCTGATGCACGCAGAGACAAACTGCCCCTCCATTCTCTTTCCTCCTCATTTACCTGAGGCACAGGAAAACACCTGGGAGAGCTGGGTCAGCATGGTTCCAAACTCCTCCAGTATAATGTCACTATCCAGATTCCCCGACAGCAGATTCTCAAGTTCACTTGAGCTTGACAGGACTGCCTTTCTTAAAAAAAAAAAAAAAAACATCCTTCTTATCCTCCCTCCATTTAAGCCAGCGCCGGGAGGTATCCAGGGTTACTTCCCGGGGGTACACTTGGCTCAACCTGTTCACCATTGGAGCATACTTAATCTCAAGTTTGATGGGGAAGTGGTCGCTACAGATATTATCCAACACCCCAAACCCTTTTATGAGGCCACAGTGCTCAACTGGTACACAGAAATAATCAATCGTTGAGCTACCCTTTGCAGAAGAAAAGGTAACTGTTAGGCAGAAACCTGTGCAGTTCCCTTGGGGACCACTGCAAAAAGTTTAAGACCACAGGAGTTAGCAGTAAACCCAATTGGTAGCAGTCTGCACCACCCAGATTTACCTGGTAGCTGTGGCTGAGCAGTCAGACATCTCTCAAGAAGAGTTAGGCAGTATACAGAGCATACACAATAGGGCAGGTAAATACAGTAGAACAAGCAAACACTGACCAGAGCTTTGGTGTAAAAGATATATAGTTATTTATTTAAGAACACATCTATAAAAACACACTGGCACTAATATCAAGCAATTTCAAAAACACAGTTACTAAAGTATATATACTCCCTTCGCAGAATATTAGACAAGTTTTAAGTAAAGCACCACTTATTTTCAGACAGCGGTGAGCGCTTAACGCAGATGGCACTCTAATAATTCGGTTTAAAGGGAGAGAAAGGCAGAGCATAAATGGAAACAGATCCCAACACTTTCAAAAGAACACAGCAAGAGAGGAAGGCAGAATAAAACCGTGAAGTTACAGTTCAGAAAGCCGGACCCACTTTAAGAGGGTCAGAACGAAATGCGTCCAAGGTCACACGGTTGAAAAGTGCACAAAAGTCTCGAAAAGGTTCAGAAAGGAGTTGGACCAAAAGAAAGGGACCAGTTAGATGGTCAAGAGACCAGCCCAGTCTAGAAGGTTAAGGATTTACTGTCACCTTGTAGCAATCTATAGAAAGGGAGGCCAGGCGGACACAATACCTTGAAATGGTGAGAACACTCCAGCGGGGGCAGTTGTTCCTGGCAGCTGTTGCGAGTTGGTGCTTTGTCCGGCAGAAGAGAAGATCTCGTTGGGGAGGAAAACAGGAGGTCATTGTGCTGCCAGGGAAGAAACCAGCCGCAGAGTTTCTCGATTCAAAGGAGCGGTCCTTTCTTTCGTGGTTCAGTGGTAAGTGGCTATCCGGTTGCCGGAGTGCTTGGCACGGGCAATTCGACCACTAGACGTCCTGGTAGGCGAAAAAGTAAAGCGAACTGGTTGTCCCCACCGGCTCAAGGGGAAGAGACTCTCTGGCAAGAAGATCTCCTCTGTCGTCGGGAAGTGGTGAGACGGTTCAGCAGGGCTCCACCGGTGGTGTCGTCGTTGCAGGTCGGCTCAGCTTCTCCCTCTTCGGATCTTTTAGGTCCTGTGGCGACTTCTGAAGTTCCAGTCCCAAAAGCCCTGCTTTTATGCAAGAAACCCCCATTCATTCAGCCTAGCTGTCAATCAAACATGCTAAGTGGTGAGCCAGCTGGCTCACCACTTGGGCCAATCACACAAGAGTGCGACTTGAGTTGCCACGGCAACTCAGTCCAGGGTGCCTAAACCCCCTCCCACACTCCCTGTGGTACCCAGACAGAGTGGCACCACTTTTGGAGGCTTCTGTGGAGAAGCCCACCAAAAAGTGGAACAAAGGGCTCAACTTGGGTTGGAGTCACAGAAGAGAACACAAACGCCATTTTAGAATCGAGTTTTGGCAAGAAAATACCAACCGGTGAATTAATATTAAATAAATAACCCGGCGGTATGTTCGAGGCTATAGGAATTAAATAATTAAAGTTGGTAGCCTCGAACAATGGGAAAATCCCATAGAGATATATTCGCGGTCGAATATAGCAAGTAGTATCCACTGCCACCAGCCAAAACGTGATATGGGGGGATGGAGGCGTGCCCCCTCGAATAACAGACTCCGGGGCAATCGAATTGCCCCGACCAGTACGTCCACAGTATGATGGTTTGTACTGGTTTCTGTTCATAATTTGGGACTAGTAAAGCCAATGGTGACTTTACATTCCCTGGGAGACAGTAGTCCGTCCCAGGGTATGGAGTCTATGGTGGGGTGTCACTATGGCACCCCTGTGTCACTGCACTGAGGGTGCTGTGTAACACACATAGTAAAAACACATGAGACCCTATGGAGTAAAAGACCCCATAGCCCATAAAACACATTAACAGTCAAAGGAACCCCTCAAATCATGTCCAAGAGTGTGAGGAAAAGAGTCTCACTCTTTGCAGGAGAAAAAAACAAACTCCAGAAATCCAGCAAACCTGGTGAGGGACTCACTAGGTTAGGAAATTCAGCCTAAACAGATAATTCTCCCTAACAGAAACTGTGCCAGGAATGTCCCCACCCAGCCGGCCATTGACTGACTGCAGTCCCCACTCATAAAGGTAGTGCCAAAGGCGCAAGCCTTCGACACAGAGCCTAGTGTCCATCGTTACGGGAGGGGATAGCCCTGCCATGGCATCTTCTGTGTTATCCTATAAATTGTTTTCCAGCCCACCCCCCAGTTTCGCATTTACGTCGCCCCCCAATACCAAGCACAAATTACCCATAGGGAGCCTAGTAGAGAGCTCCTCCAGGGCAGTAGCCAGCACACCCAGACAGTTTTTCCTGTACCGTTTATGGGGGCTGTTATAAATGTTACCTACTAGAAGGCCCACCTGGCCTGGCCTAAGGATTTTAACCGCCAATGTATATGGCACTGGAGTTGTCAGAACCACCTGCATACTTTTCAGGTGTGTTTTGACCAAAATACAAAGCCCACCATAGCTTCCCCCTCGCTTGTTTCTCTCTGCCAGCCAATGATATGAGACAAAACCATCAACATTAATTTCAGCCTGGGACCATGTTTCTTGGAGCAGTACAACATCTACTTTGCTAAGTGTGATCTTTGTCTCTAAACAGGCCAGCTTTGTTTTTATTCCGCCCACATTCCCCGACAGTAATAACACATTTTATTCACCACCCACAGTCCCCGCTTTGGGAGGGCCCAGAGAAGCACTCGGTACCACCTCTTGCGACTGTCCCTGGGCAGTCCCAGGGGACTGGCATCATTCAATGTCGTCCATACTGGTCAGACAAGCAGATGGTTCCGGGCAAGCACAGAGTCAGATACACTACCCTCCCGGCCAGTCACACCTTCCACCCTGCGACCCACACCACATGGGAACTGAGCCGCTTGGAAAGGGGTCCGTCATGGACCCCGGGGCACTTTTGGGTGAGCACAACCCATGTCCCTCATTGCTGCCCCTCCGTTCTCCCTGTCCTGGGGGTAGAAACAATTTGGCAGGACCAACCAGACCCTACAATTATGACCGAGAGTGCCCAGGTTAGACTCTACCAGATACTTGGTCACCTGTGCATCTTTAAAGGTTACCACCAGACAGTACCTGGCTATCGATTTGGCCATAGAGCCCACCAACGGTACTCTGCAGGACATTCAAATTAGGCAAGGATTTATAGAACCAACCCGAATATGTGAGTAGACCCATTGGACTGATTTATTAATCAGTCACCCACAGTCCCCAAAATTGGTACATTTAGTATTACACCAACAAATGGTAATGCCTCCGGGGGCAGCTGAATGGGGTAACGCCTTATGTCTGCCTTGTCCTGTATCATCAGTGGTGCCCTTCTTGTTAAGGTTTGTTCCCCACATTGGGTACCTAATGGTCTTGAGCGCTGGGGTAAGGGCTGGGATTGTTCTGACATCAGGGGAGACATAGGCTGGCTTGGAGAATGGTTGGAAGGAGCATGTATTTCCACAGGAACCACTAGTTCTTGGCTCCTACCATTCTCCCCACTCATCCCTGCACCACTTCCTGGGTTAGTAGACTGCCCATCAGGTAAATATTGTAATGCAAGCCAGGCATTATCTAATCTTGGTGCTTAGTGCCTCAACCTCTTTTTTTAGCGACCTCACCTGGTCATCAAAAACAACAAGGTGTTCATGATACCTGTTTTGAAATTAGTCAAAAATTTATCAGGGGCAGTATCAATTCATAGGCCGTCTCTCGCCTTGAGTACTGGTCTCGAAATCTCTTGGGTGCTTGCTAGGGCAGATTTACGCAGGGTGACCTGCCTTCCAGTGGAAGTAATTGCCAACTCCCCCCCCCTAATCTGTTCATCCAGTCATATTACTTTTTGGAGGTATGAGTCCAAGGTCCTCCTCACCCCTCTTGGTACTCTGCACTACCCCCGGTATACCCTCTGCTAGTGCCACTATGTATTGCATCGGAGGGGACTTTTCCTTGTCCTTGACTTTTCTGACTTTCTTCAGACCCTGGGTAGCCAAGAGGCATGTGGTTGCTTTACATTTCACCATGATTAGCACCTGCCTGTGCCAAAATCACACAGTTACTCTTCGCTGTAGCTCGTGTCACTACCTTGTCTAAACAGGAGGGGAGCGAATGAGCAATAAAACACAATATTAAGCAAGTAGGAAATAGAGCTAATAGTACAAATGTGAAATGTGCAGATGTGATTTAAGAGCACTGATTTAGACTAATTGGTCAGTTAGGGGATGAATTAAAAGATGATGATATTGAGATAAAATGGACTGGATCTTCAGAGTTATAGAGTTTAGCTCCTCAGTATGAATGCAAGCATCAAGGCGCCAGGAAGTCCGGATCCATTGTCCACAAGAGATTGTCACATTCTGCCAAGCCACAGTACCCATCTGGCCAACACCAGACCACACTGAGGGAGAGCATACTTGCAGCCCTCAGGTGGCAGATTAATCAGGTTGATAGTTTATCTGTTGGGGCCAACAAAAATAACAAGATGAGAGCCACCTCACAGTTTCCTTTTCTCTATCGCTTAGGTGAGCTTTTGCTCAGAGCATAGGACTGTTTTAGGCCAGACCCTGTGCAGGGAGTCTCAAACCCCTCCCTCACATCCTGTCCCTCTCAGACTTTCAGGCGCCTAAGGAGGGCTTCTGTGCAGAAGCCCGCCAAAGGACGGCGAACAAAGAAACCAAACCTGGTTTGGCGCGCAGATTAAAAAAAATACAAAATATATACAAAAAAAATAGCGAATAAACCCAGCCTGAACCAAATAAAAGTAAATGGGGTCCAGCGGACCCCATTCGAGGCTACTAACAAGTTCGAGGCTACTAACAGCCTAAAACAGTACCAAGGCTATCTAAATGGACCACGGTAGAAAAAATAGGGTAAATGCCACTGCCACCAGCCATATCTTAAAGAAAGGGGAACAAAATAATGTTCCATGAGAAACAGACAAAAAGGCATACCTATTAACCCTTTCCAGAACTCTATGTAAGATAGTTTGTACTGTGTCTGTGAATTTAAAAAGACTAATAAAGACAATGGCAACTTTACATGGTCTGGGAGACAATAGTCAGTCCCAGAAAATGGAGTCTAAAAGACAACCCTGTGTCACTGCACTAAAGGTGCTGTATAACACACAGTAAACATATGATGCCTATGGAGTAAGTGAGGCTCCACAGTCTGAGCACAAACAATGGTAAACACACACAGCAAAACACATGTAAGAGTGGGGAAAAAGGCTCACACTCTTACCACGTGAAAAAAAAAATCCTAGAAATCCAGCAAAGCTGCTGAGGGACTCGATAGGTTAGGGAAATTAGCCATTCTGGAGAATTCTCCCTAACAATCACTTATTGCAAGTACACTCGATTGCAAATACTATGATTTTGCTATTACAGTTAATAAAGCAGTTTATTATGTGCTTTTTTCCATTAAGTGATTTGATTTCTTTGTTCTTGTCAATCATGTTTGCCAATGATACACTACCCACATTAGTAATTAACAATTACTTGTTGAAGCCATTTTGTGACTTGTGATTTTTCTACTTCTGAGTCTGGTTTCATGAAACTGGGACTGATCTCGTTTTTAATTGTGGGTGCCTTATGATACACTCTAGTTGCTTTATCTGAAAGGTGTTATTGTAAATCTGGATCTAGCCAAAGTATGTCCCAATGGTTCCACATTTTTATGTAAGTATTTCATTTTGAGAGGTTCGAAGGGTAATGAATCAGACTTCCTCCTTTTCAGATGTTGTTTTACTTACTTTCGTTTTTAGACAATCTAGAATTGGTTTTCTTCTGCTTTTTAAATGCCTTGTTGATGGTTTTGGTGTCATATCCTCTTACTTTAAATTTGTCCACAGCTATTTTAGCATGCTTTTTTTGTAATCTTGCTCATCAGTACAGTTTCTTTTAATTTTTATGAAATTCTCCATCTGGAATATTGTTCATAGTATGTCTTGAACGGTTGTTTTTTGTATGAAGAATGGTGTTTCCTGCTGTAGGTTTGCTATGTAGCGTGGTATGAATCTTATTGATGTGTACATACAGTTCAAAGTCTAAAAATGCTATTCCTTCTGTACTTTTAATGGTATAATCATAACTATTAAGATATTTTTCAGACTTGGGCGCTGTTGCGCAGTTGCCTTCTTGCCCCTCGCCGGCGATCTCCTTCTGCTCTAGCTGGGGTTGGAGTACACCCGAGCCTGCTGTGAGTCGGCGAGTAATCTGGGCAGTGTGCTGGAATGAGCGAAGTAAGTGCAGCGATGCGGTCCACTGGAGCATTCTGCACTCGGTGTAAGCCCCGACCCCAATTTTGAAGCACGGAGGAGCTGCCTTCATACACATTGAACTAGACTGCTGGTGGGGGAGGCTTGAGGACTATTGCGGTTCTGTGGGTCTGCTTATTCCTCACACAACCTGGACATAGGGGTGTGGTGCTCAGAGTCTACGGGAGCAGCTAATGCGGGCGCTGGACAGGGCAAACTGGCCCAGCGTGGGCTGCATTAGCCTAGTACAGAGAGGTTGGATGCCGCTTTCCATGCAGATTCAGCGGCATTATTGGATTACTGGTGATTAATATAGCGCTGACTGGAGGGACGTAATAAAGGCATTTCCCCCCCCAAGAAATCATCTGACCTACGGCCTTGGCTTGCAACTTGGCTGGTGTAACAGTGGACTGTGAGAGGAGGGGGGTGGAATCCGCGACAACAGACTGCGCTGCCATAACACCCATGAAAAAAAGAACTGGGAATACCAGATCCTGGTGGGGGCCCCCTGGCCCGGCGGTAACGTGGGCAATAAAAAAAACAGGCACGAATGGATCACTTTACACGTGCTGATCAGGCCCAAGGCTCGTGCCCCAGTATGCAACCTCGCACAGCAGACCAAGTGGACATTGTAGCTCTAAATCAGACACTTCTGGCGTTGAAGGGTAGCACGGACAGCCTAGGGGCCAAGATAGACGCCCTCACTAGCAAAGTGGACATTTCAGCAGTCCAGATTGAGAAGCTTTGCGGGCGCATGGGAGAAGCGGAGCATAGAATAGGAACAACAGAGGACAATGTCGCGCTACTGCAACGAGAGGTGTCCAGCCTGCAGCAGATGGTCAAAAAAATAGCGGCTAAGAACGAGGATTTGGAGGGCCGCTCTAGGAGGAATAACATTTGTGTCCTGGACGTCCCGGAATCCACAAACATAGACAACATGGAAACATTCATAGAGAAACTCCTTGTCGACATACTAGATAATCCTCCGTTGTCGAATATGTATATGGTGGAATGTGCTCACTGCTTGTTGCGACGAGACCACCTCCAGGAGCACCAGAGCGCCCCATAATAGCCAGAATTGGTTTTGTTACCGGGACAGGGACGCCATACTGCGCGTGGTACGGGAGAAGAGAGATTTAAAATGGGGAAGCTCCACTATACGTCTGTATCCGGATTTCAGTCCAGCAGTTCAAGACCAGAGGAAAACTTTCCAAGCTGCGAAAGATATCCTTCGGAAAAAAGGGGTAACATACGCTATGATGTATCCAGCTAAACTATGTGTACATCATGGGGGATCAATGATATTCTTTACCTCACCGGAGGCAGCAACACAATTTGCCAGAGATCTACCAGAGCCGGGTGGCTCGCTGGGGCACCCTCCCTGAACCGTTGACGCAATCCTCGGAGTGGTACACCACAGACAGGGAGTAAGAGGGTCCGGCTTGCCCGGTACCCCAGGAGAAGGAGGAGAGACAAGACACACAGGGCCGTTGCCCTATGGAGCGCTGGGACTGCCCTCAGAGCCCCAATAGCCGTAGATACTGCGGAGCCGGTAGGTTACAGTTTCTGGCGTGGGAGGGTTTGGGGTAGGGGAGTTATGGGTCACAGTTCGCACGGCCTGAGTTTCTTGGGGAGTTACACTTGGGGTTGTAGTATCACGGTTCGTCTGGAGCATGCACTCTACACTGGCTCTTCTAGCACCAGGGGCATGACAGTGGGATATGCCTTGGGACATGGTCCATTGACACCTAGCAATTACAGGGTAACATGGCTGCTCTAAGTTCTCAGGGTGTGCGGGCTGGTTCGCTCGTAGTGATGACATGGAACGTTAGGGGATTCACAAATCAGAAGAGGATGCGCGCCATAGCGAATTTTAGTAAAGCTCATAAGGTTAATGTACTAAGTTTGCAGAAAACACACTTGGCTCGCGGCGCTCCTCCCCCAAACTCCTGGGTTGGGTGTGCATAGCTATTGCTCGTCATATTCATCACAGACTAGAGGGGTCGCCACCTATATACACCGCTCCCTTCAGTTTAGACTACATGAACAAATAAGGGATGAAGAAGGGAGATGCCTGATTTTAGCGGTGGAGATATATAACATGAAAATGTTGCTTATAAATATTTATGCACCTAATACAGACTCACCCGATTTTTTTCCATCAAACTGCGTGGCATATACATAAATTCCCGTTTTATGAGGTTATTTGGCTGGGTGATTTTAATTTGGCCCTTACCTTGGAGTTGGACAGGTCTGCCACAACACAACAGGCACTTCCCCTAGAGGAAAAGGCATGGGTCGGCATATCTGCTTACCACAACTTGTATGATATATGGCGAGGTGACCACCCAGGGAATAGGGGATATACCTTTTACTCAGGGGTTCACCATAGTTCATCAAGGATTGACTATATCATGGTGACCTGCTCCATGGCAAGTACGGTTACATCAACCAGTATACTTCCACGAACCCACTCGGATCACTTGCCGGTGCTGGCCTGCTTCACGGGCCTCACACAAACACCTGGACAGCTCCGCTGGCGGTTTAGGGCCTCGGCATTGGAAGACAAGGCGTTCAGGGAAGGAATAAGGCAAGATATTCATACCTTTTTTTTAAACCAATACCGGTTCGGTCCCTGACCAGAACACGATCTGGGAGGCCTTCAAGGCATACATTAGGGGATGCTGTATATCAAAAGAAGTCAGAGTGTTGAAATCGATTTGCAGATCCTTGAGTAGACTCGAGGGGGATATCCGGGAGCTGGAAAACGAGCAGGGAAGAGGGGGATACTACTGAGCTCCAACGGGAATTGTGAGATCGTAGGGAGAAGTTTAAGCAGTTGGCTGAAAGCCAGGAAAGGTTCTTGGGCGACCCGTTGGCCGCAACAAGATATGGAGAGGGGCATAGACCGAGCAGGACTCTGGTCTGGGCCATAAGACAAGAACATCATAATACTCCCATCATGGAGATTGAGGGACGGGATGGTAGCATTATTCGAGATCTGCAGGGGATAAATAGAGAATTCTGGGGTTATTATTCCAGTTTATACGAGTCCCATCACACGAGTGGGCTGATACCATGGCACAATATCTTGACGAGGTTGCCCTGGGTTGGTTGGAGAGGGATCAGGGTGAGGCGTTAAACGTGCCAATTACTGAGGAGGAAATCCATAAAGCTGTTGGGGCTCTCCCCAACGGTAAAGCACCGGGTTTGGACGGGATAACTATCGAATTTTACAAAGAGTACTGATCCCTCAGCTACTGCAGATGTACGAAGGGGCCATTGCTAAGGGTATCCTTCCAGAGACCACCAGATCAGCGTTGGTGATGGTACTCCCCAAACCGGGTAAAGATCCTCGACAATTGGCGTCCTACAGACCACTATCTTTAACACTGATAATAAAATCTTAGCAAAAATTTTGTCTGATAGATTGCTGCCACATATGCCGGCCCTCATACTGCCGGACCAGACCGGCTTCATCCCGGGTCGATCCACACAGAGCCATCTGAGGCGCCTTTTCCACTTAATGCATAATGTGAACCCTGAAGTCCCTATAGCAATAGCGGCCCTTGACGTGGAAAAGGCCTTTGATTCGGTGGAGTGGCCCATCCTATTTGAGGTGCTCTGCCGATCTGGCATAGGTCTCACATACATAAATTGGATTAAATTGTTATATGCAACCCCCAGGGCTATGGTATACACTAGCGAGGTGATCTCGGACACTATCTACCCTACGCGGGGCACTCGACAGGGCTGCCCCTTTTCCCCCATTCTATTTGCCCTGGCCATGGAGCCGTTGGCATGCCATGTCCGGGAAAAGCACATGCAGAAGGGCATTTGGGTGAATAATTTGCACACTGTTCTTTCACTGTACGTGTTAGGCAGAATCCTCTGCAGTACCCTTCGGGAACACTACAGGTAATTAAGTCTACAAGTGGCAGTACAATTTCACCTTTGGTACAAGCCTGTACTACACAGTTATAGTGGTAGCAGTAGCGCAGCAGCCAGACTTATCTCGAGAGCAAATGAGCAGTAATAGGAATTACACAAAGGACTACAATTACTGTGACTCAAACAAACACTGACTCAAGGTTTCTGGTTAAAAAAATATAAGTACATTTATTTTTAAACCATCTATTCACAAAACACTTCACTTCTATTACATAAAACCACTCTCCAAAATATACTACACACAACCAATTCCGTTGGTTCAGGTCAATTCAAGGTAAGTACATTAGGATTTGACAGACCGGTGTTGCAGTAACGACAGTTTGGTCTTACGAAAGAAAAGCGTACCCGCGGGAAGAAATGTAACCGTAGTCAAACACACTTAGCACATTGAATAAAAACCAAGGCAAAGGGGATAAAAATCATAGGCAATACTTTTGTCAAGGCACTAGAATCAGTGGACGTGTTCCAATTTACAGATAAAGTCAATAGGCCTGCGCCAGTGTCAAATGGAGCAGTACTCCGTTGTCGAGGCTAATACGTTCAGAACAGTTCGAGATTAAAGTTGCCAGGAGTACTTAGATATTGTCAAAGGGAGGCAAAAGTTATAAGAGGGAAGAAAGAAAGGACAAGCCTTTGTAGAGGAAAAGGGTTCACCCCGATTCCGCACGGTCGGACGGAGAGAACGACCAAATGGACACAGTACCTTATTCGTCCGGAGAAGAGCTGGTGCCACGGCAGTTGTTCCTGGTAGTTCCTGCAAACTCACAGTTCCTGAAGCTTCAGTCGTGGGGACAAGAAGGACAACGTCTGGAGCGATCTGCACTACCCAGGGATGAAGCCAGCAGCAGCAAAAGCAACAGTGAATAAAAGGTGCGCTCCTTTAAAACAGGAGAGGGTTCTTCTGATGGCTATCCGGACCACTACAGCACTGTGCAGTGATTTCGACCCAGTAGAGGATTCTCTGGCTGTAGAAAGTTGAGCTGGTTGATCCCACCAGGATCAAGGGAAGAAGACTCCGGACTGGATCTTCTGTCGTTGAAGGGTAGATAGCTCAGGACTGCAGCAGGGCTTCACTGGGATCCAGTAGTTGCAGCAGCCGTCTTCTTCTCTGCTTCTCTTCGGTTCTTTGTAGTTCCAGTGGCGACTCTGACTTCCAGCCCAAGAGTCCTACCTTTTATGCGAAAATCCCCCATTCACACAGCCTGGCTGTCAATCACAGCAGGGGGGTTGTCCAGCCCGGACAACCACTCCATCCAATGGACACAGAGTGCGACTTGGGTCTCCAAGGAGACCCTGTGCAGGGGGTTGCTAAACCCCTCCCTCACATTCAGCCCACCTAGACACCCAGACGCCAAAGGAGGTCTTCTGGACATAAGCACGCCAAAGGTCGGCGAACAAAGAAGGCAAACCTGGTTATAATCCATATACTGCATCTAGGAGATTAGACCTTGGAGAGGTCTATTAGAGCCAGGCTAAAGGGTGACCTTGTAAAGAGTCTTCTATTCCTACTAAGGAAGACACAAGACAACAAAAAACGTTATATGGAGTTTCTACTTCCAAGTATGAGGTGTAGAATCTTGTGCACCTTTTAGACTCTGTCATTTGGGACTTTTTATTTGTACATATTTACAATGTTCATATTGAATGACAAATCTGCATGAAGTAATGCTTTGGTTTTTGGAAACTCTCCCTCGCATGTGAAAACAATTAACACTGTTGGGACTACATTGGTATCTGTACCGTTATCAAATCATGAGATAAACGTGCATTGGCATGAATTAATGCTTTTGATTTTGGGAACTCTTCCTCGCATGTATAAATAATTTACCCTGTTGGGACTACACTGTTATCTGTACCTTTCTCTAATCATGAGATAACTTGTATTGTGTTCTGTGAACCCAAGATTTGTCTTTGCTTACGTTGGTCACAGTATTTTTAACTTATGTATATGCTTTCAAAAAAGAGTGTGTCAGCAATCAGTAAAAAACTGATGTCCACTAACTATATTGAGTGCCTATCTGCATTGTTTTACACAGCAGTGCATTACATGACAGTAAATAGTATGCTGCTAGTTTGCCGTATATGTAATTAAATTTGCATTTGCATAATCTGCAAAGGAATACTATTCTTACAAGCAGGACCCCTCCCTTTTCTTGTATAAAGCTTCTGGGGGACAGTAGTCAGCCCCAGAAAAAATGGAGTCAGTGGGAAGTCTTAGAGACAACCCTGTGCTACTGCACTGAAGGTGCTGTGTAACACACACAAGAAATTGGGTTCAGGGAGTGGTGAGGCTTCAGAGCCCAAGATCACACAAAACGAAGTAGAAATACACGTGGCAAAACACATGTAAGAGTGGGAGAAAGGTTCACACTCTTACCGGGTGGAACAAATAATCCCCAGAAATCCAGCAAAGCTGCTGAGGGACTCACTAGGTAAGGGAAATTATCCATAAATGAGAATTCTCCCTAACAGTATGCAGACGACATCCTGCTATATGTTAAACATCCCAGCAGGAACTTAGGACCATTGACACAAGAGGTGGTAAGGTTTGGGGAATTATCCCGACTCAGGATTAATTGGAACACATCGGAGGTACTCCCGCTAACCCCTGGGGTACAGCAGGGGGATGTGGGCGGGAATTTCGTTGGTGTCCGCAAGGCCTTCGGTACCTGGGAATCATGGTCTCCACAAAGGTGGAAACACTCTATAAGGAAAATTACATTAAGGCCCTGGAGGCCATGAAGCAGAGGGTGGAATCGTGGATCCGCCTACCGATCTCGCAGGCTGTTCGGGTAGCCTTGGCTAAAATGGTTATTCTGCCCAAAATGTTGTACATTTTTAACAATGTTCCGATTTGGCCCCGAGGTCGTTTTTGGTCCCGTGTCAAGAAAATGATGGTGAGGGCGGGTGCGGGCGGGTAGGCAGACCCGCATCGCATATGAAACTATGACAGCTGCCTATGAGCACGAAGGCCTGGAGTATCCGGACTTTCAGCTTTATTACTCGGCGGCTCAGTTGCAGTACGTTGCATGGTGGGGTGATACACAATCTCATGTTCCATGTATCCATGCAATCTAATGGGCATGCTGTGGGGGAACAGGACCCCAACTTTGAGAGATGAGGTCCACCCTGTTTTGGGAACATGCCAGGCCTGGGTGCACCTTGCACATTTGCTTAAATTCTCCGCGGATTATCACCCTGATCTCACAATATACGACATAGTTGGTGTCCCGCTCTCATTTGAGAAGTCATTTAAGGACCATTTTCAGAAGCAAGGGGTATGGAAACTGGGGGACATGGTAGTAGACTGCCGTTTTAAACTGTGGGATGAACTGCATGCTCAAGGGGAGCATAATGCAGTGACTCTGCTTCAGTACTACAGACTATGGGGGTTATTAAGGACATAATGGCATGATTTCCCGAGGGCTCCTGTACCACATGTAGTACAACAACAAGTTATCCAACCTCTGATAGACAGGAAGCTAGTTGCCACCATATACAAGATGGCCAGGAGTGGCTGCGAAACACTGAGGTAGGTGTTCAAAACATCCTGGGAGACCTTGTTGGGTATGGAGCTAAGTGAGAAACAATGGAGGTCTGTATGTATGCAAACAAGAGCAATTTCACTAAACACCAGGCACAGGTTGGTTCATTATAAATTCTTACACCATGCCTTCTATACTCCACAGAAATTAAGTAGATGTTACCCTGAGGTTGTCATAGCATACAAGAGATGCGGGGAAGAGGCAGCAGATTTCTATCATATGGCCTGGTCATGTCCCCGGATGAGATCCTACTGGGAGGAGATTGAAGGGGCTGTGAAGGAAATGCTGTATGCGGAGCAGAACTACTCGCCTGCGCTCTGGCATTAATTGAAGGTTGATAGGAGACTGTTGGGCATGGCAGCTGGGGTGGCCAGATATGTTGTGGCCAGAAGCTGGGGCAGGAGCAGTCCCCCAACATTTGCAGCCTGGCTTGAAAATATGAGACAGTGTGAACTTAAAGAAACCAGATATGCATTGCCAGTGCCCCCCACTAGTAGACCATTGAAATACTGGTCCTCTTTTAGACAATACATGGCGAGCGAGGCTCGATCGGAGCAGTCTTCAGTGGCGTGCGACTAAATGGTAATTTGGGATGTGGGTGGACGGAGGGCTCCTGTGGTGCTAGGACTGTATGAAAATAGCGAGGAGTGCAGAAGTTAATATCTGTAGATGTTTTTTCCGAGTGAAGATTATGCGTTATGGTCCCTGGTAGGGGTGATGGACGAAGCGTGTAGAGGGTACAGGGTGGGCGGGGTGGGGGAGGGAAGTAGGGAGGGTAGCGGGAATTTACATGATGTTTATGGTTGGTGTATGTTAAAATCCATAAAGAAAGTTTTTCAATGAAGTAGAGGTCCCATTCCAAATTAGGAGAATGTCCTCTATGAAATGACCCCATAGAGTATGTTATTGTTGGTGTTGAATCATGGATGTTGCAAGGCATGTTCAGTTTCATAGTGACCCATAAAAAGGTTGGCAAAAGCGGGTGCATATTTTGACTCAATTACAGTGCCTTATCTGAAGATGAGACCATTGAATGTAAAAAGTTTGTTTTAATGTAAATTTGAGCATGTATCGTAGCATGTTATTGTGGTCATATAAGAAAGTGTTCAGCAATGGCAATTCCTTTTTTGTGTTCAATACTTGTATACAATGATGTTACGTCCAGTGCCTAATTTAAAGTCTTGGTGCCAAGTTATTTCTTGCAACAGGTTTATGACATCTTGTGTCTGTTATGTAGGAGTATAAAGATTGAGACAGTGGGTTTAAATAGACATCAATGTATTTTGATGTTGGTCATATCAGTGAGTCGATCCAATGAATTATTAGATGGCATTCTGGAAATGTCAAATATTTTTTATGTCGTTTTTGAATGAACTAAATCGTTGATAATACAGACTGTCTAATCCTCATACCGTGATATTCATCATCATCTAATAGACCCCGATTATTCCAGTTTTTCAATTGGAATTTGGATAGGCATTTGTTGTTATGTCTAATTATTTTGGAAAGCTCTCAATGGTCCGTTCTTCTTGTTCATCTACATTGAGTAAAGTAAGTGTCTCTTTTACAAATGTTGTCATGTTCAAAATTATGGGTTTGAATGATTGTTTATTCCAAAGGTTTGGTTGAGTTTTAAAAAATGTCTTCTGTTTCACATTTCTACAGAATTTGTGTTATTACTTGGACTCAATGAAAGCTCTTTAGAGAGTGACGATTCAAGGTTTGGAGATATGGTAATATTTGATAAGTTATATATTACGTCTTCTTGTTGTACTGTACAGCTTTCCATGATGCTGTCAGGTTTTGGCCCGGTTGTTCAGGAAAAACGTCTGGACATTCCCTTTGACAGCAACAGCATTTTTGGGACTAAAGCCAATTAATCCATCCAGAAATTCCAGGCTTCAAAAGTGACCGCGAAATCTCTGGGGCTAGCTGTTCAGCAGCAGCAACCTGCGAGTGCCGAAAGCAGTGGCAGGGTTTTTTCGCCTCTTCAGCGCCTGTGCCCACAGAGAAATGGGACACGCCACTTCAGGTAAGCAGGTGCAAGGTCACCCCGACATGGGTCGATGTGCTCCCATGGGAGGCGTTTCAGCTTTCCGCAACCCCCGTTGTGAAGCCTGTTTTAATTGGACTTTCACCACTCCTCCCATGTGGGAGGCAGGATATCCTTTTTTTTTCAAGGAATGGATACTTACCACTTCCGATGCACAGACCTTAAAGGTCGGTCACTAGGGATACTGTCTCCCTTTCGCTCATATCCTCCAGAACACCCACCTGACAACCCGTACTTGCCTCTGGTATCTCTCCTGTTCGAGGAGGTCTGCCAGCTTCTGGCAAAAGGGGCCATAGTTCTGGTGCCCTGCTTGGAATGAGCCAAGAGTTGGTATTTCATCTATTTTCTTGTGCCGAAAAAGGATAGAGGAATGCATCCCATCCTGGATCTGCGGCTGCTGAACGTGTACTTATGCAAGGACAAGTTCAAGATTGTCACTCTAGCCCAGATTCTTCAGGCTCTGGACCTGCAGGATTGGCTGGTATCTCTGAATCGCCAGGATACATACTGTCACATGCCCATCCACAAAAAGCAAAGGAAGTTCCTGAAATTCAAAGTGGGAAACGTCCACTACAATTTAAGGTCCTACCTTTCAGCCTTTCTTCTGTTCCCAGGGTTTTCACCATGCTGTTGTCACTGGTAGCGGCTTGCCTCACTAGGGAGAGCATCCGTGTATTCCCCTATCTGGATGACTGGCTCGTCCGAGTTTGCTCCTCAGACCATGAGTTTGTACACTTGTTCCAGACATGCACCCTATTGCACAGGTTGCGCTTCTGCCTGAACTTCATGAAGTCTCAAATTCGCTGTCTCAGTCACTCCGATTCATCAGTGTCTCCTTGGAAACTCGTCTGGGCTGAGCCTTCCCTCTGGAGGCAGAGTAGCAAACATCTCCAAGATGGTTCATGTCTTCCAGTCAAAGGAAAAGGTTCCTCCCTCAGTTTATCTACGTTTGATGGGTCTCGTGACCTCCTGCATTCTTGTAGTGCTGGGGGCCCGGCTACGCATGAGGTCGCTTCAGTAGTTTCTGAGTTGCCATTGGTCTCAGTTTCATGGACAGACATCAGATCTTCTTCAGGTCTCAGAGAAAGTGACCAGAGACCTGGACTGGTTTCCCTGAAAGTCAACCTACAGAGAGGGCTGATGTTCTGACCATCAAGAACACAATTGACTCTAGTCACGGATGCGTGCCTGAAGAGCTCATGTGCTCACTGCTAAGATCTCATGGTGAGCGACTTGTGGTCCCCATCAGAGTGCTGACGCTGCATCCGTTTGCCAGAGTTGAGAGCGATCCGGGGTAGCCCTTGTCACTTTCCTCCCCTCTGTGAGAGGCATGGCAGTGTGGATCCTGATGAACAGCACTCTTGCCGTGCACTACCTCAACAAGCGGGGGTTGTGGGCTCTTTGCCTCTCTGCAATAATTGTGGTGCTTGGTTCTGGAGAACAGCCTGTCCCTGACGGTGGCTCATCTAGCTGGCAAGGAAAATATGTAGGTTGATGCCCTGCGCAGACATTCTTCGGCCTACTATGGGTGGAAGCTGTACCAGGAAGTTCTGGAGGAGATTATCTCGTGTAGTGGTACTCCTCAAGTGGATCTCTTCATTTCCAGGATGTACTGGAAGTTCAGGTGGTTTTGCTCCACAGAATTTCCTTGGAAGGTATCCTTGGAGGACGACTTGACAGTCAAGTGGGACTTTGAAAAGCCTTATGTGTTCCCGCTGATCCCTGTCATACCGGTGGCTCTCTGGAGGCCACGCCTGTTAAGGTGCACAATGATCTTGATTGCTCTGGATAGCTGGTGAGATAGCTCAGTGGGTTGAGTGCCCGCTGTTGTGATCTGTGTGTGATCTGCAGGTTGCAGGTTTGAATCCCGGTAAGGCCAACTCATCCTTTCATCCTTCCGAGGTCGATAAATGAGTCCCAATTTACAGTTGGTGTGATAAAGGTATATAAATACATACTATGTACAGCGCTTTGGCGAAAGTGTTATATAAATAACAAATCATTATCATGAACATTTATCATTGGACCCAGAGAATGTGGCACTCAAGAGTTGCTGGACATCGCCATCTGCCCTCAGAGGTACCTGCAGCAGAGGATGGACCTCCTACACCCCAACATTCACAGCCTGAACCTTCATGCCTAGCTGCTGAAAGGTTGAAGTATAAAAAGTGGGATTTGTCAGGGGATGATCTGGACGTGCTCCTCTCTGCTAGAAGGCCTGCCACTAAATCTATTCATGCCTGTAGGTGGGCTACGTTTTCAGCTTGGTGCTAGGAGGGGGACCTGGAACCTTTTGTTTCTTCCACAGCCTCAGTTTTGGATTTTCTGCTTGGGGCAAGGACGGGTCGGTAGATTGGCACTGTGAAGGGGTACTGTGCTGCCATTTCGGTCACATTTTCCACCATCCCCGCGGTCATGCAATTCCTGAGGGGTCTTTGTAATCAGTCTTGCCCATGAAGACCATATTCCTCAGTGCTCGGTTCTGTCTCCCCTGGCTGAAAACCTGGTGCTACACCAAAACACTCTGTCTGTCAACTTTGGTCACCAAGTGTCAGCTCCCCCTTCACGGTGCTGCCGAAGCCACTCGAATACGCTCTGCTTTCTTGGGGAGCATTCATGACAAAGATTTGATAAGGAGGGTGATCCCATCCCCTTTGGGCTGGAACCTTTATGCACTATGGAGGTCATGGATTTCCCTGTGAAGTTTTATGGGGAATATGGTTATTTTATAGACCTTGCCTCAAATCTGCAGGAGGCAAGTGGGTTAAACACACCTCCTGAGATGGACATGTTACCTATACCAACTCCAGGGAAATGTCAAGCTGCCTGATGGCAAGTTTTGTGGAGGCCTTAGGATTGGCAGACCCTTCCAGACCAAAGATCCAGCTCAATTTTATGACATGCTGGACAAAGGTACACCAAAGGAAATCTTGGACAAAGGCAGCTTTGGTCCCAGCTGTGTCCCGGGACCTAGCAAAGAAACTGAAATAGGGTGTTTCTTTCTTCGCACACCTCCCCTGAGAGCCTTGTGGTTTAAGCTGCCACAACAAACCTGAAAATGTCATCTTTCCAGAGAGTAAGAGGCTGGGTGCCTGGGGTAGAAAGGTTTTTGGTTCTGGAAGAGTTGACCTTAGGGCTATAAATGCCTCCTGTACCCTGGCAAAATTCTCTTTTGGCTCCTGGTTGCCAGTCTTGATGCCGCTGAGTACTTGCCGGCTGGTAATGAGAGAGGGCTTTGAGGCCCTACTCCGCAGTGGGACAGTGTTGAGGAGATACTCCTCGATGGGGACCTCGGGTTTCAACCGAATGTTCAGGCAAAGCTCCTGGGCATGTCGTTTGACGGCAATAACCTGTTTGGGGAAAAAGTTTATGAGTACATTTAGAGGTTCCAGTCCTCAAAGACAACTGCTAAGTACCTGGGCCTGGCGGTTCAGCAGCAGCAGCCCACTGCCCCCATGGATCAGAGTCATGGAATTTCAACCTTTCCCCTCTTATGCCCACAAGGTCAGGGGGCAAGGTCCCTCGGGCAAGCAACAGCTGCAGCACTGCCCAGCCAGATATATGTGGCAGGGTCCTCCAGGAGGAGGTTTGTCTGCCTCAGCTGTAACCTTAGCAGCCCCAGGTGCAAGGCCCTGTGATCTATAGGTTGCTATCCACCTCCTCTTCTGGCCTCACCTGATGCACCCATCTTCCTGTTTCCTGACCACGCTTAAATATCTCTCTCCTGGTCCTACTAGGCTAGTTGCGCCTAACTAATATTCTTTCCTTGTTTCGCTTGCATGCCATGTATGTGCATGGAAACGCTTCAAAATGGGGCTTAGCCCCCCCTCCCCCCCACTTTCACTGCATGGGCTTGCCGCTCAGCAGCCTTGGCGGCATTGGAAAACCTGTATCACAGTTTGGGTTTTGGAGCCCATTGTCAGGGGCCCCTTGGTAATTCCAGGGATCTTTTTCCTCTTCAGTGCATTGTGGTCTAGTTGATTGTATCTGTTAGTTGTGGGTTTATCAGCAAGCTTTCCTGGTCCCACTCTGCAGGTTTTCCCTCTGTGCTACATGGCTGCAGTCAGTGTCTCTCTCTCGTCTGCTGCTTTGCAGCGATGGTCAGGTCTCTGGGGTTCTGGAGTTTTGTTTGTGCGGGTGGCAATACTTGGGTTCCCCCGGCTTTTCCTCTTGCTTCTGTGCCATCATCTGCAATAGGAAAAGAACACTGGAGAGTATATGTGTTTAGAGGCGAGGCTGGAGGCATGGTTCTGAACAGAAACAGGTTGGCACAAAGGAGGGGAAACAGAAATTGGGACCCATCCTCCTGCACTGTCCACATCAGGGGTAGGACTGGCTCTGGATTCCTCCCTGGTAGGCCTCCCACCCCAAGCTGAGAGGTGTCCACTCACCCCTTGACAAGGCCACGTTATTGGGCTTGTCACATATAGGTGGTGTCTTTGCTCTCGTCCCTCTTCCAGGTCCCAGGACTATGGGGGTCTGTCATAGATGAGGAAACCGTGGGAGGAAGGAATCCATTAGAAAAATACCTCTCTGTAGTGTTATTTCTGATGGATGTTCCTCACAGAGATTCTTCATTGCCCTCCCAGCCTGCCCCAATTGGCAGATTGCTGGTACACCTTTTGGTTCTGCGATTCCTTTGTGTCAGAGTGCTAGGGGAAAAAGGGTGGAACTGAGGTCGCAGGGCGTGGTGATTCAATATATATACTGGCTATGACGTCCTGTCCGGCACAGGGCGCATAGAAGGGTCAAGCAAAGATGGCCCAGAACTGCACTGCACCCCCTGGTGGCAGAAGGGTTTCCAAAGAGCAGCTGCGCTGGGAGATGGATAGCATAGATGAGGAATCTGGGGGTAGAACATCCATCAGAAAGAACATTACAGAGAGGCAAGTAATTTTATCTTCACTCTTGTTCTGCACTTCTAAAACATGTCTTATTTCAGGAATACCATAGCAAAGGCTTTGTCACTCGTTTAAAGAACACATTCGGAATCCAGATTTACCTTATAGAGACAGCTTTAATAAGCTATCTTTTAGTGACAAGCCCCTGCCATATGTCTGTGGATTGGTGAGGTGAAACAAGGGATCCTCTCTGCATTTCCTGAGTCCAGGATCTCTTAGCGGGTGGTAGTTCTTAGCACCCTTGGTCATATCACCCTTCATCTCAAGAATGAGGCTAGGAACTTTATCAAGGAAAGAGATCACCTATTCGATCAGGCCATTGACATTAGGGGATACCAAGTTTTCTATGGCCATAATAGGGCTACTAGGAACATTGACGACCAATCCACTCTATTCTTGCAGAGGACCTGCTGTAGTAATCAAATTGTAGGAAAAGCAAAGATGAGACACTTGGGCCAGTAGAACAACAACCTCTAGCACCAATCCCTTAGGAGCCCTCTGGCAGGAGCAGTATCTGGGGAGAAGAGCATGCCTGCTGGAAGTGAATGCGCCCACCCCCAGATTGTACCATGTCCTACAAATCTGAGCCTATTGCGGAATACTCCTGCGAGGAGGAAATCACTCAATTTAGGGAGCCTGCCCAAATCTTTTCCTTCCCTCGGATGTAGGTTTTCTGTAGGGATATCAGGTTACCCTCTATTCCACAGATACAGATGATTGGTAAAATCTGCTAATGTCTGTGAATGCATGCCCCTTGGGTGAGAGATATTGGCTGTTGTCACCAATTTGTCAGTCCTGATCAGAAGAGCACACAAAGAAATGTAAGGCCTGAAAAATATCAGCTAATTCTCTCAATTTTGATGAATTGTGGGTCAGAGTCAATATCCAATGGCTTTGGAACGACTGACCTCCCTCATGGTTGCTCCTCATACCAAAAGGCTGGCGTCCGTTGTGATGACAAGGGGTCATACAGTAGCTAGATACATCTATCATTGTAGATCATTGGGGAGGAGTCATCGATACTTGGCTGTCGCATTCCAACAATTTTGAGGATCGTTGTCTCAGTTCATAATGGATCAATGACTTTCTAGATAAAGTCTCACCCATGGGAGGGTGAATGCACAGACTACCATCTTGACCTTAACATAAACCCAATGATGGACTGAAAGGTTCTGACTAGCAAGAAAGGCAGACAGGGGATTCTGGAGCCTGCAGGCTAAACATAGAAGTATCATCTTTCCTAGGTGAGTATCGAAATCTGCACCTTTAAGCTTGATTCTCTGAGGTGCAATCAGATGAGACTTGTAGTAATTTCTACCCATAGCAAGACATGTAACTGCATACTCGGTGCTCATACAATGGGCCTCATTACGAGTTGCCCGGTAAAACCGGTTTCATTACCGGCACGCCGGAATGAGCTGGTCCGTGCTCGTATCCGCTAATAGCGGGTGATTACGAGTGCGCGAGCATGCGCCTCCCCCCATGCCGGTAGTGGAAATACCGCCATGCTGCTAAAGGGCCTCCAACTCCCCTATACCGGCATCGTGGGACCCGCCCATAGCGGTACCGCCTCATGCCAACCCCTAAATACCGGCATGGTAATACTGTGTTCGCAAAAAAACAGACCCGGAAATGACGTCATAGCGCAGGAACGGGAAATGGGCCGGCGGCCATCTTTAAAAACACAATCCATTGCTATCCTCCATAACCACCAGTCGATACTCGGAGAGCACAGTGGAAATCCATAGAGGATGTCAAAGGCTACCGGGAAGACCACCCCCCGGCTGCGTAAACTGCGTTACTCAGACGCAGAGCTCACCATATTAGCGGACACTCTAGCTGCACATGCAGACACAATACAATCCCATGACAAGAAGCGGGAGGTGCAGCAACAAAAGAGGCAAATCTGGCAGGAGGTAGCCTGCAAGGTATCAGCTATAGGTCCGACTCCGCGCAGTGTGAGGGACTGCAGGAAGCAGTGGGATGACCTCCGGTTGAGGGTACGCAATATCATGGCCACCAATCGGAGAGATGACATGGCCACAGGCGGGGATGCCCACCCCCCTGCCAAATTGATGCCCTGGGAGGAGACGGCCACCAGATTCATCAGTCCTGAGTCCATCGAGGGATTATGCGAGATGGAGACGGGTGCGGCATCAACCGCGGAAGGAGATGAGTGACCCTGTAGAGGAGACCATGAAGTAGCACAAGTGAAGTGGTAGAGAGTCTAGGCAAGCCAATGTATGTCCCAACACCCACATGACCATACCCAAATACAGATGGCGGGCCAAACGCTGCCACACGGAAATGCATGCTGAGTGCCCATCCCTTAACCAACACACAGCCAACACACCTGGAGCTTGCCCATGTGATACTTCACACAAACACAAAATCAACGGCATGCCACCTGCCATGCAGTGAATGCTTACATGCCCCCTCTGAATACCCTGCGTGACAAACCTGTAAGACATGAAAGCATGATCAAATGAATAATGAACAGCACCGCCACTGCCATGTCACACCATCACTGATGCCCTGCATCTCTTCTACCCCCCCAGGCACTGATGAGGAAGAAGCAACCCAGGAGACAACTGCGATGGCATCAACCTCACACCGTAAGAAGAGGGCAACCGCCACCACCACCTCCGCTGGAGACAAGCAGGCCACACCCACACCTGTCCAAGGGGAGTCCCTGCAAGCACCCACCTCCACTGGGGAAGAACTTGATGCCAGTGTGGAGCCTGAGGGAGACACCAAAGTGACATGCCCGGCCACTCCGAACCCCGTGCCCACCCCCTCGCCCCAACACCTGCAGTCACCCACCTGCAGTGAAGTTGATCCCTGCCTCCGTGACTGTGACCTACCCACCTCTGAGGAGTCCAGTCCCGAAAATGCCATCCACGTGACTGCACAAATCACCACTCCAGCCCCCTCCAGAACCCTGGAGACACGATTGTCGATGGTGGAGGCCCAACAGGAGGCCATGTTAGACCTACTCCGCCAGTTCATAGCGGACGGGGAGGAAACCAGGCGGGTGTTAGGCAGAAACCTGTGCAGTTCCCTTAGGGACCACTGCAAAAGACTTAAGACTACAGGTGTTTGACAGTAAACCCACTTGGTAGCAGTCTGTACCACACAGATTCACTTGGTAGCTGTGGCTGAGCAGTCAGACTTCCCTCAAGAAGAGTTAGGCAGTATATAGAGTATACACAATAGGTACAGGGATACAGTAAATTCAGCACACAGTCACTATTATATATATACAACCCTCATTACTTATTAGACAAGTGTTAATGAGAAACACCACTTATTTTCAGACAGAGGTGGGCGCTTAACATAAGATGGCACTCTAATAAGTTATTAAAAATGGAGGGAAAAAGGCAGAGTTATGGAAGCACACAAATTCCAATACTTTTAAAAGAACCACAGTAAGGCAGGGTAGGCAGAGTTCTACTGGAGAGCAAGGAAGTCAATTGCAAGGCCCACTCTTGGAGAGAGCAAGCAGAAGGGGTCCAGGTTCGCACAGTGGGGTTATGCCCAAAGAGTCTTGTAGGTAGTTCGCACAGAAAGAATGAAATTAAAGTCAGAAAAAGTTAGCTAGGTTGTCCCAGGCCAGTCCAGGTTAGAAAGTCGAGGCTTTACTGTCACCCCGAACGATCTGTCGCAAGGGAAGCCAGGCGGGACACAGTACCTTAAGTGTGAAGGAAGCTCCAGCGGGGGCAGTTGTTCCTGGCAGTGGGTGCAAGTCAGTGTTTTTTCCAGAGGAAGACGAGGTCTCGCCGTGGAGGAAAGATGAAGGTCGTTGCACTGCCAGGGAAGAAACCAGCCGCAGAGTTCTTCGGTTAAAAGGTACTACCCTTCTCTTCGCGGTAGTGGTAAGCCGTGGTATTCCGGTTGCCGGGGTGCTTGGCACGGGCAAGGCGGCCACGAGATGCTCCAGGAAGGTGAAAAGAAGGCAAAACTGGTTATCCCCACCAGTAAAAGGAAGAAGACTCTCCGGACTGGAGATCTCCTCTGTCGACGGGAAAAGTGGTGAGACGGTTCATCAGGGCTCCACCGGTGGTGTTGTCGTTGCAGGTCGGCTCAGCTTCTCCCTCCTCGGATTCTTAGGTCCTGTGGCGACTTCTGAAGTTCCAGTCCCCAAAGCCCTGCTTTTATGCAGCAAACCCCCATTCATTCAGCCTAGCTGTCAATCAAACATGCTAAGTGGTGAGCCGGCTAAGGCAACTCAGTCCAGGGTGCCTAAACCCCCTCCTACACCTGCTGTGGTACCCAGACAGAGTGGCCCCCCTTTTGGAGGCTTTGGTGGAGAAGCCCGCCAAAAAGTGGAACAAAGGGCTCGACTTGGGTTGGAGTCACAGAAGAGAACACAAACGCCATTTTAGAATCAAGTTCTGGCAAAAAATACCAACCGGTGAATTAATATTAAATAAATAAACCGGCGGTATGTTCGAGGCTATAGGAATTAAGTTGGTAGCCTCGAACAATGGGAAAATCCCATAGAGATATATTCGCGGTCGAATATAAAAATTAGTATCCACTGCCACCAGCCAAAACTCGATCAGGGGGGACGGAGACGTGCCCCCTCGAACAACAGACCCCGGGGCAATCGAATTGCCCCGACCAGTACGTCCACAATATGATGGTTTGTACTTCTTTCTGTTCATAATTTGGGACTAGTAAAGCCAATGGTGACTTTACATGCCCTGGGAGACAGTAGTCAGTCCCAGGGTATAGAGTCTATGTTGGGGGGTCGCTACGACACCCCTGGGTTACGGCACGAAGGGTGCTGTGTAACCCACATCAAAAACACATGAAACCCTATGGAGTAAAGACCCCATAGCCCATAAAACACATGGAAAGACAAAGGAACACCTCAAATCATGTCTAAGAGTGGGAGTAAAAGAGTCTCACTCTTAGCAGGAGAAAAGAATAAACCCCAAAAATCCAGCAAAGCTGTTGGGGGACTCACTAGGTTTGGGAAATTAGCCTTTACAGAGAATTCTCCCTAACAGCGGGGTATTGCCACAGCAATTGCAGGGACCAGAGCGGCCATCGAAGCAAACACAGCCACTGTCAATGCATCGGCTCGGCTAATGAGGGACTGCCTGGGGACGGTGACACAGGTGCTGACCTCAATGCTGCTTCATATGCAGCGGCCACGGCTTGCAGAAGGTGTGGAACCTGCCAGCGAATCACCTACTACCTCCACACCAGCTTCATCTGTCCCCACCAGCCCAGTGCGCTACACACATATGAGTGCAGCTCACACTGAAATGTCGCCTCTGGACAGGAAAAAGTCCCAGAAGTAGTGTGGGGGGACAATGGTAGTGGGACACAAGGTTGGGGGTGAAGGGGTGCATCTTGTGGAGTCTATTGGGGGTGTTGGTGTTTGTTGTGGGGGGGGTCAGGGAGTTTTTTGGGGGGGTCAGGGAGTTTGTTGTGGGAGTCTGGGAGGGGGGAGTGGGCACATTTTTGCTGTTTTAAATAATACACACGTTGTGATAAGAAAAATCCATGGCTGGACATTGTTATTTTTGTGTGCATCCATTTAATGTGGTACGGTGTTCAGTGCCCAACTCCCAACATTCCCTGTGTGCATGTCCACATTGGCCCAGTATCTGACTGACACAAGTCTTTCATAGTCCCTGTGTTTCAGAAGTATTCGTGAATTAGTGCTTGGTGTACAGCATGGTCATCCCGTGCATCACGTACTGGCAGGGGGGCTACTTCACCTCCGTCTCCATCCTCATCATCCTCACCCGGCCCATGCATGTCAATGTCAGGTGGCAGTGGTACATTTCTCCGGACGCACATGTTGTGCAGCATGACACAGCCCATGGTGATCTTTGCCACCTTCTCAGGCCTATATAGGAGTGCCCCACCAGACCTGCTGAGGCAGCAGAACCGCCCCTTCCACAGGCCAAAGGTCTGCTCAATCACAACACAGGTACGGGTGTGCACACGATTGTACTCCTCATGGCTGTTCTGTGGGTTACGCACAGGGGTGAGTAGCCACGGCCTCAAGGGATATCCTCCATCACCTGCAAGCAGATTCAAATAGGTGTGTGTCACTCTGAACTGCCACATTCAGGGAGCACAGTCATGGCGGCAGCTATTTGGTGTGGCCATGCACATGTCCCTGTAAGCATGAAAAAATGTTATCTAGGTGCAATCTATACTGTCATGAGGTGTGGTAGTCTGGATGGCGTTCAATAGATGATGCAGGGTGTAATCATGCATGCTGAGGCAGATATGCTGTGGTAGTGCAACAATGTTTTGACTCCAATTCATGCTGTTTATTATTTACTATACATGGTCACACTGCCCACATTGCCACACTTGCCATCCTGTTCATTCATGCATTGCTTGCCATCACCATGGTGGCCTGGTTGTGCCTCTTACTTGTTCTCATCGATATGCATTATTTTTGATATGCGGCCCAGTGAAGTGTCATGTACCGTTTGACTGGTTCAGGTCAGGAGTGTTTGGCTCTGCATGCATTCTCCAATCACCGGCTATTCCCACCCAGGTGCAGTATTCCCCCCCTTTCCCACCCAGGTGCACTATTCCCCCCCTTTCCCACCCGGGTGCAGTTGGCCCTCCCCCCTTCTGCATCCGCACACATCAATACCCCACAGCATGGCCATGGACCTGTTGTGCAACTCACCGAGCAGACAGGCACGTGGTCCAGCATTTCGCTCCATGTGACGGGTAGCGTGGAGTTGCGCAGTACCATGGCATCATGTGTGGATCCAGGAAATCGGACGCAGCAATGTGTGATGATCTTGCTGGAGTCACATGCCATTTGCACATTGATGGAGTGGTATTGCTTGCGATTGCGGTACACCGCCTCTATGGCATGGGGGACTACCAATTCCACATGGGTGCAGTCGATGGCACCAACACAATTGTGCATGCCTGCCAGTGCATGGAAGCCTACTTTGGTTTCGGGTATCTCCTGGGCAGTCCGTGGTAGGGATATGTGGGTGCTTGTGTGCTTCAGGAGGGCATCCAGCACTTGGTTCAGCATGCGTGAGAATAGTGGTTGTGAAATGCCATGCAGCTGGCCCACTGTGTGTTGGTAGGTACCTATGGCCAGGAAGTGTAGCAGAGACACCACCTTTAGTAGTGGGGCGATGGCAGTGCGTATTTCAATGTGGCTGGCAATGTCATTCTGTATCATGTCCACTATGGTGGTGATGGTGTCACGGTCCAACCGGTACAGGGTGTGGATCTGCTCAGGGATTAGGTTGAATGGCCTGGGTCTGATGCGAGGGATTGGTGGCTTCCTACGAGGCACTGCTGGCTGCGCTGGTGGTAATTGCTGGGCCTGTCTCACCCTCCTTCTCCTCCTGCGTCTCCTCTGTGCAGCCTGTTCTTGATGCTGTAGTTGTTGCTGTTGTTGCTCTTGTTGCTGTAGTTGTAGCAGTATAGGCATGTCCTCCAGTGCCATGATTGCAACTGCTAGTGCTAGCATTTTGGTGTAGAAAGGGGTCTGGTGTGTAGATGTGCTCCTTTTGTAGTGGGCCACTCTACATTGCCTACAATTGTGGGGGGCTTGTGGTGTGTGGGTGTGCTCAGTTTATACTGGCACTGCCTCCATTGACTCCACCGGTGGGGATTGTGTGCACCTGTGGCAGATGCCTTGTATCCTGCTTGCTGTTTGCGGGTGGTCCGCGATGCCTGTATGGCCGGCATCGTGCAGGCGGTGATTACCGGCTTCGCGATGCCTGTATTTGCATGTATGAGTGGATTGGAATTACCCTCTATTACTGGCATTTCGGTATTTGCTCCCTGAAGGGGCTCGTATACGCGCCTATGCCGCTATTAGCGGCACCGTTGTGTAGTGTGCCGCTAATACCGCGTTTGCGGGTCGGAATGCAACGGGACGGTAAACGATGCCGGTATTACCACACCGGCATCGTTTTTGCCTTACCGGCATACCTCGTAATGAGGCCCAATGTCTGTTGGTAAGAAGCTGTATGGATGAGTCAGTCATTCAAGTGTAATGTAATGAAGGCATGGTATCAACAGTAAGACAAACACAAGTGACCATAGTTCAAGTGTGTTTCTCCAGCATGGGGTCTGGCATGGATTCACATGCTCATGAATATTCCCCGTGGTCAGGCCGGGAATCCTCGGTATAGAAAAAATCAGTATCAGTTTCGTTTCTGATCTGTCTTTCTCAGTAGTAACCAATCACTGGTCTCTGGGTCATACTGCCCCCAGCCAAGGACTGCCCTCTCCCTAAGCCCCGCCCCTGACAGCCATCCTCAGATTTTTACCGCACGTTCAAGTGTTGGGAGTCCTCGTGCTTAGCTCTCGAGCTTTTGCTGCGTTTTCGCGCTTTTTTCAGGAGATTTTCTCATTTTTCCGGTTAAATAGAGCCTCAAGCTCCACCGTTTCTACTTCCGATCAACGGGGATCCGTTTCGGAGTTTCTACGCCCCTCAAGGGTGAAGATTTCGTTGAGTTAAGCTTTTGGAGGATTCCAGAAGTTCCGAGGCCTACCCCGGACTTGGCCCAGGAGAAAGGGAGCTCGACGCCCGGGAAGCTGTTTAGAACCTGCCCTGGATGCCAGCTTCAGAACGTTTTCAAGGAGGACGAGCATTCGTTATGCCTCTTCTGTCTCCATGAGGACAAGACGCACAAGGAAAAGGACTGCGCGTTTTGTGGGAACATGTCAGAGCGGACCATGAAGGATCGCCACCTCCGTCTCGCCAACTGGCTGGAAGGTAAGAGCCCGCCAGGCGAGAAGAAGAAAAAGAAGTCCGAGCGGTCTTCTAAATCCTGTGAGGGTGCCCCGGCGACGGAGGCCCAACAAAAGGCTAAGCACCGCGAGTCCGCGGGCACTGGGAGCGCCGAACGGTCGGGCTCCTTGGCTGCCAGGCAGGGCGCATCCTCCCCGGCACCATCGACCACGAGCCAACGCTCTGGCTCGGGTAAGAGGAAGTCCGAGAACCCGGCGAAGCTTCTGGAGAGGCCCCGGTCGATCTCGAAGATTCCGGCAGAGGGGGAGCGAGGCACGGACCCTCCCCCCAAGGTGAAGGCCCCAGGCGTACAGAAGGTGACGTTGGCCTTAATTCACCCTGCTAAGACCTCGATTGAGGATGTCGCCGCGGCCCTGGCTCAGCCTGTGGAGGCTACACCAGTGGAGGCGCCCTCAGGTACAAGAGTCTCCCTGCCACCGCGGAGGGAGTCGTATTTCAGGCCCATCGAGAAGACGCCCACAAAGTCCTCGTTGGAAAGGGTGGGGGAGGGGTTGGTGGCCGTCGTGGATACGGACCCGACCTCTGAAGAGGAGCTCATCCAAGTCGTGGAGGAGGCCCAGCCCATCGGGAGGGATCCCGACGAGGGCGACGACGAGGGCGACGGTGACGCAGACGAGGCTCCTCAAGAGCCCTCGCTCCCGTCGTTTCCGGCGCCGCAGGACACCTCAGCGGCCATTTTGTCAGCCATCCAGTCCTTATGCTCGGAGATAAGGACTAGGTTGCCCCTTCCCCCGACGGAGGTACCTGAGCCAGACCCGACGGGGGAACCGGAGCCAGGACCTTCGGAGAGCCCACCACTTAAGAGGAGGAGGACGCATCCTAGGCCTCCTCTGCCGCCTCTGCGGCCTTCTCTGCCTTCCCCCCCCCGGTCCACTACCCACGGGGATGGATACGAGTACGACGGGTACGGATGACGACGGAGGCGACGACAGGACGTGTCCCCCGTCGCCCCCTGCCCGGGCGTCCCCGCCCGACGAGATTGGATCCTTCCATGCTATGATTTCCAGGGCATCCAAGCTCTTCCAGCTCTGCCCCGAAGAAAAGAAGAAGGAAGGGTTCCTTTACCAACGGCGCGAGTCTAAAAGGAAGACGGTCCTCGCTGTACCGCTTCTTGATGACATCTGGGATGAGGGGCTCGCCCTCCTCAAGAACCCTGCCACGGCTCCTGCGAAGAGGGACCGGTACGAGAAGAAGTACCGGGTCCCCGACGCTGCCCCCTTGTGCCTTAGGACGCAACCTACCCCGGATTCGGTCGTTTCGGCGGCGTCCAAGAAGAAAGCGGGGGGGCATCGGCCTCGACTTCAACCTCCCCGCCGGACGGCGAGGGTAGGAAGCTGGATGCGATTGGACGACGGGTCATCTCATCTGCAGCGACGACCATCAAGGCGGCCAACGCCCTGGCCATCGTAGCCCGCTACAACAGGGAGTTATGGTTCAAGATCGCCCCTCTGTTGGATTTCCTTCCGGACGGCAAGAGGACTGAGGCCCTGGAAATCTTACAGGAAGGTGAGATTGCCTCGGACCACGCCATTACGGTGGCTACGGACATTGCCGACACCGGTTTCCGTCAGTTGGGCAACAGCATTTTCCTGAGACGACGAGGATGGCTCAAGGCGACGGATTTCCGCCAGGACGTACAGACCAAGGTTTTGGACATGCCCTTTCATGGGAACAACCTTTTTGGCAAGGCGGTTGATGAGTCCCTTCAGGCGATCAAGACGGACACGGAGAGGGCCCGTGCACTGGGTGTTCTCCAACAGCGACGGCCGTCCTTTCGGAGCTCCGGAGGCAGACAGGGTGCCTCCAAGGGAGCCGTCAGCAGCTCCTCCACGTACCGTCAAGCGGCAAGATCTTCGTCGCAGGAGGCCTACAGGGGACGCGGCAAGTCAGGTGGATCCCGCAATCGTCGCCAAGGTGGTCAAGGAGGCAAAGCGGCCTCCAAGCAAGATTGAACCGACCGTCGGGTCGGGCCCCCGCCGAAGCACCCCGGTGGGAGGTCTGCTGACGAAGTTCGTCGGCGTGTGGGAGTCCATCTCCACCGACCGTTGGGTGCTGGACGCCCTGGCCCTGGGGCACGCCCTCGAGTTCCACAAGAGGTGCCCCCGCATTCCTCCCGTGGCCAGGAAGGAAAATCACGTCCCTCAACTGCTGTTGGAAGTAAGGGCGATGTTCAGGAAAGGTGCCATCGAGCTCGTTCCAAAGTGGCTTCGGGGCTCCGGAGTTTACTCAAGATACTTCCTCGTAAAGAAGAAGACAGGAGGATGGCGTCCCATCCTGGACCTGCGACGATTGAACAAATACATCAAGGCACAGAAAATCCAGATGGTCACCCTCCAGCACGTGCTGGGACAGCTGGAGGAGGGCGATTTCCTGTCGTCGTTGGACTTGGAGGATGCATACTTCCACATCCCTATTCTAAAGAGACACCGAAAGTTCTCCATCAACTTTCCAAAATCCCACCTGGTCCCGTCGCAGGTCGCCCTGTTTCTGGGAGCACAGCTCGACACAGTGGCGCGGCGGGCCTCACCTTCGGAGGAAAGGATAAGGACCATCCTGGGAAAGGTGCAACGTCTGCTGGCCACAGACGTGGCCAGAGTGAGGTCTATCAAGTCCCTCTTCGGAATGATGTCCTCCTGCATTTATCTTCTGCGCCACTGCAGACTTCGGATGTGGCCCTTGCAAGAATTCCTCAACGCCCACTGGATCCAGACGACGGGCAGCTTCGAGGACGGGATCCTGCTCGACGAAGCGTTCTGTTAGGCGATACGATGGTGGGGTGTCCGTTCTCATCTGACGGCGGGAACAGGTTTCCTAGCCCCGGCCCACCAGGTGACGGTGACGACGGATGCCTCCCTGGAAGGTTGGGGAGCGCACACCGGGGGTCTCCACGCGAGAGGCCTTTGGCTCCCGGAGGAGAAGACTCTCCACATCAACATCTTGGAGCTCCGTGCAGTGTTCTGGGCCCTTAGGTCCTTCCTTCCGTCCCTCAAGGGCAAGGTGGTAAGGATCTTCACCGACAACACCACCACGATGTTTTACATTCGGAAGCAGGGCGGAACCAGATTCCCTGCCCTATCCAAGGAAGCCCAGGATCTGTGGCATTGGGCCATCGCCCAAGGGATGTTTCTGGTACCCTTTCATCTGGCAGGGATAAAAAAAACACCATCGCCGACTCACTTAGCAGGGAGCTGCGCTCGTGCCACGAGTGGGAACTGCGCCAGGATCAAGTGGACCGACTCTTCCGACGATGGGGCGAACCCCAGGTCGATCTCTTCGCGACGGCGGCGAACTCCAAGTGCCGGAGGTTCGCCAGCAGGTTTCCCCAACCCAGGAGCATGAGCGATGCTTTCTCGTTCCCTTGGGACGGCCTGTTCATTTATGCGTTCCCGCCGTTGCCGTTGCTACTCCGGCTCGTCAACCAGCTCAAGAGGTCCCGGTGCAGGATGATCCTTGTCGCACCGAGGCAGATCTGGCCGAGGCAGATCTGGTTCCTGGACCTTCTGGACTTGTCAGCGTCCACACCAGTGAAGCTGCCGACGGACGCGGATCTTCTCTCCAGAGAAGGAGGCGCCATTCTTCATCACGAACCAGAGTCGCTGAACTTGCAGGCCTGGCTCCTGCAGCACTAGAGTTTGGAGGATACGACATCCCGGCCGACTGCAGAGAGGTTCTTGCGAAGGCCAGGGCATCCTCAACTCTCAAGTGCTATGGACACAAATGGAAGAGGTTCTCTGTCTGGTGCCGTGCAAAGAAGATTAATCCTCTGTGGATTACGGCCCCTCAAGTATTGCCGTACCTATTGTCCTTGGCCAAGGCTGGCCTGTCCCACGGTTCCATCAAGGTACATCTGGCTGCTGTCTCACGTTACACCAGAACTACAGGACGGGCGTCCTTGTGGTCTCATCGACTGGTGAAGGAATTTATGAAAGGACTCTTCCAATCATTCCCGCCGGTGAAGGCCCCTGCCCCGGCGTGGGAGCTCAACGTGGTGCTGACCAGGCTCATGGGGGCCCCATTCGAGCCTATGCATTCAGTGCCGTTGAAGTTTCTGTCGAGGAAGACAGCATTCTTCGTGGCCATCACCTCTGCACGACGAGTGGGAGAGATCCAGGCCCTGTCTTGCAAGCCTCCATACTTGACTTTTCATGACACAAGGGTGGTGCTAAGGACGCACCCCTCCTTCATGCAGGTGCCGTCGGACTTCCACCTCAACGAGCCCCTGGTGTTGCCAGTTTTCTTCCCGTCGCCTTCGTCGCCGGCTGAGAGGACTCTGCCCTCGCTGGATGTAGCTAGAGCGCTGAAGTTCTACGTGGACCGCACAAAGAGTTTTCGGAAGACATCACAGTTGTTTGTGAACTTTGGACCTGTGAATCAAGGGAAGGCTCTCTCGAAGACTTCCATTTCCAGATGGCTCTCCGGCTGCATCATGCACTGTCACCGGTTGGCAAACCGACCGTTGCCAGGCCGTCCGAGGGCCCATTCGACCAGAGCGATCGCTGCTACTGCGGCGTTCCTATCTGGTGTGCCCCTGCTCGACATCTGCAGGGCTGCTACGTGGAGGTCGACGCACACCTTCACGAGATTCTACTGCGTTGACCGGGATTCCAGGGAGGAGTCCAGAGTCGGCCAGGCAGTGCTGCGCAACCTGTTCGCCTAAAGTGAGCCTGATGAGGAGGTAATAGTTGCTTAATGTTGAGTTGTTGTATTGCTTGATATTGAGCCTTTTGCCACCTCCCGTGGTTGTGCATGTTTATACTGCTATGTATTCTTATATTCATGAGCATGTGAATCCATGCCAGACCCCATGCTGGAGAAGGAACAAGTTACTTACCTGTAACTGTTGTTCTCCAGCATGGGTCTGGCATGGATTCACATGCGAACCCTCCCGCCTACCCCTCTGCGGCTCTTCACTTGGTCATACTGCCACTTCACGTGCTACCAAATCTGAGGATGGCTGCCAGGGGCGGGGCTTAGGGTGAGGGCAGTCATTAGCTGGGGGCAGTATGACCCAGAAACCAGTGATTGGTTACTACTGAGAAAGACAGATCAGAAACGAAACTGATACTGATTTTTTCTATACCGAAGATTCCCGGCCTCACGACGGGGAATATTCATGAGCATGTGAATCCATGCCAGACCCATGCTGGAGAACAACAGTTACAGGTAAGTAACTTGTTCCTTATTGAACTTCAAAAAGGGTTTGCAAAACTCCTATCTAATCCTAAATCTAAAGATGGGAGCAAGCTCCGACCATCAAATACTAATTACGCAATCCTAGTGGTGTCTTGTCAAAATGAAAGGGCCTATACTAATAACCCTATTGCCAAACCTTACCTCTAAATACAAATAGTGTGGGAAACAGTGTTACAAAAAAGAAAGAAGTGTTCACAAAATAATATGTCATGATGTTCAGGCCGTTGGCCTCCCTTGCCCACATTTTCAGCACGGGACAAGGCAGTACACTCGAACTTAGCACAGTCTCTGGGTTCACTATCACAAGGATACAGTTCAATCATTAGCATCAGGGTCTTCCGTGCCCAAGTCTCTTCTTTCAGAGGGCTTGATGCGACAAACAAACAAAATGTTATTTTCCTTTTAAGATTTCACAAGTACTCAATTTCTCAGGCGATTCACTATTCTCCTCGGATCCCCCCCAGCCGGGCTCAGATCCTCTTAACACAATGCTCGTAGGACAGGCTTGTTCAACCTTTTTGAATGTGAGGCAGAAGCATTAACTTTTTGTCACCCAGTGGGCCTTAGGTGTTAATATTCTCCAGAAATAGTGGGAGCTATAAGGATCTAGAGAGGGGTTGGGGGGCTTCAATCCCCCCACCCATCATTTATTTTCTCAAATATGGGGTTGGAAAGGTGCATTTTACAGAAGAGAACACGCACAGGCAGCATGAACGTATTATGTACTGGCATATGTTGTGGGCAAAGGCATAATGATAATGAAAATGTGCTGGAAAGTTGTCCTGTTGGTAACTTGCATCTATTGTTTTTTATGTGCAACTATACAAAATAGATTGCAAACTCGTGCTGCACATTCCAGGCAGCCAGACCACTTGCACCTTGTCCTTTTGCTTCCTGCAGGTCCGTAATACAGCTCTATAGGTGTTTAACCCTGAATCAGTTTATCTTCTCCTTTTAGCACACAGGTTTCTACACTATCAACATGTTGGCTAGTGTCCTTGTGCCGCTCTGTTCATATTACAAGCATACCCAGAGGGCGTTCAACCTACAGCCCCTTGTGCCATACAAATGGTGAAAGTCCCTATACAAGTGACACACTACTACTACCTAGATCAGTAAGGTACATGCAGTCCATCTTGGACCATATCACAAAAAAAAAGATTTTGATGGACCGGGAGGGACGTGTAAGGGTGAAAATACCAAACCTCACGCTCTACTTTGTACATATGTATATAAAGTACAATTATAAAGTAAGGCACAGCGCTATAAAATAATTTACACAGAATCATGCCTAAAATATCCATTCTGATCTGAGAATTTACCCAGAGAACATAATATGTAAGCTTAACTTACAGTGCAAGCAGCACTGCATAAATAGTTAATAAAAAAGACTAACAATATTATTAAAATGTCATGGCAGCCATGATATTTTTATTTGAAAAAGAACGGCATTGTATTGCAAAGTAAGTGTCTTACATTTCGCCTGCCATGAAAGAAAGTGAAGGCAAGTTAGTTGGAAATAATTAATTATTCATCTTTGTATTGAAGGAAAGTTACACCACATTACCGTGGGGCAGGCCCAAGCAGGATACCTGCTAAGGGGCCTTCTGCCAATCACAGCGGAACGTAAACAAATGAAAGCGAGGTATGCACCTGTCCTGCGATATTGGGCTCTTGTCTTTTTTATTATGACCAATTAAAGTATACAGAAAGCGAGAGGCATCTCAAAGCAGGCTGAGGCGCATTTCAGCATAGCGTGCATATGAACGCCGGGCCCTGGAAGTGCGCCCCTCTGAATGCAGCAACATGTCTGCCACTTCTGTGTGCACCACAGAGTGGTAATTAATGCATAGCGAATGACAGAATGAAATGAGTGGACACCAGCACAATAGAATGTGTTTTTTTAAGGGAAAGCCATTGAGCAGTGGACCACAGAAAATGGCTTGTTGGGCCGCATTGCGACTCACGGATCGCATGTTGGACAAGCCTCTCGTAGGATATTCATGCATCCAATTTCTCGCGTGATTCACGGTTCACCCCGGATCCCCCTAAGCCATGCTCAGATCCTCTTTAACACACTGTTCAATTAGTCTCCCTTCGCCGTGCTCGGACCAATTTCAAGTTAACCTATTAACACAAACTTGCTTTACTTTGTCATCAATTTTCTTTACGCTATTAATGTTAGGGGGAATTCTCTGTTAAGGCTAATTTCCCAAATCTAGTGAGTCCCCCAGCAGCTTTGCTGGATTTTTGGGGTTTCTTTTTTTCTCCTGCTAAGAGTGAGACTCTTTTTCTCACACTCTTAGGCATGATTTGAGAATGTCCTTTGACTGTGAATGTGTTTTATGGGGTTCCATGTAATAATGTTGCCACAAAAATCTCGCCATGCAAAAATATCGCCGAAAAATGGCAGTTTTTTGTGGCGCCATTATTGCATGGAACATGCGGGGGACACCCCTGCAACCGCCAAACTTTATTATTTATTTTTTTTGCCCCTGTCCCCATATATATGGTCACCCATATAATATCGCCGCAACCTTTTCCCGGCGATATTATTTACGGCGACCATATATATGGGGATAATATTACCTGATACCTTTTATGGGCTATGGGGTCTTTTACTCCATAGGGCTTCATTTGTTTTTGGTATATGTGTTACACAGCACCCTCAGTGCAGTAACACATGGGTGTCATAGTGACCCCCAAACATAGACTCCATACCCTGGGACTGACTACTGTCTCCCAGGGCATGTAAAGTCACCATTGGCTTTACTAGTCTCAAATTGTGAACAGAATGAGTACAAGCCATCATATTGTGGAAGTACTGGTAGGGGTAACTCGATTGCCCCTGGGTCTGTTTTCCAAGGGGGCACTGTCCAGTCCCCTCTTGTCGAGTTTCTGGCTGGTGGCAGTGGATATCACGCAAAATATTCCACCGGAATATTTCTTATAGGATTTTCCCATTGATTTTAAACGCACCACTTTTTGGTGCAATGTTAAAGATAATGCTGGGTTATTTATTTAATATTTATTCCCCGGTTGGGTCTTTTTGCCAGGACTCGGTTTTAAAATGGCGTTTGTGTTCGCCTCTGAAACTCTAACCCAAGTCGAGCCCTTTGTTCCACTTTTTGGCAGGCTTCTGCCCAGAAGCCCTCCAAATGGTGCCACTCTGTCTGTGGTCTACAGGATGTGTGGGAGGGGGATTAGGCACCCTGGACTGAGTTGCCTTTGCAACTCAAGTCGCACTCTTGTGTGATTGGCCCAGCGGTGAGCCGCCCGGCTCACCACTTATGATGTTTGAGTGACAGCTAGGCTGTTGAATGGGGGTTTTTCTCCGTAAAAGCAGGGCTTTGGGTACTGGAACTTCAGAAGTTGCCACCGGACCTAAAGAATCCAAAGAGGGGAGAAGCTGAGCCATTTACAACGACGACACCACCGGTGGAGCCCTGCTGTATGAACTCACCACTTCCCCGACGACAGAGGAGATCTTCTTCCAGGAGAGTCTTCTTCCCTTTGAGCTGGTGGGACCAACCAGTTTGCCTTTTTCACCTTCCTGGACATCTCGTGGTCGAATCGCCCGTGCCAAGCACCCCGGCGGCCGGATAGCCACGCTTCACCACTACCGCGAATAAAAGGGTCATATCTTTTAATCGGGAACTTCGCGGCTGGCTTCTTCCCCGGCAGTGCAACGACCTCCAGCTTTCTTCCTCGTCGAGATTATCTCTTCCTCTGGTCGAAGCCACGACTTGCACCCGCTGCCAGGAACAACTGCCACCGCTGGAGCTTTCTCACCATTTCAGGTACTGTGTCCCGCCTGGTCTCCCTTGCAACAGATTGTCCAAGGTGTTCCATAAATCCTTGACTTTCTAACTAGGTTGACCTCAGACCTGCTAACTTTGCCTTTCTGAACTGATCCAACCTCTTTTTGACTTTTCTGCCAAGACGTTGAGTGCATTTCCACTGTGTGATCTTGGGCACATTCCGCCTTGCTCTCTCCAAGTGTGGGCCTGGCCTATGAACTTTTGGCTCTACAGTAGACCCTGCCTTTCTTGACTTGCTGTGGTTTCTTAAAAGTGTTGGTACTGTGTTATTTCCATACTCTTGTCTTTTCTCTCCCTTTTTAAACAAATTATTGGAGTGCCATCTACGGTTGCGCGCTCACCTCTGTTTTTGCTAAATAAGTGGTGTCGTAACCTAGACTTGTCGAATAATTAACTAGGGAGGTGTATATACTTATAGTGACCGTGTTTGAACTTTCTTGATATATTAGTGCCAGTGTATTTTCATAAGTGTGTTTTTAAATAAATAATTATATACTTTTATACCAAAGCTTTGGTCAGTGTTTGCTTGTTCTACTGTATTTTTAGCCCTATTGTGTATACTCTATATACTGCCTAACTCTTCTTGAGAGAAGTCTGACTGCTCAGCCACAGCTACCAGGTAAATCTGGGTGGTGCAGACTGCTACTAAATGGGTTTACTGCTTACTCCTGTGGTCTTAAACTTTTTGCAGTGGTCCCTAAGGGAACTGCACAGGTTTCTGCCTAACAATTAACATCGAAGACTTTTGATTGTGCACAGGATTTTGCTTAACCCGTTGCAGGACCACTTCGATTCACAATTCTTTCACTCTTTCACTTTTCCCACTTTTCAGTTGGATACCGTACAGAGACATTCGAATGAGCCTGCACGCAGTGTCGGACCACTTTGTCTAAGGCATTGTATCTTGGCTTCAAAGTTGAAATACTTATCTGTTCAATTTTACTTGCGTTGATAATCACATACGCTTCATACACTGTTTGCTTCAGCGTTCACTATACAATGTTGCCGCTTGCAACCTTGGCTTCAACACAGACCGGTCTGGTATCAGTCTCCTCAACTCACCGGCTGTGCTGACTTCACTAGCGCTGCTTTGTTGTAGGAGCCAAGGACAGTACCACAGCGGCAAGCGATTCGCCCCGCCTTGACTATCGACGCAGGAGAGTCCCACGTACCTCCGACACACAATGGAGTATTCTTCAGTCTTGTTTCCTGGTCTTAAGTTTTCTGTTCTCGAAGGCTTATGAAAGTAACGGTTCCTCATCAAAGAGTTCAAGGGCACATCCCTCCTTGCAATCCCTTCTGTTTTAACATTTTTCGCCTTGTATTAAACTGCCATCTTGGAACTGCTGCTTCCTTGTGTGCTTTTCCTAGCCCAGAGTGTGCTCTCGTGCTCCGCCTTTTATCCGTGTGGCGAAGTGTAATGGAAGTCAGGTGTGTTTAATGGTCAGTGATTGCCTGACCCTGCCTGACCATTTTATTGGGACATGTCGGGTATACAGTGTGGGTGTTAGTCCATTTTCTCTCATAGCGAGCTGTCTGTGAGAAAGTGTTTGTGTTGGGAAAGGGGGAGATTGAGTTTCTAAGTATCCTACCAGGTAGGATGGGGTAAAGATGTTACAGGGAAGGGGATACCACATCTAACATCCGGCGTCCTACTCCCCAAAGACCCCTGACCCAGGTGATCCTCCTGCAATGGTCCACCCTCAGCATCTGGATCCAAAAGCGATGGCTGTGTCCTGGCAACCTGGATGACAGATCCCTGGGGATTAGCGGGTGAGACACCTTCAGGTTTCTCACATAACCATCCCCTTTGCGATGTCGCCGCATCTGTTTCACAAGGGAACCGAGAAAGGAAATCCATGTTTCCTTGGTCTTTGCCTTTTCGGTGCTCCACAGTGAAACATTAGGATTGCAGGTCTAAGAACTATCACATGACTCGAGGGTTATTTTCTGCTGGCTAATCCAAACAAGTGGAGAATGATCCGTGACAAGTGTGAACTTCCTTCCTGGGAGGTAGTATCTAAGGTATGTAATGCCTCACTTGATGGCAAGGGCCTCTAATTCCAGCACAGAGTAGTTTTTTTTTCACATGGGAAGAGTTTGCGACTAGCAAATAAGATAGGATGTTCAAATCCGTTGCAAAATTGGACAAGACTGCTCCTAGCCCTATAAGGGAGACATCTGTTTGTAACGCAAACTCCTCCGAGAAATCTACTACCTTTTAGGATCAGGTTCTGGCACAGGGTCTGTTTTAGGTTGTTGTAACATACATCGTCCTCGTCAGTCCAATTAATTTTCTAGGGTTCAGCGTTCTTTAATTTGTCTCTCAGCCTAGCTGGCCTGTCTGAGAAGTTAGGGATAAACCTACAGTACGGTTTATAGTCAAAAAGTCGAAAACATAATGTCGAATAGCAAAAATGTCGAAAAAAAATGTCGAATGTAAAAAAGTCAAAAAAACATACATATAATAGGAAAAGTCATAATTTCGAAAAAAAAATGTCGAAAAAAAAATTGAAAACCCAAAACACTCTTTTTTTTTTTTTTTTACCCAGATAGTAACAACCCCCCATACCAAACCCCTACCCCAACCCCCCCCTCCTCCCCATCCCCCCCACCCCCCATAGATATACCTTTAATTATTTTAAAAAAATCTTTAATATAATATTAAATAATTAATTAATTATTTAAAAAACCATCCCAAACCCCTATCCCCAACCCCCCCCCCCATCCTCCCCATCACCCCCACCCCATGGAAATACCTTTAATCATTTTTGTTTTTCGACATTTTTGTTTTTCGACTAAATATTTTCGACATTTTTACTTTCGAATATATTGTATTCGAAATTATGACTGGATACCCTACAGTACATGTCAGGTATAAGGCTCGGATTTTAGTCCGTGTTCTCTCATAGCGAGCTGTCCATGAGAAAGTGTTCGCGTTGGGAATGGGGGGGTTGAGTTTCTAAGTATTTTACCTGGTAGGATGGGGTAAAGGTGTTGATGGGAATGGGATAACGTGTCTCGCCACCCGGTGGCCCACCCCCAGGAACCGGATTCAAAAGTGATGGCTGTGTCCTGGCCAGCTGGGTGACAGATCGCCTGATCTGTCACCCAGAGTGAGACACCTTCAGGTATCTCACAATAAGCACACTTGAATATCCTCAGAATGCAGCAGGGCCACTATAAGGGAAACCCTTCAGTTAACCCTCCCATAACCATCTTCAGGCTATACAGGGGGAGTTGAAACTGGAAGTGAAGCCCAATTACTGAAAATCGTAGACACTTCCAATGTAAAGAATGGATATGAATGAGAAAATACTCAAATTGAAGATCGATTTATCAGCTGCTCCTAAGAGCATTGCCTATGGCTACCATTCTAATTGGAGTTGTCAAGATAAACATGTTCACATACTTCAGGTTCAGGACAGGCCTAAACTAATTTGTAAGTGGAATAATAACGTTGCCCTTGTTCTTCCACTAGCAAAGAAGTGGAAAAAATGCACCATTCTTCAGATGTTCTTGAATAGCATAGGAGGGCCAGAGATGTCCTAGAATGTTTTGAAGCTATTTCCTTGAATCTTGATGCCCCAGGATACTTTGAAAACTCAAGGGCATAATCATGTAGTACAATAGCCAGTAGTCAGTCGTGATTGAACCAACGCAGGGATCATACCTTGATATGACCGCTCAGCAGATCACTGTCAGATAGCATGAAATCATCCGGACTGCTGTCGAGGCTGAGTTAGGACCGTAATTTGCTTGCCCCTAAGTTCTGTGACTTCATCATCTGAACTAAGGTGGTCTTGGTTGAAAATCTAAGAGACAAGACAATGGTCTGTGTTGTCGCCTCACTTATTCAAGAGGAGGATCTTGGTTTCGCTGGAATTGTGTTGTGCTACTTGCTTCATTAACTGCCTGAGCAGTGATCCAAAGAGCGTTTGTCCCAGGAGACAGAAGATACAAGATATTCAGCAGATTTCAAAATGTCACAGGAGATGGAGAACAAAACTGTTACTGATTTCTATGTCGACTAGAATCTGTGCATTCCGATCCTTTTTCCACTGAGGCCGATGATGAAGCATAGACCTGAAGAAGTCATAGGTAACAAAGAAGTAATTAAATGTTCTAAAGGGCAAAGGTGAGATGAAAAACTGTAGACCCCTGTCTTGTCAATATCCCTCCCATTCCTTATCATTCATACCCGGTAGGCTAGCCACCACCTGCATCGAGAAAAGGCATATCCACACCTTCTTGGTTGTGCAAGAAATTACTGCATTCTGAAAACCCAGCAGGAGGGGATGTTGGGCAGTACCTCCTCCGATCATTCTGTATGGATGAAGTTACCAGATTTTCTGAGGCTACTGCCTCAGAACCTCTCCAGCTTCCTAATCAGAGGGCTTCTATCTCGCGTGTGTATATTCCCTACTATCTTTTCAATGAGTAACTGAATTTGGTCAAGAGAAAGATTAGTGACTAATGTTGATGGGGAGATTTCAGAAGGCCTTCCATGTGTCTCTGTATGTTTGTACATGTGGAGTTGTACTGGTCTGGGAGAGGAAGAGAGATTTTAATACGATCAAATTATAATCTTCAGCTGTTTGCTAGCATCCCATTCCATCTGTGTATGGTATGGAAAAACCAAATTGCAAAAACAATTGACTCTAACTAGTTTTATTGAAAATATTGGACTTTGTGTGTGTAATGTTTTCCATTAAAGTGAGTGTTTTGGGGCTCAAAGACTTAATACTATTTTGATATAAGGTACTACTATATCACACGATTTTGTTTCAGCTTTCAGAGGAGCAGAAAAAGCCTTTTTTAGTCTCTAACTTCACTGTGTCTCTTTCCTCAATGAAATAACATGGTAGCTGATTATGTTTTCATCATACTTTGTACATTAAACAGTGATACTTACTAGTCTGTCTGTTACACATATAAATATAATCTCTTTGATTTTGTCATGTTAATCTCATGTAAATAATCTCTTTTGCAGTGCTCACAATGCTCCAAGCTATCGTGCATGTGTACAGTTGCTGAGTAGCCTTAGTGGTTATCAGTATACAAGGAGAACATGGAAGAAGGAAGCGTTTGATCTCTTTATGGATTCCAATTTCTTTCAAATGGATGCTTCTTGTGTTAGTCAGTAAGGCTTACTTTTTGTTTTAATACTTTTTGTAGAATATTGTTGGAGCATATTTTTATTCAATTCTGAGTGGCACAATACTAATTACTAATTTACTCTAATAGACAACAGCATGGTCACAATATCACTCTTATGTATTTTAGCTGGAGAGCAATAATGGACCACTTAATGACACATGATAAAACCACTTTCCGTGACTTGATGAGTGAGTACTTGATTCATATTAACTTTTATAGCCATTATTCGGCATAATAAATATCTACATTTTAATGATGAAACAATACATATTGAATTGTAATAGTTGACATATGTTCTTAGGAAGTGTAATCTTGCATGTACATATATGTAATAAGTGAATTAGAGCATCTGTTACATAACACTATCCCCACCGCTTTTGTCCTGGAAGTCAGGTCTTTACATTTGAAATCATAGTGATTACGTTTTACACTCTCAGAAAAAGACAAACTTTGCAAATCCTTATTGAATACATCCAAGATAAGAGCGACGTTTGTTAAAAGAAAATCATTTTCTTAGTCAGAACTACTGCTCTGCGGCACCTTCAATCTTTATCTTCCTATTGTGATGAATCACAGAAATCCGTCACTTCTCTATGGGGAGCTTTTCTAGGTGAGGCTAGAGAGGTGAGCTCACTCTGCAAAAACCTCCCTTGGGGTAGAGGCAAGCAGGATCTCACTGGGAAAGACTCCCCCTTTTGGGACAAGGACTCCCGTTCTTGTGAAGAGATCCCTAGGTGCCATACCAATGGTATACTTGCAAATACATTTAATAACAAGAAACATGAAGAACATATAATGATGTTGTTATTGTGATCAAGAAACACGAGGTCTCCCTTTAAAGAGAAAAACTGCTTCATACTGAGATGAAGAAAAACCTGTTTGGAGGAATACCGAATCACCAGAGAGAAAGAAAGGGTTATACCGTTACGCTGGGGCAAGCCCGCAACAGAACAATAAAGGAAAGAGGTGGAGACTGTGAAACAGCTGAGGCATCCCGTGAGTTTCGATTTTGCTCGCAGGCGAGTGCTGAGGACGCACAGTGTCCTATTCCAAACGGGAACTTGGAAGGAGATACAGGCGTGCAGCGTCACTCTGAGAAGGGACAGAGAGGGATAGGGGCGGACACAAAGCATCCTTGTCAGAAACAAGTTAGAAGTGGTGGCGTGACCGAGAAGGAAAGAATGTGGACCTGTAGGTCCATAGTCAACACTGAGACCACTGAAGAACTGACACAGATGGTGCAGATATATCAGAAACTGGAAAAGGCATGGCAGCAACCTCAGAGAATGCACAAATCCAACCTCACAGCAGCTGCCCAAACACTCAAACAAATAATGACCTTGTACGGGCTGATAGATGTGTGGATGGAGGAACACCCAGAGGAAGCGAATACACATATTACTCATCTGTTCATGACGCAATGTCCCGTATTGATTACTGGTTGATGTCAGCGACATGGATGCACAGACTGCGCGGTAGTAAGATCTTGCCGCGTACCCTGTCAGACCATTCCCCAGTGGTAATGCCTATTTCATTGAGCTAAAAACCAAAGCCCCGACCAATATGAAGGATGCCACCGGCGGCTTTATCAAATGCCACACTGGTGTCAACCCTACATGAAGAAATTGAGATGTTCTTTAATACCAATGAGGGCACGGTTGCACAATACACAACAATATGGGAAACATTTAAAGTATGGTTACGGGGCACATCGATCTCCGTCACATCAGGGATCCTAAAGAACACCAGAAGGGAGTTGGTGGACCTAGAGCAGGAGCTTTGTAGACTTAAATACGGAACCACGGAAGACAGCCCTCTTAGGATTTATTCAGGGAAACCTGCTGCAATTCCATGAACTGACGGATCGTGAGGCACATCTTATGACGACACAGGTCCAAGCCCGTAGATCTGGGGAGGAGGATCGGCCTGGTTGATACCTGGCCGGGGTGGTACGTGGTGAGAGGGGCTCACAGACTATCACAGGCAATGTGGGGGGCAAAGGACAGTTCTTAACAGAGACAGAAGAGATCAATTAAGTATTTGAGAAATACTACAAGAAACTATACTCTAGAGCAGACGCCTGTACTGACAAGAGCGTGAACCGATACTTAGAGGGGATAGCACTCACTAACATCGGCAAAGAGGCCCGTGAGGCACTCGAACCAGTGACACTAAAAGAAATACAAGAGGTCAGTTCTTCTCTGGCCTCGGGCAAAACACTGGGCCCGACGGGCTGACAATGGAATCATATAAGATATATAAAGATATCCTTGCCCCATGGCTACTTAAGGTATGGGAAGAATCCTTACATAAATGGCAACCTCCCACTGACAATGACCGAGGCAGTCATAACAGTGCTCTTGAAGCCGGGCAGACCGTCAAGGGAAGTAGGCTCATATTGCCCATTGTCGCTGATTAATTCCAACGCAGAAATACTGGCCAAAGTTCTGGCAAATAGGTTACTCTCATACATGTCCCTTCTTGTATATCCTGATCAATCGTGCTTCAACCCTGGCAGGTCCACGGCCTTTAATTTGCTGCGTTTGTTTGGGATTATCTCATAGATCGACCCCTACGAATCCGCAGCATCAGCTTCGCTTGACGCTGAAAAAGCTTTCGACTCTGTGTCTGGAACTTTTTATGTGGTGTACTGAGGCTGTTCGGACTGGGAGGTTGTTTCAGGAGGTATGTAAGACTACTTTATACGAACCGAACGGCGAACGTCTGCACCAACGGGCTTATATCAGGACCAATCCTGCTGGCCAGAGGAACCCGACAAGGCTGCCACTTCTCGCCCCTCCTGTTCGCGTTAACAATCAAATCGCTTGCACGACAGTTGAGGGATCGACATGGGCACATAGGGATACATATAGCGGGCCCCCCCACAAAAGATCTCCCTATACGCAGACGCCTTACTATATCTGCAAAACCCAGAATCAAATATTAAGCCAGTGATGGAGAGGTAGCCAAATTCATGCATCACTCAGGATACAAAATCAATACAACAAAGTCAGAGTTATTCCCATTAACGGACGGAACCATAGAGCCGGAAGTCCTATGCGGGTTCAAATAGGCTCAAAGTAGCCTGAAATATCTGGGGGTCACGATATCATGAACACAGAAACTGTTGTATGAAAAGAATTACAAGGCATATCTCAAAGCACTTGGGGTAAAATTAGACATATGGTCTAAATTCCCAATGTCCTTGTTAGGGTCTCACTGTTCAAGATGATAGTGGTGCCCAAGATGCTCTACTACTTCAACACCATCCCAATTTGGCCGGGACGTAAATTCTTTGTGAAACTCCGATCCCTGGCAACGCATTTTGTCTGGGAGGGCGGGACGGCCCGTATGAGCTGGGAAACATTAACTGAACCTTACGACCGGGGGGGGATTAGCAGCGCCGGATATCAAATTGTATTATCTGGTGGCACAGACCCACTATGCAGGGTACTAGCACCAGCCGGGCCCCAGTCCACGACACCAAGCCCTAGAATATTACAGAGTAGCCCTGACAGACCTCAAATCGGTCATTCTAGACAATTATACATGTAAAAATACATTGATATATGCACATTCGACCCAGTAAGCACGACGGTAAATGCATGGCACCAAATATTCAAGCACCTAGAGATACTTACCCCATATAGCAGCAAAATACCCCTGTGGAACTGCCCAGGCCTCAAACCAACATTTGATAAAGACGTCCAAATCTCATGGGACCCAGGGAAAGAAATTAGGTTGGGAGATTTATACGCAGAAGCAGACTTCGTAACCGAGGAGGGGAATACAAGGCAAAAGTGGGAGATAATTCAGTCTAACTGTTAAAATATTTTAGAATGCGGGCGGCAGTACAGAAACGGTGGCCATCATTTCCCAAGGAACCAGAGCCCTCCAAATGCGTAGAGGCCATAGTACTAGGAGAGGAGCGGAGGGGGCTGATCTCGAGGCTGTATGGGCTGATAAAAGACAACACGGTACAACGCAACACAGTAAAGGGAAATTGGGAGAGGGATTTAGCAACAAGCATAGATGAAACTAAGTGGCAGAGATTCTGCTGCCTAACCAAATGTATAATGCTAAATAAGCTGCATTACACTCGAGCAAAGCTGGCACGATTTCCCAGAGACGACACAGATAAATGCATGAAAGGCAGGGCAGAGGAAGCAGATACGATCCATATGTTTTGGAGCTGCCCCAAAGTGACACTATTCTGGGGAGAAGTGGCTGAGGTGCTCCATACAATGACAGAAATCCCCCCTACCCTACCTCCCCTTTAATACTTGCTGGGCGACATTGGAAAGGTCAATCAAAAATGTGCAGACTATTTAACATGGGATGTGTTATAGCGAAGAAGTGTATATTAATACATTCGAAATCCAAATATGCTCCAACACTACGTGAATGGCTCAGAGAGTTGATTTATGTACTTGAAAGGGGTACATTAGCACAGTGACGGCTAAAAATAGACCCAAGAACATCTAGTGGACCATGCCGAGAATACCCAAGAGACACACTATTGTAAAATGTGATAAAATGCAATGGAATAATTAAATTTATAAATGCATGACTCACCTGCAAGAAGGTTGATAACTGTAGAACTGTAAAACGAACGTCAATATAACCTGTCTGCCTGTTACCTAAACAAAGTTTAAAAAATAAAAAAGAAGCCTGTGTGCACTTTTCTTTATCTGCTGACAGCGGGGACAGGTCGGTGAAGTTCCGCGGCCCCTCAAGCACGAAGACCCATCGAAGATTCTACAAGGCCTCTTGGGCCTACTTCGCGCCCTCCGACCATGACGGAGGGGAAGGTCCCTCTTCAGACCCTGCACCAAATGCGGGCTATGGAATGTGTTTGTGGAGGACAAGCACCTGCAATGCCTCTACTGCCTGCAGCCGGAACCACAAGGAAGTAGAGTGCGAGATATGCCTCGGTTTCTCCAAGAAAACGACGAAGGACAGGCATAGTAGTCTGGCGGCATGGCTTAATGCCAAAGCCTCTGACCTGTGCTCCGAGCAGGGTCATGCCTCGCCAGGACCAGCCGGTCCAAGGAGCTGTCTTCTTGAGGGTGCCTCATGCATGGGGGCCCAAGACAAGGCCACGAGCCGCAAGTCCGAGTCCACCGGGTTCACTGTGGAAGCGGGTCCCAAAGTGGATAGGGGGTGATCAGCATCACCTACCGCCTCCATTGACAGCCTACCATCAAGCTCCTCTTCGAAGAGGAGGTCATCTACCACGGCTAAACTATGTGAGAAATCCGAGAAGCCACAGACATAGGAGAAGAAAGCTGCGCAGCCCAAGCAGGCTGAACCGGCACAGGCAAAGACCTAGTCTGCGGCTCCGTCGACATCTACTATTACCACGACAGGTACGGGCGCTGATCCTATGAGGGTAGCTTCCATGGTTCAAAAAGTGCCCCTGCCTCCAAGGTGCGACACCACTTCAGTGACTTTGGCACAGTATGCAGGCACGCCAGAAGGGGTGAAACCGGCCCGGGCCCCGGTTCAAGACCCTCAGGAGGGAAAGGGGGAGGGGCAAGGCAGCCCCAAAACAGCCCTCCCAGGCCATGACCCAAACCATGGAGGTCTCGTCCACAGACGACTAAGATCAAGACTCCTTGCATACGGTCCACGAGGACGTTGAAGAAGAGGATGATGGCAACGACGTCGCAGGGCCTAGTTTTCCTGTTCTACCTTCTCAACCGAGGGACATTTCCTTGGATATTCTGTCGACTCTACACACCCTGCTGTCAGAGATCCAGATGAGGATGCCTCCAGTTCCGGTACCAGTGGTCCCCGATCAACCTCCAGCGAAGAAGAGGAAGCGCCGTCCGATGCCCCCTTTTGAACTTCCTCCACCACATCGAGCCCCTTCTCCCACAGGATACCCAGACACGGGTACGAGAATGGATACAGCCACGATGACGGATGATGACGAAGACATCGTCGCAGCAGACGGTGAATCGCCACATTTGGATGCTCCACACAGGGTGTCCCCACCGGATGAGGTGGGATCGTTCCACTCCATGATCGCCAGGGCCTCAAAGCTATGCCAGCTGGTTCCCGAGGAAACCAAGAAGGAGGGCTTCTTGTATCAAAGACGTGAGGCCAAGACGAAGACGATCATGGCGGTGCCTTTTCTGGACGATGTTTGGGAGGAGGGCCTGGCCCTCAGGAAGAACCCTTGGGCGGCTCCAGCCAAACGGGATAGACTGGAGAAAAAAATATAGGATGCCGGACTCCGTACTCACGTGCCTGATGTTGCAGCCATCGGCAGGTTCAGTGGTGTCGGCGGCCACAAGGAAACTGTCAGCTAACCCGTCCTCATCGTCTTCGGTCCCTCCAGACAGCGAAGGGAAACGGATGGACGCCATGGGAAAGAAGGTGATTTACACTGTCCACTATCAAGGTGGCCAACGCACTGGCAATCCTGGCCAGGTATGACAGGGAATTGTGGTACAAGCTAGGGCCGATCCTGGAGTTGCTGCCGGACGTTAACAAGATGGAGGCCATTGCTATCTTCCAGGAAGGGGAAGTGACGTCGGATCACGCCATCAGAGTGGTGTTGGATGTCGCAGACACAGGGTTCCGGAAAAAGGAGAATGGTGTCTGCCTTCGTCAACAAGGTTGGATGAAAGCAATGAATTTCCGTTAGGAGGTCCAAGCAAAGGTGCTGGACATGCCCTTTCAACAGAGACAATCAGTTTGGGAAGGTCATTGATGAGTCCCTCCAGGCCATCAAGACAGATACAGAGATGGCCCATTCCCTAGGCACTCTCCAGCAGCACTGCTCGTCGTCTTTTCGCTCCTCCAGGGGAAAGTCGAGCAGGTCTTCAAAAGGGTTCTCCACGTCGTACCGTTAGCCTTCCAGATCGTCCACGCAAGAACCTACAGAGGCCATTCCCAGGCTTACAGTAGCGGTGGACAGCATCCCCATCACCCGCAGGGCAGGACGCCCGCACCGAAGTAAGCCTGTACCGACCGGTACATCAGGCCCCCACTCTTGCACCCCGGTGGGAGGCCGGCTGACGAGGTTCATCAGTGAGTGGAGAAAGATCACCACCGACAGATGGGTGCTGGACGCTCTCGCCCAATGATACACCCTGGAGTTCCAACGCAGGTGTCCACGGATCCCTCCGGTTACCCGTCAGGAGCAGCACATCCCTCAGCTTCTGGAAGAGGTACGAGCCATGCTGTGAAAAGGAGTGATAGAGCTGGCTCCCCAACGCCTCCGGGGCTCTGCAGTCTATTCCAGATACTTTCTAGTCAGAAAGAAGACAGGGGGCTGGAGGCCCACCTAGATGTACGATGTCTGAACAAATACCTAAGTCCCAAACGTTCCGGATGGTCACGTTGCACACGTGCTCAACAGACTGGAAAAAGGAAACTTCTTGATGTTGTTGGACCCGGAGGACGCCTACTTCCACGTCCCTATTCCCATGTTTTTGGGACTAAGAGCACAGTCGACCACTGGAGGACAACATCCAAACCAGAAGACGAGAGAAGATGCCATCAGCACCCTCCTCGACCGCAAAGTGCCCGGTGAAGCCTGCTGCTGTGCTGAACCTGTTTTCGAATCGACAGGGAAGACCCGCAAAGGATGACTTCATCCCTTAGGCTGGTGGGACCAACTAGCCTCGAGACAAACTCTATTTTGGCGCAACCCCCGACTTGCTGCGACTTTCCAGGGCAGCAGAAGCTCAATACACGGGGTACCTCGGCCACCTGTGAGTGCATTGTCTTCTGAAGTCCGAATCCGGCCAGGTCTTCGTGGGCATCCCGAGGACCCTACAGAAGCAAGAAATCCACGTCCAGAGTCCCCTCACCAGAGTCCTGGATCGAGGCATCAAGGAAATCCTAAACAGAGCTTTTTGTTCTACTTTGGTGCTGAGAAAAAGGCGCAAAAACCACAAAGAGCCGCTGAATTGATGGAAATCCATTGCTGCTGAGCCCCTCTCTCGAGTGCTGCAAGAGCCCACTAGTCATCCTCCCTTTCGTCACCACGATCAAGGACCAGGAACTAGGGTCTACTGCATTGCATCCTGAAGGCATCCAGCTGGAACAACCTCTTCATTTCAAAGTACTTTGGGGCTTGGGATTCATTATCGTTTTGCTGTTTGGGGTGCTTCCTATCTTTGAGAGTGCGATTTAGCCCTACACTAAGTTGACCTCAACTTACCTTCATTGACCTTAAGGCTTGTGCATTCTAAAGGTGACTCCTCTTGAGTTGCTGTGATTTCTCTTTTGGACACAGACTATTTAAGAACATTTTTCTAAGAAGAAGAGCCTCATAACTTTGACTTTGCCCATTGACTTTGGCTGTCCTGGCTCCCTAAAGGCCGCTTCTGAACCTATTGGCTTTGGCAGTGCTTGTTCCTTTACAGGTTTTAAATGTTGAACACTTTAATGCTGGGATAATAAACTGCCTGCATCCCTTTGGGAGTAACTAATTGTTCTTATAATCTATCAGTCTGTTCTGATCTAACCCTAACCTTTCCTTCCTTAAATAACTCAATACTGCAAAGGTGATAATAGATAAATGCTATACTGACCTCAACTGATATCACCTTTGGGTGCTGGAACATGTATAGCATATGAATAAACTACTCACCTGCTTTATTGTTCACTTTTTGAATTGAATCCTCATGTGGGATCAATATTACAGCTAATTACTGCTTTTTAAAGAATGCTTTAAATATCCTTGTGTATAAATAAATACATAATATATTATATAACTTTAAGTGTGTACGTGTTTACTTGGATACCTGTATTTACTGATTTCATTATACAGCTCTACAGCTCACATTACCCGTCTTAAGATAAGCCTGGCTGCTCAGTCACACTACCAACTTGTGTAGTACATGCCTAGATTAAAAGGTGGGTTGCCTAATACCAAGAGATAAGCGTTGTGTAGTTCCACACCAGTTGGCCTGCACTGATTCTTAGCTAACACCCTCTGAGGGTCACAGCCCCACAGATCTTTCTGTACTTGCTGTCTTTGGCAAAGGCCGGACTGGCGCACGTCTCCATCAAGGTACATCTGGCAGCTATCTCCCACTACACCAGGTCCTCCGGAAGATCTTCACTTTGGTCCCACCGACTCATCAAGGAATTTCTCAAAGGACTTTTCCGATCTTTCCCGCCTGTGAACGCTCCTGCCCTGGCGTGGGAACTCAATGTGGTTCTGAGGAGGCTCAAGGTGGCCCCCTTCGAGCATATGCATCAGGCCCCTCACAAGTTCCTGTCATGGAAAACGGCTTTCCTTGTGGCCATCACCTCTGCCAGGAGGGTAGGTGAGATCCAGACCCTATCCTGCAAACAGCTGTACCTGACTTTCCACAAATCGAGGGTGGTGCTGCGGACGCACCCTCCTTTTATGCAGAAGGTTCCATCAGAATTCCACCTCAACAAACCTTTGATGTTATCTGTTTTTTCCCAAATCCTTAGTCGCCGTCTGAGAGGGTCTTGCACTCGCTGGACTTTGCTCACGCCCTGATTTCTACATGACACACACAAAGTGTTTTCGGAAGACTTCACAACTGTTTGTGAACTTTGGTCCTGTGAACCATGGGAAGGCCTTGTCCAAGGCTTCCATCTCAAAGTGGCTCTCCGGCTGCATCATGCACTGTCACCGTTAGGAGAACCGTCCGCTGCCGGCCGTCCGAGAGCCCACTCCACCACAGCGATCGCTGCAACAATGGCGTTCCTGTCTGGTGTGCCCCTGCTGGACATCGGCAGGGCAGCTACATGGAGGTCCACGCACCCCTTCATGAAGTTCTACTGCGTCGACTTGGATTCCAGGGAGGAGTCCAGAGTTTGCCAAGCAGTGCTACGCAGCCTGTTTGCTTGAGGTGAGTCTGTTCCAGAGGTAAGAGTTGATTGCTTCTGTTGAGCCTTGCCACCTCCCATGGTTGTGTAATGTTGTACTGATATGTATTCGTTATTCATGAGCATCCATGCCAGACCCCATGCTGGAGAACAAACCCGTTACTTACCTGTAACTATTGTTCTCCAGCATGGGTCTGGCATGGATTCACATACAGATCCTTCCTCCATCCCCTCTGCGGCTCTTCTTGGTCATACTGCCACTTTACTTGCTTACCAAATCTGAAGATGGCTGCCAGAGGAGGGGCTTAGGGTGAGGACTGTCATTGGATGGGGACAGTATGACCCAGAGGACAGTGATTGGTTTAAAGGAGAAATACAGTTTGTAAGTGAAAGTGAAACTGTCGGAGGATTCCCAGCCTGAAGACAGGAAATATTCATGAGCATGTGAATCCGTGCCAGACCCATGCTGGAGAGCAAAGTTACAGGTAAGTAACTTTTCCCTTTCCTTCTTGGAAAATTGGCTGTACATTGCTGAGGTTCAGGTTGGATATTTTAACTACTACGACAAATTGTTTTAAATGGGGATGGATGATAGTCACTCTGACAGATGTAGATTTTGTTCTAAAGAGAAAGAAACACTCCAGTACCTCCTTTTGTACTGTGAATCCCTAATGTCTCAACGTGTTGCCTGTTTTAGAAAACTTACCCATCGATAAGGACAAAATACAGGAAAAGTTATTTGGGAATTGTGTGGGTCCTAAATGCCATATCAGTTGAGCAAGTCTTTGTTCCAATTTTTAACTATGATTAATCTGGTAAAGATCTGACAGGGCATGTTGGGATGTGGAAATGTAGGACTAAATATGGAGAATGTTAAAGGATCGACGAATTGATGGTATATGTTTTTAGGATTTGCATGCGTTTTGTGGGGAGAAATGAATATTAATGTATTGAAATTTAAAATTGGATTTTATGTAAACGATTGTGAGGATTTTGTGTAAGGTTTTAATGTGGTTTTAAAACTGAATGCGCTTTAATTAAATAAATGGGAAGAAATAAGTTACTTACCTATATATACCTCTGGTTCCCCAACGTTGGTATCTCTCATAGACTCAAATGCAGCCCTCGCACCTGCCTCGCATGTGGCTCATCTTTGTACTTTTACATGCGTAATACGAATCGGACAGTGAGGAATATTCTAGCAGTATGTGAATCTATGAAACATACCAAGAGTAACATTAAATCAGCCAGGCAGACAGAGACTGGAAACCACAGCGCTTGTACAAATGATATCTAATTAAGTGGTTGGTGAAATACTGCCGCGGGTGATTGTATCTAAGCATGCTACCCCTGCCCGGGAACGCCACCAATCAAAAAACTAAACAAATGATACAATTACACTGCGCATGTACACCAATGGCAATACGGATTCCAAAGCATTCATTGACATCTACAGCATCATCCAAGCTTGGATGTTAAAGCATTGACTTTGCTTAAATGATGACAAGACAGAATTACTCCTCTTGGACTCACCATCCAAACTCAATAATCTTGACAAACAGTTCAACGCATTTAACATTGATGGTAACATCATCAGTGTCTGTTAGGCTGTAAAAACCTTAGGCATTTACATTGATTCGACCCTGAACTCATCTAGACAAACCATTACAATAGTTTCCTCATCGGCCTACAACTGTAAATTAATCACAGCTTGCAGACCATTTCTCACGACTGCCAATTGCATAACTCTAGCCAGAGCACGAGTCCTACCAACGCTAGACAACTGCAATGCGCTCTACCTGGGAACTAATCAACAAAATATGAAAAAGATGCAGGTAGTTCAAAGCAATGCCATCAGATCGGCATTAAATATCACCAGGTCAGAACACATTTCCACCTCAAGAAGGAACCGGAGATGGCTATCGATCAAACAAAGAATCAACCTCAAAGCCATATCCCTGACACACAAGTGTCTCGCTAACAATGCTCCCAGCTACCTAACCAACAACATCTCTCGAAACACCTCAGATCGTCCCGCCAGAGCTGCTCAGTCACATTGTCTCAAGATCCCCCACTTCAAACTGCAGCGGGTAGGAGACAGTAGTTTCCCGGTACTATCAGCTAAGCTGTGGAACTTCCTACCCTTAACACTTACATCCGAACCATCCTTTACCATTCTTAGAAAAAAGGCAAAAACCTGGCTCTCGGCACAAGAAAATTAACAACCTGCCGGCCTGTTCACTGCTTATTTTCTCTATTTCGCACTGAACTGCATATGACGCAACTCACCAACCAGTATCTACCCTTGTACTCCTCAGTCATGTATTCCATGTAACCATCACCTATGTAACCCAATGTATATATTGATGCAACTGTAATTTATTGTAACATGTAACCATATCTTATGAAAGCAACGCGCCCAGATGCCTCAGGGCTAGGTGCGCTTTATAAAAAAGCAAAATACAAATACAAAATACCATAATTACGCCAGCGAAAACATATGATTAAAACCAAAAAGGATACATTTCTGATTGGCAATATGGAAAACCCAGAAGAAAATAAAAGAAAGATAAATTCAAAAAAGCAAAAGAAACAATTGTTTTTCATATTGTGTCACATCATAACATCACACCAAACCCATATAAATCAAGATGAATCTGAGCACCCCCAACTTCACTGTTTATAATCCTTATGTCCATTTCTAATTCAAAGAACATTTCTATTTGGGGGGCGCATGAGAGCCTGAGCAAGATGTCAGAGGGTTAATGGAGCTCCGCTGACCATCTTCTCTCCAGATCGATCTTCACCCCACTATCGCGCAGCACTAGCCGAAAAAAGGAGAATTCACACGTCGGAATAGTAGAGGCACAGCCTGGTGCCACCTGGAGGCAAACCGCGCATGGTAAGCAGAAATGATCGATATTAAAGCAGCAGGCAACCCGTGCCATCAGGACTACACCACTGAAAAAAGGCACAAAGAGCAACCCAGATGCGTCTCGGCCAACCCGTTCCCCTTTCGGTGCTAGCGCAGCAGAATGCCAGTGCGAAATGCCACCCGCAACAAGAGCAGAAAGAAGTAGCCAAAGCCAATGAAGAGGAGGTCGGCGGGCACAGGGCAGCAATACAACCGTCCGCTGTGAGTGGACGGCCAAAGAGCAGCAGCAAGGTAATATGTCAGAGAGCGCAACCCGCCATCAGGACGCAGTCCAGAGACAGACGGGGAGACAGCAGAAGAGCACGGCAGAGATCGCAGTGTGAAATCCACAGCCCAGCGGTCACTGCCACATGAGATATCAGCACCCACAGGCGCAGGCTCAGAACCAATGCGGGGACCGCCACCACCCAAGTAAGTCAAGCGCACTGCGAGAGATCCCTTCCTCTCCTCTGCAGCAGAACAGACACTACACCACTGGCAGGTTGATATGGCGCTGCTCGCCGTGGGAAGCGCCGAGCTCCCCCCAGCCCAGCGAAACAGCTCAATAAAAACGCATGGCTACCGCACATAGAGGCAGCATACACCCAGGACCTCTCTCCGGGGGCACAGAATCCTAGTGACCCATGGCTTATCACCCAGTACCCACGACCCTTCACCCAGTGTGATGTAAAAACTTCAGACGCTGAGCTGGGAAGCTCACCCGACATCCACGGTCTCCCTAGGGGGGAACCACCGCAAGCTGGCATTGCATCCCCAAAGTGGCCAGATGGGCCCTAGCATGGGCTCCCCTGGCACACAAGCAACGCAAAGGCGCCTAGCACAGAAAGAAATCGGCAAATACCACACGCCCCTGAGGCAAACAGCGGGGCAGGACAGACCCAACCAGACGACTATAAAGGGGGCAATACAGCCCTGCCGAAGCGGGCAGTGAAGACCCCCTAAGTGAAGAATAGGGCCATGGACATCACCACAGAGCAGCAGTGGGGCCCATAACATCCCTAGCATCCCAGGCGCACTGCGAGGGCCCCCCCCATCGGCGCTAGGAGCAAATAACCACCAGCCCCAGGACAGCTTGCGACACGTGGCATCATCAACCACCTCCATCCTGCGCACACCAAGCACGGGGGGACCCCGAAGTAATACGAGGCAGTCAGTAGGCCTCCGCCCATATTCACCCTCCACCCCTGGGGGGGGGCTATAGACTGGCTACATCGCATCCCCTCGACCAACAACTGGGGACCGCCACCAAGAGGGGCATCAAACCCGGCAGATACATGCAGAGAGGATCTCTGCACACCCCAAAGTAGGAAATCACTGCTTCTACAGGAAGCCGGATGCATCCTCAGGGGACAAATCCCAGAACAGACACATCAAGCCTACTCTAAACTAGCGCACAGCACCCAGACTCAGAGCACCGATTAGGCACCACATCACGGCAAGAAGCAGGGAACGGTGAAAACCGTGAATAAGCAGACAGAAAAAAAGAGAAACCCCCAACAGAACCGCCGGCATCCCAGCAAACACAGCGGCACCCATAGTGGGGGCACCAACAGGCATCCCTGGAACACACAGGGCCCAAGAGCAGGTCGTAAGAAGAAGCAAGATCAAGTGCATGCCAAAAGACGACTCACCAACGGTGACGCACTCTGCGTGACCATCTGGAGTCTCCCACACATACTACAGGCAAAGAAACAGCCACATATAAGACCCCAAAAGAGGAGGACCAAGCAAAAAATCCCTTCAATACGGCACAGGAATACCACCAGCCAACTAACTAACACAGCCTCCCGAAACCAAGTAATACACTCTCTGGGGAGGAAGCCCAAACCCAAATGAAAATCAACCTGCAGCTATCTCCTGGGGTGTGAGTACAGCTTGGGGACATGCAACAAGAGTCCCACGCCCCAGATACTAAAGATGCCTCTGACAGCACGCAAATAGGGAGCCTGCCCAGACGGCCACAAAGGAACAAACCAGAAATGGATGTCCAGGCACAACTTCAGGCTATACTAGCCGAAATGAAGCTAATAGGACAACGAACACAGGAAACAAACACGGCTGTCCATGACTTAAAATGAGACCTCCAGGACGTGCAAAGTAGACTGGCAGCTCAAGCAGAGAGAACCACGGATAACGAACAACGTTTCAGTGCCCTGGAGAACAACCAGACATCCACGGAAAACGACATGGACGGGGTCATACGTGAGGTCCAGAGACTGGGAGAGAAAATCGAAGACCAGGAAAACAGGCCCCAAAGGAACAACCTCCGAATCGTCGGGGTCCCGGAAAACGCTGAAGGGACAGACATAGAAAAATTCATATGTGAGCTCCTACAGAACTCCCTGCATATGGCCAATGCCAAGACCCTCATCATTGAACGAGCATGTAGAGCTCTGATTCCCAAGCCAGCACCAAAGGAACGCCCGGGGGTAATCACCATGCGTCTGTTAAGTTTCCAACACAAAGTGGCCATTCTCAAGGCGTACAGGATGGCAACCCCAGTGCGAATAGACAGAACTGAAATAAGAATATTCAATGATTACTCGATCAAAGTCTCAAGAAGGCCCAAAGGCTTTAACCCCATCTTCGAGGCACTCAAAAAAACTGAATACAGACACTGGGGGTCATTACGAGGTTGGAGGTAAGTACCGGCATGGAGCAAATACCGTGCCTATTACGTGCCCACGAAGTCGGCCTATTACGACTTTGTGGGCACGAGCTTTGCGCCATGCCGGTAACGACCTTACCGCCATGCTAGTAATGGGTGAAAAATCGCCCTTACTGGCATTGCGCGAAGCGTAGATAGCCCCACCGCCATCCAAGCCATCTGTATTAGCGGTCACCGCTAATAAGCGGAACCAGAAGTAGTGTCATCGCACAGGAACGCGTAAGAGCGCGTCGGCCATCTTTAAAAACACAATCCATTACCATCCTCTGTAACCAGGACCCCAATCCCGACCACACCTCTTCCTCACCTGTACTATAACCTGCTGCATATAGGAGGAGCTGAACATGCTCGCCGAGACGCTGCAGGAACATGCAGAGGTAGTTTTCTCTACCAACATGTCACGACCCGCATTGCTGCGCAAGAAGGCCATATGGGCGGAGGTGGCGCAGAAAGTGAGTGCCGTTGGCACCACTCCGCGCACACCAATAGACGTCCGGAAGCGCTTGGACGACCTGCGCTTACGCGTGCGCAACATCCTCGCGGTCATCCGGAAACAGGGGATGGCTACAGGTGGTGGTGCGGACTCCCCCATTAAGTTGCAACCGTGGGAGGAGATCTGCGCAAGCACAATAGGGATGAAGGCCATACCCACCCAAAAGCCAAGCAACCCGTATGTCACTACCCCAATGGCAATCTCCTGCCATTCCATAGAGAAATAGCCAAACCCAATGCATACCTGATGCATGTTGGCCCATCACTAATGCCCTCCCTCTCTTGCTCCCCCACAGGCACGCTATCAGACACTGATGAGCAGGACACCAGGGAGGATGCCGCAACGCCCCACAAGAAGGCCAGGGGCATGGAGGAACCAAACTGCCCCTCTACATCAAGGGGAAGAGGGCAAGCTGCAGTATTGCGCAAGGGCAAGACAACCCCAGTTCTTCCACCACCAATTTCCATTACGGCGAACACCACAGCACCCACACCAGCCACCAACACCCAGGAGCCAGTGACTGAAGGCACTGTTTCGGGTGCCAGCAGTATTGTTGGGGAGACAGCTGCCACAGCAGCCGTGTCCGACGATGAGGCTGAAAGTCTCACACAAGGCACAACTGCCGCTACAATACCACTGCATTCACCAGAACTCTCACCAACCAGCATTGACAACATCAACAGGCAAGAGCTGTCTCCTGGGGAGTCATGGGCCGCCAGTTTCAGGCCCCCACAAAGCCTGCCTGAGGAACCAACGATGGCAGTGGCACATCATAGCTCCACCAGTGTCCCAATCAGGCAATAGGGGATGAGAGCAATTCAACAGCGGCAGGAGGAGCTGGCAGGTCTGTTAACCCAGCATATCACAGAATGTGGACATGCAAGGGATGAGATGAGGGAATGCGCCTCTTCCATCAGATCTGCTATTGAGACAAGCTCCAAAGAAATTTGTAGCGAATTGGCAGCAATGAGGCAGGTACTCTCACAAATGGTGGCAGCAATGCAGGCCATGGCTCCGGCACAGGTGGCCGAACAACCTGCCACATCGTCGAATGCCAGCTCCACGAGGTCCAGCCCCATTCATAGGTCTGGGTAGAACCTGCGCAGGTCAGCCAAGGGCCCACCTGATGCCGGAAGAGGAGAAGGGGTGTAGGCTCTGGCAGGCATCCTGAACTCATGTTGACTTACGGTGCATGCAAGTGCACACCATGTGTGGGGAAGTTGAGGGGGGAGAGGATGTGTGGGGGAGTTGAGGGAGGTGGGGGGAGAGGGTGTGTGGGGTGGAGGGCTTGTGCACTTTATGTTTCTTTAATACACCTGTTGGAAAATCATAATTCACATGTGCGGACATTGTTTATTGTGCAGGTGTGCTTTATTGGTGAACAGTCTACAGTGTCCGTGTCCCTGACACACCCAGTGCCCTGAGTGCCACCTCCATGTCACCCCCCCCCATCCATGTGTGCTAGAAACATTGGTTAATCAGAGTCAGGCGCATGTCACGTCCCTCTTGTGCATCGCTGCCTCCCTGAAGTGCAGCCCCATCTCCACCCTCCTCATCGTCAGGTGGTTGCAGTTCAGTGTCCGGGGGCAGAGGCACATTCCGTCTGATGCACATATTGTGTAGCATGACACATGCCATAATGATCTTGCTCACCTTCTCATGGCCGTACAGGAGTGCCCCACCAGACCTGCTGAGGCAGCGAAACCGTGCCTTCAAGAGGCCAAATGTCTGCTAAATCACCACACGGGTACGTGTATGCGCACAATTGTAGTCCTCCTCGTGCCTGTTCTGCGGGTTCCGGACTGGGGTAAGGAGCCACCGCTTCAAGGGATAGCCTGCATCACCTGCATGTGGGCAACAATGTATATGTGTAAGTCATCACATCATATGGGACCTGTATCAATGACACCATAGCATGCATGTATTTCCTTTTTGCTACCACATATCCATGCATGAATAGAGACACACGATGTGACTGCTATGTGTGTATTCCTCCTATGGACAGGTGTGCGTGCCATTGTCTAGTGGGCGCAGGGGGGTCCTATCCTTTGTGAGTGATCATGCACTGTGTTAGTCCACGCAGGTGCTGGTTGTTCCCATGATCTGGCTGATGTGCAATCATTTCTATGCTTTCATCCTGTCACCGTTGATGGCAGCCTCATGATGCTCTCACTATGCGCGACAAATGGTGACATGCAGTTTTGGTGGACCTCTGTGTTAGTGTAGTGGTGTTTTAATGTATTTGGCCCTCATGTGACTCCTTTGTACGCATTAATGGAGGACTGTCCTTTCTGTTGATGGTATTTGGTGCTGTGAATTGGCCATACTAATTGCTTGTAGCTGCATTGTGTTGCAGGGGATACAGTCTGATTATGTACAGTGCACATATTGATGGCTGTGGGATGGTTGTAACATTGCATCATTTTCATGGTAGGGCAGCTTACGTCTTGCATTTTGGGGGTCAGGTCCAGTCTGGCCTGCTTTGGGGTATGAGCATGGTCCATTCTCTCAGGCACTCTCAGCCAGGTGAAGTATGCATCTCCCCCCCATCTCAGCCAGGTGAGGTATGCATCTCTCCCCCCATCTCAGCCAGGTGAGATATGCATCTCCCCCCCCATCTCAGCCAGGTGAGGTATGCATCTCCCCCCCAATCTCAGCCAGGTGAGGTATGCATCTCTCCCCCCATCTTAGCCAGGTGAAGTATGCCTCTCTTCCCCTCACCCCTCATCTCAGCCAGGTGAGGTATGCATCTCTCCCCCCAATCACCTACCCACATCGCATTTCCATGAACATGAAACTCACTGAGAAGCCAGGATCTCTGCCCTGCATGTCGCTCCATGTAGCGTGGTATCATGGAGTTCCGCATGACCATTGAATCATGGGTTGATCCGGGGAATCGGGCACAACAATGTATGATGATCTTGTTTGAGTCACATACCATTTGCACGTTGATGGAGTGGTATAACTTTTGGTTGCGGTACACTACCTCCATGGCATGTGGGACCACCAATTCCACATGGGTGCAGTCGATGGCGCCAATGCAACCAGGGATGCCGGCCAGTGAATGGAAACCAACTTTGGTGTTGGAAATCTCCTGGGCTGTCCGTGGTAGGTAAATGTGGTTGCCTGTGTGCTTCAGGAGGGCATCAAGCACTTGGTTCAGCGTACGTGAGAATAATGGTCGTGATATGCCATGCATGTGCCCCAATGTGTACTGGTAGGTGCCTGTGGCCATGGTAGGTGCCTGTGGCCAGGAAGTGGAGCACAGACCTTCAGTAGGGGTGGGATGGCAGTGCGTATTTCAATCAAGCTGTATCATTGTCATGTATCATGTCCACAATGGAGGTGATGGTGTCCCGGTCCAGATGGTACAGGGTGTGGATCTGCTCAGGGGTTAGGTTGAATGGACTGGCTCTGATGCGAGGGATTGGGGGCTGCCTGCGTGGTACCACTGGATGAACTGGTGGGGCATGCTGGGCCTGCCTCAGCCTCCTTCTCCTCCGGCGTCTCCTCTGTGCTGCCTGTTGTTGTTGCTGTTGTTGTTGCTGTTGTTGTTGCAGCAGTTCCACTGCAATCATGTCCTCCAGCCCCAGCATTGCTAGTAGTATTGGAATCATTTTGGTGTGTGACTGGGTGTGGAAAGGGTGGGGTGTGCTCCTTTTGTGCTGGCCCAGCATATATTACCTCCACCTGTGCTGATTGTGTGCACCTCTGGCAGTTGGGAACACTGCACATGGCTGTTTACGGGTGGTCCGCGATGCTGGTATTTGCTCCATGCCGGTAAGGTACTTTTCGGGCTTTAGTAGGCCGTTATTTGCATGTCCGCCTGACTTGTGATTTTCTCCTGTTTACGCCATGCCGGTATTGCCCGCATGAAGGGTTGCAAATTGACAGAGTATGGCACTCTTTCGAGGACCCGGAATCGGCCTGGCGGTTACTACAACAGCAGCACATCGTCACGACTGACTTCGACAAGACAACGTCAGAGCCAGAAAGACAGGACCATCCCACCCCCCCGCCTCAACGTGGATGCTCACGATCGAAAGGGAAGTGGCAAAAAGCAGGCAGAGGACCCGAGGGGTGGGACCCGGACTCAAGAAAACGCACCAGGAAGCCATGAAGCCAAACTGATCCCCAGACTCTGCCAGGGTAAAGAAATCAGCAAAAACCTGAAATTAAAACTTGTTTTGGAGTTCGGACAACCCGTCCCACACAGAAGGGCATATCATAGACTGACGAGATAAACAGGAACAATTCTCCATGAAAGTATTGGGCAGGAGCCGGTTGGTTGGCCCACACAATGTTTTCTAAGTTTGTTTTGTTCTGTTATGTGGATGACGTTAGTCCACAAGTTGAATAAGTTGGGAAAGAAAAATGAGACGTGCAGGATACACACAAAGAAACCTAAGGCCAAAGATGACGGGAGTCCTCCAGGACCCCATGACGAGACAACCCACACAAACACTCACTGTCTAAACTGACATTAATGACCCTAAATATTCAAGGCCTAGGCCACCCCATCAAACGCAAACGCCTACTCAACTAGATGAGAGACATCCGTGGGGACATAATATTCTTACAGGAAGCGCATCTTAATAAACCCGAAGCAGAGAAGCTGGCAAGAGGATGGGTGGGCGTAGCAGCGCACTCGCCAAGCCACTGGAAGAGGTGGGTGTCCATAGTAGTCCACAAACGAGTCCTCCTCCAGGTGCAACATATATCTTTTTATTTACAAAAAATTGTTTTTATTTATTTTTGATACATTTCTTAAACAAACAAAACATAACATCACATCTGACATTTTCGGCTTCTTAGCATACATTTGATTATTCTTTATTACTGTCTTCCCTCCTCCCCCCACTTTAACTCGAGCTTCCACTTCAGTTTTTCAGATTTCCCTTCTCTTGGGGTTAATCCCCTTCGCCGTTCTCGGATGTGTCATATTCACTGGAATTGACATGGGAGGATCCCGACAAAGTGGCTATTATTTGTCTCCATGCTATCAGAGGTCCCACTTCATTATCCTCCCCTCTGCTGGCTGCCTCATACCATACTACTGTCTCAGCATCTGCCCATTTCAGGAGATCGTTCCACCGTACCTCTAATTTGGGTATGTGGGCTGCTTTCCAACTCATGGCTATTCTCCTTTTGGCCAGTATGTAGGCCAGGTCCTTGAGTTTGCCCACATGTTTCAGGTTACGTGGCCTGGTAAATCCCCCATCATACATGCCCACACGGATTCCACCTCTAGCTTGATTCCCTTTTCAGATAGCTGTAGCTTAATTTCCTCCCAGAATTTTCCCACCTCCGGGCACGCCCAGAACATATGGATCATCCCGGCATCCACCTCCCCGCACTTGGGGCATTTTTGTACTGCTGTGCTTCCAAATCTGGCGATCTTTCGGGGGGTCATGTATGCCCTATGGGTGACATATAACTGAATCTGCTGCAGCCTGGGGTTTCTCGACACCTTTTTATGATATCTGAGCTCTTTCCCACTGCCCATCCTGCATAGGTTCTCCCGCTTCCTCTTCCCAGTCCCGTCTCAATTGGAGCGGCTCCTTACTCACTATAGACATCACCAGCTCGTAAATCCGGGATATTTCATGCCCTCCCTCCGAGATATCATACATCGTTTCTATGGCCGTGTCCGGTTGCTCTGCTAGTGCTATTTCGGACCACGTTTCCTTCATCCGTTTAACTATTCTGGTATATGTGATATATTGCCCCGTATGTACCCCAGTTATATCCGCTATCGTTTGGAAGTCCAGTGCCTTCCCCCTCTTTCCATATATCTCCCAAGGTTGCTAGGCCTACCGGCTCCCAGTGTTTGTGGATCCCTTTCCTCAACTGCTCATCCACCCCGCAGAGCGCCACGAGTAGCGCCTGCGGGGAGCATGGGGTCGAGTTTCCCATAGCTCGACACGCTTTGTGCCATGTCTTCCAGCCCAGTTCCAGCAATCTCGATTACCCATGTAACTCTGGTTTGGGTAGCCATATCAGCTCCTTTAGGAAGTAGGGGTCACATTCGCCCCTCAGCAGTCTAGATTCCGCTGTCTTGTCTTTCAACAGCCACCTAGTGACGTATTGTAAATGCCCTGCCTGGTGGTATATTTTAAAGTTCGGCAGGTTTATACCCCCTCTGTCATACGTATTCTGTAATTTCCATAGGGCCACTCTGTTTCTGGAGTTATGCCACAGGAAGCCTCTGCATAAGCTTTGGAGCTTAGTGAAAAAGTGTTTGGGTAACATGTATGGGATATTTGCAAAGAAATGCAGGAGCCTAGGCAGGACCACCATTTTAAGCAAGGCCGCCCTTCCCATCATGGCCTGGGGGAGCTTAGCCCAGAATCCCATGCTGTTCTTGATGCCTTCTACTGCCCTTTCCGTGTTATATTTATGCTCATCTGCTATTGTGTGGTATATGTTTATTCCCAGGTATCTGAATGTTTTGATCTGCCAGGCTATCTGCAGGATGGGTAATTTCTCCTGTGGGGCTCCTCTGTATCTCCCCAAGGGCAACATGCACGATTTTTTGGGGTTCACCGCTATGCCCGAGAGAGTCGCATAGCGCCCCATCACCTCCAAAATATATTGCACATTTTCCTCTGGGTACCACAGGTATAGCAGCATATCATCCGCATACAATGATATCAAGTATGGTCCCCCCTTAGTGTAAACCCCTATTTCTTCATACTGCTGTCTCAGATAGATCGCTAGTGGTTCTAGTACAAGGATGTACAACATCGGGGACCATGGGCAGCCCTGTCTCGTGCCTCTGCTAAATTGGCATTTAGCTTAAATTATCGCTCCCGTTTTGACCAAAGCTGTTGGGGAGCTATACACCAATTTCACCCACCGGCGGTACCCTGGTCCCATCCCGTATTCTTTCAAGGCCGCCATGATCCAAGGCCACCTTACAGAGTCGAAATCTTTCACTGCATCTTGCAAGACTATTGCTATTTCTCTTGGGTCGCCCTCTGTCTGTTCTATGATATGATGGAGCCTCCTGTGATTATCGGATATGCTTCTACCTGGGACATATCCGGTTTGATCGGGGTGTATGAGTTTATTTATTACCCGCTTAAGTCTATTCGCCAGCACCGCAGTGAGAATTTTACTCTCCTGATTTAGCATGGATAGTGGTCTGTACGACCCACAGTCTGTGCTTGGCTTGTCAGGTTTGAGGAGTGGAATAATTTCCGCCTCCCTCAGAGATTTGGGCAGTCTCCCTTTCTCGAAGGCCTCGTTAAGCATTGCCAATACCGGGGGGAGCACTTCTTCTCTATATGTTTTGTAGAATTCGCTGAGGAGCCTGTCTGTCCCAGGGGCTTTGCACGTGGGCAGATGTATTACCACTGTCTCTAATTCCTCTATTGTGATTGGGGCATCCAGATTCTCCCCGTCTTCCTCACTCAATTTAGGTAATCCTATGTCTTCTAGCATCTCCTGGGTTTCCTGCACTGCCATCTCTCCTGCATCTTGTTTATAGAATCTATGGAATCCCTTGTTCACACTCTCCTCTGTGTTCCAGACCTGGGCCCGCTTCTCCCGTTATCTCTCTTATCACTGGTCTTGGTGTCTTGTTCTTGTATAGCCATGCAAGTAGCCTTCCTGGTTTGTCTCCCTCTGCGTGTTGTCTTTCAATGTATTTTTTGTAATTCAGGTTACATAACCTCTCCCAGAGCCCCCCGCATGCTTGTTGTAACTGACTCGCTTGTTCGGCATCCTCCTGTGAGGTGCCCCCTCCCTCTTTTCATAATTACTTCTAGTTTCTGTTCTGTCTCCTGTAATTCTCGCACTATACCCCCTTGGAGCCCTCTAGATTTAGATATGGCCGCCCCCCTCACTACCACCTTAAAGGCCTCCAATAGGGTACCTTCTGACTCCACGTTTCCAGTGTTGTTTTTAAAATACCCAGTTATCTCCTCCCTTAGGTCCTCCCGGAATGCGGTGTCCCTCAATGCCTCGGCTCTGAGGCTCCATGTTGGGATCCTGGCCCTGGGGGGCTGATGTCGCCAAGTCAGGGCCAGGGGAGAGGGGTCCGATAATATTATCGCCTTATATTCTGAGCCCGTCATTTCTCCGACAAGTTCCGGAGTGGAGAATATGTAATCCAGTCTTGTGTACAGGTTGTGAGGGGCAGCGTAGTGTATTGCCTATCTTTCGGGTGTTGCTGCCTCCATATGTCTTCCAGCTGGAAGTCTCTCAACAGGGCTTGTAATGTTTTCGCTGCGGGGGTGGGCTTATCTAGTTTCGTGTCTGATCTGTCCATTTTGGGGTTCAGTCCCCTCCCCATATTACTGCGCTGCCTATGTGGGGGCTGATCTTACTATATAGTGTCTTGAAATAGGCCACTGTATCTTGGTTAGGGGTGTATGATGTATTTATGATGCACAGTTCTCTGTTCTCTAGCAGCCCCCGAATCACTACCATCTTCCCGTCCAGCTCCACCGTGGCCTGCAGCACCTGGAAGGGCACATGTGGTGCCACACAAATGATTACCCCTCTGGTGTATGCCGAGTACGTTGCTCCTATGGTGGTCCCTCTCCACTTATTCTTTACCACCTCTAGTTTCTCTTTGATGAGGTGGGTTTCTTGCAATAAGGCTATATCAACTTTTTGCCTTCTCAGGTGCATCATTACCTTATTTCTCTTCAGGTAGCTGTTGAGTCCTCTGACATTCCAGATTACTATTCTAAGGTCTCCCATTGTCATCCCTGTCCCATCCTCATCCATGCCTCATCCCGTTTTGCGCTTGGGTGTAAGCTCGTGCCCCCACAAACTCCCCAACTTTTCCCCCTCTCCCCTGCCCAACCTATCCCCAACTGTCCCTCCTCCCCCCTCCTCCTCCCCCAATCCCCAACTGATGTCCAGCTCCATCCCTGGATCTCAGGCTATCCCGCATCTTGCTCCTTTCTTGGCTACTGCCGATACTAGGTGCACAGCAGGGGGTTATCGCCCTACTGGTGATCCAACTACTCTAACTATTGGGGGTAGGTCATGCTCTGACTGCGATACTCCCAGTGTGCAATAGCTCGTTGCGCATCAAACATACTTAGTTGAAAGTTTAAGCCACTATATTCCAATCTATACAAGTCCTTATGTTGAAATTTTAAATGGCTAGTTCTACACATTATAGGCAGACCCATTTGGCTACATTACATTCCTTGCTGCCGTCTCCCTTAAGGCTAGAGTTACTGGTATAACGTTGGTTCACTTATCCTGTCCGTCTCACTCCGGCCTCTTTTCGTCATCCGGGCAGCCCTGGGTATTCAGCCAGTACGTCGCCTCCTCTGGGTCCTTGAAAAAGTGTGCTTTGCCCTTGTGCAAAATCTTTAGCTTTGCGGGATATAACAGCATGTATTTAAATCCTGCCGTCCTTAGTCGCCTCTTCACTGCCACATGACTAAAGTGTTGTCTCTGCTCCAACATGGTGTAGTAAGGATACACTGTGACAGTCGCTGTCGCTCAGGTTATTGGTCCGCCCTTCCGAAAGAATTCCAGGATCTTTTCCCTGTCTCTATAATTTAAAATCTTTGCAATGATCGCTCGTGGGGGGGCTCCCGGTTGCGGTCTCCTTGTTAGGGCTCTGTGCGCGCGTTCTAAGGCGAACCCTTGGGAGAGCTTGCCAGCCCCAATTTCTTGGATCAGCATATTTTCGACGTAGGCAGTGCGGTCTGGTACTTCCTCTCCTTCTGGCAATCCCACCACGTGCATTTTGTTGCATCTCGCACGCCCTTCTGCCTCTTCCGCTCGGTCCTCCAAATTGCGTACTTGTTGTTTCAGTATGTGGACCTCCTCAGCGTTGGTAGTGCTGACTTCTGTGTTGTTCTTCATCGAGCTTTCGAGAGTGCTTGTGCGCTCTGCCAGCTTCCTGACATCTTGTCGTAGAAGGTTTAGATCCACGCCTAGCGCATCGATTTTGTATTCCAGTGCCGCTTTGAGATCCGCTATCGTAGTGGTCCACGAGGATTTCATGTCCTTGATGGCTTGCAGGATCAACTGATCCTCCCGTGGCAGGACAGACGTGTCCTGCGGGTCAATTTTCTCTTGTGCTGTCGTGGCCGGGGATTGTGATGGTTTCGGGAAGATATCCATCGTTGGTTGATTAACCTTGGTCTTGCCACTCTTTTGCGCCATGATCTCTGCTGTCTGCCTTTTGGCTTGTCCCTTTGGGTCTTATGTCCTTATTGCACTGCTATTCCTCTGGTGGGCTGTAGACTCCTTATCGCTAATGTTCGAGGCTTCTGGTGGATCAGTTCCTGGTTGCTTATCCTCTTCCCCTCCCAGGGAGAAGGGGGGGTTCCTTCGTATGTGGCAGTCTGCTGCCTTATTTCCACTGGCTTGCTGGCCCGTGCTGCCTTTTGAAGGGTCCGGTGGAGGTTCTCTACTGCTTTTCGGTTGGTTTCGTACGGTTTACAGCAGAGCTCTCCGGGCATCTCTCCAGTTACCTGCTCGCACTTGCCCAGGGTTGCATTGCCTGTACTCCGGTTATCTTGGAGCCCTCCGCCGTAGTGCTTTCTCCTTTTTTCCTTTTAGGTCCCTCAAAGTTGCCCCTCTGTGCTTTGTATTGCTTCTATATGCGGCGGGGGGTGGGGGGCCCGCTGTGATCTATGGCGCTGTCTTTTTATTTCCTATGTTTCCAGCCTGGCTGTTGGCTGTTAACTGTGGCCCCCCAGGTCTCATTTGTGCCTTCTGCTGTTATTGTCCAAGCTCCGGGCTTGGCCACTATGGTTCTGTTCTGCTGTGTGTGCCGGGTCTTCGAGGGTTCTGGGTCTGTGGGGGGCGGGGCCCTCCTCTACAGCTCTCTCTCACCTCCAGTGCCCAGCGCCAATGGCCGTGTCCTGTCCTTGTTTCCGGCTCCCAGCCCCTCTTATTGCCTGCAAACCCTAGATTGTGGCAGGAAGCTCTTGCTTTTGACCATGTGTGCCTCTTTTTGGTAATGCCTGCAGGCATCCGTTTTCATCAAGTTCCTCTTGGGCAGCCTCCTATTTTCCATGCGCTTCCCTGGGGTTGTGCCCCCCACGTTCAACTGATCATTGCCTGTGTCCATGCATTCCCTTGTTGTCACTGTGTTCATTGCCCTGCAACGCTCCCAGTGAGCGTTTCGTTTTCAGTCTGTGCCGGGGGGCCTGTCCAACGCTGCGAGCGTTATCGCTATATTCTGTTTGCATTAGAGCCGTGTGCTTTGCTTTTCTTGCGGACGGGCTGACCCACTTATCCGCAGTCCCCTGCCTCCACGACGCAGCTCGCCGCCATTCCTCATTGTCATTTCCTCGCTCCGTTCCTCGGGAGCCTCGTTCACCGCATGCTGCAAAGTGTTCCAGCGGTGTACAATGTATCTCCGTTCCAAGCCCAGGAGTTCTATTTTGTCAGCATTTGACGTTGCCGGTGACTCACTGGCACTATGCTCCTTGCCCAGTTCGGCGCTCCGATGCAGTCCTTTGTCTCCGGACTTCTGCCATTTTGTTGTGGACTGTCCGGGCTCGTATGTTATCCTTTATCCGTCCATAACTCCAGAATTAAACCACCGTTTTGCACCACAGGATTTGCAGTGCACGCCCCATTTGCTCCGACAGCAGTGGGTTTATTTGTTATGCGTTTCTTCGTCTGTCACCATCGTATGCTGCAGGATCAAATTCGGATGTGTGGGAGTTCATGGGAAGAGCAGCCCTACTCCCTGGCTGCCAAGCCACGCCCCGTGCAACACATATATAACGACAAAGAGGGGCGGGTGGTACTAATCTAGGGGCGAATACAACAGCATGCAATCACCTTATTGAACCTATACGCACCCACAACAGAGACGCCAGCCTTCTTCACCCGAGCATTCTCCAACTGCGCTCAATACATGCAGAACATCACAGTGATAGGTGGAGATCTGAACCCGACCTTGGATCCAACCCTAGGCCGCCAGGGAGCGAAACTCCACAACCAGCCCACCATCAGGAAAAGGGTGACCCTAAATACCTTAATGTCTGACCTACAGCTCAAAGATGTCTGGCGGCACACCCATGCGACCCAGCAGGATTACACATTCTACTCCCACTGCCACCATAGCTATTCAAGGCTGGACTATTGACTGATGCTGGCCAACAAATTACACTTGGTGTCTGACTGCACTATCCTACCGATCACGATATCGGACCACGCCCCAGTCACACTCCACCTCACACTCCCCGACATGACTCGCAGGCCCCCGACCTGGTGCCTAAATCACTGCATGTTGCAACACCAGGACATCGTAGAACACCTGCAGGATGATGTTGAAAGGTTTTGGGGAGACAGTGATACCCCAGAATATACCCTATACAGGTGCTGGGACGCATTTAAGCCATACCTTAGAGGCCAGTGCATATCACGCTGGGCATACAAACAGAAAAAATGGGGGGAAAATAACTCTACTAACGGCGGACCTTAAATCACTAGAGGCACGCCACAAAGAAACCAGGGAAGAGAAACTCCTAGCCCATATTTGGAAATGCAGGGTGGAAATCGGGTCGCTCACCACAGACAGGGCTCAGAAAGCATACACAAACTGGACACAAACATACTACCTGGAGAATGATAGACAGCTCCATCTAATGGCACTAGCTCTTAGAAAACGACAAGCCGCACAACTGATCACATCTATTAAAGACACGGCAAACACCGGGATAACAGGGGACAAGACAATAAATGCAAGATTTGCCGAGTTTTACCAGGAGCTGTAAACCGCAACCGACACTTGCACACCACAGGCCATAGATACCTTCCTCGACTCAATACCCATTCCCAAACTTCCTATGGAACAGACGGGCGAACTGAACGATTACATCACTGAAGCAGAGATAACACAAGCAATCTTATCCCTCTCTCACGGGAAAGCCGCCGGCCCACACGGGATCTTGATCGATCTCTATAAATGTATAACCGATGACATAGCCCCAAAACTAGAAGCAGTCTTTAAAGAAGCATTAGCCCAAAAACGACTCCCCAAATCAATGCTGGCCGCTAACATTATAGTGTTATACAAAAACGGCAGAGGCATGTGGATCATATAGGCTGATCTCGTTAATAAATTCCAATGCCAAGATACTGGTGAAATGTCTGGCACAAAGAATAGAAAACACCCTACCACAACTAATACACAAAGACCAAACTGGCTTCATTAAGGGCAGACACTCCAGTGATAACATCCGGAGACTCCTACACATAATCGCGCGTAATAGGGCCCTCAAGACGCTATCCTCGTGGTGGACGCAGAGAAAGGGTTTGATAAAGTACAGAGGGAATTTATGTTCTGGGTGCTACCCAGATATGGCTTTCCCCTGCGCCTGGTCCAACTGATTAGACTCCTATATACAGGCCCAGCTGCTTCAGTGGTCACCAATGGGGTGGCCTCTGCCGAATTCCAACTCGAGTCAGGCACGCGCCAGGGCTGCCCACTATCACCACTGCTCTACGCCCTATCCATAGAACCACTCGCCATTAAGATGAGCATTGACCCGAATTGGGTGGGCATTCAACAAGGGCATGAGGAACACCAGGTATCACTGTACGCAGATGATCTTCTAATTTACACCAGTAATACCAATACCACAGCGACCCTACCATACATTAAAGCACTCCTTCAAGACATAGGCCCGATGGTGGGATACAAAATAAACTGGAGCAAGTCAGAGGTCATGCCCCTAAGACAGGATGTACCCTGGGACCCGGGTGGGATTGCCCCATTCACCCTCCAACCCCAATCCATAAAATATCTGGTAATTCACATTAGCGCTTCAGTGGAAGAACTAGGCGACCTCAATTACCCACCGGTCATCCTCAGCATAAAAGCAGTCCTAGAGGGGCGTGGCCGGGAGCCGACCGTGCGGCATGGCTCCTTAGGTGCTCCTGGACAGCCCCGTCGTCGGAGTGAATTCCCCGCGGCCTGGGGCTCCCACCGAGCCGATCTTAGAATCTACAGCATTATGAAGTCCTGCTGCATCGAATGGGTGGAGTTGGCAGCGATTATATGCCATCTGAAAGCCTGGTGAGCCGTGTTCGCTCCCGTCGGACAGATATTGGGAAAATCTAAAATGGCGACCGGGCGCCCGTAGCACTCGAGGCCCCTGTGGGGGAGGGGCACCCCTCCGCTTCATCTTCTGCACCCACTTTTCCGGCGAGCCACCGGGAGAAGCCTCATCGGACGGAGCCTCCTCCCCAGCCCGGACATATCATCGCCCCGCAGGGGGCTCCGGTGACTGCCAGCGGGACCCGAAGAATAGCTGATCAGTGGGATACAGCCCGCGACTCCGAGCTCTCCGAAGGCGCGCCCCCCCCAACCGGGAGGCAATCTAGCGGACCAAAAAGCGGGGACCACCTCGTAAACTTTTCTCAGGGTAAGAGTGCCTTCCGCCTCGGCCGAGTCTGGTTGGTCTGGTTGAGACACAGCTGAATGCTCTTCCCGACGCTCGGTGTGGCCTTGGCGCTCCACTCTCCCACCCGGACCCCAGCGTACCCGCCTTGAGCCCTCTGCACGTCGCCCCAGTGGTCCCTAAATGCACTGCTGGAGCCGGGACCCGGGTGGAGAGCCCCCGAAAATCTAGAGCTACGTTGGGGGGCATTCCTTCATCTAAAGCAGCACCCCCGCCCGACACCAGCAGCCCTCGATCAGACTATCCCCACCTCCGCTCCTCTTGGCCCCATTCAATCCGCCTAATGCTTCTCTGCCCCCACTGGCAGAGTCTGGCCCACCGGTCCTGCAAAAAACAAATCGCTGGGCAGCTCACAAAACCACTCTGTACGCATCCCCTTTGCCCGTCTGAACTGACCATCAACGGAGGGAGGCTCGCCACTCGATACTGGACCTGTCTGGCGGGGCTGGACCCGGGATCTATGAGTGGTCTTGGCGGTACAGCAGCAGCTCCTCTTCCCTTGCTCCCACCGCTCGGCGGGACCATGCCAAAGAGTGGTAAATCGGTGAAACAAGCAGATATTGCAGCAATGATGTCCAACTCTGGCCAGAACAAGGCGGGCGGCACCGACCGGACCGCTGCCGTGACATCCAGCACTCTTCCTTCACTGGAGCAACCGCAAGCCGAGCATTTCGCCACCAAAACAGACTTAAAAGACCTTCTAGCAGCCCTTACCAAGGAGATCCATAAGGGCACGGAGGAAATCACCAAGAAGATCGCATCTCTTGACAGAAGGGTGGAGGAGGTGGAAAGGCGCACGGAGGAGGTGGAGAATGGCCTTTGTGACAACGCTTTTGAATTAGAGTGTGGCCTAAACAGAATCGCAACCCTGGAAGCCAGATGTGACGCACTCGAACTGAAACAGGAGGACAGCGAGAACCGCTCCCTGCGCAACAACATCCGCATCCGCGGGATCCCCACCTCAATGACCAACGCAGATCTTGAGAGCTTCGTTAAAGACCTGCTCAGGTTCATTATAACCCTCCCAGACAGTGCCCCGCTGGAGATCGACAGAGTCCACCGTACGGCAGCTAGGCAAGCTTCATCGTCCCCTCCTGACGTGCTCGCCCGGATCCACTTCTTCAGGGTTAAAGAGGAAATAATGAGAGAGGCCAGACTATCAAAACAAATCACTTTTAGAGGAGCAAACATTGCACTATTCCAAGACATGTCGAGCATAACCCTTCAAAAAAGGAGAGCCCTTCGTAACCTTACAGAATGGCTTCAGGAAAAGAAAGTTCAATATCGATGGGGCCACCCCACATCTCTGTGCTTCGAGTGGGAGGGTGTGCGCAGGCAAATCCGGAACCTCAAGGAGGCAAGCCGATTCCTAGGAACAAAACCCGCAGACGAGGACTCGGATCATGCTACCGGTTCTCAATCCCAGCCAGGCTCGCCTATATCCAACCGCTGGTCCCGGGCGGGTGGGCGACGCAGGCCCCGGGGCCCCCGGAAGCAGCACAACCCGGACTGATTGGAGGTCCCCGCTCGTCCTTCGGTTGCCGACTCTCCAGGCTAAAGTCTTTCTTCTCTTGGTGATCCCCCTCAACCCCCGATTTTCATCAGCTATACAGATTCCTCACATCCTACACGGGAGATTGCGATAACATCCAATACCCAGGGGGGCAGCAATAGACGCGCATTCTAGAACACTACCCCAGGCCCATATCCTCTACACAGCCCCTGGATCCTTATTCCATGACCCGGGTGGCTTCTCTGTTCACTTAGTGGGATGCAACTCCCGGCGGCGGGGCCCACCAGTAACCCCACGAATGAGCTTTATGGTCTCATTCCCACAGTTACGGAGTAGGGTGGGGGCAGTTTTGGGTTTAAACAACTGTTCAACTCCCCAAAATCCCCAGTTAATGGTTACAGTTTTATTAGTAGACATCGGTAATTGCAGCACAATACCACGCTCATTCGAGAAAGTCCCACAGCCCTGCAGCCCTTGCACAGCTCGCCTGCACAATTCATGCTATGCACCCAGTAGTAATAGACCCTAATAACGCTAGAGAGGTCCGCATCCTGACCTGGAATGTCCAAGGTCTCAATTCCCCCAGGAAGTACAAATCGGTGGATCACAGGCTGGCAGCTCTTAACAGAGATATAGTAATTCCCCAGGAGACTCATCTCCTGCCAGCTGACGAACACTGAATCAAATTCAAGTGCTTCAAACAGCTTTTTCGCCTCTGGCGGGGAGAAGAAGCGAGGGGTGGTGGTTCTCTTAAGTGACAAATTCCCTTTATCCAACCCCACGGTTAAAAAAGACCCATCGGGCAGATACCTTCTCATCTGGGGTCATATTGCAGACCAACCAATCACAATCGCTGGGATCTATGCCCCGAATGCAAATCAGGACAAATTCATAGCAGAGCTACTCCCCCCACTCCCAACTTTTACCTCAGGACATCTCCTAGTCGGAGGAGGCTTTAACTTAGTTCCTGACCCCATAAAGGACAAGTCCCTACCCCCATCCAACCCTTCTCCCGAGCCCTGGCATTTGCTAGATTTCTCAGGGAATCGGGCACGGTTGACTTATGGAGGGTAGCCAATCCTGACACACATGATTACACGTTCTTTTCAAACGCACACGGTGGCCATTCCCGAATCGATGTGTTACTGGCTTCCAGTACCTTATTCCCTTGCTTTAGCAACATCGAAATCCATATGAGGACTGTGTCTGACCATGCACCAGTCTCGGCAAACCTCTCTATCTCGGGAGGCCCAGTCCCCCCTCCTAGATTCTGGAAGCTCAACGACTCCTTGTTACTGGATCAGGTGATCAGGGGTGAGGCAGAAGACTCATTGGTCAACTACTTTAAAGAAAACCAGAACCCCGAAACCCCAATCGAGCTGTTATGGGAGACCATGAAACCGGTTATAAGAGGGGTATTTATTGGCGCCGCCTCTGAACAATTTCGAGTCTCCAAACTCCTCACACAATCCTTAGGTCCAAACTTTCCTCCCTAGAAAAAGATCTAAAAACCCAATACTCCAGAAAGGTGGACAGGGAACTAAAAAAGGCGAGGAGGGTTTTGGAGATGCACTTGGCCGACCGCACCGCGAAGGCGCTGGCATTCACGAAACAATTTTACTATCACAAAAGCAATAAGGCGAACCGGCTGCTAGCGTACAAATTACGAAAACTCACACTAGAAACAACATCACTAGTCTTAAGGGGTCTGATGGGATAAGTAAATTTGCCACCTCAGACATAATTGAAATCCTGCTGGACCACTATAAAGCGGTCATGCAAGGTCCACCCACATCTCAAGAGATTAGAGTCCAACAGCAGCGTTATTTGAAATCCTTTCACACCCCCATGGTCTCTTCCTCCCTGGGCTCCCTGGAAGCCCCGATCTCCGCAGAGGAAATTCTAGATTCCATTAAATCGCTTAAGAACACCGCCCCAGGCCCTGATGGGCTAACGCCCAAGTTTTACAAATCATTTGCTCACATTCTGACCCCACAACTAGCATTGCTATTTAACTCATTTCTATCTACCAAAAAGGTAACAAACACTATGGCCGAATCAATCACCATCTTACTGCAGAAGCCGGGAAAGGACCCTGAGCAAGCAGCCTCTTATAGGACAATCGCCCTAATGAATACGGACAGGAAAATCTACTCAGAGGTCCTTGGGGCCAGACTGGCTAGGATTCTTCCTGAGCTAATTCACAAAGATCAGACGGGCTTTATCCCGGGCAGAGGAACACAAGATAACATCAGGCGCACACTCAATATCATCGAATCCGAGAAGAGGATGAAAACTATGCTCCTGATAATCTCTCTCGACACACATAAGGCGTTTGATCTAGTGAACTCGGACTTTATCCGGTACACCCTCTCCCATATGGGCATAGGTCACAACTTTATAACCTGGTTAATGGCATGCTATGTACACCCATCAACGCAACTCCGAGTCAATGGGAGGAAATCGACAAGCATCCTATGTCCAGGGGGACTCGCCAGGGGTGCCCGCTATCTCCCTTGGTGTTTGCCCTCTCGATGGAGCCATTCACAGCAAGAATCCGCCTCAATCCTAACATTAAGGGGGTCATGGTGGGCGGGACTGAACAAAAGGTTGCGCTCTACGCCAACAATGTACTTTTCACCATCACTGACCCAGCCAGCTAGCTACAGCCCCTACTCGATGAATTAGAAGCGTTTGGAACATGCTCTGGGTTCAGGGTGAACTATGACAAGTCTTCTGTCTTTCCGACCAACCTCCCGAGGTGCCAGGGAAGCACCTTGTGTCCTGAGTTTCCAATCCCATGGGCCAACACCTTGCTGGAATACCTGGGCATCCAGATCCCAAAATCCGGCTTACTAATCTACAAACACAACTTCCCTCAGCTGTTTAAATCACTACGCGCAGATCTGAAACGGTGGGACAAACAAGAAATCTCGTGGCTGGGCCGGGCCGCCGCGGTAAAAATGAACTTACTCCCCAGAGTGCTGTACCATTGCCACTCGCTCCCAACTCATATTCCGCAAGCGGATCTTGCCTCCCTACAACGGGATATCATGAAATTTATCTGGGGGTGGAAAATACCTCGCATTGCCAGGAAAATCATGATCCGCAGCCGACAACTTGGCGGCCTGGGGGTCCCTGATATCTCCAGATATCGGCGCGCAGCTCAACTCGCGCACGCTTACACTTGGACCCGCTCAGTAGATCGCCCAGCCTGGTTGCAACTGGAGGAAGCATGGTGTAAATCCCCCCTTTCTGACTTGCCTCACATCCAATCTCAGAAAACCCCACCAGCAATGTCTCTGCTTCCAGCAACTTGTAACACAGTGGACAGTTGGAAAGCTGCAAACAGAAAATGGGGAATCAAGACCTCACTGGACCCACTAACCCCTATCTGGAGTAACTCGGTCTTCTCCCCTGGCCTTTGCACCCGTAGCTTCGCCAAATGGCAGGAGGGCGGCCTCCACAAAATCTCAGACTTCCTAAAGGAAGGCCAGCCGCTTACCTTTGAGGACTGTAAGGTGAAGTTCAATATCACCGAGGAGGAACGATTCTGATATACTCAAATCCCGCACTCGATCTCACAATGCCCCGTCAGAGAACGTGGCTCCAGGGACCTAACCCCCCTTGAACTATCACTGACAGCATCCCCTCCAAAAGGTAAGATGTCCACCCTCTACAAACTCCTAGAAAAAGCTAACCCTGAAGCGAAGGAAAGGTACATGCTGAACTGGGAGAGGGACTTGGGCCGCTCAATGGAGCCTGATGTCTGGGACAAAATTTGGTCTAGACTCCATAAAAGTACCCAATGTGTTACTAATAGGGAAGGGGGACATAAAGTATGCTTCAGGTACTATATTACACCAACCCAACTACATAAAGCGGGCGTGAAGCCCTCACCGAACTGTTGGAGGGGATGCACGCAAGAGGGCTCGCTTTTCCACCTCCTATGGGACTGCCCTAAGGCGGCGCACTATTGGAAGGGGGTCCTGACGCATGTCCGAGCAATAACGGGCCTGAACATCCCGTGGGACCCCGGAATAATCTTGCTGGGTGACCCAAGGGAGGCGGATGTGCCGATGTCAGGAAACGCTGCTCGCCTTTGCACTCATCTATTATTGGCGGCCAAAATTGCCCTCGCTCGTCTCTTGAAGCACCACGAGGGCCCCTCTATCCCGCTATGGTGGGCCAAGTGTTGGGACATTGTTACCACGGAAAAAATCACTGCAATTCACCTGGGCAACCTCATTCCCTTCCAGAACACTTGGGCCCCATTCATGGACTACGCAGACCGTTACCCGGCCCTTACACTAAAGCCGCCTAGCGTCCGCTGGCTGAACTGAACTTCGCATGGACGCGGACTAGCCCAGTATTAAGACATTTCCCCCCTCTCGCCATTTTCCCGCCCAAACACTGCTTTGAATGAGTTGCATACTAAATTCCCTCTCCTATTATCTATTCCTTCCACCGTAATGAACTATTTTACCTCAATCATGCGCTAACTCCGATGTCTACTGTTTAATTTGTTTCTTTCTTGTTGTCACTGATTAATACTTGAATAAAATGTTATTTTGAAAAAAAAAATTAAAAAAGCAGTCCTAGAAAGATGGGACACACTGACACTATCCCTGACGGGAGGATCAGTGCCCTTAAAACGAATTCCTTCCCTAAACTCATATACATAACCATGATGCTTCCATCAAGTCCAACTTCAGACATGTTCAAAGAGGTAGACACAGCCATTACCAAATTCATATGGCGAGCGAAGAAGGCATGAGTTCGCCTCCCATTCTACAAGCTAGCAAAGCCAATGGAGGCCTAGTGGCCCCCTCACTATGGGCCTACTACCAAGCAGCTCATGTGAGCTGGATTAAGCGCTGGCTAAACACAAATGACAACACAAGCTGGCGGAACATGGAGCTCGGCATGATGTCTCCGCTCGCACCCATTGAAATAAAGGGCACACCACTGCCCCACCTCCATAAGACTTTTAAAGCGCATCCGGTCATAGAACCAACCATCCATCAATGGCATAGACTGCGCGCGTCACAAGGGGCCCCAACTAAAGTCGCTCCCGCCTGGGCTAGCATTAGATCGGTACTGCCCTATGGGCACCCACAGACAATCCACGCGAACCAAACAACAGAATGGGCTAATGTAAGGGTCATGGACATCATAGCAGAAGAGGCTCTGATGGGCTTTCGGGAAGCGCAAACAGCACTGGGGCTCGGGGAGGGAGATTGGCTATGCTACCACTCCATCCAGGCTACAATCCTCATACATACGACACCAGCATCCTGCCAAGGACACCCTGTGCAATGCGAATGAGAAATGGAACTCAACATCGACATCTTCCCACGGCTTCGCACGTTCTATACTATGGCCATCCCAGATAACAGCAGCAGAACCCAGGCATTAGCTGCCCTCTGGGCAGAAGACCTAGGCTCTCCAATCAACAATCCTGACATGCTAACCTATTTTGAAGCAATCCCGGAAACCTCCATCTGTCTGAAAAACAGAGAAATCCAATTCAAAATACTCCACAAACTGTATTATACCCCGATAAAACTATTTAAAATAGGTCTTCAGCCGTTGGCTAGGTGTTGGCGGTGCTGCAAAGACGATGGGACATGTACTATGGTCCTGCCCCATGCTGTCCCCATACTGGCTCAAAATCCATCGACAGCTTACTAGCATAGATGGGACCAGCATAGCCTACACCGCCAACACTATGATCCTAGCAGCGGACAGCACCGACTGGCACGAAGACGCACTCACACGCAAACTTATTACCCTCATACTTTTTACAGCATGCAAAATTCTGATCTCACACTGGAAGTCACCATCACCACCGTCACACAACGAATGGGTCACCACTCTTTCCAAGACATGCAAACTTGAACGGGCAGCTTTCAAACAGCAATTACAACTCAACCCGGAGATGGGGGGGGGGGCGTTGTGGGGAGCTATTAGACACATTCATATAGCAAGATCAAGACCACACCCAACAACGGCCACCGACATACCCGGAGGTCCATGCCTCCAACAAACACAATAACCACCACACTGACATGAACGCCTGGAAAATGAGCACGTCTCAGGGTAGGGGGGAGGGATGGGGTATAGTGGGAGGGGGGGTTGTTGGTCTATCCTTTCTTTCTTGTTTTATATGTTGCAACAATTTGCCGGTCTGGGACTTCATAACAGCATAACAAATGCAAAAATGGTTATTTCACAATATAAATGTCTTTTGTATATGAATACAGCAAATAACTTGTAACAATTATGAAAACCAATAAACAGAGTTTGGAAAAGAAAAAAGACAAAGAAAAAAAAGAACATTTCTATTTGTAAACGTGTACCTTAAACGTCCTCTTGTATCCGGTTTGTGGTATGGACAGGAGGGCACATATCTCTGTGGCCCGTTGGAAGCTGCACTGGCTCCCCATTCAACAGAGAATCCACTTTAATGCGTCTAGTTTGGTATACAAATGCTTGGCTGGTAATAACCCACCTTATCTCTGTTCACGAATTAAGAGATCACCAATCAGGCGCACTCTGCGTTCAAATAAGGATGACCTTCTGATTCAGCCATGCTGTTTCCTGAAGAGGTTTGGGGGAATCGGCTTTAATTCCTGGGCTCCCACCATGTGGAACATCCTACCCCTGTCACTCAGACTATTTCCCTCAATTGCTCAGTTTAAGACGGGTTTAAAGACATATTTGTTTGACAAAGGAGATGAGTGAGACTTTTTGGAAGAACAGTCCTCGTTTCCGCCTTGATTGTTTTCTGTTCTAAGTTTTGTGAGTGCCCTGAGGCCTGCGGGCGTGCTGGCGCAATACAAAAAATCTATGAAATTGAATAGAGTGCCAGTGTCCATCCCTAACTGTCAGCCAGTTATTTGGCAGATATCCTTATAGTCCTCAGAGTAAACATGCTGTGAGTACAAATGGTAATGCAATGGTCATCTACACTTAAGGACAAGGCAGACCAGCCATCTTCTATGAACTTAAATATTTTGTGGATTTACCGTAAGCAGTAATACTGCTCAGTAAATCTGGACAGTTTTGTTGGTAAGGCGGAACTTCCACCTTATGGCCATAACTTGTACAGCGGATCAGCAATGAGGCAGTAAAGTGGCGGTAACGCAACACCATACCTGCAATGAGCCCCATTGTCTTTCACTAATTTTGGAGGGATTGTGTGAAGCAGGGGTCTGTGTAGGTGGGAGTGGGCAGGTGGGTTAGATATACTGGAAGGGACTAATCTGTGTTTCTCCCATCTTCCCACCCCCAACACAAGTGCATCTGTAATTTTGCTGATTGTCTGGGTAGTTGTTTGCTGGTTCTAGTGATATATGTAGCCTGATCCCCACTTTGTTTGTGATCCTGCACCACATTACTGACCATTTCCTTTCTCGCCCTTCCTATATTTGCTTTCTCTCCCTCTCTCATAACCCTGTCTTTGTGCTTTGAGGTCTATTTCTGCCATGCTTTTTCACTTCATCCCTAATCCTCTTCTCCTTAATTACTTATATTCTCATTCCCTTGACTCTTTATTCCCTCCCATTCTCGATTCCTCCTATCTCTATTGTCTCCCTCCATTCTTACACTCTTTACCCTGTGCAGAAACAAAGCGGACAACAAGGTGATAGAGACTGAAAATGGGCAAAGTGAATTAAAGGTAGTGGGTGGGAGTGATCACTCCTTACAGCCTGCCCCTTCATGACCTTACGTCCTGATCCTCAGTTCCTTCTGGGGCAGGGCTCCGCAGCCATCTCCCGCCTTAACTCCCATACTCCAGTTTATGCTAGTGTTAGGGAGAATTCTCTGTAAAGGCTAATTTCCCAAACCTAGTGAGTCCCCCAGCAGCTCTGCTGGATTTTTGGGGTTTATTTTTTTCTCCTGCTAAGAGTGAGACTCTTTTACTCCCACTCTTAGACATGATTTGAGGTGTTCCTTTATCTTTCCATGTGTTTTATGGGCTATGGGGTCTTTTACTCCATAGGGTCTCATGTGTTTTTGATGTGGGTTACCCAGCACCCTCCGTGCCATAACCCAGGGGTGTCGTAGCGACCCCCCAACATAGACTCCATACATGGGACTGACTACTGTCTCCCAGGGCATGTAAAGTCACCATTGGCTTTACTAGTCCCAAATTACGAACAGAAACCAGTACAAACCATCATATTTTGGACGTACTGGTCGGGGCAATTCGATTGCCCCGGGGTCTGTTGTTCGAGGGGGCACGTCTCCGTCCCCCCTGATCGAGTTTTGGCTGGTGGCAGTGGACACTACTTTTTATATTCGACCGCAAATATATCTCCATGGGATTTTCCCATTGTTCGAGGCTACCAACTTTAATTATTTAATTCCTATAGCCTCGAACATACCGCTGATTTATTTATTTAATATTAATTAACCGGTTGGTATTTTTTGCCAGAACTCGATTCTAAAATGGCGTTTGTGTTCTCTTCTGTGACTCCAACCCAAGCCGAGCCCTTTGTTCCACTTTTTGGCGGGCTTCTCCACAAAAGCCTCCAAAAGTGGTGCCACTCTGTCTGGGTACCACAGGGGGTGTGGGAGGGGGTTTAGGCACCCTGACTGAGTTACCTTGCCAACTCAAGTCGCACTCTTGTGTGATTGGCCCAAGTGGTAAGCCGGCCAGCTCACCACTTAGCATGTTTGATTGACAGCTAGGCTAAATGAATGGGGGTTTGCTGCATAAAAGCAGGGCTTTGGGGACTGGAACTTCAGAAGTCGCCACAGGACCTAAGAATCCGAGGAGGGAGAAGCTGAGCCGACCTGCAATGACAACACCACCGGTGGAGCCCTGCTGAACCGTCTCACCACTTTTCCCGACGACAGAGGAGATCTCCAGTCTGGAGAGTTTTCTTCCTTTGACTGGTGGGGATAACCAGTTTTGCCTTCTTTTCACCTTCCTGGAGCATCTCGTGGCTGCCTTGCCCGTGCCAAGCACCCCGGCAACCGGAATACCATGGCTTACCACTATCGCGAAGAAAAGGGTAGTACCTTTTAACCGAACGAACTCCGCGGCTGGTTTCTTCCCTGGCAGTGCAACGGCCTTCATCTTTCCTCCACGACGAGACCTCCTCTTCCTCTGGACGAAACACTGACTTGCACCCGCTGCCAGGAACAACTGCCCCCGCTGGAGCTTTCTTCAGACTTAAGGTACTGTGTCCCGCCTGGATTCCCTTGCGACAGATCGTTCGGGGTGACAGTAAAGCCTCGACTTTCTAACCTGGGCTGGCGTGGGACAACCTAGCTAACTTTTCCTGACTTTAATTTCATCCTTTTTGTGCAAACTATCTACAAGATTCTTTGGGCATAACTCCACTGTGTGAACCTGGACCCCTTCTGCTTGCTCTCTCCAAGAGCTGGGCCTTGCAATTGACTTCCTTGCTCTGTAGTAGAACTCTGCCTATCCTGCCTTACTGTGGTTCTTTTAAAAGTATTGAAATTCGTGTGCTTCCATAACTCTGCCTTTTTTCCTCCCTTTTTTTATAACTTATTAGAGTGCCATCTTATGTTAAGCGCTCACCTCTGTCTGAAAATAAGTGGTGTTTCTCACTAAGACTTGACTAATAAGTAATTAGGGTTGTATATATATAATAGTGACTGTGTGCTGAATTTACTTACCTCTTTGTGCTAGTGTCTTTAAATAAATAATTATATACTTTTACACCAAAGCTCTGGTCAGTGTTTGCTTGTGCTACTGTATCTCTGTACCTATTGTGTATACTCTACATACTGCCTAACTCTTCTTGAGGGAAGTCTGACTGCTCAGCCACAGCTACCAAGTGAATCTGTGTGGTACAGACTGCTACCAAGTGGGTTTACTGCCAAACACCTGTAGTCTTAAATCTTTTGCAGTGCTCCCTGAGGGAACTGCACAGGTTTCTGCCTAACACTGGTGTACAGCGGTGGGATTTGTATTGAGTATACATTTTAGTGTGCTTATAGTTACCTTAGTGCAACTAACCACAAAACTTAGCACTAAAAGAAGTATTTTCTAAAACATGTCAACTATGGAAAGGTATAGTCAAGAGTCCCTTGCTACAAAAACTGCTGATTGTTTGAGTTCTCTGTAAGCATAAGAATCTCCTGACTAAAGGCAAGAAAATTGAGCTAATATAAAGGTTGTTAGCAAACCAAAGTATGGATGGTGGTTCAGAGGAACCTACCACTCCAGCAACTGTAGATAACAGCAATGATATTGATATGAATGTTAGTATTGATAACTTTGAGTCAGAAGCAGAAGAGGAGGTGGAATATGTTAGAGTTGTCTCCCCTGGGCCTCTACCTGCCCTGCCAGCTGTACCTACTGGACCCTTACCAGGTCCCACACTTAATCCTCAATTGATAGAACTAGAAAAAATGAAGCTTAAATTAACATTCAAAAGAATTAATGCTCAAACAGAACAACGGCACCAAGAACTAAGGCTCAGAGAAATGGAGCTCAACCATGAGCTAGAAATGAAAAAATTGTCTGTGGAAAGTGCTTCTCTCTCCGAATCCTCTAGGAGTTCCAGTCCCAAAAGACCCCGGATGCCTAAAGAATTGGTGGGTATGTATGAGCCTAAATTGGATGTGTTGGATTGGTTGTTTGAATATAATCATGGGCTCCAGCACATTACAGGAAATGAGTTACTTTCCTGATTGTTCTTTAGGCTTCCCCTGTTGCAACTGATGTGGTAATGGAGTTGGGGGAGGAGGATAAGAAGGATTATGAATGTTTGAAACTAGCTTTGATAGCTAGATTTGGGAAGACCCCTTCCCAGTACCTTAAGAGGTTTAGGACCCTCAAAAAGCATGATGGTACCCCTTGGGCTACCTGGGTGAGTGAAAGTTTGAAGAACTTAGAGGGATGGATTAAGGGTTACAAGGTGAACACTTATGAGGGAATGAAGAATTTTGTCATGTTGGAGTCAATTTATGATGCCTGCTCTCCTGAGCTCAGACAGCACTTGGCTGATTCAAAGGAATTAGATTCCAGAAAACTAGCTAAGGCTGCTGACTTGTGGGTTGCCAACAGGGCTACTCACAAGGACTCTGGGGTAACTCAGAAAAAGGATGAGGGGAAGCAGCCAAAAAAGGACTCCAAAGAAAATTCTAATAATTCCAATCCCAAAGAGGCCCCCAAAAAGAACAATAAGGGTAAACCACAAGGGAAACCAAATCAGAGTAGTGTACCCTCTGGTGGTAAACCAGAAGGAGGTCAGAGCAAGCCACCATTCCAGAAAGCATTTGGTAAATGCTTTGTTTGTGGCTTGCCTGACCATGTGAAAGGAGATCCCAGATGTAAGGGTAAACCTTCAGGGGTCCAACTTGTCTCCTTAGCCTTCGCTCCAGAGGAGGAAGTACAAATGGCAAGTGGAAACTTCCTACTGCTGGCTGATGAACCCATTGGAGTCTCAGCCAGTGTTTCTTTAGTGTCTCTGGGTCTGTGGGAACAACAGAATTGAGATGTCTATAACTCTATCCCAGATAATACTAAATAGTATTATACGGACTGTGTCCAGGTGAATGGTCAGGAGACTCCTGCCATTAGGGACACTGGGGCCAGCATAACTGTGGTGGATAAATCTTTTTTCAGGCTGAGGATGTTGCTAAGGCACCCAAACGCCTCACCAAGTTAGCTGGAGGGCCTGTGCAGATGCTTCCCCAATTACCAGTTCTCATCCAGTGTAATGACATGACTGTGAAGATACCTGTCAGCATACAAAGTGAGGTACCAGGAAGGGTTCTGTTGGGTAATGACCTGAAAACTCTTGGAGTAGTGTCGCATACCCCCAGACCTCCTAGTAAAAGGTTACAGGAGCTCACCAGATCTGCAAGGGAGAGAACCATGAGAGGTACTCCCAAGGAGATGATGAAGAAAGATATCTTTCCTACTCCACTGGAGTTACAACTTGCTATCTCTGAACAAAAAGAAGCAAAGGGGAAACCCAAGACTTCCAAGAAACAGCCAACAGCAAGCACTCCAGTGCTTCCAACCAGGACTTCCCCTAGGTTGTCCAAAGTTACACCTGTAACTCCACCTCCAGCTGAGGCTGAGAGGGAGGTACAACCCTGTATGGTGGAACTAGACTCTGAAGAAGAGCTAGTGGAAGGCCAAGAACTCATTGGAGATATGGATCCTGTTGACCATCCTGAGCTGCAGTCTTTACTGGCAGAAGGTGGACCCAACAGGGCGGACTTCAGTAAGGGACAGAGAGAATGTCCAACTCTGGAAGGTCTTCACCAACAGGCAGCTACTCAGGCTGATGGGCAAGAGCCTGGGAAGTATAGGTTGCACTGGGAAGATGGCCTCTTCTACAGTGAACCAACTGAGTCTGCACCTGGAGACTTCAAGCGTCTTGTAGTACCTCAAGAAAACAGACAACAGTTCTTGCAACTAGCCTATGAGATTCCTTTGGCTGGTCACTTGAGTTTCAAGAAGACCAAGGAAAGGCTCTCACTCTACTTTTATTGGCCAAAGATGGGGGCTGAGGTAGATAAGTTTTGCAAGAGCTGCCATACCTGCCAGACTTCTGGTAAGATTGGGTCCAAGAATGTGGCACCTTTAGTGCCTCTCCCAGTCGTGGGAGGCCCATTTGAGAGGGTAGGGATTGACATTGTTGGTCCCCTTGATCCCCCAACCTCCTGAGGCAACAGCTTTATTCTTGTTGTAGTAGACCATGCTACTAGGTATCCTGAGGCAATTCCTATGAGGACTGTTACAGCTCAGGCTGTGGCTAAGGCCCTCCTTTGTATTTTTACCAGGGTTGGGTTTCCTAAGGAAGTAATCTCTGACAGGGGGTCGAATTTTATGTCCCACTACATGAAAGCCATGTGGAAAACCTGTGGAGTTACTTACAAGTTCTCTATCGCCTACCACCCTCAGACAAATGGGTTGGTAGAAAGGTTCAACAGAACCATGAAGAGCATGATAGGTGCTTTAGAGGATCCCCTTAAAAGAAAGTGGGACCTTCTATTGCCATGCCTTCTCTTTGCTTATAGAGAAGTCCCTCAGGAGGAAGTAGGTTATTCTCCCTTTGAACTTCTCTATGGCCATCCGGTCAGAGGTCCATTGGCCCTGATCAAGGAGGGGTTGGAGAGTGCTCCTTCCCCCAAGCCAGTCAGAGTGACTGACTATGTGATAGGTCTCCGAAGGAGAATGTCACAAATGATGGCAGAAGCTAGTGATAACCTGAAAGCTGGACATGCCCTGGTCAAGCATTGGTATGACCAGAAGGCTAACATGGTTGAGTTCACTCAAGACCAGCTAGTTCTAGTTATGATCCCAACAAGGCAGACGGCCTTGCAGTAGTAGCCCTCTGGGGATGAACTATTAAAAAAAATGGCCACCTGGCACCATCCTAAAATGAACACGTTTTATGATTACTTCAGAATAGCACGTTTTGGCTCCTTTACGCTTATTGTCATCTAGCCTTTATATGGGTTGTACCATGGCTAGTTATTTGATAATAGCATACCAAGTCATATCATTGTCATCCTTTTCTGTCATTTTCCCTTGCTTTTGGTCACAGTATGTTTTCAAGTGAAATTCCCCATCCAGCAATAATCCAACAGACGGAAGGTTGATAAGCGTCTTTAATATGTGATGAATCCTATGGATTCCTCACTAAAACCTGCCTAGAGTCTCCTCCCAGGTTACCAGGGAAAGGCAGACGCTTCCTGAGCCTGACTTCGGAGGTGTTCTGTGGGAGGATCACCTGGGAAGAGAAAGGGCCCAGGGGAATGCGAGGAATCTGTGGGGGGAGACGCAGTATTTATATTTCGAAGGGATTGTGTCCTCCGACGTATTCCTTATCTTAGATAGAAATCCTTCAGCTTTGCTGGCCTCGGAAAATTTTTTCGCCAGAGGGCGCTGCGCGTCGATGATCGCCGAGTCGATGACCCTCGACGGCCTCCGTGCCGACGTCGACGTCATCCTGCCTATAAAGGCCGCGCGCAGCGTCCGTTGCTCAGTTCCGTTTTTCCGCGCTTCGTTGTGCCTCGGAACACCGTTGCTCAGTTCTCGTCAAGATAACGTATATAATAACTACTATTTACCTCGATATCGATGGCATCCTCCTCCGACCCGACGACCCCTCGGTCCGGTTTCAAAAAGTGCCGAGACTGCGGGAAGAAAATGTCGTTGACGGACCCTCACAGGGTCTGTTTGTGGTGTCTGGGAATCACGCACCAGAGTTCGGAGTGTGAGGAATGCCTTTCCATGACGGCGAAAGCCTTGAAGGAGCGTAGGGGGAAGCTCGAGAGAGGTAGGTCAACTTTAACTTCCTCGAAAGCTTCTTCGGTAGAGTCGAGACGTTCGTCTCCTCACCATAAAAAACACTCTCGATCTAGATCACGAAGTGGCTCCCACCACTCGTCGACATCGAGACACTCGAAGAAGAGACGTAGGAGATCCCCTTCGTCATCTTCGTCGAGTTCTCCTGAGAGAGTTCATTGCCCCACAAAACGCAGCTCGCAAGCTGAGTGGGAGGAATTCAGGAAAAAGATGCTAAGCGTCTTCGAGAAAGCGGCCTCGTCCCCCTCGAAGACAGCTGAGGGTGATACCCCGGGTAAAAAACCCAAAAAATCTAAACGCCGCGAGTCGCAGTACCCGGCGGAAAAGTCAACCCGAAAGCGCCTCGAGCCATCGGGAGATAAAGCATCATCGACGCCATCGTCGAAAACTCCTTCGAAACAGAGGTCGGCGCCATCGACGCCGTTGTCGAAGGATTCATCGGCGCATCAGTCGATCGAGTCGACGCCGACGTCGACGCCGATATCGACGCCGGTGAAGGAAAGAACCACGGCTACTCCACAGCCAACGGTTAGACAAAAGACCTCCGACTCGACGCCGAGAACGTCGACGTCGTTCTCGAGCAGGACTCCGATCCTTTCGAGTTCTTCGAGGCCTAGTACACATTTCTCGACGCTTTTCACGGCGCCTTCGAGTACTTTCACGTCGGTGTCGACGACATCGACGTTTTCAAGGCCTGTGATGATGGCTCCTTCTGCATTGGAAATGGGGTTTATACCATTCCAAAAACCAATGTATCCCCCTTTAACCTCGATTTTTGAGGAAAGGGAGGATTCAGACCAAGATATTGATTTACAGAGGACCACATCACCAGAGCCAGAGACTTTCGCCTCTGAGGAAGGAAGATTAAAAAATCTTCAGGATGCACTTCAGGAAGCTAGTGGCTTGGACACTTCTCCTGAAGCAGAATTTATCAAACCAGACCCAGGAGAACATGCGGAGACTCCATATAGAGCTCTGATGTCTAGAATCATAGAATTTATGGGTTGGTCTGCACCTTCTCCTGCCTTTCAGCAGGATGACCTCACTGACATACTGGACAAGGGCCCACAGGAGGATCCTGTGGTTCCATTTCACTCTGCTCTACAGAGAAGGATTTTGACAAACTGGGAAACGCCAGAAATTATCCCGGCAGTAAATAAAAAACTGTCAACAAAATACAGGGTGGCTAGTTCTGACCCTGAATATTTGTCAAAACACCCTACTCCTGAGAGCTTGGTTGTACAGGCTGCAACCTCATCAGGCAGCACATCTGCATACCCCACTGCTCCGCAGGATAGGGATGACAAAAGGTATGATGCCATGGCTAAGAAGGTTTTTTCTGCCTGTAGCATGGCGTTAAAGTCTATTAACGCGACCTGTACGCTCGCTAGGTTCAGCCACACCCTTTGGGAGTGCGCTTCATCAGCGGCTGACTGCCTCCAAGAAGGAGAGGAAAGGGACGCATTTTTAAACATCATCAGGGATGGTAAAGATGCGATGTGCGAGACCCTACAAACTGGCCTAGATTCTGCTGACAGTATCAGCAGGGCCATGGCGGCAAGTACCACAATCCGCAGGCATGCGTGGTTGAGGAAGTCTGGTTTTGCCTCTGACGTGCAGACCAGGCTTTTGAATATGCCCTTTGACGGTTCTACCCTCTTTGGAAAGAAGGCGGATGACAGTTTGGAGAAACTGCAAACGTCCAAAGCAGCAGCCAAGTCATTGGGAGCTGCTATCCGTCAGAATACCTTTCGTCCTTCGGGATCATCGTGGAGAGGACGGTCCTTTCGTTACTATTCCTCATATGGAAGGGGCAGGGGACGACCGGCTCAAAGAGGCCAAGGAAGATTTACCCGTGGTGGACGGGGTAGGGGAAAGAAAGCCGCACCCGCAGGAGCAGGAGCCACTTTACCTTCGGCAACTGCATCAGCCGCTTCAAAACCACTCTGAGGTCTCCCCTCACAGAACACCAGTAGGGGGCAGGTTAACTCACCATCTGACGGAATGGCAGGCTATTACGTCAGATGCTTGGGCTCTGGAGACAGTGGCCCAAGGTTACTGCCTGCCCTTCCTACATATCCCTCAGAGTCATCCACCGGGGAACAACCCTTTGAAGCTTCCAGATCCGCTCCTCTTGCAGGAGGTTTTAGACCTGCTAGAGAAAGGTGCCATAGAACTGGTACCTGTAGCGGAAAGGAACAAGGGTTGGTACTCCCCCTACTTCATAATACCGAAGAAGGACGGAGGACTGAGACCCATCTTAGACTTACGGGAATTGAACAAATTCCTCCGAAAGGACAAGTTCAAGATGGTGACTCTCTCTCAGATCCTTCAGGCCCTCCAGCTTCAGGACTGGTTGGTATCTCTAGACCTCCAGGACGCTTATTTCCATGTGCCGATCCATCCCAGGCACAGGAGATACCTGAGGTTCGCAATTGGCAGCTCTCATTATCAATTTCGAGTTCTGCCATTTGGGCTAACCTCCGCCCCGAGGGTCTTTACCAAGCTAATGTCGGTTGTGGCTGCAAGTCTAAGGAGGGAAGGGATTCATGTCTACCCTTACCTAGACGATTGGTTGATCAGAGCTGTATCTTCGGAACAGGCTCAGAGACAACTAGATTATGTTTGCCACTTCCTTCACAAGCTGGGCTTCTCCCTCAATTTAAAGAAGTCACAGATGATACCATCACAGAGACTCCAATTCATTGGAGCAGTCCTGGACACTTCCCTGGGAAAAGCCTTGCCACCAGAGGTGAGGGCTCGAGATATTCTGCAGATGGTCATCAGATTTCAAAATGCCCAATATCTCCCAGCCTACGACTTTCTGAGGTTGCTAGGCCTCATGGCATCCTGCATATTCCTCGTGCCGGAGGCTCGCCTGAGAATGAGATCCCTCCAGTGGGCACTGAGAACTCAGTGGTCACAGTTCTCAGGAAGGATGACAGATCTCCTTCGGATCCCGGTCAAAGTAGCCCGAGACCTTCAGTGGTGGGCCTGTCGGGAGAACATCCTGAAAGGAGAAATGTTTTGGCAACCATGGCCGGAGATAACAGTAGTCACGGATGCCTCACTCACGGGGTGGGGAGCTCACGCCAACGACTTGACCATCAGCGGTCGTTGGTCTCCATCGGAGTCCAGACTACATATCAACCTGTTGGAGCTGAGAGCCATCAGACTAGCGCTGAAGGCTTTTCTGCCGTCTGTACGGGGAAGAAACGTCCTAATAATGACGGACAATACAGTGGCCATGCACTACCTCAACAAAAGAGGAGGCGTAGGCTCACTACCACTGTGCAGAGAGGCGATGCAGCTCTGGTTTTGGGCAATTCAGGAAGGAATCTCTCTATCGGCAATTCACCTAGCCGGAGAGAAGAACTTGACAGCGGACGCTCTGAGCAGGCAGAGCACAGTCTCTCACGAGTGGGAGATAGCTCAGGAAGTCCTTCAAGAGATCTTCGCCCTTTGGGGAACCCCTCAAGTGGATCTGTTCGCCACCAATATCAACAGGAAGTGCGACAGATTTTGCTCAAGGGAATTTCCCCCGAGAGGAGCTCTAGGAGATGCGTTCGTAGTGGACTGGGAGTTCCCACTTCTGTACGCGTTCCCTCCGGTCCCTGTCATTCCTCAAATGATCAGGAGGTTGAGAAGGTTTCGGAAGACCATGATCCTAATTGCCCCGGATTGGGCCAGGAGAACGTGGTACCCGGACCTTCTAGACATGTCCATCTGCCCTCCAATTCGACTGCCATACAGAGAGGATCTTCTCTCGCAGAAGGAAGGTCAGGTTCTCCATCCAGCCATCAAGACCCTCAACCTTCACGCTTGGTGTCTGAAAGGTTGAGGTACAAGGATTGGGACCTTCCGGATGATGTTATGGAGGTGTTGCTTTCGGCCAGAAGGCCGGCAACTAAAACTCTATACCGCTGCCGTTGGAACAAATTTTGCAGCTGGTGCAGAGAAAAGAATATTGAACCCTTTTCTTGTGGTACACCTATGGTGTTGTCATTCTTACTTTACCTGGCTAATTCAGGCCTACAGGTTGGCACAATTAAGGGCTATCTCGCAGCGCTATCAATCTTTAAGCGCACTGCAGAGGAGCCTTCATACTTCAAAATTCCATTGGTAATACAATACCTAAAAGGATTAACTAATGTTTATCCCCCGAAACCTTTTCAAGTTCCCTTATGGGATTTAAACCTAATTTTAAACTTCCTAAAGGGTGCCCCTTTTGAACCACTACACTCTTGTTCATTGAAGCTTCTCACCCTCAAAACTGTTTTGCTAATAGCATTGACATCTGCTAGAAGGGTTAGCGAGTTGCAAGCCTTATCGTGTAAACCTCCACATACAATCTTTTACAAGGACAAAGTTGTTCTTCAGGTGAAGCCTAACTTCCTCCCGAAGGTAGTCTCGGAGTTTCACATCACTCAGAAGATTATATTACCTTCTTTCTACCCTCCTCCTCATCCGGGGAAGGAGGAAGAGAGACTGCACAGGCTGGACCCTAAGCGAGCCTTGAGCTTCTATATCAGCAGATTGGCTAAGATCAGACAAGCAGACCAACTCTTTGTAGGTTATGCAGGACATAAGTTGGGCCTTCCAATAACAAAACAAACCATCTCCAGATGGATTATTTTAGCCATTCTGGAGTGCTACAAATTGGCAGGAAAGGAGCCTCCTCAAAATCTAAGGGCTCATTCTACCAGGGGTATCGCAACATCCTCAGCCCTTCAAAGAGGGGTGCCAATTCGAGATATATGTGCGGCTGCCACATGGTCGTCCGCACATACATTTACCAAATTCTATAGCCTGGATTCCTCCTCTAGTCAAGAAACTAGATTCGGCAAGGCTGTGTTACACTCTGTCCATTCTGGAAGGGTAACATAACTTTTATTACTCCCGCCTCCAGTCACAATACCACTGCTATGGGAGTCTATCTAAGATAAGGAATACGTCGGAGGACACAATCCCTTCGAAGAACTAGTTACTCTTACCTTGTAACGTTCTTTCGATGGGATGTTCCTCCGACGTATTCCTTATCGACCCTCCCATCCATCCCCGCAGTATGACTTCCTGTGGGTTTGCAGCCTATGCTCCTTCAAGGTGATTAGTCTAATCCAAAAACATTACTGGGGACTACAAAACGGAACTGAGCAACGGACGCTGCGCGCGGCCTTTATAGGCAGGATGACGTCGACGTCGGCACGGAGGCCGTCGAGGGTCATCGACTCGGCGATCATCGACGCGCAGCGCCCTCTGGCGAAAAAATTTTCCGAGGCCAGCAAAGCTGAAGGATTTCTATCTAAGATAAGGAATACGTCGGAGGAACATCCCATCGAAAGAACGTTACAAGGTAAGAGTAACTAGTTCTCCTCTAGGGAAGACATCTTATAAAAGCCAAATTATATAATGGCTTGTTGTCATAATAATCTGCCTATTCCACAAGTTGAACATCTTAATGTGGGTAAAACATATTTCGAAACCCTTTGGCATAGAGTGAAATAAAAACCTTTTTCCAAATCCGGGAAACTCCTACAGCTTAAAGCTCCTCTAACTCCCAAAAGTGTAGTGAAAGGAAGTTTATGAAAAATAACAGTCTAAATTCTAAAGAACCTTTTGCCTCTTTTCAGTCAAGTCTGATGACTGACCCTTATGACGTTCCTTTAGAAAATGTTATGAAGAACAGAAATTAAGAGTGAAGAAGTCAGAAAAACTAACTTTGTCATTAGGGACTTCAAGTCCCATAATTCCCTAAGTACTGGGATGAGGAAGAGGGCTAAAGAGGAACAATTCTGCAGGAGCGGCAAACTATTTAATGCAAATGACCCACACCCAAGGGAGACTGGGAGGCTTAAAAGCCCCCCTCAGTTCAGGCATTTGGAGAAGGAGAAGGAAAAGGAAGAAGCTGTAGTCAGAAAATGCAGGCTATGAGGTTGTGGTTTAGAGAGAATAGTCAGTCATATGGATTCAGTGAGGATGCTTCACTCTGGCATAATGAGTTATTACAGCTCAACAATAGATGCCTGAAATGGCAGAATTGGGTTCAGAAGGGTATTTTGACATTGGGTGATATATTGGATGGAGATCGTCTTTTAACATTTGAGGAAATACAGAGAAAGTATGAACTGCATGCAAGAGAAAGAAGGAAATATGTAGCATGTATTTCATTGATTAATCTCAGGAAAGCTATGGTTAATAATTCCTCAGGGGTCAGACCAGCTTTGTGTCAACTGCTTACTGGACAGGAATATTCTGTGCATACATACATGAACTTTATGCAATTAGAAAGCAAACATGTTGTGGCATGGGAAAAATTGAGAATAACGTGGTCAGTTGATATGAATATTGATTTCACAGATGAAGAATGGAAAGATATACTTAGGGTGAGTGCCAATGTGGGTATTGATTTGAATTTGCGTATGATGAGACAGAAAATAATAGGTAGGGTGTACTGGACGCTGGTTAAAGTGTACAAGCTGGGGCTACAAACGGATGCTTTATGTTGGGGGTGTGGATATGAAAGTGGTACCCTTTTACACCTCCTCTGGAGCTGCTCAAGAGTTCAGAATTTCTGGAATTATGTGATTGAGAGAAGTGAACTGATTTTGGATATCGTTTTACAGAGTTCAGAGGGAAATATATATATATATTTCTGATGTTTGTTAATCTGCTTAGAATCACATGCTGTGCATAGTCCGACATCCAGTGGTCACTGCGGAGTATTGCATTTTGTTTTTCGTAGTCGAAAAGGGGATGTTGACAAGGCGTGTCTGTACCACTATCCCTATAGTGACGTGCAGTGTACCCACAATCCCTCACGCGTCGAGGTCCCTCGGGTTGTTTTTTTCCGCCATGATATTGGTCGCCTATACGCGGAGCTCCTCGAGAGACATTGCAAAAACTTTACTTGACCTTTGGTCGCCCTTAATTATTCATTTCTTCACCCCTCCGTCGTCGTAGCTGCAAAGCTGTTCACTGCCGATTAAGATCTCCGACGGCGGTGCCTTCGACGGAAGAGGTTGTTCGGCGTTCGCCGAACACGTGGCCTGGCCTCGACGGCCAAATACAGTAGGGAGAGTGGGGTCGTGGGACATTATTGTTTCTCTTTGAGAATGCCTTTCCCTTTCCCCTCCTTTTCCCTTGGGGTTGTTGTCACATGCGATCTGTTCCTCAGCTATGGCGAGGACACCCTTTAGGTTTTGCCCGCGTTGTAAGGGCAAGTTTACCTGGAAAGACCAGCATAAACGGTGTAATCGTTGCTTGCCTCTCGACCACAAAGAAGACAGCTGTGCGGCCTGTCAGCTACTTAAGCCGAAGACTTTAAAAGACCGTAGGGTCAAAAGGTGGGCGGCCTACGCCATGTCTAGGTCTGACTCATCACCCACCGCCGCCGAAAGTGATGAGGAATGTGACAACACGACGTCCATTTCGGAAGTCGTAGACCTCGCTAAGGAGCGTTCACGCTTCTCGTCGTCCGTCCCCGTCCCCGGCCCCGACAAGCTCCGCTCACGCCCTGCTTATGGGGATGAACATCCCGGCGACAAGGACGCACACAGAAAACACTCCCATAAACACATAACCCATGGCTCCACCTCGTCGAAGACGAAGAGGGCGTTAGCCCAACGGAGATGCAGGTCCTACTGGCGGCCTCCTCAGACCGTAAGAGTCTGAAGGCCCCCTCGCAACCGCATATGCGACCAGCAACTGGGCTAACCCCTGATAAAGGCGCTACCACCAAACCGCCAGACGGCGCGCATCGCCAGAGAGCGCCCGTCGGCATAGAGCAAGCGACGCCTGTAACGGCGACGCCGGAGGTACCCTCGACAGACAGCTTAGTTGTCGAGACCCTGGCTAGGATCATTTCCACCGATAGCCTAAGACGGACGACGAAAGATACGTCTGTTACCGCTCATAAGGCCCGGGAGACGGCGAAAAGACCAGAAGGAAGGCACGAACTTCCCGCTCCGTCGAGAGGGACTCCCTGCCTACTGGAAGGCTCTCTGAAGGCGAAGGAGACCTCTCTTCGACGTTATGGGATAGGTCGAAGCGTTTCCTAACGGAAGGCCCTCCCTTTCCTCCCCCTGACCGTTCCGGAGCATCTCAAGAAACCCTAGAGAGACTCCAGTTATGGATGGACAGGTTTATGGAGACTCAGAACCTTCCAACACCTAAGAGAGATCAAGAGAGGGTCCCCAGGAGGATCCCAGGGCCAAGTATCCCAGGCTGTTTGATCCACCCCAAGAAAATGTAGATTTATATGACCTCACTGAAGAGGACACCCACTTTCAGGAGGATGATGAATTCCTAGGCAATGAGGGGGAAGAAAACCTACAGGAGGAAGGTTTTGAAGACAACCCTGATATGGGTGATAGGGGCTTCGGAGAAGACCCAGAAGAAGGGGCCTCACAGCCCTGGCAGTCCCCGTCAGTGTTTTCAGACCCTGAAGCCATAAACCTGTCCCCTCCAAAAGACTCGCCTATTAGGAATACATCGCCTATAGATGATCAACCCACCTTTAATGCACTTCTACGTAAGGCAGCAGCGCATTTTGAAATCGAAACAGGGGAAACTTCTCCTGACATCGACTTTGTCGAAAAAAATCATTAAGGAGAAATCCCCTGTCAGCCAAACCATTCCCCTCCTCGCCTCAGTAAGGAGGAGAATTATTCCTTCACTATCCACTCCTGCGTTGATCAGAGGGGTCAACCCTAGGGTAGAAAAATTGTTTAGTCCTTCTCCATCGGACGCTTTATACATCAGGGGCCACTCTGTACCAGACTCCTTAGTGGTGACAAATACCAGGAAGAGAGCAGGGGTGCCGCTGTCAACTAGCGAGGCACCACCAGATAAAGAGGGTAAAAAATGATATGCCCTAGGAAAGAGGATTATAGCCTCAGCTGCCTTTTCTGCAAGAATTGCCAACAATAACTCCTTGCCGGCAAGTTACGCAGATGCACAATGGAGCAAACTACGTAAGGACATTGAGGCGGTACCGGAACCCCTGTACTCGTCTTCTAGCCTCGGTGACTGAAGGGACTTTAGTCAACCAAAGCATCATCAAGAATACCTTGGATGCTGCAGAAACGGCTGGGCGTTCCCTGGTACAAGGAATCCTGCTAAAACGCCATGTATGGCTACCTAATTCAGGCTTTAAACCTGAGATGCAAGCATCTCTTATTAACAAACCTATAGAAGATGCAAACCTCTTTGGTAAAGCAGTGGATGAGGCTTTAGAAACCGCAAAGAAAGAATTTGACACTATCAAGACACTAGATCAAATTTCAAGGTCTCACAACAAACGTGGTTATGGCAATAAGTGTTTTTTTCGAGGCCAATGCCAGCAGCAGCAACAACAGTAGCAGCAATATTCTGCAGGTAACTGGTCCTCTAACCAAGGCACCAGTGGACAATATAACCAAAGAGGACAACGTTGTGGCAAGGGAAGAGGTCGGGGTCTCACCCCTAGAGGTTCCCAATCCACCAACACCAAATGACTCAAAGATTCGGGTCCCCTCCCATGTTACGCCGGTCGGGGGCCGGTTTACACTCTTTCTTCCAGCATGGGAGGGTATAACATCAGACCGCTGGGTACTATCAATCATAGCCCGCGGCTATTGTATAGAGTTCAGCAGATCCCCTACGTACAGACCCCCGAGGGGTTTGCGCTTGTCACCAGAACACCTCGCCATCAATACCTGGACCAGCTACTAGAAAAAGGAGCCATAGAGGTTGTGCCTCTATCCCAGGTAACGGAAGGTATTTATTCAGTGTACTTCCTTGTACCCAAAAAGGATTTAACCATGCGCCCTGTACTAGATTTGCGCCCTGCGAACAAATTTGTCAAACCTCAAAAGTTTCATATGGTGACTCTACAGGAGGTAATCCCCCCTGCTTTCTCAGGGAGATTACATGACAACTCTGGACATGAAAGATGCATACTTTCATATTTAATGTTGCCAGCGCACAGGAAATACCTCAGGTTCATGATAGAGGGCAAACACTACCAGTTCAGAGTGCTACCCTTCGGTATAGCATCAGATCCAAGAGTATTCACGAAAGTACTGGCAGTGGCAGCAGCCCACCTGCGCAGGTTGTCCATCCCAGTATACCCTTACCTCGACGATTGGCTCATAACAGGGGATTCTTACGAAACATGCTTCGCAAATACCCAAAAGACTGTAGACCTTTTGCTTCAACTGGGCTACTCCATCAACGAGAAGACATCCAGCTTAGACCCCAGCCAGATCAAACAATTCCTAGGGGCTCTAATTCGAACAAAGGACGGCCTCGTCTTCCCCTCCAACGAGAGGGTCCAAAACGTGCTGTTTCAGATCCCTCAATATGTGGCCGGTCGAGAGGTGACGGTACGCAAAGCAATGCGCTTACTAGGAATGATGGCGTCATGTATTTATTTGGTACCTCACGCGCGCCTGCACCCAATGCAAGAGTGGCTCAACAGCCAGTTGTGTCAGGCCAGCAGACCATGGGATGATCTAGTGGTGGGCTCGCAGGCCTTGGTTCTCTCGCTACTGTGGTGGTCGAAGGAAAACCTGGTAATAGGGAAACCATTCGCCACCCCCGCAGTGGAAGCCACTCTGACCACAGACGCATTTCTCACAGGATGGGGGGGGCTCACCTATCCCATCAGACTGCTCACGGAGTCTGGACTCTGAGCGTAGCATCCAAGCACATACATTTACCGGAGCTACTAGCTGTGTTCAAGGCACTGAAAGCCTTCCAGGCACACCTACAAGGGAAGACAGTGATGGTCCTCATGGACAGCACCACAGCCATGTACTACCTCAACAAGCAGGGGGGCACTCACTCTCCAGGACTGGAAGTGGGCTCTCAGACACAACATGTTCCTACTGTCACAACATGTACCAGGGGAGCTCAATCTGCTAGCAGACAAACTCAGCAGAGACTTCCCTCTGCCCTCAGAGTATGAATGGCGGTTACACGAAGACCTCGTCTTCGATGTCTGCACACAATGGGGATTCCCAGAAATAGACCTGTTCGCGACTCTGGAGAACTCACAATGCCAAGATTACACCTCCAGGTACCCCCAGAACCAATCCAAGGGGAACGGTCTATCGATACCATGGTCAGGGAAATTTGTTTACGCTTTTCCCCCTGACTCAACAAGATAGTGCACAAGATGCACCAGGAACAAGTTACCATGATACTGGTGGCCCCTATGTGGGCCAGACAACCTTGGTTCGCTCACTTGATGGAGATTTCCCTATCCCCTGCAGTGAAACTTCCCTGCCCGTACAACATGCTGTCACAGGACAAGGGCAGGACACTACATCCATGCCCTCAGACCATGAACTTAGCAGCCTGGCTCCTGAGATCATAGAATATGGACATTTACAACTCCTGCAGAGATGCATGGACATTCTCAGGGAGGCTAGAAAGCCTAACACTCGTCACTGTTATTCTAGCAAATGGAAAAGATTTGCCATCTGGTGTAGGGGAAGGTGCATCAACCCAGTTGCCTGCTCTCCCACACAAATTGTTCTGTACCTGACTCACCTACTAGACTCAGGCTTGGTGTTTAACTCTATTAAAGTTCATTTAGCTGCACTTTCCGCATACACCACTTCCCAACTTAAAGTGTCATGGTGGAAAGTCCCAGTTATTAAAGCCTTTATGGAAGGAGTGAAGAGGATACACCCTCCCATAGCTAACCCCGCTCCCGGATGGGACCTAAATGTGGTACTAACCATGCTCATGGGGTCTCCCTTTGAACCCATGCACAAGGCAACATTTAAAGACCTCACTCTTAAGACTGCTTTTCTAATAGCCATCACCTTCATTAGGAGAGTAAGTGAACTACAAGTGCTCCCTGTACTAGACCCCTTTGTTACAGTTCACAAAGATAAGGTGGTTCTACGCACACATCCTAGGTTTGCACCAAAATGTATCTCTAAATTCCATGTCAACTAGTTAATAGAACTACCAACGTTCTTTCAAAATCCTTCAAACTTAGGTGAGAAGAGCCTGCATACACTGGATGTTTGCAGAGCAGTGATGTTTTATATGGAAAGAACTAGACCATTGTGAAAGACTAATCAGTTCTTTGGCTCGGTGGCAGCAGGAAGAGAAGGAGATGCAGTTTCGAAATCCACTATTTCTAGATGGATTGTACAATGCATCACTCTCTGTTACACTCTTGCTAAGAGAGAACTACCCTTAAAGCCAAGAGCACACTCCACTCGTGGCACCGGGGCTTCCATAGCTTTCATTGCAAATGTCCCTCTTGAGTCCATTTGCAAAGCGGCAACCTGGAGTTCTGTTCACACCTTTACAAAACACTAATGTCTAGATGCCCACTCTAGATCAGATTCCCAGGTGGGACAAGCAGTATTAAGACATCTTTTCTCTACTGTTCCTTCTCACAACCCACCTCCAACTCCGGGTACTGCTCGCTAGTCTATGCACAGCATGTGATTCTAAGTACATTAGCAAACATCAGAACACAATGCATTACTTACCGTAAAAGCAATTCTGGTGGTTGTATCTGCTTAGATTCACATGCGCCCACCCTTCCTCCCCGCTCGGATGGAAGGAACATAGACTTTCTTCTATATCTCTCTTTTCTGTACTCGCTCACGACTAATAGGCTCCCTCAGGGCAGAAAAAATACAAACAGAGGGACCTCGACGCGTGAGGGATTGTGGGTACACTGCACGTCACTATAGGGATAGTGTTACAGACACGCCTTGTCGGTGTCCCCTTTTCGGCGTCCCCTTTTCGACTACGAAAAACAAAATGCAATACTCTGCAGTGACCACTGGATGTCGGACTATGCACAGCATGTGACTCTAAGCAGATACAACCATCAGAAATGCTTTTACGGTAAGTAATGCATTGTCATATTTTTCTTTATTTGTTTTGGTTTATATAAACCTTTACAAAATTAAACGTTTCTTTATACAGTAAACCATAAAACTATACACACATATTCCTGTTTAAAACCAAATAGAAATATAAAACACAAAACCAAAGAAAGATACTAACAAAACCATATCACCTAAGTTAAACCAAAAGTTAACAATGATAAACATTAAGCTCTTCATTACAGAAACTAATATAGAGCACATAGATTCCTCAAAAAAGTGACTACACGGATGCTTAAATTACCATCACTATTTTGTAGCATTCTCATCCAAATAAGTTCCCTATTAACATTAGCAGTGTTTTGTAGATATTATGCAAAATAAATGAACCTTTTGGACTTCAGTACCGGACATACCAACAGAATATGTTGTAAGGATTCCACCATCCCTTCTACTCGACAAAATCTACACCACTTCCAAACATCAGAGTGGCTATTTCTAATAGAATTAATTTGTTTTGTTGGTATAACATTAAACCTAAAACGCATAAAGTCATTTCGAATTCGTTTGCTAGGGTATTTTAATAGATAGTTTTCCATAACCGGATACCATTTGTATATCGAACACACTTGATGATACAAATTCGATTCCACAATTTTGTTTTTAGTTTTTAACCAGTCAAAGCCCATAACACTTTCTTTGATACGTATTGGTTTGTCCAGTAACCTATTTACTGACATACCTAAAGTTTTGAGAGAGTTTAAGGTCTCAGCGTTTAGGTCGTGAATAAAGGGGTTTTCGGAATCCTGGCCTGCGCATAGGTACAGTGCCCTTTCATCTCCGGAGTTACACTTCCGCCACAGACCCATTCTTTTCCATCTTGCATAAGCCATAAGGGAGTTTAAACCAAATTTGTATTTTATCAGTTCATATGGAATACATTTCGGTTAAAAAAAAAAGAACTGAGTTCCAAATGTAACTCTCAATAGATGACAGATGCACCTCACAATTATTCAATTGAAATTCAACACCATAGATTAACCGGGGAATTATTTTTTTAAGATAAAATTCCCTGATTGGAACTATTGTAAATTTGCCAAATTTAACTTCAAGAGCACGCATTTGTCGAATGGCAATATCCGCCTTTAGTATTAATTGTGTCTTAAATAAGGATCTACAGTTCGTACCTGATATAGCAAAACCCAAATATTTGAATACTGGCTGTGCGTTTAATCTTTTGTTACCACACATCCAAGTATACGCATTCTCCTTCTTATTTGTTCTTCCGAGGCGTACTATCAACGTTTTTGATGGATTAATTTTAAGAGAGAGACCACAGATAAAATCTTCAAATGCTTTGAGCAATCTTTGTAGACCTACCTTGGTATTGTCCATAAGCAGAAAATCATCCGCGTAGGCCAACCAAGAAAGGTAAATATTTGACACTCTAGGTGATACTAAACCTTTATTAGACAGGGCGATATCGGCACCACTGACGTAAAGATTAAAAATCATATGTGCCAGCATACAGCCTTGGCGCAGACCATTGTGAATTTTAAGTTCTTTTGAAAGAGTACCTTCAGAATCCAGTCTAACCCTCATTCCCGTATCGGAGTAGATGGCCATTACAATATCCAAGAGGGAAGGGGGCATGTCCAGATTTCTTAGTATCTCCCACAAAGTTTTTCTGTCTACAAGATCAAATGCAGAGCTTAAATCCATAGATGCGACAAAGGTCAATCTTGCTCCCTTATTCAAAGATTTTGCTCTTAAACAATTTATCATTAGACTACCATAGTCGGTACCCATATTTTTTCTAAATCCTATTTGTCTCAAGTCCAGGATTTGTTTGTCTTGAATCCACTTCTGGATATCTCTTAGCACCAAAGAGGAGAACAATTTAGACTCTCGGTCAGTGATGGCAATGGGCCTATAACTGGAGGGACTTTGTCGAGAACCCTTCTTAAAAATTTGAGTAATTATCGACACCCTCCACGACTGAGGAATTACTTTGGTAGTTTGAATGTTATTGAATAAAACAAACAGAATTTTAGCCCAAATGTCCGGGTCAAGCTTGAAGATTTTGTTTGATAAATTGTTGTGGCCAGGTGCCCCTAAATTTTTCGATTTGGAAATTAAATCTACAATATCCCTCTTGGTATAGTCCATTAGCCATGGATGTTTGCTTTTAGGAGTTACAGAGACATCACTTTTTTTCAATAGTATACAGGTTGGCAAAGTGCCCCAACCATGAATTTTCACTTCTAGGGTTAAGGAACACCTCTTTCTGCGGATTATCCAGTTCATTGATTAGATTCCAGAAGTTGGCGGAGTTGGATCCTCGTAAGGATTTTAGCATAGCTTCACCTTCTCGCTGGGATCTGATACTACGAAGTTGGATTGACCAGTTTTTGTAACTTTTTCTTTTCTTTTTCATAGTAGCCATACGAACATTAGAATACCCTGCTTTATTGATGGTTCTGATCTCTTTCCTCATCTGGCGTTTGCGATCCCACACTTCCCTATCAAATCTGTGGTTATTTGGGCTCTTAGCAGTCTTCTTGTAGCTAAAAGACTCCTTCATTTTAGTAAGGGACCTACTTACATAGTCTGTAAACTTTATGGCGGAATATTGGTCTGCGCGCTGATAATAGGAGAGGCTCTCGTGATCTTTTACCATAGTGGCGGTAAAACTGGCATTTTTTTCCCAGTCCATTTTATTCTATTACCTACACAGTTCGTTACCACACCATGTTTATAAGTCATTTTTACAGGTTGTTGTGACAAAGTATACATTTCAATTGTAAGCATATAGTGGTCACTCAAGTTGTTTTCAGTAATGTCAAACTTCCCCATGCAATTGAACAGGCCCACAGAGCAGAAAATATAATCGATAATAGATTTATGTCCTCTGGCTTCCCAAGTAGGAAGATTGTTTATAAGCAGTTCTAACCTCAGCGAAATGTGACCAGATTCTACCGCAGAGTTTGGAGTTTCCTCCTTTTGTGGCTATAGGGTCTAGGTTAGAGATATGTAAATCACCAATTAGGGATCATCCAGGCCATCGGCATTCAAATCCCCAGCAATTACAATATGACCCCCTGGATTAGCTACAAGCCAAGTTTCAATTAGTAAACCTAGATTGCACAGTTCCATCCGTAGTTGCTGGTCCGGATGTTCCGAAGGATTCCAATAGGTATTGACAAACAAAAAAGCAGTATCAACTGCATTAAACCTCATTATGTACCCAGCCACTAAAAAGTGATAGGCAAAAGACCGTTCACTCATAATTCTCAGATTGTTATCATTCTTAACAGCAATGACAAGGACACCCCCATCGGACAGCCCACCCTGCCACCTTGTGCACATTAAGAAGAGACAGTAAAACCCTCCCAACACAAATGAACCCTAGACCAGGATTCTTGAATGAAAACATAGTCAAATTGTGAGAGTTCCTTCATAAGATTCACATTATGCAACAAGTTTGCCGATCCTGTAGAGTTCCAACTAAGTAATTTTAAGATTCGAAAAGGGCTAGAGGGGCTTCCCCAGTTGTTTAAGGGTATCAATGGACTCACGTAACGACAGGGCTAGCCACCTCCAGTCCTGTTTTTCCAGATTGTCATCTGAGACCTGCATTGCTCTAGCATTGGGCAGATAAGGGACTTGCTTCCCATGTGTATTCATGCTCGACAGACTATGTTTGGCATAAGGCAAAGTATGAACGAATTCAAAATGTTCGAAACCTCTACATTGTAACTGCTCAGCCTCTTTCAATAGAAGATTTCTAACCAGTGGCGATGGAATCACCAATCGTACATAGTCTAATCTATGCCTATGTATAAAGTCAACTAGCTCTATGTCTGCAGAGGAAATCAGGCTTAAGTCCGTAATTTGACCCAATAAGGATAGAATGTATGGCCTGTTTAAAGAAATGTTACCAGAGTCTTTAAATAAGGTAGTCAGGATAAGCCCAGGTATATCGGAGCATACCGGATCCTTCAGGTCTGGCACGCGATAGTCCTGAAGTTGGGAAATATTATCTTACTTCTACATCGAGATAGATGTAAACGTTCTATGAGATACAATAATTGGATAGATAAGACTTTGTTAATGGCAATGAGACTGATCCTTTGGGTTTGGAAAACTAGGAAGAAGCTCTCAGTGGAAGACTGGTTAGTTGATTTATGCACTTTATTGAATTATGAAAAACTCTTGTTCAAGGTAAAAGATAAGGAAGAAGAGTACAATCTATTTTGGGGACCATTCAATGCCTTATATGACTGTTTATATATGTTGTAGATAATAATAAGAAGTGGGCTACTTTTTTTTTTCTCTCCTCTTTCTGCTTCTTCTTCTATTCCGTCTTTGTCATTCGTTTTGGGGGGTTTGGTGTTGTCTGAGGGGTGTTTGTGTCTGTGTCCTAAATTGGGTGCGTTTTCAGCTTTTATATTTTGCTCTTTTATTGTCTGCATAAATTAAAGGTTTCTTAGTATGTCTAGGGGGGTGACTTGATTGTGATGTTTGTTTATTGATATGCAATTGGATAAATATTTTTGAATTGTTCGTTTTGGTTTGCTATTCATCTCTGTATTATACTGTTGTGTAATTTATTTGTTGACATACTAAAAAAAAAAGATGTTATAAAAAAAAAGAAAATGCAGGTAGAGCAGTGCAGCCCGTGTATGCAGCCCAGGTCGGGACTGGAGGAGAGAAAAGACACCGGGACCAATGTGAAGCTAATGACAGTAGCCGGTCCGGACAGCGCCTATGCCTCCAGTTGTCCCAATTGCAGAGGTCATGCAGCGGGAGGCGTGCAAGAGGGACGCTTGCCCTTTGAAGTCCTGTTGTGCAGATGCTGTGCAGTGGGAAGCTCGAGAGGGTCTCTCCGGTGGCTGGCGTGCACCAGAAAACCTCAGGAGCAGAGGAAGCTTTGGTAACGAGTGGCGTGGGCGAAGGCGGACCAGGACAAGCTGTTCGCTGGGTCGCGTGGAGCCACTTCAGCAGAAGACCTGCAAACGCGAGAGGATCGGAAGCGTGCAACTTAACCCAGTGGGTTCACAAGTTGAAAGTGACTCCGGAGTGCTCCGAAATGGCTTGCGTGTTCAAGGCAGGCTGTTTCACTCGCAAATGAGTGGAAGAAGTGTTAGTAGTACTTTTGAATACCTAACTATCAGAAAGCAGCGAAAGGTGTATTTATTTAAACCAAGTGACTGTAAATTTAGACATGTGAGTTGATGGAAAATACAGCAACCCAATGGGGCAGCATTGTTAAAAGCTAATTCATACAACCATTAACTAAGCCAAGTGATACCAAAACCTAAGCAATACAAGCCCAACAGATATTGGCAATCCTTACGCTAAATACAAAAAAGAGTGGGATAATGTTCATAAGAAAGAAGGAAGTGTTCACAGATAATAAGTCAGGGTGCGGTAGGCAGGGTCTCCCTTCCCCACGTTTTAAGCACGGGATAAGGTAGGATCCTGGAGCACAGCACACGCTCAAACTTTCCCAGCACGAGCCAACAGTTCTGTTCACAGCAATCAGCGCCTTCGGTGGTTAAGTCTTTTTTCTACAAAAAGTCTCTTGCCGCCGTGGGCCTGATGTATTGAAAATAATAAACAAAAGTTCCTTTCTGCTTGCACATTGGGTGATGCCTTTCACCCTTTGATCACCCTCTTCCGGTGGCAGATCCCTAGAAAGTTCCTTAATGATATCAGGACCTCCGATAGCTATGTTTTCTTGCTTTCGAGGGTGTGTCAGGTTCAAAGTATCAAAACAAAAGTTCAACAAAAGTTACAAAGTTCTCTGATTATACTTGGGCGACACCTCTTCACCCCTGGGTCCCTATCTTCTGGATTCAGACCTCTCTCGAATATCAGCCTCCTTCCATCAGGTTCTTTTTGGCATGTATTCAAAGATTTTCTATGTTGCATTCATGGTCGATGGGTGATGGCTTTTTTCACCCCTGTATCCCCATCTTCCAGGCTCATAGCCTTCTCGACTGTTAGCCTCCCTCTGCTGGGTTCACTACGGCTTTAAATGCAATCTCTTTTGTGATATTCACAAATATTAATGTCTTTTTGTACAGTTCACTGTAGACATCCCTCAGCCGGGTTCGCTCTTGTCAATGCACTGTATTGCGGGAATTTAGACTTCACCCCCTTTTTATCGACATCCCTCTTTCGAATTCACTCTTGCCAATTTTGTCAATCGTTCCTTTCTCATTCAACTCTTACGATGCAGGATTCACTTCCCTTAGCTTCACAATCATCTGTCAGTCAAAGACTTTTGACTGTACAGAGGATTTTACAAGACCCCTATATGACCACTTTGACCCCTTTCTAGCCTTTCCCAAGGCCTTCTGGTTGTGGTAGGTTCAAAAATTGGGTAATCACCCAGAGTTTCCTGAGTGAGCACCCATGTGGTCCCGGACTCCTCTGTTGCTGGTTTTCCCCCTTTTATCATCAATAGCTCTTTATGCTTTCACAGTTCAATTAGCCGTTTGCTACTTTTCGTTCAACACAGTTCGGTTTCTTATCGACTCAACCCCTGTGATGAACCACTTAGCTTTCTTTCTCTTTGGAGTCAAGGTTGGTATCACAGAGACAAGCATCTCTCCCCGGCTTGGTTATCAGCAGAGGAGTGTCTTGTGTACCTTTGACATCTGCTGCAACACACACTGGCTATTGTTTGTGGTCTTATGATTCCTTCTGCAGAGGTTTCACAGGCCTTGGTCGGAAAGGGCAAGGTCACTTCTCTCCTTGTCACCCTCTCGGTATGCACCGTCTTTCTCCTCCTCTTGAACTGCTGTGTTGAGTTAGCTCTCTCGTCGTGCGGCCTGCCTTGCTCGTATTGCACTCTTGTGCTCCACCTTTTATCCCTGTGGGGAAGGGAAAGAGCCATCCGGTGTGTGTGATTCTGTTTAATTGCCTGACCCTTGGGTTGGGACATGTCAGGTAAACAGTTTTAGCGTTTGGCAGTTGTCTGTCACAATGTACAGAAGTATTTGGGTTGGAAAAGGAGGGTGGTAGAGTTCCTGGGTATCCTACGGGGTAGGATGGAAAAAAAGGTTATACGGGATTATAGCCCTCGTGCTAGGGGGTTGGGTACATTTGGAAGAGTGAGATTGGTAGGGGTTGTGGAATTAACGAAAATGACCACAGTTGTTGTTGTTACTCGCACAGGAGGGATTGTGGGAATGTTAATGTGTTGTCAATGCTGTATACTGGGGTTTCGGGAAAGAATAATCAATGGGACGTGACGAAGAATGACTGGGAGTATTCAGGTAGGTAACAGGGATTCTGGGGAATGTGGGTGTCTAATGAACTCACCAGATGCAGAGGGGATGGTGAATTCTGGAAAAGGAGGTTCATTGGGCGGAAGAGAGGTCGAGTTGATACAGCCCATAAAAGCCTCGAGGACCTCGTCTTCCTTGTTCCATTCTCTGGTATAGTACTGCATCTCACCTGGGGCATTCCCCTGAGCATAACCCCGGGCTCCCCTATCCAGGTGATCCTCCCTTGCTCGTCCACCCGCACTGTTGGGATCTGCGAGCGCCAGCCCTTCCCTGGCCACCTGAATAAGGGATTCCTGAGGTCTACCTGGGAGAATACCCTCAGGTTTCTCAAAATACACACCAGAGCTGTCAAGCTGGGTGAAGCGAGAACGAGGCAGTACTCTAAATCTCGCTTGTCTAAGCCAGAACGTAAATACATAAGAAGCGAGCATTCCATAAAGCGGGCTCTGTCTTGCCGTTTACCTAGACATCTCTGGGTTAGGGCATGTGCATAATTAGACATGGCTGGGTCTGTTCGAGGCAGAGCGATACAATTCAATATGGCAGATACTAGTGAGGCTTAGCTTTGCGTGTAAGGCATAGAGGATGATTACATGTATTGCAGCATATTCAAATTTCCACCACACAAGTATGTGCATTATACAGTGCTCTTAGAATGTATCAATGGATTAGTTTACCGCTGGTATATTATTCATCGGCCATTGGAGTCTCATTCAGTGAAACACGATTGCGCAGGTGTTTTGGAGCTGTGTGACAGATGATGCATCTTTCCTGTGTTACAAAGATGCACTGCATAAAAAGCAAGGGGAGAAATATTCCAAACCTTGTACTTTGGCGCAGTTCAAGTTTCATTCTAGCTCTTGAAACTAGGTATAACCACGACATTAGACAATGTTTTTGGCACATACAGCAAATCAATAAACAGCCTCTTCCCAAAGAGTATGATTCTCATAAGTGAATGCGAGTGAGAATTTCAAGTGGGTAACACAGCTAAGGAATACGTAGACACTATTTTACCTCCTCTGCCTTCCAAAGATAGATCAGCTTACTTGAAAAGAAACCCAAACTACCCAAAATATGGATTTCATTACTGGATAGTGTTGCATGGTCACATATGAGACGGTAGGGGATGATGACTGGGGTTCCCTGACATCCTCTCTGCAAGGCTGGCTCTGGTTGTCATGATCACTGCCCTTACGGACCAAAAACCCCCAACTGTGGTAGGGACTCATGGGGGTTGGACTGCATTAATGCATTCCAGGCTGCTTAGCAAAAGCCACTCTAAGATGGGCGCAAGGGAGAGAGCCAAACCTATACCACCAAGATGGCTGACACTGGAGACACAACCTGCCGGCTCCAGTTAACGCTCAGTCACTCAGCATGGGCCCAGGGCTATATAAAACACACCCGGGGCCCATGCCGGTGCTTAGCGTTCGTTCAGCTTTCAAAGACACACGAGCGTCTCGCGCTCACCACGCTCACCTGATTGCTTTCCGATTAAGCTCCTGATTACACGGACTGTTTCTGTTGCCGCTGGCAGTTCCTCACAGAGTCTGTGTTCCTGAAAATGAAATAGTAGAGGTTAGTCAAGTGCTCAGAACCTTCGAGCTACAGCACAGTTAACACGCGCTCTTTCCAATCACACAGGACACTAAAAGAACTCAGATTCCTGCTCGGATAACGCATGCAAGTGGGAAAAACCCAAAACGAAAATGTCCTTGAATTTACAGAAACTTGATCACAGTGCGTCTAACGTGCACAAGGGAGGAAGACCAGAATAAACATTTCCTTGATTTAAAGCATTTGATCACAGCATGGTTAATGCACAGATGTGAGGAAAACCCAAAGCAAATATTTACCTGACTCTAATGCACACAATTTACAGCATGGCTAATTCTCACAAGTAATACCAGTTGGAAAAAGTACTTACCTGAGGAAAACCAGCTACAGCCCTGGCTAGGGCATCACTTCACATGTCAGAATCACACATAGGAAGGAAGGCAGGACAATTACCAGGTGAAGAGAGCACATTAACCATGCATAGCTGAAAGAGACACTAAGTGCAAAGAAAACTGAAGGCAAGGTGCTACATAAAAGCCAAAGCAACACGAGGAGGAAGAGGTTTCGATGGCCGCAGCCGAACCGGACCAGCACCAGTGACGTAACTGGTAGAAGTAAAAAAACAGCCATAGCATTTCATGGCAAGTCCAATCCCCATTGGGAAGTCCAGGGTGGAGTGGGTGACCGTGAAAAACCAAAACTAAAATAGTTTATTTTCCCATCGGGGATCCCGCTGACAAAAACCATCCTGTGCGATCACCTCTACCAGCAACCCCACTCCCTCTTGCCCAAAACACGCCTGTAGCGTTCTCAGTTGCGCCTCGTGTGAGTGGGGTGAAAGGTGGTGTGGGACAAGTCCATGAGGGGCCCAGACATGACATCCTTGCAAGAGATAAGATAAGCATTACAGAACGCTAAGCCCACGTCACTAGTCTTACCTGTACGTCATGGAGACCTCAGAGGTGGACCAGTTAGCTAAGATCTTGGGAGAATTTGGAGCGGAAGTGCACGCCACACGTGCAAAGACGAAACGCCTTAAGAATGGAGCTTGTGGTTAATACGGATAGGATGGATGAGTTGGCAAGGCACCTTACACAGACACAAGCAGGACAAGCCCCACTGTCTGGAACCCCAGTGCCTCTAGCACCCCCACCAGTGCCCATTCAAGTAGTTGCACTCAGTTTCATACCCTTGGATCCACCTGAGTGTTTCACAGGCGACCCACACAAGTATGTGATATTCACGAACTAGCGCCAACTTCATTTCCTTTGTAGACCTGTGGCATTCCCTGATGACCAGACAAAGGTAGCCTTCGTTCTCTCAAAAACCCTCGACAACAAACTACTGGCCCTCTGACAAGGATCCCAGGATCTGTTGAGCTACATCTTCACATTTAATCGGTTAGTCGCTGAGACCAACTGCCCTGAGGAAAAGAGAACCACTCTCGTCCATAGGGGCCTCCGAGGAGACCTCAAGGATGTCTTGGCTCAGGTCGTCAGCCCACCAGATAACTGCCCCGAATACATCGACCTACTGGTACAACTGGATCATTGTTTGCAAGAAAGAAGGTCCGACCGCTCATGACTCAACACACTTCCAGTATATGTGCGTCCCTGAGAACCCCTATCACGCAATAAAGACACACACCTGAAGCCGATGCAGTTAGGCAGCAGCGTCGTTAATCAAGGAAGACGCAGACAACAGCAACTCAGCCTATATTGTGGCAAGGCAGGGCACTTCTTGAGGGATTGTCCCGCAAAGCCGTCACTAAAGTCTGTTGTTGCCGTGAATGCTCCTGCCCCAACAGGGAACTTGGAAAACTGACAAGCCTAGCTGGTGAAGAGACCCACCCATCGCTCAGTGAAAAGGAACCACAGGTCTTTCATTTTGCCATACCTATAGTCTTAATCAGACCCAGCAACCACGCAAGATGCACGCTCTGGAAGCCTTCATAGATAGTGGTGCCATTGGAAACTACATGGATCTCGCCATGGCCAAGCAGATGGGGGTACCGCTGCAAAGTAAGAAAATGACAGAGTGTGAAAGCAGTAGATGGAACACCTTCAACCTTGCGCCCCATCACTCAGTGCACCAAAGATGTCATTCTGCTGTGCCAAGATGGACACCGGGGAAAAAATATCCTTTGATCTGAATAGTGCCCCACAATTTCAGATAATCTCTGAATGACTAGAATCCCACAATCCCAGTATAGACTGAAGAACTCAAACCCTGACCTTTCTGACCTAGTGTGCAAGGTCCTGCTATACCACAGAGCCTGTTTTGGCACCCAAACCTGCAACACCTAACATTCCAGCGGCACGTGTCCTGGGCTTGATGGGGGAACTACCGACCAGATATTGTGACTACAGTGACGTCTTTCGAAAAGGAAAAGCCAATACCCTGTCCCCACACAGGCCTTATGACTGCTAGATAGACCTGACTCCCGGAGCACAGGTGTCGTGCAGTCGAATACACGTATTGCCAGAACGAGAAAACAAGCATCTCCGCACGTATCTAGACCAGTACTTGGTTAATGGTTTTATTAAGCCATTAAAGTCTCCAACAGCTTCACCTCTCTTCTTTGTATCAAAGGAGCAAGGGGATCTCTGCACTCGCATCGACTACAAAGCCCTAAACCGGATAATTATAAAAAAAAACTGGTACCCACTGCCCCGGATTCCCGTACTTCTTGACCAGGTGAAGGCAGCCAACATATACACAAAGATGGACCTCAAAGGGGCCTGCCATCAAGTACTCGTGAAAGAAGGCAATGATTAGAAAACTGCGTTTTTGAACGAAATACGGCATACACGCATATCAGGTAATGGCCTTTGGGTTATGCAACGTGCCCTCAGTGTTCCAATATTTCATGAACGAAGTGCTGTGGGAGCTCCTTGATGTCTGTGCCATTGTCTATATAGGCAGAGTGTCGTGGAGTGTTCTGGCGTATTACACTGCTCACTTTTGGACTTGCTGGCTGAGCTAAGTCTTTCTACACTCTCTCCTGTATCACGGAGAGGAAGAGGAGCTGCCTACCTATATCTGCTACCAGGTTCGCGTAGCACGCAGAGTGCTGTGGAGTGTTTGGGTGAGTCGAGAGTGGGGGACACGGGTGTTGCCATCTTTGCTCTGTTGAGTTTGCTGTCTGGGACCGTCAAGAGAGTGGTGACTCTGTCCCTGTGTCTCCCCCATCCCCCTGATTAAACTCCAACTATAGGATATGACACCTCTTGGACCACTGGTCGCTGTGTGATAAGTTATAAAATCATCTATGGTGGGATATATAAATGTGCCATAAAAACATTTCTATGTCCTTGAGGTTGGGAAGGGCGCAGGATGGGTCAACGCAGTTAATACACCCTAATGGGCAAACACACCAGAAGCTCACTAAGCAAGGAAAGGAATCAAATGAGGTCCCATCGGCAAAGAAAGGTAAGAAAGAGAAAAGTAATGATAATAAATTGGAAGCAGGATCTATGCAACAACAGGCCATTATGTTTTTTTTTAAATGTATTTAACGCAAATAGATCTGCGAAAGACGTGGAGCTGATAAACACTCTGGTGCTGGCCCAAGAGCTCTTTTGGATATACACCCTGCAATTAACATAGAAGGGGTTGGAAGGAGCCATGAGTTTGAATCACTCTGAATCTTGTTTTGCCAGCATATGCCCCTCTATGGACAATAATAGATCATTATTAGCAATGTGCCTGAATTTAAAACGTAATTTGTTGGGCATGGCGCAATCAGCCAAAAAAATATACTGAGAACTAATCTATTAGCTAGCCCTTGCTTAATATCTACCTCAGAATTCTCTTCAGTGATAAGCTATGACAAGGACAAGTCCTCCTCGGATCCTATAAAGAAGACTCCAATTTCGGATGAATTTCCTAGCACCAATCTTTTGAATTTGATACTAGCAAAACTCAATGCTTTATTCACTTCATGCACGAGCATGGCGGCAGAGTAGTGTGCTCTTAAGCTAGTTACATCCAGGGTGGTGGCTGTCATCTTGGAATGCAGCCAGAAAGATAGGAATGCAAAAAGTAGGAGGATAAGTAGTGGCAAACAAGCCAGTTCTGATGTATTATGCTATTTTGTCAATTTGACAATGAAATGTTTGGAAAATCATACTGAAGAACATGCCTCTATTTTACAATCTACGGCGACCAAGGACTTTTCTAATATTGCCGCCAAGAAGATGCGCTGGAAGCGTTGTGCAATGAGATCTCAATATTAAATGGCTCTGACAGCAGTAGCCGGGGAAAACAGTGGACAGTTAAATCAACAAATGAGTCAAAAAAACACAAGAAGAAAATAAATCCAAGCAAGAAGACACACAGAGATTGGTATCTGGGGGTACCACAAAGCATTTAGAAACTCTGCATGTCAACAATGGGATTGAGATTGTAAAGGAACAGGGAGATGGATCAGTAAAGCGGGTGACCCTGAAAGGACCCCTAGACAGATGAATGAATACTAACAGTAACCAACTGAAAAATTATGGAGTCACTATTATAAACAGTGTTTCTGATCCTTCAACTGTAACACACAATTCCAGGCCGCGAGGGTTGTATATGGTGGCTAATAGGGGCCAGGGGCATGCAGCCACGCTGTGGAATAAGGAAACGACATCAGAAGATTTAATATCTAGCTCAAAACCAGCTCCAGCATGAGGTGGCAGAGGGTTCGCCCATAATCAAGGAAAACAGATTAATACATAATACTGTTTGGGAACCATGATTAGGCTGGAGGAAATCTCCCCTCGCTCTATGCTACTAGCAGTTTTGGAAGATATTCCCTGGTTATCAGCGATTAACAGGAAAGATATTGTGCAAATTGAGTTACCCAAAGGGGATAGTGCAACAAATTGGGTTATTATTGAATTTACGTCTTCTGCAATTGTCTCATTAATATATATGCTTGTGCTCACAGTTTATATGAACTGGGTTTTAATTTAACTGTTTGCTGGCAAAAAACACCTGAAACACGTAATGGTAACATCTTTCCTTATGATGTGGCACGTCCTATAAAAATAGATAACCATCAGACATGAAGGAAAAGGGAAAGGTGTGATGTGCACTCTGGTAATGCCCCCCTGCTTTGCATTATTGGGAGGCACATGAACCGAGGTGTGCTTCCCAGTAGGACGATAAGAGTAATGGATATTGACCTAACCATTCTAATGATTCCTTAAAATGGCTGTGTTGGAACATACGTGGCTTTCGTTCCTTTCTATGCCAGATGGAAAGCATCACTACTATTAAGAACAGTGAGGTATTTATGTTGTATTTATGTTATAAGAAACCTGGTCTTTGGATGGGTTTTATATTGATGGGTATAGTATTATATCTGGACCTGCCACTCGGGGGACCAAAGGCCATCCGTTTGGTGGCTTAGCTACTGGAGCCAGGACTTGTTTTTCTTTGCAAGCATTTGAAGAAGTTCCTGCATCCCCATATGTATTACCTACAATTATTCTCGATAAGATCTCCACTGGGAAAAAGCTGATTGTGAATGTATATTGTCCTCCAGGAGGAGGTTGATTAGGATCATACTGCACACACTATTTTATCGACCAATCTCTCTGGAAAACAGTGGGAAGTTGATGGCTACTTTTTCCACATTGAGTGACCATGCTCGTTTAACCTGGAATTTTAAATCTCTCTTTTCTAGAAAGACAATTTATGTGACCCAGATAACTATAGAAACAAAGGATAATCGCATTTATTGGAGTAGTAGAAATATCTACAATCTTAGCCACTTTATCAGACAAAATGAAGCATCTCTGACGGATTGGCTAAAATATTATCATTGGAATATTTAAAAATTAATGGCTCTGTTGAATAACCATTTACATCTAGAACCTAGATCAAATGAATAGAGAAAAACAATATTACATGGCAATTCATGTGGCTAACAAACGTCATCGCCAGAGCTGCGAAGCAATAAGGAACAATCACAATTATACTTGGGAAGATAAAAAATGTATGATGGAGCAAGAAAAGACGTATTACAAAAATGGGCTTCAATATCACAAATGTAATACTGCTAGTGCTGATTGGAAATGGCTTTTTGGATTGATGAAGAACAGGGATGAAAATAAGTTTTGGGCTGAAGCCAGAAATTTTAATAATGGTAATATGAATATTGATCTTAATCCGATAGATGCCACTCTCTGGGCATCAACTATTAAATAGCTGTATTATGAACAGTTATGCCTGTCTAAGAAGGTAATGACGTACTATGCGAGGATGATGGCTCTAGAGGGGTTTGGACGCGAGAACATACATATTGTGATTCAATCTTTAAATAACTCTTGTGCCCCTGCACCAGACTCATTAGCAAACATAGTGCTGAAAGAAAATCTTGACTTTTGGGTGCCTAACTTAGAACAATTATTCTTTAAAATTATAAATTGTGGCAAAATACCAGAGAGTTGGCATAGATTGATTTTGATACCAGTTTTTATAAAGGGTGAACATAGTAAACCCTTGGTCTATCGCCTGTTAGCACTTCTTCACACAAGGCAAAAAATATTTGCCACGTTGCTATTGAAAAAGTGAAATAATTGGATTGAGGCAATAGACTTTTCTTGCCATTCCAGACTGAGTTTCGTAAATCTCATAGTACTATTCACAATTTATGTACACTTATATTTTTAATCGAAGCCTGTAAATCGAAAGAGAATGGCAAGCTTTATTTATGTTTTATAGATTTTAGCAAAGCCTTCGATACGGTCTCCTGCCCTATATTATGGTCTAAATGACAAAACTGGGCAATCAATCATACGCTCCTACATTTTATCATGACTTTATATGCTGATACGACTGTTGCGGTTACAGGAATCTTTACACATGATATTGCGACCAATCAGTGCCTGAAGCAGGTATGCTTCCTTTGCACCCACCCTCTACAATCTTTGTGTGTGATATGGACTGGGCAATTGAAGCTGCCCATGCCTTCCCACCCTGTATTGGGGAGGTACAGGTTTCCTGGATTGGCTGTGCCGATGATACAGTTCTTATTGACCAAACACCTATTGGTCTTCAAAACTCATTAAATGCACTCGCACTTTACGCTAAGGAAAATTGTTTAATAATTAATGAGCAGAAAACCCAAATATTGATAATTTCGGACAAACGGAAATAGAAGAGAGGGTAGTGGTCAATTAATGATGCCCGTTTATAAGTAGTGGATAAATACATTTATTTGGGTTTTCCTGTAAGTGCTTCCCCATCACAATATTTTTATTTATTATTTATTAGAGTGAAAATATTAAAGAAATGGATGAAACTCAGACGTTTTATTTGTAGAAAGGGTGGTGGCAACATCGAGGGCTGTATTGCTATTTATTATAAATGCATCTTACCTGCTCTATTATATGCTTTGGAAACAGTAACGGAATCTAATATTCAGTGGATGGAGAAATTTGAAGCCAAATTATTACGCTCAATTCTGGGGGTTCCCAATTGAGTCCCAGTGCAAGTATTGCACTGTGAACTCGGTGTTCCATCTATTTGTACACAGTGGCTCATACATAGATGTAGCTTATTTCATGCAATCAGCTTATCAGCTATTGAAGCTAATGGTATATATAACAATTTAGCAAGTGTATCAAAGTCTGGGGCACAAAATTACTTTTTAGCAGGGCTGTGTAAAACTTTCAATGCTTTTCTTCTATGTCTAAATATGACGATTGAGGAATTGTTCTTAATGCCAAATGCTATAGATATGAAGAAGAAAGCAAGAGTTTGAGATATTGTCAGCAATATTGAATATTTGGAAAAAAGAAAATGCATTGGACATATAGTACCCAAAGCTTCCGTAGAAATACGCTGTGCATCTACCTGACTAAGTTAGGTGCAGAAGTTTATTATATATCTAAGGCTAAACATTTTACCGACCCTTGAACACACAGTCAGATTGACTAAAATGCCCAGAGAAAAACAAATATGTTGAATATGCAGTTCTTCAATGGAAACAGCATGTCACTTGTTTACTCAGTGCACAGAATTGTTATGGCTTTATGAGAAATGTTATAGGTGTGGACTCAAAATGTAGATTTTATTAATTCCAACCAGTTTTGGAGTTCGATTTATGGCGCTCAATCAATTGTGGTATCTGTGTCTGCATACCACGCATTGAAAGAGGTGGTTAAAATGATAATTTTAACTGATGAACCAATAAGTCTCTAAATGCAACATGCCTTTTATATTGGTTTATATTTGGCTATTAATAATAATATTGCATGAATTAATATATGTATGGTACCTATGAAACTACACATTAGATTTGTAATGAAATTATATGTATTTTTATGAACATTCTATGTATTTTATAAATTGCTTTATTGTATATGAAATTTTATCTATGTATGTGGATTTTGATTGGATATTTGTATGTGCATAAGGCTATATGTAAGGTTATATGCAGTGCTCCAGATAAGGGGGGTAATTCATAGAAATTAGCGCACAAGTGGCGCACGCGGCTGGCGCACAGTGTGCGCATCTCTGCGCCAGCCGTGTGCACTAAAATCCATTTCCGCGCACAGCGTATTCATGGATTTTAGCTACCAAAACCAGCCGTGGCGCACAGTGGCGCAGCAACCCTGCAGCACTGCCAGTAACGCCCCCAAGAACGCCCCTCGCGCAAGGAAAAGCCATCAAAATCCCCAATCCAGCGCAAAGGGCTGCGCTAACCCTGTACCAGTATACAGGGCTGCCACACAGCACACGGCAAGCGGGGAACGTGTATTACTGGGGTTCGCGGGAAGTTTCACACGCGATTGGATCCGGGTACATGTATTTCTGGGGTTCGCGGGAAGTTTCACACGCGATAAGCCCTGTGCGAGTGGGGTAAGTGTATTTCAGGGGTGCGCAGGAAGTTTCACACGCGATTTGAGCTCGGTACGTGTATTTCAGGGGTGCCCGGGAAGTCTTACACGCGATAGGCCCTGTGCGAGTGGGGTACGTGTATTTGAGGGGTGCGTGGGGAGTCCTACACGTGAATTGGCAGTGTGGGTCCTCCCAGGTATTCCCTCTACACCCTCCACGGCCCCTGCAGGCAGCCCACACCACAGGGGACTACCCCACACACCTGGTCATGTCCCGCAGGCAGCCCATCCACCATGGGCATGCCCCCCAGCCAAGCCACATGTCAGCTTGCACCACTGATCACCAACTCATGTCCCCCAGCACCCTCACCCCCCAGCAGTCAGGGGCACCTGCCAGCAGGCCCCCACCCATGTTCCACTCATGTCCCCCTGCACCCACACCCCCCAGCAGTCAGGGGCACCTGCCAGCAGGCCCCCACTCATGTCCCCCAGCACCCCCACCCCCCAGCAGTCAGGGGCACCTGCCAGCAGGCCCCCACCCATGTTCCACTCATGTCCCCCTGCACCCCCACCCCCCAGCAGTCAGGGGCACCTGCCAGCAGGCCCCCACTCATGTCCCCCAGCACCCCCACCCCCAGCAGTCAGGGGCACCTGCCAGCAGGCCCCCACTCATGTCCCCCAGCACCCCCACCCACCCAGCAGTCAGGGGCACCTGCCAGCAGGCCCCCACCCATGTTCCACTCATGTCCCCCTGCACCCACACCCCCCAGCAGTTGGGGGCACCTTCCAGCAGGCCCCCACCCATGTCCCCTGCACCCCTACCACCCAGCAGTCAGGGGCACCTGCCTGCAGGCCCCCACTCATGTCCCCCTGCACCACCGCCCCCCAGCAGTGCGGGGCACCTGCCAGCAGGCCCCCACTCATGTCACACTCATGTCCCCTGCACCCCCACCCCCACCCGTCAGGGGCACCTTCCAGCAGGCCCCCACCCATGTCCCCCAGCACTCCCACCCCCCAGCAGTCAGGGGCACCTGCCAGCAGGCCCCCACTCATGTCACACTCATGTCCCCTGCACCCCCACCACCCAGCAGTCAGGGGCCCTGCCAGCAGGCCCCCACCCATGTTCCACTCATGTCTCCCTGCACCCCCACCCCCCAGCAGTCAGGGGCACCTGCCAGCAGGCCCCCACTCATGTCCCCCAGCACCCCCAACCCCCAGCAGTCAGGGGCACCTGCCAGCAGGCCCCCACCCATGTTCCACTCATGTCGCCCTGCACCCACACCCCCCAGCAGTTGGGGGCACCTTCCAGCAGGCCCCCACCCATGTCCCCTGCACCCCTACCACCCAGCAGTCAGGGGCACCTGCCTGCAGGCCCCCACTCATGTCCCACTCATGTCCCCCTGCACCACCGCCCCCCAGCAGTGCGGGGCACCTGCCAGCAGGCCCCCACTCATGTCACACTCATGTCCCCTGCACCCCCACCCCCAGCAGTCAGGGGCACCTTCCAGCAGGCCCCCACCCATGTCCCCCAGCACCCCCACCACCCAGCAGTCAGGGGCCCTGCCAGCAGGCCCCCACCCATGTTCCACTCATGTCTCCCTGCACCCCCATCCCCCAGCAGTCAGGGGCACCTGCCAGCAGGCCCCCACTCCTGTCCCCCAGCACCCCCAACTCCCAGCAGTCAGGGGCACCTGCCAGCAGGCCCTCACCCATGTTCCACTCATGTCCCCCTGCACCCACACCCCCCCCAGCAGTCGGGGGCAGCTTCCAGCAAGCCCCCACCCATGTCCCCTGCACCCCTACCACCCAGCAGTCAGGGGAACCTGCCTGCAGGCCCCCACTCATGTCCCACTCATGTCCCCCTGCACCCCACCCCCCAGCAGTGCCATGCCTATCTCATGACACAAACCAAAAGTCAACTATGTACATCAACACATGTCCGTCACACACACACACACACAGGTTGCCATTGAATGAGTAAACCCACATTTTGACATGCATGAACCCAATGAGCGAATCCCACACATTGAAGTAAAATATCACAATGTATTAATATGATAATCAATGTAAAGAAATGATAAAATAGTGGCAAACATGAAATGAAATGCATGTACAATAAAAAAAATGAAATGCAGAAAAAATCCAAATTAATCCAAAAGAAAAATGTCCAAAAGTCTCTGTCCACCAAATCAAATCCAAATGAAATGCAAAAAGGAAAATCCATTGATCCATGGTGAAATGAAATGAAAAAGTCCAAATAAATCCAACGTCCAACTATGTACAATTCTTTTTCAAGGGTCCATGAGCCCAACGAAAGAAAGGAAACCTATCTAATAACCTACCTAAACAAAAAACTATATACAAAAGTGTGGGGCATAGCCCAAAAGCCCCAGAATAAAAAAAAACAAAGGAAACCTAACACTAAGAACTATATACAATGGCGGCGGGCAAGTCCTGCGGCTCACTCAGTGATGTTGTCGGCCAGGGCATCATCGAACTCCATGTCTATTTGCTGGAGGCGTGCCTCTGTCCTGGCCCCGAGGTCTTGCAGGGAGGCACTCATGGCATGTTCCAACTCCCTGCGGGTTGCCTCGAGGCACTCTGCCCGCCTCAACGCTCGACGCATGGAGAACTCCGCCCTGACCATGGTGAGCCACGCCTCTTCCGCCCGCCCCCGCTCCGCACCTATCTGCTGGCCCAATCGCCGCCACACGGAAGACACTCCCATTCCTGGGTCCTCCTGCCCTCTGGCCGATGCCTGCCCCTCCGATGTTGATGGCCCCGAGCCATCATTGCTCCCACCTAGAGCCTGCTGCTGCTGCTGCTGTCCATGCCTGCACATCCTCCATCAGCTGGTCTCCAGTTGTGGTGTCCACCCCTGCTGGACCGCCGACTCCCGACTGTGGCAGGGATGGGATCTCCACCAAGCTGGCTGTGTTGGTCAGGCCAGGTCCACAGGGGGCCCTGGTGGAATCTGGGCCGGAAGACGGTGTGGAGAACGACTGGTGCATAGTCTCCACAGAGGAGGAGAGGTCTGCCAGAGTGCGCGACACATGTTGGAACCCACCGACCAGGGCCCCTCCCAGCAGTGCCACGTCACAACGCTGCTCTTCGTGATGGCGTGCGTTCTCCACCCAGGAAGAATGCACGTCATCACGAATGACACGCGTGCGCAATGCGAAACCAACCAGGACGGAGCCCATACGGTCGCGGGACCCCTCGTCCGCAGGTAGTGGAGAGGCAGATGACGTGGCACTCTCCCCTACCTGAGTACGGGCCTGGGACGGGGCATCCCTGCTGGTGCATGGTGGTGCAGTCACAGGGTCAAGGACAGCGACATGCACAGGCCCTTCCGCGGCAACCTGTGCTGTCGCCTGACCCTGGCCCTGGACTTCACCACTTGCACCAGTGGTACTACCCCCACCAGGCCCCATGTGCGGCTCAGTAGCGGGCTCCTCCTCCTCTGTGGAGACCACCAACCTGGATGTCTCTGCACCGTCTTCCGCCATTGGAAGCCCCTGTGGGGGCCCACCGGCCCTTCCGCTACAGCCATAGTGGCAGATGCGGCACCAGCCCCCTCGCTCCCGGATGATGGCAATTCCTGGGAGGGTGGCTGGGCCTTGCGTTGCCGCCCGGTGGAGGCAGCCCCACCGCTTGGCTCCACAGCGCCGTCTCCGCCCTCTTCTTCACTTGACGCTGCGTAGAGGGAGACATAGAACACAAGTATCAAGGTACAGTACAAAATTCCCCTAGACAGGAAGCAATAACACATGAGTGGCACTGTCAAATGTCACTTCCATCCTGTCCCTCCACAACAGATGGGTGAATGCACGCAACACACATGCAGAAACAGTCCCGGCACCTGCAGTTAACATCAGCACCCATGTACAAGGGCCTCTGTTAACTAAGATGTTGCTTTCAAAGTCACATGCAACATGGCTCACACTGATCCCATGCACACACATCACCGGAGGGCCATGCATCATGGCATGTATACCACAGACACAGTGGATAGACACAGTGGAGACAACGGTGACGGCACTGCATGAGTGAATCTACACATCATCACGGACATGTGTCATGCATCCACGGCGTTTCAAAGTCACACACACACTTCTCAGACACACACACATGTGCACCATACATGTACATGACAGCAGCACCCATCCCTCATCACCCCCTCCATGTCCAAGAACGGAGACTGGCAAGCTAACATGTGTGCATTCCACATACAGCTCCCCATGTTGCATTGGAACACATGCACCAACCATGCGGTTCACAAATTACTGGTCTCACATGCATGACCATGATGTCCCTGCACACACACATCCATGCATGGCCTATGTCACACATACAGGCAAGTAGCAGACTACCAGCACACTGCAACATGCTCTGTCTAACACAGCAATGCTTGGCCACTTACCGCTCAACTCCAGACGGGTCTGCTTCCGAAGGATCTGGGCGGGGAGCGCTGGCCCTATGCGTTCCAGGACCCTCATCTGCATGTTGCTCAGGCTGACCTGGCCCCCCTCCGTGAGGCGGCGGGCCTTGTAGAGGGTCCTGGACCTGAAGTCCTCCCAGCGCTTCTTGACGTGCTTGATGTCGCGGGTTGCCACCCCCTCCGCGTTGATGGCAACCACTGCGTCCTCCCAGATCCTCTCCTGTCCTTCCTTGTTGGCGCGTGATGTTCCAAAGAGGGCATCATAATGCCCCAGGACATGCTCTACCAGAGAACTTCCTTCTCACTGAAGCTGGTGGCCCCCTGCCTCTCTGGCTGGGGGTCGCCAGTGGTCTCAGATGGTGTTTGCCCCGACATGGCGACCCCCGAGGCAGGCGTGGGTGGGCAACTGGGTCCTGGGGCTGGGCTGTGGAGCGATGGTATCCCAGTCGGGAGTCTTCTGTTCCAGCAGCGGTGGACACAGCAACTGGACCCCTGGAGATGGCTGACGTGCAGGCACCAAATAGCAGGGCACGTGTGCAGCAGGCAGGCAGCAGCAGATGGCTGGTGGGAGCGTGCTCGGGGCTCTTGGGGGCAGGAAAATGGCCTTTTGGGCAGGAGAGTGGTCTTCCGTGTGTTGTCGCGTGGCCAGCTTGATACGGAGTGATTTGGCACGTGAAAATCTTGCACGTCTGCATGTAATTCGAGCAAAGGCCCTTAGCGCGTAAGCGCGTCAGCACATGTACGCGGTTTCATTGGACCAAAGGCCCTTAGCGCGTAAGTGACGTATTGCGCACGAGCGTTGCCCTGGCACGGGTTGAAGATCCCACGTGTGTTTCCATTGCTCTGTACTGCTTTTCGTAGGGTGTGGTGCGTGTGTTTTCCAGGCGTTGGGGTTCACACGCTATTACTTGGGGGCAGGAAAATGGCCTTTTGGGCAGGAGCGTGGTCTTCCGTGTGTTGTCGCGTGGCCAGCTTGATACAGAGTGATTTGGCACGTGAAAATCTTGCACGTCTGCGTGTAATTCGAGGAAAGGCCCTTAGCGCGTAAGCGGGTCAGCACACGTACACGGTTTCATTGGACCAAAGGCCCTTAGCGCGTAAGCGCGGTATTGCGCACGGGCGTTGCCCTGGCACGGGTTGAAGATCCCACGTGTGTTTCCATTGCTCTGTACTGCTTTTCGTGGGGTGTGGTGCGTGTGTTTTCCAGGCGTTGGGGTTCACACGCTATTACTTCACAGCGGGTGGGTGTTGGCTACACGTTCTTCTACACGCAAGGCAGACGCTGAGTGTTACCCCGCTCGCACAGGGCCTATCGCGTGTGAAACTTCCCGCGCACCCCCGAAATACACATACCCCGCTCGCACAGGGCCAATCGCGTTTAATACTTCCTGTGCACCCCTCCGAATACACGTACCCCGCTGAGCGGGGAGTTTCACACGCGATTGGCCCTGTGCGAGTGGGGTACGTGTATAACTGGGGTTCACGGGAAGTTTCACACGCGATTTCGCTGTTAGAGCGGGTACGTGTATCTAGCGGGGTGCACGGGGAGTCCCACACGTGAATTGGCAGTGTGGGTCCTCCCAGGTGTGCCCTCTACCCCATCCACGGCCCCTGCAGGCAACCCACAACACAGGGGACTACCCTGCATCCCTGGGCATGCCCCCAGCCAGCACACATCTCACCTTCCACTAGTGATCACAAACTCATGTCCCCCAGCACCCCCGGCCCCCAGCAGTGCGGGGCACCTGCCAGCAGGCCCCCATATATGTCCCCCTGCACCCTGCCCCCCAGCAGTGAGGGGCACCTGCCAGCAGGCCCCCACTAATGTCCCACTCATGTCCCCCTGCACCCCCGCCCCCCAGCAGTGAGGGGCACCTGCCAGCAGGCCCCCACTCATGTCCCACTCATGTCCCCCTGCACCCCCGCCCCCCAGCAGTGAGGGGCACCTTTAACAGGCCCCCACTCATGTCCCCCCTACACAAAATAATGATGCACAATCATGGCCCACTTCTACACCAAAAAAAACACTTCACGCCACCCCATTCTTGAGACGCAATGATTTCCCAATCCACCCCACACTGACATGCCTATCTCAAGACACAAACCAAAAGTCAACTATGTACGTCAACACATGTCCATCACACACATACACTGGTTGGCATTGATTGTGTAAACCCACATTTTCACATGCATCAACCCAATGAGGGAATCCCACACATGGAACTAAAATATGAAAATGTATTATGTACATAAATAAATCAATGAAAAGAAAGCATACCAAAATAGCAAGAATTAAATGAAAAGCATGTTCAAAAGATGAGTGAATGAAAATCATAACCAATCCAAAAAAAATTGCAAGAAAAACAGTCCAAACTCTCCTTCCACCAACGCAAATCCAAAGGAAAGGAAAAGAAAATCATTTGCTTCATGTTCATGATGAACAAAAAGAATTCAAATGAATCCATAGTCCAACTATTTACAATCCAATGTGGAGAAAAAAAAACCATTAATCCATGTGCAAAATCCCCCAAAAAAATTCAAATAAATCCATTGTCGGAGCATGAAAAGGGTCCATGAGCACAACCAAACCAATGAAACCTATCTAACAAACTACCTAAAAATATAACTATATACAAATTTGTGTGGCATTGTCCATTCACCACAAATAAAAGGAAAATGAAAAGGAAACCTAACTCTAAAAACTATTTACAATGGCAGCGGGCTAGTCCGACGGCTCACTTCACGATTTCCTGAGCCAGGGCATCATCGAACTCCTGCTCGATGTCCCGGAGGCGGTCCTCTTCCATAGCCCCGAGGGTTCGGAGGTTCGATGACATCTGGACCTCCAGGTCCCTGCAAATTGCCTCGAGGCACTCGGCCCGCCTCAGGGCCCTACTCATGGAGTTCTCCGCCCTGACCATCGTGAGCCGTGCCTCTTCTGCCCGCTGCTGCTCCGCATCTATAGCATGGCATAACCGCTGCCACACTGAAGTGTCGTAGGCTCTTATTCCAGCGCAGAAGTAGCACAAACTCCTTCCTCCCCTTAGCAGTTTTGGCGCCTGGGACTTAATGCACACAGGGCACCGCAACCACCACGGGGAAAGAGGGTTAGGGTCCACGGGTTGGATAGGTATGGGGTTGTAGGATCACCGGGTAGAGGTTAAGGGAGATATTATGGATAGGTAGGGGGTTTGGGGGAAGACATGCTCCTGATCTCTTGATGCTTGGTTGGTCACACTAAACACCTTTAGATCAACACATTCAGGCATGCACACAGGAGAACTCTTAGAGACTTATACTCAGTTTTTCTGCACTGAGTTGGAAGAGGCTGCTTAGCCTATTGACACTGATTCATAAGCTGGCACCAAACATTGCTTACTCCAGCAATAACATCATTAGTTGACACTTACTTCAGTGTCAATTACACTGAATGACATGGGTTTGTGTTCAACGTATTTCTCAAAGAAACTGTAAAAGACTTAGCTTTGGTGCTTGTCTGATGTCCGGTTTTGTCTGCGCCCCCCCCCCCCAGCGGTGCCTTGGAAACCGTGAGCTGCGTCTGCCAAATGAAAAGGAATTGGTATGCGTGTTTACATAGCTTGTTTCCACCACAGATTGACTCGCACACAATTCTACATACGATTAGTAACATCATGCGCCTGATGCCCAAAATGCCCTTTAAGTCTCCTATAGTGAACGGGTGCCTCCCGGACCTCGATCCCCCCGTGCCTTCATGCAGTTAGTTCGGGAACTGCGCACACAAGTCTACGTTCCATTCAGGAAATCAGATAAATGTACTTAGCTTTTGTGCCGCGGTGCCGCGGTGAACTGGTCTGGGCGAGGGATGGCCCCGCGCAGTAGTTTTGCATTCTCGGAGCTCTGCAGGAAGCGTCCAGTCGTGAAGAAGTCGAGCGCGAACAGAGTTTTGGGGTCTGCGCGATCCCGTTTCGCGCATGCGCGTTAGCTGGGGCGTTGTCCGCACGGGTTGCAGGCCTCGTGTGCCTGTTACTGGATGTGCTGCTCCCGGGGCTGCTGGGAGTTGTAGTCTTTGGAGCTTTGTTTGCTCCTGATGCCGTTTTGGTCCAGCAGATGCCACTCTCCCCCATCTGATATTCCTACAAGCATCCCCACAATTCATTCAAATGGTGGGTGATTGACTGGGTCACAGGCACCACCAATATCACCAACTCTCTGAGCTACAAAGAATCCTGGTGGATGTTTAAACTCAAGACCTTAACCTATGGACTACCAAGCCACTACTTGAGGACGCCTTGTCCCGCCTAGTTTCTCTCCCGTGCTCTCATCCATGCAGGAGCATGCCCCCTGCCTGTCCTGGCAGATCGCACACACATGACCATTCAGCAGGGCCAGCCCTGCATACCCATATGTGCTCACTCTTGAGCACCCAGCTCTGGCTAGTCATTCCAGCCGCCAACCCCCTTTATCTTCCCATGGCTCTTCCACATGGCCTCCTTGTACTTCAAAAGACACCGGCTGCACTCTCATACCCCATTTATTTACCTTTGGGACCCCAGTCTACTCGGATCCCCCACCAGCTCGGAGCGCTTGCACTGCAGGCTCCAGCTGCCGCAGCCCTTTGTTCGTCACGGACGCCATCCCCAGGCAACCGTACTCGCATGCGCGAGGCAGCAACACCTACCTGGTAGGCTCCGCGCATGCGCCCACTACACCACGCTGTTCGCGCGCACATGCGCACACTTAGATGCCTCCACAGCACAAGCTCAGAACATCACGGACATTCGCCAGACACAGAGCGTACGGCGATCTCGGACGAGCCGGCCACCACCCTTTCCCCACTCAGGTGAGAACGTCTTGGTACCCACACAGGGCTTGGCGCAACACCCAGGTGCCATTTTTCCAGCACATACTTATGGATTTGTTTTACGACCTCAGCATACTGACTGTCGCCCCCCCATCTTGTTGTACCCCTCTTCCACAGGGTTTGGAATTTTAAATTGATCCAGGCACCCAGACACTCACATGAATGCCAGCAAGTATTTGCACTGATTACATCCTCAGAACTCACTCTGAAAATCCGCACCCCTATCGACCTCTGGAAGCACAGGAGTTTCCACACAGCTTCCGGGAAAGGTCAGTTGCTAGACTGTCAGGGGCCACAGCCCTTCGCTATTTTCTTTTACCAGCACTTTTCCAGTGCCATTTAACCTTCACTCCACACACTGTGACCCTTATAGAAACACTTGGTACCCTTCTCTAAGTGGATCCCCCCCCTTTCTTTCTCTTCCCCACAGGGAGACCTGAACATATCAAGGCCCCAGAAGAAGATTGAGAATTACTATCAATCGAAACGTCGGTGTTCCCTGTGGCAAATTGTTTCAAGACCATAGTCAAGGAACACACTGAACTCTCTCTATTTTCTAACAGACGTCAGACCAGTCTCTCCCGGTTGGACCAGCCTCGGCTGGCCATTATTATTTCAACGACTTCAACACAGAAGTGACAAACATTTGTCCACATGACTGTATGAAAAGAATCAGATTTCAAATACAAATATTCTACAGCAATGTAACTAAGAGGTTTTGTTTGGTATGAAGTAATATTGTACACACCTCTAGTTCATCCTTTACAAACAAAAGGAGTTTCTGCACATTGTTTATGCAGATATGTGAAAAGTTGAATCTGAACACTGTTAACCTCTTTTTGTGTTTATATACACAGTTCTAGACCAGTTTTTGACTCAATTATGTATGGTTAAAGATCATGGTGTGGCACTGTGTTCCCCATGTTTTTCTTTTCACCTAAACATTTGATTCTAATTGAATGCTTGTTTTAACAAAACCAATAAGAAAAAGCCACATAAGAAATAAAAAGGTCTACCATAAAAACCAAACATTGTTAACGGTTGTTTTCTCACCTCATGATATGGATCTTTGTACCTTTACATGGGGCACCCAGCAAGGTTAAATCATTTACTGCTCTAAATCACTTGCAGCACTAAATTTTGGGAGGACAGGACCACCCAATGTATACATATTTTGATCTCTCAGCCCACTATATCCTGTCCGACTTTAGGGCTGTCCCTTCAGTTATAAGTATTCCAGATACAGCCCAGCTATAATAGGGACTTGACACAAAACTTTGTATTTTATGTTTTTCACCACATAGGTTAGGTATTAATTGTTTTCCCTTTTAGCGATTCACTGCTTGCCCACTCAGATAGTGAGTCCCTACAGTCTAGCCCTTCTGACCGAACCCCCATTATGGAGCATACCCTCAGCTTTTCAGAGGTACAAATAAATGACATTATTCATGGCTCCACCTTATTCAACATGGAGGGGGCCCAAGCTAACCTAGATTCCACAGCCACAGGCGAGGACCATCTCAATCTAAAAAAGAAATGCTTCAGGACAGAGGTTCACGGCCACTTCCTCCGGGAATACCTGAGAGTCAACATGGTGCCAACAGGACTATTAATTAAAAATGAACCGGCATTATTTCTGGAGGACAAATTATAAATGACAGATTTCAGCAAAATCGCTACCAAGTGCAGCAGAGATCTCGTGGCATTGACAATCACCACAGCCAAAAAAATTCACACTCAAATGCTCATAGACCTAAAAACAGAAGAGACTATATTCATCTCTGATGACACCATAGCAAATGCCAGAGATAAACTGAAAGAAATTGATAAAACATTAGACACCTTTATGGCCTCTACTTTAGAGAAAAAACACAATAAATTAGCCAAAGATATAAAAAACTTCAAACTGGAAGCAGTGTATCCATATCTTTCTGATGACTACAAGGACAAAAAAGAAAAGGAAAGAACAGCAAGACAAGGAGGCCTCAATAGGAGCCGACGAAAGGGGGTCTCATTCTCAGGAGCTTCAAGCTCCGATTCATCATCTGACGACCAATCCCAGCCTAGAGGAAGGAACTGAAACATGGGCCAGTTCCAACCACCTCCCCCAATGATGCCTTTTTTAGGGCAAGGGGGCCCCAGAGGAGGCTACTGGGGACCCCCACCAGCACCAATGCAAATGCCATTTTTCAGTTACCCTCAGTGGAACCGCCCCAGCAGGGGCAAGAGAGGCAACAGGAGACGTTAAATACCATTCCGATTTTCAATCTGTCAGGCTGCCCCCTCACACAAGACGAAACCGCATTACTAGCCAAAGGCTTATCATATGTACCTACAAACAACACGGATTGGTTCAAAATTGACAGAGAATTTCAAAACTTCTTCCGTTCCATCCAGAGAAAGATTTACTTCCTGGACCAAGACGACACTCAAACCACAGAAGACACTGGTCTCAGACTTAAATCCAACTTTAATCCAAGAGACAATCAATTACCTTCGTCAATCCTCACCTTTGAAAAGTGCATCACATCAGAAATCAAGAAACTCCAAAAAACACAACAGCACCAGAGACAAAACCTCACCAATGGAGAACGCCAAGCCCAGAAAACACTTGCCAATAATGATAATTTGGTCATAAAAGCGGTTGATAAAGGAGGAGGCATAGTGGTTCAGAACACGGAGCAATACAACACCATAGTGAAGGCACTTCTAGACGATGAAAACAATTACAAAAAACTGCAGAAAGACCCGACCAGCACTATCAAAGTCAAGATACAAGAAATGACCAAATTTGCATTGGAAAGAGACTGGATTTCGGGGAAAGAAGAGGCCTTCCTCAACACCACAGAGGGGAGAACCCCCGCCTTTTACGCACTACCAAAGATCCATAAGAACAACACCACGCCGCCAGGGAGACCTACAGTGTCCGGCTGCGGCTCCATTCTGGAACCCATTTGTCAATTTATAGACTACATTCTTAAACCACTCTGCCAACAAACAGCCTCCTACCTTAAAGATACTATGACGACCATCACAGCCTTTCAACACCAACCCTTTGACATCACCAGGAACCAACTAGTCACGATGGACATCAAAAGTCTCTATACGAGCATTCCGCAAAACCAAGCTATTGAATGTATTAGGCATCACCTAACTCTACACATGACACAAAGGAGAGTGCCCATCAACTTCATCGTAGAACTAGCACTCACAAACAATTTTTTCAGCTTCAACGAGTCATTCTATCTACAAATCTGCAGTACTGCCATGGGCGCAGCATTCGCCCCCAGTATGGCATTAATATTTATGGCCGAATATGAACAAAGCTTCATCCTTAATGACAACAATCCATTCAAGGCTAACATCTTTTCATGGCGAAGATACATAGATGATATCATCTTCATCTGGGAAGGAGAAAATAGCGAACTACAGAACTTCTTTACATGGATCAACGGAAGATCAGAAGATATACAATTCACCATGGAACACAACAACACAAGTATTCATTTTTTGGATCTCAAAATCAGTGCTGACAACAACCAGCTCAAATGTTCCATTTTCAAGAAAGAAACCGACAGAAATACCATCCTCCACTCCAATAGCCACCACCCCAAAAACTTACGCAATAATCTGCCTTACGGACAATTCCTCAGAATACGTAGGAACTGTACTGATACAGAAGAATTTAAGTCTCACGCTAATCTTCTACAGCAAAAACTGGCCACAAGGGGCTACCCCAAAAAATTGCTCAAAAACACCATGAAAAGGGCCCTCTACACACCTAGAGAAACGTTGCTAACTCCCAAAACGCATGACCCTGATACAGAGAATAGATTGGCCTGCATCTCTACGTTTGGAGGTAACACCTCGCAATTTAGGCACATGATAAAAAAATACTGGGCCATTGTTCAACTCAGTCTTCCTGATGAACCACTGCCAAGGATGGCCCTGAAGAGGAACAAGAACCTGAAAGATCTACTGACCCATGCCAGGTCCCGATGCAAGCCCATTAGATCCACACTATGGAATATGCGGGAAATCAGAGGGCACTACCCATGTGGCACGTGCCTGGCATGCAACCAGACGAAAAAAATGAAATCCTTTCAAATAGGAGACAAAGAATGAGAGCTCCGCCAATTCACCAATTGTAAAACTACCAACGTGATTTACCTTATTGAGTGCACCTGCAAACTCAGATATGTAGGTCAAACATCCAGACCGGTACACAAAAGAATAAGTGGGCACAAATACAGGATTAGGTGTAAAATACACACTGCACCCCTGGTATCTCACTTCATGGAATTACAGCATCCCCACGATTCATTCAAATGGTGGGTGATTGACAGGGTCACAGGCACCACCAATATCACCAACACTCTGAACTACAAATAATCCTGGTGGATGTTTAAACTCAAGACATTAACCACAGGTCTTAACGAGGCGGCCCCTATGGACTACCAAGCCACTACTTGAGGACGCCTTGTCCCGCCTAGTTTCTCTCCCGTGCTCTCATCCACGCAGGAGCGTGCCCCCTGCCTGTCCTGACAGATCGCACACACATGACCATTCAGCAGGGTCAGCCCTGCATGCCCATATGTGCTCACTCTTGAGCACCCAGCTCTGGCTAGTCATTCCAGCCGCCAACCCCCTTTATCTTCCCATGGCTCTTCCACATGGCCGCCTTGTACTTCAAAAGACACCGGCTGTGCACTCTCATACCCCATTTATTTACCTTTGGGACCCCAGTCATCTACTCGTATCCCCCACCAGCTCGGAGCGCTTGCACTGCAGGCTCCAGCTGCCGCAGCGCTTTGGTCGCCACGGACGCCAACCCCAGCCGACCGTACTCGCATGCACGAGGCAGCAACACCTACCTGGTAGGCTCCGCGCATGCGCCCACTACACCACGCTGTTCGCGCGCACATGCGCACACTTAGATGCCTCCACAGCACCAGCTCAGAACATCACTGACATTTGCCAGACACAGAGCGTACAGCGATCTCGGACGAGCCGGCCACCAGCCTTTCCACACTCAGGTGAGAACGTCTTGGTACCCACACAGGGCTTCGCGCAACACCCAGGTGCCATTTTTCCAGCACATACTTATGGATTTGTTTTACGACCTCAGCATACTGACTGTCGCCCCCCCCATCTTGTTGTACCCCTCTTCCACAGGGTTTGGAATTATAAATCGATCCAGGAACCCAGACACTCACGTGGATGCCAGCAAGTATTTGCACTGATTACATCCTCAGAACTCACTCTGAAAATCCGCACCCCTATCAACCTCTGGAAGCACAGGAGTTTCCACACAGCTTCCGGGAAAGGTCAGTTGCTAGACTGTCAGGGCGCACAGCCCTTCGCTATTTTCTTTTACCAGCACTTTTCCAGTGCCATTTTAACCTTAACTCCACACACTGTGACCCTTATAGAAACACTTGGTACCCTTCTCTAAGTAGATCCCCCCCCTTTCCTTCTCTTCCCCACAGGGAGACCTGAACATATCAAGGCCCCAGAAGAAGATTGAGAATTACTATCAATCGAAACGTCGGTGTTCCCCGTGGCAAATTGTTTCAAGAACATAGTCAAGGAACACACTGAACTCTCTCTATTTTCTAACAGACGTCGGACCAGTCTATCCCGGGCTTGGACCAGCCTCGGCTGGCCATTATTATTTCAACGACTTCAACACAGAAGTGACAAACATTTGTCCACATGACTGTATGAAAAGAATCTGATTTCAAATACAAATATTCTACAGCAATGTAACTAAGAGGTTTTATTTGGTATGAAGTACTATTGTACACACCTCTAGTTCATCCTTTACAAACAAAAGGAGTGTCTGCACATTGTTTATGCAGATATTTGAAAAGTTGAATCTGAACACTGTTAACCTCTTCTTGTGTTTATATACACAGTTCTAGACCAGTTTTTGACTCAATTATGTATGGTTAAAGATAATGGTGCGGCACTGTGTTCTCTGTTTTTCTTTTCACCTAAACATTTGATTCTAATTGAATGCTTGGTTTAACAAAACCAATAAGAAAAAGCCACATAAGAAATAAAAAGGGCTACCATAAAAACCAAACATTGTTAATGGTTGTTTTCTCACCTCATGATATGGATCTTTGTACCTTTACATGGGGCACCCAGCAAGGTTAAATCATTTACTGCTCTAAATCACTTGCAGCACTAAATTTTGGGAGGACAGGACCACCCAATGTATACATATTCCTACAAGAGGGACAGAGATGGCATCTGCTGGATAAATACGTCCCCATACTGGTGGCTGCCACACTAGGCCCCTGCTGGGCTCTGACAGTACATCCCCTTCCCGCAGAAGGGCCTGGCTTATTCGGGTAATTATGCTGATACAACCGCAAGAGACGAGGAGCATGTATATTAGAAGCTGGTTCCCAGGACCTTTCTTCGGGACCATACCCAACCCAATCAATGAAATAATATAATTGTCCACCCCTTTTCGGGAATTGAGGATAGCTTGCACCTCATATTCTGGGTATCCTTCTACCAGAATCGGGGGAGGCCGTACCATTCGGACGTGGGGCGCTGCAGGCTTTAAAAGGGCAACATGGAACACTGGGTGTATTTTCATATGGGCTGGTAATTGTAACTTCATGGCCACTGGGTTTATGACATGTGTGATTCGAAAAGGACCAATAAAACGGGGCTTGAACTTTCGTGATCCAGGCAGTTTCAGATGTCGAGTTGATAGCCATACTTCGATCTCCAATGTTGTAGGTAGGGCATGCTCGTCTTTTCATATCAGCATATTTTTTGCTAGTGTCTTTTGCTGTCAGTAGGTGTTGGTGTACCTTCTTCCATGTCTGTGTTAATAACTCTACCCGCGCTTGTACAGATGGCAAGGTGTTCAGGGTGGTTTGAGGGATAGTGGGTTGGATGTGCGGATTAAATCCGTAGGGGGTATGGAACGGCGAGAATCCTGTGGAGGTATGGCGTGAATTATTGTACGCTATCTCGGCCATCCAAAGAACTTCCATCCAAACACCCTCCGTACTATGTGTATAACACCCAAGATATACTGCTCTAGGGTCTGGTTCAACCGTTCTGTCTATCCGTCAGTCTCGGGATGGTAGCTGCTAGACATTTGTAAAGTAACACCCACCTTTTTGCAAAATAGCTTCCAGAATTGCGAGGTAAATTGTGTCCCCCTATCTGACACAATGTGTTGAGGTATTCCATGTAAACGGTCTATGTGCTGCAGGAATATGTCCACCAGTTCACTCGCAGTTGGGAGTCCTTTACAAGGAATAAAATGGGCCAGTTTAGAAAAAGAGTCGACCACTACAAGTATGACTGTGTAACCCTAATCGGGAGGTAACTCTACTATAAAGTCCATGGAGATGGTGTTCCAAGGTTGTGCAGGTGTGGACAAAGGTCGCAAAAGTCCCATTGGTTTCCGATGGTCAGTTTTACTCTGTGCGCAAACTTCGCATTGCTGCACATATGTCTGTGTGTCTTTAAGAAGACCAGGCCACCAATAATGCTGTTGCAGTAATTCTTGAGTTTTGTTCACCCCTGGGTGTCCAGCCAAGGGGGAATCGTGACACCAGTTCAAGGCTTGGGCTCGCAAAGCAGCGAAGGGTAGATACACGGAGGTTCCGCGATATGGTATACCGTCCTTTAAATATTGTTCTTTTTTCGGATCCTCCCATTGAAGCAGATCCTGTGCCGACATTGCTTCCCCAATCTGCTCGAACAGTTCATTTATTACGCTTGCTACAATTTTCTCAGACGCTATGATGGGTTTTGCTTGTTCTTCCGGACATATCAAGGCATGGACTTCGGGGTACCTTGATAGCATATCTGCCTTTTTGTTTTCTAGTCCTGATCTGTAGGTCACTACGAAATCATAATCTGCAAAATACATGGCCCATCGTAGCTGGCGTGGGGTTAAAGCACGTGCAGATTTGATGAATTGAAGGGTACGATGGTCGGTCAACACCGTGATGGTGTGTCCTGCCCCAAGTAGGTAATGTCGCCACTCTGCAAATGCGGCTCGAATGGCCAGCAGTTCCCGGTCTGCTATAGTGTAGTTTTGTTCTGCGGGGTTTAATTTTCTGGAGTAGTAGGCCACTGGATGCAAGTGACCCGTCAAATCCCGTTGAGATAAAATAGCCCCCAGCGCGTAACTGGAAGCGTCTGTTTCTACAATGAAAGGTTGCGTGGGGTCGGGATATAGCAAAATAGGTGCAGATGTGAATGCCTCCTTCAATTGGTTAAAACTACGATCAGCCTCTGGTCCCCAAACAAATGACGTTCCCTTTTTCAACAGTTTGGTGATATCTAACACCTTTTTTGCAAAGTCCTGAATAAAACGTCGATAAAAGTTTGCGAATCCTAGGACCGCTTGGAGTTCGTTGACGTTTTTAGGGGCTGGCCAATCCAGAATTGCTTGTACTTTTCGATTGTCCATTTTCACTCCCTTTGGGGATAGGATGAATCCTAGAAATTCTACGGTATTACTGTGGAAGCAACATTTCTCGAGTTTGGCATATAAATTGTGTTCCCTTAGATGTTGTAAAACCGTTTTGACGTGTTGTACATGTTCTTCCTCGGTGGCTGAGTAAATGAGAATATCGTCTATGTATACTACTACGAAACGGTCGAGGAGACAGCGAAGGACTTAATCCAGAAAATGCTGGAAGGCGACGGGTGCGTTGCAAAGGCCGAATGGCATGACCTGATACTCATATAGGCCAAACTTCGTTCTAAACGCGGTCTTCCGTTCGTCCCCCTCACGCACCTGCACCAGATGGTACGCCCCTCTGAGATCCAGCTTGGTGTAAATAGCTGCTCCCCGCACTTGATCTAACAGGACTGGGATTAGGGGCACTGGGTAACGGTTTTTAATTGTTAACCTGTTGACTGCGCGATAATCAATACAAGTCCTAAGTTCTCCGGTTTTCTTTGGCACGAAGAATAGTGGTGACGAAACGGGTGAGGTGGAGTTCCGTATGAAGCCACTTCGCAAGTTAGTATTGATATACTCTTCCAGATGTTTGTTCTCCGCCTCTGTTAAAGCGTAGATCCGACTACACGGTAGCATTGCTCCGGGTTCTAAATCGATCCTGCAGTCAAAGGAGCGATGTGGGGGTAGTGTCTCTGCCGCAGCCTTACTAAACACATCCCAAAACTCGGCATATGCCGAGGGGAGTCCCGCCAACTCTTCTATGCCTGACTGTTGTGTTGTACCCAATACTCGTACGGGTCTCCCTCCGTCCTTAACACAACGCCGCACACAATGCTCAGAGGTAAATGCGACCGTTCCACGTGTCCAGTCTATGGCAGGATTATGTAGGGCCAACCACGGCAAATCCAAGATGAAACCAAACTGTGGAGCAGCGATAACATCAAAGGTGAGTATATCACTATGGCCTTGTATATCTAATACTGCTTCCTCAGTGTGTTGGGTCATTGGTCCTGATTTCAATGCCGACCCGTCCACAGCACAAACTGGTTCCTGATTTACCTTGCAACGCAGAGGTAGGTTTAAGTTTTGCGCATAAGTGGTATCCACGAAATTGCCTGTGGCTCCCGAATCCACCATCAGAGTGATCACCTGGTTCTTCAAACGGGTTTTTAAAAGTCCAGTCACAGTGACATGAGAACTATGAATATGGGTTGCATTAGCTAAGACATGAGAAGGGGCGTCAACAAGGCTCGGGCTCGACAGATCCACCCCATTCACTGACGAGCGCTGGCGTTTCCCTGCGGTATACTTCCTTTAGGTTTAGTTCCACACTCCTTAACGAAATGTCCTGGCATCCCGCAGTACATGCAGAGTTTCTCCCGTCTCCGCTTTTCCCTTTCTTCTTTGGTAATGGGGCCTCTTATGGTACCTATTTGCATGGGTTCAGGTTCTGATGCCTTATCGCTCTTCCCCATTGTTGAAAGCTTTTGATGATCTAATCTGGGAAGAACACTTTGTTTGCTCTCCCATCTTTTTCTATCCAGACGTCGCTCTCCTTGCCGGTGGTCCAGACGCAGTGCTAAATCTATCATTCCAGTACAGGTATCTGGTTGGGGATCGACCTGTGCTATGAGATCCTTTAGGTCATCCCTTAAGCCTTGATAGAAGAGGGCTAACCTTTTTTCATGTGGCCATTCAGCCTCTACCACTAACCGATTAAAGGATGTCACGTAGGTAATCAGTTCTTTGCTGCCCTGTCGTAGCATCAACAACTCCTTGTCTCGCACTAGGGAGGCTGCTTTGCGGTTAAAGATCTTGCCAAACTCTTCCTGAAAGCCCCTCCAGTCATACAGAATTGCATCGTCTTTTTGGACCAAGGGTGTTGCCCAGGCTGCCGCATCCCAGTGAGATATGAAATAACAAAAGCCGTCCTGGACTGATCAGAACGGAACACAGCGGCCTTAGTTAAAAAGTTTAACTGGCATTGTGTAATGAAGGTTGTGTACCTCTGTGGGTCCCGGCCATAACGCTCAGGGGTAGCTAATGGTACTGGAGTTTCGGTAGTGACCTGTACCTTCACGGGAGTAGGGGCCCCCTCAGGCAAAGGAACCCCCTGGGCAGCCAGACCCCAAACCTAAGTGGAGAGATTAAAGTAGTCCTGGCGAGTGGCCGCTAATTCAGCCTTAAGTTCGTGCAGAGCTTGGGCTATTTCCTCCATAATGGCGGCTAAGTTCGGGCTACCTGGGCGCTTATAATACATGGGTTTGCGCTTCTGTCATAGGCTCTTATTCCAGCGCAGAAGTAGCACAAACTCCTTCCTCCCCTTAGCAGTTTTGGCGCCTGGGACTTAATGCACACAGGGCACCGCAACCACCACGGGGAAAGAGGGTTAGGGTCCACGGGTTGGATAGGTATGGGGTTGTAGGATCACCGGGTAGAGGTTAAGGGAGATATTATGGATAGGTAGGGGGTTTGGGGGAAGACATGCTCCTGATCTCTTGATGCTTGGTTGGTCACACTAAACACCTTTAGATCAACACATTCAGGCATGCACACAAGAGAACTCTTAGAGACTCATACTCCGTCTTGCTGCACTGAGTTGGAAGAGGCTGCTTAGCTTATTGTCACTGATTCATAAGCTAGCACCAAACATTGCTTACTCCAGCAATAACATCATTAGTTGACACTTCAGTGTCAATTACACTGAATGACATGGGTTTGTGTTCAGCTCAACCCACAGCTTAGAAACCTTTACACATTAGGCGTGGTGCTGTCTTGAAAGCCTCACTCACACTACATGGCATGTGCTAGTAACTAAGGAACACATGTGCACCACAGTCTAGATTTGTACTGGTCCAGTACCAGGCAGTTAGTGACACTATACAGAACGTATTTCTCAAAGAAACTGTAAAAGACTTAGCTTCGGTGCTTGTCTGATGTCCGGTTTTGTCTGCGGCCCCCCCCAGTGGTGCCTTGGAAACCGCGAGCTGCGTCTGCCAAATGAAAAGGAATTAGTACGCGTGTTTACGTAGTTTGTTTCCACCACAGATTGACTCGCACACAATTCTACATGTGATTAGTAACATCATGCGCCTGATGCCCAAAATGCGCTTTAAGTCTCCTATAGTGAACGGGTGCCTCCCGGACCTCGATCCCCCCGTGCCTTCATGCAGTTAGTTCGGGAACTGCGCACACAAGTCTACGTTCCATTCAGGAAATCAGATAAATGTACTTAGCTTTTGTGCCGCGGGTCCGCGGTGAACTGGTCTGGCAAGGGATGGCCCCGCGCAGGAGTTTTGCCTTCTCGGAGCTCTGCAGGAAGCGTCCGCTCGCGAAGAAGTCGAGCGCGAACAGAGTTTCGGGGTCTGCGCATGCGCGATCCCGTTTCGTGCATGCGCGATAGCCGGGGCGTTGTCCGCACAGGTTGCAGGCCTCGTGTGCCTGTTACTGGATTTGCTGCTCCCGGGGCTGCTGGGAGTTGTAGTCTTAGGAGCTTTGTTTGCTCCTGATGCCGTTTTGGTCCAGCAGATGCCACTCTCCCCCATCTGATATTCCTACAAGAGGGACAGAGATGGCATCTGCTGGATAAATACGTCCCCATACTGGTGGTGCCACACCAGGCCCCTGCTGGGCTCTGACAGGAAGACACTTCCAGTCCTGGGTCCTCTTGCCCTCTGGCCGATGCCTGCCCCTCCGATGTTGAAGGCCCCAAGCCATCATGGCTCCCACCTTGTTGCTGCTCCTGCTGCTGTGCCTGTGCCCTGGCTCTTGCTGCCTGCACATCCTCCTCCGGCTGGGGTGCAGTTGTTGAGGTGGCCACCCCTGCTGGACGTCCGACTCCCGACTGTGGCAGGGATGTGTCCTCCACCAACCTGGCCGCAGGGTCAGAGGCAGCTCCACAGGGTACCCAGGTGACACATGGGTGGGAAGATGGCATGGAGGACGACTGGCGCATAGAGGGTTCATGTGAGGAGGGGGTCGGAACAAGGTCCAGCAAACGGAGGATTTGGCACGTGAAAATCTTGCACGTCTGCATGTAATTCAAGGAAAGGCCCTTAGCGAGTAAGCGAGTCAGCACACATACGCGGTTTCATTGGACCAAAGGCCCTTAGCGCCTAAGCGCGTCTGTGACGTGATGCACGCGGGTGTTTCCCTCATAGCACGTGATGACAGAGCCCACGTGGAAAAAATGCACGTCCGAGTGTCAGCATGTGTAATTGGAGGAAAGGGCCTGCGTACACGCGTAAGGGACGTGTACGTGTGGGCCGGTTTAAAAGGTACGTGTACAACGCCATTTTCTTGTACGTGCTTTTCGTGGAGAGCGAGTGGGTGAATTCTGTACTACTTGTCGGTTCACACACGATTACTTCACAGCGTTTCACGTTCGTACTCCCTGTTACCTCTGACAGCTTTCTTCTTTTTTTGGTTGGGCCTGTTTCCTCAAACAGCGTTCACTTCTTCTTTTGTCCTGTCTCCTCAGACAGCATACAATTCTTCTTTTGGCGGAGGTGTTGCCAACAGGCACACGCGCGTCTTTTTCACGTTCTTTTTCCAGGCAGACGGTGAGTCGCGCACATATTTATCAACTGTGCTTGCCCCGTGTGTCGCGTACCCCTTCAGAGGTCATTGTAGGCTGCGTGTATTAGGCGTACGCTTATTTTTGTGTTTCTGGGTGCCACAGCGTAGTGCGGGTTCATTTTTCCACGCACGTGGTCTACGAGGGATTGCGTGCACGTTGGTTTTTGTTTTTGGGCTGCCTGTGCGTTGCGTGACCCGTCATCTTCCCCCAGGGGTCACAGACAGCCTTGTTAGAGCACTAGGGTACGAATTCCATCTAGTACCCTACCCCTTTCACCCCCAATTGCCCAGGACAATAGTTTACTTCTCCTCCCATACGCACAACAACATCAGTGCCATGGTTGGGAGGCGACCAAGCGGTAAGGGAGGCAAAGGTGGCCGACCTTCAAAAGGTGAACCTGGTGGGCGTGGTAGGGGACGTGGCCACGATTTGCAGGGTGCCCCTAGGTCCCCATGTGTGGAGGAGCAATCAGGGACACCCATGCCCCCCCATGGTTGAGGGAAACGTGGCTGACACATCTCAGCTCAGCCCTTGTTGGACCAGCCCATTGTGGCACCTGACCTGGCACAGGATGACTCCCAGGCTGACTTCCAGGTCAGCAAGTCTAGGCCACGTGTGGCGGTGCAAGTTGGTGTCACCAGGCCACGTGGATCGGGGGCAGCTATGTCATCTGCTGCCCCAAGAAGGCAGGGTGGGGAAGCTGCAGGGGCAGCTGCAGCTCCATCCACCCCAGCTCTGACTGTCCCAGCCAGGACAGTGTCGGTCCTGGTCCATCAAACTGACTTTCCCCCTGCCAACATTGCACTTCAAGCAATGCCTGCACCAAGTCCTATGGTCATTGTGCATTCGCACACTCCTACTACCCAGTCCACCGGCGCTTCTGCCCCTACTGACCAGAGCGGCAGAAGCCACTCTGGCTCAGCTCCACCTTTAAAAAAGAGGAAGAAGGGTGCTATAGCACTACAGGCTGAGACCCCAGGCATGGCTACACACTCCGGCACGTCAAGGAAGCCTAGCTTTAATTACCCGGAACTTGATGCACTTGTGGGCTATTTGTCAGCACATAAGCACGAAATGCTGGTGACTGCAGGGTGCAAGACCACAACTGGTCAACGTAAGGCACACTGGCAGATCATCGCGGACCGCATAAGCGCCCTTGGATTTGTGAGGCGCACCGCTGCTGATTGCTACAAGCGGAATGACCTGAAACGCAGAGCAAAGAACAGCCTGGCCTCAAATCATGCCGCTACTCTGGTGACTGGCGGTGGGTCTCCACCAGAGGACAACAAACTCACTGAACATGAGTCTGTTGCTGGGGCCTTCGTCACAGAGGAACAGATCCAAGGTGTGGGAGAACTACATGATTACGACGCATTGTCCGGTGAGTGGCCATGTATGTGTGTCTAATCCATGTGTATGTTGTTTGGGTGACGGGTTCAGATTGAGTGGCAGGTGAGGGTGTGTGCACCTGAGTGGTATGGTTCACCGATGTGCTTCCTCCCATACATTCACGTGCCTTGGATTCGGGTACGACAGTATCCCTTCTGGCGAGAGTAGCCGTTTAGCGCCACATTAGTGCAGTTGCCCTTGAACTGTCATATTCAAACAACATTGTTCTGATTTTTTAAGTGTTCATTCAGGCTGATTGTTTAAATTCTCCCACTTTTGCAACGCATTTTTCACCACTAATGTCACATATGTGACATGCTTCTGTCATTGATTACACCCCACATTGGCCCACATTTGTTACCTTGTTAGGTGAATGATTTGACCATTCAGGCTGATTGAGTATTGGCCTGCTCACATTAATTTTTGGGGCCTGTTTGAAAGTGGAACATGATAGTTGTTTCCTGTCATGTTGAAGTGCACAACCATTGATGTGTATATCGGCCTGCAATCACTGTATTTTTGTACACTGGATGTGTTGCAGTGTGTGGCACATACGTATTTTGTCGCACTATGTAGCATTTTTCATCTCATCATGTCCATCTCACATGGATGGCTGACAGTACTCATTCACTGACATATGGATGTACTTGTGGAATGTACCATGGCTATGGTACATGCCATCTGTGTGATGGCATGTGTCATGTATGTGATGCCATTGCTACCCAGCATGCAGCATATGTCTTGCTTATCCATCTTGGTGTCCTCTGTGTGTGCTTTTTGCCTCCCCTTCCAACTCATTGACAGTGCATGCATGCCAGGGTTATAGTCATGTGGGACATGTGTAAATCATGTACTGGATCTCTGGCTTGTCAGGCCTATGTGTGTGCTATGGTGCTCATGCCTGTTTCCATTTGTTGTCTTTCATGTTTGTGCAGGTGATGACGCACTTGATGTTGTTGAGGTTGAGGAGATGGTGCAGACCCAGGAGGAATCTGAGGCACGACCGGGCACCAGTGGGGAACGTGGTGTGGTGGTGGATGAGAACCCAATCTTGCTGCAGACCATTCTGCCCAGGGGTGTCTCTGGGTGCACCTCCCCAGACCTCTATTCAGGTGCTGAATCGGATGATGAGACTCATGTGCCGTCGCAGATAAGTGTTTCAGGCAGGGATTCTGTTCTGTCCAACCCACCTGCACCAGGGGTAGAACCCTCTATGGGGATGTCAGTGTTGGTATGTCTGCCTTTGGCGGTTATGGATGCAGAGTCACACTCCACAGCATCTGATCCTGTTCCTGGGCCAGCAGATTAGAGGGGGTGTCCGTACGCCACCAGGCAATACCGTATGGGAGAACTCCATGTACAGTATGGCGACCCAACAGGCAGCATCAGTTGAAATGATGGCTCAGGCAATGGAGAGGGTGGCCACTTCCATTATCCCCCCTGAAAGGCAGATGGAGCAACAACAGCAGGCAACAGACTCCATTTGCCAATCACACAAGGAAGACATGTTGGCGTCCAACAGGGACCGACGGGCGGCACTGGAGACTCTGCGCCAATCCATATCAATAGAGTCCCAGGCCCACAGGGAAGCCCTGAAGGAAGAACTACATAACCTCAGGCAGAGTCTTCTTGACCTTGAGGCTTCCAGTAATTTTAGGGCAGAACAGCAGCTGGAGCAGCTCACACGTTCGCTCTCAGCTGAGATGCAGGCAACACGTGAGGAGATCCGGGCATCACGTGAGGCCATGCGTGCAGAAATGCATGCAACCCGTGAGGTGGTGCATGGGGATCTCCGCACTTTAATCCTCCAGAATCAGACCTTCTAGACCTGCATGCTTGCTGCCATTGAGGACCATACCAGGGCTTTGCGTGGGCTGCCTCCCATAGTGCCACCACCTCATGATGCAGCAGCAGAGGCTGATGAGAGCGACAGCAGTTCTCCCACAATGGTATATGGCATAGCCGTGCAGGCCATGAGCCCAAGGAGGTATTGTTTTTGTGCAACATCCACGCAGGTGGGTGTTGGTGTGCACCCTGTCCTTGAATCTCAACCCCTGGCCCCCACATGGCCATTTTTGATTTTGTATTAATTTCTTTTTTTTTTTTACAGTGTGTTGCCTTGTGTGGCTCCCGTGGGCATCCACTGTATTCCGGCTGGGCACATGCAGGCTTGTCCTGAGTTTGGGTTAGATGCTTGGGTTCGTGATACACACACCCCTCCTGCTTCCCGTTTCCATGGGCTTGCAAAGGGTGTGCCCAAGTGACAGTGAATTACACAGTGACGTTGGGCTCCCATGAGCTGTGTGGGCAGTCTGTAGTCAATACTGTGTATACATTCTTAGTGGATATTGTTGTTGTATTGTACACTGCATGGTGTATTCATATGTGCTTGTGCATCCATGTCTTCCTCCTAATTTGCAGGTTCATTCCTCATGTCTTCACAAGGCTGTCTTTTTTGGAGATGGAGTTCATGTTGAATGCAGTACACTTACACATTTGCGTGGCAGCAACACAGTACAGTTGGAAGGGGTCGATGTGCTGGCATAATCAGGTTGTAAGGCTACCACTACTTTAACTTAGTACTGTCATGTTTTTGCTATTTTTGATGTGTTGCTGCATTGTATTGTTGGTAAGTATTTGGTCATGTGTGTTGTTGGGTCTACATTACTGGGAGCATATTGTGTGTGGGCACTTTCCATTAGGGAGAGTGTACTTTGTGACACTTGTGTCAGGTTTTGTGCATTGCTTTGTTTGCTTTCACATTGCATGACATGCCATGGTGTGTTTGGTGGTGGAGCTGGGGAGGGGTTGGGTGACATGGCGCTGTTCTCATGTTGTATTTTGCAAGGGGGTAATGAGTTTTTCTGCAGAGATGTATGTCATTTGATGATACAGCATTGGTGGTGTTTGGGTAGGCAGGGATGCACACAATGTAACACTTCCAGGTGACCAATCTCAGTCTGGTATGGTTGTGACAGTTGACTGTCCCTTATGTCATCATCATTGATTGTCAGCTGGTATGTGCCAGGGCTGTGTGCACTCCATAGGGGTGTGATTTTATGTGAAGTAATTAGCCACCAGCTGCGTTCGGGCTGCCTCACCAAGTGCCCTTTCCCCTCCCATGCGCAGCGGGCGTGCATGTGGTTGGGGATGTGGGCGCACCTCCATGTCCACCGGCAGGCCCCGGCGTGTTGCAACGTTGTGCAGGACACATGCTGCCACTATGATCCTGCACACTACTGGGGACGCGTATAGCAGCTACCCACCAGAGGGGTCAAGGGAGCGAAAGCGTGACTTGAGCACTCCGAATGTGCGCTCCACTATGCCCCGGGTTGCAATATGGGCTGTGTTGTATCTTACCTCAGGTGGCGTGGTGGGGTTCCGAATTGGCGTCATCATGTGGGTGCTCAGAGGATAGGCGTTGTCCCCTGGGGAGGTGGTGATGGGTATCATTAGTGGGGTTGTGACATTACTCAGTATCTGACATGCATGCATGTGCAGTGGCATTTATACTCACCAAGCAGCCATGTATCACCATGCCGCCCAGCTTCTAGGTCCCGGTTTAGGGTTGACATTCTGTAAATGAAACTGTCGTGGGTGGACCCTGGATAGTTGGCATATACTGAGGTGATGATTTCCTTGGCATCGCATACTACCTACACATTGATGGAATGCCAGTGCTTGTGGTTTCTGTAGATGTGCTCTGTTGCCCTGGGAGGACGTAGAGCCACATGGGTGCAGTCAATGGCACCTAGCACTTTGGGGAAGTGTGCCACCCCGTAAAAATCCTGGACGGCAGCCTGCCTTTCTGGTGTTCTGGGCAGGTATATGTGCCTGGAGACTGATGGACGTGCAGTCATGATGGCCAACACATGGTGCAGGCAGCGTGACTGCGTGGCCTCTGACACCCCCCACCCCACTATGGCAGTTGTCCGCTGAAATGATCCAGTGGCCAAGAAGTGCAGTACATTAAGGACCTTCTCCAGGGGGATGAGTGATTGGGAGCACAGGGTGGGTGATGTGAGGTCATCCTCCCACTCACTCACCAGGTCGAGTATTATGTGAGGTGGAAACTTGTACCTCCCATACACCTGGTCATCAGGCATCCCAAAAAAGGCTGGTTCTGGGTGTAAAAATTCTGGGCCTGACTATCCTCCTCCTCCTCCTCCTGCGGTATCCCACGACCACTGCTGCTAGGAATGGTATATTCATCCTGGTCTGAGCTTGTTTTGTTGTTTGCGCGCACTTTTATGCTGCGTGGGTCCACGTACGCCAGCAGGAAGCAGGCGTACGTGGACCCGTGCAGCATAAAAGTTTCCGGATTAGCGCGTCTTTTTTGGCGCACGCGTTGGCCCCGTTCGATTCCATGAATACGTGTTGTAGGTGAGCGTGTGGGCGTTCCGCACACTTGCCTCCTGTACTTCCACCGTGACGCCCACATTTTCACACGTTGTTCCCCGTTCCGCGTGTCACGCCCCGTGTTACGCCTACTTTTGTTGTGTGCGCCGCGCTATGTGCGCTTAGCGTACGCTGTTTGAAGACATGTGCGCCAGCATGCGCCAAGTAGGATTTTAGCGCACATCCATGGATTTCCACGCGCCCGGACTTACATGAATCGCTGTGCGCAGGTTTCACTGCGATTTTCGCACTGGCACTGCGATTCGCACGGTTTCGCATGCTTGCGCTGAAATTTTCAGCGCACATTAATTCCATGAATCGGCCTGAAGATTTTGAGGTGGGAGTATTTTACTCTCTATTTTTAAACTTTGAGAGTAAATGTGATTTTAAGCGAGTAAAAATGACTTTTCTCCTTCGCAAGAGAGTAAAATGTATGCAACTTCCAGCCGACGTGTGAAAAAACTGTATGGAAATCATTATTATGCGGCAGCTTTCTGCATTGTGACAGAATACACCTTTCATTATTTTTGGCCATTTGATCTCTTCTGTATATATTTAAATGTTGAAATCACAAAAACCTAGCCAATTATATAGTAAAGCATACATGAATTTGTATTGTATTGTGTGTTTTGAGATTCGATAGCAGAATTGTCTTTTGCTGTTTAATGAAAGTCCTAATTTCCTGGAGCTATTACTACCTAATGGTATGCCAGTGTTATGATACAACAGTGCAGAGAGGCATGGACTCCATGCTAAATTCTATATCTAATCTAGTGGGCAAATGCTAATTTATATAGCTCTTTTGGCAAAGGGCTACATGAAGTTAAATGCCTATCTGGATTATCACAGGGACAGGTTTTGCTGAGTTTCTATTTCAATTACCAATGTAACTTTCATTTGTTTGTTTTTGAACAGCTCTTGCACTTCCCGGAGAGTCAGGTTTTGGGTGTTTTAATTGCAGTCTTCAAGATTTGAGAGGCTAGAACACCTGTGATTGGTGTAAAGACAATCACTCCCCCTTGAGCAAAGACTGCTGCCACTGACCATTTATAGTAATGTACCCCATTGACTGCAAGGTTGAATGGATGTAAACTAGACTGTGCATAGTCATCATTTTACACACTGTTTTTATAATTAGACTATAAATTAAATTAGAAGTGTAAAAATGAACTGCTTCCGCATGATTATGCACACAGCACAGGAACCCTGAAAAAATACTGGTTTGCTTTCACTGGAAAAAAAAGCATAACTTGTAAAAAAAAAAAAAAAAAAACTCTCAATTCCAACTTAATTTTCCATCTTATTAGTTATACAATCCTAAAATTCTAGGACAACATGCACAGTGCTTCTGAAGCTGAATGGAAAGAAACCATTCCTTTTATCACAGTGTGAAGTTTATTTTTTTGAAAGGCTTCAGAGAAATACATTCTGTTTCAGAGGTGGCTTGCAATTACATCCATGTAAATAAAAATCACAAGAAGCCTTCTGGTTTCTGTAAAGTAACCTGACCTTTGCACTGCCCTCTGCTCTAAACCTGCTTGTAAATGTACCCAGGAAAATAATAAAGCTGGCGTGTTTACAAGATTTTCATGCGTAAAAAGGCCTGGTACTCACCTTATCTGGAGCCCTGGTTATATGTATAACCACAAGCCCTAAATAAAAAAATAAAAAATAGACGACACCTTAATCTATTCTCATCTCCCGAAGAACACATCAGGCATGTAAGGGCTGTCCTAGAAAAACTGAGACAACACTGCATCCCAGAGTTTTCAGACAACGTGCATCCCATTACCTCCCTGCTCGGGAAGAATAAACTCTTCCAGTGTAAAGAAAAGCTCACTAGACGTTCCTTACCCTGAAGCAATGGTTCACCACCGCCCCAATCCTACAATACCCACACCCCGGGTTTGCCTATGTAGTTGAGACCGATGCTTCAAATGTTGCTGTGGTGGCTGTTTTGTCCCAACGAAATCCGGAAACTGGCCAGTTACATCCCATTGTGCTTTGGTCCAAGAAGTTTACCCCATCAGATCTGAACTATGCGATAAAGAGCTCCTTGCAATCAAGGCCGCATTCAAGGAATGGCGACCTTACCTGCTTGGTGCTAGACATCCAATCATGGCTCTCACAGATCACATAAACCTACAATACATGAAGACCGCCCGTGCTCATTTTGCCAGACAACTAATTGGGCATTGTTTTTTTGCAGAATATAACTTCACAATTTCCTATCAGCCGGGGGTTCGAGATGGGAAGGCTGATGCCCTGTCCCAATTGGGATGGGGAAATGAGAGGGAAGAAAGTACCTATGCAACACCAGAACTTATGGCCATCATCCCAACCCACAAGATCCTAGAATCTGTAAAGCCAACGTCAGATCAGGTGCTTCAGTTACACAAGTCAGTTACATCAAGCCCTCACATCAGAGGAATTGCACACCTGTGTTGCCAATGATTCTGAAAGGGAAATCAAGAACAATCTACCCTACCATCGGAAACGACTATACCTCCTTACACCAGCAACGCGTACTCTGGTACTTCAAAATTACCATGATAACCCTGGTAGGCAGACATTCTGAAATAACAAAAAACATAGATAAAATATAACTTCATTAATGGTGGCACACTTTGCAGGAAGATGTCACACAGTATGTGAACACGTGAGATGTAGGTGCTCAACAAAAGACACCAAAGAAAAAACCACAAGGGCTGTTCCAACCCACTGCCAATACCGCCTGCTCCATGGCATACAGTGTCAGTGGACTTAATTACTGATCGACCGACATGTCAAGGTTTCAGTACCATTCTGCTCATAATTCACTTTTTGTCAAAAATTGCACATTTTGTGGTCTTGAAAGGAATACCAAAGGGCACTATGTTGGCACACACCTTCTTAAAACAGATAGTCAGACGCCATGGATTCCCATCCACTGTCATCTCTGGCAGAGAGAACCAGTTTATTTCCTGTTTCTGGAGGAAATGCTGTGCGTTAGCTCAGATCGATGTCCATCTATCAACCAGTCACCATCCCCAAATGGACGGCCAGATGGAAAGTACTAACCAAACCCTTGAATGGTATCTCCGCTGCATGTTCGTGCACACAGACTTAGATTGGGTAGACATTCTCTGGGTAGCTGAGTATACATATAACAACTCTACTCACAGCTCGACTGGTTACTCACCTTTCTTTTTTCTCCATGGAAGACATCCACGCACCTTGGCATACGATTCCCCTGAGACCCTCGGAATGCCTGCTTTTGACATTTTACACTAAACCATTCACCACACCGTCAAACAGACCACAAAGCATCTGCAACTAGCCACGGACTTGAACAGGAGATTTACAGACTGTAAGAAAGAACCCATACGCGCATATCAGGTGGGAGACAAGATGTGGTGAGCCACTAAGCACATTCAGCTGAAGGACCCAAGAAAATACCATACCCATTATATAGGCCTGCACACCATCTCTGATCTAATCAGCCCAGTAGCGGTCAAATTACAGTTGCTCGCCACATTACGCAAACACCCGGTATTCCACGTGTCACTGCTAAAATCAGTTTACCCTGGCACACGAACAACAATGACAAAACCACCACCACCACTACAGATTGAAGACACAGAACCTGAATACGAAGTACAACACATTTTAGACTCAAAAAGGGTAGGACACATCTTAGACTATCTAATCGACTGGAAGGGGTATGGAGTCTTGGAGAGATCTTTGGAGACAGCCTCGAATGTCCACACCCAATGCCTTCCACCGAGGGTGGGCAGCTGTCCCATATTTTGCGGGATTGCTACGTAATTGGGGACTCTGTCCTGCAGTTTGCAGAGTGGCTGTGCGGGATGCAGGTTGTCCGGACTACTGTCACTGTAGTGTGACTCTTGGGAGACAGCAAGTCGGGACAACCTGCCTCCAGCACAGCCACTGTGCAAACTGAAGTGGCCATTTACATAGCACGGCGCTGCCGCCTGCTGCTTTCTTTCTCTGGGCGGTTCCACAGCCCCAGCTCCTTTTGAGCCTGCAGGTCGAGCTGCTAACGCTCCGACACCTGGCTTCATTCAAATGCTAATGCTTTGTTCCTGGGGTCGTGATGGTCATGCTTGCAGTTAAAATATGTGACCATCACTTTGCAAGGACAAACCATTTGCATTTCAATTAAGCCAGGTGTCATGATTCTTTTAAAGACTCAAGGCAAGTGATTATGCTCTGATCGTCTCTTTACTTCTCGAGCAGCAAAGTATAAAGAAACAATTATGAAAAACAATGCAACATAAAACTACAATTCCCAAAAACTGCAGTGAATTCGTAGTCCGTTTTTCATAAGTCCACAAAACCCATGTGACCTTTCCAATCCAATCACATTTCACTGTCCCCTATAAACACTGCCTGTTTCAAAGTCCTTCCTCTTTCTGCCGCTGATCGAACAACTTAAGAACTTGCGCCCCAACCGGTTGACTACTTCTTTATTCTTTACTTTGATCCCTCTTCACAACTTCGTTGTCTTCTGCTCTGCTCATGTCAAAAAATATAAATTCCATGACATATCTCCTCCTGAACGGGTGGGCAATCGCATAATAGCAAACATGACATTACCATTTACAAATTATAATACTCTTCAAAAACAATATTTTTGCTACCATTCATCCATTATAGCAATTGAATTGGGTGGAATAATCTTTCGCCTCTGTGTCTTTAATAGAATCATGACTTTCTGTAACGAATGTGTGGAAATCTGTATTCTATGTCAAGACTAGGAGGCTCAGATTATGCTCGTTTAAAGTTTATGTACCACTGACGATGCTATCTGTTCCACTGGTCTAAAATAAAAATTCTTAAACATTGTCTCATTAGACCAGTCTGCCCCCTTCAAAATATCTTCCAGGCAAGCCCCTGACACAAAGGCTGATGACGCCATAGCACCTCTAGTCGAATGTGCTCCAAACTGTCCTATGTCAATGCCTGCCTCTGCCATGCACCATCTCACCCATCTAGCCAAAGTGGCCGAAGCTACTGCTTTAAAAGGCTTCCTGATTGCTATTAATAGCTAATATTCCTCCATGGGTCTCAACATATCTGCCTTAGTTTCATAAGCTTTCAGACATCTAACTGGACATAAGCTGGGCTTTCAGGAAATGCCATTTATTTAACAGTCTTAATACCTGTTTTCGTCCTTTTCTCAATGTAAAATATAACACCTGTGGGCGAAAAAGATTTCCTGTTCGTCTCTAACGCCTTCACATCTGACACTCTTTTGCAGGAAATTAAACTTAACAAAGTAGTTAATTTAGCCCAGAGAGCTTTCCTAGAAAGATTCTCATTGTCCGGCCAGGCCTCAAACATCCTCAAGACCGCACTCACGTCCCAAAGACACAAATACCTAGGTGTAGGTAGTCTCATGCACGTGACAACTTTCAATTTTCTGCATATTAAAGGATGTTCACCCACTGGTTTTCCTGCAATGTACTCATGTCCTGCAGATATCGCAGATCTGTAGGTGTTAATAGTTCTGTATGCTTTAGCCTGAGTTGCCTGTGCCACCAGGAAATTCACTACGTGAATTACATCAGTTTGTATGGGATTAACTTCTCTCTCCATACATCAATTATTCCATCTTTGCCATGCCGCTCTGTAGGCCTTCCCGGTTCCTGGGGCCCATGACTCTTTGATACATTCCTGAGCCGTCCCCGAAAGACCTGGCTTGCCCCAGGCCTTCCTGAAATCGCCCATGCTATATCAGGTTCAGGTTCCCTGATTGTACCAATGGGTGAGTTTCTCCTGTTGGACCTAAGACTATGTCCCTTCTGTGTGGCAATAGAATTGGAAAATCGTACAACATCTCCAGCAGGTCTGGTAACCATGCTTGACCCCTCCAATCGGGTGTCACTAAAATTACTGTCGCTTCCTGTCTCCTGCCTGTGCCACAGTATGTGTTATCATGGTGAACTGAGGGAAAGCGTATTCCTTCGCTGGTCCCCATACCTGGAGAAATGCATCTGTCGCCGTCACTTCTGAATCTGGTCTCCAGCTGAATAATCTGGATATCTTCCTGCTCAGCCTCAAAGCGAACAAATCCATCAGACACGGACCTCTCCGATGTATGATCTCCTGGAATACTGAGTAGTCCAGCTGCCAGTCGCTGGAGTCTCTCATGTACCTCGAATTCCAGTCCGCCACCTGGTTGAGTTCCCCCGGCAGGTGTTCTGCCTTCACGCTGACTGCCCTCTGGAGACATAGGGCCTCGTTATGAGTCTGGCGGTAACCGAGGCTGTAAAACTGCCTGGTTACCGCCGGACTCGTATTACCATTCCGCCTCCGTGATTCCCGGAATTACCGGGGCATTACAACCCTGGTGACCCGGCAATTCCAGAGGCGGAATGGTGTAAATCCCCATTCCCATTGAGTCGCATAGGACTCAGTGGGAATGGGGATCATGGAAACACCGGCACCATCTTGTGATGGTGCCGGTGTTTCTTCGTCCGCCTGCAGGCCAGCGGTGTTAAACCCGCCAGGTCAGACCTGGTGGGATTGACGCCTCCGCCTGCAGGAGTCGTGATCACCCGGTATGGAAACAGCGGTGGCGGCGGGTTTACCGCCACCGTTGTTTCCATACCGGGTGAGTTGTAATGAGGCCTATAGTTGCCAAAACTCTTTGGCTATCTCTGTCAGCATCCTGGATCTCGTCCCGCCCAGTCGGTTTATGTATCTGACTGCCGAAACGTTGTCCATCTTGAGTAATATGGCACATCTCGCTCCTTCCTGTGTCCAACAACGGGCTGCGAAGGATCCCACCAGGCGTTCGAGACAATTGATGTGTAGGCCCAATTCTTCGCTCGACCATCAGCTCCGGTCGATTGGTCGCAACATCTGGCTCCCCATCCCCATCGACTGGCATCCGATTCTATTACCAGTTCCGGGGATGAGCCAAATATTGCCCTGCCATTCCATGCCTCCATGTGAAAGTACCACCATTCTAGCTCCGTTCTCGCTTCCTGAGATATGGGCACTTTCTGTTCGTAAGATAGACCTTTCCTGATATGTTCAACCTCTGCAACGCTCTGTAGTGCAGAGGTCCTGGAAAGATTCCCTGTATCGACGATGACAGACAACCTACCAACCTCGCTATCTCCCTCAAAGAAATCACCTGTCTTGACATTGTGCATTTTATTTCTTTCTTTATGGAGTTCACCTTCCCCATAGGTAGTCTGAGAGTACCCTGTGCTATTTCTAAGATAAAACCCAGAAATTCCATCTCCTGTGCTTGTTCTAATTCTAACTTTTCCCAGTTTATTAGAAATCCCAGCTGTTGTATTAAATCTGCTCTACAAGAATCTCTCTGCTCTGGCACATCAGACAAATGTTGTCCAGGTAAATAATCATTCTGATTCCTTTTATACATATAAGGTGAGCGTGGGCTATTTAGCATTGAGACCTCTGTGCACAGAGCTTCAGTGGCTTTGTCCTCTGTGGCAGCCACCACTCTACCACCACCCTGGCATACTTCTACGCCATCTGCAATTGACGGTTGTCAGGGACATTGCCACCACCTTGCGAGGACGGCCTCTGATTTCCTAAGCCTTTGATATTCATCATATCATTAGTATTTGAAGCTGTAGCTTCCCTCTGAACTAGCTTTTTATTGTTGTCAATCTCGAGATTTACCTCTTAAAGGAGCTAAATCATGAGCCCCGGAATTCAATACCTGAGTCTGTACTGGTGCCCCACTCGATTTCTCATATATAGAAGCGCTGTTCTTAAGAATCAAATCAACTACTTTTGCTAGAATGAGCTTAAAGTCTCTCTGTTCTTCGGCTACATTAGATCATAGGTGAAATAGCGCATCCATTTTTGCTTCTAATGCCGTTACTGAGGCCATGGTGCAAGCCTGTCCCCGATTTCGTTGTTCAGGGCAGACAGATTCATATCCCCTAGATGTATCCCCTGAGTCGCTTTCACTAAAAGAGGAGTCGGAGGAAGAGTGCTCGTCAGTTGGGTCTGGGGTCGCTGATGAGTTTGTACTTATTATATTATTATAGTTTTGTTAGAGAGAATTCTCTCTTTAGGCTGAATTTCCTAACCTAGTGAGTCCCCCAGCAGCTTTGCTGGATTTCTGGAGTTTGTTTTTTTTCTCCTGCCAAGAGTGAGACTCTTTTTCTCCCACTCTTGGACATGATTTATGGTGTTTCTTTGACTGTTAATGTGTTTTATGGTCTATGGGGTCCTTTACTCCATAGGGTCTCATTTGTTTTTACTATGCGTGTTACACAGCACCCTCCGTGCAGTAACACAGGGGTGTCATAGTGACACCCCACCATAGACTCCATACCCTGGGACTGACTACTGTCTCCCAGGGCATGTAAAGTCACCTTTGGCTTTACTAGTCCCAAATTATTAACAGACACCTGTACAAACCATCATATTGTGGACGTACTGGTCGGGGCAATTCGGTTGCCCCAGGGTCTGTTAGTCGAGGGGGCACGTCTCCGCCCCCCCTGATCGAGTTTTGGCTGGTGGCAGTGGATACTACTTTTTATATTCGACCGTGAATATATTCCTATGGGATTTTCCCATTGTTCGAGGCTACCAACTTTAATTATTTAATTCTCATAGCCTCGAACATAAAGCCAGTTTATTTAATAAATATTAATTCACTGGTTGGTATTTTTTGCCAGGACTCGATTCTAAAATGGCATTTGTGTTCTCTTCTGTGACTCCAACCCAAGTCGAGCCCTTTGTTCCACTTTTTCGGCAGACTTCTCCACAGAAGCCTCCAAAAGTGGTGCCACTCTGTCTGGGTACCACAGGGGGTGTGGGAGGGGGTTTAGGCACCCTGGACTGAGTTACCTTGGTAACTCAAGTCGCACTCTTGTGTGATTGGCCCAAGTGGTGAGCCGGCCGGTTCACCACTTAGCATGTTTGATTGACAGCTAGGCTGAGTGAATGGGGGTATGCTGCATAAAAGCAGGGCTTTGGGGACTGGAACTTCAGAAGATGCCACAGGACCTCAGAATCCGACGAGGGAGAAGCTGAGCCGACCTACCACGACGACACCACCGGTGGAGCCCTGCGGAACCGACTCACCACTTCCCGATGACGGAGAAGATCTCCCGGCTGGAGAGGCTTCTTCCCCTAACTGGTGGGCACAACCAGTTTACCTTCTTCTCTTCGCACCCCCGACCGGCTAAGTGGTCGAATTGCCCGTGCCAAGCACCCCGGGAACCGGATAGCCACTTACCACTGGACCGCGAACTAAAGGACCGCTCCTTTTACCTGAGAAACTCTGCGGCTGGCTTCTTCCCTGGCAGTGCAACGGACTCCTGTCTTCCTCCTCGACGAGATCCTCTCTTCCCCCGGACGAAGCACTGACTTGCATCCGCTGCCAGGAACAACTGCCCCCGCTGGAGTATTCTCACCACTTTAAGGTACCGTGTCCGCCAGGCCTCCCTATCTAAAGATTGCTACAAGGTAATAATAACCCATTAACCTTCTGGACTGGGCTGGCCGCCTTGACCTCCTAACTGGTCCGTTTCTTTGGTCCAACTCCTTTTCGAACCTTTACGAGACTCTTGTGCACTGCAACTGTGTGACCTTGGACCCAATTCGTTTGATCCTTTTAAAGTGGATCCGGCCTACTGACTCTAAACTCACGGTGTTACTTGGCCTCCTCTCTTGTTGTGTTAAAGTGTTGGGATCTGTTCCAATTTATTCTCTGCTTTTCTCTCCCTTTTTTTAAACAAATTATTAGAGTGCCATCTACGTTGAGCGCTCACCGCTATCTGAAAATAAGTGGGGCTTTACTTAAGACTTGTCTAATATTTTTTGAAGGGAGTGTATATCTTTTAGTGACCGTGTTTTTGGATTGCTGTGTGGATGCAGTCTCCGCTATGATTCCTCAGGAACCAGTGGCCCCATTGCCCAGCAATATGATGGACCTCCTCTTGGCCATATCACAGATCTTTCAGGACCTGAAATAGTGTTTAGCCCCGGCTAAATCATTTGTAACCATGGCCCTCTGGTGATCGCTACGTCCTTGATGGGTTGGGCAGCTCACTTTCTACCCTATTGTTGGCGGGCTGTGGGAAGGTCAGGAGATGTCTTTCCATACCAATTTGTTGAGCTTTAGGGCAGTTCATCTGACGTTGCCGGTCATTCTTGCTATCAATTAGGGGTTCAACTGTCCACGTCTACATGGACTATGGCACTGCAATGTCCTATATCTACACGATGGGCTGAGTGGAGCTGTACCGACTGTGCAGGGATGCCATGCTCTGATTGATTTTGACAGTCAATAATGTGGTGTGTGTCTCTAATAGCGGCTAACCTAGGGAACAGTCAGAACTTGGCTGAACTGGAGCACTATAAGCACAGATCAAAAGAAGTAAACCAAGCATTATCTGCAATATTGGATTGCAAATAGCAAGCTGGGTGCTATATACATGTGAAAGTGAATTGTTGCAAATAAGTTGTTTGGGTGCTCTATCCCTTTGACAGTGAATTGAACCAAGAAGTTGCTGTGCACTACATCCCTGTGACTGGTGGGAATATTGAGCCTGATTGAGATAATTTTCCCTATTAAAGAAAGTACCCTGACTCTTCATAGTTTATCCAGTCCTGACACCTCTCTTTTGTTTTTACATGGATCAATCGCAGAGAGGAGCACCCTGTTAAATTGGTGAGTAAAACCCTTATGTCTCATAGGTGTTTTTCTATATCCCTCTCCCTTTGTCCAGGAGAGAAAACTAAACTATCCTGGAGAAATGACTTCTCTTTGATAGAGGTACAATGCCACTCTACAGAGGATGTGTAGATGTATGGTACTAGGCACCTTGAGAATGTATAATTTGACCCACCCTGACAGCTTTTGCTTAGATCATTACTGGAGAGGGGAACTTTCAGTTCAGTTGTGGACAAACCTCTAGTCTCTATGGGCGACTTTGTATAAATTGGTATTGTAATATTATATTTTGTGTCATGTGTTTTGTTGATCCATCACAGTACACTTGTCGCTTGCACAATATAATCAATTCTTACGTTTTTATTATTTTTGGCAAATTTACGCTTCAATATTAGTAGAGTCAAGGGCTACCTGGCGGCTTGGCTTTATTAGTTGCCCAGCAGTTTTGATGTTTTTTAAAGAGCTTTCTGTGAGGGTCACATCTCTTTTCTACCCAAAGTGCTCTCTGAATTCCACCACAAGCAAATGTATCTGTTTTCAAGTTTTTTCTTCCTCTGCTACCCTCAGACTGAGTTGCATTTTCACAGGTTTTTATCCCAAAGAGGGTCTTGACATTGTGTGTACACCGGAATCCTGCATTTCACCTGGATTACTAACTTTTGAACTTTGTGGGGCCCTGTAAAGGAAGAGCAATTTTCAATAATTATTCCAGGTGGATTGTGTTATGTATCAGAGCTTGCTACAGATTTGACTCACAAGGGACACCTGTCTCCCAGTTACATTGATATCTCTCCCTATATCATCACCATGACACTCTTGCTTGTGGGGATGCTCGACTGAGACACTCTGTAATACAGGGTTTTTGCTGCAGATAGATGGTCTTCCCTTCTGTCATTATGACTTTGGGAGTCGTAGGTGAGGAATCTTTGGGTGAACCATATTCATTATATGATCAAGTTGCTTACCTTCAGTAATGTTTTTTCTGATTGATTTGATATTCATGTCACAGATTCCTTATCAACCCACCGGCCTTCCTCGCTAAAGATATCTCATAAAGGTGTTCATTTTTAACATGAACGTTCTTCTCCTTGTCTGCGACCAGGGCAAATATAGGTGGGAAGGTTGCTAAGATACCTGCAGCTCCATGCATATAATAAGATGACACTTCTGGCGCGAGAGGTACCAATTACCCCATTCATGTCAGCCATGGAGCTGTTTGGTGTCACCTGGTAGCTGTGAGAATATTTTCCAGAGGACTTTGCGCCTGGATCATATTTCTAAGATGAGGCATTTGTGGGACGAGGAATACTGTATCCATCTGAAAGATTACGCAAGGTAAGTAAATCATTCATTTGGCCCACTATCCTCATCTTTGCTACTTTTTATATTAGCAGGTTTCCATAGTGTGGGATTGGTGATATGGCAGTGTCCTGTGTTTTTTGTCTTGTAGTGGGAGGTTGTGATTTATTAGCCCTGCAATTTCAGGTTTTGCCTACTGTACCGGTACTACTGTTTTTGGCATCCCTCAGCCTGTCAGTGGCCTCCATATGTATCAGCGAGATGCTTTGAACCTCCTGACAGCCACCTTATTCAGAAACATGTTTATCATTAATGAATATGGGAAGTGGCTGATGAAAACTTACTGACAGAACTTAAAAACATGCAGTACACTTGTTCTCCAATGTTTATGAACTGACCACCTGTTTTTCAACATGTTAATAACTTTTGTCATAGGTAATTTTTTGATAACTTAGATAAATAGTCCCTAAATGGTGATTGATTTTTATTTACAGCACGAGTGGCAGTAGCACAGAGTAGCTCTCTTAACCTGTTTACAAACCGTGATGCTGAGCTGGAACAGCGCGCCATGCTCTTGAAGAGGTTAGCCTTTGCAATCTTCAGCAGTGAAATAGATCAGTACCAGAAGTTTCTTCCAGACATACAAGGTAAGATAATGGACTTAATATTATAATACACTTACCACTTTCAATTTCAAGACAATTGTTGAAACTGCACATCTAATGTGAAATGAAGCATGTTCTCCATCATGGGGTCTGGCATGGATTCACATGCTCATGAATATTCCCCGTCGTCAGGCTGGGAATCCTTGGTAAAGAAAAAATCAGTATCAGTTTCGTTTCTGATCTGTCTTTCCTAGTAGTAACCAATCACTGATCTCTGCGTAATACTGACCACAGCCAATGACTGCCCTCTACCTAAGCCCCGCCTCTGGCAGCCATCTTCAGATTTTTACCGCACGTTCAAGTGTTGGGAGTCCTCGTGCTTAGCTCTCGAGCTTTTACTGCGTGTTTTGCGCTTTTTCAGGTGAATTTTCACATTTTTTCGGTTAATCGAGCCTCAAGCTCCACCGTTTCAACTCCCGTTAACGGCTACCCGTTGCGGGATTTTCCTACACCCCTCAAGGGTGAAGATTTCGTCGAATCAACTTCTTGGAGGATTCCAGAAGATTCGCGGCCTACTTCGAGATGGCCCAGGATGCGAGTTCGTCGCCCGGACCCAAGCTGTTTCGCAGCTGCCCTGGATGCGGGCTGCACAATGTGTTTAAGGAAGACGAACATTCGCGATGCCTCTACTGTCTTCATGGGGACAAGACTCATGTAGAGAAGGACTGCCAGTTATGCAAGAACTTGTCGGAGCGGACTAGGAGGGACCGTCGATCCCGTCTCGCAAGCTGGTTGGAGAAGGGCTTGATGGGTGAGAAGAAGAAGAAAGGGTCCGAGCGGGCTTCTAAGTCCTGTGCGGGCGCCCCGGCGACGGGGGCCCAACACCAGGTCAAGCGCCGCGAGTCCGCTGGCTCCGGGAGTGCCGAAAGGTTGGGCTCTTCGATCGCCAGGCAGGGTGCACCTTCCCCGGCACTGTCAACCACGAGCCAACGCTCCGGTTCGGGGAAGAGAAAGTCCGAGACCCCGGGTAAGCTTCGGGAGAAGCCCCGTCCGATCTCGGAAGAGGGGGAGCGAGGCGTCGCCCCTCCCCCGAAGGAGAAAGCCCGGTACGCACCTAAGGTGGTGAAGGCCCCTACCCAGCAGGCGAAGGCCTCTATCGAGGCGACTCTTGCCAAGCCGGCAGGGACACCGCCAGCGGAGACTGCCTCCGGGACTAGAGTTTCCCTGCCGCCAAGGAGGGAATCCTCTTTTCAGCCCATCGTCGTGGCCGACATGATGGAAGAAGCGAGGGGGGGCATGGTGCCCTCCTCGAGCTCGGAGTCCGCCTCGGAGGAGGAACTGACCGAGGCCTTGAGGAACCTCGAAATCCAATTCGAGAAGGTTTGATCCCGTCAGGAGGATCCTCGGGAGATAACCGAGGAAGACGACGATGGTGAGGAAGAGCGGCCTTCCCTTCCGGCGCAGCAGGATCCTAGGCCTCAGGATGGCTCGGCGGCCATTTCGTCTGCCATCCAGTCCTTATGCTCTGAGATAAGGACGAGATTCCCACGGCCCAGGCCGGATTACCCGCAACCTGGCCCGTCGGGAAGTCCTCAGAACAAACGACGGAGGACCCAACCCTCTCCTCCGCTCGCCCCCGTAAGGCCTACAGTTCCCTCCTCATCCTCCCACGAGTCGGGAGATGATGGTGCGTTGGGCTCGACGACGCGTTCTGAGGGAGACGGCGGCAACGACGGAACGGGTCTCCCGTCTCCCGTCGCACGGGCCTCGCCGCCCGACGAGATTGGCTCATTCCACGCCATGATCGCCAGGGCGTCCGAATTGTTCCAGCTCTGCCCGGAGGAGCAGAAAAAGGAAGGTTTCCATCAGCGCCGGGAGGCCAAGAGGAAGACGGTCATCGCGGTGCCCCTAATCGATGACATCTGGGAGGAGGGCCTGTCGGTTCTCAAAACCCCCTCCACGGCACCAGCCAAACGGGACCGGTACGAGAAGAAGTACCGGGTCCCCGAAACCGCTCCCCTGTGCCTCAGGGCCCAGCCAACGCCAGACTCGGTCGTCTCGGCGGCGGCGAAGAAAAAAGCAGCGGGGTCAGGAGCCTCGACATCGAATTCCCCGCCGGACGGCGAGGGAAAGAAGTTGGAAGCCATGGGGCGGCGGGTCATTTCGTCGGCGGCGACGATGATCAAAGCGGCCAACGCCCTGGCGATCGTGGCCCGTTACGACAGGGAGCTCTGGTTTAAGCTGGCCCCCATATTGGACTTCCTGCCAGACGACAAAAGGTCCGAGGCCCTGGAAATACTGCAAGAGGGCGAGGTGGCGTCGGACCACGCCATAACGGTGGCAACCGATATTGCCGATACCGGGTTCCACCAGCTGGGCAACGGTGTTTGCCTACGACGACGGGGTTGGCTCCGGGCGACCGACTTCCGTCAGGACGTCCAGACCAGGGTGTTGGACATGCCGTTCGACGGCAGCAACTTGTTCGGGAAGGCGGTGGACGAGTCCCTCCAAGCCATAAAAACGGAGAAGGCACGCGCCCTAGGAGCCCTTCAGCAACGACAGCCCTTTCGGAGCTCTGGAGGCAGACAGGGTGCCTCCAAGGGATCCAGCGGTGGCTCGTCGTCCTACCGCCAGGCGGCATGCTCCTCGTCTCAGGAGGCCTACAGGGGTCACGGCAAGCAGGGAGCGCCTCGCCGCAGTCGGCAAGGTGGCCAGGGCGGCAAGGCCACCACCTCCAAGCAGGACTGAACCGGCCATGGTCTCGGGCCCCCACCGAAGCACCCCGGTGGGAGGCCGGCTGATGAATTTCGTTGGCGTGTGAAAGTCCATCTCCACCGACCGTTGGGTGCTGGATACCCTGGCAAGAGGACACTTTATCGAATTCCTGAAGAAGTGCCCTCACGTTCCACCTGTGGCCAGGAAGGAAAATCACGTCCCGCAACTGCTGTTGGAAGTACGGGCGATGCTCAGGAAAGGCGCCATCGAGCTTGTCCCGAAGAGGCTCCGCGGCTCCGGGGTGTACTCAAGGTACTTCCTTGTCAGGAAGAAGACGGGCGGCTGGCGCTCCATCCTGGACCTTCGTCGTTTCAACAAATACATCAGATCACAAAAGTTCAGGATGGTCACCCTCCAGCACGTACTGGGACAGCTGGAGGAAGGCGACTTTCTATCGTCGTTGGACCTGGAGGATGCATACTTCCACGTTCCCATCCTCAAAAGTCACCGAAAGTTCCTCAGGTTCGTCGTCCAGGGACGCCACTAACAATTCAGAGCACTGCCGTTCGGATTGAAGTCGGCCCCCAGGGTCTTTACCAAGTGCCTAGCACCAGTGGCGGCGCGGCTGCGCCTACAGGGGATTCACCTCTACCCCTACCTGGACGACTGGCTCATCCGCTCAAGGACGAGGGAACTCACCATCGAACACACTGCAAGGACCATCCAGCTACTCACAAACCTGGGATTCGCCATAAATTACCCGAAGTCCCACCTGATGCCGTCGCAGATGGCCCTGTTTCTGGGAGCGAAGCTCGATACAGTGAGGCGCCTGGCGGCCCCGTCGGACGAACGGACGAAGACCATTCTAGGCAAAGTGCAGCGCCTGCTAGCCACGGACGTGGCCAGGGTGAGGTCCATCAAGTCCCTCCTGGGGATGATGTCCTCTTGCATCTACCTGGTGCGCCTCTGCAGACTACGGATGCGCCCTCTTCAAGAATTTCTCGACGCCCGTTGGATACAGGCGACGGGCACCTTCGAAGACAGGCCCCCCTCAACGAGGTGTTCCGGCGGGCGATTCAGTGGTGGGGCGTTCGAGCGCACCTCACGGCGGGCAAGGACTTTCAGACGCCGGCGTACCAGGAGACGGTGACGACGGATGCCTCCCTGGAAGGTTGGGGCGCCCACACCGGAGATCTCCACGCAAGAGGCCTCTGGCCCCCGGAGGAGAGGCTCCTGCACATCAACGTCCTGGAACTCCGAGCCGTGTTCTGGGCTCTCAAATCGTTCCACCCATCGCTCAAGGGCAAGGTGGTGCGGATCTTCACGGACAACACCACGACAATGTTTTACATACGGAAGCAGGGAGGCACCAGATCCCCAGCCTTATCCAAGGAGGCACAGGATCTGTGGCACTGGGCGGTCCCCCAGGGGGATGTTTTTGGTTCCCTTCCACCTGGCAGGAGAAAGCAACACCATCGCTGACTCACTCAGCAGGGAGCTGCGTGCGTGTCACGAGTGGGAACGGCGCCAGGATCAGGTGGATCAACTCTTCCGACGATGGGGCAAACCCCAAATCGACCTGTTCGCAACAGCGACGAACTCGAAGTGCAAGAGGTTCACCAGCAGGTTTCCCCAGCCGAGAAGCATGGGCGATGCGTTCTCGTTCCCCTGGGACGGCCTATACCTGTATGCGTTCCCTCGGTTGCCGTTGCTGCTTCGACTCATCAGCCAGCTCAAGAGGTCCCGGTGCAGGATGATCCTCGTCGCACCGGCGTGGCCGAGGCAGATCTGGTTCCAGGACCTTCTGGACTTGTCAACGTCCCCTCCCATCAAGCTGTCGGCGGACGCGTACCTTCTCTCCAGAGAAGGAGGCGCCATCTTCCACCACGACCCGGCGTCGCTGAACCTGCCGGCTTGGCTCCTGCAGCGCTAGAGTTTGGAGGCTACGATATACCGGCCGATTGCAGAGAGGTTTTTGCAAAGGCCAGGGCGTCCTCGACTCTCAAATGCTACGGTCATAAGTGGAAGAGGTTCTCTATCTGGTGCCGAGCACAGAAGATCAACCCCCTACGGATTACGGCCCCTCAAGTGCTGCCGTACCTGCTATCGCTGGCAAAGGCTGGGTTAGCCCATGCCTCCATTAAGATTCATCTGGCGGCGATCTCGAGATATACCAGAACCACAGGACGGACGTCCCTGTGGTCCCATCGACTGGTAAAAGAGTTTGTGAAAGGACTGTTCCGGTCGTTCCTGCCGGTGAAGGCCCTGGCCCCGGCGTGGGACCTTAACGTGGTGCTGACCAGGCTCATGGGGCGCCCATTCGAGCCGATGCACTCCTCACCTATGAAGTTTGTGTCGTGGAAGACTGCGTTCCTGGTGGCCATTACCTCCGCACGACGAGTGGGAGAGATCCAGGCCCTATCCTGCAAAGCACCGTACTTGACTTTCCATGCCTCGAGGGTGGTGCTTAGGACGCACCCCTCCTTCATGCCCAAGGTGCCGTCAGACTTCCATCTTAACGAGCCCTTGGTGTTACCTGTTTTCTTCCCGTCTCCTTCGTCGCCGGCCGAGAGGACTTTGCACTCGCTGGATGTGGCTAGAGCGCTGAAGTTCTACGTGGACTGCACGAAGAGTTTCCGGAGGACATCACAGCTGTTCGTGAACTTTGGACCTGTGAATCAAGGGAAGGCTCTCTCGAAGTCTTCTATTTCCAGATGGCTCTCCGGCTGCATCATGCACTGTCACCGGTTGGCTAACCGACCGCTGCCAGGCCGTCCGAGAGCCCATTCGACCAGAGCGATCGCTGCTACTACGGCGTTCTTATCTGGTGTGCCCCTGCTGGACATCTGCAGGGCTGCTACGTGGAGGTCGACGCACACCTTCACCAGATTCTAATGCGTCGATCGGGATTCCAGGGAGGAGTCCAGGGTCGGCCAAGCAGTGCTGCGCAACCTATTCGCTTAAGGTGAGCCTGGTGAGGAGGTAAGAGATGCTTAATGTTGAGTTTTTTGTATTGCTTAATGTTGAGCCTTTTACCACCCCCCGTGGTTGTGCATGTGTGTACTGCTATTTAATCTTATATTCATGAGCATGTGAATCCATGCCAGACCCCATGCTGGAGAAGGAACAAGTTACTTACCTGTAACTGTTGTTCTCCAGCATGGGTCTGGCATGGATTCACATGCGAACCCTCCCGCCTACCCCTCTGCGGCTCTTCACTTGGTCATACTGCCACTTCACGTGCTACCAAATCTGAAGATGGCTGCCAGAGGCGGGGCTTAGGTAGAGGGCAGTCATTGGCTGTGGTCAGTATGACGCAGAGATCAGTGATTGGTTACTACTAGGAAAGACAGATCAGAAACGAAACTGATACTGATTTTTTCTTTACCGAGGATTCCCAGCCTGACGACGGGGAATATTCATGAGCATGTGAATCCATGCCAGACCCATGCTGGAGAACAACAGTTACAGGTAAGTAACTTGTTCCTTATGCAACACAGCTGAGCCACAGTTTGCATATGATTGTGTTAAGATAGGCCAGAAATGGACCAATAAAGGAAAAAACTTAATAGTCGGAGTAACTCTAGGTGCACGAGAAAACCCAGCTTTATTCAAAAACAAACAACAGCTGAAAGATCGTATAAAATGCAATCTCAAAATTGCGACAGGAACAGCAACCTTTTATATCCAAAACTCGTCATAAATGATGTCATAATTAGCTGTTATCATAGAACTTCTTTTCTAGTGCTGGATTGGATGGCAGAGTATAGGCAGTGCTTTAAGTGGGCCGGGGCCTGCCGGGGCCGGGCCCCGGCAGTCTCCAGAAAGTGGGGCTGAGCCGGGGCCCAGCCGGGGCCCCCGTCCCACACAACATTGGCGGGATACATTATCCCGCCGCGGCCGCAGCCGCGACTGGAGGTGCGCCCGTCATTATGTCGGCCAAGCTGACAGAAGTGCCAGCCAGCCAGAGCGACGCTGAGGCTGGCGGCACTTCTGTCAGTTAGTGTAACTCCCTCTGATGACCCCTCATCAGAGTCATCAGAGGAAGTTACTGTCCCTTTGTTTTCCCTCCCCAGGTCACTGACCCCCGCGGGCTCCGTGATCTAATATGCAGATTAAATCACGGAGCCCGCGGGTTCGCAGAGGGTGAAAGACGCCTCGGGCTCAGTGATCTATGTGCTCTGAGCAGATAGATCACAGAGCCCGAGGTGCCTTTCTCCGTCGCCAAAGCTTTATAAAAGATGCCTTGAACTGTGTACGTTTCAAGCCATCTTTTATAAAGGTAGAAATATTTCTATGTTTATAAAAGACGGCTTGAAACGTGCACAATTCAAGGCATCTTTTATAATGCTTTGTCGACTGGCGTTGCGGTTTGTTTTGTCCGTCATCAACGCTTTATAAAAGATGCCTTGAATTGTTTACGTGTCAAGCCATCTTTTAGAAACATAGAAACATTTTACAAATATCTATGTTTATAAAAGGTGGCTTGAAAAGTACACAAACCATAGTAAGCTAAGCACACAAGTGTGCGTAACTTACTATGGTTTGTGCACTTTTCAAGCCACCTTTTATAAACATAGAAATATGTAACATTGCTATGTTTATAAAATATGGCTTGAAAAGTACACACACCATAGTAGTACGCATACAAACATATAAATGCTCACATACATTTATATATTTGTTTGCGCACCTTACTATGATTTGTGCACTTTTAGGCCACGCCCACAATGAAAGCCACGCCCCCAAACGAGGGCCCCCCCTCAATTTCTTACCCCACTTAAAGCACTGAGTATAGGATATGTGGTTATCTATAAGGGAACCTTATAATTGGTTCCCCTATAACTAATAACTCCTCCTAGATAAAACCTTCTACAAATTATACATTTCAATGTAACACCTTATTCGTTGGTGCTGCACTAAACTAGTCGATAAGAGGAACATGAGGTGATTGGCCAGTTTTTAGGAAGGAGGGATGGGCGAACCTCTATGATCCAGTTTAAAGAAAATTCTCCCTACTCGTTCCTAGGCCTGATCTTTACTATCAGTCTTGTTCGTGGCCTTGGCACCTTGCCCCTTTGAAAGGTGCTCTATCTAATTGGCTCAGGCATAAAGGGCCATTGTTTCAGTCACGTGGTAGAAGGCCACAGTTCGGGGCATAATTTCCTCTGTTTATTGGATTTTTTGCTTTCTGAACATGTGTGTGCATTCTCATGGTATCCACTTGGTGCGCTGTATATTTATATGTAATCAGGGTCGGACTGGGATAAGAAATAGGCCCGGTCACACAAAAAAAAGTGGCCCACACCTCGCCTCAAATAAGTTGCCCATCCCTCGCCTCACGACCCTTGACCTCTGATGACATCACCAAAAGTGATGTAATTTGACCCCACCCCAAAGTGACATCCCGGGAACCGACGAAACACGACCTTTCACCCCTTGACAAAACAGGAAGTGGCATCAAATAGCATTGTTCCCAAGTACACTAAATCACTGTGAATCCAAGCAGACGTCCAAGGCCAAATGATAATATGTTATTGTATAGCACTTACGCTTAAGCTCTTTTTTTATAGAACAAATATGCATACAATATCACCCAACCTGTGTTGGTAATCATTTATTGACCTAAGAAAGATGAAAGGCTTTTTGAAGAAGAAAAAGAAAATGAAAAATAAATATATATTTTTTCTATTTTTTCTTCTTCCAAACCGGCCCAAGCATGGCCAGAAACCGGGCCCACACCCCACAGGGACGATTTCGGCCCAGCCACGGGCCGAAAGGCAGATGGGCCAATCCGACCCTGTATGTGATCAACTGGCATGGTAGCTTCTCGCACCTGGCATTCCAGGATATTGTATTTCTCATTGCTTCCAACTGAAACTAATTAACTTTAACAATTGTGCTGCGTGCATCGGGAAATGTTATCTGGTTAGTTTCAGCTTGCTATGCCAACCTCTCCTCGGTGCACTGACTTGGTTACTGGGAGCTACTGTCTGAGCTCCGCGAGGCCTGGAAACCGTGTGTTAAGCAATTTTGTCAGGCTTCAGTATTTCAGAATTGAGGCCTTGTTGGGTTTAATCTAAAATTGCAATACTTTGGTTTATTCTCTGCCATGTTGTGCCCTTCGTCTCTTACATGTTACTGTTCTTTGTGTCTTTAGATTCGTATTTTTCGTGCCTATGTGCAAATATTTTTCATGTCTGCGTGCAAGTGTTCTTCATGTCTGCATGCTCTTCATGTCTATGTGCTCTTCATGCCTGTTACATGTACTTTGGGTGTGTGTTGCCAGTGCTCCACATAAGATTTTGAGGTAGGAGTAGTTTACTCCCTACTTTTAAACTTTCAGAGTAAATATGATTTCAAGAGTGAAAAATGACTTTTCTCCTTTGCAAGAGAGTAAAATGTATGTGACATCCAGCCAACGTGTGCAAAAACTGTATGGAAATCATTACCATGCGGCAGCTTTCTGCATTGTGACAGAATACACCTTTCATTATTTCTCTAAGGTCTGGCCATTTGATCTCTTCTGTATGTATTTAAAATGTTGAAAACACAAAAACCTAGCCAATTACATAGTAAAGCAAAGATGAATAGTTGTGTGTTTTACGGTTCAATAGCAGAATTGTCTTCTGATGTTTAATGAAAGTCCTCATTTCCTGGAGCTATTACCACCTAATGGTATGCCAATGTTTTTTTTAATCAACAAAACATTTTTATTAGGAGATTTCAATAAGATAGACGACAAGTACCTTGAGGCAACTAGATAGATCAGTTACAGATGCATGCATAACAGAGCGGGCAATTAACAACATTGAGTCACAACATGGAAGGAGCGATGCCAGTATGTCCGGGGGCAGGGGGGAGGTGGTCCTCACAAGTGCGCAGACGTCCCCTATTGTTCATGGGGGGATTGGAAGGAGGACCATTAACTTTGTCACATGGTGGCCTATGTGAGCCACCAGGTGATGGGTGGGCGACAAGTCAGACTTGGATATTTCTCCGCATATTCCATGAAGGGAGCCCCGATGTTCTGGAAGCTCGTGATGTCCCCCATTCTCACCGCAGTTATCTTCTCCGACACCACAATGTCCCAACACTGTGACCACCAGATCGCCAGGGATGGGCCCTCTGGATGTTTCCAAAGACGAGCGATAGAGATCTTTGCGGCAGTCAATAGGTGTGTGATTAATTTGGCTATCTGGCCCGTTAGAGGGAATGCCCCCTCCTTAGTGACCTCCAGCAGTACCACCCCTGGGTCCCAGGGGATTCCCAGCCCTGTGATTAGTTTGACATGTTCCAACTCTGCTTTCCAGATGTACATTGATTTTGGGCAAGCCCAGAGCAGGTGAAACAGCGTTCCAGTCTCTGCGCATCCTCTCCAGCAGCCCGAAGGAATAGAGGGGTCACTTTTATGTAATAGTTCCGGAGTCACATAATACCAATAGCACACCTTGTATCCACTTTCCCTGTTTGTGATGCATTTGGTGCTGCTTTGCAATCTTCCCCACATTTTTCCCCAATCCTCAATTTCCAGGGTACGCCCCAGGTCCTTCTCCCAACTAAGCATGTAGTTCTTCTTAGAAGGATCTGTTTTATCTAACTGTCGATATAAGGTGGAGATTTTGCCCCTAGGAGCGGAAGTTGTTAGAGTCCTCTCCAACGCGGTCAGATCCCTCCCTCCCCTAACCTTGATCTCTCCCTGTAATGTCCAATACCTAATTTGTGCATAGCTTAAACGCTCCGTTTCTGGGGTATTGAACTTTGTTTTACATTTTATGAATGTGAGGGGGGAGCCCCCCTGCAGGAAGTCCCCCAATCGCTTCAAACCTCCCATCATCCAGGTTGTGAAGCTGCCAGGAGGGATGCCAGGAGTGAAATCTGGATTACCCCAGATCGGGGTTAGGGGCCCAATTGTGCCTGTGCAACCGCATTTGCGAGCTGCTGGTTTCCAGTTTGTTACGGTGTTCCTTGTGGCCATGAGGGGTTTAGATTCTGCTAGCGACCTGGCAGGAGCTAAGTGGGGGAGAGATGAGAGCGGACCCGAGCACCATGCTTCTTGGATCTGTATCCAGTGGGGCTGATTTGCCAGAGATTGCCAGGTGAATGCGTGAGAGAGCTGGGCTGCCCGACAGTATCTGGCTATGTCCGGGGCGCCCAGGCCACCCAGGGGCCTAGAGCGGGTCATAATTTGTCTGGCAATTTGCGTTCCCCCCAGATTAATTTCTTTACACTGTTCTATAGTTTCGGCACATCTGATTACAGCATGTTAACTGGGAGGGCCGTGCAGTGGTAGATGATCCTAGGATCCTATTCATTTTAACTGCTGTTATCCTCCCTAGCCATGAGATTTCCTGTTTTTTCCACCGTTCTAGGTCTTTTTGTAGTTGCTTGAATAATGGTGGGAAATTATGTTGGTATAAACATTGTTTTATTGGGGATTTGGACGCCTAAAGTACCCCAAACTGGTGGTTACCCTGGGAATGGGGATAAGTGGGGCAAGCGTGTTTTTTTTTTCCTGCGCAGGATATTAATTGCTAATGCAGAATATTTAGTGTAGTTCACCTTAAATCCAGAGACGCTCCCAAATAATTCTATTTCTCCCCAGAGGGCCCTAGCTGATTTATCTATCTGGGTGATCATTAGGAGGACATCGTCCGCATAAAGGGCAGTTTTGAATTCCCTCACCCACCGTAAGTCCCTTTATGTTGGCGTTCTGTCGCAGCTTGCAGTCAAACGGCTCCATTGATATGGCGAAGATAAGTGGGGACAGTGGGCATCCCTGCCGGGTGCCGCTGGTTATGTGGATCCTGTCTGTTCTTGTCCCGTTGATTCTAAGTTGGGTGGAGGGGCTTTGGTAATTGGACATCGCCCAGGAAATAATATTTGGGCCAAACCCAAAGTGCATGAGATTTGCTTTAATGTAGCCCCAGTCCAGCAGATCAAACGCTTTATGAGCGTCTAGAGAGATGACTGCCATTTTCTCCACTTTTCTTGTTGCAGATTCTATCAGACCGATAGTGTGCCTGATATTGCCATGGGTACTTCTGCTGGGTGTGGATCCTGTTTGGTCAGGATCTATCAATTTTGGGAGAACGTTGGCCAGCCTGGAGGCAAGAATTTTGGAGAACAGTTTACCATCATTATTCATTAGAGTGATTGGTCTGTAGATGGAGCAGAACTCTGGGTCTTTACCCGGTTTGGGAGTGACAATGGTGAGTGATTCAGCCATTGTTGGCGTGACAGTTTTAGTTATAAGGAACAAGCTAAATAAGGCAGTGAGGTGTGGGGCTAGGATATGTCAGCATAATTTATAGAATTTCGCTGTTAGGCCATCAGGACCCGGGGCTGAATTTTTTAGGGATTTAATTGCATCCACCGTTTCCTCCGTCGGGATTTGCCGCTCTAGGGGGGCCAAGAGGTCCCGGAAGGGAGAGGGGTCGCTGGGGCTTAAATATTCCCTTTGGGCCTCCCACGCCAGAGGGGTACCCGTCATGATATGCTTATGGAGCTCAACCATCAGTTCCCTTTTTTCTTGTTCAGCGAACCGCGTCTTACCATCATCCCCCTTTTAGTTTTAGGATATTATTTCTAGTATGGACCTTTTTTAATTTATGAGCCAGGACCCGGTTTGCCTTATTCCCATTGATATAGTAGAATTGTTTAGTATAAACTAGGCCCTTGGCTGATCTCTCAGCCCAGTAAATTTCGAAGGCGACTTGGGTTTTTTAAGTTCTCTTTCCCCCTTTCTAGTTTGTCGCTTTTTATAATGACTTTCCAGGTCTTTGACTACTGCTTCTAATTTCGCTCCTTGTAGGCGAGAAATCCTTCTTTGTTCTGTCACTGCACTGATTAAATCCCCCCGAACCACTGCCTTCATTGCATCCCAGAACATTGCGATAGGGGAGTCCCTAGTTGTGTTCTCGTTAAAGTAATGGGTCAAGGTGTCACCCAGTTCTCTTTTTATAATGGCATCAAGGAGGGGCTGGGGAACCCTGAATTCGTAGGTCCCCTGTGACCGGGGCGTGGTCCGACAGGAGCCTTGTGTGTATTTGAACCTTTCCCAGACGGGAATAGGCAGCTTGGCATAAGGAGGAGGTCTATTCTGGAGAAGCCCTTATGAGCATTAGAATAGAAAGTGAAGTCAGCCGCTCCCATTTTGGCTAACCGCCAAACGTTGATTGTTTCAGTTTCCCTAAGAATGTTCGCAAGGCCCAGTGCTCGGGAGAAATCTGCCCTAGTTGTGGGGCAAGGTTTTATCAATTTGGGGGTCCGGCACTGTGTTAAAGTCACCCCCCAATCAGCAGGTGACCCTCCGTGAATTCCAGTATTGTTGGAGTCAAGTCGCGCCGACATTTCTCCTGTGTTTGGGGCATAGATGGCAGCTATTCAGCTATCGTGAGTGGCTATTTGATGCAGAGGCCCTTGAGTAGGAGGAATCTACCCTTAGGATCCCTTTTTAGTGTGATACGGGTAAGTGGCATATTTTCACTGAGCATTATGGCCACACCACCCCACCCCTCTTCTCCCCAGAGGTAGCAAAGTATCTTTTCTTGAATCTTTCGGATCTAATTCTGTGTTCATTCACTTGAAGCAGATGGGTCTCCTGTACTTAAAACAGGGGGGATGGCGTCCTGCCACTTCTGTTAAGTCTCTTTATCTATATATTTTGATAAAGGCTGATTTATTTGGCATGCTAAGTATGGCAATAGTTAATTCATTAAACTACTGTCATACATATTCTAAAAGACGGACAGAAGAGCCCTTCAGAAAAGCACTTTAGCTCTTTCCTCTTACCAGGGAAGTTGAGCCCCTGCACATTCCATGTTAGCATCCTAATTTCCCTTTCATTATCGGAACCCAAGGATTCTGCTGGTGTGAGCGTTACTAGTAGTGTAAGTTGCCATGCTCTTGTTTATGTCCGCGGTGTGAGTGATCTGTCTGTGTGTGGATAGTTGAATGTTGCACATAGATGTCATGCTGCCTTTAGATATATCGATTACCCTAGTTAACATTTTCCCCCATAACTCAACCCCCAACCCCCTGGCCCCCCTACCAAGCCTGCCTTCCCCTGCCAATAGTGGTCGGGTGCAGCCCCATACCAACGTGATTTCCGGTTCAATACCACCACTGACAACTAACAGCCAACAGGGCCAAATGTAGGATAAACAGCATAACTTCAAGCGGTACCTGGAGATATACCCAACTGCTAAGACATTGCTCTGTCCCCAGACCTCCGGATACACCCCATAGTGGACTTGGAGCGAGCCTCCCAGGCTTATAGATAGCTTGGAGGAAGGGGAAGAGCCCTTCCATTGCCGGGTCAGCAGGCAGAGGGTTCAACGTTTGTTTCGCTCCTGAAAGACTGTCAGTGGACATCTGACCTATGGGAAGCTTAAAAGAGAGGTGTCCGGATTGGTGACACTGGACTAGTTGCACCATTCAGCCCGGGTCCTTGTTGTTTTTCCTTGTAGGGCCTCGGAGGCGGCGTCTCCTGTTCACTCTTGTCCAGGTGCTTCCAGACGGGTTATCTGCATGATCCTATGTGGCGGACTCCTTTTCTGAGCCCTCACTCTTCGCTCCAATCCCATGAACTTGTCAGCTTCCTTTGGCGAATTAATTTGCTTTTGTTTGCCTTCCCAAGAGAAGATTAGGGTGGTCGGGAAGCCCCAATGCTATGGGACCTTCTTGTCTCTCAGCCATTCGCTAGATACTTCAGAGCATTTTGCTTAAGAAGTTGAACTCTGTCTATTTCAAGCGGGGAGTCATCAGGTAACGTGATTATGAATAGGAGAAGGTCCCTTTTGAAACTCTCCAGTATTGCATCCGAGACTGAGGAAGGGAACCCCCGTAGGTGAATATTGTTATGCCTTGAGTGATTCTCAGCATCCTCCTGTTTGGCTTCCAGGACCTCACATTTGGCTTCAAGGGCGTCCAGGCTATCCTTAATTCCTTCTGCTTCGAAATGATTGTACACGCAGGGCATTCTCAACCTCAGCTGTTCTGCCTTCAACTGATGCAACCCGTTGATCCAGTGTGGATATTTTGCTCATGACCTTTTCATTTCCTTTCTGAAATTCCTTCATCATGGCTGCTAGGAGCTTCTGCAGGTCTGATTTTGTGACTGGTTGAGTTAGCGAAGATTACCCATCTGCCCACGGTTGCTCCGTCAATTGCGGCTCCATATAGTCGCCCTTTTTCGTTCTCTCAGTAGTGGGTTGATTCATCAAGGTCGTGATGTCCAGCTGTTTGAATTTTAAAAATTCCTTTATCGACCTCAAAAGGATCAAAGGCTGAGTTGGCCTTGCCGGTATTTGAACCTGCAACCTACAGATCACAGCAACGAGCGTTCAACCAGCTGAGCTATCTGATTGGCTAACGTCCTTCACAGGTCGGTAAACTGGGTATCGACTGAGGTATAATAATGACAGTGCCTAGATGTTGGACGAACCATCTATGAAGCGCTTCATAAAGTTAAATACCTCTCTGGATTATCACTGGGGCAGGTTTTGCTGAGTTTCTATTTCAATTACAAACGTAACTTTCATTTGTTTGTTTTTGAACAGCACTTGCACTTCCTGAAGAGTCAGGTTTTGGATGTTTTCATTGTAGACTTGAAGATTGGTGAGAGGCTATAACGCCTGTGACTGTTGTAATGACAATCACTCATCCTTGAGCAATGACTTTGCTGCCACTGACCATTTATATTAATGTACCCCATTGACTGCAAGTTTGAATGGATATGTAAACTATACTGTGCATACTCATCATTTTACACACTGTTTTTATAATTAGAGTGAAAATTAAATTATAAGTGTAAAAATTATCTGCTTCTGCATGATTGGGCACACAGCACAGGAATTCAGAAAAATACAATTGTGCAATACCGGTTTGCTTTCACTGGGAAGAAAGCTGAATTTTTTACAAAAGATTATTCTCAATTGCAACTTAGTTTTCCCTTTTATCAATTTTACAATCCTAAAATGCTAGGAAAATAAATATGCACACTGCTTCTGTTTGCTCCATGAGCATCTACACACAACAAAGCAGAAGCTGAATGGAAATAAACCATTCCTTTTATCCCAGTGTGCTGTTTCTTTTTTTGAAAGGCTTCAGAGAAATACATTCTGTATCAGAGTCTTTTCTCCATGGCTTGCAATTACATCCATGTAGATAAAAATCAAAAGAAACATTCTGGTTTCTGTCACTTAACCTGACCTTTGCACTGCCCTCTGCTCTAAAAGTGTGCATAAATGTACACAGGAAAATAATAAAGCTGTTGTATTTATAAGAATTACATGCGTAATAAGGCCTGGTATGAAACTTATCTGGAGGCTTGTATGTTACCATTTAATTACTCCCTACCTATGTGTATAATAAATGCAACTACCTGCCACCCTGTTTGTGTTAGACCATCTATTCTACACTTAACAGCAATTACTTGGCTCTTAATGTTTTATTGACCACCTACTGCACCTTCCTCAGCATATACTTTAGTTTGTGATTGTGATGGAGAACAGGTAGGGCTGTTAGGAGCGTGGCTAATACTGGTGCATCTCTCTTCTCCATTACCACACTACCCCCTCTGGTCAATTTATTGACCTTGCCTACATTGTTTTCCCTCATCCTATCATATCCATTTTTGGGTACAAATATTTTACACGCACCCCTCAGGCTGCCTCCTTTTTCTACTTATTCTTCTGACCCATGTGTCATGAAGCAGCACCCCCCATTTCCTTCATAATCGACCCAGTGTCAAACATAGTGCCTGGAGGCCCTGTTGGTCTTTCAATAAAGTGCATTCTATGTGGCTCATCTGTTTGGGTGTGGAGTGTGTAAGGAACTCATGGTGGCAACATTAAAGACACAAGTGATCACAGTTCAAGGTTGTTTATTAAACTGTGTGCAGGTTGGAAAACACCTAATCTAAACCTAAATCTAAGATGGGAGCAAGCGTCTACCATTAAATGAAAATAAGTCAGTCCTAGTGGCGTCATGTCAAATAAAAAGGGCCTATATTAAGAAACCTATTGCCAAACCTTACAACTAATACAAAAAGGTTGCGGGGTGGTTTTCAAGAAAAGAAAGAAGTTTCCACAAAAATTATGTCAGGATGCAGTAGCTTGGATCTCCCTTCTCCATGTTTTGAGCACGGGGTAAGATGGGATCTTGGAGCAGAGCACGAGTCGACAGTTCCACTTGCAGCTGTCAGGACCGTCGATGGCCGAGTCTCGTTTTTCTTGCCTTTGAGGGTCTGACGTATTCAACAACAAAACAAAAGTTCCTTCACCAAATTAAAGTTAGTTTCCTGGTTTTGCTTTGGGTGAGTATTCTTCACCCCCGGGTCCCCCTCTTCCGGGCGCTCACCCCTCTTTACTTTTAGCCTCCCTCCACCGGGTTCACTATGGCTTTTCCTTCTTTCACAAATCTTAATGTCTTTTTAAACCGTTCCAGTGGACAGCCCGCAGCCGTGTTCACTCTTGTCAGCACACTGTTTCTTGGAACTTGTGACTCCCCCCCCCCCCCCTTCTCCTCAGCATCCCTCTTCCGGGTACACTCTAGCCAATTTAACATTCACATACACTTTCAATGTTTACTGGATTCGGTTCTCCTTGCGTTCTCATGTGGCGGGATTCACTTCCCTTGCTTTCTAAGTTTGTAGGTCAAAGGCTTTCGACTGTATAGGGATTTTGCTTCACCTCCTGTATGACCACTTTGACCTATCTTGGCGGCTCTCCTACTGCCTTCTGGTATCTGTAGTTTTACTCAGATGGGGATCGACCAGAGTTTCTCGGAGCAACACCCACATGGTGCCGGTCCCCCTCCGCAGCTGGTCTCCGCTTTACAATGTTTACAGTTCTTTGATCTTTTCTCACTTTGCCACTTTGCGACTCTCATTCACCACAGCCGGTTCTTAGCAGCTCTCTCTCGACTCACCGGCTGTGATGAACCACTTGGCTTTCCTCTTTACTGGAGTAAAGGCCGGTACCATGGAAGCAGGAGTCTCCCTCGCTTTGGCTTATCAGCATCGCTCTGCTCCGTGTACCGTCGACATCTGTTGCAGCACACATGGACTATTGTCCTTGGTCTTACGTTTCTTTCAGCTGGGGCTTCGCAGTGTTTTGGCGAAAAGGGCAAGGTCGTGTCTCGCCTCGTCAGCCTCTCGATATTTGCCGCCTTTCTCCTCCTCTTGAATTGCCGGGTCTGTATAAATGTCTCATTGTGCGGTCTGCCTTCCTCGTACTGTGCTCTCCTGCTCCATCTTTTATCCCTGTGGGGAAGGGAAAGGACAGTCCGGTGTGTGAGATTCTGATCAGTTGCCTGACCTTGCCTTACCCTTGTATTGGGACTTGTCAGGTAAATGGCGCTGGTGTTAGTCCGTTCTCTGGTGTGTCTTGCGAAAGTGTTCGTGTCGGAAAAGCGGGGGCAGTGGTCCCGAATGTCCTAGGTGGTAGGATGGGGAAAAGGTGTTGAAAGAAGGGGTAAACCGCGTCTCACCCATCAGTGTCCCACTCCCCAAGGACCCCCCCATCCAGGTGATCCTCCCCCACTGGTCCACCCCCAGGAACTGAATCCAACAGCGATGGCTGTGTCCTGGCCACCTAGATGACAGATCCCGGGGGACTATCGAGGAAGACACCTTCAGGTTTTTCACAAGTACCACATTATCTTTATCCAGTATTACTCTCTTCATGTGCTGTTCTGCTTCCTTTTCCCCAGATTTTTTGCACAGTGACAATATTAATTGAAAAACACAGAGACCTGTTAGTACCAGGACTGCCAGTAGTATTTTAAATGTGTTACCTATCCAGGTAGGCACCCATGAGAATAGAGACGTAAACCAGTCCTCATCCTTAACTTCACTGGTACCTTTGACCATTTTTGTGTGTACATTTTGCAGGGTCGTTATTGCCTCCGTCAAGCTCCCATTCTGCTCATCATGTGAAAGTGTGAATGTGCAGCAACTTAAGGCATTTTTTGCGCACACGCCTCCCTCCATGCAGTGAGGAGGTCTCAGAAAATACCTGTTCCGGAGAGTCATTCATCTGATTGTTCTTAGCTCTTCTTTAATCACATTGAAACCAACCCCTTTTCTGTGAATTATGGCCTGCAGTAACTCCCATCTGGTTAACTGCAACCATTTGGTATTTGCTACCATCAGTAAGCCGCGGTGAGAATGGTCGTGAAGAAAGTAGATGCTTTGCTAAACAGTCTGTGCTTAGTTGGAATATTGTCTAGTGCTTCTACCGATTCTCTCGAGAAATAATTCTCTCTTTTTGTGCATTGTGGCCTTCTCCTTCTTGAGACGGTTTACTAGAGGGTAGCCTACTATTTGCATCAAATCACTTTGAGGCACTACCAGTGACGGTGCATGTAACACTATCATCGAGCAGATGCCACGCCAGTTTGGCATGGTCCATCAACACACTGTTATGCCTACTTTCATGCCTGGCAGGTCGATGATGCAGTTGCACCCTTCATTCTTCCCTATCTGTACTGTGCATTTTTTCTGAAGCACAGCGTTGCATTCTTTAGTTTTGTAATGTGTACTGGCCCTTCTGCATCCTTCACCCATGTCAATAGTCTGACACATTTGCTCCATTCTTCCTGGCACTCTCTATTTGCAGGTACAATAGGAGATGCCACAATTATCCTATATGTACCTTTGTTCTACACCTCATTATCCATTCTACCTAACCTCGAGAGGTGTACACTTCTCCTGTAATGTGTAGCCGAGGTCTGTCCCAGTAAAACGGTGTCTCTCTTCCCTCTTTTGTCCATACATTTCAACAAGGGGGTCGTCTCTCACTGCCATTTCACCTGGCCATAAGGGGAATCTGCTTTTGCCACCCATTTTATGACAGCTGAACTTCCCTGGAATCGCCCCCTTGTTTTGCTTGGTGCAATTTGAGTTAAGCTATGTGCCCTCTTTACTGGTATTTCCTCTGCCCAGAATAGACAATCGGGAAACACTCAAAGCGTACGGAAGGAGTGAGCAGAGAAAACAGTTTTCAGCCGATTTTTCTCTTCCCTCTTTAGTCATGTGGCGATAGCACATGTTATTGGTCTTATGAGTGAAACCATGGAAATGTTCTCTTGGGTGATATTCGTCATCTGTCGCTTCTCTTATCACTCTAGTTACTTCTTTACTTATGTTAGCAACTTCATTAGTTGTATCATCACACAAAATGTTTACTGTCACTGTATAGGTCATTCATAAAAAAACAATGGGAAAAGAAAAAGGCGCCAATCATTAAGGCAAACGAGTCCATCGTTTCCAGATATCTTCTCATATTTTGTGATATCAACGATATTCTCTCTTGCACTTGGGAAAAATACATTGTTCCTTTATAAAGTGTCACTTTTCGTGTTGATAGTCAGCTCTCGTCCTCGTCTGGGGTCTGGTCAGTTGTTCCTCCTCTTCTTTCTACTCCTCTTTGTTTGACAGAAGAGGGCTGTGCATACAAATTGTTTGACATTACCTATATGTACCTACACCTTTTTGCTGCACACCTTTACTGCGGTGGGTGTTGCGTACTGGAGTGTAAATGGGCCATCAAATCGTGGTTTGTGCCACTTCAAACAAAGTTAGTTTTGTGTGTATATATATATATATATATATATATTTCTGAGGCTTGTGGAATCTGCTTAGATCACATGCTGTGCATAGGCCAACATCTAGTGGAAGCTGCAGAGTATTACAGTTTGTTTTTCGAAACGCGAAAATGGGTGTCGACACAGGGCGTGCCAGTAATACTATCCCTAGTGTGACGTCCACTGTACCCATGATCCCTCACACGTGTAGGACCCTCAGATAGTTTTTTTCCGCCATACTTGACGGAAGCATTCCGTGGAGTTCCCTGGCTTTCAGCCATATTTTGCTAAATATCATATTTCCCCGTTTCTTCCGCTCCCACGTCGAGTCATCGAAGTTCGAAGCTGGCCCGGAGAAGAAACAATCGTCGAGAGCTGCACGCCGGACTTTGGGCCTCGGAAGTCCTTTGGCCTCGGCCCGGGACTTCGAAGGCCTCTGGCCTCGGCCCTGCAAGTAGGGAGAGTGGGGGGTGGAAACATACTCTACACTCTTATATATTTTCCTACACACACTAGCCCGCTGCCACAGGGTGCGTATGGAGGGTACCCCTTTCAAATTCTGCCCCAAGTGCAACCACAAGTATCCTTGGGTTGACAAACACGCCACATGTAACCTCTGCTTGCCGAGGGACCACCCCGAGGCAAACTGTAGAGCGTTCAGCCGGTTCAAGGCTAAGACACTAAAGGACCGCTCGACCAAACATTGGGCCCACCACGCCAGGCAACGCGAGGCCATGGAAGCGGAGGGCACCTTCAGTGATGGCAGCGACGCCGTACTTTCGGACGGTGAGGGCAAGGAGGCATCGAAAGACGCCCAAGCACAAGTCCCCGACCTCGGAAGACTGTCCGGCAGGGCAGTTATGGGGAACACACCCGGCGACACGAGCACTACCCACACCACTTCCACACCTAAACACTTGAAGTCCAACCGAGACTCGACGCGCATGTCGAGTTCTCGGAAGGAGGCACACAAAGAGCGGTCCACTGAGTCGGTGTCCTCTGGGCGTTCTCGGTCAAGATCACCTCACGACACCAGGCAACCATCCACAGTTGCCAAAAGTGCCTCACTCACCAAAGTCATTGAGGTACGTTCGTCAGAAGACGAAGCTGGCCGCCAGCCCCAGGCCGCTCACCAGGAGTCGGCTACAGCAGACCGTTCGGCGGCTGCTTCCAAATCCCAACGTCCTCACTCAAAGGAAAGGGACACTACCCCCGAATCTTGACGCCAGGCATCGAAAAGCACTGGGAGGGTGAAAACACCAGGGAAACACTCTTCCACTCATGGGGAAGAGGGGAAACAGCAGAAGAAACCATCTCACCCTTCTTCTGCACCACAGTTACATAAAGACAGTTCTAAGTCTTCTGATAGGCATCTAGCCAAGACCCCTGCACAGGCCCATAGGTCCAGTCAAGTTATAGAAGGGGAACCCTCTCAAGAAAGGGTCATTCCCAGCTCCAAAAAATGGACCAGTGAGGATATAGACAGGGTTAGGACTAGAATGTCCTCCCTAGCAGACTTCTACGTCAAGAACCCAGAACACTTTCTCACCCATACCCCTGACGGTGCTACTCCCTCAGGATCTAGGGACCCACAGCCCCCTGGTAAGAAACCTCGGTTTGAGACCCCAACACAAGGTCTGTCTTCAGACCCTTTTTACATCCAGCCTTACATCCAGTATAGTGGGGATCCACTACAGGATAAGGATCCAGACTTGGTAACGTTGGACGACCAAACTGGGGTGGACTATTATGGGGATGACGAGGACCAAGATGAGGAGGAAGATGACCCAGAAGTCTACAGAATAGACTCCCCTGTAGGCAAAGAACCTCAAGTTACCGACTGTTCAGTCAACAACCAGCCCCTCCTAAATGAGGTCTTAACTAGATCGGCAGAACACTGCTGCATAGACACTCAGGGAACACAGGAGGAGAGAGACTTTGCTGAGGAACTAGTGGGAGAAAAGAAACCCATTGCCCAAGCCATTCCAATTCTTAAATCCATCCAAAGGAGAATGGATCCTTCCTTCTCAATCCTAACCTCATCAGGGCAGTAAACCCCAGAATCAAGAAATTGTTCAGGGCAGACCAATCAGACCCGCTTTACATAAGGGGTCAACTGAAGCCTGACTCCCTGGTAGTTACTAATACCCGGAAGAGGGCGGGAACACCTCTATCATCATCCAAGGCTCCCCCCGACAAGGAGAGCAAGAAAATCTGCGGGTTGGGAAGGAAGGTAGCCTCCACTTCCGCTTACCAGGCAAGGATTGCAAACTCCACCACTCTCCTGGCTAGTTACAACTGTCACCAGTGGGAGCAGGTAGCTGCCCTCATTGACTCCGCACCAGAACCATTAAAGGGCCAGTTGGCCCAGGTCAAGTCGCAGGGGAGAGCCGTGTCTGGTTGCATCCTTAAGGCAAGCTTTGATGCTGCAGATAACGCAGGCAGGCTAATAGCAGAGAGCACTGTCATTAAGAGGCATGCTTGGTTAAGACGGTCAGGGTTTAAACCTGAGACACAAGTATCCTTAATCGACATGCCGGTGGAACCTAATCTACTGTTTGGCAAAGCGGTAGAGGACGCATTAAAGACTGCCAAAGACTAGTATGATACTCTGAAATCCCTGGGACAATTGACCAACAAGCCCCCTAATCAATGAGGCAATAGTAATTTTCGTCGCCCACGCAGCCAAAATTCACAAAGAGGCTCCAATTATACACAGGGGCAGGGTACATCATGGGGTAACAACCAGCAGACTACCCAAAGTTACAGCAGAGGAAACAAGAGAGGCCATGCCAAGGGTAGAGGCAGCCCCAGCAGAGGCGGCACGCCTCCCGCAAAACGGTGACCCCGCGCTCAGGGTCCCTTCTCACGCATCCCCAGTAGGGGGACGCATTTCCAACTTCACCCAAGCTTGGGAAGGGATCACATCAGACAGATGGGTGCTGTCCACAGTGTCCGCAGAATACTGCATAGAACTGCTCGAGCGTCCCCGAAACCACCCTCCACGTCAAAGGATACATTCCTTGGACCACCAAAAGATCCTCCTCGAGGAAATCGTCAATCTTCTAGCAAAGGACGCGATAGAACTCGTCCCGGGCAACCAGGTAAACAAGGGTATTTATTCAACTTACTTCCTTGTGCCAAAAAATGATTTGACAATGCACCAAGTATTAGACTTACGCCCTGCAAAGTATGTCAAGCCCCAAAAGTTTTGCATGACTATTCTCCAAGAGGTAATCCCCCCTCCTAAAAAAGGGGGATTACATGGCAACATTGGATATGAAAGATGCCTATTTTCATATTTCCATGTTCCCAGCGCACAGAAGATTCTTGCGTTTCAAGGTGGACAGTCAGCACTACCAGTTCAAGGTGCTCCCCTTCGGTATAGCCTCGGCTCCAAGTGTATTCACCAAGGTACTGGCGGTGGCGGCGGCACACCTGCGCAGGGAGGAAATCCCGGTGTACCCTTACCTGGACGACTGGCTCATCACGGGGGAGACCCCAGTAATTTGCAGATCAAACATTCAAAGAACGATCAACCTCCCCTTTGAATTGGGTTTCTCCATTAACAATAAAAAAATCAAGTCTGGTGCCAAGCACCTTCAAACAGTTCTAAGGAGCTGTTTTAGACACTCAAGAGGGGTTGGCCTTTCCATCACAGGAAAGAATTTGGAATTTACTACTGCAAATTCCTTTTTACCAGCCCGGTCGCCAGATAAGGGTGTGCAAAAAGATGCGTTTGCTAGGCATGATGGCGTCATGTATTTACCTGGTCCCCCACGCGCGCCTGCGCATGCGACCCATGCAAGAATGGTTGGAAAAACAGTGGTTACAGGCAAATGGTCTGTGGGACGATCTAGTGGTCGTTTCGCCAACACTTGTTCAAAGTCTTCACTGGTGGACAAGAGAGAACCTGTCAAAGGGGAAACCCTTCTACGATCCAGAAGTACAGGCTGTAGTCACTACAGACGCATCCCTGTCAGGATGGGGAGCAAACCTCCTCCACCACACAGCTCAGGGTCTCTGGTCTCACACAGTAGCCAAGAATCATATCAATCTGCTAGAGCTTCTGGCAGTATTCAGAGCGCTTCAGGTGTTCGAGCCCCACCTGTTGAACCTGTCAGTGCAGATCCTGACGAACAGCACAACAGCGATGTTTTACCTAAACAAACAGGGAGGGACACGTTCGCCAAATCTGTCCAAGCTTGCCCAGAAAATTTGGAGATGGGCACTCAGACGGAACATTTACCTGTCATCTCAACATGTTCCAGGGGATCTCAATTCGCTAGCGGACGCTTTGAGCAGAGATCCCCTTCCAAGAGAACACGGATGGTGTCTACTCAGAGAAGTCATAGAAGACATCTTCTCACAGTGGGGTTTCCCCACTACAGACCTATTCGCCACAAGCGAAAACAGGCAATGCCCAAAATTCGCATCCAGGTTCCCCCAGCCAGACTCCAAGGGGAACGCCCTGTGGATGAACTGGTCAGGGATGTTTGCCTACGCTTTTCCACCAACCCCTCTCATGAGGAAGGTGGTCAACAAGATGCACAGGGAACCGACGCTCATCCTAGTTGCTCCCATGTGGGCGAGGCAACCGTGGTTCCCACACCTACGCAGACTAGCGGTGTACGAACCCATCAGACTCCCGTGCTGGTACAACCTACTGTCCCAGCACCAAGGTCAAACAGTGCATCCTCAACCCAACGCAATGAACCTGGCAGCATGGCTCCTGAAGTCATAGAGTTTGGACATCTCAACTTACCACAGAGATGTATGGACATCCTAAAGGAATCTAGGAAACCTAACACGAGGCACTGTTACTTTGATAAATGGAAAAGATTTGTTATCTGGTGCCAGAATAAGCAAATCAACCCAGTTGATTGCACTCCTTCCAATATTGTCACTTACATGCTCCACCTGCTGGATGCAGGGCTGGTATTTAACTCACTCAAGGTACACCTGGCAGCGCTGTCAGCCTACACCACTTCCCACAACAAGGTTTCATGGTGGAAAGTACCAGTGGTTAAAGCCTTCATGGAAGGGGTAAAGAGACTCCACCCTCCAATTTCAAACCCACCACCTGGTTGGGACCTTAATGTGGTGCTTGCTAAGCTCATGGGCCCACCCTTTGAACCCATGCATAAAGCCAGTCTCAAACACCTGACCTATAAAACTGCCTTCTTAGTAGCCATTACATCCATAAGAAGGGTCAGTGAAATTCAGGCTATATCAGTGCATGATACTTTCTTTACTGTTCATAAGGATAAACTGGTTCTAGGAACACACCCTAGGTTCTCACCTAAGTTTATTTCTAAATTCCACGTTAACCAGTCCATCGAGCTTCCGGCTTTCTTCCAGAACCCGCAAAGCTCGGGTGAGGTGAAACTACACACCCTAGATGTGCGTAGGGCGGTCCTCTACTATGTAAATAAAACCAGACCGCTAAGAAAAACAGATCAACTGTTTGTCTCCGTAGCTACAGGCAGAGAGGGGGATCGCGTCTCTAAAGTTGCCATCTCGAAGTGGATTATTAACTGTATCCAGCTGTGTTACTCACTCTCTGAAAAAACTCTGCCTTTCACGCCAAGGGCCCACTCTACTAGAGGCATTGGGGCTACTCTGGCTTTCATTGCAAATGTACCCCTTGACACCATTTGCAAAGCAGCTACTTGGAGCCCTATTCACACTTTTACTCAGCATTACTGCATTGACACCCATTCCAAGGCAGATACACAAGTGGGACAAGCGGTTCTAAGACACTTATTTGCTCATGACCCTTCTCACATCCCACCTCCTTCTGCTAACACTGCTCGCTAATCTATGCACAGCATGTGATCTAGGCAGATTCCACAAGCCTCAGAAGGGATGCATTACTCACCCTAATCGTATTTCTGATGCTTGTATCTGCTTAGATTCACATGTGACCCGCCCTTCCTCCCCTCTGAGAGAAGGTGCATGGATGCTTGTGGTCTTATCTTATCTTTCTATCTATCTGCTTGGATAATCTGTACTCGCGCTACTCCTCATGCTACCTCATGTCAGAAAAAATACAATGTTAGGGTCCTACACGCGTGAGGGATCAAGGGTACAGTGGACGTCACACTAGGGATAGTATCACTGGCATGCCCTGTGTCGACACCCATTTTTGAGTTTTGAAAAACAAACTGTAATACTCTGCAGCTTCCACTAGATGTCGGCCTATGCACAGCATGTGAATCTAAGCAGATACAAGCATCAGAAATACGATTACGGTGAGTAATGTATCATATATATATTTCTGAGGCTTGTGGAATCTGCTTAGATCACATGCTGTGCATAGGCCGACGTCTAGTGGAAGCTGTGGAGTATTACAGTTTGTTTTTCGAAACTCGAAAATTGGGCGTCAACACAGGGCATGCCAGTAATACTATCCCTAGTGTGACGTCCACTGTACCCATGATCCCTCACGCGTCTAGGACCCTCAGATTGTTTTTTTCCGCCATGCTGGTCGGAAGCACTGAGCGGAGTTCCCTGACTTAGTCAGATTTTGCTAATATTGTTATATATTTCCCCGTTTATTCCACCTCTACGTCGAGTCTCCGAACGTCGACACTCGACGCCGGATCAGAGAAAATTCAACCGTCGGACTACAGCAACGGATTTGGGCCGCGAAGGCCTCTGGCCTCGGCCCGGGCCTTGGAAGTCCTCTGGACTCGGCCCTGCAAGTAGGGAGAGTGGGGGGTGGCACATATCCTACACTCTGTTTAATATAGGTGCATTACTTATATTCCTACACTCCCAGCCCGCTGCCATAGGGTGCGTATGGAGGGTACCCCCTTTCAATTTTGCCCCAAATGCAACCGCAAGTATCCTTGGGTTGACAGACACGCCATGTGTAAACTCTGCTTGCCGTGGGACCACCCCGAGGCGAATTGCAGAGCGTGCCGTCGGTTTAAACCGAAGACCCTTAAGGACCGTTCGACAAAGCGTTGGGCCCACCACGCATGGCGACAAGAGGCCATGGCCGCGGAGGGTGCCTTCAGCGATGGCAGCGACGCCGTACTTTCAGACGGCGAGGGCAATGTGGCGTCGATGGACAGCCAAGCGCAAGTCCCCGACCTCGGAAGGTTGTCCTGCAGGGCAGCTATGGGGAAGACCCCTGGCGACACAAGCGCTACCCACACCACTTCCAGCAAACAGAAGTCCAACCGAGACTCGACGAGCACGTCAAGTTCTCGGCAAGAGGCACATAGAGAACGGTCCACCGAGTCGGTGACCTCTGGCCGTTCACGTTCGAGATCGCCTCATGACACCAGGCAACCCTCCACTGTTGCTAAAAGTGCCTCGCTCCGCTAAGTGACTGCGTTCGGTCGTCGGAGGACGACGCCGACCTCTACCCCCAAGCCGCACTCCAGGAGTCGGCGTCTGCAGGCAGCGGCAAGGCTGCTACCGAATCCCTTACACTCTCCAGAGACAGGGACTCTACCCCCGAATTTCAACGCCAGGCATCGAAAAGCTCTGATAGGGCCCAAAAGTCGGGGAAGCACTCTTCCACCCAAGGGGAGGGGTGAAAACAACGAAGTAAGCAGTCCCAGCCTACTTCCTCTCCTAAACTATATTCTACTCCACCTAAACAGACGGAGAAGTCTCAGACCCCTGTCCTTAAGGCCCCTGTTCAGGCCAGTAGGTCTAGCCAGGACAAATCTCAATCTGTTGTCCCTAAGACCTCTGTTCAAACCAGTAGGTCTAGTCAGGATAAAACAGAGAAAGCACTCCAGGAAAGAGTTATTCCCAGTTCAAAGGAATGGTCCAGTGAGGACATAGACAGAGTAATGTCAAGGATGTCATCATTGGCAGATTTCTATGCCAAGAACCCGGAACACTTTCTCTCTTATACACCAGAAGGGTCAACTCCCTCAGGCTCAAAGGATCCAATACCCCCAAGTAGGAAGTCCTGGGGTGAAGCACCAACTCTATCTTCAAGCCCCTTCTATATACAGCACTATTCTCAATACCAGGAAGATCCATCCTTTGTTGAGGATCCAGACGTGGGCATGTTTGAAGAACAAACTGGGACAGGCTATTACGGGGATGATGAGGACCAAGAGGAGGAGGAGGAGGAAGAGGACGACCCAGATACATACAGGGTAGATTCCCCAGTAGAGAAAGAGCCCGCGGTTACCGACTCCCCGGTCGACAACAAACCTCTCCTGAATGAGGTCCTGTCCAGAGCGGCAAAGCACTTCCACATTGACACCCAAGGTGCTCAGGATGAGAGGGACTTTGCAGAGGAACTGGTGGGAGAGAGGAGACCTGTTGCTCAGGCCATCCCTATCCTTAAGTCAATACAAAGGAGGATAGACCCTTCCCTTGTTAACCCCAATCTCACCAGGGCAGTAAACCCCAGAATTGAAAAGCTTTTCAGGGCAGCCCAATCTGACCCACTATACATAAGGGGACATCTCAAACCGGACTCCCTGGTTGTTACAAACACCCGTAAGAGGGTGGGAACACCCTTGTCATCGCCCGAAGCTCCCCCCGACAAGGAGAGCAAGAAGATTTATGGCTCGGGCAGGAAAGTAGCCTCCACTTCCGCCTACCAGGCAAGGATTGCAAACTCCACCACCCTGCTGGCTAGTTACAACTGTCATCAATGGGAAGAAGTCGCGGCTCTCATAGACTCCGCCCCAGAACCCTTAAAAAGCCAATTGGCACGAGTTTCGGCCGAGGGGAGAGCCGTATCAGGTTGCATTTTAAAATCAACCTTTGATGCCGCGGATAACGCTGGCAGATTAATTGCTGAAAGCACGGTCATCAAGAGGCATGCTTGGCTACGGCAGTCTGGTTTCAAGGCCGAGACCCAAGCATCATTGATAGATAGGCCGGTGGAGCCGGATCTATTGTTTGGAAAGGCGGTCGAGGACGCACTAAAGAATGCCAAGGACGAGTACGAGACACTCAAGTCCCTAGGGCAACTAACCAACAAACCCCCTAACCAGAGAGGGAATGGCAATTTTCGTCGGCCTCGCTGACAAAACTCCCAAAGAGGCTCTAACTATTCCCAAGGCCAGGGTACTACATGGAACACTAACCAGCAGTATACCCAGAATTATGGCAGGGGTAACAAAAGAGGTTGTGGTAGGGGTAGAGGCAGTCCCAATAAAGGAAGGGGCACGCCTCCACCAAAACAGTGACGCTCCGTTCAGGGTCCCTTCTCACGCATCCCCAGTAGGGGGACGCATTTCCATCTTCACCCAAGCTTGGGAAGGGATCACATCAGACAGATGGGTGCTGTCCACAGTGTCCGCAGGATACTGCATAGAACTCCTAGAGCGTCCCCGAAACCACCCTCCACGACAAAGAATACACTCCTTAGACCACCAGAAGATCCTACTCGAAGAGATCGAAATTCTTCTCGCAAAGGACGCGATAGAACTCGTCCCGGGACACCGGGTAAACAAGGGTATTTATTCAACTTACTTCCTTGTGCCAAAAAAAGATTTGACAATGCGCCCAGTATTGGACTTACGGCCTGCAAACAAGTATGTCAAGCCCCAAAAATTTCGCATGACTACTCTCCAAGAGGTAATTCCCCTCCTAAAAAAGGGGGATTACATGGCAACATTGGATATGAAAGATGCCTATTTTCATATTTCCATGTTCCCAGCGCACAGAAAATATCTGCGCTTCAAGGTGGACAGTCAGCACTACCAGTTCAAGGTACTGCCCTTCGGGATAGCCTCGGCTCCAAGGGTATTCACCAAGGTACTGGCGGTGGCACACCTACGCAGGGAGGCAATCCCAGTGTCGCCCTTATCTGAACGACTGGCTCATCACGGGGGAGACCCCAGTAATTTGCAGGACAAACATTCAAAGAACTATCGACCTCCTCTTCGAATTGGGCTTCTCCATAAACGAGAAAAAATCAAGTCTGGTGCCCAGCACCTCCAAGCAGTTCCTAGGAGCTGTTCTAAATACTCAAGAGGGGTTGGCTTTTCCTTCAGAGGAAAGAATTCGGAATATATATTACTGCAAATTCCGCAATATCAAACCGGTCGCCAGATATCAGTACGCAAAGCAATCTAGTGGTCGTTTCGCCAACACTTGTACAAAGCCTCCACTGGTGGACAAGAGACAATCTATCCAAGGGGAAACCCTTTTACGATCCTGAGATTCAGGCGGTAGTCACGACAGACGCATGCCTGATAGGATGGGGAGCTCACCATCTCCACCACACAGCTCAGGGTCTCTGGTCTCACACAGTGGCCAAGAATCACATCAACCTGCTAGAGCATCTGGCAGTTTTCAGAGCACTTCAAGCGTTCAAGCCCCACCTATTGAACCTGTCGGTGCAGATCCGGACGGACAGCACGACAGCCATGTTCTACCTGAACAAGCAAGGAGGGACTCGTTCGCCAAATTTGTCCAGACTTGCCCAGAAAATGTGGATATGGGCACTCAGACAGAACATCTTTCTGTCATCTCAACATGTTCCAGGGGATCTCAATTTTCTAGCGGACGCTTTGAGCAGAGATCCCCTTCCGGAGGAACACAAATGGTGTCTACACAGAGATATCGTAGAAGATCTCTTCTCTCAGTGGGGTTTCCCCACTATAGATCTATTCGCCACAAGCGAAATCAGACAGAACCCAGGATTCGCATCCAGGTTTCCCCAACCAGACTCCCTGGGGAACGCCCTGTGGATGAACTGGTCAGGGATGTTTGCGTACGCTTTTCCACCAACTCCTCTCATCAGGAAGGTGGTGAACAAGATGAACAGAGAGTCGATGACGCTCGTCCTAGTTGCTCCCATGTGGGCGAGACAACCGTGGTTTCCACACCTACGCAGACTCTCTGTGTGCGATCCCATCAAACTCCCGGGCTGGTACAACCTTTTGTCCCAGCACCAAGGTCAGAAGGTGCATCCTCAACCCAACTCCATGAACCCAGCAGCATGGCTCCTGAGGACATAGAGTTTGGACATCTCAATTTACCACAGAGGTGTATGGACATCCTAAAAGAGTCTAGGAAACCGAACACGAGGCATTGCTACTTCGACAAATGGAACAGATTTGTTATCTGGTGCCAGTATAAACAAATCAACCCAGTTGATTGCACTCCTTCCACAATCGTGACATACATGCTCCACCTGCTGGACGCAGGATTGGTTTTCAACTCACTAAAGGTACACCTGGCAGCACTGTCAGCGTACACCACCTCACATAGCAAGGTGTCGTGGTGGAAGGTACCCGTGGTTAAAGCCTTCATGGAGGGAGTAAAGAGACTTCATCCTCCTATATCTAACCCACCACCAGGATGGGACCTGAACGTGGTGCTATCTAAACTCATGGGCCCCCCATTCGAGCCCATGCATAACACAAGTCTCAAACACCTGACCTATAAGACTGCCTTCTTAGTAGCCATTACATCCATAAGAAGGGTCAGTGAAATTCAGGCTCTGTCAGTGCAGGATCCTTTCTTTACTATTCATAAGGATAAGCTGGTTTTACGGTTACACCCTAGGTTCTCACCTAAGTTTATTTCTATATTCCATGTAAACCAGTCCATCGAGCTTCCAGCTTTCTTCCAAAACCCACAAAGCTCGGCTGAGGTTAAACTACACACCCTAGATGATACTACGTAAACAAGACCAGACCGCTTAGGAAAACAGATCAACTGTTTGTCTCCGTAGCCACAGGCAAAGAGGGAGATCGCGTCTCTAAGGGTGCCATCTCCAAGTGGATTGTCAACTGTATCCAGTTGTGTTACTTTATTTCTGACAAAACTTTGCCTTTTACGCCCAGAGCCCACTCAACAAGAGGCATTGGGGCCACTCTGGCTTTCATTGCAAATGTTCCCCTTGACACCATTTGCAAAGCAGCTACTTGGAGCTCTATTCACACTTTTACTCAGCACTACTGCATTGACACCCATTCCAAGCAGATACTCAAGTGGGACAAGCGGTTCTAAGACATTTATTTGCTCATGACCCTTCTCAAATCCCACCTCCTTCTAACACTGCTCGCTAATCTATGCACAGCATGTGATCTAAGCAGATTCCACAAGCCTCAGAAGGGATACATTACTCACCGTAATCGTATTTCTGATGCTTGTATCTGCTTAGATTCACATGCAACCCAACCTTCCTCCCCTCTGAGAGAAGGCACATGGATGCTTGTAGTCTTATCTTATCTATCTTCTATCTGCTTGGATCATCTGTACTCACGCTACTCCTCATGCTACCTCATGTCAGACAAAATACAATCTGAGGGTCCTAGACGCGTGAGGGATCATGGGTACAGTGGACGTCACACTAGGGATAGTATTACTGGCACGCCCTGTGGCGACGCCCAATTTTCGAGTTTCGAAAAACAAACTGTAATACTCTGCAGCTTCCACTAGATGTCGGCCTATGCACAGCATGTGAATCTAAGCAGATACAAGCATCAGAAATACGATTACGGTGAGTAATGTATCCCATATGGTCCTCCTGGAAATATGGACAAGGGGGGTATTATAGTGTTCACATCAACTATACCTTCACTGTTGTTGTTGGTTGCTTCATGGGCCCCCCCTGCCACACCTTTATCTGTTCAGGGATACATTTCAGACATTTAGTCATGGTAGTTAACGAATCCTGCATCTCGTCACCTAACACTGTAGCAGAATGTCCTGCCTCCAATCGAGCACATGTGGGAGGAGCAATGGGAGCATGCATGCATCTGCCCGTTACTATTTCCTGGGGTGTGAGGTGGTGGTCCGAACCTGGCTGATTGCGTAAGGTGAGAAGGGAGAAGGCAGTGCAGTCAGTTTCTATTTAGGGCATCTTTCAAATTTGCAACGCGTTCCTTTAAGAGGCTGTTGAGGCGTTCAACAACACTGTTGGCCTGTGGGTGGTTGTTAGGGAGAATTCTCATGTATGGCTAATTTCCCTCACCTAGTGAGTCCCCCAGCAGCTTTCCTGGACTTCTGGAGTTTATTTTTTTCCACTTGGTAAGAGTGTGAGCTTTTCCCCCACTCTTACCTATGTTTTGCCATGTGGATTTCTCTGTTTTTATGATTGTGGACTCTGAAGTACACCACTTCAGTAGCCCCCTTCTTTCTGTGTGTGTCACAGCACCTTCAGTGCCGTGGCACAGGGTTGTCTTTGAGACTTCCCCCGACTCCATTTCTGAGGCTGACTACAGTCCCCCAGAAAAGGGTAAAGTTGCCATTAACTTTACTTAGTCAATCTACCACAGATCCAGTACACTCCATCTTCCATGGAGTACTGGAAAGGGTTAACTCGTATCCCTTTTTATCTGTAACTCCTAGAGCATTGTTTCGCTCTTTTAACATTTAGAATTTGCTGGTGGCAGTGGTATCTACCCAAACTTTTCTACCGTGATTATATTAGATAAACATGGTATTGTTCTTGGCTATTATATTAGCCTCGAACATACACCCGCTTGACCAAATCGTTTTTCTTGTGGCTCCGGTTGGGTTTATTCGCCATTTCTTTTTGTTAAAGTCCTTCTTGTGTTTTACTTTGCGCGGCATACTAGGTTCGCCTTCTTTGTTCACCGTCTTTTGGCGGGCTTCTGCTCAGAAGCCCTCCACCAGGCACCTGGGTGTCTAGGTGGGCTGAATGTGAGGGAGGGGTGTAGTCACCCCCTGCACAGGGTATCCTAGGAAACCCAAGTCGCACTTTGCCATGACTGGCTGAGGTGGTTGTCCAGGCTGGACAACCCCCCTGCTGGGTGATTGACAGCCAGGCTGTGTGAATGCGGGTTTTGCGCATAAAAGGCAGGTCTCTTGGGCTAGAAGTCAGAGAGTCGCCACTGGAACTACAAGGAACCTAAGAGAAGTGGAGAGAACGACGGCTGCTGCAACTACACCGTCCCGGTGAAACCCTGCTGCAGTCCTGAGCTATCTACCCTTCAACGACTAAGAGAAGATCCAGTCCGGAGTCTTCTTCCCTTGAGTCTGGTGGGGATAACCAGCTCATCTTCCACAGCCAGAGGATCCTCTTCCTTGGTCGAAATCGCTGCACACTGCTGTAGTGGTCCGGATAGCCATTTGAAGAGCCTCTCCTGTTTTTAAGGAGCGTACCTTTTATTCGTTGTCGCTGCTGCCGGCTTCATCCCTGTGTGGTGCAAACCCCCTTCAGACGTCCTCCTTCACAATGAAGCTCCAGGAATCGTGGGTCTGCAGGAAACCAACAGGAACAACTGCCAGGGCACCAGCTGCACCATTGGAATAAGGTACTGTGTTCTACTTGAGGAAACTGGGTGAATCCCTTTTTCTTCATCTCCAAGGCTTGCCCTTGTCTTCCCTCCTTCTTATAACTTGCTTCCGAACATTAACAATATCGAAGTACTCTTGGCTACGTTGAATCGTGAACTATCTGACTGTGTGATCTTCGGCAACAGGCCCCCGGTGTCACTTGACCCTGGCTCCGGCCCTTTGACTTTTGACCTCTTGTCTCTAGTGTTTCTCGATTCTGTCTGCCTAACCAAAATATTGCCTGTGATTTTTGCCTCCAACGCCCTCAGAGTATTTCAGGTGCTAAGTGTGTTTTTGCCCCGGTAGCATTTCATGTCACGGATACGCGTTTATTTAGTAGACCGAACTGTCAAAAAGTGATTGCAATCGTATTTGCGGTAACGTGTTTTGTTCGTAACACCGGTTCATTCAAACACAGGGTACTTCTTTTGAGACATACTGTACAAAGTGAATTGGTCAGTTGTATTGGTCAGTAGTAGTATATTTAATGTGTGGTTTTTGTTTAAGTTTAATAGAAGTGTTGTGTTTATAACAAATGGTTTAAAAATAAATGTACTTATATTTTTCTACCTGAAACCTTGAGTCACTGTTTGTTTGAGTCACAGTAATTGTGGTCCCTTTGTGTAATCTCTGCTACAGCTCATATACTCTTGAGATAAGCCTGGCTGCTCCGCCACTCCTACCACTTTGACATAGCGGTACAGGCTTGTACCAAAGGTAACACTTGTATTGCCACCTGTAGTTTTAATTGTGTGTAGTGGTCCCTAAGGGCACTGCACAGGATTCTGCCTAACAGTGGTAAACAGTACAAACCGTGTGCTTGTTACCAAGCAGGGATCTTTGTTCAGAAAATAATTCATTTACAAAGTGTGGTTTGTTGTCTGACGTAGCACTTCACACACTCAGGGAAACACCTCTCATACAAGGAATTTAGCAGCAGACTTGGTATCAGTATGGGTACATAGACCTGCTTCTACCCAACGTGAAAAGGGGCACACCACCACAATCATGTATTGGTATCCATTACAATATTGGAGCATATCAACATAGTCAATGTGCAAGTGCCGAAATGGGCCTGTAGGGCAGGGTATTGCTCCTCTCACTGTGCTAAATTGCTGGCACGTGGTAGAATTGATAACAAAATCAAAAACATGCTCATGCAGGTTAGGGACGAACCAGTGCTCTGAAACTTCTGCTGCTACAAATTCTCTTGTGGCGTTTGCTGGATAGTGCAGCTCTTCTAAAACTAATGTGAGCAATTCAAGTCCCATGACAGGCTTTCCTGTGCTGTCTTGTCGCTACACCATGTCACTGTGGGATAGTAAGCTCTCCTATTTTATCCAAAGGTCCTGCTCTTATTGTTCTCTGTTATTCTCATGTTGAACACCTATTTGTCTGGGGCTATTGTAATTTCTGCTATTTGTGTAAAATATGCTGCTCTTTTTGCTTCTCCATCTGTTGCATCATTACCGCGAGACACTAAGTCTGTGTCCTTAGTATTGGCTACGCGTTTCACCACTACAGCCGCCGTGGGATATGCCAATGCATCTAAAAGTCTTCCTAAAAATGGGGCATGCTGTACTGGCGTGTCGTCTCCATGCTGGACGGCCTGCCTTCTCCACGAGACAGTCCTGAGTGTACTGTAGACATTACATAGGCAGAGTCAGAATAAATATTCACTACCTGGTCCTCGTGCTCTTCAAATGCCAATATCATTGCTGCTAACTTGGCTGCCGCAGAAAAGTGTGCTGGTAATCTGATGCTTGCCACAATCTCAGAATCATCACTGATGCTCCTCATCACTGCTGCTCCTGAATGCCGCAATCCTGTGCTCTCATCGATTGTTGATGAAACATCAACGAAGACCACCTCTCTCTCTACTAGCTCTGTTTCTTTTACTGGGAGTAAATCATCATGTATGTCTGTGTATGTAGAACAGCCATGAATTAATTTGCCTCCCTGTACTGGTTCAGCTACAAATCTCCTGGATTCACCATGCAGCATCAAACCATTTTTATTGTTGGGTTCGACAATATTACCCAATATCGAGAGGCCCGCTGTCTAATGCTATGGCTTTACGCCAGCTAGCATCTTCTTCGTCTGTCCCATGTAACACTGTTCTGTCCTCTGTGAAGGGATCATGAAGACACAGACAACAGATTCAATTTTCTAAATAAAAGATTTTATTTTCCTTAAAGGTCAGGATGGATAAGGCTTAACTTGCCCTATGCTAAAGTGGGATTTCACTACCTTAAGAAAGCTAACGATAGTCTGTGTCAGTAAGTTCAAGTCAAAAGTCTGTCTGTGTCCAAAACCTATACTTGCCTTCACAAATAAATATATACAATGTGTGGGGATGTCAATAGCAAAACAAATAGTGTTCAAAACAAAGTTCTGAGCTTCTTCCAGCTCCTGGCTTATACTCTGCTTCCCCTTCCCAAGTTCAGAACAGTTCAGAAGATCTTGGGATTCTCTTCCCCAAGAAGTCAGCTCTTCCAGCTTCACAATGATAATAAGTTCAAATCTACTGGCTTTCGAAACAGTTCCAATTCAACTCCTTAGTCATCCAGGCTTTTCAGTAGTTCATATGAGTTGCTCTCTGTCTGCCTTTCTCGAGCACTTCAGCAATCATGGCACAATACAAGCCTCTTTATGTTTACTTTCATTGGCTCTTTCCAATTAGGGGTCACTTGCTCTAGGCGCAATTGTCGGACCACACGGCCCACCCATTACAGGTCATGCAACCGATAACCCGAGGCACTTTATTATACTTCTGTAGTCTTCTGGTTTTCGCCATTTCGGGTTTTCTCACTCTGAACCTGTGTCCTTGACCAACACTTATTTCAGATTCTCCTTAGCAGTCTTAGCGTTGTCACAAAATGTATCTCATACAATTCTATCTGTAGTGTTCACTTTTTTCCACCACCTTGCCTCCACTTGCCTTCACTTTATTCATAAGTGTTTACCACTTGTTTTCGTCTCGTACTTTATTCACATATGCTCATCATATCTTTCAGTTTGGTATTCAGTAACTTGTTGCACTTCCCAAAAGTATTTATAACACTTTGCATCTTGTTCGGTATTCAAAAATACTTAGTTTGAACTTTCACAGCAGTTGTAAAAGTTTTCAATTTGCTCGGCATTCAGATATGCTTGTTTCCAGCCCACGGAGCACCCTGGTATGAGTGTTCCCTTCTTTTCACTCACCGGTATGCGACTGCTCCTCCAGGCATCTTAGTTCTGCTTCCCGGCTTCTTTCCACTCTGTCTTTTCCTCACGGAAGCCCCAGTGAGCTGCACTCGCTGTCCTGGAATCTTACACTGTGTAGCTTGCGTTCCCTCAGAGGAAGCTATGAATAGCACCTCCCACTCTCTCAGCGACCTGCGGCAATCGGGAGGCTTCGGTGCCCCACAGCTCCTGCTGTGGACACCGGGCAGGGAGGACAGCAGGCTTTTCGAACCCTCTTGCGGCCAGCATTGGGCCCGGCATCTCTCTCGCACTCTTGCTCAGCACGGCTTCCCTCCACCCGGTTCCTCTACAGCCTTCTCCGTTTCTGCAAGCTGTGCCTCTTTCTCCAGGCCGTCTTTCTCCCAGCCTTCTCTCTCTCACTGCTGGGTGGTCACCCATTTTCTCCAGCATGGGTTCTGGCATGGATTCACATGCTCATGAATATTCCCCGTCATGAGGCAGGGAATTTCTCGGTAAAAGTTTCACTTTGACTTAAAAACTGTATTTCTCCTCTAAACCAATCACTGTCCTCTGGGTCATACTGCCCCCATCCAATGACAGTCCTCTCCCTAAGCCCCGCCTCTGGCAGCCATCTTTAGATTTTTTACTGCACGCTTTACTTTTGGGAGTCCTCGAGTTTGCTCTCCACGCTATTTGTATGTTTCTTCATGGTTTTCGACGGAAAAAGTTCTATTTTTTTTTCGTTTCAAAGGAGCCTGTGTGCTCTTTTCTCCATCTGCTGACAGCAGGGATTCATTGTCAGTGAATTTCAGCGCCCCTCAACCGTTGAAGATTCTAGAAGGCTATCGGGCCTACTTCGCACCCTCCGACCATGAAGGAGGAGAAGATGGCGGGAAGGTCCCTCTTCAGGCCCTGCACCAAATGTGTGCAACGGAACGTGGTTGTGGAGGACAAGCACCTGCAATGCCTCTACTGCCTGCACCCGGGCCACAAGGAAGTGGAGTGTGAAATTTGCCTCAGGTTATCCAAGAGGACGAGGGACAGGCACAATAGACTGGTGGTGTGGCTCAACTTCAAGGCCTCTGACCCGTGCTCCAAGGAGGAGAAGAAGGCCGAACAGCCCAAGCAGGCCCAATCGGCACAGGCTAAGACCTTGTTGGCGACAGAGTTGGTGACTGCTACTGCCATGACAGCTAAGGGCGCTGAGCCTGCGAAGGTAGCCCCGCAGCTCAGAAGATGTGCCTATCCCCAAGGCGCGACACCGCCGCAGTGGCTTTGACAAAGTCTGCTGGCACATCAGAAGAGGGAAAACCAGGGGTGGCGTGGAGGCCCTGAAACAGCCCTCCCAGGCCGTGGCCCAAGCCATGGATGTTGAAGAGGAGGACAGCGATGACGGCTGTGCAGGGCATAGTTTTCCTGTTCCGCCTTCTCAGCCGAGGGACATTTCCTTGGATATTCTGTCGACCCTGCACACCTTGGTGTCAGAGATCCTGATGAGGATGCCTCTGGCTCCGGCACCTGGGGTAGCCCAGGTCACCGATCAGACTCTGGCAAAGAAGAGGAAGCATCATCCGACGCCACCGTTTCAACCTCTGCCACCACGTCAGGTCCCTTCTCCCCCAGCAGATCCCGACACGGGTACGGGGATGTATACAGCCATGACGAAGGTGATGAGGATATCGTTGCCGCGAGCGGTGATCTCCACATTTGGATGCTCCACATAGGGGGTCTTCACCGGATGAGATGGAATCGTTGCACTCCATGACCTCCAGAGCCTCTGAGCTATTCAGAAAAAGGGAAGAAGGTTTAGAGAAATTGCTCAAATGCGCCAACCTTTCAAAAAATTATTCAAGGTGAGTCAGTTATTTCTTTTTATTTTTCACAAAATCATATACAAACGAAAAGTGCTTCAAATTAGGTGTTTACTTTACACTTTATAATGTTCATGTAAATTGCTCACAGATCCTTAATGCAAATAAATATTGTTTTTCCACATTAATTGCTTGATCCTGTATGCAGCTTGATATGGGGTGTTACCTTCACACCCGATTTTTCTCTTAGTAACTCTTCAAAATAAATTTGATTTTTGTTCATTCTTAATTTTGCAGATTTTTTACTGCATCTCTCTCATTACAAAGCTTTCGTTGCAGATTTTTTACTGCATTCCTCTCATTACAAAACTCTCAACACGTGTTTCCCCATTGTTGCTAACAATGGTTCATCAGGAGAGACATTTTTTTGAACCATTTTTTCCAATCTGAGTGGTTTGAATTCATCCAATTAGTTTTAACAGGTTCAACAGCTTGACTAGTTGATTATAGTTTTTTTTTTAAAGGTTGCCTTTTTTTCCTTTCCAATTTATTCCAATGTTGTGGCTTAGTTCTTCTTAGTACAGCAATCCTCTGCCATGATAAGCATCCGATTGAATGGATCGAGCTATTCAGCTAGTGCCCGAGGAAACCAAGGAGGAGGACTTCTTGTACCAGAGGCGCGAGGGCAAGAGGAAGACGGTCATGGAGGTGCCCCTTCTAGATGACATTTTGGAAAAGGGCCTGGCCCTCATGAAGAACCCTTGCACTGCTCCATGGGATAGGCTGGAGAAGAAATATTGGGTACCGTACTCTGCACCCAAGTGCCTAAGGTCGCAGCCATAGGTTGATTCGGTGGTATCAGCGGCCACGAGAAAACGGTCGGCCAACCTGTCCTCATTGTCTTTTTTTGGTCTGGTTTTGAGCGATCCAGAATGAGTTATTGGTGACAGCTTAGCACTTTACCGGAAATCTGAACACACAAGCGGATATGTTGGGTCAATTCTCGGAAGCCTTCCACAAGTGGAAGCTAAATAAAGAGATTGTGGGAAGACCCCCAAATCGATGTGTTTGCAACCAAACCAACAATAAGTGCCAGAACCTTTTGCTTCAGGGAGCTTCCTCAGGGCAACTCCAAGGGTGAGCTGGTAATACTCTGGCAGTTTGAGCTGTACTGCCTGCCCCTCACCCCGTTCTGCTAATTCCTCTAGTACCGAGGAAATTGAAGCAGAATGGGACAACCTGATCTTGATTGCACCAGACTGGACATGGTAGACCTGGTGGACCTGGTACCCAGACATACTAGATATGATGAAATGCCCTTTGTGGAAGATCCCCCTGGAGGGGAAGATTCACTAACCAAATGATGCACCAGGGGCCCCAGGGCATCGAAGCACTCATTTGGAAGAGACGCAGTATTTGTCTTCATCAGAGGGAGAGATTTCCATGATACCAGACTATGTTATGGCTTGTTGTCAGAGTGAGGCTTCCCAAGGTTATCCATCTTTTTGGTTGTGAAAACTGTCATTATCAACATAAGAAACAGAACATTAATTCTCCAGCATGGGGTCTGGCATGGATTCACATGCTCATGAATATTCCCTGTCGTCAGGCTGGGAATCCTCAGTAAGGAAAAAAATCAGTTTGTTTAGTTTCTGAACTGTCTTTCTACTAATAACCAATCACTGGTCTCTGGGTCATACTGCCCCCAGCCAATGACTGCCCTCTACCTAAGCCCCTCCTCTGGCAGCCATCTTCAGATTCTCACTGCACGATTCTCCTTCCGATCAACGTGGACCCGTTTCTGAATTTTCGACGCCCCTTTTCGACGAAGTCAACTTCTTGGAGGATTACAGAAGACCTTTGAGGCCTACCCCGATTTGGACATGGCCCAGGACAAGGGAGATTCGATGCCTACTGGATCCAAACTGTTCAGGAACTGCCCAGGTTGTGGACTGCAGAACATCTTTAAGGAGGACAAGCACTCCCGGTGCCTCTACTGCCTACACGCCGACAAGTCGTGGAGGAGGACTGTGCATTCTGCAAGAACATGTACACCCGGACAATGAAGGACCGTCGTAAATGACTCGCTGACTGGCTAGAGGCGAAAGGCCCAGCAGCAGGTGAGAACTAGTAGTCCGAGCGGTCTTCTAAGACCTTTGAGGGCGCTCCGGCCCAACAAAAGGCAAAGCACCCGCGAGTCCGCGGGCACCGGGAGCGCCGTTGGTGCAGGCTCCTCGGCTGCCAGGCAGGGCGCGATGTCACAGACGCCATCATCCACGAGCCAACTCTCTGGCTCGGTGAAGAGAAAGTCGGAGAACCCGGGTAAGCTTCGGGACAAGACCTGCTCGATCCCGACGGAGAAAACCAAGGGGGGAGCAAGGCGGTGAACTCCCCCTAAGGTGAAGGCCTTAGGCACGCCTAAGGTTGTAAAGGCCCTGATTCACCCAGCTAAGGCCTCGATTGAGGGAGTCGTGGCAGCCCTGGCAAAGCCTACGGAGGCAACCCCAGTGGAGACGATCTCCGGGCCTAGAGTTTCCCTGCCACCCCGGAGGGAATAATCTTTCCAGCCAATCGAAGACCCCGGGTAGAGAAAGAGGGGGGAAGCACAGTGGCCCTAACGGACTCGGATACCTCCTCTGTGGATGGGCTGGCTGGTGTCAAAGCTATCCTCGACAAGAAGTTCGAGGAGACCAGGACCTACGTGAAGGAGCCCGACGAGGTGGACATAGAGAGTGACGGTGGAGCCGATGAGGAACCACGGGCTGTGGGGGACCCCACGCCCCAGCCGACGCTCCCGTCGCAAACCGACGCCAACACCACAGGACAACTCAGGAGCAATCCTCATGGCTCTGCAGAACCTGTGCACGGAGATAAGGACATGGCTGCCCTTACCCCCAGCGGACGATCCAGCGGCGCCTCGACCGTCGGAGAGCCTGCCGAACAAGCGGAGGCGAGTCCATCCTCCCCCTCCCTTCCAGCCTTCACCCCCATCTCCTCCGCCAAGGGACGAGACAGAGTCGGCGACGACGGAATGGATCTCCCATCACCTCCCCTGCGAACTTCCCCACCCGACGAAATTGGTGCCTTTCACGCTATGATCACCTGGGCATCTGAGCTTTTCCAGCTGTGCCCCGAGGAACAGAAGAAGGAAGGATTTCTCTACCAAAGACGGGATGCCAAGAGGAAGACGATACTCTCGGTCCCGCTGTTGGATGACATTTGGGACGAAGGACTGTCTCTCTTGTAGAACCCATCCACGGCCCCTGCGAGGAGAGACCGGTACAAGAAGAAGTACCGGGTCCCGGACTCTGCTCCTATGTGCCCGAGGGCGCAACCGACCCCGGATTCCATAGTCTCTGCGGCAGCCAAGAAGAAAGCGGCTGGGGCGACAGCGTCATCCTCCACCTCCCTGCCTGACAGCGAGGGAAAGAAGTTAGATGCCATGGTACGTCGAGTCATCTCGTCGGCAGCGACGACCATTAAAGCGGGCAACGCCCTCGCGATCGTGGCCCGCTATGAAAGGGAGCTGTGGTTCAAGATCGCCCCTATCCTAGACTTCCTCCCGGATGACAAGAGATCGGAAGCCTTGGAAATCCTTCAAGAAGGTGAGATGGCGTCGGATCACACCATCAGCGTAGCCACGGACATCGCTGATACCGGATTTCGTCAAATGGGCAACAGCGTTTGCCTGCGCGTTGCGGTTGGCTCAAGGCCACCGATTTCCGTCAAGACGTGCAGACCAGCGTACTGGACATGCCCTTTGACGGAAACAACCTGTTCGGGAAAGTGGTGGACGAGAGTCTGCAGGCCATCAAAGTAGACACTGAGACGGCCCGTGCCTTGGACACCCTCCACCAACGACGGCCGTCCTTTCGGACCTCCGGAGGCAAATCCCAAGGTGCCTCCAAAGGATTCAGCGGTAGTGCATCGTCGTACCGACAAGCTGCCCGTTCCTCGTCGCAGAAAGCTTACAGAGGCTGCAACAAGACCGGTGGATACCGTTGTCGTCACCAAGGAGCCCAGGGTGACAAGGCCTCGGCGAAGCAACAGGACTGAACCGGCCGTGGCATCGGGCCCCCACCTAAGCACCCCTGTGGGAGGCCGGCTGGCGAAATTCGTCAGCGTGTGGGAGTCCATCTCCACCGACCGTTGGGTGCTGGATGCCCTGGCCCACGGGCACACTCTGGAATTCCAAAGGAAGTGTCCCCGTTTCCCACCTGTGGCCAGGAAAGAAAACCATGTTCTACAGCTGCTTCTGGAGGTACGAGCCATGCTGAGAAAGGGCTCGATAGAACTCGTCCCAAAGAGGCTCTGGGGCTCTGGAGTATACTTGCGGTATTTCCTCGTCCGAAAGAAGACCGGCGGCTGGCGGCCCATCCTGGACCTTCGACGTCTCAACAAATACATCAAGGCACAGAAGTTACGGATGGTTACCCTTCAGCACATGCTGGGACAGCTGGAGGAAGGCGACTTTCTATCGTCGCTGGACTTGGAGGATGTTCGTCTGTGTCCGTCCGTGACTCGGACGGAAGACTGCAATATAGCAGAAAAGCTCTTCTGGATCTTATACCTTCAAACACTATCCTCCCTGACAGTTGGAATGAAGTGACACAATTAGCTAAGCCATGTAAATGGCAACCCCTCCCTTCACAAGCTACTAGTACTGAGGACAGAGTACTGATGTTGTTAAATACCCGGTCCTTACCTGCACATGCAGCTGAGATCTATGACCTTCTGATAGGTCGTGTGCCAGAGTTCTTGTGTATTACGGAAACATGGCTCTGAGATAGTTCTGGCCCGGCATTGATACAGGCTATTCCTAATGACTATAAGATGATCAATCTTGATCGGCCACCACCCCAAGTAGGTGGAGGGGTGGCAATTATCTTTAAATCTGAATATATTGTTTCTAGACTTAGCCTCCCGCACAAACTTAATATGGAAGCCTTATTGGTTAAATGTATAAATGGCAGACATATTATTTGCCATCTCCTTCTGGTCTATCGTCCACCTGGCTCCTATACTGGGTTTCTTGACCCATTTGTTGACCTGGTAGCTGAACTTCTGTTAAAATATGCCAACCTGATTTTCTTGGGCGACTTTAATCTCAAATATAATAGCCCAAGACCGTTGGCGCTTGAGCATTTCTTCACCAGTTTAAATGATCTCAACATTCAACAACTGGTGATGGAACCTACACATAAAATTGGTAATACTCTCGATTTAGTGCTGACTAATGCCAATCTGGCTGCCGTTTCTTCTGTCGAGCATATACACTGGGCTGATCATTTTCTAGTTACTTGCATTTTAAAAAACCATCATGCCTTGCCTAAAATCCGTCCACCACAAATTTGGCAACGCAGCTGGCGCTCTGCTAATTTACAGGGTTTCTCTAACCTGGTCAAAAATAAACATCAAGCATCCCCTCATCCGTCTTTCTCGACTCTATTGTCTTTTTTGAATGAAGCTGCTGACATATTTGGTCCTAGTCGCCACATTCAACCTCGTAGACTCCCTTCTCAGCCTTGGTTTACCCCTATGCTTAAAGCTGCTCGTCTGAAACTTAAGCATACTGAACGTAAATGGCGTATTGCTTACGATCTTAATGCTAAAGATGAGTCTAGAGCTTGTTCAGCTGCTTATTTTTCTGACATTTGTGAAGCAAAAAGGCTGTATTTTACCCCGAAGGTGGAGTCAGCTCTCTGCCAATCAAAAGCTCTATTTTTGGTGGTTTGTTCTCTATCGTCCACCGAGAAAATCACACCTGTTTTCCCTCCTTCACAGGAACGCTGTGATTCCTTTGCTCAATTCTTTATATCTAAGATTGATACTATTCGCTCTGCTATTCAAACATCTTTGCCTAATTCTGCTGCTAATGATTGCCCTAACGCAAAAGGAATTCCTACTGAGATCAAAGAATGGTCTACCTTTCCACTGTTCACTGAAGACACAGTCATGGGGCCATACATCGTATTAAATCTGGCTCCAGCTTGTAAGCTCAACGTGGTGCTGACCAGGCTCATGGGTCCCCCATTCGAACCCTTGCATTCCGCACCGCTGAAGTTCCTATCGTGGAAGACAGTGTTTATTGTGGCTATTACCTCCGCACGACGAGTGAGAGAGATCCAGGCCCTCTCCTGTAAACCTCCATACCTGACATTCCACAAGACGAGGGTAGTGCTGAGGACGCACCCCTCCTTCATGCCCAAGGTGCCGTCGGACCTCTATCTCAACGAGCGCTTGGTGTTACCTGTTTTCTTCCCGTCGCCGGCTGAGAGGACTTTGCACTCGCTGGATGTGGCTAGAGCGCTGAAGTTCTACGTGGACCGCACAAAGAGTTTTCGGAAGACATCACAGCTGTTTGTGAACTTTGGACCTGTGAACCAAGGGAAGTGCCCTTAGGGACCACTTCAATTATACCTCCATTTATTAGGATGAAACCCTGGCCTCGAAGTGTAATGCACCCTAACTTGACCCACATGCTAACCTTGGCGCTTGTTCATTGTATACTGTACTAGCCCCTCCCAACTAACCTGAATGCAGGCTTTGCACAGTATTGCTGATTCTGCAAGCACAACCAGGACCCGTGCATATAGAGGGATGCTACTTATCTGTGACTGTGTTTCCTACTACACCCACTGAAACTCGAATCTAGGTGTGTTTACAGCTAGTTAAAAATCACCGCCTAGGGCAACTGTGGACTCTACTTTAGTATATGATCTGAACCTATGTGCACCTATAGCCTTAACTCAAGTAACTGTTTAATTTAACAGGACGTATTGTACATCATATCATGCACCTGATACTGTCCAACCTAGTACACCTGTGCACCCTACTCACACTAGTGATTCTCTATACATTGTCTTCATCAGGAGGCATATCACACACCTTCAAAATCTACTGACCACATTCTAAACCAGACAGCCATCAACCTATCCTAACATACCAAACTACACCTTGTAAAACAACTTTTAGAAATGATAGACTACGGGCACGACTACCCAGAATTTTTGACCTTCTTATCAAATACGAGACTAATACCTTCTGAACAAAAATTGCCCCTGAAACTGCACCTAAATCCAACTACCATAATTACAACAGCCACAATAACCCACAGGTAGAACTAGCAGTCGCCCAATAGGCCCACCTCCCCAGCCAAATCTATACCTAATCTGAAAGGCGCCCTAATAAATGCCAGATCATTAGTAGCCCACTTCATAGAAATATCCGAAGTCATATCTACTGAAGGTTACGACTTCTTAGCTATTACTGAATCCTGACTCCATGAGGCTTCAGGGCCAGCACTATCCTTAGCCGTTCCAAACAATTACACTATCCTCAGAGTGGATAGATGTGAAGCTTGAGGCAGTGGCCTAGCCATTATTGCCAAAACTGAGCTCGGCATGAGACTAACTCCTACACTTGTCACTGAATCCTGTGAAATAAGTCTATCAAAATCCCCACAGCCAACTCTCAAACATTGAACATTCACTTGATATATAGACCTCCTGGCCCCATCAAGACCTTCATAGAAGACCTATCCACTATTCTTTCAGAAAAACTAAAAGATACATCCCAAACACTATTGCTTGGCGACCTTAATATTGGTTTCAATGACATCAATGACCAGCAAGCCACAGCAGCATCTAACATACTAACAGAACTGAGTTTCACCCAAAGAGTGAATGAGCCAACTCACAACAAAGGGTGAATCCTAGATTGGGTTGCCGACCATAACTGCAACATCTCTACCCTAACTATCTCACCCCAAATTTGGACAGACCACCACCTGATATCCTTTACATTAGATACTAAAACTCCTACCCCACAAAAACTCTTTGCGCCTCCTATACTTACCAGAAATAAAATATGACAATAGACAAATTAATCCCTGGTATCTTGCCTACCCTCAACGCTTTACCTGATAATTTAGATCCAAACTTCCTAGTCGAAGAATACAACATAATTATGAACAAAACTCTTGATAACATTGCCCCTTTAAAACTTAGAAATAGTAAACCTCATAATCATCTTAACAATTGGTACATCCCCCCCACTTAAAAAACCTCACTCGAAAAAAGAAAATGTGAAAATACTTGGAAACTTCACCCTACTCCAGAAAATGAACTGAAACTAACTAACATTTCATCTCAATATAAGAAAGATATCCTCCTAGCTAAACAAGAGACATATAACAATAGAATCGCTCAAGCTAACTCTAGCATGAAAGAGCTGTTCTCCATACTCGGGGAACTTGAAAACCCCATAACAGCTCAAGATAATTGTGTCAAAGATAAAACATGGTGTTCTGAAATCCAGCATGCGCTAACAAAGTCCTAAACCTCCAAAAGAAAATAGAACTAAAGAAAGAGTCATTAGCTACTGCCTCACCGCCTAAAACTACAGTACCTTCCAAAACCAAACCTCACACTCAATTTCACTTCTCCAAAGTCTCCATACTAGAGGTTGAGAAAGTAATACTTGGTCTCAAACCTTCCAATTGCAAAGGTGATCTATGCCCAGCACAATTGATTAAAGATGCTGCTAGGGATCTAGCTCCATTTATCACCAAGCTAATCAATGCCTCTTTCACCACTGGCAGTATTCCTAGCAACCTAAAGGTTTCATGGGTACCCCACTCCTCAAAAAGCAAACCTTAGACCCGGCTATACCTACCAATTATAGACCGATTACAACTGTACCATTCTTGCTGAAGATTCTGGATAAAGTAGCATACATCCAAATCCAGAACGTCTTAGAATCTAACCAGCTATTAGGCTCCCTTCAATTTGGATTCCATCCCTTACATGGCACTGAAACCGCACTTATTGACCTCAAAGCACAAATAGATAAACTAAGAGACAATGGAAAACCTGCATTACTTCTCCTACTAGACTTATCTGCGGTGTTCGATCTAGTGGATCATAAAGTCTCATGCAACCACTTGGATTCAGCAGCCAACTTCTCCAGTGAGGCTATAGCATGGATTCAATAATTTCTCAGTGATCGTACCATGAGGGTGTCATGATGCCTACCCCCGGGCATCCGGATCAAGCCCATCAGCCCCAGGAGCAGGCATCCAGGTATTTAATAAAACCCCAGCAGCCCCGGCTGGGGGCTGTCTGGGTTCAGTCCTGGCGCCTTAGGCACCAGGCTCATAATAAAAATCAGTCCTGCCGCCATAGGCGCCAGGCTCATAGACTTTACTTACCTCATGCAGACCATGCTGCAAATGAATCCAAGCCAATGTGAGGCCTGGATGGGACTACTTTTCTACAGGGACTATTTTTTACTCGGGTGTGGTTCTAGGGACTTCTTACCTGGAACTACTTTGGAGGCTATTTAAACCACGCCCGAACAGCAGCACATGCTTCGTGTTATTCTGCATCCAGCAGCGTAACGCTCACCGTGCCTGCAGTCAGCATCCAGTCTTCAGCCACGCCCGTCTCGAATCCATAGCTCCTAGCAATAGAAGAAAGAAGAAGGAAAGGTTAGAACACAGATATTATTTCAATCCTTACCTGAATTCCGGATCCATCACGTCTTCGAACTTGAAAAGGACATTATTCTACACGCGTCGCATCGCCAGCTGCAGCGCCGCGCCATACTCACCAGTCCTCACAGCATTTTTCGATCTGGCGCAGCCTCCATCATTTTCTCCGCCAAATTCCACCATCTAGGGGACAAAAGAAACATAAGGTGAGCCGAGAGAGCCAACAAATACAACCTCTCCACCATAGACTTACCTGATTAACAACCGGAGGCATTATTCTGTAACAAACCGCAACTTCTTACGCCGCACCTGTAAGGAGAGAGAAACCAGCAATTTAAACACACGCATCTTTTGCCGGACAGTGTTGGGTAATACAGACTCTTACCTCAACACCATCAGCTGCCACAAGACAATCTTCCCTTGGACTCAGCTGCAACACAAGAAAGGAATGTACAAGAGTGAACATCGGACATATTGAACTCTTTGAAGTTTATACTTATGGGTGCTCGCCTGGAACCTCAGAGTCAATATTCATCCGGAACTCTTCCAACGCCCTCAAACCAGTGAAGTAACTGGTATCTACGCGCCCCTGCATTCCACACAGGATGGAGAGCTCATCATTTACAAACATAAGGTGAGCTTACAGAAAGTGAATATCGGTGGTGATTACTGGGGAGAACAGTGGGGTGCCATTACTAAAATCTACAGGTGGCTGAATCCCTTTCTCCACTTGCAGGAGAATATTTCTACGGGTCAAGCAGACGAGATTAGGCGGTCCAGTCCAGTCTTTCACCTCTGCACTACGCTTCACGTTGGAGGAGGTCGCAGCTATTCGGGTCTGATCGACGCCCCTGTGGGAGCCAGGTGAGCGTAACAGAGGGTTTTCTCTCCTTCCACAGCTGCTGACCCTATCCCCATCACTTGTGGCGTGCCACAGGGCTCATGTGTTTCACCAACACTTTATAACATCTTCACTAAACCTCTGTTTGATGACTTGGACCATCTGGGTATCACCTACACCAATTATGCAGATGATACCCAGATCCTCCTGCCACTCACCGGGGACTACAGTGAGGACCTAGCAATGGTGAACAGAATCTACAGCATCGTTCAGGCATGGATGGCTGTTCATGGTCTCTGCCTGAACGATGAGAAAACAGAGCTTCTTATCTTGGGTACTACACCCCTTCTCAACAAAATAGGCGCAAGTTACTCTTCCTTCATCATTGATGATAACCTTATTCAAGTAGCTAAGGAAGTAAAAACGCTAGGTCTATACTTAGACTCTACTCTTTCATTCACCAAACAGGTAAATACCCTAGCCTCATCAACGGCTTGTACATGCAAACTTATTAGAGCAGGCAAACATTTCTTATCCCCAGACAGCTGCATGACCATAGCCAGAGCCTTGATTATCTCCAAATTAGATTACTGCAATGCCCTGTACATTGGAGCGACCAAATCCACTATCAATCTAATACAGATACAGCAAAATAATGCTCTTCGAGCCGCACTGAATATCCCTAAAAGTGAACATATCTCTGAAACAAGAAGGAAGCACAAATGGCTCTCCACCCTTGAGAAAATCAGACTTAAAACTTCTTCCCTCACATAAAAAAGTCTAAACAACAAAGCCCCACAATACCTAGCAGACTGATTCTCTAGAACTGCACCGTCCAGACTAACAAGATTAGCTAATACTAATCGCCTTCAGGTACCCCGATTCAAACTCTCCACTATTGGAGGCTCTAGCTTCCCTGTCAAAGCAGCCCAATTGTGGAACGAGTTACCCACATCACTGAGAATGGAACAATCCTACACTAAATTCAGGCAAAACTTGATCAGTTGGTTAATAGAGACAAACGACAAATGAATGCACAAACCTGTTCTTATTGTATATTTCGAAGGGATTGTGTCCTCCGACGTATTTCTGTTCTTTGATGTTTCCCATCCAGCTTGCTGGCTTCGGAAATTTTTCAGTACAGGGCGCTGCACGTTGACGTCCCTCGAGTTGATGTCCCTCGACAGCCTCCGTCTCGGCGCCGACGTCACCGTGCGTATAAATAGACTCGCGCAGCATCCGTTGCTCAGTTCCGTTTTTCCACACTTCGTGGGCCTCGGAAACGTGTTGCTCAGTTCTTTCTTCAAGAAGATTCAGATTTATTCTTCGAATATCATCTTATTTCGATGGCTTCTTCATCCGAACCATCGACCCCTCGGTCCGGCTTCATAAAGTGTCGTGACTGTGGGAAGAAAATGTCGTTGACGGATCCTCACAGGATCTGTTTGTGGTGCCTGGGATTGGAGCATCACTGTTCGGAATGCGAGGACTGTATGTCCATGACGGCGAAAGCCTTGAAGGAGCATAAGGGGAAGTTAGAAAGAGGTAAGACTCTTAAATCTCTTACTCCCTCGAAAGTTTCTTCGGCAGAGTCGAGACATTCGTCTCCTCGTCGTCATAAGAAACATTCCTGTTCAAGATCTCGAAGTGGTTCCCATTAGTCTTTCAGATCGAGACACTCTAAGAAGAGGCGTCGTAGATCTCCCTCTTCTTCGTCTTCTTCTGTCTCTCCGGAAAGGGTCACCTGCCCCACAAACACAGCTCTCCAGCTAAGTGGGAGGAATTCCGTAAGAAAATGCATAGCGTCTTCGAGAAAGCGGCCTCAACCCCCTCAGAGATGTCTAAAGGTGATACCCCGGGTGAAAGACCTGAAAAATCAAAACGCTGCAATTCATTGCACCCGGCGAGAGAAACTACCCAAGAGCGTCATGAACCCTTGAGTAAAGGCAGTAAGACCGCGTCATTGACGCCTTCGTCGAAGGTTTCTTCGACTCATAAATCTGCATCATCGCCGCCTTTGTCGAAGGGCCCGTCGACCCATAAAACAGCTACTTCGACGCCACTGTCGACTACAATAAAAGACAGACCTACAGCTGCCACTACATCTCAGACAGTATAGGTGTCGAGGACCTCGACCATGACGTCGAGAATGCCATCGACTATTTCGACGACACTGAGTAGGATTCCGATCCTCTCGAGTACATCGAGGTCTCTTCAAACTTTCTCGAGGCCCTTTTTGAGTTTGTCGAAGCCTGTGACCTCCACGTCGACAACCTCGTCGTTTTCTCAACCGGTGACAACAAATTTGGCTCCTTCTGCTCTAGAAATGGGTTTTAAACCACATCCTAGGTCTGACTATTTTAGAGTCTTGTCTTCTATACATGAGAGAGGGGAGGATTCCGACCATGAGAGACCTTTTGGTTTACAAAGGACCACTACACCCATACCAGAGGAATTTATCTCTGAAGAGAACAGGTTAAAGGACCTTCAAGACTCCTTACATTAGGCAAGTGGTTTAGATACTTCTCCAGAAGTAGAGTTTGCTAAACCAGACCCTGGGGAGCATGCTAAGACCCCTTATAGGGTTCTGATGGCCAGAATAATCGAATTCATGGGGTGGTCTACACCTACACCTTCTTTTCAGCAGGATGACCTTACTGATATTTTAGATAAAGGTCCACCGGAGGATCCTGTTGTTCCCTTTCATTCTGCTCTGCAAAGAAACATTTCTGCAAATTGGGAAACTCCTGATGTTATCCCTGCAGTTAACAAGAGACTGTCTGCTAAATACAGATTATCTGCTACAGATCCTGAATATTTCAGCAAACATCCAACTCCAGAGATTTTGGTTGTACAAGCAGCAACTTCATCAAACAGTAGATCTGCATACCCTACTATTCCACAGGACAGGGATGATAAAGGATTTGATGCTATGTCAAAAAAAGTATTTTCGCCATGTAGCATGGCGCTTAAATCTATTAACGCCACTTGCACGCTTGCAAGATTCAGCCATACACTTTGGGAGTGTGCTTCATCAGCGGCTGACTGTCTCCCAGAAGGAGAAGAAAGGGGAGCATTTTTAAACATCATCTAGGATGGAAAAGATGCAATGTGGGAGTCCCTTCAAACAGGCATTGATTCTGCTGACAGTATCAGAAGGGCCATGGCGGCAAGTACCACAATCCGCAGATTTGCGTGGTTGCAGAAGTCTGGATTTGCTCCAGATGTACAAGCCAGACTTTTGAACATACCCTTTGATGGCACTTCTTTGTTTGGTAAGAAGGCTGATGACAGCCTGGAGAGATTACAAACATCCAAGGCAGCAGCGAAATCTCTTGGGGTTGCAATCCGACAGACTCCAAATCGCCCCTCAGGAACCTCCTGGAGGGGTATGTCCTTTCGCTTTTACTCCGTATTCAGAAAAGGTAGAGGGCAGCCAGCTCAAAGGGGCCAAACACAATTTACCCGTGGTGGACGGGTCAAAGGTACAAAAACCGCACAGCAGGTGCCACTTTACCCTCAGCATCTGCGTCAGCCGCTTCTAAACCCCTCTGAGGTCTTTCCTCACAAGACACCAGTAGGGGCAGGTTAACTCAATATCTGTCAGAATGGCAGGCTATTACGTCAGATGCTTGGGCATTGGAGACAGTTGACCAAGGTTACTGCCTGCCCTTCCTACACACCCCTCAGAGTCATCCACCGGGGAACAACTCTTTGAAGTTTCCAGATCCGCTCTTTATGCAGGAGATTGTAGACCTGCTAAAGAAAGTTGCCATAGAACCGGTACCTGTAGCAGAGAGGAACAAGGGTTGGTATTCCCCCTACTTCCTAGTACCAAAGAAGGACGGAGGACTGAGAACCATCTTGGACCTACGAGAATTGAACAAATTCCTCAGGAAAGACAAGTTCAAGATGGTAACGCTTTCTCAGATCCTTCAGGCCCTCCAGCTTCAGGACTGGTTGGTATCTCTAGACCTTCAGGATGCTTATTTCCATGTGCCAATCCATCTCAAACACAGGAAATAGCTGAGGTTCGCAATTGGCAACTCTCACTATCAATTTCGAGTTCTGCCATTTGGGCTGACCTCCGCCCCGAAGGTCTTCACCAAGCTAATGTCGGTAGTGGCTGCAAGTCTTAAGGAGGGAAGGGATCCATGTCTACCCCTACCTGGACGATTGGTTGATCATAGCAGTATCTTCGGAACAAGTTCAGACCCATCTGGGTTATGTCTGCCACTTCCTTCACAAGCTGGGCTTCTCCCTCAACTTAAAGAAGTCACATATGATACCATCACAGAGACTCCAGTTCATTGGAGCAGTTCTGAACACTTCCCTGGGAAAAGCCTCGCCACCAGAAGTGAGGGCTCAAGATATTCTGCAGATGGTCAACACATTTCAAAATGCCCAACGTCTTCCAGCCTTCGACTTTTTGAGGTTGCTAAACCTCATGGCATCCTGCATTTTCCTAGTGCCAGAGGCTCGCCTGAGAATGAGATCCCGCCAGTGGGCACTAAGAACCCAATGGTCGCAATTCTCAGGAAGAATGTCAGATCTCCTTCAAGTCCCGGACAGAGTGGTTTGAGACCTTCAGTGGTGGGCCTTTCGGGGGAACATTTTGAAAGGAGAACTGTTTTGGCAACCATAGCCGGACATAACGGTAGTCACGGATGCCTCACTCACGGGATGTAGAGCTCATGCCAACGACTTGACCATCAGCGGTCCTTGGTCTCCATCAGAGTCCAGACTACATATCAACCTGTTGGAGCTGAGAGCAATCAGACTAGCGCTGAAGGCTTTTCTGCCAACAGTACAGGGGAAAAATGTCCTGATAATGACGGACAACACAGTGGCCATGCACTACATCAACAAAAGAGGAGGCGTAGGATCACTGCCACTGTGCAGAGAGGCAATGCAGCTCTGGTTTTGGGCAATTCAGGAAGGAATCTCTCTATCGGCAGTTCACTTAGCCGGAGAGAAGAATTTGACGGCAGACGCTCTGAGCAGGCAGAGCACAGTCTCCCACGAGTGGGAGCTAGCTCAGGAAGTCCTTCAAGAGATCTTCGCCCTTTGGGGAACCCCTCAAGTGGATCTGTTCGCCACCAGTATCAACAGGAAGTGCGATCAGTTCTGTTATAGGGAATTTCCCCCGAGAGGAGCTCTAGGGGACACGTTCGTAGTGGACTGGGAGTTTCCACTTCTGTACGCGTTTCCTCCAGTCCCTGTCATTCCTCAAATGATCAGGAGATTGAGAAGATTCCGGAAAACTATGATCCTAATTACCCCGGATTGGGCCAGGAGAACATGGTACCCGGACCTTCTGGACATGTCCATCTGCCCTCCGATTCGTCTTCCGCAAAGGGAGGATCTTCTCTCGCAGAAGGGAGGTCAGGTTCTCCATCCAGACATCAGAACCCTAAACCTTCACACTTGGTTTCTGAAAGGTTGAGATACAAGGATTGGGATCTCCAAGGATGATGTCATGGAGGTGTTGCTTTCGGCTAGAAGGCCGGCAACAAAGACTTCATACCGCTGCCGTTGGAACAAATTTTGCAGCTGGTGTAGAGAAAATAATACTGAACCCTTTTCATGCAGTACACCTATGGTGTTATCTTTCTTACTGTATTTAGCAAATTCAGGTCTTCAAGTTGGTATGATCAAGGGCTACCTCGCAGCGCTATCAATCTTTATGCGCTGCAATGTGCTGGAAAGCAGCCCATAGGCCCAGAGTGGAGATGTGGTGGGCGGACCTCTTGAGATGGGCTGAAGCAGAAACCGCAGTGTGGTTTGAAGCTGTCACCAGGGGAGGAGAGGAGGAAGTGGGCCCTCTGATAGCCTGGAGGCAACTGGTGACCTCACTGGCAAATTCCCACCAAGCCAATCTTGAAACAGTAGACAAAGATGAGTCTACAAATACTGAGATTCCCGAAAATATTCATGCAGAAGACGCTGGTGAGATGGCTCGAGTCCGTGGGGTGGGAGGGGGAGGACTGGTTAATTGCGATCGCTCTGGTTGAATGGGCTCTCGGACGGATAAGGAATACGTCGGAGGAACATCCCATCGAAAGAACGTTACAAGGTAAGAAGTAACTTGTTCATCTATTGCATATTTTTCTGATCCTGCTTACAACTGTTACTTCCATACGATTAATTTAAAGTGTTGCAATGTTTTTTCTTTGTTCACTATTGACCACCTGTAATTTGTAACTATTGCACCAAGCTGTACACTTTCTTATGCTTTCGCGCCCGTATGCCCTTGGGTCTGGTGCGCATAATAAATACTAAACAAACAAACAAAGGCCCTTTCGAAGGCTTCCATTTCCAGATGGCTCTCTGGCTGCATCATGCACTGTCACCGGTTGGCAAACCGACCGTTGCCCGGCCGTTCGAGAGCCCATTCAACCAGAGTGATCGCTGCTACTACGGCGTTCTTGTCTGGTGTGCCCCTGCTGGACATCTGCAGGGCTGCTACGTGGAGGTTGACACACACCTTCACGAGATTCTACTGCGTCGACCGGGATTCCAGGGAGGAGTCCAGAGTCGGCAAGGCAGTGCTGCGCAACCTGTTTGGTTCAAGGTGAGCCTGGTGAGGAGGTAAGAGATGCTTAATGTTGAGCCTTGCCACCTCCCTTGGTTGTGCATGTGTTGTACTGCTATGTATTCTTGTATTCATGAGCATGTGAATCCATGCCAGACCCCATGCTGGAGAATGAACAAGTTACTTACCTGTAACTGTTGTTCTCCAGCTTGGGTCTGGCATGGATTCACATGCGAACCCTGTTAGGGAGAGTTCTCTTCTAAGGCTAATTTCCCTTACCTATAGAGTCCCCCAGCAGCTTTGCCGGATTTGAGGTTTTATTTTTTTACTCCTGCTAAGAGTAAGACTCTTTTTCCCACTCTTAGGCATATTGCTATGTGTGTTTTAGGCTATTTTTGTGCTTATGGTCTATGGGGTTTTTCTCACCCTCATAGGTATCATCTTTTTGCATGTGTGTTACACAGCACCCTATGTGCAGTAACACAGGGGTGTCATAGTGACCCCCAAACATAGACTCCATACCCTGGGACTGACTACTGTCTCCCAGAGCATGTAAAGTCCCCATTGACTTTACTAGTCAATATTTATGAGCTAAACCAGTACAAACCATCTTACTATGGAAGTACTGGAAAGGGTTAATAGTTTTTCCCTGGTGTTCTTTTTCAAGAGGGTACCGTCCAGTCCCTCTCTGAAAAGTTTCTGGCTGGTAGCAGTGTTTACTGTCGTAAATATTCGACCGCAAATATTTCCCTATGGGATTTTCCCATTGTTCAAGGCTACCAATTTTACTGACAGCCTCTAACATACTGCCGGTTTATTTTATTATTAACTTTACTCCGGTAGGTTTTTATTGCCAGAACTTTAATAATATTTCTTTCTCGTGTCTTTCTCTGAAATCCTAACCCAGGTCAGGGATCCTTTTTTCGTCCTTTTGGCGGGCTTCTGCCAAGATGCCCTCCTTTCAGCGCCACTTAGTCTGGGGTAGACAGGATGTGTGGGAGGGGGAATAGGCACCGTGGACAGGGTTGCCTACGCAACCCAAGTCGCACTCTGCCCTGATAGGCTGGGGGGTTATCCCGCCAGGATAGCCACCCCACTGTGTGAGTGACAGCTAGGCTGTATGAATGGTGGTTTTTCTGCATAAAAGCAGGGTCCTGAGGACTGGAAAAGCAAGACGTCACCACTGGAACTAAGACACCGAAGAGGAGAGAGGCCACAGACATCTGCAACGACTGAACCACCAGTGAAATGGTCACCACCCATATCACTGCAATCAGTTGGTAGCCTATAATGATGTCGGCCAGTGTCCGGTAATAATTCCGGTCGTCTAGATTGGTCCCGTATGAATTCACTAATAGTGTTTCTCTGTTACGTATTTTGCAGTGAACTATAGAATATCTACCCTCTGGGTCAGTGTACAAGTGTGACAGAGTGAAAGCCACTTCTCTATGAAGAAGCATCAGCACACCTCTGGATTGTGAAGAGTAATTGGTAAAGAAACTATTTGGGCCCCATTTCTTTGCAAACATAATTATCACTCCTCCCTTCATGTGAGTTTCTTGCAAGAATAAAATCTGGGCATTTTCACTCCAACGACGAAGAGAAGATCTTCACCTGCAAGAGCCTTCTTCCCTTGAACTGGTGGGACCAACCAGTTTACCAATCGCCTTCCAAGACCTGCCTTGGTCGAATCGTCAGTGCCAGACACTCGGAGACTGGATAGCCAGGCACCCGTCCACCACGACCGCGATTTAAAGCAGCGTACCTTTTATTCTGTTTCGGCATCACCGCGGCTGGCTTCTTCCCTGGGCAGTGCAGTGACTCGAACCTTCCTCCACGACGAGAGCCTCTCTTCCTCTGCTGGATCTCCCGAACTGCAGGAACTGCCAGGAACTACCGCCACCGCAGGAGCCGCCTCTATTTTTTAAGTTACATTGTTCCGCCAGGCCTCCCGTTTCGCGGGGTACTGCTAAAGGTGTTTTAAATCCTTTACTTACCTCTTGGGCTGGCCGCCCCTATCGTCTAACATTATCTTTTACCTTCTGCACCCTCTTTTTGAATCGTTAAACAAAGACTTGACTGCAGCAACTAGAACAGTTTTATCCTGGGCACTTTTGCCTTGTACCACTAATTCTGGCACAGGCTTATTGACTTTGGCTAAATCTGTTGCAACTGCCTTCTGTAGATTGCTTCTCACTAAGAAGTGTGTTGGTGCACCTAAAACTCTTATAACCACCTTTCCTTCCCTTTTAATTATTGCTAAAGTGCCATTTTGCTTGGTTTTCACCTAAGTATTACTCATGCTAAAGTACTGCCTTGCTTAACTTGTTCACAATCCATTTGGGAAGTGTTGCTGGTGTGTTTAGGAGTCTATCTCTGTATAACTTGTTCTTTCCCTCCCTCTGAAGAAATTGTTGAGTGCCATTTCTGCTTGGTTTACACTGTGCCGTTTTGCTCAGTTTTCACTCTGGCTCAAACTTGTCTACAATTTAAATAGGGAGTTGTGTATACTTTTCTTGACTGTTTTAACTTGCTTTAAGGATAGTGATTTTTGTGCTGATTTAAGAGTGTGTAAAATAAATATATATATTTTCTTTTTGATACAAAGCTTTGGTCAGTGTTTCCTTGTCCCATAATACTGTAGCCCTATTGTGTAAACCCTGAATACTGCTCATCTCCCTCTTGAGATAAGTCTGACTGCTCAGCCACAGCTAGCAACTAAATCTTTATGATACAGACTGATACCAAAGGGGATTTATTGCATATACATGTAGTCCTAATCTTCTGTAGTGCTCCCTAAGGGAACTGCACAGGATTCTTCCTAACAAACCCACCCTCCAACCCCTCTGCGGCTCTTCTCATGGTCCTACTGGCACTTCACGTGCTACCAAATCTGAAGATGGCTGCCAGAGGGGGGGCTTAGGTAGAGGGCAGTCATTGGCTGGGGCAGTATGACCCAAAGACCAGTGATTGGTCATTAGTAGAAAGACAGTTCAGAAACGAAACTGAAACTGATTTTTTTCTTTACCGAGTATTCCCAGCCTGACGACGGGGAAATTTCATGAGCATGTGAATCCATTCCAGACCCACGCTGGAGAACAACAGTTACAGGTAAGTAACTTGTTCCTACTCTGGCTTCTTATAACTCTGTTTGTCCCTTAAAACGAAATCAGTCATTTTTCAAGAGTAAAACTTCCCTTCCTAAAGTTGCCCACATTTATAGTAGTGAAAACTTCTCGACAACTGGAGATTGATAGATGGGGGCATCAGAACAATAATATCTTAAAATCTGATGACGCTAACTCTCCTTTAAATTCAAATCAACCATTGTGTCCTTTTAGAACTCTTGTTGAAGGTGTAATTAATGAAAAGAGTGAAGGGAGTAGGTTTGAAGACAATATTCAGAATAAAAGAAGTAAAATGAACATTGGGGACTTCAAGTCCCACATAGGCACTAGACTGCAAGGCACAGTCTAGTGGTTCTTATGACCCACAGCTGAGCGGGACTTGTCTAAGCCAAAGACGAACCTTTGTGAGAGAGAAACATTGTCAGTCTTTGTTTGCTGTACAAGTGGGAAAACAAGATCGGCCGGAGAGAAGCCCTCCAGATATCCAGGAGGAGAGGAGCATTGGCTGCATTGTATGTGGCAATCACAAGAGTGGAATAAATAGCACCAATGTGGATCTTGTCTTCCCAGAAGTAGTAGTCAAGTTTGATGTTTTGGAAAGTTAAAGACTTTACTAATTGGTTTGAAGTGAACCTTACCACAGAAGTACTTGTAGTAGTGTTAAGATTGTTTTATCCTGGCAGGTGAGTATACCAGGATAGGGACTTTGTAGTGGTAGTCCTGGCGGGTTAGTGGACACGGAAGAGGTTTTTGAAGGACTATGCTATGGTTAACAATTTGTGAACTAAAAGTGGGAAGACCACTTAAGTATTGTGTGAACTGTTGTGGAATCATCTTGACAAAACATTATTGTTAATACAGATACATTGTGGAAGTGTTTTATTTCCTAAGAAGAAGTTGTGTTGAACTCTTGCTACAATTGGAGAAATCAAGACTCGTTGTCTACTAGAACTGTTGGTCAAAGTCCACGAGGAAGACGTTTGGAGTTGTGTTGGGCTCTTTGTTACAAGTGGAGAGATAAAGATTTGTCATCCAAATTAACTATTGGTTAAAGTCCAAGAGAAAGACTTTTGGAGCAAGAATAACACTATAATGAGAAATTGGTTGCAAAACAGAACTTTTCTATGTTGAACTTGTGATTTTAAATCCTGCTTTGAATCTTGGGAAGGGCATCCAACCCAGGTTACAAGGATATGCAGTTCTTAGTATTGTGTTGAACATAACTGTTTTATTTTGATTTGCCATATATTTCCTTTATGAGTTTGTATATCTAAGTGTGAGGGACGGATTCCTATTGTTACAAGTGTTTCCTTTAGTTTTTTTCTAGGCAGGGAAAATCCTCTTTTAGGGTGGGGATTGTGAAGCATTTGTCAAACCCCTTTTAGTTAATAAAATGGCATCTTGTAACAAACCTTCACCAAGTTGTTTGCCTCACATTTCTGATCCCTCACAAAGACCAGCAACCAAAGCACTATACTGCTGCAGTTGGAACACGTTTTGCAGCTGGTTTAGACTTAACAATATAGATCCTCTCTTGCAAAACAACTGCAGTGCTTTCTTTTTTATGGCACCTAGCCCACCAAAGGCTGTAGGTGGCTACCATTAAGGGATACTTGGCAGCGTTATCTATTTTCAAATGCAGGCCATAACAGGGCTCTTACTTTAAGAGGCCAATTTTCATACAATTCTTGGAATGACTGACCAATACATTCCCACCAGTCCTTTTTCTGATTCCGTCCTGGGATTTGAACCTGGTACTTACTTTTTTAAAGGGAGCCCCATTTGAAACCTCTCCATTGTTGTCCTCTCATGTTATTAACCTTAATAAACATCATTCAGTAGCCATCAGGTCTCATCATACAAACCACCATGTACTATATTCTCCAAGGAGAAGGTAGTTCTGAGGGGGTCATCCCTCCCTCTTTCCTTCCAAATGTGGCATCTGAATTTCATGTAACCCAAAAAATTACATTACCAGCTTTTTATCCACCTCCTCGCTCTTCTAAGGATGAAGAGAGGTTACACTGGCCACAAGTTGGGACAAGCTGTGCCCAAACAAGCTCTTTCCCGGTGTATCAGTCTATGCATTTCGGAGTGCTACTCCAGTGCTGGAAAAGATGTCCCTGAGAATTTAAGATATGATATAGTATTTATAACGCGCCTATACACAAGTGTTTCAGGGCGCGACGAGGCAAGGGAGGGGGAGCAGGGGAAGACAGAGAAACGATCTTACTAGGCCAGGTGACATTGAGATTGCGCAAGTGCAGGGGAGGGGTGAAAGGGAAAGTACAGGGAACGGGGAAAGGGCAGTGCAGTACATAGGATACACAGTCAAATAAAAAGACAATAAATAAAAGTGCAGCCAGCTGGTGGCTGGTGCTGGGGTAAGTGCAGACATCAGGTGGCAAGTGCTGGTAGGGTGCTGTAGGGATACAGAAACAGTCCCTGATTGCCAGAGTTGCCAGGGGGGCAGTGCAGGTGTGCAACTCGCGGTGAGGGGCCTGGGCCCGAGATCAGATGGTAGCCAGGTAACCAGTTCAATTTCAGCCAGGAGCTCAGTAGGGGAGAGGAGCAGAGAAAGCAGAAGCAAAGAGGAAGGTCTTGAGGTGCTTCAGGAACCGGAGATGGTTCTCCTCAAGTTTCTGAGAGGCAGGGAGGCTGTTCCAGAGGGAGGCCCCAGCAGAAGAAAGAGATCTACCGCCAACTCGTTGCTTGGAGAAGCGACTGAACCTGAGGGAGTTGGAGGCGGTTGAGCGAAGAGCTCGAGAAGGAAGATACTTTGGAAGAGAGAAATGAAGGTATTGAGGCCCCAAGCCCCAGGAGGCCTTGTGGACAATGCAGAGGGTTTTGCACTTAATCCTCGCCGCCACTGGGAGCCAGTGTACAGATTTCAGTCCAAGAGAGATACGATCCCTGGGCTTGAGGCCAAGGACACGTCTCGCAGTCCTGTTTTGGATGAGTTGCGGAGAGTAGAGGCAGGCAGATTTAGAAAGATGCTGTTGCAGTAGTCCAACCTAGAGAGAACCTTAGTTGGAGCAGGAAGAGGGCCAAGAGAGGCCGGCCAGAGAGCGACAGGAAAGTTGGGGCAGAGAGCAGCAATGAGGTGGGCAAAAAGTGCCAGGTATTGGTTGAACAGCCAGGGAGAGAGGTTAGAAGTTAGACCCCTGGGAAACACCACAGGTAGAGATAGAGATAGAGGAGAGGAAGGACCTAAGTTGGACCTGGGAGGGTCGATCGGAGAGGAAAAAAGTCAGCCAAGCCAAGGCCTGATCGGTGATACCCAGGTTATCACAGAGACGGTTGAACAGGATGCCATGGTTGACTGTATGAAAGGCAGAAGAGAGAAAAATTAAGATGAGGACACAGGGGGTGTTGGAGTCATGGTTGGAATGCAGGTCTTCACGGATATTTAGGAGAGCAGTTTCCATGCTTCTGGCAGCTCTGAAGCCAGACTGATAGTCATGGAGACAACCAACAGATTCAGTGTGAAGATTAAGCTGGGAGAAGGCCAGCTTTTCCAGGAGTTTCCCAAGAAAGGAGTGATGGAGGTTGGGCGAAAGTTTTTAAAAAAATATATATATTTTTATTATTTTATATTAACAACAATCAACACACAAAAACAATCCAACAGTGCATGTCATATTTGTCAAGCATTTGATACTATACCGCAAAGTGGCCACTGTTCTTCCCTAACCCCCCCCCCTAACTCAAGCTTACTCTCCCACTCCTTCCACTTTGGTGTCTTCCAGAGGTTCACCCTCCTCTATACCTCCAGAGGAATCCTGTTCATTTGGCCGATCCTGGGTAGACCCATACAGTGTAGCTATTAGTTGTCTCCAAGCCATCAGAGTTTCCATTACCCCCCCCCGTATTGGTCGCCTCATACCATACCACTGTTTCCGCCTCTGCCCATTTCAGGAGGTCATGCCACCACACCTCTATTCTGGGTCTATGGCTCGTCTTCCAAACCATGGCAATTCTATGCTTGGCCAGTATGTAGGCCAGGTCCTTGAGTTTGCTTACATGCCTCAGTTTGCGAGGTCTCGTGAAGCCCCCCACCATACATGCCCACACTGATTCCACGTCTAGTTGAATTCCTTTCTCAGTTAACCGATGGGTGATTTCGCCCCCAAATTTACCTCCCCACATTTAGGGCAGGCTTGTGTTTCTGTATTCTTAAATCTGGCGACCCTCTGAGGGGTCATGTACGCTCTGTGGGTTACGTATAGTTGGATCTGCTGCAACCTCGCATTCCTGGACACTTTTTTGTGATATCTTTGGGCCCTCTCCCATAGCCGTCATGCATGGATACCCCTACGTCTTCCTCCCAATCCTGTCTCAGTTGCGTTACCTCCTTCCCCACCCTGGACAACAAGAGTTCATAGATTCGGGAGACATCATGTCCACCCTCTGAGATGTCATAAATTGTTTCAATAGTTTCATCTGGCTGGTCTGCCAGCACCAAATCAGGCCATGATTCTCTCACCTGTCGAACCACCCTGGTATAGGTATTGTATTGCCCGGGGTGTAGTCCGATTTCATCTATAAGCTCATCAAATTCTATAACCTTCCCCTCCTGCCATAGGTCTCCCACTGTTGCGATGTCCACCGGTTCCCAGTGCTTGCCAATTGTCTTTCGCAGTTGTTCATCTACTCCCACCAGTGCCACTAGCGGCACCTGCGGGGAACACAGAGTCGGGTTCTCCATGGCCCGACAGGCCTTACGCCATACCCTCCGTCCCAGGTCCAACAGCCTTGATCGCCCTCTTAGTTCTGATTTGGGCACCCATATCATTTCTTTCAGGAAAAACGGAGCACATTCAGACCTTAGCAATTTGGACTCAGCTGTGGGGCCTTCCATCAACCATTTAGCCACATAATGTAGTTGGCTAGCCAGATAGTAGATCTCAAAGTTGGGTTGTTTAATACCCCCTCTATCGTACATGTTCTGCAATTTCCATAAGGCTATCCTGTTTCTGGTGTTGTGCCATATGAAGCCTCTGCATAAGCTCTGTAATTTACCAAAGAATCGCTTGGGTATCATATAGGGGATGTTAACAAAAAAGTGTAATAGCCTGGGCAATGCTACCATTTTCAACAGTGCCACCCTCCCTACCATGGCCAGGGGGAGTTTTGCCCAGAATCTCATGCTCTTGCCCAAGTATGCTACTGCCCTCTCCGTGTTGTGTATGTGTTCGTCTTTATGTGTTTGTCATCTACCTTGTGATATATATCAACACCCAAGTATCTAAAAGTACTGGTCTCCCAGGGTATCTGCAATACTGGTAGGTCCTCACGCAAAGTCCCTATATATCTACCCAGGGGGAACAGACTAGACTTCATGGGATTGACTGCGATCCCAGAGAGCGATGCAAATCGATCCATTACTTCGAAGATATATTGCAGATTTTCCTCTGGAAAGCTAAGGTATAACAGTATATCATCAGCATACAGCGATATGAGATGTGGTCCCCTCTTGGTGTAAATTCCCACAGTTTCATATTGTTGTCTCAGATATATTGCTAGGGGTTCGAATGCAAGGATGTACAGCATCGGAGACCAGGGACAGCCCTATCTGGTGTCCCTGCTGAGCTGCCATCTATCCGAGAAAATCGCCCCCGTCTTGACTCTGGCTAGTGGAGAGCTGTACAACCATTTTGCCCTTTGTAGGTACCCGGGCCCTATTCCGTATTCTTTCAAGGCAGCCAGCAGCCAAGGCCATTTTACCGAGTCAAAGGCCTTCATTGCGTCCAGCGAGGCAATTGCCACTTCTTGCGTATCCCATTCTGCTTGTTCTATGACGTGGTGGAGCCTCCTTAAGTTGTCAGATATGCTTCTGTGTGGCACGTATCCGGTCTGGTCTGGGTGTATGAGCTTGCCTATGACTTGTCTCAATCTGTTTGCCAGCACAGCCGTAAGAATCTTACTATCCTGATTTAACATGGAGAGCGGTCTGTATGACCCTCAATCCGTGCTTGGCTTGTTGGGCTTGAGAAGTGGGATGATAATAGCCTCTCTGAGGGATTCCGGTAACCTCCCTGCTTCCAGCGCCTCGTTCAGCATATCTAACATTGGGGGAAGTACTTCTGTGCTATACATTTTATAAAATTCACTAGGCAGTCCATCGGTTCCCGGGGCCTTGCTGGTGGGTAATTGCTTAACCACTGCTTCCAGCTCCTCTAGCGTGATCGGGGCATCCAGGTTCACTCTTTCTTCCGCACTCAGCTTTGGTAGGCCTATATCCTACAATATTTATGTAATCTCGCTCCCTTCCCCCCTTTCTACGTCTTGATACAGTTGTTGGTAATATTTGAGGAACCCATCATTCACTCCCTCTTGGGTGTCTACCATTTGACCATTATCCCCTTGTATTTCTCTGATAGCTGATCTGGGTGTTTCCTTTTTCGTACAGCCATGCCAGCAACCTCCCCGGCTTATCCCCACCCGCGTGTTGTCTTTCCTTATATTTCTTATAGTTTAGGTTACATAGTCTCTCCCAGTGTCCCCCACGTTCTTGCTGTAGTTTACTTATGGCTTCGGCAACCCCCGGGGAGCTGTCTCCCTTGTTCATGCTTACTCCAAGTTCTTCCTCTGCTTTTTGCCAAATTATATCACCTTGGAGCCCTTTGGATTTCGATATGGCTTATCCCTCACCACCACCTTAAAACCCTCCCACAGGGTGCCCGCCGATCGTACGCTTCCAGTGTTTCTCTCAAAGTATTCAATGATATCCTCCCTTAAGTCCTCTCTGGACACCGTATCTTTCAATGCCTCAGCTCTGAGCCGCCATGTGGGGGTCCTCGCTCTGTGGGCCAAGTATTGCCATGTTTAAATCAGTGGCGAATGGTCCGAAACACATAATCCAGCCACGTGTATACATTTTGTGGGGCTGCATAGTGCGAGTAATGTCTATCTTGTGGGTGGCGTAACCTCCATATGTCCTCTAGTTGAAGTTCCCCCAACAGGGTCTTCAAGGTTCTGGCAGCAGGGGTGGGTTTACTTTGTTTCTCATCCGATCTATCCATCCCTGGGTCAAGCGTACAGTTGAAGTCACCTCCCCATATAATTACCCCTCCCCCTCCCAGGTACGGGCTGACTTTACCATATAGGGTCTTGAAATAGGCTACACTGTAATAGGCTACTGTGTCTTGGTTGGGTGCGTATGTGTTGATGATACTCACCTCCTTATTTTCAATCAATCCCCTTATCGCGACCATCCTCCCGTCTGTGTCCTCTGTGGACTGTATTAGCTGAAAAGGTATGTGTGGAGCAATCGAGGTAGTCACCCCGTCCCCCCTAGCGTATGCTGAGTATGTTGCCCCAATAGTGGTCCCCTTCCATTTTCCCCGTATCATCTCCTGTTTGTCCCTTGTGAGATGGGTTTCCTGTTTTCTGCCTCCTCGGATGCATCATTATCTTGATCCTTTTTAAATAACTGTTAAGACCCCTGACATTCCAGGTTACTATCTTAAGGTTCCCCATTCTCAGCCGTACCCTGTTCAACCTTTAACCTCTTTTGTCCTCCGTATCACGTGCAGTAGCACGTGGGTGTATGCTCGTTTCCCAACAAACTCCACTGCAAACTCCCCTCGCACCCACCTCCCATCCCTGGATCTCCGGCGACCCCGCATTTGGCCCTACCCTGGCTAACCAGGTACTAGGAGCCCAGCAGGGGGTTACCGTACTACTGGTAGCCCAACTAACCTATCTACTGGGGTATGAGTTCGGGTCCTCTGTACCTCCCGGTCAAATGCCTCATCAAATTCTGCCCGCCATCATCTAGCTTCACAGATCTATAATCAAGTCCCAATGTCACAGTTTATACAGCACCGCTTTCTCTGGAGCCAGTGCCTCATTTCTCTGTTTCGCACTCCTTCTGGTCATCTGTCCCCATTGGACAATTCTATACATCCAGCCACTCTATTGCATCCTCAGGAGTCTCAAAGAATATCGCTTGGTTTCTGTGGAACACTTTCAACTTTGACGGATACATCAGCATGTATTTGTGGCCCGCTTTGCAAAGCCTCTTCTTCACTGATCTGAAATTCAATTGCCGTCTTTGCACCTGGAGTGTGTAGTCTGGATACGCAGTGATAGACGCGGATGACCTTTGTACTGTGCCACCTTTGCGGAAGTATTCTAGAATCCTCTCCCTCTCGCAATAATTTAATATCTTGGCTATGATTGGTCTCGGGGGGGAAACCCGGGGGTGGGTCTTCTTGCCAGGGCTCTGTGCGCCCTCTCCACCGCAAATCCTTGAGTGAGTGCTCCCCCTTCTATTTCCTGCAGCAGCATAGTCTCAATCTACTTGGTGGGGTTCAATCCTTCCTCTCCCTTAGGGAGTCCCACGATACTTATGTTGTTCCTTCGTGCGCGTCCTTCGGCTTCCTCAGCCCTATTTTCCAAGTTGCATACTTGCTGCCGCAGTGCATGGATCTCCGAGGCATCTGATGCGCAGGCGGCCGTGTTTGATTTTACTTCCTTCTCTAGCTTGCCTGTACGTTCTGCTATTGACCTTACATCTTGTCTCAGTAGGTTAACGTCCACCTGTACTACATCAATTTTGACCTCTAGCGACTCTTTGAGTGTGGTCATGGCCGCCTCCAGTTTCGTTTCCCATGCCACTTTCAGGTCTGCAATAGCCTCCAGAATCTGTTGATCTCCACGTGCTGGTGATGCGCCCACCTAAGCACTTCTCACATTGTTCCTGGCCCCCTCTGTTGTTTGTGGTGTTTTTGTAAAGTCCTCCATTGTGGGTTGCTTCCCCTTCGTCTTGGGCAGCTTGGATGCCATTGCAGTATATCCTAAAGTTGCAGTTCAAGGTGGTTGGAGCCAAGGTATCCGATATTTGCGCTTACTCTCCTGCCTGGCGCTAGGGTCCGTCCGGGGGCTACGTGGGCGGGGGACGGGATGCTTCTATCAGGATCTAGGATGCATAGGTGTCCCTTATAGCCTTTGGATTCCTCTTCCTGTTCTGGCCTCGTCTTGGTTGCTTCGCCGTGCCCGTATTTCCAGGGTCCAAGTTGTCCGTGCCGCTTGTTACTTTGGGGAAGTTGTCCTTTCCTGCCAGTGTCTGTGGTTGTCCACGTGTGTTCTGGGGCGCTGTGTTATGCGACTTCCTCGTGTGTTTGTGCTGGCGCCGGTCTGACTTGCTATTCCATAGTGTCTCTTATGCACCAGCCGTGTCCCCCCTTCTGTATGAGGCACTGGCTGTGCCTTGTCTGGTTGATCTTATATGCCAGAGCCCTTCTGAGCAGTGGCCCTACTTGGTCCTGTGTTTTCAAGCCACTGTCCGGTTTAGTCCGCCTTAATTGAAGATTATATGGTGGGGCTGCCTCCGCCGGTCACATGCGTGCCTGCCCTGCCTTTTGTGACCTGCGCGTGTCCAAAGGGGGCTGTGGTTTTATACTGTGGCGTCTCCCCCTTCTAGATGTTTTGCTGTGTGCAGTATTGGGCTTGCTTAGCCTGCAGGCGGGTCCCGTTCATCCGATTCATTCCATATACATCATTTTAATTGGCCCTGTTTCCTCATCAACATTTGCGGCCAGTTCTTGAACACTGTGATGTGGAGGCTCCAGCTGCAATGAATGCAGCCGGCACCCACCTCGCTCTCCTTCAGCAGTGTACTGCGAGCGGCTCTGTGGGGGCAGTGCGGACCCACCCTACCATAGGGGCTCTCACACTCAAGCACACACGCATGCACCGGTTCCGGTGCTATCAGCTAGTCCTGGATGTACTTATCTGCGTCAGAGTCTGAGGTCGCAGCAATGTGCGGGAGCTCCGGTCTGTGTACAATCAGGGCTGGCGCGCATCAGTTATCAGCATCCCCTTTCCTCGGTGCGCGGCCAGACTTGCAGTCCTGCACCTTCCGATGGCAGTCCTTCTCATCTCCTAGTCGGATCTGCGCTCGCTCGTTGTCGTAGGGCTCGGTCCTCTGATCCCTTTGTTCGCCAGGGTGGCCATTGTGTTACAGCATTCTCTGTAACGTTTCGTTCCGTTTAACACGGATAACTTCCTTGGTGCAGCATAGTTACGGCTCCTGATCATCGCATTACACGTAGCTTACTTTCCCATCGATGCGCTTGCTTTTGACATGCGTTTTCTGTAGATTAGGCGGCGAGCATCATCAGGATAATAAATGGATCCTCGGAAGCTCCGGAGTAGCCCAACCTCTTACATGGCTGGTTAGCCACGCCCCACAGGTTGGGTGATAGTAGCCGGGCAGGAGGGGTCGGCAGAGGGTTTCTTAAGAAGAGGGTACACAAGGCAGAGCTTCAGGGGGGAAGGTAAGACTCCAGTGGCGAAGGAGTGGTTGCAGAAGTCGGCCCGAGCAGGAGCCAGGGTGTCAATGTGCCCATTCCACCATGGGAGTGGCAACTACTTCAGCTCTACAAAGAGGTGTACCAGTGCAGGACATTTGCAATGCTGCAACTTGGTGCTCACTCCATAGTTAATGCTTGGATGCCCTGTCGGGCCAGGACGCTCGCTTTGGAGGAGCGGTTCTGCACGATATGATGTGTTAATCAGAATTCCACAAAAAAATCATTTCTCCCACCTCCAACTCTAAAACTACCATGGGAGTCTGTCAAAGATGAGGAATCTGTGGGAGGATACAATCCATTAGATGTACAAATTACTTACCCCTGGTAATGTTCTTTCTGATGGATGTTTCTCCCACAGATTCCTCATCGCCTCCCAGCCTACCCCTCTGACTGTGGGTGAATTTTGTATTACTTCTCTCTTTCAACGTCCATGCAGGATATCTATCTCTCAAGACGGCTGAGCAGAAAGAGAGAAAAACTAGGAACTGAGGCAACGGGCCCATTGCGTTCTATTTATACTATCATCGGTGTCACGCCCAGACCTGGAAATGGTAATCATCGAGGGACATCAGCACTGATGCCGCACAGCGCCCCCTGCTGTCAAATTTTTTTCTGAGACTGCAAAGTAGGATATGAATATATCAAAGAATGGGAATCCGTGGGATGAACATCCATCAGAAAGAACATTGTCAAAGGTAAGTAATTTGTTCTTCTCAATAATGGAACACATTTTTATTTTTTCCATGTTAGAAAAATTGTGCAAATTGCAATTCTGAATGGGTATTTTGATTAAACAGAACAATAATTTTAAGGAGCTTACAGGAAAAATATATACATGTTTTTAAAGGTCTTTGATAAGTAATACATTTTAAGATAACAACAATGGGAGAGATTCTTTTTTAGGAGCAGAGCTTCACAGGTCTTCTTTCTATTTCAGAAAGACTAGTAGAGAGCCTTCGCTTACCGCAAGTCCCCACTCTTCACTCCCAAGTGTTCCTGTTCTTCAGAGTGTTACTTCTAAGAATGTCTCCGCAGCATCTTACATCACTGTGGCCAACCATGATCACTGAACTGGTATGTAATGATTTACAGTAGAAAACAATTGCATGAAATGTTGCATAGTTCATTGTTATCTTTGCCTACATCACAGAATATTGTATTTCATAATTGGTGAAAATGTTAATATAGTGCAGTTCAAGAAACTTGGCACCTACCAATCAAACCATATGTTACAAAAGGTAGCTTACTCTGTTTCTGGTCATAGGGTGTACATAATAAAGGGCACTATGCATACAACAGCAGACTGTTAACCGCTGGTTCTCCAGCCCGCATCCTTTTTTAATAGTCAGAAACAACTATGCATGTGTGCAAGTATGTTTATAATTGGTAAAAGCTCTCCAGTGGATTCCTTTCTTCCACAGATTTTTCATCTTAGATAGGTCCTCTAGCGCCAGCTGACAATCAGACCAATTTTTTCAGCCACCAGGGGGAATAGTACAGCTCCATGTCCACTAAACTGCTTCCCATGACTCCAAACGTGATGTCATGCGCAGTATAAATGGAGCTGGCTGCACTCCAGAACCTCAGTTCCTTTTTTCTGCATGTCAGCTCCCTGTTTCTGAACTATATTTTAACTTCAAATCTTCCAATAAACAAATCTTACTGCTTCATACTGGACACCCCAAAGGCCTGGGGGTTTATGGCTTGCAGAGATTCCAGGAGTAAGAGGTCCCAGTTGGCTCTCCATAAAGTGTGCTTTTGGTGCCTAGGGGTTGAGCACAACACAGACTATTGCAGCTCCTGACTGCCAATGAATTAAAAGGCCCTCCAGGAGCCGGCTGATAAAGCATGGGTCTTGACTCCCTCTGAGTTACCTGCCCTGGGACCCTTTTCCAAGCGGCTCTGCTAATCCAAAAAGGAATTAGAAGCGTATGAACTAGTGGAGTCTCGCTCTTCTGAGGAGGAGTCCAGGAATGAAAAGAAGCAGCACCATAAGACTCTAACCACTCTTGTAGTTACTCTCACCACTCTTCTTCAGCCTCCAAAAAGAGATGTTCATACCCACCATGACGATGAAGTAAATAAAGATCCTCAGAGGACTTGCCACATAAGAAGTCCAAGAAGCAGGTTTCATTACCCACTTGCTCTTTTCCCTTGGAGCAGTGGGACGATTTAGGAAAGCAGATGTTGGAAATCTTCGCTAAGACCCTGTCACTAATGGCTTCCACCTAGGTGGTGGGGTCACGGTCCACTGTGTCTTCTAAGTCCAGCAGAGGCACCTCCTTAGGCAGTGACCGCATATATTTTTGCTCAGCCGGTAATGGAGCTGGCTCTCTACTGCGCTGCATGGCTTGTCTTCACCTTCAGGCATTGATGTCTCCACCTCTGCACCAATCAAAGCCAACCGCTCACTGGAGTTCACTCCTGTCTCGAGGCCCCACTTTTGTGATTGAATAGGCAGTGTTTTTGATGATGATGATGGAATCCCCATTACTTGCAAAGTAGAACCCACGGAATCTAGAGTGGTGATGGATTTCCCAGCAGAATTGTATCCTGAGGATGTTTCTTTGACCGTTTTGTCCTGCGAATGGCATGATGCTAGCAACTTGGATACATCTTCCGAGCTTGAATTCATGCAAGCTTTGCTACCTGGGAAAGCAAGTCCACTTTTCAGAAGAATATGGCCACATGTTGGTCCAGTGCTTGCTAGGCTTAGAGACCTAAGCTACACCTCACTGATGATGGCCAATGAGACCGTAACATGTCTGGAGTTGCTTGTGGTCTCTTGCAGAAGGGATGTGACCAAGCATTTGGACTGGACTGACCCTTTTCGGATGAGATCAAGTCTGATTTGCATATTTTTTTTCTCCTTTGTGTAGTGGTTTGGCATGCAAAGAACGATGGCCTGGAGGGATGCCCAGTGCGATGCCAGAGGTTAAGATTACATTTAAACATTACAGCCATCCCATCTTTTATTTTGGCAGAGACTTTGGTGCCATCTGTCCCTTCCAATCCCATGGGTCAGATATTTGGGACAAACGCCCTCCAAAGGAGACTTTGCTTCCTTTGAATCTAGCTATCACACACCCAGTCAAAGCAGTTTGGCAAAAACTCTAACTCGTCTCCATTTTGTGACGAATCCCAGATGTCGTCACACCTCCCCTAGGGGAGCCCCTTTCCATGAGGCCAGGGAGGTGAGGCCGCTACCAGATAGTCCCCCTGGGGGTGGTACTCAGTGAGTGGATCTCACGAGGATGGAAGCCCCTTATGCAATTAGTGACAATCCGGGGAGAACATGTTATCCCCATAGCCCACCTAACCAGCCTTCGTGTCTAACCCCCTACAGCACCATCCCTAGTGTTCCTATCTGTGTCCTTAAACCAGTAAGGCAGGGAGTACTGGGACGAGGAAGAGTCCAACTGACTCACTAGGAGTCCTCAAGATCAGTACTGAGATGATGAGGAGGTGCAGAAGCTTAGAGAGCACGTCTGTGAATCCTACTGAGCAGTCCTGTCTTTGTGGACTTCCTATTGGCCAAGACATGAGTGAAATAGAAGAGGGAAATTCAAACTCAGAAAGAGATCCTCCTGGGAGGAACCGGGAGCTTTGGAGCCAGCAGTCAGGAGCTGAGCGAAGCAACGAAGGACGCAAGCTTACCCGGCAGCAAAGACGCTCTGGCGATCTCCACCGTGGTCGGACCATTTCTGAAAGCAGGAAGACGAAACACCAGCTCATTGAGAGAGCTGGACAGCGTGGTCCACCTGGGACACGGCACCCGAAAGCAGAAACCCACTGCGGACTCGCCTATGAACTGGAATGGAGGAGGTCTCCGAACATGGGCGACCGACCCAGAAGCAGCCGACAGAGACCGGTGAGCAACCAGAGAAGGGTTGGGAAACCGGGAAGCTTGCTGGGAACCCCAGGAGACTATATTGCAGTAAGACACTGGTCGGGGACCTGCATCCAATAAGGAGTGTCCTCCAGAGCCACCTTCTTGGTGGCAGTCCCTGGGTGTGTAGAAGACCAGGGCTGCCCAGATAGAGAGCAAGAAGTCAGAGTAGTCAGGGACTCAAGGGAAAGAATCCCAATGGGTCAGGGGCCTGAGATTAAGAAACCAAAGGGGCGTGGGACTCGAGAGAAAGAAGGCAAAGGGGTCTGGAACCCAAAACAGAAGAAGCCAATACCACAGGGGTCTGGGAGCCGACAACAACAATACCTGGCAGGATAGTGAACCAGGTACAAAGCCAAAAGGGTCTGGAACCCAAAAGCAGGACACCAAAGGGGTATGGAACCCAAGAGAGAGAGGCCAATACCAGAGAGGTCTGGGGCCCGACAGCAAGAATACCTGCCAGTATAGTGAATTGGTTACAAACTGTTAAGAATCAGGAAAAGCCAAGAAGGAATTGGCACCCACACCCAATAACGAACTACGCACAAAACCTTTGTTATAGTGACAGTACCTGAAAAAATGCTATACAGACGCACACCTGATAGTTTAACATGAGATAGGGTACATCTATATCAGATTGTAATGAGGTACAGGGGAGTGTGCAGCAGTCCTGACACTAGGTTGCAGTTAACTAGAACAAAAGGAATCGGTGAATGAAGATATAAATTGTACAAAACAAGTTTAAGAGCATGAAGTTCACACACAAGTAACTCATATATGAGAGTTGTCACAGTCAAATATTGAGTCATTTAATCCATACAGTTTATTGTGAACTTCATGATTTTAAACTTGTTTTGTAAAATGTATATCTTCATAATCCTTAAATGCTGTTTGTTCTGACAAACACATTGAGTGTGCAGGGGGTGCGAGTGTTCCACAGACAGTGGAGACCGATTCCTTTTGTTATAGTTACAGTGCTTGGCAGGATAGTGAACAAGGTAGGCTGTGAACACAGAGAGCATTGTGGAAAAGAGGTGGGGAAGGGACATATCCTCTGGTGTTAGTGGACATTGTAAAAGGAATCAAGAGGAGGGGGGGGGGCTTCTCTTGACATTGTCAAGATGCAAGACTCTTTATCCTATGTACCTTATTGGAACATCAAACCAGGGAACCTTTTTGAGACTTTTGATTTGTATGCCTTAAGAAGAACATTTCATTTTGAATCACTCAGAAGTGAACTTTCGGCTATCATCCCGAAAAAATAAACAATAATAAACAATTCTTCCGAATCAAGAAGACCTACCCTTTTCTTTAGTTGTGTATAGAGTTTAAGGGCCAGAAATAGGTTTTGGACACAGGACGGTGGATTCTTTGCTTTAGACTGACATCCTGACACACTCCTTAGTATTATTTGAGGTAGGGGAATCTCTCTAAGTAATAGTGTCAGGCAGGTTTTTCTCTTTTATTTTACTACCTATAAAAGTCTATGGAGGTCATTCCAGTTTTGCTGGTCTGAAAGAATTGCTGGTAAAATTGCTGGTAATTCCGGCACCAGCAATTTTACTTGACTGGCAAAACACAAGTTTGCCGGTGAGGCCACTGATTTATTTCCAGCCAACAGCTGGCAGTAAATCAGGCCCCTACCAGCAAATAAATGCCGGAATTACTGGCACTGGTATTACCATTGCTGGTAAATCCAGCAATCCCCTCCATGGAGTCTGCTCCATGGAATGGGGATTTACACCGGTTGCCAGCACCTAGAATGTCCTGTTAATACCAGGATATCAGCGCCAGTAATGCTAGGGGCAGTTTGCAGGTGTCCTACCGGAATTACCAGCTGGATACCGGCAAACTTATAATATGGGAGAAACATGCCTCCTGTGTGCCAATCTCCTCCTTCCACACCCTTACAATTTGTAGACAGGGTCCTTGTTAAAAAACATCACCCTGCTCCTACTGACCCAGGGTTCCTCTCCAACTAGAAAGCTTGGTGAGGTCTAGGGTTCCACTGTGGGGGTCTGAAGTCTACTACTTTGCACAAGATAAGCAAAAAATTCCATGGGCAAACAAATATTTCTGCCTCTGCAAGGTAGACCCACACCTTGTAGAATTATTTTTCAAGCTGCTGCCATTTTGCGTTCATATGAAATAAAAAAGGGATTCAACTCTCTTGTTGAAGATAGTAAAAAGGCTGAAAGACACATTTTGCAATCAGGCTTGGCTTTGGCTGATTTTGTGGCCAGGTCCATGGGTACAGGAGTTGTGGTTTGCAGGCACTCATGGTTATGGAGGTGGCGTTTTTGCCCCTGTCGTGCAGGGTAAATTACTTGATGTGCCCTTTGATGGGGATAACTTGTTTCATTCCAAAGTCAACCAATCATTGGAGATGTTCAAAGCCTCTAAAGACACAGCTCCGCAGCTAATTCTTTAGGTTTGACTGTCCGTTGCTGCATCATCTTTCTCATCATAGGGCTCAATGGGAATGGGGACCATGCTAACAACGGGCCCGTTAATAACGGGCCCGTTGTTAGCATGCTGGTCCTTTAGCGGCTCCCACTAAGGGCGCCTGGTAAAACCAGCCACCCTTAGCGGGACCCGCAAAAGAGCCTCGTAATGCAGCGGTAAGGGGTTAACGGCACTGGCACCCTTACCGGTGCCGTTAACCCCTTACCGCCAACCTCGGAATGAGGCCCTATCTATGAACATTGAGGAATGTTCCAGGGCCTCAAACTTCAGGACAGGATAGTGTCATTGGACCTTCAAGACACATATTTCCATTGGCCAATCCAATGAAATCACACAAGGTGCCGGAGGGTCTTGGTTGGGAACACTGATTATCAGTTCTCGGTCCTGCCCTTTGACCCTGACTCTGCTCCAATGGTTTTCACCAAGCTGTTGTTAGTGGCAGGTGCACATCTCTTGGAGGGACAATATTAAAGTATTTCCTTATCTGGACAACTCACTCTTTCAAGCCCACAACCCATATCTGGTGATGGCCTGCTTGCTGGACACCTGTCACTTTGTACACAGTAGGGATTTCCCTGAACTTAAAGACGTTTCAGACCACATCATCCCAGTTTATCCAGTTCATAGGGTGGTTCTGGACATAGGCTCAGTGCAGGGCTTTTGATTCCAAAGAGAGGGTGGTAAACATCACACGGATGATCCAGATTTTCCAGAACCAAAGTCTAGTCCCAGTATGGCCTTTTCTGCACCTTCTGGGTCTCATGGCTTTATGCATTTTCATTGTGCCGGCTGCCCGGTTATGCATGAGCTTACTTCAGTGGCTGCTTTGCTGACAGTGGTCTCAGTTTCAGAGCAGCATGACAAACTTGCTACAGCTCTTGAACGCAGTATCAGTGACACTGTGGTGGGTCTAACGAGACAATGTCCCGAGGGGAGAGACTCTATGGCATCCTTGGCCTCAACTGACTGTGTTCCCAAATGCCTCCCTGAAAGGCTGAAGAGCTCACCTGGACAATCTTATGATGAGCAGGCTGTGGTCCGCATTGGAGACAAAAGAAATGCACCAACTGCTTACCCTTCCCTTGATACAGGGCAAGTGTGTCCTGATTGTGATGAACAAGACAGTATCCATGCATTGCCTCAACAAGCGAGGTGGTGTGCAGTTGGCTCCCCATTTGCAGGGAAGCAATATAGCTGTGGTTCTGGACTGTGAAGAACAACATCTCTCTGTCAGCTGCCCATCTTGCTGCAACAAATACCTTGGTTGCAGATGCCTTGACAGAGAGGCCTCGGTCTCCCACGAGTGGGAACTCTGCCAGGAGGTCCTGGTCGAGGTTTTCTGCCATCAGGCAGACCTCTTCCACTTGACTAAGAAGCGCGACTTGTTTTGTCCCAGGGGATTTCCCCCAATGGCACTTCTGGGGGATGCATTAATTGTCAGGGTGTACTTCGCTCTCATCTATGCGTTACCTCCAATTTCTGTCATTCCGATAGTTCACAGGAGATGGCGAGGTTCAGGTCTACCATTATTTAGCCCTGGATTGGGTTTTAAGGACAGAACTTCTTAACATGTTTGGATGTCTTCTATGGCACTCCCTGACGAGGGTGAATCTCCTCTCCCAGCCAGTGAGTTCAGTTCTCTTCCTGAACATTAGCAATCTCAATGTTCATGCTTGGCTACTCAGAGGCTAGGATATGAGGAGTGGGATAAGTCCAGTGACATCTTAGATGTGCTCATTTCTGCTAGGAGGCCGGCCACCGAATCAGTTTAGGCCTACTGGTAGCAGAGGTTTTTGACTTTGTCTCAGGACAGAGATCTGGAAATCTTGGTGTGCCTGACAGATACTGTTTTTGAGTTTTCAATTCCTCTGGCGCACCTTCAAAGTTGTAGTGCCGACAGTTTCGATCTTCAAGAGATTCTCCAAAGAAGGCTTGTTCTTTTCCACCCCTACTCTTATGTAGTTTTTGAAGGGTGTATCTAACATGCGTCTTTGACGCCAGTTTATTACTCCTGCGTTGGATTTTACCCTTGTGTTAACTTTTCCTATAGTGATTGTTTAATCCCTTGCACTCTTTCTCTCTGCGGTTGTTCACCTGTAAAGTGATTTACCTGGTCGTCATCACTTCTGCGAGCGATTGAGCTCCAGCATCTTTAAGTTAATATGTCTTTCAGTTGTAATTTCTAAGGAAAGAGTCAAATTGAGAGCAAGACTGACCTTGCTTCTGAAGGTGTTGTCAGAATTTCATCTCTCCCAGAAGATTGACCATCCTGTCTTCTAACTTTCACCACACTCTTGAAAGGTGGAGGAGAGGTTTCACTGCCTGTCCCCCAAGAGGGCTCTCAACTACTATGTATCTAGGATGAGGGACAAAAGAAAGTATGACCAATCCAGCTATGTTGCCTTTGCTGTGGCTCAAATGGGCAAGGCTGTTACCAAACAAACTCTGTCCAGATGTATTGTCCTCTGCATTTTAGAGGGCTACAACTTAACCTAGAAATTGGAGCTTGAAGGTCACAAGGCCCATTCAATCAGAGGCTTAGCAGTCACACCTGCCCTGCACAGGGATGTCTGCACCTTAGACACATGTCAGGCGGCCACGTGGGATTCTTTGCACACATTCACCAAGCGCTATTGTCACTAATAGAGTTTCCTGGTTTAGGGGATGGTTCTCACTTTTTTCCCTACACTGTAATGTTTTCTTTGGAAGGATAAATCTTTTCTCCAACAGATTCATCATCGCCCTCTCAACCTACTCCTCTTGATGGTGATATCTCATATTGGAGTATGTTCTGTGTTCCCTCAGTTGCTGAGCACGAAGGGGGAAATAAGCAGAACTGATGGGATGTGGAGCCACAGTCTCCATTGATACTGGCCAGGACATCCTTTCTGGAGTCATGGCAGTCAGCGATATCAAGTGGATAGGCCCTCTGATGGCTAAAATAAACTCCAACGGTCAGCATGCACTGGAAGATATACCCAAAATGAGAAATCTGTGCGAGGAAGGACTAATCCATCACAAAAGACATTACTGAAAGTAAATAATTTGTTCTTTCATCATAGAAAATAAAGGCATATCCACTTTCACAATACACATATGTAATTTAGTAAAGCTTTTCAGACAAAATGCTCAGGGGTTTCAAGACCTGTGCGTGCAGGTAAACCTAACCAAATCCACTCAGTTGCCTGTGCAAAAAGTTCCTTATGTAATGCTGTATCGGAAGGGAAGAAGTACAGGTTAGACGTCCCTGGTTCTAATTTGTGTCCTGATTGTATTCTAATCCCTCGTTTATGGGTAGTGCTCTGCCAGGTAAGAACTGGGTAGTAGTAATGTCTAAAAGTACCTATATTCGTATAATTGGTCACAAGGATGTCAATTCTAAATTACAGAGATAATATTCCTGTAGGTTATGCTGTGATGACATTTGGTATGGATCACTAATTGTATAAGACACATATGATTGTCCAGAAAAGTAAATTAATTTGTAAACGTATGTTTTGAATGGGAGCTCTCCTGGGTCTATTCCTGTTTATGCGTCCCAGGTAAGGTTTCTACTTTATTTACTTGGTTAGAATCAATTCAAACTTATTTTACTCATTCAGGGGTGGTCCTTCCCACCCCGTCTCTTCCCCTTCACTAACACCCCTACCCCAAACGCCCCGTTTTACGCTATAACCCCTAAATACATGTACCAAATTCAAAGTCATTCGAAGTGTTTGCAACAAAGTAAATTACCAAAAAGTAATTTCCTTTGTTGAAACCATGGGAGACCCAGATAAGCTGCCCTTGCGTCATGGGTGGCTAGGCTCTGCTGAGAGAGAGAACACTTTGTGGTTTGAGAGAGAGCGAGGAGAACAAAGGTCATGTGGTTGAGGTGCCAAGGATGGAGTGAATTAACCGAGTTCATGTGAGGATCTTGCCTAACCTTTACTGAACTCTCAGTGGGGACTGTGTTCTAGGAACTGCCTTTCACTTTCACAGCCTCACCAGATTCTTGTGTAGTACGCTGTCACAGGCATTTCATTTGCTCTCCGGCAGAACCTTTCCTGTAGGGTCAGTGGGAACAGACTGCATCTGGAGATATTCTGAGGTTTGCAGGACTTTATGGAGGCCTGCACAGGACCAGCAAATCCTTTTTTCCGGAGGGTTTGGGGGTCTCCTTTGTTGGAAACTCCTCCTGCATTCCTGGAAAGAGAGTTTGTCACCAAACCCTCAGACAGGGTATTCAGAGATGTGTCTGTTCTGATGCTTGTTCCAGCCCCACTCACAGCTCAGTGGCTGATCTTGCTAGGCATTGTACTCAAGGACTGACAACCAGTAAACCAGCCAGCATTCCTATGAGGCCTACATAGTAGTGTTTGGCATACTGCACCTACCCTATATACATACGTTTTCTCCCAATGATTGGCATATCATAGGAACACACTAAACTACTCTTATATCTGTTTAATTTCCTCATTGCTACTGCCTACCATCTGGGGATAGAAGCGACAAACATATTGCTGTTTGATAAAGAGGAGGAAGGTAAAGAATAGCCAGAGAGGAATCTACATCAACTGTTTATGCCAGATGGCAAAGTTGTCATTTTCTGTAAAATAATTTCGGTAGTCCTGTTTTAAATATAAGTTTCTTCTTAATAATACATACCTACTTGGTCTAGTGTTTTCATTAAGCTGCGGCATTGTTGTTGAGGATGCGACTGGAATAACAAAATATTTACCTAGTAGGCTCAAATTATTTAGTTTCTTTTAAGGGATTCATGTGGTAGAGCCTTACACCACAGGTGGGGGCGCAGTCATTAACTTTCAAGCAAATAGCACAGAAAGGTGTTATTTAATGAACACTAAATGTAGCACTGCCATTATTCACAGCCAGACAGGTTTGTGCCATAGTTTTCTCTTCATCCCAGAAGCATGCTATACTTACCTAAGAGCAGAACTGGACAAACACAAAGATTCCTTCTGAAAAAACACACCTTACTGCACCTCCTCTCTATCAAACTCTAGCAGGACCCATCTGGTAGAAAAGGGACAGGAAATGCACTAGCTAAAAATGCACTATAATAAGGAAAGGGAGAAACACATCACAGGAGTATTTTAATATCTGCAGTTATGCACTTCGGGGGATAGGTGGGGTGAGACTGCTTTACGAGCTGCCCGAGTTCAGTTGACTTCACACTAAAATAAGTCTGTGTGGAAAAAAAGAGAGAGATAGTGTTAGTTTAAAGGTGCACATTGTTTTGTTGCAGGTACAGATGTTCACTTCTGACTGCACTATCCATTGAAAGTCAGTATGAAGAGTAGGACCCGGGGGCAGTGCAGAGTACACTTGGACGGCCTGTGTAATACAGTATAGCACTTGGCAGTCAGTGTTGTCTGAACGAGAGGGGAGGGAGGCTTAAGGAGCTTTAGTTGTACACCGAGCTGTGGCGGTGAGAATTCAAACGGCAAGGGCAGCCTCAGAGGGAGGGATATAGGGCAGGTCAGCATTCATTCCCGAATCTCGGGAGCTGTGCCTGAAAAATCTGTTTTTACATTGACATCGGGAATATGGCTTTATATTGTATCTCTTAGCACACTCTTTAGAACGGGAGAAACAGCGCTTGCTTCTCCATCACTTCACCAAAACTACCAACACCCTTCCCATCTCAGCATTTCTGTCAGGGACATTCACAGGAATTGAGTGATGTGTGACTCATCCGTCTGAAAAAACCTTTAAAAAACAAGTTGGCCATTACTTTATGTGCTACTCAAATAAATAAATATGATAATAGTGTTAATGCTGGCAGGGAATGTGGGCACCTAATGGTTTAAACTACTCAGCCAAAAGAAAGAAAAAAGAGAATTACATATTGAAAGCTTTGGTGCAGCAAGCGTCATAACTGAAGTGTGTTGATGCCTAGCCTCACAATCAACAGGGAAGAAGTGTGTGCACTGACCTTGTTGCGCTACATGTAAAACCGAATTAATTCATTATTATCACATATAAACAGTTGTAATAATTAGATATGATGCTCAAAGAAATACTTTGATTGTTTTAGCTTCAACGACTTGATATAACAAAAGAGCCACACTCAGAATTATCCTCAATATAATTTACTATATCCAAATTCCAATGAAACCACAGTATACAGCCAACACGTGTTTCAACCAATACATAGGTATTTTTCAAGGCTGATGAATTATACCATAAAAAGAATAATAAGTAATCCCAAAGCAATATACATAAAAGAAAAAAAAGTAATATGGAAAACACAACATATTTAGGGAAATCCAAGGTGATACCGACACACAGACCTCATAGTACTGTGTTACTGTTAAAAGATGATATTCCACAAACTCCTGGTATGGAATGTGAACGGATTAGGCAACAGCATCAAGAGACGGCTGGTCCTGCAGCATCTTAACAGACATTTCCCAGATATAGTCATGTTGACCGAAACGCACCTAGCCGGAAACATATGCAAATTCTTCCAAAGATCAAACTACCGCACCGCGGTGCATGCTGGCTTCTCTATGGGCGCGAGGGGAGTCCTCATACTAGTTCACAAGAGGCTTCCTTTGGCAATCACGAACACACTGCAGGACACAGGAGGCCGATATGTGTACATTCAAGCAACGCTATGGAATCAAACACTGGCACTCATGGCAGTATACTCCCCACCAGCTCTTCTTAATGACCTGTTAAACGAAATTACCCCCATTGTGGCAACGGGACTTGCAGACACAATGGTGATAGGGGGTGACTTCAATGAGGTCATGGATTATACCCTGGACCGTACACACCTGAGGGCCAGGAACCCTGCCACCAGGACTAGATTGGCTTCATTCGTGTCAGCATTGGGCCTATGTGATGCGTGGAGAGCCCTTCATGCTCAGACACGACAGTATTCCTTCCACTCGGGGGCCCACGCCTAGATGTCTAGGATAGATTACTTCTTCCTCCCACATCAAACTATTCACAAAATAAGCAGTGCATCCTTCCTCCCCCGAGGAATCTCCGACCATTCACCACTCTTGCTTGAATTGGAAACGGCAAGACCACGACCGCCCCCCTCATGGCGGCTGAACTCCTACTACCTGGGATTCCCAGAATTTCAGGAGATGATGGAGACAACTACCTCTGATTACTTCGAACTTAATGCAGATTTGGTGGATAATCCCAGTACATTGTGGGAGGCGTATAAACCAGTTCTTCGCTGAGAAATTATATCATGGACGTCCCATAAAAAGAAGAAACACTATGAAAAAATCACCGAGGCTGAGAGTGAGGTCATGTCCAAAGAGCTGGACCACATCGCCAGTGACACCCCGGAGACGAATAGGGCCCTATTGTTGGCACGGAAAAAGCTGCACAATCTGTCTTTGGACTGTGCTAGGAAAGCACACGCTGCAGTGAAGGCACGTGTATATGAAACAGTAGACAAGGCAGGAAAAATGCTTGCGTGGCTCGAAAAGCGAGACGAAGGACAACAGAAGGTGAACTACATTAGAACTTTAAACGCAAATCTAGTCCACACCGATGCAGAGATTGCAGAACGCTTTGCTGAGTTCTATGAGGACCTATACAAACCCCCCATCAATGCCATAGATACTACTATACTGACCAATATTACTCTCCCAACACTCACCACAGATCAAACCACCGCTCTAGGCCGCAAAATCACTACTACTGAAATATCAACTGCCATTGTACAACTCCAAGCAGGCAAGACCCCAGGTCCGAACGGGTTTCCAGTTGACATCTGGAAAAAGCTAAACCATCTAGATATACCCGCTCACCTGCTCAACGTGTTTGAACACTCCCTAAAACATGGCGAGCTTCCAACAGATCTCCGAAAGGCCACCATCATAGTGATTCCCAAAAAGGGTAAACCCCCAGAAGAATGCACCTCCTATCAATCCATATCCCTCATTAATAGTGAAGCCAAAATACTAGCTAAAATACTAGCCAATAGATTACAACTAGTCAATACATCTTTGATCCATCCGGACCAATGTGGCTTCATGCCCCAGAGGTCGACCAGAATGAACATTTGTAGATTACATCTCGCACTGGAGAGAGCACCGGCCCTACAACAATCCCTGGCTCTGTTGGCCATAGACTTTGAAAAAGCATTCGATTCTGTTCATTGGGAGGCACTGTGGGCCATAATGCGCAAGATGCAATTCGGGGAACCGTTCATACGATGGGTACAACTCCTATATAATAATCCACTGGCCGAGGTTAGAGTAAATGGGTGGCTGTCGCGCACTATCCGATTAGGCAAGGGAACCAGACAAGGTTGCCCACTTTCGGCAATGGTATTTGCATTAATAATAGAACCATTAGCAGCCCTCCTGCGAAACACCAACATGTGGACTGGCTTCAGATGGGGTCCGAATTGGGAAGATAGAGTATCCCTCTATGCAGACGATCTCCTAGTATACTTGGGCGACCCAGCGTGCTCCTGCTCTGTGGTCACACAAATCCTAATAGATCATGGAACCTTTAGCGCACTCAAAGTAAATTGGTCTAAATCCGTGTTGTTCCCAGTTAAAGGGGTAGACTGCATACCGGCATCCGGTTCCCCATATAAGGTTGAAACCAATCAGTTCCGATACTTGGGCATTTTAATAACCAATGGGCTAGATAGCTACATAAAACAAAACCTACATCCAATTATTAGAAGATATGAGCAAGACGTAGTCCACTGGCAGGCGCTTTCACTAACGCTGTTACGAAGGGCGGCACTCTTCAAGATGTTGACCTTACCCCGCTTCTTATACATCCTCCAGAACGCCCCCCTACATGTTCCCACTGCGGAACTCCACAGAATAGATACCACAACACGCACACTCCTATGGGGTGGGAAACGCCTGAGAATTGCCCTCTTAACTCTCCAACGCTCGGTTTGGGAAGGGGGAATCGGACTCCCGAATATCCAGATCTATTATTGGGCGACTCAGATGGCAACAGTCAATGACATATTACACGGAGACCCGACCATCCCTCACATAAGAGCAAACTAGCAGCGAGACACGGTATGTCCCCACTTGAAAGCCTCTACTGTAAGCAAACCCGCCGCCCGAATGCACGATAGCAGTACATACAGCCGTGGTATGGAAGGAAGTGCATAAACATTTAGGTTGGGACAACAAAATTACCCCAGTCCAACCCATATGGAACGATGCTCGGCTCCCGAACCTTGTCGATCTCCCGAAATGGCCAAACTGGCCGCAGCTGATATACAGACAATCCAACAGATAATTGTGAATGACCAACTGATACAGTTCCCTGAGCTCGCTATAGCACATGGCCTCCCAGAGACTGAACAATATCACTATGGACAATTGCAGCACGCACTTGCTTTGCACAGGGCCCAACTTGTGGACATGCCAGAATGCACGCCAATAGAAAGGAATATAGTCGTTGACAGTGTGAGTAACAAAGTTACATCTACCATGTACAATGCTATTTCTTCATTTGCCACAAAGGAACTACTGAATCTGAAGACGAAATGGGAAATTGATATTGGCCCTATATTACCTGAAGACTGGATTGAAATCCTGATGTATCCTAGAGAATGCGCAATCTCAGCACGCATTAGATTAGTGCAACTCAAGATACTTCATAGGATATACTATCCTCGAATAGCCCTTTTCAATTGGGGCAGAACATCCGATCCTAATTGCCTACACTGCAAACAAGAAGAAGGATCCTTCTACCATATCCTCTGGCAATGCGCACGTATACAACGCTTCTGGCATAAATGCAGCGCAAGACTCTCTAGGGCCATATGCCGCCCGGTTCCAATGGATCCCAAACTCTTTCTATTGGGCATTGCAGATACAGTAGAACTGTCACGATTTGAAAAATGACTTGTTTCAACAACCACAGGAATTGCTAAAAGGAATATTGCGCAACTGTGGGGTTCAGAAAACACCCCGAAATATGATCATTGGATATCGGACGTGGATGTAACCATCCTAATGGAACGCCGAGTCTACCAAGCTAGAGGTTGCCCGGGCAAAGCAGATAAGATCTGGGGAAAATGGGAGCAGACTATATAACTCTGTTAGAATAGCGTCAAATTGTATTGTCGTGAAAGTGTACAAGGCCTGCATCCGCTAATACCATCCTTTGAGAGGTCTTGAACAGTACCACTATGCACATACTGCCAGCTGTCTTACCGACAAACATATTTACACTACTGGTATCTCTACGGTTGTTTATATTTAAATATATTTATCCGTGCTACTCTGCCACCTGTATGCGAAGTCTTAAAGTTAAGGTTTTGTATGTTGTTGTTTTATTGCACAAAATGTAATAAAAAATATGTTATCAAAAAAAAAAAGATGATATTCCAGATGCTGGCTACCCACACTATTTAGAGCACTTTTCTGCTCTGAAGCTAGGTCCACGGTTTAAGACAATAAATTCAAATAAAAAATGAAATGATACATTTTCGAGAAATTGGAAGTCCCCTCTCTCCAGTATTGGCGAAATCAGGGGACTTGGTGTCAATCTCATCACTTTGCAGAGTCCAAGATGTGGTTCCATGAATCTTGGTCTGTTGAGGGGGTGGCTAACTACTCTCCCGCTTAGCTCCCCGGCTTTTCTTGTCTTTGTCCGCCTCTCTGCATTAAGACTGTTTACAAATTCCAAATCACTCGTCTGAATATTCCTTTCTCTTGCCACCTCTGGCCATTCTCCCGCTCTATGCTTTTAGTCTCTTTCTTTGACCCTTTGGCCTGCAGCCGTCTCATACTCGGAGCCTTGGGTTTCTCTGTCTTGCCTTCTTCCTTCTTCCCCTCTTTGCATACTGCTATCATACTGCTATCTCCCTGCTTCGGAGTTTCACCACTGTCACCTTCTTCGCTCCTCTGTGCACGACTATCAGGACTTGCGAGCACTCTCTCGCCTTCTTCGCTGCTTTATGTGAAATTGGATCCTCTTACCAACTCTTCCTTTCATATTCTTCACCCCTTTTGGCATAACTATCTCCATTTGCCAGATCCTCCACTCTATCACCTTCTTCATGCCTTTGCGTACACCTTTTCCCACTCTCACCTGCTTCACCCCTTTGAGCAGGCAGGCCTTTCACAACTTCCCCATTCTTTATTCCTCTCGCCTTCTTCACCCATTTGGGCACAACTTTCTTCACTTTCCAGGCTTCGAAAGCCTATTTTCTATTTTACTCCTTTGGGAGCAACTTTTGTCAAACTCCATGTCTGTTCAGCGATCATCTGTTTCACCTCTTTGGGCACCTGCCTCTTCCAGGTCACTTTGACCCTTTTTGGCCACCACACCCTCACTCATTACCAGCAGTCCTATTTCTTTTTCTTTTAAAGAAAGTTGTATTTAACATGTAATGGATGTGACGTAAATCTAGGCAAAACATCAGTAACAGCTCAAACAGTAATTTAAGTGCACATCCCCAGCTCCTGTGAACATCAGTTCACTAGCCCGACATGGACCCACTCAACTAGACCCTGCACCTTTTTCACAATCCTTAAGTCCTTAGTACAACATAGGCTCATATTAGTGAAAAAGTGCCTAAAAGCAATGGTTTGAACATAATCAGTGGATTCTCTGGACTATATTCAATAAAAGGCATTCATACCTTCAGATATCTTGGGATCTGATCAAGCATGTGAACTGTACTCTTCTCGGCTACCAAAATGACCCACACCTTTCCCAGCCACACGCATTGCACAGGCCCCCAAGTATTCTTCTAATAGCTTGCATTCGTGATCCTGGCAGTGGCCAGGAGGTGAGTGATAAGTGTGCCCATCTTCCTCATTCTGTGGTAAGTCAGAAGGAGGAGTCGGCAAAGGGGAGCCATTTTTCACAAGGTTTTTATTAACTTAATAAGAAAAAGACCTATCGCTCCCTATACTAAATGGTTTGCCCTACCTTATAAGATTTTAACTAGGGTGTTCGTCATCAGTGTGGTTTTTCCAAAGCAAATACTCCTTCCTCTGTCCAAAATGTACCTATTTCCAATTCTACCACCAATTGCAAAGGTTTCAGAAAACCAAATAAAGGGGTTCATGAGAATGACTCCCTTCTCCTGACCCAGTTGACTCAGCCTTTATTTTATTAATTTTGCATTTATAGCAGCGCACAAACACGTAGGCAACTAGGCGCTAGTTACAGACATTAGAACATTTAAAGCAGTAGACATTTTAAAGCAGAAGAGTCAGGTAGGGTCATTCTGGTCATGCAAGTCTGTTTTGAGTCAATTGAGGAGTGGTCTTCTTATATTCGCCAGTAACAGTTCTGATTAGCCCCTGCAGTTCCTCAAAGAGACTTCTTTGGCTTTTCTCAAGTGGCCAATAATGATTGGCTCTTAATGTCCACACCAGCCCTTTCCTTAACTGTTGTTCATATGCTCTCTCTCTCCTAGGTTTTGATTCAACACACTGTATTTCTCACTGTTTGGACAAGCGAGGTTACTCCTGTAGTACTCTTGGTTTTTCTTGGGGTTTCCACAATCACTATGATGAGGAAGATTACTCTTGTACCATTCTTACCTTTTTTTATGGTCTTAACAATTACTGCTATAAGGAAGCTCAGTCCTTTAATGCTCTTGGCTTCCCTGAAGGATTTTAGAATCACTGTGACTAGGGGTATTACTCCTGTGACAAACTTTACTTCTTTTGTAATTCTCACAATCACTGTGATGAGGGAAATGATTCCCGTAGCAATCTTTACTTCTGTTATGATTTTCGCAATTTCTGTGACAAGGGAGATTACTCCCGTAGCAAACTTTACTTCTGTTATGATTTTCACAATCAATGTGACGAGAGAGATTACTCCTGTTGCAATCTTTACTACTCCCCAAACCGCCTACCCGGTCTCCCGGGGCTCCCGTTACCTTTAGTTTGGTGGGGGCACATCACTGGTTCTTCTTAGGGTTGCAGGCGGGCTTGTTCTCTGTAAACGCGTTTCTATTTCCGGTTTCTTGTCTGCTTCTGTGGCTCCACAGAGCCTTTTGTTTGTCAGTGTCGGCGCAGTTTATGGACCACACGGGCCACCTCCCAGAGGTCACGCCACCTTCTGTCTTCTTCCAGCTTCCAAGTGGGACAGTTCTCCGCTGGCTCACAAAGTCTCTCTCCAACCATTTCGTGTTGTCCCCTCGACTGAGCACTAGCTTATCTCCAGGATCTTCTCGTTCCCAGGTTTGAACTTCCCAGTCTGTGCTACCTTGACGCCAGCTTCTCCATTTACTGTAAATCTTTCCTCTGTCTTTATCCTCTGTTGCTGGTTCCTCCTGAGCTTATGATCAGAGTCCTTCTTTTGTTTCCAAGAGGTATTCTTTATACCTCGTTGGGGCTAACTGTTCCCAGTACTGACTATCTTCACTGAAAAAGTAGTTATCTTTCCTTCACTCTTCTTCTCCTGAGTACTATTGGGTTTCAAGCTATTGTAATTCTTCAATGTTCCTTTACTTTTCCTCTTCCCAGTGGTTTCAGGTCTTGACTGAGTAAGAGAAGAGATATTACAATAGCAAACAGTAGTTTCTTCCAGAAGGACTTTTTGAGAGAAGAAAGGCCTGCCTCAGGGTCTCCTAGGCAAGAGGATTAGCGAGTTCCTTTACAGAACAGGAATCCCTATCTCCAAGAGGGGAGTCTCTCCCTGTGAGGTCCCGCTAACCGCCATCCCAATGGGGATTATTGCATAGCGGGCTCAACTCTCTAAATTCACAGGGAAGCTTTTTCCCCTGGGGAGAATTGTTGAGATCCTGTTAATCGTCACAATACCCTCTCCAGAGTTCGCTGTATGTTTAACATTGGTTCATCAGACATTGGAATGCCCCAGATAGATGTTATTCTGCCAAAAACCGCCTTCAGAAACCAACAGACCCTTGGACATGTCCACCACATAAGGAAGAAATCACCTCTTTCACCACTTTCCAGCCACCAGTTGGAGGAGTATGTTGGGTTAATCTTATTAAGCCTCTTGGGAATACTATCTGTAGCAAAGCTTAAATACACATTATCTTTTTGTAGCACATCTTGAGGCAACATGGTTCTGAGCCCAAATATCACAGAAAGATTAATTGTCAATTGTATTACCTAAGTCACTCTCCCTCTCAATAATGTAATCAAGTTCCTCCTCATTGGTGCGCCTATCTAATAATACGCCTATCTAGTAATAATTACAATTACAAATTATTTAGTAGTTTGTAGATGGTTGGGTACTTTAGCGCTAGACTGGCCAGCCTCAAATGTAAGTTCCAATGCAGTCTGTCGTCTCAGCCCTCTTTCTGCTACTGAAGGCTGGGACACCCAGTGAAGCAACTGAAGGTAATGAAATCTTTTGCCCTTTTCCAGTTGAAATTTCACTTTGTAATTCCCAGAAGATGTTCCTCCTCATATGGTTGAGCTAGCTGCGTGAGCTTTACCGATTCCCAACAGCGGCATGTTCCTCTAAAAATACCAGGGGTTATTTGGGGATTCCCTAACACAGGGAACATAGGACCCAGCCCCAGCTGCCCTCCCCCCTCCAAATACTTATTGCCCTGTTGTAGTAGTAAATTGAGGTGCTTATTGTACAGCAGTAAAGGGTCCACTTTTGGGAAATTAGAGGGGCCTGTGAATGGCAGCTGAACAAGAAGAACCAGAGACATGGCCTGTTCTAGCTGCCCTGGCCTTGTCAGGTGGGTGGCAAGGAAGACCCATAACAACGCAGTCACTGAGTTTGGGGGTCAACATAAAGGTTACATGTCCCGTTGTTCCCCAGGTGCCTGGATGCTTCAGAGCAGTATCATCGACTCCAACCTTACCTCATTAGACAAGGATTCCCCCATCTCGCCCATCTGCGGCAGAGTGGCAGGAGCGGGCGAGGAGGCTTACAGGTTCTGCTGACAGGCAGGGACAGAGTGCCAGACACAGTGTGAACTGAAGCAGCTAGGGAAGGCAGCGGCAGAGAGTGAAGGCAACAGTCACAGCAACGAGACCTGCTCAAGAGCTCCAACCTTGCACCCAAAGCTGAGCTCTCTACACCAGTGGACCCTTGCAGCAGAGCAGGGTTGGAGCCGGAGAGACAGTGCCTATGGCCCCAACTCCATTAGCCCACTAGGGACCTAAATATTAAAAAGGACTTGTAGAAAGGTGTGGCATTGGGGAAAAGCAGTATCCAGGAACTGTCTGTTATGTTTTGTGCCCTGAAAGTGGAGACCCGCAAGGGCAGGGCTTAGGGCCTCTTTGATGCCCTCCAAACCTACCCACCCTTTCCCTTTGGAAATGAGCCAATTAGATTGGCTAGGGCCAGCCGTCCAATCCTTGGAAGAAGAGAGATACTTCAAGAAGGAAAGAGGAAGGGGTGGGTTAGAAGGGTGAAGGAGGAGGACCGAGAGACCAATGCAAAGGATGGAGTGAAGGAGTGTTGAGGTGGATGAAGGAGAAAGGGATACTGCAGAGTGTATGTGCATGAGTGGAAAGCAAGAGTGTAGTAGTGGTAATGGGATGTAGCGTAAGGAAAAGTGTAGTAGTAGAGAGAGACAGTGGTGGTAGTGGAAGGCGAGGTGTAGTAGTGGGGCACTAGTAGTATAGAGAGAGAGCAGTAGTAAGAAGAGATTAATAGTGCAAGGTAGTGAGAGGAGAGAGAGCGTGATAGTAGTGGTAGGAGGGAAGTAGTAGTGGTAATTAGAGGAGCGGTAGTAAAAGTGGAGTAGTAATAGTGCGACTCCTTATAGAAATCTAAGCAGGGCTATGATAGGAACAGGCAGAAAGAACCATAGGTAGTCAGCGAGCCGGGGTATTGGGGAAAAACCACCCAGCATTAGCCTAATCCATAATGATCCATCACTTTCAGCAGTGTCACTTTGACCATGGCGTGCCACAGAGTGTTTGTGCACTGAGGGGGAAGAGCCTTGGGCCCTGGCCTGCAGCTGGGCTGGCCGGGTCTTGGCTCGAGCAAGGGGTTGAGATCTGCCTCATCCTGGAATTGGCAAGTGGGAAAAATAATAGGCACGGATACTGCTTTTGTCCTTGTGGCTCATGCGGATCATGTTTATTTTACTTTTGACTTGTTTTTCCTGGGCTCAGTGAGTGAGCTGACTAAGGCTTGGGGGATTACGGAGGCTGCTCTGCGGTCAGTGGACTGTAACATGAGTGAGCCAGCCTGGGCTGTGCTAACAGCAGCAGGCTGATGACTGTCTGTCTGGCCAGGCCCTTGTGTTTTTACGATGCTCTGAGGCCCCACGTGCGCAAGCCATAGGGCTCTTTCGTCTAGTGCCTCTGGTAAAACGGTCCGGTGTCCTTTAGTACAACGCCTTCTGTGGATATGGTGAGCTCATGTCTGATCCCGAACAGGGCTTGCAATTTCTCCTGTGCCAGTGCCGTGTGGTATGCCACTGCTGATAGGAAGTGTTTCCAGTCTCCTGATTGAATGGTGTGCTTCGTACGTTGCAGGCATCCGTTTCCATCGCTTCCGCTATTTCCTGTAATGTCATTACTTTCTACTGGCGCACGCCACTACCTGGCACACATGCTCCTCTGTTTCGATGGCGTGTTCTTTCTCTTGGATGGTGGCTGGTCGAGGATGGCGGGACAGGTAGTCCGCTGGGTTGTCTGCACCAGTGCGGTATAGCACTTTAATGTTGAAGGGCTGCAACTGCAACATCCACTTCTCCAGGTGTGCCAGAGGGTGTGGAGTAGAGCCTTTGAAGATTGATACCAGTGGTTTATGATCTGTGAGTACTTTCGCTGGTTGGACCGGGAGGTATACTTGAAAATGGCAGCATCACCACTGTATCGCTAGAGCCTCCTTCTCTATGTGGGCGTAGTTCACTTCTGCTTTAGTGAGTGCCCTGCTGGCGAAGGTGACTGAGTACATCGTGCCTTCCCGGTCGCTTTGAGTCCATACCGGCGGAGTCCTATTGGACTCACATCCACTAGCAGCTCTGTGGCGTGATTTGTGTCAAAGAACGCCATTCTGGTGGTGCTCGATAGGGAGTCTTTGATTTGCTGGAAGGCATCCTGGTGTTGCTCGGAACATTTCCACAGTGTTTCTTTCTGTGTTAGCCTTCGTAGAGGTGCTGCAGTGGTGGCCAGGTCTGGCATGAATCTGGCACAGTAGGTAGCCATCCCCATGAAGCTACGTACATCTGATGCTGACATTGGGGCTTTGGCTTCTTTGATGTCTGATACTTTCACGGGGTGATGGGGGGGGTACCCCTTCTGCATTGCACCCGTATCCCAAGAAGCTTAGCTTGCTCTTGCCATACTCCCATTTCTCTGCATGTAAGGTGAGGCCAGAGTCTTCTAGGCGTTTTCGGACTGCTGCTAGCCGTTCATGGCGTTCTTCTGTATTTGTTCCGTAGACTAGGATATCATCACTGATGATAGTGTTACCTGCTAGGCTATTCAATTATTTTCTTATTTCGTTTTGTAAAACCTCTGCAGCTCATGATATCCCAAAGTTGAGTCTCTTGTAACTCCTGAGCCCCAGGTGAGAAAACAATGTCGCCCCCTCCCACGACACCCTCACCTTAGTAATGTTGCGTGTGGGGGGAACGTTCTGATTCTTTGGTATCTCAGTGCTTTTCTTTGGTCCTGCGCATTGCAGGAACCAGATTCTGAGATGCAGCCACTTTCTACCGGTGGGCAGCCTGCGAGGCATTGCCGGTTGGCTTCGGGAGGGCTGCTGAGGAACTGTAGAACTGGTGAAAGACACACGAGCGGGCGCTTGTCGTCCTCGTCGCCAGTGTGATGTTCTCAAGTCCTGACCTCCGGTGTAATCAGGAGGTCGGTATGTGCTCACACTCTCACTTTCATGACACTCGTACAGCGCTGAAATAACTCACGACCAGCCAGGATACTGTAATACTGCACAATCCCCTCCCGGGCATTCCGTGCTTTATTTTATCTACATCCTGTCCATTGTCACGTGAGGCGGGCTCCCCCACGCTCACGTGACTCGGGCTGACATCACAATGAGGTTCAGTTTATTAGCTTGATGCAGTCCGGATCGAGTCTATGTAGTGTATTGGTCCTTGACTGTTAACAAATATGTTTGTTGATATGGTAAGCCCTATGAACACAACACATCACCATCACATCTCTGTATCCTTTAAGATGTTTTAATATTCAAACCCCTCTACATGTAATGATTGCCTCTATATCAGTGAATTAATTCTGTTTTCCACTTCTTCGATAATAGGTTCATTATTGCTTAAACACAATGATACTTATGGTGAACCTGCTGGTTGTTTTACATGGATCTCTGCTGCTGGAGCTCAACTTGCTGAGATACCTTCCACCTAATCACATCGATTTGGTATAATTTTTTGAGTAATTTATTTAGCGCACTTTAATAAGGATGTGGGGGTGAAACCTAGATTTTGAATGCTACAATTCTCGGTACATTATGCTTTTGCAGCCCAGGGATTTAAAAGGAGTACCCTTCCCCAGAATACAGATTGATATAGTGAGAAAACAGGAATTGGAACTCTGAATGCCAAACAGCCTTCTTTAAGTTAGCAGCACAGTCCAAAGAGGGGACTGTTCAGATGATGAGCTGGTCTCTCCTTCCACTGCATTGATTTGAAGGCCTGCCTGCCTGCTGTTGCTGTTGGCTTTGCATTAGGAAAATTGGGTTTCATAATCAATAATTATTTAAATGTTCATGCCAAAGATTGCCTGTGATTGATAATGCTGTGATGAGGTTTTGCTTGTGCTTGTATCTTGACCCCAGTCTTCACTGTGAGATGGATGGATGGTGTCCTGGACTTCTCCAAACCTCCTTCGGCTCTCCCCCCCACCAGTTCCTCTCATCCTTTCAAACATGCTGATTCTGCTTTTCTGTTCTAATCCTCTGAACTGTGATTTTTTGTTTTGTTTTTTGTAGCCCCATTTTATTTACCCTTTTCTTAACTTCTATATCTCTCCTCCGTCTCCTCCATCAAATTTCAAACCCTGATTTCTCACAACATAATTTCTCTTGTTTCACACTCATCCTCCCTCCTCTCTCGCTCTCATTCACTCTATTGCACATACCTTCGCAACCTTGCACTTGTCACACATGCATTCTCATCTCACTCGCCCAGTCCCAGCAACCTCTTTCATCAGCACCAGTTCTCACCGCGAAACCTGGTTCTTTCGCCCCCCATCCCCTTCTTTTTCACCTCCTTTAACTCTTGCTCTTTTACACACATCCCTTGCTGAGAGAATCACACTAAGGCAGTAAGGACACACAAGTCTTAATGCAGTGCAAATGTCATCAAATAAGTCAATTTGAATCTGTCTTTAGAGTATAACCAGTGACTCAGACAATAGTGCTGTGCTTTTTCACATAGCATAACAGTATAGATGGCATAGCAGTGATTTGATAGAGCACAGCCCCACTGGTGTCTGCATTGTCTAAATCAATACGCGCTCCATGGTTAATCTTGGAAAGCAAACTAGTAAAGGTTCTTACTTTATGGGGTGGGTTTTGTGATGAATCCGCTGGAATCATCACAAATTCCCCAGCAGTGACCCTCTCCCATGTTGCCAGGGGACGGCAGCCGCTACCTGATCCTGACCCTGTGGGTGGATATATGAGGGAGGATCACATGGGAGAGGACAGCAACCGGGGGACGTTTTGACGCCATTGGAGAAGACACGGTTTTCACCCCTTCCCCATGAAGAAGACCAGCTGGCATCAAAGACTTTAATGGCCTATTGTCAGCTAATGGTTCCCCTTGTAGAGGAAGTGAAGAAAACTCTTATTTCAACTTTTGTGGCCAGAACTCCATTTTTGACACAAACACCTACAACCAACATATGGCAGCCTTTATTTCAGGTATCCCCTAAAATCCCTAAGAAAAACACTTAGCAGAAAAAGATGGTATGTTTGTGTTGACTGTTATGTCCTTATGTGAAAACCCAATGGAAATCCAATGTCATCCATGGACTCCAACTTCCATAAACACTCAGGTACTGAGACGAGGAGTAAGAAGTTTGTGCAAAGGAACTGTAACTCGAAGGGTCTCATTCAGACTAGTTGTTTTGCCGTACCTTCAGTGCACAGGACATTTAAAGATGGAAAACGCCCTGTGGAGGTGAGCTGTGCAGGGAAGGACGTGAAGCCCCAGGTTGGGACTCGTGAACATGGAGAAAGCCGCCGGACCGGAAGAAGAGAAGGTGTGTGCAAGTCAATAGGATTGCGGAGATGAGAGGAGGCGCGCTGGAGCTCCTGGAGGTCAGACCGCTCGCTGAAGCAGCACTCTTCATTCCCGAACTAAAAGGGAAACCAGCGAGTCACTGCGAAACAAGCTGGGAGAACACTGCACACCTCCCAATAGAAAGCAGATAAAAGAGCCATCCCCCAACGGCGTGAAGAGCATCATAAACGCAGGGAAAGCCTGGTGAGTCTGCCCAAAGCAGCAGGGGACCCGAGGCGTTCCGACAAGCGCAAGAACACAGATTGTTTGGAAGGTACGAAATTGCTAATGTGGGCAAATCCCAAAGATTACAGAATTGATACCCAGTAAGAAGAATGTTTGAATGCAGACAAGACAAAGTAAGAACAATGTTTGAATGCAGCCAAGACGAAGTAAGAAGAATGTTTGAATGCTATCAAAACAATGTCCAAAGGCAAGCCCCAACCTAATACAGATGCGTGAGATGCCAATGTGGGGGAGAGGTTTGAACACGCATTGCTAAAGATAGGTATACCAAGCACCTCATGGTATATGCTATTTTAATGTAACTAAAGAACTGAGAAACACACAAAAGTCCTGGCAGGCGAGTATACCAGGCAACTGAAGTTTTGTATAGATTTCTGGCAAGGGAGTGTACCAGATAATCTGCAGACCTACAAAAGAAGCCCTGGTAGGCGAGTATACCAGGTAATTGAGATTGAACCAAGATTCCTCGTAGGGGAGTATATCAGACAATCTACAAAGCAGCACAAGACGTTTCACAGAAAGACTTATGCAAAGTGTTACTACTTAAACATGAACTTTTTGAGTCCAAAGCAGGTCTAAAGGAACGGTTACTTAAAGGAACACTTTTACAATCCTATTTGAAGAATCATGGAGAAGGCAAACATCCTCTCGGTCCAAGGGCATTTTACCTTGGCGAACATTTTCGTGGAGTTATTACTTTTGGTTTTTGAACACTTTTACCATCCTTAAGACAAAGACATTTCCTTGCACCCTTTGTTATTTTGTTTGTAGTATGAAGGCCAGGATAGGATATTTTGGACACAAGGACAGATTATTATTTATGGACTTCCTGACACAGACAGATCCTTAGTTTTGCTTCCTAGATAGGGAAATTCCTCTTTAGAATAGGGCTAGAAAGACATTTTCCCAACCTCCCTTTTCTTTTAATAAATGTCTCTGTCTGAAAACATGAACATCTTGTGTCCACCTCTCATTGCTGACCCCTCACAGTTTGCACTCTCTACAAAGCATACCACTTACCAGTTAGCAAACAGCACATAAATACAAATGCAGCCGCATACTAATTAAATAGTTTTCATTTTTAATTGCAAACCAAATGATTTTGGAACCAACTGACATTATGCACAATATTCATACCTCACCATGAATGGTTCCTTGATGGCCGCAAAAAGTAGTGAAATGATAATGACCCCACCCAACTGGTGTCCCCCTGAGGAGCACTTCACCCACCTCTGGCACCAAAACCTGGCTCACGGATGCCTAGTCTAGCGAGTGAGAGGGAGAGACGGCTCTAGTGGCAAGTACCAAAGGCCCTCTGGAAGAATTAACTGGCTGTAACATAAATCAAGGTCACTGTTCTCAGAAAATCCCAAAAATAAACCATGAGTATATTACGGTGTTACAGTGGGTTTCTTTGTTGATACCTCGTCATAATCCCATTTTCTCCAGTTAAGCATACAGGATATCTCAGCAAAAATGTTGTACCTAAATATATCTGGAATGCCCAGACCTCCACTTCCATCGATAGCTTTCTCCCTCAGCTACCTCATCAGATAGATATCCCTTGCAGAGTCAGCTGCTCGGAAAGCTTTTGGACAAGCAGCGTAGTGCACCTTGACTCAGCTGTCGATCCATCTTGACTCGATGCAGCATTCGTCGATTCCGGACCTGGCGTTTGTCGTCGTACATATATTATGTCACTACACCCCATCCCTCAGTTCCTTTTTTCTGCGCGCTCAGCACGCTGCTCGAGTGACTCTTGTGAAAGAAATTCTCACTGCATTTTTGTGGTTGTTATGAATACAAATTTTACGTTTTTGTGAACATGTCCACTCCTAAACCGTTGGATTTTAAAGGGTGCACCGATTGCAACTCCAAAATATCTCTGACCGACCCTCACGGTATCTGCGTGTGGTGCCTTGGCGCTGATAACATCACCGAAGATTGCAGGTTGTGTCTGAAGATTAACCCAAAGTTATTACGGGAGCGGGCAGCAAAACTGAAATTGGGGTGCCCTCCGTTGAAGTCGCTGGTCTGGTCGACTACTCGCTCGTCCGAACAGGAGACGGAGGACCCCACTCCGGAGAAAGAGGACAGGCATCACAAGGCGGCTAAGAAGAGGTTGCACTCCAGTAGCCACCCATCGTCTTCCTTTTCTCACAAAAAGAAGCATATATCGACGATGGCATGACTCCGATTATTCTGAGGACCGAGGTAGGTCCCAATCTGACTCAAGTACATCAAGGGCCGAATTGGAAGCCTTTAAGGAGCAGATGCTCCAGATGATGAAGGCGGCCATTGTATATACAGGGCAACCCTTGATGCAGCAGGACATAGATGTCCCAGTTACACCTTAGCTACCGACATCAGAGAGACTGTGTCGAGTTTGACGCCCTTGGGCCTGACACCGACCATCGCTAAGTTGACGATGCCTTCCAACCCGCAGTCGGCGCTAACGATCTCGATGTCGTTGAGGTCGAACTCGTAGTCAATGTTTGAGAAGTCGTTCGTACCCAAGTCACGAACATTGTTTTTTCGAGACTATGACCTCCATTTTCAGAGATAATGGGAATCAGGCTGCCGAATTTCAGCCTGCACCAGGAGGGTCGGATGGCAATGATTTTATCGCCAACCACATCGCCTTGGCTGACGGCCTGCACAATGCCAGAGGCCTAGCTACCTCCCCCAAACTGGAGACACAGCAGGCGCAACCTTATAGCTATGCAAATGCTCAATGTAAATTAACGGTGGAGAAGGGTGGTGGATGCCCTAGGCTTGTGTGCACTGGTGAAACTGCTGTCGGCCTACAAGATCACAGATATCCTTGATAGGGGACCACCTACTGAGAGAGCAATGCCATTCAATGAAATGATTACAGACCCCATTACCTCTGTGCGGCAAAGACCCTGTTCTGCCCTTCCAGTGGATTCAGAGTTGACGAAGAAATATAAACCTGCGAGGGGAGATCCCCGCTACTTGTCTACTCATCCTACGCCTGAGGGATTTGTTGTCCATTCAGCCATGGTTAATACGAGGCTGTCTACGTCAACCTCCAACTTGCCCACTGAGTGGGAGTTTATAAAAATATGACGTCTTAGCCAAAAAGGTTTTTTCGTCCAGTAGCATGTCTCTCAAGGCTGTGAACGCTTCTTGTGCCTTCGCCAAATACACTCACAGCCTTTGGAGAACAATACAGGAGGTGCCAGAACACATCCCCGAAGGGGAAATGTGGGATGGTTTTCTGTGCTTGGTAGACTATGGCAAGGAGGTAGCCTGCCAAAGCCTGCAATCGGGCCTGGACATTGTCTGAGCAGGATTATGGGTTCAGCAACTGTAATGCGCAGACAGGCTTACCTGCACAGTTTGGAGTTTTCCCCCAATGTTAATTCAAAGTTGCTCAACGTTGCCTTTGATGGCGAACATCTGTTCGGCCCTAGGGCCGACGAGTCGTTAGAAAAATTCAAGGACTCTTAAATTGGCTGCAAAGTCAATAGGACTGTCTGTCCAACAGCCACCTAAATCATCTTTTGGTTTCTCCTACAGAGGAAAAGGCTTTCGACGGTTCGTCCCCTTTGGGAGGAAGACACCGCCCCCACAGCCCAGGCAGGTGCAGAGTGGCGTTTCATGCATTCCGGAAGGGGCAGCAGGTCCTTTTAGGGAGCAACAGACAATAGCCACAGCAACTGGGCCTACGCAAGCCGCAAACCCGCTTTGAGGTATCTCCCACATTTCTGTGGTTGGGGTGAGGATTGGCGGGTACTTGTCCCAGTGGTGGGAGATAACCTCTGATGCCTGGGCATTGCAGCTCGTCCAATTGGGGTACTGTCTCCCCTTCTTGCGAAGACCCCCAGACAGACCGCCCCCAGCAGGTGGAGCTCCAGGAAGAGTTGCAAGCCCTGTTGTTGAAGGGGGCCATGGAAGAGGTACCGGCCAAACATAGAAGATTGGGTTGGCATTCCCAGTATTTCCTGGCACCACAGAAAGGGGGAGGGTTGCGTCCCATTTTGGACCTCAGGGCCTTGGACAAGTTCCTGAAATTCAAAATGGCGATACTACGAAAAATACGCCAGGATCTGCAGTCGCAGGACTGGCTGGTGTCGTTAGGTCTGCAGAATGCATATTTCCATGTGACCATCCATCAGAGGCACAGGATATACCTCAGATTCCTCATAGGGGACAGGCACTACTGTTAGGCAGAATCCTGTGCAGTGCCCTTAGGGACCACTATACCTGATTAAGACTACAGATGGCAGTACAAGTTTTACCTTTGGTACATGCCTGTACTACTAAGTTATAGTGGTAGCAGTAGCAGAGCAGCCAGGCTTATCTCAAGAGTATATGAGCAGTAGCAGAGATTACACAAAGGGACCACAATTACTTTGACTCAAGCAAACATTGACTCAAGGTTTCAGGTAAAAAATAAAAGTACATTTATTTTTAAACCATCAGTTATAAACACAACACCTCTATTAAACTTTAAACAAAACCACACGTTAAATATACTACAACTAACCAATTCACTTTGTACAGTAAGTCTCATGGTAAGTACCCTGTGTTGGAATGAACCGGTGTTATGAACAAAACACGATACCGCAGATACGGTTGCGATCACTTTTTGACAGTTCGGTCTACTAAATAAACGCGTATCCGTGACATGAAATGCTACCAGGGCAAAAACACACTTAGCACCTGAGATACCCAGAGGGAGTTGGAGGCAAAAAATCACAGGCAAGGTTAGGCAGACAGTATCGAGAAACACTCAGAAACAGGAGTTCAAAAGTCAAAGGGTCGGAGCCAGGGTTAGGTGACGCCGGAGACCTGTGCCGGAGATCACACCGTTAGACAGTTCACGATTCAGTGTAGCCAAAAAGTACTTGGATATTGTCAATGTTCGGAAGCAAAAGTTATAAGAAGGAGGGAAGACAAGGACGGGCCTTGAAGATGAAGAAAAAGGGATTCACCTAGTTTCCTCGAGTAGAACACAGTACCTTATTCCAACGATGCAACTGGTGCCCTGGCAGTTGTTCCTGTTGGTTTCCAGCAGACCCACGATTCCTGGAGCTTTGTCGTGAAGGAGGACGTCTGAAGGGGGTCTGCACCACACAGGGCTGAAGCCGGCAGCAGCGACAATGAAAAGGTGTTCTCCCTAAAAACAGGAGAGGCTCAGCAGGTGGCTATCCGCACCACTACAGCAGTGTGCAGCGATTTCGACCACGGCGAAGATCTCTGGCTGAAGAAGGTGAGCTGGTTATCCCCACCAGGCCCAAGGGAAGAAGACTCCGGACTGGATCTCCTCTTAGTCGTTCAAGGGAAGATAGCTCAGGACTGCAGCAGGGCTTCACCGGGACGGTGTAGTTGCAGCAGCCATCGTTCTTTCTGCTTCTCTTCGGTTCCTTGTAGTTCCAGAGGCGACTCAGACTTCTAGCCCAAGAGACCTGCCTTTTATATGCAAAACCCCCATTCACACAGCCTGGCTGTCAATCACGCAGCAGGGGGGTTGTCCAGCCGGGACAACCACCTCAGCCAATCGTGGCAAAGTGTGACTCGGGTTTCCAAGGATACCCTGTGCAGGGGGTGACTACACCCCTTCCCCACATTCAGTCTACCTAGACACCCAGGCGCCAAGAGAAGGGCTTCTCTGCAGAAGCCCGCCAAAAGACGGTGAACAAAGAAGGCAAACCTAGTTTGCCACCCACGCAAAGTAAAACACAAGAAGGACTTTAACAAAAAAGAAATGGCAAATAAACCCAACCGGAGCCAAAAGAAAGACGATTTGGTCAAGCGGGTTTATGTTCGAGGCTAATATAATAGCCAAGAACAGTACCACGTTTATCTAATATAATCACGATAGAAAATTTAGGGTAGATACCACTGGCACTGACAATAGTGAGCCCCAGGGAAATGGAGTCCACCAGATAGTTCACCTCTCCAAGTTTACCCACAACCTTGAAGGGTCCAATCCATTTGTCCTGCAAGGCCCTCTGCCTTGTGGGGACCATAACAAGAACAAGCTGGTCTTGAGTAAACTCAACCATGTTAGCCTTCTGGTCATGCCAATGCTTGACCAGAGCTTGACCAGCCCTCAAGTTATCACTTGCCTCTGCCATCATGTGTGACATTCTCCTCCGGAGACCTATCACATAGTCAGTCACTCTGACTGGCTTGGGGGAAGGAGCACTCTCCAACCCCTCCTTAATCAGGGCCAATGGACCTCTGACTGGATGGCCATAGAGAAGTTCGAAGTGACTAAATCCTACTCCCTCCTGAGGGACTTCTCTATAAGCAAAGAGAAGGCATGGCAGTAGAAGGTCCCACTTTCTTCTAAGGGGTTCTTCTAAAGCACCTATCATGCTCTTCATAGTTCTGGTAAACCTCTCTACCAGACCATTGGTTTGGGGGTGATAGGCAGTTGAGAACTTGTAGGTAACTCCACAGGTTTTTCACATGCTTTGCATGTAGTGGGACATAAAATGTGGTCCCCTGTCAGATATCACCTCCTTAGGAAAACCTACTCTGGTAAAAATACTAAGTAGGGCCTTAGCCACAGCTGGAGCCGTAACAGTCCTCGTAGGTATGGCTTCAGGAATTCTAGTGGCATGGTCCACTACAACCAGGATAAACCTGTTGCCTGAAGATGTGGGAGGGTCAAGAGGACCAACAATGTCAATCCCCACCCTCTCAAAAGGAATTCCCACCACTGGGAGAGGCACTAAGGGTGCCACATTCTTGGACCCACTCTTGCCAGAGGTTTGGCAAGTGTTGCAGCTTCTGCAGAATTTGTCTACTTCTGTACCCATCTTAGGCCAGTAGCAGTGCAGAGATAGCCTTTCTTTGGTCTTCTTAAAACTTAAGTGACCAGCCAAAGGTACCTCATGGGCTAACTGCAGAAACTGGAGTCGGTTCACTAGAGGTACTACAAGTCGTTTGTAGTCTCCAGGGGTTGACTCAGTTGGTTCACTGTAGAAGAGGCCATCTTCCCAGTGCAACCTATACTTCCCAGACTCAGTCCCATTGAGCTGAGAAGTGCCCTGTTGGCGAAGACCTTCCAAGGTAGGACACTCTCTTTGTCCCTTGCTGAAATCCTCCCTGTTGGGTCCACCTTCTGCCAGTAAAGACTGCAGCTTAGGATGGTCAACAGGGTCAAGATCTCCTACCAAGGTAAGATCCTCTTCTAGATCTGATTCCTCAGTATCAAGCTTGACCATACAGGGTTGAACCTCACACTCAGCCTCACCTGGTGTGGGAGTCACAGGTGTGACTTTGGACAGTCTCGGAGATGTCCTTCTAGGCACAGGCATGCTTTCTGGCTTTTTGCTGGCATACTTAGGTTTCCCTTTTGTCTTTTCTTGCCCTGCAAAGGCAGTAAGCAAGTCCTGTGGACTTGGGGTGATAGCTTCCTCTATCATGTCCCCAGGAGAGCCTCTTAAGGTTCTCTCCCTTGCAGACCTTGTGAGCTCCTGCCTCCTTCTGCTAGGGGGATTGGGGGTACTAGACACAACTCCAAGAGTGTTAAGGTCATTACCCAACAGTACCCTCCCAAGTACGTTATTTTGCCCACTTACAGGTATGTTATGTTATGTTATGTTATTTTGCATTTATATAGCGCCGTATATACCATTGGTATGGTCTGAAGGCGCTGGTAGGTTGAACGCCCTTGCAAACCGAAGTTCAGATCAGTAGAGAGAGTAGAGGGAGTCAAAAGGTGCGTGTGAGCACCGGGTATGTGTGCAGCTGGTGCGGTATTCATGTGATAGCTGCTTCTTAGCTGTAGGTGAGGTGATTGAGAGATCAGGAGTATGTGTTCGCTCCGGCAGGGTTTATCCAGACCGGATGTGGCTGCGTTAGGCCTGAGAAGAACGCGTGGCTGGGGGTGTGTAACCAGCAGTGTTTACTTAGAATGATGTGGAGTGAGCGGCGGATGTTGGTATGAGAACAGTTATACCGAATTGTGTCATAGTATCTCTGTGTTGTAGTTGAGTGGTGATGTAAAGGAGAGAGTAAGCCTGGTGGTGAGATATGATGAGTAATATGCTTTTTTGAACGTTCACTGCATTCCAAGCCATACTATATATGTCTATATGCGCAATTCTATGCGCTCGTTTGCTCCAGGCACTAATCCGCTTTATGCCCTCATACGTCTGCTCTACGCACTCGTCTGCTCTACGCACTCGTCTGCTCTACGCACTCGTCTGCTCTACGCACTCGTCTGCTCTACGCACTCGTCTGCTCTACGCACTCGTCCGCTCTGCGCACTCGTCTGCTCTGCGCACTCGTCTGCTCTGCGCACTCGTCTGCTCTGCGCACTCGTCTGCTCTACGCACTCGTATGCTCTACGCACTCGTCCGCTCTATACATTCATCTTCTCCAGCGATCTACATACTCTCTGCACATCCGAATTCATCCGCTATCCACACTCATGCGCATTACTTGCTTCTCTTGCGGATACCTGCAGATACGACCTGGAGCTTTCACATGCTCTACATACTCATCCGCTCCACATATTCATCTGCTCTACACACTCATCCGTTCGAGATGCTCATCCATTCTATACACTTATCCAATTTACTTATTAATTCGATTTCCACACTCATTTGAACTATGTAGTTATCTGTTCTGACAGTCATGTCATTACACTGGATGAGAGCTGGTAACTGGGGAACCATTTGCACAGGGCCTCCAGCTAACTTGGTTAGGTGTTTGGGTGCCTTAGCAACATCCTCCACCTTGAAAAAACATTCATCAACCACAGTTATGCTGGCTCCAGTGTCTCTGATGGCAGGGGTCTCCTGACCATTCACAAGAACACTATCTTTGTAATACTCTTTAGTATTATCTGGGATTGAGTTGTAGACATCTAAGTTCTGTTGTTCCCAAAGACCCAAGGATACCAAAGAAACACTAGCTGAGACTCTCATGGGCTCATCATCTAGTATCTGAAAGTTTACACTCTTCATAGGTACTTCATCCACCTGCGAGAAGGCTAAGGAGCAATGCTGATCCCTGAAGGTTTACCCTTACACTTGGGATCTCCTTTCACATGGCCAGGCAATCCACAAACAAAGTATTTCCCAAATGCTCTCTGGAATGGGGGCTTGCTCTGACCTCCATCTAGTGTGGAACCAGGTGGTACACTAGCCTGATTCGGTTTACCTTGTGGCTTACCCTGGTTATGTTTGTGGCCCTCTTTTGGATTGGAATTATTGGAATTCTCCTTGTGATCTTTCTTGGACTGTTTTCCCTCTTCCTTCTTCTGAGTTGCCCCAGAATCCTTGTAAGTAGCCCTGTTGGCAACCCACAAGTCAGCAGCTTTAGCTAACTTCTTAGGATCTATCTCCTTTGAATCAGCCAAGTGCTGTCTAAGCTCAGGAGAGCAGGCATCGAAAATAAACTCCAACATTACAAGATTCCTCTAACCTTCATAAGTGTTCACTTTGTAACCCTTAACCCAACCATCGAAGTTTTTCAAACAGTCACACACCCAGGTAGCCCAAGGGGTACCATCATGCTTTTAGAGGGTTCTAAACCTCTTAAGATACTGGGAAGGGGTCTTCCCAAACCTAGCTATTAATGCTAGTTTCACACACTCGTAATCCTGCTTATCCTCCTCCCCCCAACTCCATTATAGCATCACTTGCAACAGGGGGAAGCATAGAGAAAAGCCAGGGAATCAACTGATTCCTTGAGATACCTTGAATCCCATGATTGTACTCAAACAGTGCTAACCAATCCAAAACATCAAGTTTAGTCTCATACATATCAATCATTTCCTTTGGCATACGGGGTCTCTCAGGGCTGGAAGACCTAGAAGACTCTGGGAGAGAAGCATTTTCTAGAAACAGTTTCTTCATTTCTAGTTCATGATTCAGCTCCATTTCCCTGAGCCTTAACTCTTGATGTTTCATGGCAGTTTGTGCATCAATACGTTTCACTTCTAATTCAAGTCTCATTTTCTCAAGTGCAATAAATTCAGGAGTAAGTGTAGGACCTGTGGGGGTCCCTGTGGACAGAGGTTGTGCATTTTGAGCAGGCAAAGGAGTTGTAGGGTTTCCTAGCAAGGACTCATCTACTTCTTCTAAATTAACACTCTCAGAATCAGAAACATCAAAATCCACATTGGCTGGAGTGGTAGGCCCTTCTGACCCACTCTCCAGATTTTTTCCTATGAACTCTGCAACCAGTTCAGATTTCTTTCCTTTACCAGAGAGTTTCTTATCTTTACACATGGTTCTAAGAACCTCAGCAGTATAGAGTAAAAGACTCTCCTCGGTGTAGTTTTCTATACTTGACATGATTTCTCAGTTAAATAGATTTAGTGGTGTTAGCCTTGTGGTTAGTTGAACCCAAGCAACAGCAGCACTCTAAGTGTAATTACTCTACTTCCAAATCCTCACCGCTGTACACCAGTGTTAGGCAGAATCCTGTGCAGTGTCCTTAGGGACCACTACACCTGATTAAGACTACAGGTGGCAGTACAGGTTTTACCTTTGGTACAAGCCTGTACTACTAAGTTATAGTGGTAGCTGTAGCAGAGCAGCCAGGCTTATCTCAAAAGTATATGAGCAGTAGCAGAGATTACACAAAGGGACCACAATTACTTTGACTCAAGCAAACACTGACTCAAGGTTTCAGGTAAAAAATATAAGTACATTTATTTTTAAACCATCAGTTATAAACACAACACCTCTATTAAACTTTAAACAAAACCACACGTTAAATATACTACAGCTAACCAATTCACTTTGTACAGTAAGTCTCAAGGTAAGTACCCTGTGTTGGAATGAACCGGTGTTATGAACAAAACACGATACCGCGGACACGGTTGCGATCACTTTTTGACAGTTCGGTCTACTATGCGTATCCGTGACATGAAATGCTACCGGGGCAAAAACACACTTAGCACCTGAGATACCCAGAGGGAGTTGGAGGCAAAAAATCACAGGCAATATTTAGGTTAGGCAGACAGTATCGAGAAACACTCAGAAACAGGAGTTCAAATGTCAAAGGGTCGGAGCCAGGGTTAGGTGACGCCGGAGACCTGTGCCATTAGACAGTTCACGATTCAGTGTAGCCAAAAAGTACTTCGATATTGTCAATGTTTGGAAGCAAAAGTTATAAGAAGGACGGAAGACAAGGATGAGCCTTGAAGATGAAGAAAAAGGGATTCACCCAGTTTCCTCGAGTAGAACACAGTACCTTATTCCAACGATGCAGCTGGTGCCCTGGCAGTTGGTCCTGTTGGTTTCCCGCAGACCCACGATTCCTGGAGCTTCATCGTGAAGGAGGACGTCTGAAGGGGATCTGCACCACACAGGGTGAAGCCGGCAGCAGCGACAAAGAAAAGGCGTGCTCCTTAAAAACAGGAGAGGCTAAGCAGGTGGCTATCCGGACCACTACAGCAGTGTGCAGCAATTTCGACCACAGGGAAGATCTCTGGCTGAAGAAGGTGAGCTGGTTATCCCCACCAGGCTCAAGGGAAGAAGACTCCGGACTGGATCTCCTCTTAGTCTTTGAAGGGAAGATATCTCAGAACTGCAGCAGGGCTTCACCGGGACGGGATAGTTGCAGCAGCCATCGTTCTTTCTGCTTCTCTTCGGTTCCTTGTAGTTCCAGAGGCGACTCTGACTTCTAGCCCAAGATACCTGCCTTTTATGCGCAAAACCCCCATTCACACAGCCTGGCTGTCAATCACGCAGCAGGGGGGTTGTCCAGCGGGACAACCACCTCAGCCAATCGTGGCAAAGTGCGACTCGGGTTTCCAAGGATACCCTGTGCAGGGGGTGACTACACCCCTTCCCCACATTCAGTCTACCTAGACACCCAGGTGTTAGGTCAGTTTTTCTGAAGTCCAGTTAAGAGCCTAGTAAAACCATTCAACTGAGGCAGTACAAGACTCCACTCTTAGTATAAGACTGTACCACCTGAGTACATGGTAGCGTAGGCAGAGCAGCCAGGCTTATCTTAGGAGGGAGAGAGGGCAGTAGATACAGTACAAGTGAAAATTGTAATACAAATGATCCAAAGAAACACTGAAACACTATGTATTATAAAAATAAAGGATTTATTTAAATACAAGTAGGCCCAGATAAATCTAGGGGTTAAGTAAATACTGAAACATTATATGAAATCACAATATTAAACACAACACTATACTTGAAAGTACACAGACCCAAGTATATACCTTATTTGGAACACCTAACAGTAGTTCTAGGGAAGTCAAAACCTTGATATACACATTTAGTATAGGCCAAGCCTATTCTTTGGGAGTAAAAGACCAATGGTTATTTTTAGATTACTTTTGGTAATACAAGGACAGTAGGCCCTTCCAGTTATACAGTGACTCTTGGAACAAATCACATAAACAGTCAACTGGACAATATACTTTTGGTGAATAGTGAAACACTTATTCTAGGTGCAGTAAAAACCTATAACTACTTTTGTCATAACACACAGTTATACCAGGTGAGTAATACCTATGGATGTAATGTACAATTACAGATGCTTTGGAAATCAGGGAACCCCAGATTGAGGTAAGCAATAACTCTTGTAACTTGTTTTGGATGGCACACAGCTAACACAAGGTAAGTAAAACCCACTTACTTTAACTTCACAATGAAGGGGAAAGTAAAACCCAATGTCACACTTTACTGAATAGATATTCTAGGTAGGCAACAACCTAATGTAGACGTATTAAAGACAGGCTAGCAGCAAGTCAGGGGAAGCAAGACCCAGTTGGGGGAAACTCATACAGTTATCCTAGCAGGACTAACCTGGTGATACCAACAGTTGGAGGACACTCATACAATTACCCTTCAGGAATAATCTGATGAAACCAACACATTACTTTTGTAAAGAGGCACAACCTAATCACAGGAGAGTAAAATACCTTCACATCTACTTTCTTTTAGACTGGCAAAACAGTGGCTAAGGAAGGAAAGATGTTAACCATACTTTTAAGAATCGTGCATCACACATCCAAGATCAGTAAGAACTTTTGTAACTGTTCACTCTTAGAATTACAGTTACCAACCACTCTTTACAAGTAAGTAAAAACACTTGATTTCTTTTCTAGGCAGAAGTCCCAATCCCTTCAAAGTCTTTTCCCTTAGAGCATGAGTATTCTCAGTGGCAGAAGGGGGTCACTAGGACTAGGCAGTGTTAGAATAAGTTCTTTAGTAGCAAAAGTCAGAGTTTCCTGAGGAAAACTGGCAAACAAGGGAGTACTTTTACTTCTAGGGTTAGAAGAGGGTCCAGGGGCTTCACAGAAGACACCCCAGCAGGATTCTAGCAGTGGGACTGGGTGTACTGGACGAGGGACCTCCCAATCACAGAAAACACCCGAGGACTACACAGAAATCTGAACAGGCTTAAGGTAAGTATATACCCAAGCTTACACAGTACCTCAGCAATGAAGAAGAGATTGCAGCAGGAGAACTTCAGAGACTGCAGCCAAATACCCGGTCACTGGATTCCTTGTCCTGGAGACTGAACACAAGACCTCAGAAGGGACTTTGCAGCAGGGATCGATGAAGAAGGTTCTAGGCAACATTTCTCTTGTGGCTGAATGCAGTTCTGCGGGTTTGGCGCCTTTTCAAGGAGCACAGAAGAAGACAGAAAATCGCGGTTGAATTCTCGTCGTTTAAAAGGTCCAGCACTCTTGTGAGGGGACTTTTTGGACTCAATTCGTGTCTCTGGAGATAGACCAAGATGCCCACGAAATTTCAGCGAGATTCGGAATTCGGAAGACCACGCACCGCACAGTGGCAGGAGGTCCCAGGGTATTGGGGTATTGCAAGAACGCAAGGTCGCAGCAACCCGTGGGATGGCTCAAAATGCAGGTCGTCTAGAGTCCAGTGGGTCTCACCAGGCTCTGGGTTCGGGTCGTCGTTTTCGGAGACCCCAGGTCGATCGGAAGGAAGGGCTGCAGCAGGCTCTGGTTACAAAGCAGGCTCTCTGGCCGCTGGAAATCATTCCCGCCGCTTTTCCTTCGTCATCCTCTTCGGTTTTCTGTTCCAGTGGTCGACATGACTTCAGCTTCCAGGTTTCCAGTATTTATCAGGAACTGCAACACAACCTCTGCATTCTCTCCCCGCATTTTACAAGAAAGGGGCGTCTGGCTGTCCAATCAGGACAGCCAACCCCCCACTGGGATTTGGCCCAGTTGAAGGAAGACCTAAGACAAAGGAGGGGGAAGTTTGGGACCCCTCCCCCACTTCCTGTGCTTACAGACTGACTGGAGCCTGGGCGGGGTGTCCAGGGGACTCCCGCCGAAGACAAAACTCAAACAAAGGATTTTCCCGCCCTGGATGTCAGGGGAAGGAACAAGAAACAACAAGAAACACTAAAATGGCAGAAAAAGAAGACAGGGGTCATTTTGGTAAAAATGAGCACCCTTAGGTGCCTTTACTGCAGCTGTGATTACAGCACGCGGTAAAGGTGCAACAAATTAGTAAAAGGTATCACTGCCACCAGCCATTAAAGGTAAGCTTGTCACTGTAACAGAATTGTTACAGTTTAAATGTGAAAGGGGATACATTGTATCTCCCCAGCACTCCACATAAGGTGGGGTGTGCTGGTTTCACAGAATAAAATGTAAAAGGGATCCAAAGATCCTTTCTACCCTTGGGAACTGTAGTTCACTCAAGGTTAGCACAAGAAAGTTAAAGGGAGAGCCCCTAGGGCAACCCAGCAACACCAGGCACTTATTGCCAATAAGTTGTTAGACATGATAACTTTAAAAAGACACTATGGAGAGTCTTAAAAATGACACCCATAAAAAGAGTTAAAGACAGGTGAGTGTGGAAAAAGGTTCCCACTCACTGAGGTATTAATGAAAAATATCTCACTAGAAAAGCAAAAAGTTCTGGAGTTGAACCAGGCAAGGAAGATTTACCAGCCCTGTGGAAATCTTACCTAACACCAGGTGCCAAGAGAAGGGCTTCTCTGCAAAAGCCCGCCAAAAGACGGTGAACAAAGAAGGCAAACCTAGTTTGCCGCGCAAAGTAAAACACAAGAAGGACTTTAACAAAAAAGAAATGGCAAATAAACCCAACCAGAGCCAAAAGAAAGACGATTTGGTCAAGCGGGTTTATGTTCGAGGCTAATATAATAGCCAAGAACAGTACCACGTTTATCTAATATAATCGCAGTAGAAAAGTTAGGGTAGATACCACTGCCACCAGCCAAGTCTAATTGTTAAAAGAGCGAAACAATGCTCAGGGATGTACAGACAGAAAAGGGGTACAGCTTAGCTCTTTCCAGTACTCCATGTAAGATGGGGTGTAATGGATCTTGTTAAGAATGACTATGTAAAGTAAAGGCAACTTTACCTTTCTCTGGGGGACAGTAGTCAGCCCCAGGGAAATTGAGTCAGAGGGAAGTCTAAAAGACAACCCTGGGTTACTACACTGACGGTGCTGTGTAACCCATACAAGAACAGGGGCACTTGGAGTGGTGTGCTCCAGTGCCCAAGATCACACAATGAGTAAAAACACATAGGCCAAAACACATGTAAGAGTGGAAAAAGGATGTACACTCTTACCAGGTGGAATAATAAACTCCAGAAATCCAGCAAAGCTGCTGGGGGACTCACTAGGTGAGGGAAATTGGCCCTAGAAGGAGAATTCTCCCTAACAACTCCCAATTCAAGATGCTGCCCTTTGAGTTGACTTCCCCTCCGCAGGTTTTCACCAAGCTGATGGCAGTAATGGTGGTGCATCTTCGGAGATCTGGCGCGTATGTTTTCCCATACCTGGTTGACTGCATGATGCTGGGAAAGTCGTCGGAGTAGGTTTCGTCTCACCTCGAAGACACCTGTTTGCTGCTGCACAGGCTGGGCTTTTCCATAAGTCTTCTTAAGTCTCACACGACTCCAACTCAGAAGCTTCAGTTCATCGGAGCCGTCTTGGACACCCGGTAGGGGAAAGCTTTCCCCCTGAGGAAAGAGTCACCAGTGTCCGACAGATGGTCGAGCTATTCCGCAGCCACAACAGCTTGCCGGCGGCCTCCTTTCTCCGTCCTCTTTGGCATCATGGCTTCCTGAATTTTTCTAGTTTAGAGGCCAGGCTGCACATGCCATCTCTGCAGTTAGTACTAAGGGGTCGATAGTCCCAGTATTTCAGCACCCTGAAGGATGTTCTCAAGGTCTTGAGGTCGGTGGCCTACGATCTCACTTGGTGGGCCAGCAGAGACAACATGATGGTGGGGGAACCTTTCTGGCCTCTGTGGCCCAGGTGAAAGTGCTCACAGACTCAACCCTGAGAGGTTGGGGAGCTCACTGCAATGATCTGTAAGTGACCGGCCTTTGGTCCACAATGGAGAGCCTGTGGCATATCGGCAGGCTGAAGCTGCAAATGATCAGGCTAGCCCTGAAGGCTTTTGCGCTCTCTCTCAAGGGGGGAACACGTCCTGGTCATGACGGATAATACAGTGGCCATGAACTACCTGAACAAGCAAGGTGGTTTACGGTCTATTCCCCTTTGCAGGGAGGCGGTGCAGCCGTGGTTCTGGCTGTTCGAGAACCGGATCTCCGTCTCAGCATTCCATCTGGCAGGGGCGGAGAACGGGCTGGCGGACATTCTGAGCAGGCAGAGCACAGTCTCACACGAGTGGGAGGTGTGCCAGGAAGTTCTTGCAGAGATCTTCGCTCAGTGGGGTACCCCAACAATTGATCTGTTTGCCACGGAGTCCAACAGGAAGTGCAGACAATTATTCTTGAGGGAATTCCTGGAGAGAGGCGCAGTGAGGGGGATGCATTCCTAGTGGAGTGGGTCTTCGACCTCCACCATGCCTTCTCTCCGATCCCTTTCATCCCGTGAGTATTCAGGAGGCTGAGAAGGTTCCAAGTGACCGTGATCTAGATCGCCCTGGTTTCGGCGAGGAGAACGTGGTAATCGGGACTCCAAGACATGGCCATCTGCCCACCTCTCCGGCTGCCCAGGCAGGACATGCAGCTGTTAATGACCAAAAATGGAGCTAAGGGAAAGGACACAGAACCCAGCCAACAGGACCAGACCTTGTCTATAAAAGCAGAAGAACAACTTTGTGGAAAGACACCTCTTGCAGCAGGTAAGTGAATGTCCTAAAATCCCAGCAGAGTTGATGAAGAGTCAGGTTCTCCCTTAACCTATAAACTTTCACGCATGGGCTGCCATAAGCCCTGAAGGACCTATGGAGGTCCGAAATTCATTGGCCATTGGTGTCTGCCTGTATATATGAATACATTTTGATTTGTATCACCAAGCAATTATCTTGTACTGCTATAGCAGTTTATTAATAGAATTGGTTTTGCAATTGTTATTCCACATTGCATGAAAATTACACAGCAGCTATTGCTGAATGTTAGTGTGCAGCCCTCACTGTGGGTTTACACCATGTGCTTTCTTCGCTGTATTTTGAATGCCTTATCCAGAGATGTTTTTGTGGGCTAGCACCTTGAAGTGTTATGAAAATCTTGTGAACAATAGAGTGTATTTAATATAAAGAGTGGTGGCCACCCCCAAGCATTAACCCATTTGAACAAAAGCCATTTTAGACCTAGCTCGTTGTTTCCCCAAACAAAGGAAAGCCTCAAAACATAATGGCTGCATGTAGGACTTAAATAAATACATCAGTACCCCAAATTACATCTGCCACCAGCCTACTCCACAGAACCAATGCAGGGTGCGAGGGATAAGGTCATGGGTGCAAAGGAAAGGAAGAAAAATGTGACAAGGGTGCAAGGAGAGAGTGAGTGAGGGTGCAAGGAGACAAAGAGACAACTCCAACAGATGTCATCTCACCAACAGAACATAGGAGCATTTGGCAACCTTGCTCTGTCTAAAGACCTGCAAAGGCTCGTCATAACAATATATCCCAGCATTGCCTTACAAAACACATTTTCATGCTGCGTGTGGCCAAGTAAATATCTGTATTGCCACCGTAAAACATGTTCATGCTGCCTGTGCCAAATATCTTTTGCATGGCACTGTAAAATGTTTTCATGCTGTCTGTGCCGATTAGGGGAAGCTAGTTCAATTACTTGAAGTTGATGCAACCTTTCCCACAGGGGAGCAGCATTGCTTTAAACTCCTTGGAGGGTGGGCTGTGAAAGGATGCTTTCAACACGGACCACAGTATCAGTCAAAGTGGGCATGGCAGGCAGTGAATACATGTAGGGGACCTGAGGTGAAAAACAATGGAGATAGCAAGTTCCTCATCCCCTACCCCACATAGTGGGTGGAGCACCCATTGCAGATTGGGCGGGAACAGTTAAACTGAAGTGATGGCTTGCAACACAGAACATCTTTCTTTGGCATTTTAAGGTGAGTGAGTGCATGTAACTTTGGGCATTGGAGAGGCAATCCAGCGGTTGACTGCACTCTGCGGGATTGTTTGAAATGTCAATGTGAAACTGGAGGTGTCAGCATGTATGTGATACTCGTGCTATGTTTGCCAAGTACTCCTATCAACAGAGTCATGTAGACAATGAAAAGGGAATGTAGATGCTGATACGGTGCGATTATATGAGGCAGCCAAAGCACTATAGGGCTGTGCCTTCAATGCCACACCATCTCCAGGCTGCTTGGTAGATCTTAACAAAACATGTTTATGTGCGACTAACAGGATGTGAGACAACATCCTCCATGTTTCTATCTTCTTCCTCATAATGGCCTATAATGTACAATATTACTCTTTGTATGCTGTGGTTTATTCGGCTACAAACATTTAGTAATGGTGTTTCAAGGTAAAAATGGGTTGTGAAAGATGTAAGATTACCCTATGATAGAGATCTTGAAATACTTCTGCATAGGAAAAATGAAAGGTAGGCCCCTTTTATTCCCACCAACCCAAAAAAGCATAAAACCAGGATGGGATAAAGCACAAAATTTGGCTCGAAGCAGGAATTAACGGGTCAGAAACAGACTTTTTATTTATGTATTCAAAGGATTTCGGTCTTAAAATAAATTGATGTTTGACTGCATCTGATCCCAGACCCCGCTGAGAAATCTGCTCCAGCACAAAGGGGAGCAAGATGAGATAATACCAAAGATGGCACAGAGCGTGAAGATGTTCCAACAGTTGGGCAGTTTGGGACTCTCAAGTTCCTATCCATGCACAAATGTGAAGGAGAAAATCCAAATTACCAGTCCTGTTATGCCCTGCTATGTCATTCAAAACCAGGCATGATCCAGGTTTTAGCATATATTCATTTGCACACTGTTCATATAAAATACATTGCTCGCCCTGGAAATGCTGGATGACAGTAAACCTCAGTTATCTTTCTTTGGCACCAAGATAGCTGCCCTGGGCTTGAACATGCACTTTAAAAATGCACCTGTTACTATAGACCTTTGTGACAATAGGTGCCAGTCTTCTTGAGGAAGGCATGATTCATGTGTGTTAATTCTCATAGGAATATCAATATGAATGGAGAAGGCAAGAAAGATGTGAGCACAAATTCACTAAGACTGTGCATGCTCTCCACCTTTTTTTTTTTAATGATTTAGTTGAATTGTCAACTTTTCAATGCACACATACATCCTAGAAACATATTATCTATACTAACAAAAGAAAGCATTAAATATATGCACACATATAAAACCTATCAACATACATATAAAAGCAAGTATATACAATAGCACAATAATTCCATAAAATTGTTCAGTTCTGTGATCATAAAACAAATGGTGAATAAATCAAATAAGAAGGCTGAAACAGATTGCATCTCAAACTTAATCAATAGACTGTGCATGTGCTATAAAAGCCTAAATTTGTGAATGTTTAATATAGTCCAGTTGCAAAGAAAGTAGAAAATTAAATGTCGCAATCTGAAGCCCCAAAAAAGGAGAGCCATAGATAAGGTCCCAGCATTCACTAGGTTCACGCAAAGAAAATGCAGAACAATACCTATGAAAGTGCAATTGTCTTTGACTGTGTAAATTAAGACATTGAGAGATAAGGTGCTCTATAGTTTCAGGTGTATGAGCAGATTGGCAAAAACGACAAACATTTTGTACGGGCAAGAGAAGTTTTTGTGTACAAGACGCAAACGCAGAATTAAATATCTGTATTGTGAAGATGGTGCTTTAGATAAGTAATTTTGCGTGATTCCTCTTAGGTGTGGGGGAAAACGTCGAATAGTTGCATTTTTATATGAGAGGCATTTCTGGTGATTGTTGATCCATGACGCTTGATAGATTCTTTGTTTTGCCTTGTCAGGATTTTCTATTATTTACCTCTGCCTGCACCAAAACCTTGTATACTGAAAGTAACCATTTTTGAGGAAATGAATGTTCAGTACTGAACATATAGTTCGAAAGCACCTTAAGCAAGGTGTCTGTCTGGGTTGAAATGAGACACTTTCTCAGAAGAGCACACTGCCTCCAATTAAGTATGGTGGACAACGAGGTGGTACCTAGTTCGTAGCGCAGCCATGAGATAGGGATACACTGAGGAAGATGTAGCACATTTCTCCAAAATTTTGCTTCCCACTTGTCAAGTGTGGCAGATGGGATTGGGGACCCCGTTTCCAATCCATACAATATGGGAGGAACAATTGTTCCTTTTCCAGAATGTAATGGCCGGAATTAGAGAAAATGTACCATACTTTGCAGAATGTAATGGCCGGAATTAGAGAAAATGTACCATACTTTGCAAGGAGGATGCGTGTCTAGGAAATGGCTGTTAGAAGTTTAATATCAATCTGATTTAGATGTTTTAAAGACTTTGATCTAGCTTCAAAGATGACCCCCAAGTATGTATACCCCGGAACAATAGACAGTTCTACATTGTCACCAATGGACCAATGTTTAAAAGTGTGAAGACCGCGATTGGGATTGTACATCACCACTTGTGTCTTTGCGGTGTTGATTGTTAGTTCATTCTCTACTATATATGCATCCAAAGTAGTTATCAGTTTTTGTAGGCCACTAGGTGTTTTAGAAATTAACACAATGTCATCTGCATAAAGAAGAGTTTTTATAAAAGTTCCATTGATTCTTGGCGAATCAGACAGAATGGTTTCGAACTTGAACTTGATATCTTGAATATAATAATTGAAAATAGCCGATGCCAATATGCCGCCTTGTTTGAGGCCGCGTGATGTAGGAATGGGTCGTGAGAGTAAACCATTCAAAGTAATTCTGATTTGAACTGATGTACAGGAATGAAAATGATAGATGAGATCACAGTTTGTAGACGGACATCTATCTCTAACAAGTTTTGTCATGAGTTTGACTCTTGAAATAGAGTCAAATGCCGAGTGCAGATCTACAAATGCAAAGTAGATCTGCTGTTTTGTGACTGGCATTGTGACTTTATTGCATTCAACAAAAACAAGTTAACCGCCGTGCCCATTCCGGCCACGAAACCTGATTGACATGGGTCTCGGTGATGGTGATTTAAAGTCTATGCAGAAAATTCACGCAGTAAGAGTTTAGCAAAACATTTTCACGGAGTATCAAGTAGTGCAATGGGTTTATAATTCTTTGGGGATAACCGATTCCCCTTTTTGAATATTGGCACAAGGATGGATGTGTGCCATGAAGATGGTACATTTCTCGTATTTAATATATGTTGAAATAGATGGAACAAGATTTGTGCCCATTGCTCCGGATTATTCTTCAACTTGATGTTGCTTAGTCCATCCGGTCCAGCTGGTCTAGAATTTTTGGACAATTTGATGTAATAAAGGATAATATCTGTCACAATTTAGTACTCACTTAGATGTCGATTGCATATTGTAAACAAATTTGTCAAATGCCGGATTGGCATATAAATACGAGAAGTGTGAAACCCATTGATCTTCCTGTACACCATTTGCTTGAGCGTCCAACTGATGTGAGCAGTTTGTATGATTGAGAAGTTTCCATATACTTTCAGAATTTTTAGTAGCCAAAGTGTTAAACATGACCTTGCTATCCTGTTGAAACAAGAGTGCTCTGTGTGCACGCACCCAATTGGTATATCTGGTTTTGGCCTTTCTGACTGCATCAAAACGGGAACTAGATGGAGAAGAAAGCAGCAGTTTTCGTTCCTTTCTATATCAAAGGAGTGCAGATGAGAAACAGGCTTCGATTTTATGATTAAAAAGTTATTGTGAAATTGTCTAAGAATATGAGTATTTTCTGTCCTTGGCTTACTGGAGCGCATACCGGCAAGAGATTGTTCAATGGCACAAAGATTGTTGGAAGTCCAGGAAAATCGAATTCTGGTCTGAGTGGTTGAGAAAACCATTTTCTGTATTTTGGTATCGACGAGATTAGTCTTGAAAAGTGTAAAGACAGAAACTTATGGTTACTGTACATTTGGGGGGTTATGACTAAAGAAGTGATGTCTTGGAACAAGTTAGAGCCAGCATATATGTAATCAATTGTGCTAACACTTGTGTCTCTGTGCCAGGTTGTAGCCGCTGGTAGATCACCAGTCACAGCCCCATTAACCATGTTAAAATTATGATCGGACATAAAGGTAGACCATATCAAGGCCTCCTGGACGGCAGCTTCATTTCTGGGATTCAGGCAATCAATGTTGAGGTCGCCAACTAAGAGAGTAGCTGCGATATCTCGAGACAGAGTAACTAGCTCTAACATGTCCGAAAGCTCTCTGAGAAATGTGTTAATAGTTAATTTTGCCGGATTTCTATAGATATTGAATAGGGCAAAGTTGCCCTCACAACCAACTACTTTGACCAGTTCAATAAATGTGTCAAAAGCACACCATGGTTTAATGGAAAATTGGGAGGTTTTTCTAGCTGCCACCAAGAGTCCTGACATGGGTCGGCCCTTGTCTCCTCTCAAAGCAGGGACTAATTCTTTTGAATAATTGTCCCAGACAGGCAAAGAAGTAAACCAAGTTTCTTGGAAAACAAGAATATCATAGGAATGTGAGAACACGTCCAATGATTTCTGAAGATGGGCGTGTCCTCTGGTATTCCAACAGCCTAGAGTCACGGAACATAACTCATGTGTGATTTGTGGTTATGAATTATTAGTAGAACCTTTGGTAGAGGAGTACATTCGTGAGATTGGAATAGATTTTACAGACTCAATTAAGGAAGAATTTGTAGGTACAAACAATGGTTGAGTTTGATCAGGATCTTGAGAAATGACAAATCCCATGTCGAAAAGTGGTATCTTGGCATTCCATATAATTTTTGCAACTGTTGCTGAAGGTATCCACAGGCGCACAATGGTAAGATCATGACCAGCGATGAACTCTACTAGGTCAATGTCGCCCGAAGATACATTCTCAAGCGTGTCAACATTATTAAGTATATTTAAAATGCACTGTCTATTGAGATCATATAAAGAGAATTTGCCACCTCTGCATTTCAATATGAGTGAATGGCCATTATGTGTCCGGCTCTTTGTGAACTGAGGCAGTGTTTTGCTGAGAACATTACTCAGATTTGTATTCTGCGTGACAAGCAGCGTCGATGGTCGAGTAAAAGACAAAGTGCTCTGCTTTGGTAAATCAGCCTTGTTCAAGGACCAAGGGGTAAGGTTGGGGTTAGGAATATGATGATTAAAGGAAGTATGAGACATCATAGTAGGAATCGTGGAACTTTGGGCATGCATATCACACACTTGCGTGTTATTGGTAGAACCCAAGGATGGTTTTGCTTGTGTGTCAAGGAAAGCATCCACTATGGACTTTATCTGTAGCTTTAGGGGCTGCCCTATGTGTTCTAGTCTGATCTCCACCCAAAGGGGTGCCATGGAAGAATATGACTGCTCAACCCTGGTCAAGCTGTTTGAGGAGTCTCGCAGAGCGTGGTCAAGGGTTGGCCCGTCAGAGAGAGAGGGACCAGCACTTTTTGCAGATAGATACTCATCAATGGTGGATTTGATGAAGGCAATATTAGCTGTCTTGGCACACATATTATCAGATGTGCACAATACAGCAGACGAAGTTGGAGCAATCAAGGGAATTGGCTTGCATGTGATAGGCATAGAATTCGACAAAGTTTGAGCAGATGGAATTTCCAGGGCATTAACCAAATTGTGTAGAGGAGAATAGTGTAAATTGTTAGTTTAAAGTGGAGCGACATTTTCCACAGAGCTCTCATGTTGCATTAAAGGAGTATTTTTAATACCGTTAGTCTCATGGAGTGAGACTGTGGGAATGTTTCTTACAAACGAAGCAATAGAGTTTTTAGGAAGCTTCGGAGCAAGCATATTTTTAGGTTTCTTAATCAATGATTGGCGAGGCATCGACTTCTTTTTCTTTTGTCGTTTGCCTTTTCGTAATACTGGTAGAAGATCAGGGCAAGGTAATAATGGTTGCATAGAGGATATAACGGGGAGGACAGCTTCCATCGCTTTGTCGTTGTCCTCTTGGGACAAAACATCTTGAGCAATGGAGATACTCGCCCATGAACTTTCACTTGCAGATGGACCGCAACTATGAGCCTCATCCACCATGGGCCGAATGATGTCAGCGATGCTAGGCACAGCCGGATAGGTACGCGACTGGGCACTGGTAGGGCATGAGGGCATAGGGGGCACTGAGTCTATACCAGGAAGAGAGCTCTTTGAAGAGATGATCCAATCATACATGGTATCAATCTGATGGGACTGATAGGAGATCTTTTCATCCAAACGTTCAAAAAGTTTGAACATACTCAAAACCGTAGTGTTTAATGCAGTGAGAGTTATCTCTAGCATTGTGTGTAGTTTGGTAATCTCAGATCGCTCAAAGGGCTTCTGGACATAAGAACGCGGGGTTGGGTGTACATATTGCGAAGTATTACTAGAAACACTACTAATCGAGGACAGATCATGTTGTTGATCTTCATGTATGCTAGAGACAGATATAGGAGAAGTATGTTGGCCAGCATGAATAGAAATTGCATTGTTATTATGAGAAGTATTGAATTCATGACATGTCTGAATATTGAGAGGAATACATGTTAAAGGTTCATTGCTAGTCTTATTTCGGTTACCATCTGCAGCAAGCAATGTGGAGTCAGATAGCAATTGAGGCATTGGAGCTACATTGAGAGCGGCAGACCTTTGATGGTGTCCGGAGGCACGGCAAGCAACATCGGAAGAGCGTAACGGACTATCGCACACAATGGGGGCGATATGAGACAAATGCCCAAGCTAAGTGTTTGTGTTCACATGATTGCTCCTTTGATAGAAAGCACAAGCTGTATTCTTAAGATTAGGATTAAGTAGGGATGTGTTCGAAATATGAGTTCTACGCAGCGCTTGTATGTTACTCGCGACTGTGGCAGCCATGTTGGAAGATATAGCAGCATGGTCGGGCATGCCCGATTTCAGCGAATGCAAATGATTGAATATAATAAAATAAAATCAATAACAATATAAAATAAACAGCTTACACCGAGGACTTCATCTTAACTTGAATAGGAGTACCAGCTGCACCAGGCGAAGCGGGCAGAGCGGTACTTAGATCAAGGTACTTTGCTCAGGGTGCGCGGGTAGACACGTTTTTAAGCATGAGTGAGCAAGTCCAGCCCCTGAATGGGCGTTGCTTAATACTTCGAAAGTTTTTCACATTAAAACAAAAACAAACATAAGAAGTTAGTCTGTGAGCAGCCGCTGAGTTGTGGACTTATACTGTGGCAAGAAATGTCCAATACCTCAATCAGAAACAACAATTAGTCCATCCACAAGTCATAGCAGGGAACGTCTTCAAGCGTCTGCAAGCAAGCAAAGCGATACCTAGGATCAAGGTACTTCGATCAGGGTGTGCGGGCAGAAACGTTTTTAAGCGTGAGTGAGCAAGTCCAGCCCCTGAATGGGTGTTGTTTAATACTTTGAAAGTTTTTCACACTCAATCAGAAACAACAAGAAGTCCGTCCTGAAGTCGTTGCAGGGAACATCTTCAAGCGTCTGCAAGCGGGCAAAGCGGTACTTAGATCAAGGTACTTCGCTCAGGGTGCGCTCTCCACCTTTACCTTTGCTTAGTAAGTACAATTGCTTCATGTTTGTTTTCGGAACTGTCTCATTTTCCTGCCTCTGACACATGCATACACAGACATGTGATCTCCAGTTTTGCCCCTTGGTCTTTGGGTTCCCTCTTCCCAGGTGCCTGCCACAGTCCTACCCAAGCTGCCGATGATCGGTGCTTGCTATCGCCTCCATTCTCCCCTTTGTCTCTACGTGCAGGACTGGCCATGTGGGAGAATGAAAGGGAGTAAAAAAGCAGGCAAAAGGAAGGTAGCAACATCAGTAGGAGGTTTGTCCGGTTCTAAATTAAATGTAGGCAATCGGGTGCAAAGATGGTGGAGAGCGAGGACGAGGAGTAGTGAGGCTCTGCTCATGGTACCGGGTGATGGGTGTCCAGCTCCCCGGTGGGTCTATGACCCTCACAGATTTCCCTATAGAGAAGCAGAGAGCTTGGGCAAAGTGCTGGCGGGCATGTACCATGAGCAATCCATCAGCAGCGACAAGACCATAAAGGGCCCATGAGATGGTTCACTCAGCAGTGGGTTGCTCTCCAAGCTGCTTGTCTCAGCGGAGGTTGGGTGGCGGCCCCCCCCTTATTCAGATACTGCAGAGTCTAAGAAGGTGGAGGCCCAACAACAATCTCTGGTGTCCTTCACTAACAAAGACTTTCTCTTATGCCTGCAGAAATTTCAAGATAACCTAACCAAAGCAAGGGTGGAACTTAGTCAGAAGTAGCTAAAATGTTTTGGAAATGAAAGCAGAGTTTACATCTGTGGAAACAAGGTTCAGTATCAATGAGAAAATGGCTGAAGATCCCTCAGACCAACTTCCTAGGATTGTTAATGATGTTATTAACCTTTAACAAATGGTTTCAGAACTCTGCAAAATGTTGAGACTTTGAGAACCGCTCCAGTCATAGGGACATTCGCTTAAAATTTTGCATGGAAAACTCTGAAGGTGCGGACCTCCTGGGTCTCTTAAATAAAATATTGATCTGCTCTTGGAGGAACCATTACAGGGCACACATATCGACAGGGCACATAGAGTGGATCCAGCATCACCAAGCACACTTCCAAGAGATGTTCTGTTCAGACTGTAGTTTCCGCTTTAAACAAAACTGCTTACTGCAGTGAAAAAGACAGGCCGATTCATCTTCCTATGGCAGACAAAATGTATGTTATTAACAAGAAACACATGAAAATAACATAAAGTAATGGGTGGCGTACTAAAAAGACAAACCAATATATTGATGCTTCTATAATAATTTAGACTAGGCCATATAACCCCACACTTGTCTGGTTAGGTAGAAGGTTACCCAGTCAATATATCTAAAACATTACAGGGTGGTACATTTCAGAGTAGACCATAACACCGTTAAACACTGCAAACATGAATTAAATAAAGGGTAGTGGGGTAAAGGGGTTAAATGGGTTGGGATGGGGTTAGGGTGGAGTTATAAGGGTAAAAAAGTGGGGGCTTAGGGGACGGACCCCCCGGAAGCGTCCCCCCAAATAAAAAATAAAAAGAAGTCAGTGTTTATCAGTATTCTGTCCGCGATTACATTTACCACTCTATAATTGTTGTCGGTAAAATCTCATATACCCGGTAGAAGACTCCCATCATGAAACAGTAAATGCTTGCCTTCAAGGTGTGTTTCTGCTTGCCAAGCTAAAGCGAGAATATTTGTTTTGCGTTACTAAACTATTACACGTCATACTTTTTTGATAAACAATTTCACCTAGCGAGAGTACTAGCAGAGTACTGACTGCTCGCCTCCTCCGAATGCAGCTCTAATGCGCTGCGGATTGAAGCTTCAACCTGCATCTTTAACTTTGCTGTTTGAACATTCAGGGTATATTACCCACCATACTGGGCTACAACCGCTGCTAACTTTAATTCACTTTAAAGCTAGCTGAATCACTAATATTGTTCCTTTTCATCAACTCCTATAGCCATGCCCACTATCCAGTGACGCCTTCAAAATCAGCCGCCGTGTGCACCTAGCGAGAGTACTAGCAGAGTACTGACGCCTGACCGCTGAACCGCGTTGCAGCGGTGCAGTACTCTACTGTACTCTTTGCATTTATAAAACAAACTTGCTTGCTATAACTGGATCCCGGCTCCCTAACCAATTGACCGTGAGCCGACAGGCGAGCTGCTCTGTCACTGGAGTCCTACCACTCGAGCACTTCTGATCCTAGTCACCTGTGCTATCATTAATCATGATTTGCCTAACATCAGGCATGCTGCACCCCCGAGCCCCCTCGTTTGGGTCAACGGATTCCCTCCCTGAAATCTCCCGCTCTACAACTTACTTCACTGACATCAGCAGCAGCTAAACCCTCCGTTCCGAAACCTGACATCAGGAAATTCGGAGGGCACCATCGAGACTCCTGGTGTGCCAAGTGGTTCTATTCAAACAGAATCTATTCCTTTGCTATCAGATCAAACTATGCAAGTATGTGTCTCAATAAGTATGCTGGCCGTAGATACCGAATCCTTTCACACTCCCAGTTATCTCCCTGAATTTGCCCACGAGCCACAAGTCTTCCCTTCTTGTCATCCTGTAGACTCCTCGCATATGCATACTTCCATGCTGTACTCGCAAGTAGTCAAGCACCTGCCAAATCCAGGCGAAGCTGAACTATTTGCTTTCAAACTTAATGCCAGAATGCTCAAGTTGAGTGAGCCCCATACTCAGCCGGATTCCCATTCTACCCAACTTTCCCCACAGCCACAAGTAGAGCGACTCTCAAATTCTTCTCAGCCCGTGCCTTCAAGTGGCAGTCGCACCAGACTCTCGAACTCACCTGAACTTTATCCCACGGATGGCCTGAACAATATTATTTCACCTAATGACTCTGAGTCATCTATGGTTGCCTCATTTACTAAACCCATTCTGCGGCCATCATTTGGCTTTCCCTCCATCACAAATCCGGCTCTTGATTCGGCACTCACGGCCATTATTACAAGTATATATACGCTGACCAAACTATTTGAAGTCCTTGATCTTAGATCGGCCTCTCAAGGGGCCTCTCTAACTTCGCTCCATACCAAACTTGACTGGCTAGCCGTGAACTTGCCCATTTCTTCCACAAAAGATTCCTGTAATAATCCAATTGCTGTTTCACTTCGTGAATCATGTGTTGACTTGCCTATGGACACGCCACTGATCGAGACAAAGGATTACGCTACTACCAAACCAAATCTATCTTCTCATTCCCACGCTCAGCCTCCTGTTGATGAGCCTGGCTGTAGCAATGTATCTGAACCTCCAAATTCAGACAATCCCCTGTACAATGTTTTCTGCCGAGTTCCTCAAAACAAAAAAAGAAAAGGAAATCGGAACAGGAAACGTACATCTCAAATCTGGCTTGAATCTAACTGCAATCCTAACATTGAACAAAGGAAACAAAAAAAAAAAAAATAACCTACCTCTTTCTAACAAAAGTAAAACAATGTAATCCAAGACCAAAGCCTTTGTAGCAAATTCCTCACCCCACCTGGCATCTGAGGAGGTCCTTGAGGTTCACCCTAACAATTCTCAACCTCCAAATCGTCCCAACGAGCCTCCCGAGGATACCCACCCTCTCGATCCACTTGTCGCTGTTTCCAAAGGTTAGAGGTCTACAAAAAAATTGTTACACACTGAACCAGTGATCAATGATTCTCCTGTTGATGCGAATGTTAAATCTCAAAACTCCTCAACCGAAAACCGTATGAATCTGTCAGTGTACTCTCATAGCAATAATTCAATATCAGAAATTGTCCACCATAGCCTGCATGACACTCATACAAACCACCAATACCACACTCATACAAACCACCAATACCTGAAGCTGACCTTTTGTGTAACTCTCGATAATGATCCCTCAGCGTTCAAAACGCTAGACCAAAAACGTAATGATATTGTGGACAGAGTATCTCTATCCAAAGGGGCCTCTCCCCGGATTCTGCTCCAAACCTCTCTAGTCTTAAGGTTCCTCTGAATCCATCAACAAACCCCACTACCTCTGTCCTAACCCAGCCTCAATCACCAATGACTGCTTGCCGGTCGCGCTTACTCCACCGCAGCTAGTCTATGGAGCATCGGACAGCAATTCTGCTGGAAACATGTCAATCTCGTAACCCGGATCTCAAGCATCTTTAAGATGTAATAATCCGGATTACGATGCTTGACAGACTATACACAGATCCTTTTCCTAATCGATCTACATTGCTAGCAGTTTTTATTTCCATTTTACCTCTAAAACACATCAACTCATCTGATATACAGGCTGTAAGATACCCCGTTCCTGGCCATCAAGATATCACTGAAATCATAATTTTTTTCACAAATTGTGAAAAATCTAGTCTGAAATGAAAGACACCAGTTATATCTCAAAGGTCTGCGCCTTGAAGCTAAAGTACCCCCTCCCCCTAATGGAACTTCCGCCTCGACAATTAAATCAACCTCAATGGCCGCTTGATCTCCTCACTGGCCAGACCTCAACCAAACCCGAGTCAACTTGCTGCAAATGCAAATATTACCTATCCAGACCCCCAGCCAAAGCACCTGAATATAGGTGTCATGGGTTGTAACGGGAAGAAAACAGGACCTCATACCAACCTCACACTAGCACATTTGTTTGTCAGCCATTCACGCCTGCTCTATGGCCTGCTGGAACACATGTGGCTTTTCTCATTTAATAACTAAAAAACCTGTAATCCTAAACAACTTCGACCTAGTCATTCTCCAAGAAACGTGGATGATGACTACACCTATTTGGTCTGATCACCAAATTGCAGCGATTGCACCCTCAAAAGCTGCCAGGGGCCGTTCGGTTGCCGGACTGCTAATAGCTGTTCGAAATAATTTCCATTTAGGTCTGGAACCATGGTTATCGCCCGATCCTGGCATTCAAGCAGTGAAGATCTCAACAGCTGATAAAAACCATCCTCTATTTCCAGTATCTGTTTTAATAAAGATCTACTGGAATCCGGTTTCCCCCTCCCACGCCCAGTTCATAGACAAAATAGAACTAATACTAAATCAAATTCTATTGATTCCTGAAGTTCTAACCACAATTATTGCATGAGATTTGAACCTGGACGGTCTCTCGTCCACCAACAGCGATACCAACTCAGGCACAGCAAAGTGGCTTGCGTTAATGAAAATCAGGCAATTCTCTATGCTAAACGGTTCCACTGATAAACACTCTCCCCCAAATCCCACCTGGTCCAGGGGAACCAGTTCTTCTGTATTAGACTACGTGTTAATTTCTTCGAACGCAAATAAATATATAGTCTCATTTCAAGTGACCCCCTTGTCAGCTAGCGACCATAACATATTGGAAACACGTTGGTCCCCCATATTCAAGCAAACTCTCATTACTATAATCATCCGCATGCGTTAACTAACTCCAATAATCGACTTAAATGGAATCCTCGACTAATTGCTACCCTACATCAGAAGCTTATTCAAACTGACTTAAGTAGCAATGGAACATTTCAATTATTTTACAGTGACTGTATACAGATAATTAAACAAAAAAATTCTGGCAGCACTAGACCCATATTTACACACAAATATGCGTTGCTTCACGGACATTCAGAATCTTAAATCCGAACTATGTCGAGCATTGCAAGCTCGTCCCTTTACATCACTCCCCTCGACTAGAACAGCATTAAAAACTAAATATAGGAACAAAATAAAACAAATTTTGAATCTACAAAAAGAAGCAAAGGCGGAGACTATGCTCCAAGCGTTTGTCAATAGATCCTCTGGCAAAATATGGCGCATTATTAACAACGTTCCTTCAAATACACACAGATCCTTGCAGATAAATATAATACCGGAAACAGTCTGGACTTCCCATTTTCAAAGCCTCATTATGAAGTCTGACTCACATTTAAATACTCAATTCTTGGTCACTCCTGGCATATCCAAATTACTATTTGACGCTCTGGACATTGTTATTATAATAATAAAAACTAAGCTCCTCCAGAGCACCTGGTCCAGAAAATTTATCTAATGCAATTTTAAAATCAAATCCTGAAGCCTGGGCCTCCTTACTTGAAATTATATTTAGAAGGGTAATGAGAAAGTCCAAATTTCCTCCATCATAGCAAGAAGCCATATTGATACCCATCTTCAAAAAAGGAGACAGGTCTAATCTAGACAACTATCGTCCCATTGCTCTTCTAGATGCGCTGGACACAATTTTAGATAGACTGGTTCTCTGCGACTTTACAAAATGGCTAATGGAAAATAATCTCCTAGAGACACATCAGTCTGGATTTGTAGCTGGAATAGGTACTGCATTAAACCTATTGATCCTCTCCGATATAAAACTGCAAGCCATTTGAACTAAACAACCAGTCTTTCTTGCTCTAATTGATCTTAAACAAGCATTTGATTCGGTCCCGGGCTCGATTTTATGGACTAAACTTTTTAAATCTAACTGTCCTCCGTATATTAGGTTTTTAATTTGTCCATTTTATTCTGACACCTCAGTAAAAGTCAAACTCACGTTGGACGACTTATCGAGGGGGATACCAACGAACTCCGGTCTCAAACGAGGCTGTCCCTTTGCATCTATGCTTTAAAAAAAATATATTAATGATATTTATCAAAGTTCTCATTTGTTCTACGTCGATGATTTCATACTCTTGGATAGAACCCCTATTGGGCTTCAAAGGAAACTTTCAGCATTAGCAGTATATGCTCAAGTCAACCTTGTGATCAATGCAACTAAATCCAATATTCTCATTTTCCATCCCCTTCTCATGAAGGCAACTTAAAAATGTAATCGGTATCTATCTGACACCTCTCTCTCTCAAATAGACCAATATAAATATCTCGGGGTGAATATGAATTCACATCCGTCTGATCAATCGTATAAAAGCAAACTTACTGCCAGAATTAAGTTGTTAGCCATTCAAGGCAAAGCAATTCAAACGAAATATGGAAAGTTTCCACTATTACCAGCCAGAAATTTCAATTTGCAGTAGGTCGTTCCAACAACCATTTATGGAAATCAAAACAAATCTGTCAGGTGGGACATCCTTGAAGGTTTCTATTGGAAGGCTATTTTGCCAGTGCCTTCATGCACGCCAATAGCATTAATCAGATTTGAACTTGGACTAACCTCTCTCTCTGCAGCAGTGTCCTGGTTGAGGTTAACCACATATAGGAAATGTTTACTTTCTGCTACAACCTTGCGTAATCTATTTCCTGCTCTCAAGAGCTTGTTGCCAGCATCTAGATCAGCCCCACTGCAAGAGTTGAAGATATTGTGCATCCAAATCCTCCTCCAGGAGGCAGATATTTCACTAGCGTGCTCCTAGAGACCCCTGACAAAGCAAAAAGCAAGCTATGGCGGCACAATTGGATTACCACACTAGATAAGGGTGGCACATACGTAGCTTTCAAAGTTGGGGCATTCTCAGATAAAGTTCTAAATGTGCTCTCGCAGTATCTCATCATGTTCCCTGACCGCATCTATGATGACATTTTTCTGCGGTTTCGTCTCAATCTACTTCCCACAAATGCAAAAGTTGCAACTTATAATAAAAATGCTAATTTAAGCCAAACCTGCAGATTCTGCAAACTAGAAAATAGTATTGAGACTGCGGAGCACTTATTAATTTAATGCCATTCCCTTGATGACTTGAGGACACACGGGGGGTCATTACGAGTTTGGAGGTAGCCATGGTGCTATTAGCACCATGGTTGCCTCCTAACAGGCCGATTAATGGAATAATTAGCGCGGCGCAAGTGGGCAAAAACGTGCGAATCGCAGTGGAATAGCGAAAATCGCAGTGCAATTGCGAAAATCGCACGAAAAGCAGCGCACGTCGATTCATGGAAGTCCGTGAGCGAGAAAACCAGCGGATGTGCGATAAAAAAGTGCGCGGCGCACGTTGGCGCACAGGCCATCTAACAGCGTGCGCCAGGTCACAGCGAAAATCGCACAGGCCACAGCGAAATTCGCACATAGCGCGGCGCACGCAACAAAAGTAGGCGGAACATGGGCGTAACACTCGGAATGGGGAACAACTTGCCAAAACGTGGGCGTCACGGGGGAAGTACAGGGCACAAGTGCGCGGAACGCCCACACGCTCGCCTAAAACACGTATTCATGGAATAGAATAGGGCAAAAAAGCGCACGCTCAAACCAGCGCACAGGCACAAACACGACCGCCACAAGAAAGCAGGCGGTAGCGTCTCTGCGGCTGTAAGAAATGTGCGCCAAAAGGTGCGCCAACAAATAGCACCTATATACTGCCATGATGAATGTCCCATACTGTTGCCCTCCAGGAAAAATGACGTGCAAAGGGGTACCCACAAACACGGACACCCGCTGACAAAAAATACGTGTGCGTGTATACCGGGGTGCACGGGAAGTCTAACACGCGATTTCAGCAGGGTACGTGCATCACAGGGGTTCGCGTGAAGTTCCTCACGCGATCGGGCCTGGGGGAGCGTGCTACGTGTATTTCAGGGGTTCGCGTGAAGTTTCAGACGCGATCGGGCCTGGGGGAGCGGGCTACGTGTATTTCAGGGGTTCGCGTGAAGTTTCACACGCGATCGGGCCTGGGGGAGCGGGCTACGTGTATTACAGGGGTTCGCGTGAAGTTCCTCACGCGATCGGGCCTGGGGTAGCGGGCTATGTGTATTACAGGGGTTCGCGTGAAGTTCCTCACGCGATCGGGCCTGGGGGAGCGGGCTACGTGTATTCCAGGGGTGCGCGTGAAGTTCCACACGCGAATGGCCTGGGCGCGTGTATTTCAGGGGTGCGCGGGAAGTTCCACACGCGAATAGCCTGGGCGCGTGTATTTCAGGGGTGCGCGGGAAGTTCCACACGTGAATAGCCTGGGCGCGTGTATTTCAGGGGTGCGCGGGAAGTTCCACACGCGAATAGCCGGGGCGCGTGTATTTCAGGGGTGCGCGGGAAGTTCCACACGCGAATAGCCTGGGCACGTGTATTTCAGGGGTGCGCGGGAAGTTCCACACGCGAATAGTCTGGGCGCGTGTTTTTCAGGGGTGTGCGGGAAGTTCCACACGCAAATAGCCTGGGCGCGTGGGAAGTTCCACACGCGAATAGCCTGGGCGCGTGTATTTCAGGGGTGCGCGGGAAGTTCCACACGCGAATAGCCTGGGCGCGTGTATTTCAGGGGTGCGCGGGAAGTTCCACACGCGAATAGCCTGGGCGCGTGTTTTTCAGGGGTGCGCGGGAAGTTCCACACGCGAATAGCCTGGGCGCGTGTATTTCAGGGGTGCGCGGGAAGTTCCACACGCGAATAGCCTGGGCGCGTGTATTTCAGGGGTGCGCGGGAAGTTCCACACGCGAATAGCCTGGGCGCGTGTATTTCAGGGGTGCGCGGGAAGTTCCACACGCGAATAGCCGGGGCGCGTGTATTTCAGGGGTGCGCGGGAAGTTCCACACGCGAATAGCCTGGGCGCGTGTATTTCAGGGGTGCGCGGGAAGTTCCACACGCGAATAGCCTGGGCGCGTGTATTTCAGGGGTGCGCGGGAAGTTCCACACGCGAATAGCCTGGGCGCGTGTATTTCAGGGGTGCGCGGGAAGTTCCACACGCGAATAGCCTGGGCGCGTGTATTTCAGGGGTGCGCGGGAAGTTCCACACGCGAATAGCCGGGGCGCGTGTATTTCAGGGGTGCGCGGGAAGTTCCACACGCGAATAGCCTGGGCGCGTGTTTTTCAGGGGTGCGCGGGAAGTTCCACACGCGAATAGCCTGGGCGCGTGTATTTCAGGGGTGCGCGGGAAGTTCCACACGCGAATAGCCTGGGCGCGTGTATTTCAGGGGTGCGCGGGAAGTTCCACACGCGAATAGCCTGGGCGCGTGTATTTCAGGGGTGCGCGGGAAGTTCCACATGTGATTTGACAGTGTGGGTCCTCCCAGGTGTACCCTGTACACCCTCCACGGCCCCTGCAGGCAGCCCACACCACAGGGGACTACCCTGCATCCCTGGTCATGTCCCGCAGGCAGCCCACCCACCATGGGCATGCCCCCCAGCAAAGGCACATGTCTCCTTGAACTAATGAACACCAACTCATGTCCCCTTGCACCCCCACCCCCCAGCAGTGCAGGGGCACCCTCCACCAGGCCCCCACTCATGTCACCCACCACCCCCACACCCCAGCAGTGCAGGGGCAGCCTCCACCAGGCCCCCACTCATGTCTCCCACCACCCCCACACCCCAGCCACCAGGGTCACCCTCCACCAGGCCCCCACTCATGTCTCCCACCACCCCCAAACCCCAGCAGTGCAGGGTCACCCTCCACCAGGCCCCCACTCATGTCTCCCACCACCCCCACCCCCCAGCCCCCAGGGGCACCCTCCACCAGGCCCCCACTCATGTCTCCCACCACCCCCACACCCCAGCCACCAGGGTCACCCTCCACCAGGCCCCCACTCATGTCTCCCACCACCCCCAAACCCCAGCAGTGCAGGGTCACCCTCCACCAGGCCCCCACTCATGTCTCCCTGCACCCCCACCCCCCAGCCACCAGGGGCACCCTCCACCAGGCCCTCACTCATGTCTCCCACCACCCCCACACCCCAGCCACCAGGGTCACCCTCCACCAGGCCCCCACTCATGTCTCCCACCACCCCCACCCCCCAGCCACCAGGGGCACCCTCCACCAGGCCCCCACTCATGTCTCCCACCACCCCCACACCCCAGCCACCAGGGTCACCCTCCACCAGGCCCCCACTCATGTCTCCCACCACCCCCAAACCCCAGCAGTGCAGGGTCACCCTCCACCAGGCCCCCACTCATGTCTCCCACCACCCCCACCCCCCAGCCACCAGGGGCACCCTCCACCAGGCCCCCACTCATGTCTCCCACCACCCCCACACCCCAGCCACCAGGGTCACCCTCCACCAGGCCCCCACTCATGTCTCCCACCACCCCCAAACCCCAGCAGTGCAGGGTCACCCTCCACCAGGCCCCCACTCATGTCTCCCTGCACCCCCAGCCACCAGGGGCACCCTCCACCAGGCCCCCACTCATGTCTCCCACCACCCCCACACCCCAGCCACCAGGGTCACCCTCCACCAGGCCCCCACTCATGTCTCCCACCACCCCCACCCCCCAGCCACCAGGGGCACCCTCCACCAGGCCCCCACTCATGTCTCCCACCACCCCCACACCCCAGCCACCAGGGTCACCCTCCACCAGGCCCCCACTCATGTCTCCCACCACCCCCAAACCCCAGCAGTGCAGGGTCACCCTCCACCAGGCCCCCACTCATGTCTCCCTGCACCCCCACCCCCCAGCCACCAGGGGCACCCTCCACCAGGCCCCCACTCATGTCTCCCACCACCCCCAAACCCCAGCAGTGCAGGGTCACCCTCCACCAGGCCCCCACTCATGTCTCCCTGCACCCCCACACCCCAGCCACCAGGGTCACCCTCCACCAGGCCCCCACTCATGTCTCCCACCACCCCCAAACCCCAGCAGTGCAGGGTCACCCTCCACCAGGCCCCCACTCATGTCTCCCACCACCCCCACCCCCCAGCCACCAGGGGCACCCTCCACCAGGCCCCAGCTCATGTCTCCCACCACCCCCACACCCCAGCCACCAGGGTCACCCTCCACCAGGCCCCCACTCATGTCTCCCACCACCCCCAAACCCCAGCAGTGCAGGGTCACCCTCCACCAGGCCCCCACTCATGTCTCCCTGCACCCCCACCCCCCAGCCACCAGGGGCACCCTCCACCAGGCCCCCACTCATGTCTCCCACCACCCCCACACCCCAGCCACCAGGGTCACCCTCCACCAGGCCCCCACTCATGTCTCCCACCACCCCCACCCCCCAGCCACCAGGGGCACCCTCCACCAGGCCCCCACTCATGTCTCCCACCACCCCCACACCCCAGCCACCAGGGTCACCCTCCACCAGGCCCCCACTCATGTCTCCCACCACCCCCATACCCCAGCAGTGCAGGGTCACCCTCCACCAGGCCCCCACTCATGTCTCCCTGCACCCCCACCCCCCAGCCACCAGGGGCACCCTCCACCAGGCCCCCACTCATGTCTCCCACCACCCCCACACCCCAGCCACCAGGGTCACCCTCCACCAGGCCCCCACTCATGTCTCCCACCACCCCCACCCCCCAGCCACCAGGGGCACCCTCCACCAGGCCCCCACTCATGTCTCCCACCACCCCCACACCCCAGCCACCAGGGTCACCCTCCACCAGGCCCCCACTCATGTCTCCCACCACCCCCAAACCCCAGCAGTGCAGGGTCACCCTCCACCAGGCCCCCACTCATGTCTCCCTGCACCCCCACCCCCCAGCCACCAGGGGCACCCTCCACCAGGCCCCCACTCATGTCTCCCACCACCCCCACACCCCAGCAGTGCAGGGGCAGCCTCCACCAGGCCCCCACTCATGTCACCCACCACCCCCACACCCCAGCAGTGCAGGGGCAGCCTCCACCAGGCCCCCACTCATGTCACCCACCACCCCCACACCCCAGCAGTGCAGGGGCAGCCTCCACCAGGCCCCCACTCATGTTTCCCACCACCCCCAGCCACCAGGGACACCCTCCACCAGGCCCCCACTCATGTCTCCCACCACCCCCACCCCCCATCACTGTGGGGCACCTGCCAGCAGGCCCCCACCCATGTCCAATCCATGCCCCCCTGCACCTGGGTCCCAACATTCCCCAATCATGTCCGTAATGCCCATCCTCCCCTGCCAAAAGGCCCAACCAACTATCACACCCACCCACATATCAAAGGCAATTACATGTTACACCCCCAATTTAAATAATGCAATTGAACACATGTCTGTCACACACAATGGCTGCAAGTGAATGACAAAACACCCAACATGACATGCCTGAAAGCAATGAGATGATACGACACATTGAAGAATAAAAAAAATAATGTATTGAACAGCAAGTAGAATGGAAATGAAATAAGAAAAAACACAAAGCAAATCAAACAAAACAAGATGAATGTCCAAGAAAATAATCAGAAAAATAAAAATAAGCCAACGAAGAACCATGAAGAAGATCATCCTGGGTCCATGAGCCCAACCAAATTAAACCTAACTATGACTACTAACTAAAAACTGAACTATATACAAAAAAGTGGTGCATTGTCCAATCGCTACCAAAAAAAATCAAAAAAACAAAGGAAACCTAACCCTAACTATACAACTATATACAAAGGCAGCGGGCTATTCGGACGGCTCACTGGTTGTTGTCATGGGCCAGGGCATCATCGAACTCCTGGTCAATGGCTTGGAGGCGGGCATGTTCCCTGGCCCCGAGGTCCCGCAGGGTTAACGCAGTGTCAAGCTCAAACTCCCTGCGAAGACCCTCGAGGCACTCAGCCCGCCTCAGCGCCCTCCGCATGGAGTCCTCCGCCCTGACCATCGTGAGCCGTTCCTCCTAAGCCCGCTGCCGCTCCGCACCTATCCGCTGGCACAACCGCTCCCACACGGAAGCCACTCCCATTCCAGGGTTCTCCTGCCCTCCGGCCGATGCCTGCACCCCTGATGTTGATGGCCCCGAGCCATGATGCCTCCCACGTTGAGCCTGCTGCTGCCTCCGACGCAACTGCCTGTGCCAGCACGACGGCATCCAGGCTGATGGAAACCACCGACGCCGTCGTGCACGTGCCCTGCCCGATGATGCCGTCACATCCTCCATCTGCTGGGGTCCAGTTGCTCTGGTGTCCACCCCTGCTGGATCACTGACTCCCGACTGTGGCAGGGATGGGATCCCCACCGAGCTGGCTGCATTGGTCGGGGCAGGTCCACAGGGGGCCCTGGTGGCATCTGGGCTGGAAGACGGCAAGGAGAACGACTGGTGGATAGCCTGTACAGAGGAGGAGAGGGCCGCCACATTGGCCAACACATGCAGGAAACCCCCGAACATGGCCGATCCCAATTGGGCCACGTCGGCACGGTGCACTTCGTGATGCCGTGCGTGCTCCTCCCGGGAAGCACGCACGGCATCACGAATCACAGCCGTGCGCATCGCGACCCCAATCAGGACCTTCTCCGCACGGCCAGGGGTTCCCACGTCCGCAGGTGGAGGGGAGTCAGGTGACATGGACATCCCCTCTACCTGCGGACAGGCCTGGGACGGGGCATCCCTGCTGGTGCATGGTGGTGCACTCACAGGGTCAGGGACAGCGACATGCACAGGCCCCTCCACGGTGACCTGTGCTGCCTCCTGCCCCTGGCCCTGGACTGCACCACTTGCACCAGCAGGGATGCCCCCACCAGGCCCCATGTGTGCCCCAGTGGCGGCCTCCTCCTCCTCATCTGTGCAAACCACCAACCTGGATGGCTCCTCACCGTCTCCCACCGTAGCAGGCCCCTGTGGGGGCTCACCCACCCCTTCCGCTGCAGCCGTGGGGGCATCCCCGCCGCCTTGCTCCACAGCGCCGTCTCCGCCCTCCTCTTCACTAGCCGCTGCGTAGAGGGAGACAAAGAACACAAGCATCAGGGCACTGTACAATGGTCCCCTAGACAGGAAGCAATAGCAGATGAGCACCACTGTCAAAGTACACTTCCATCATGTCCCTCTACAACACATGGGTCAGTCCAGGCAAAACACACACAGTAACAGGCATGGTGCATGCCATGGACATTTCCATGCATGTCCAATGGACTCTTGGAACATTCAATGATATGTAACTCACATGCATCATGGCTCATGCCTATCACATGCACACACTTCACCTCAGTCACATCCATCTGGCCCCAAACACACCAAACACAGCGGATACAAGGGTAATTTGGCTGCTTTACTGAATCTGTGCATTGTCACACACATGTGTCATGCATCCATGGCATGCACAAGTCACAGACACGCAGGTCAGGCACACAGACATGGCTACCATATATGTACCTGGCATCAGCACCCATCCCTCACCCCCACCCATGTCCAGGTACAGAGACTGGCATGCTCTCATGTTCAAAATCTGCATAGGGCTCCCCATGCGGCATTTGAACACATGCAACAACCATGTGGGTCACACATCACTGGTCGCACATGCATTACCATGATGTCCCTGCACACATACATGCATACATGGCCTATGGCACACATACAGGCAAGTATCATAGAACCAGCACACCGCAACATGCCCTGTCTCACACAGTAATGCATGGACACTTACCGCTCAACTCCAGACGGGCCTCCCTCTCAAGGATCTGGGCGTGGAGCGCTGGGCGTACGCGTTCCAGGACCCTCATCTGGATGGAACTCATGCGGCCCGGCCCCCCTCCACGAGGCGCCGGGCCTTCACAAGGGTCCTGGACCTCAAGTCCTCCCAGCGCTTCTTGATCTTCAGGACGTCGCGGGTTGCCACCCCCTCCGCGTTGATGGCAACCACACAGTCGGCCCAGATCCTCTGCCGTCCTTCCTTGCTGGCGCGGGACGATCCAAAGAGGGCATCATTCTGCCCCAGGACATGCTCCACCAGGACACCAACTTCGGTGACAGTGAAGCTGGTGCCCCTCTGCCCCTCTGGCCTGGGGTTGCCACTGGTGCCAGATGTGGAAGTGCCCGACATGGCAACCCCAGAGGCAGGTGTGGGTGGGCAACTGGGTCCTGGGGCTGGGCTGTGGAGCGATGTAATCCCAGTCGGGAGTCTTCAGTTCTAGCAGGGGTGGACACAGCAACTGGACCCCTGCAGATGGCTGATGTGCAGGCACCAAATGGCAGGGCACGGTGGCAGCAGGCAGGCAGGCAGGCAGGCAGCAGCAGATGGCACGTGGGAGGCTGCTCGGGGCACGGAGGGCAGTAACTCGGCCTTCTGGGCAGGAGCGTGGTCTTTCCGTGTGTTTTCGCGTGGCCAGCTTCATACGGAGTGATTTGGCACGTGAAAATCCTGCACGTCAGCGTGAAATCCGAGGAAAGGCCCTTAGCGCGTAAGCGCGTCAGCACGCATACGCGATTCTATTGGACCAGAGTCCCTCAGCGCGTAAGCGCGTCTGTGACGTGACCCGCACGGTTGTTCCCCACTCAGCACGTGATGACGGGGCACACGTGGAGATACTGCACGTCAGAGTGGCATCGCGTGTAATTGGACAAAAGTGCGCGTACACGCGATTGGCCTATGTACGTGTATTTAATGGGTGCGCGGGCACCTACACACGCAAGTACGTCAGCGAACCTGTATCCCGTGGTGCGTGTGAATTTCCACACGCTATTGGACTGGGAACTGGATTCCAGGGGTGCGCGGGTCACACGCTGTATCCCGTGGTGCGTGTGAATTTCCACACGCTATTGGACTGGGAACTGGATTCCAGGGGTGCGCGGGTCACACGCTCGCCTACAACACGCGCAAAGCATAAATTTGCGCACTTTAACAATAACAAGCTCAGACGCCAGGATGAACATACCGTTCCTAGCAGCAGTGGCAGTGGGCTATCAAAGGAGGAGGAGGAGGATAGTCAGGGCCAGAATATTCACACCCAGAACCAGCCTTTTCGGGATGCCTGATGACCAGGTGTATGGGAGGTACAGGTTTCCACCACACATTATACTGGACCTGGTGAGTGAGTGGGAGGATGACCTCACATCACCCACCCTGTGCTCCCAAGCACTCAGCTCACTGGAGAAGGTCCTCAATGTACTGCACTTCTTAGCCACTGGATCATTTCAGCGGACAAGTGCCATAGTGGGTGGGGTGTCACAGGCCACCCAGTCACGCTGCCTACACCAGGTCTTGAACATCATCACTGCACGGCCATCAGTCTGCAGGCACATATACCTGCCCAGAACACCTGCAGAAAGGCATGCTGCCGCCCTGGATTTTTACGCTGTGGCACGATTCCCCAAAGTGCTAGGTGCCATCGACTGCACCCATGTGGCTCTACGTCCCCCCAGGGCATCTGAGCACATCTATAGGAACCGCAAGCACTGGCATTCCATCAACGTGCAGGTAGCATGTAATGCCAAGGGAATCATCACCTCAGTATATGCCAACTATCCCGGCTCCACCCACGACAGCTTCATTTACCGAATGTCCACCCTAAGCCGGGACCTAGAAGCTGGGCGGCATGGCGATACATGGCTGCTTGGTGAGTATGTATGCCACTGCAAATGCATGCATGTTGGATACTGAGCAAGGTCACAACCCCACCAATGATACCAATCACCACCTCCACAGGGGACAGTGCCTACCCTCTCAGCCCCCACATGATGACGCCAATTCGGAACCCCACCACGCCACCCCAGGTAAGATATAACACAGCCCACATTACAACCAGGGGCATAGTGGAGCGCACATTCGGAGTGCTAAAGTCACGCTTTCGCTCCCTTGACCGTTCTGGCGGGCAGCTGTTATACGCTCCCCCAGTAGTGTGCAGGATCATAGTGGCAGCATGTGTCCTGCACAACGTTGCAACACGCCGGGGCCTGGCCGTGGACATGGTGGTGGCCCCACATCCCCAACCACATGCACAGCCGCTGCGCATGGGAGGGGAAAGGGCACGGGGGGAGGCAGCCCGTACACAGCTAGTGGCTAATTACTTCACATAGAAATCACACCCCTGTGGAGTGCACACTGCCCTGGCACATTCCATCTGACAATCAATGATGACTCAACCTGACACTGATCCTGAATGTCTGGAGAATGAACCGTCAAAACCATATCAGCCTGAGATTGTTCACCTGGAAGTGTCACAATGTGTGCATCCCTACCCACACAGACACCACCAATGCAGTTTTGTGAAGTTACACATTGAAGCAGCTAAAATGAATACCCACTTGCAAAATGCAACAAGAGGACAGTGCCATGTCAGCCAACCCAACCCCAGCACCGCCACACGACACACCGTGCCATGTCATGCTAATTGCAGGTAAACAAAGTAATCCCCACAACATGACATCAGTCTCACTATGTACAGTGGCACTATTAGAAACCTGCAACACCTGAAATGCTCACAGCAATGCCGGACCAACAACATACTTGAGCACGTAGTACCATTAACATGACATCACAAATGTTACATATTAGTAGTCTCACCACCTGGAAATGCCTGCACTCCCACCACTACCAACTGTGCAGTGTTGTCGCCATGTAGAGTTGTAGGTGCACTGCTGCCAACATGGACCCCATCTCCAGACTAGAGGTCCTTGTGTGGACATGAGGAAGGGACCTGCAAATTGGGAGGTAGACACAGAAGAAGAGTTACACATCAATGCAACATGCAGTGTACAACACAACAGCAATATGCACTAGGAATGTATACACAGTATTGACTACAGACTGCCCACACAGCTCATGGGAGTCCAACGTCACTGTGTAATTCACTGTCACTTGGGCACACCCTTTACAAGCCCATGGAAACGGGAAGCAGGAGGGGTGTGTGTGACTCAAACCCAAGCATCTGAACCAAATACATTACAAGCCTGCATGTGCCCAGCCACAATGCAGCGTATGCCCACAGGAACCACGGAAGCCAACAGATCGTCCCAAAAAAATAGGGAATAAAAGAAATCAAAATAAAAATAAGAAACAATCAAAAATGGCCATTGATGGGCCCGGGGGGGTTGGGGAGGCCACCCAGGAGGTCCGAGGACAGGATGCACACCAGAACCCACCTGCGTGGATCCTGGGAAGATAAAACACCTCCATGGGCTCATGGCCCACACGGCTACCCTATTGTGGGAGTATCACTGCTGTCGCTATTATCACCCTGTGCAGCTGCATCCGGAGGTGGTTGCACTATGGGAGGCAGCCCACGCAAGGCCCTAGTCTGCTCCTCCATGGCTGCAAGCATGCGGGTGTGGTAGGTCTGGTTCTGGAGGATGAGTGTGCGGAGGTCCCCATGCAACAACTCACGGGATGCCCGGACCTCCGCCCTCGTTGCCTGCATCTCAGCTGAGAGCGTACGGGTGAGACGCTCCAGCTGCTGTTCTGTCCTTTGGTGTGTTGAAGCCTCAAGCTCAACAAGAGTCGTCCTGAGGTGAAGGAGCTCCTGCCTCAGGGCTTCCCTGTGGCCCTGGGACTCAATGGAGATGGCCTCCTGCAGAGTCGCCAGTGCCGCCCGCCTGTCCCTGTTGGACCCCAACATGTCCTCCCTGTGTGACTGGCAGATGGAGTCGGTTGCCTGCTCTAGTCGCTCCATCAGCCTTTCTGGGGGGACAATGGAAGTGGCCACCCTATCCATGGCCTGAGCCATCATCTCGGATGATGCAGCCTGTTGGGTTGCCATACCGTAAATGGATTGCTCCCATGCGGTATTGCCGGGTGGCGTACGGCCACCACGTCGGCGGGCACCACACCTGTCTGGGGCAAGGCGAACTGCGCCTTGCTGTGCCGGCACTGCCTGAGGCTGCAGGACTGCATTCCCCCTCTGATCTGCTGGCCCAGGAACAGGATCAGATGTCGCGGAGTGTGACCCTGCATCCGTAACCACCGAAGGCGTAGCTGCCAACACTCACATCCCCATGGAGGGTTCTGACCCTGGTGCAGGTGGGTGAGACAGAACAGAATCCCTCCCTGGAACACTCACCTGCGACGGCACGTAGGTCTCATCCGAATCAACACCTGAGTACTGCTCGGGGGAGGTGCAGCCAGAGACACCCCTTGAGAGCACGACCTGCAGCACTTGTGGGTTCTCCCCCACCACCACACCACGTCCCTCACTGGTGGTTGGTCGGCCCTCGGACCCCTCCTGGGTCTTCACCATCTCCACAACCCCAGCAGTATCAAGTGCGTTTTGTCCTGCAAAGACATGAAAACAAAGAAATGGAAACAGGCATTAGCACCATGGCACACATTGAGGGCTGAGAAGCAAGAGAACCAGTACTTGATTGACACATGTCCCACATGACTAAAACCCTCCCATGCATGCACCCTCACTGCGTATGAAGTCCAGGCAAATGGCACACACTGATGACACCAAGATGGAAGATGAACACATTTTCTGCATGCTGCCTGGCAGTGGCATCACACATTGGCCTGTGATTGGCAGGTGAAACACACATGCCATCACACAGATGGCATGTACCATTGCTATTGAGTGAAGATGGAGAGGAGGGCAGCACCTATTCATTCAGTCCAGTTCCCGCATGTAATAGCTTTTCTAATTCTAACAGGTCAGATTTTTCACCTGGAGCTGCCAGTCTGAAATGGTCCAATTGCACAGGGACATGTGTGTACAAATGATGTCCAGGTAACAAAGTCACTCCACTTTACCATACCCATGTCAGACATGTGACTAGTGGACAGCGACATGCCTAGTGAAAGTGGTGGAATGCAAACAAACTGACTGAATGAACAGTGAAAATGAAGCAAATATGTTGTGGCAAGGTGACACTTCAAGGGCAACTGGCGTGCAGTTGGGCTAGATGTCTACTGTTGGCAGAAGGGATACTGCTATGGCCAAATGCAGCTGCGCAGGAAGGATTGCAGCTGCGCAGGAAGGATTGCATGAAGCACATGGCTGACCCATACGACTCAGGCGCACACACTCTCACCTGGCACCCGAACAGAAGCCCTCACACACACACCATGCACATGGATGACACACACATGCATGTGCACTCACCGGACAATGCCTCGTAATCAGCCAGATCTCCCACGCCTTGGATCTGTTCCTCCGTGACGTAGGTCCCAGCGACTGACTCATGTGGAGTGAGTTCCATGTCTACTACTGGAGACCCACCTTCAGTCACTAGAGTTGCGGCATGACTTGAGGCCAGCTTACTCTTTGCCCTGCGCTTTAGGTCATTCCAGCGCTTATAGCAATCATTGGCTGTGCGCCTCACAATTCCAAGGGCACTTACGATGTCCGCAACGGTCTGCCAGTGTGCCTGGCGTTGTGCAGGTGTGGTCTTGGATCCTGCAACAATGACCATCTCGTTGTCATGTCCGGACACATACTCGACAAGTGCATTCAGTTCGTCATCTGTGAAGCTGGGCTTACTGGTCGGGCCGGACTGTGTAGCCGTGTCTGGGGCATCAGCCTGTGCCGGACGAGCACTCTTCCTCTTCCGCTTGGAAGGTGGTGGTGATCCTGAGTGTCCTGCGCCGCTCTGGACACTAGGGGCAGGAGCCCTGGTGGACTCTGTATCAGGAGTGTGGGATTGCACACTCAGCATGGGAGTTGGTGCAGGCATTAGCTCTAGTGTGATGGTGTCAGGGGGAATGTCAGCAGCATGGACTAGGACCGACACTGTCCTGGATGGGTGTGTGGGGGCTGGGGTGGATGGAGCCGCAGCTGCCCCTGCAGCCTCTCCACCCTGCCTACTTGGTGCAGCAGATGACCTTGCTGCCCCAGATCCACGTGGCATGATGGCATCAACGTGCACCAGCGCACGTGTCGTAGCCCTGCTGACCTGGAAGTCAGCCATGGAGTCAGCCAGGTCTGGTGCCACAATGGGCTGGTCCAACAAGGGCTGAGCATGGATGGTGTCAGCCACATCAGCCTCAATGGGAGGGGGGGGGATTATGGGTGCCCGTGACTGGTCCTCCACACATGGGGGGACAGGCTCACCCTGCAAGTTACGACCACGTCCCCTACCGGATCCACCACGGCCACCACTTGTGGCTCTTCCACCTTTGCCACCCTTACGGAATCCTCGCCTCCCAGCCATGGCACTGATGTTAATGTGCGTATGGGAGTGGATGTAGACTATTGTCCTGGGCAATTGGGGGTCAAAGGGGTTGGGTACCAGATGGTAATTGTACCCTAGTGCTCTAGCAAGGCTGAATGTAACCCCTGGGGAAAGATGACGGGTCACGCAACGCACAGGAGGCCCAAAAAAGGGAGATGACGTGCACGCAACCCCTCCTAGACCACGTGTGCAGAAAGAAAAACCTGCACTACGCTGTGGCACCCAGAAACACAAGAATGAACGTATGCGTGTCACACGCAGCCTAGAATGACCTCTGAAGGGGTAGGCTACACACGGGGCTAGCACAGATGTTAGATACGTGCGTGACTCACCGTCTGCCAGGTAAACGAGCGTGTAAAAGGAGCACGTTTGGTTGGCAACACCCCCGCCAAAAGAAGATTTGTCCGCTGTCTGAGGAGACAGGACAACAGTAGAAGGGAACACTGTTTGAGGGAACAGGCCCAGGTAAACCAGTAAAGGAGAAAAAAGAGAAAAAGCTGTCAGAGGTAACAGGGAATACGAACTAGAAACGCCGTGAAGTAAATCGCGTGTGAAACGACAAGAAGTACAGAATTCACCCACTCGCTCTCCACGAAAAGCACGTACAAGGAAATGGTGTTCTACACGTACCTTTTATACAGGCCCACACGTCCAGCGTCACTTACGCGGCGTGTACGCGCTAGGGCCATTTCCACCTATTACATGCTTTGTCACTTCTGCGTGTAGGGCCATTTCCACCAATTACACGCTTTGTCACTTCTGCGTGTAGGGCCATTTCCACCAATCACACGCTTTGTCACTTCTGCGTGTAGGGCCATTTCCACCAATCACACGCGATTACACTCTGACGTGCAGTCTTTCCACGTGTGCTCTGTCATCACGTGCTGTGTGGGAAACACCTGTGCGGGTCACGGCCCAGACGCGCTTACGCGCTGAGGGCCTTTCCTCAGTTTTCACGCTGACGTGCAGGATTTTCACGTGCAAAATCACTCCGTACCAAGCTGGCCACGCGTACGCACACGGAATACCACGCTCCTGCCCGGAAGGCCGAACTACTGCCCCCCAGAGCCAGAGCACGCTCCCACCTGCTGCTGCCCGACTGCCTGCTGCCCCTGCACTGCTGGGGGGTGGGGGTGGTGGGAGACATGAGTGGGGGCCTGGTGGAGGGTGCCCCTGGTGGCTGGGGTGTGGGGGTGGTGGGAGACATGAGTGGGGGCCTGGTGGAGGCTGCCCCTGGTGGCTGGGGTATGGGGGTGCAGGGAGACATGAGTGGGGGCCTGGTGGAGGCTGCCCCTGGTGGCTGGGGTATGGGGGTGCAGGGAGACATGAGTGGGGGCCTGGTGGAGGCTGCCCCTGGTGGCTGGGGGGTGGGGGTGATAGGGGACATGAGTGGGGGCCTGATGGAGGGTGCCCCTGCACTGCTGGGGGGTGGGGGTGATAGGGGACATGGGTGGGGGCCTGGTGGAGGGTGCCCCTGCACTGCTGGGGGGTGGGGGTGGTGGGAGACATGGGTGGGAGCCTGGTGGAGGATGCCCCTGGATGCTGGGGGGTGGGGGTGGTGGGAGACATGGGTGGCGGCCTGGTGGAGGGTGCCCCTGGATGCTGGGGGGTGGGGGTGGTTGGAGACATGAGTGGGGGCCTGGTGGAGGGTGCCCCTGGATGCTGGGGGGTGGGGGTGGTTGGAGACATGGGTGGGGGCCTGGTGGAGGCTGCCCCTGCACTGCTGAGGGGTGGGGGTGCAGGGGGACATGAGCAGGTGTGCAGGGTAGTCCCCTGTTTTGTGGGCTGCCTGCAGGGGCCATGGAGGGTGTACAGGGAACACCTGTGAGGACCCACCCAGCCTAATCGCGTGTGATAATTCCCGCACACCCCTGTAATACACGTACCTGGCCAAATCGCATGTGAGAATTCCCGCGCACCCCTGTAATACACGAACCCAGCCGAATCGCGTGTAGAACTTCCCGTGTACCCCTGTAATACACGTACCCAGCCAAATCGCATGTGATAATTCCCACGTACCCCTGTAATACACGTACCCTGGCCAATCGCGTGTAGAACTTCCCACGCACCCCTGTAATACACGTACCAAGCCAAATCGCGTGTGAGAATTCCCGCGCATACCTGAAATACACGTACCCTGCTGAAGTCGCGTGTAAAACTTCCCGCGCACCCCTGAAATGCATGCGACCAGGCTATTCGCGTGTGGAACTTCCCGCGCACCCCTGAAATACACGCGCCCAGGCTATTCGCGAGTGGGACTTCCCGCGCACCCCTGAAATATACGTAGCACGCTGGGAGACATGAGTGGGGGCCTGGTGGAGGGTGCCCCTGCACTGCTGGGGGGTGGGGGTGCTGGGAGACATGGGTGGGGGCCTGGTGGAGGGTGCCCCTGGTGGCAGGGGGGTGGGGGTGATAGGGGACATGGGTGGGGGCCTGATGGAGGGTGCCCCTGCACTGCTGGGGGGTGGGGGTGATAGGGGACATGGGTGGGGGCCTGGTGGAGGGTGCCCCTGCACTGCTGGGGGGTGGGGGTGGTGGGAGACATGGGTGGGAGCCTGGTGGAGGGTGCCCCTGGATGCTGGGGGGTGGGGGTGGTGGGAGACATGGGTGGCGGCCTGGTGGAGGGTGCCCCTGGATGCTGGGGTGTGGGGGTGGTGGGAGACATGAGTGGGGGCCTGGTGGAGGGTGCCCCTGGTGGCTGGGGGTTGGGGGTGGTGGGAGACATGGGTGGGGGCCTGGTGGAGGGTGCCCCTGGATGCTGGGGGGTGGGGGTGGTGGGAGACATGGGTGGCGGCCTGGTGGAGGGTGCCCCTGGATGCTGGGGTGTGGGGGTGGTGGGAGACATGAGTGGGGGCCTGGTGGAGGGTGCCCCTGGTGGCTGGGGGTTGGGGGTGGTGGGAGACATGGGTGGGGGCCTGGTGGAGGGTGCCCCTGGATGCTGGGGGGTGGGGGTGGTTGGAGACATGAGTGGGGGCCTGGTGGAGGCTGCCCCTGCACTGCTGGGGGGTGGGGGTGTTGGGAGACATGGGTGGGGGCCTGGTGGAGGCTGCCCCTGCACTGCTGGGGGGTGGGGTGCAGGGGGACATGAGCAGGTGTGCAGGGTAGTCCCCTGTTTTGTGGGCTGCCTGCAGGGGCCGTGGAGGGTGTACAGGGAACACCTGTGAGGACCCACCCAGCCTAATCGCGTGTGATAATTCCCGCACACCCCTGTAATACACGTACCTGGCCAAATCGCGTGTAGAACTTCCCGTGTACCCCTGTAATACACGTACCCAGCCAAATCGCATGTGATAATTCCCACGTACCCCTGTAATACACGTACCCTGGCCAATCGCGTGTAGAACTTCCCACGCACCCCTGTAATACACGTACCAAGCCAAATCGCGTGTGATAATTCCCGCGCACCCCTGTAATGCACGTACCCAGCCGAATCGCGTGTAGAACTTCCCGTGTACCCCTGTAATACACGTACCCAGCCAAATCGCGTGTGATAATTCCTGCGTACCCCTGTGATACACGTGCCCTGGCTAATCGCGTGTAAAACTTCACGCGTACCCCTGTAATACACGTACCCTGGCCAATCGCGTGTAGAACTTCCCGTACCCCTGTAATACACGTACCCTGGCTAATCGCGTGTATAACTTCACACGTACCCCTGATATGCACGTTACCCGCTTTGCGTTCCTTGTTTGGCAGCCCTGTAGACTGGTCCAGGGTTAGCGCAGCCCTTTGCGATGATTTAGCGATTTTGATGGCTTTTCCTTGCGCGAGGGCGTTCTTGGGGGCGTTACTGGCGCTGCTGCAGGGTCGCTGCGATACTCTGCGCCACGGCTGGTTTGGGAGCCTGAAATCCATGAATACGCTGTGCGCGGAAATCGGTTTTAGCGCACGTGCCTGGCGCAGACAATCGCACGCGGACACTCTGCGCCAGCCGCTTGCGACACTTTTCTGCGAAATTCTATGAATTACCCTGTATGTCGTGTCCGGGTCAGGGTTTTCTGAATGGGGACTTACCGGGTCATTCCAACCTTGGAGGGCCCGGTAAGTCCCCATTCAAAAAACCCTTCCCCATTCCCATTCGAGCCCCCATAGGGCTCAATGGGAATGGGGAGGGAGCTAATAACGGGCCAATAAATTACGGGCCCGTTATTAGCTCCCTGGTCCCTTAGCGGCTCCCGCTAAGGACGGCTGGTTTTACCAGCCGGCCTTAGTGGGACCCGCTAAGGGACCTCGGAATGCAGCGATAAGGGGTTAACGGCACCGGCATCCTTAACGGTGCCGTTAATCCCTTACCGCCAAGCTTGTAATGACCCCCAAATCTTTATAAACACTTTTGACATTTATCTATAGTCACTAAAGAGCAACTCTGGTCAGCGACATTTAATGCTACTAACACCTCCCTCATCATAGACACTGTCCAGTTCTTTACTGAGCTAAATATATTTCCCTTTTATGATGCGAAAAATGACGTACCCAAAGCACTTAATCAAGAGTAATGTATTTTTATTGATTGGCAAAACATAGCGCTTTGTTCAAACATCCTATCAAACTCTTCAGAATCAGCTAAGTCAACATTACTGGAAACAAAGCTTTAAATGATAACAGTACTATACATGTGCTAGTTAAATTGATCTAGCACTAACAACATGATGATTTGAACTCAGTGCACTCTATATAAGATTGACTTTATTAACACCCTTTTAACCTGATCTTATTGAAATGAGACAATTTAACAAGTGTGTATTCACGAGTTTTGCTATGAACATATTAATGTTTTAACTTTTAACAAGTTTTAATAAGCATTTAATACACTTGCTCAGAGGGCACTGTTTTACATTGTTATTAGCAGTATAAAGGTGATAATTTTATAATTTGATTTTAGCACTGCAAGGTGATGACTTTAAATCTAATAAACTGTATATAACTTGACCTTACTAATACCCTTTTAAATTTAAGTGACTAACAACCGACAATCGAATGACTTTTAATTCTATACTTGATATATGCGTATATGAACATGATGTTACAATCTTCTGAAAAGACTTATTTGACACTGATATCTATACATTGTTTTTAAAGATTCCCAAATGGAGTTTTACTCATCAGGCTATCTTATGATTTACTCATGATTAGACATAATGATGATAATTAGAAGAAATGTCTAAAACTTGTCTAGACATTGTTAAAAAAAAAGAAAAACAATGACGAGAGAGAATTTTTCATGTGATTGTGCAATGTAAATTGAAAAAGTTGATAACTCAACTAAAACAATTATTAAAAAAAAATACGATGTCAACTGAAAACATTCACAGGCTCAAGGCCTGCCTTTCTTTGATCCAGTCGTGGATGTCTAGTGCCTACCTGAAGCTGAACTTCTCCAAGACTAAATTCCTACTGCTGCCCAACAACACTGAACACCCTGACATCCAGACTTGGCTCTCTGCTGTGCACGTTGTGGGCTTCACACCCCACCTGGCCACCTGTGCCATGTCCCTTTAGTTCGACATCAACTGACACCTCTCCTTCAAACAGCACATTGCAAGGAAGACACAAACAGCTTGGTACCAACTTTCTATCCTGCGGGAGATCAAGCCCTTCATCCCAGAAAACAACTTCAGATGTGCTGTCCAATCCTTGGTCCTCTCCCACCTAGATGGCGGCAATGTCCTTTTGGAAGGTCTTCGGGCAACTACCTGGGCACCCCTAAGATGTGTCCTGCATGCTGCAGTACGACTCATCAGAGGACTGAGCAAATTCGACCAAATCACCCCGACCCTCATCAAACTGCACTGGCTCCCGCTGTAAGCCTGTATCATCTTAAAATCCTGCTACATCATCTTCTAGGCTGTCACTCTGAAGTCCCCAAGCTACCTCACTGAGAAACTCAGCATCTCTGGAGGTCTACGATCCACCAGAAGTAAGGATGTGTGCAGACTTGAAGTCTGCCGGTGCAGGAAGGAAAGAACTAGAAGACATGCCTTCTCTGTCTACACCTCAAGACTCTGGAACCTCCTCCCCGTCAACATCAGACTTGTCCTCTCGCTTCTACAGTTCCAGAAGTAGCTCAAGACCCTCCTGTTCAAGGAATGGCTCCTTCCTAACACCTATGTTCATAGACCATTCAATTCCCACCCTACCTAAGCCTGGGTGATCTGCTCCCCACTGTTGCCTCCCCTGGTTGCTTCCCTTGCTGACAAATTGGATGCCCTGTTGTTAGCTGCTCACCCCCTTGGTTCTCTGCTTCCCTCACCATTTTCTTCCCAATATTGTTGTAAAGTGCTCTGTTGCTTCGTGAAGCTAGGTCCGCGCTCAATATATACCTTAATGCCCCGAATACAAATATCCACTTTTAATGCACCACCAAATACTGTGAGACACTGCTTTTAGCCAAAAATAGATTGATGATTGTAAATTCTCTATAACAAGGTTGCAGCTGCGGGATGGCGTGCAATAGGGCTCAGTGAAAGTGAGAGAGTTATTGCATGCGTTTGAAGTTCTTGAAGGTAGGGCAGAATCCGACGATGCCTCCTTAAAGTGGAGTCACTAGTTTGTGAATCCACACCTGTCTCGTAGGTTTTAATGTAACGAGAAGAGTATACAAACTGAGACATTTAGGGAAAAGGCACTCCTATTATATTTTGTCAGTTGGAAGCTGGCCTGTCGATGTACGTTATCATGTTGTGTATTGCTTTGCTGCTATTAAAAGATTTGCCAAGCCTACTTTATTTATTAATTGGTTTCTGAGTCTGGATTTTTACTGCCACAAGAATGATGCATTAGATGTCGATCATTGCCTATGATATCTATGAAAAATAAAAGACTGACATCTGTCAAAAAACAGTTGTTTTTCTTCAACATTGAAAAGGACGGATGAATGTCACAGGGATGGACATTGGAACGAGACAAGGCTGTCCAGTCTCCCCAATTCTATTCTCATTGGCACTTGAGCCATTAGCTCGGTATTGCCGGATGTATATTCCAGGAGCAGGAATCCTAGCCAGGGGTGGATTGGGGGGGATTGTTCCGTAATATCATGCTCTATGCGGATGAGATCCTTTTATATGTAGACAATCCTTTGGAAAATATGCCAATCCTCCATGAAGTATTAGATCATTTCCGAAAGCTGTTGCGAGTCCGAATCAATAGGGAGAAATCTCTGCTGTTCCGACTGGCAGGCCTTTGCACCACAGAGAGTGAATCCCTCCTGGACTGGTGACTCGGGTGGGAAAGGGGAAAGGGGAGTCCTTCAGATATCTAGGGATTCAGATGTTTCATGACATCGACGAAACATTTGTTTATAACACGTGCGGGCACTCTCAGGTATAGGGGACTCGTACAGTTTTGGAGAAAGTTTCCATTTCGTTGATGGGGAGGGCGGCCCTCTGTAAGGTGGTGGTGCTCCCCCCGGTTATACGTCTTAATAAACATCCCATATGTCATTTAAAAGTGTTTTTAGGATGCTAGATAGGTCGCTTCAGGAGCTATTATGGCACACAGGGAGGAGCTGAATTGCTATGACTACACTGCGGCGGACGCGTGAGGTAGGGTGGCTGAACATGCCAGACTTTGAACTTTACTTGGCGGTACAATAGCAGTCTGTGGCGCACTGAACCACGGCTCGGGGGGGTAGGGGGGGGTGATTCCGGAATTGTTGGGGGGGCAGACAAAACATGGAATTACTGTGGGATCCCATCAGGGGTAAGGGGGACACTAATGGCTTCCACATGGTAAGGGTAGTATGAAAACGGCTGCTAGGGAGACTGAAGGTGAAAAGCCTGTATGATGTGGGGGTGCCCATATGGTTCGACAAGACCATTAGGATGGCACTGAGGAATGTTCGGTTGGCAGCATTGCAGGAGACGCAATGCACGATAGGGGAGGACCTCTTTGCGGGGGAAAACTAATGACGTTTGGTTAATGGAGACATGCGTTTGGAGTAGCGAGGGGCCACTTCCTCACCTATGCCAAAGTAGTGCGGCGGCTAGCAGAATTATGGGAAGACATCCTGGAAGAGTCCTAAGAGAACCTGTTCATGTGGACATTGCTGGACCTTGAGGGGCATAGAGGGAGAATATCCAGGGTGTACAGGGCACCAAAGGCTGCAAGAGCGGAAAAGGAATTGGCTGTTAAGGAAAAATGGCAAAGGGATGTGGGGTCGCGATACCAGAAAAGACATGGGCAAAGATGTGGGAGCAAGTTCTAAAAGCGTCACGGAATGCTTGCTTCCAGCGTACACAATTTTACTATCTACACAGTGTGTACTTGATGCCAGAGAAATTGCACGTTATAGATCCATCTGTCCCGCACGAGTGTCCAAGGTACGGGCAGGGCCAGGCCAGGTTTCGGCATTTGGTTTGGAGTTATTCGATAATTGCACAATACTGGGGAAAGGTGATGGGATGTCTCAATGCGCTATTCGGGAGTAAATACGAATGTACGCATGAGGTATTTTTGTGGCGTCTGCTACCTGGGAAAAAGAGGCAAAAAGTGGGAAATAAAATTGCCAGGTTTCTTCTGGTCCTAGCCAAGAGGCGGCTAGCGATCTCGTGGAAGAGGACAAACAGCCCTTCGGTACGCATTGGCTCCAACATGTGCATAGGTGGCGGGTGGCAGAGGTGGACTGAGTAAATGCAGAGACACCCTGAGGGGGAGAATTAGTTGGAGATGGACTGGGGGCAGCTACTGAATGAGCTGGCATCCACTCGCGATCTACGCCCTCCGTGAATGGGGTCATCAGGGGAACGGCAGGGGATGCAATGCACACAGTTACTAGAGGGAGGTGTATAGTCACTGAGGACTCGGCAGGGGACATTTGCGGACTGATGGGAACATTGGGGGAAGGTACCTGAAAATGAGGAGGGCAGGGGGGGAATGGACCATGGATTCTGCGAGGTGGGGGACATGTGTGGAATTGTTTTGTCACCTGGTCACAGTATGTTGCATTTCATGAAAACTTAATCAAAAGAAATAAAAAAACAAAAAACATTGTAAATGTATTCAGGAAAGGAAAATGGAAAATAAGGAAGTTGAGTAATGAGTACATAACACGTTTCAAATTAAATCATTGTCCATAATATGATTTGTAGTTTTTTAAAACACAATTCTTTTGCTTATAGAATTACACATGTTATAAAAACACATTAATTTCATGATCAATATGAACTTTTCTTGATATTGTTAGTATAATAATTTTGTTTAGCTTCTATTTGTCAAAGATTGCATTCTTTACTGCCTCCTCTTTCTGTTTGTGGTGTCTTGCATGTATCTGCTATTTTTTGTTGTGTATTCTTGCATTCAGATGTTCTTTGTGGCGATGTGAAGCAGCCTGGTATTGTGTCTCATGCTCTTATGCCTCACAGATGTTCACCAATTCTAATACGTTGTTCTCTCTTGGTGCTGCCAATACAGTAATTGCCACATATGCAGTGAATAATATATACAATACATTTAATTGTGCAATTGGTGAAATCCTTTTTCTCAATGCTAAAGTCATTGTTCTTAATTTTCTTCAGTTTGTCTAGTGTGAATTTATATACCATATATTCACCACATTTAAAAAATTGATTGCAGTCTTGTTGAAGTAATGTTCTTTTACTTTGACCTGATTGTAAATGACTGGAGCACATTTTATTCCTAAGTGTGAGTTTTCGTGTATTCCATGGATGTTCTTCCAGCAATATATAGAGGAATAATTGGGTCTGCTTTAAGATTACCGAGAGTGTTTTCCTGGTGCTGGTGAGGGTCCAGGTAGCCTAAGGTAAGTGGAGTTGGGGGGTGGGCGGACAAGTTGGATATTGGAGCAGGGTGGGGAAGACAGGTAGTGGGGAGCACTTACCAATTCCCGGCGGGGAAGGTGGCAGCCTCCCGCTGCAAAGGGGACTCAAAACACAGGTTTTACCATGAGATAAATCACTCGTTAGCCGCTCCCTGGTTGTCTGGGAGGCAGCCTGGTTCCGACCTGATTGGCTGTGGGGCTGTGCCTGCGCTTGCCCCCCTCTACTCTGGGTGCTAAAATAAATACATCCGGGGGGGGGCGCTAGAGAGCCCAATCAAAATGGCTGCTAGCTTGTGAGCTATCCACATCACAAGGAAGATCCGGTAAAAATCTGACCTGGCACGAGGAACCGGAGCACAGGACCCGCAGAAACCCCCAACCACCCGACGGGTGCCAAGAAGGTCGGAGGCAGCAAAAATAACAGTGAGCGGGGAGACGTGAGAGCTGGACCCCCGCGCAGCGAGGGAGGCAGTGGTGCAGAGGCACACGGAAGGCGGACCGGGTAGCAAACCTCCCGCCCACATATAGTGAGTCCCCCCGCCCCCGATCAACACAGTGACTCGCCAGCACCATCCCACACCAAGCGGAGGGGAACGGCAGCTCCAGAAGCACAACGAAAGTGTGGGGGAACTTAAGATCCTGAGACCAGCAGTAGCAGCAGGGCAGTGCAGCGAGGCCCCCTGGGAGGAGGGGCAAATCACCACCGAGGCACGGCCACCAGTGACAGCGAGTGCCTGGCATCCCTAAAAAGGCCCGTTCACCACCGGACCGGTCGGTTCATATGATGCCAAGTGCAAGCGGAACAGCAACCACCTCAACACAGACAACCCTACGAACGCAAGTATAGTAATATCACGTGCCTCTGCACAAACGAGGCCACGGAGGACCCAGTCAAGTGCCATCTATCAGCCCCTGAAGGTCAGTGCATGGGGAAGGGCGAGGGAGGCTGTGCCCTACTATCTAGACCCCGATAGAGACGCTGCTAAACATAGGGCATTGCGCATCCTGCCGGCAATAACAACATAAGCTGGAAACAGTCTAAACACGACGTACAGTGCCCAGATGGGGCAGAAAAAAGGAGAGATATGGGGGGGGGGAAGAATAACACGCAGCAGGGGAGAATCTCGGTGGGAAGAAGTGGACTACTCCCCTCTCCAGCGACCAGACAGCCCACAGGCTGACCCCGGCGTATAATCACCCATTACTCTGACCGGTCACGGACACAGTGCGGAGGGCGTGAGCCTGGCACTACGGAACCACCTGAACGTTTGACCCCACCCTTGGTAAATACCACTGGCTCCACCAGGTCAGACACCTGAAACCTCTGAGGCCTATACGCTGACCAATGACACACCTCTGACTGCAAGGAGACTAGGGTGCAGGCGATCATTCATTTTTCCAAAGACCAGCGGCTGATCATCAGAGGGGCAATCCATTATAAGTAGGTCAGCACTGGAGGTGCAGGACGCCGGGCGCCATCAGGGGGCTGCGTAGCGGGGTGCGGACAGCATCGAGAGAGCACCTTCCATGTGCCGCTCTGCTCCCTCATGCCACAGTGCCACGCAGGCAACACCTGTATCAGCAGGACAGAGGAGCGCAACAGCGGAGGTGCACAATGTAAAGGTCAGCTAACACTATAGGAGTACACCCCTCGCACCACTCCCGTACCTGGTCCATAACTTTTTACAGGCAACTCCCGCACCCATTGGCTGAAACACAAATCAGGCCCGGACATCAAATCAGGACGGAACGTGCACCTGGCCAGCAGACTGCATCCCTAGCAAAGCACTGAAAGCGAAAACAGCGGTAATTGCAGGACCGGACATACACCTTCCAAGCCCTGCACCCAGAGGGATCCCCGCCACCACTACAGATGCACCACCTGCATATGGACCTGTGCGGAGGTAAACTGCCTACCCCTGCTTTAAAAGGTTAGGGGGAAAAAACCCAAGTCAGTACCTGAACAATAAACCAGCGCCTCACCCCAAGCTGCCCAGAAATAAGGGCAACCCCAGAGGGTGTGACACAGACCCAGGGTAAGACTGCAGTCGCACCAACCACATGACACTCCGAAGCCTCCCATTGGGATATCCAGCAAACGGTTTCTACACCCACCAAACCAAGGCACGTAACTCATAAAAAGGATAGGCTGTAGAACCAGTGATAACGGGTGAATAGTAACAACTTGGAAGATGGCCAAGGCAAACAAGAGCGGGAAACAACAAATCAATCTCCAGTTTGAGGCCTCCTCGCAACCCAACATGCCAAGACAGCGAACTTGCCCAAGGGCAGCAGCCCACAACTCACCCATGACACCTCAATTGGGTTTCACGATATAAAGGAAATGTTCACCCAGTTACAGAGTGGTATACAATCCCTAGATGGGAAGATGGACACGCTGACTTGCAAGGTGAATCACATGCAGGTCCGCCTGGACAAACATGGGGAGAGACTAGATGAGGCGGAGGGGAGGATTTCAGTGGTTGAAGACGAGGCAACCGTGACGTCAAGAGACTCGCAACAGATGAAGAGAACACTAAAGGAGCTCACGGAGAAGCAGGATGACCTAGAATCAAGGTCCAGACAGAATAACTTACGAATAATTGGTGTCTCCGAGGCAGCTGACCAGCGGAACATGGAATCGTTGGTGGAGGAGATCCTGGGGGACGTGCTAGAGCGAGACGGCCTCTCTGACATCTTTGTGGTAAAAAGAGCACACAGTATACTCAGTGGCAGGAAGCCAGTGCCCGGGCCCCCCCACCACAGCCAATAATCGCACGAATGCTAAACTATCGGGACCGGGATTCGGCATTGCATAAAGCAAGAGAAAAAGGAACTCTTGCATAATAGAAGACACAATAAATATCTTCCCAGACTTCTCTGATAAAGTCCAGGCGTCACAGAGAACATACGTTGATGTAAAGAAGAGGATGCAGGACCGAGGCATCAGCTATACTATGATGTTTCCGGCCAAGCTCTTGTGGGATATATTGTCCCCCTCAACAGTATTTCCCCACATCACCAAACTGCATTGGCGCAGGAACAGCAAAATGGCTGCGCTGGCTCCTGTGAGTGCCATGGCCTCAAAACTGCATTTTGCAGCAACAAAAAGATGGCTGCACCTTCTTGCCAAGCATACATTGGGCAAGATGGAACAAGGGGACACACTGAAAGAGTGTACCAGTGTGTTCTGACATATACAAGAAAAGGCAGCACTGCTTTTCTGAAAACCCCAAAATCGCCATTGAAAAAGAAACTTTTTCACCTTTTAAAAGAAATGCTGCTTTGATGCTAATTCCATCTGTTCTTTCTTAAACCGCTGTGATCAATAAGGCTCTGCCATGCCCAGGATATCTCATTGTGCTTTCTCAAAACCAGGCATGATTTCTGGATGACAGGCCCTGTTAAACCAACTTGAGAAAAATCAACAAGGAGCTTCACTTTTCCCGCACGGGAAAACGCATTCATTTCTTTAGAAATGTATCAAATCTCAGTAGTTCAAAAGAGACTGTCAGTTCCAATGCGTTTGTGCTTCAAACCAAACCCCTGCATACAAGAAAAGAAATATAGCTGCAAGACAGTGTGGGAATCTGATGGAGATGCAAAACCGAATTTAAAGAGAAATGCTAGCAGCTTGCACCACATGTGTAAAAATGGGCTTGTCTAAAAATGCCCGGTTAAAAAGTAAACTGTTGAATGAAAGCCTGCCTTATTGGCAATGTGAAGGGGTTTGTGGGTGGTGAAAATACATACATGGGCTGTTTTATTCCACAGGGTGGTTTTAATTCAGGACCAAATATCAGAAAATAAAGGTTTTAAACCGCCTTGGCTGGATTTACAAACTGTCAAAAACAGGTTATTCCGGTTGGCAGAGTTAAAGCTTCCCCCTAGGAAGGGAGCCACACCATCAACTCTCAGCAGAGACTAACACCCCACTGATAATTACTAGGTTGGAAAGAATTTAGGCTGGGCAAAACCCACTGACAATGGAACTCCCAGGGCCAGGAAGTATGAAGAGGGAAGCGGGCAATAAACATTCAATCAAGCTGTAATCCCCTACCTTGCTCTGGAGGAAGTGACAGTTGGTGGCTACTGAAGAGAGAAAAAAGAAATTGTCCAGTGACAAAGGATTGCCATTTGCTGCCAGAGACCATTTCATAAATAAACTTTAAAGACTTTTATCTCTGCAACAGGACTTTGTAAAAATGTAAAAAGTTTGCAGTTTTAAAGTGATTTTATGTGCTTTCAGTTAAGACGTCATGAACTTCATTGCCGCATGGGGAACAGAAGTGACAAAGTATTGCGGATTACAAGAAAAGTATCCATGTTGTCAAGGCAAATTTGTATACTTACATCCCGTATGATGATCCGCACATATGTATAAAGTTATGGAATTTTAGGCAGAATATTTCACACTGAAAATGACCAAAAAAGTATAAAAGGACAAAACAATGTCTCACAGATTAAAGGATTGGACGGCCATGTGCTGCATAAAACATGTAACCTGTTTATGTAACTTGTATAGATGTTTCCACTGTATAAAGGTGCCATTTAGGGCAAAAATTAAATTCATTTTAAGTAAAGTAATAGTGGGAGATTTTGGACATTGTAAAACTCACATCATAAATCTGACATCATTTTCTGGAAATCCAACCAGCTGAGAGCGAGGCGGTGACTATCACCTTTGTCCAATCCAGTTTTTAGAGGCGTGTTTAGTTAAGCCTGCCCCAGCCATCTACTTTGATGATGTCACTATGCATATAAATAAGAGTCCCTGACAAGACTCTAGACACACTCTTCCTGACGTTCCTGCCGGCCGTTCCTGTTCCATCCATCCAGATTCCAGATCCCAACTACAAGGCCAAAGCATTGCTGACCATACGCCAGGGCCCACTGCAAAACCCAAGCATTGCTGATCCTGCTCCAGCAAACCGTCAATTCTGAAAACCCACTAATCTCCCATTAAAAAAGGGAAAGCTGTGGTATTCTTTTGGGAAACAAAGCTGCTCCCTAACTGCATGCCTGCTGCCATCCTGCCATCCAGCTGACCTTTAGTATCCAGTGACCAGAATTGCCAGTCTAGAAGTTCCATCCGGTGACCAGACCGCCCAGCTGTTTGCCAGGTGTGCTGCCGTGTAGTGACCAGAACCTGTTGACGGTCCAAAAATCCCAAAACTAAAAAGTGGACAGCGAGTATAATCGCTACTCCATAGAAACCCATAGCCTATCTTGTCTTTGTCCTTACCCCACACTCTAAGTCATCCTATCCTTATCCTGATTACTTGTTAAAACTGTCAGAATTCTCTGTGCAACCCTGCTCTTGATTTCTAGTGCTAGCGCCATCTCTCTTTTCAATTTTGTCTTTTGTAATCATATGCTATTAGTCCTATTTCGAGTGATCTGACTGTTTTCTACCAAGGTTGGGCGCTGGGGTGACGAGGATGAAATCGTGAATCAACCCTGGATCTTACTGTGTCCCTCTTTGGTGGGGTAGCCTGAATACTCTAGTTTAAAGTAAAACTGTTCTTATCACAACTGATTTCCTTTCCTATTTCACAGCTTCATTTTACTCAAAGCGCACCTTTTTACATCTCCTCCAATTTACCAGCTAGAGACCTAGTTTCACTTCTAGAATATCCCTGGGATATACCTCTATACCCCAACCCAGCTCCAGATCATTGTATTTCACCCATTTTTATTAAAAACCGTTTGGGTAATTTCAGGTGGGAATTAAAAAAATTGCAAAGTTTCCAACGTGTCATTTTGCTGCAATCTGTTTTAAACTTTCCACTAATTTTCGAACTGTATGCTCTTGGTAATCCATTCTTTGTGATTATTAGTGTCTTTGCACTGTTGCTTTAGTGAGAAATTATATTTGCTTCAAGGTTCAACACACATTCATTATTTATTTGTCCATTTCCGAGTGTAACATTGCAAGGGGTTTAAAATCTGTTTTTCTCTCTTATTTGGGGAGGGAAGGTCAGATTTGGATTCCGTTTCCTTTGTCTTATACCTGATTACCTGCTGCTTCTGTTTATCCACTCAGAATTGAAGAATATTTGTGGGTTGAGGGAACATTGCAGGGGGAAATTCTAAATTTGGTGCTATTTTTCCTAAATCAAAAAGTGCTCCTATTCCGCTGTGCTGTGTATATGTTCCAATAGAAAGTTAAACCCAGTGCATTGCTCACATTCTCCTTGTAATTATCACCCCATTGGTGATTGCTGCTCCATATTAAAAAGTGTACGATTTCTTTTGAATTTTAAAATAAATAAATATTGTATTTTACCAACCAGCCTGATTCATGGTCCATTGTGATCGAGGGTATTTGAAAACGGTGTGTGATATGAGTGGTGTACCATCTCAATATTGAATCTATATAATATAAAGAGATAAGCACTTCAGTTGTGCGCTGCATACTAGGCCGAGACCAAGGTCTTCGTTGCCTGATTGAAATCCTTAACACTCTGGGTTGAGCACAAGGGGCGCACGTTGTTCATCACCACCCCAGCGGAAGCTGATCGATTCCTAGAACAACTACCTAGGAACCCAAGGCCTAGGGGACACAATGATTGAGATGGTGCTGAGATGAATGTAAGTCCACTGGGATCCAGAGATGTAGAATTACTGAGCAGAGATGGAGGGGACAGCGACAGACCCTATCACTTAACGTGTGGGGACGCGGTGGGGCCGCAAGCTGCCACCCAAGCGGAAGCAAAGTTAACAATCCTAAAACCTGGCAAGTTGGGGATGCCAGCCAAGAGAGGGGGGTATACTTTACTGACAAGTTGGCGTTGTCTGTGGGGTAGGGAGAGGTTAACGGGGAGGGTATATGTCAAGAGGAAGCATCACATCACAGAGGAGACCAAGAAGTGAACAAAGGAGAAAATATGGGACCAGGACTCAGAACACACCTATGTCCGGCAAGTCGGCTTGGAAATGGGAATGCGACAACCTAGGATATGGCTGGGTCGATTAGTTACCTAACATGGAATAAACGAGGGCTGAACTGCCCATTGAAATGCCGTAGGGTTCTGCTCTATCTGCAACAACACCAGATGGGAGTTGCGTTCCTGCAGGAGACGCATCTTACCACGGCAGCCAAGGCGAGCTTTGGTAAATCATGGGTTGATGCACCGATATTTTTTATCCTACTCCTCCTACGCGAGAGGGGTGTGCACACTTATTCACAGTACGGTAGGGTTCAGCCCGATCTCCATAATCAGGGATGGTGAGGGGAGGGGTCTGATATTCCGGGGTACTATATAGGGCCGCCTGTGCAGTCTGGTTAACTATTATGGGCCTAACGAAGACATAGTTACAACCTTAGAATGGCTTAATCGACAGCTGGGGGAGGTTCCATCAGGGGACATAATATGGGCGGGTGATTATAATGAGGTTATGGACCCAACTCTGGACCGCACAACAGACCTGACCCGACCCCCGAAAAAAGGTTGGAATGAGATAAGGGGAATGAGTCAGACGTGGGAACTAGATGATGTGTGGAGACTAATGAACCAGGGGAACGACAATACACGTTCCATTATATGATATGATAGGTTATTTGTAACGCGCTTAATACCCAGAGGTTTCTAAGCGCGGACCCAGGGATCGAACCTGTGTTGGTCCGTGTCCTCTTGCTTCCAAGGCGAGCATGTTGCCGCTGAGCTATCCTCCCGAGACACTTTTAAAAACATTGTTAGTGTTCCTCATATGATACATTCCTCAGTCCATGGCACAGCATCGCGCCTGGACTTTTTCTTGTTCTCACAGGCACTAATGGGGACAATAAAGGAAGTCACAATCTTGGCCCACACCATCTCAGATCATGCCCCGGTATTATTGGACATATAACTATCAGGGAGAGGGAGGGAGAGGAAGCCATGGCGATTCACGGAGGAGGCCCTTGCGGACATACTGTTCTACAAAGGTGTCTCAAAGGCCATAGACACCTTCTTTGAGATTAACAAGGGCTCAGTGGAGTTGGCGGGAATCATCTGGGAAAGTTTCAAATGTGTGACTCATGGGGAATGCATTGTCAAAGAGGTGGGGGTCCTTAGACAGATCTGACAAGAACTAGACACTATTGGGTCTCGTCTAGGCATACTACAGGCAACAGAGAACCAGGGAACCCCCGGACAACAAGCCGAATGTGACAGCCCGGAGGGTATACATGACCCACAACCACCCAGAAAAGGGGAAGGGGAGACCCCAGGGCCTGCAAAAACCGGGGAAAGGGTACTACACGAAGCACACATAGAGGGAGAATGGTGGGCCAGCCTGACGAAAACTCAGTTCCCGCCGTATATACAGAAAAGGAGCTGCCCGAACCGTGGTGGGGAAGGCCTGTGGAGAAGCCAGTCCACGCGGTATCCAGGGAAGCGGGAGTACCCACAGTTAGAGAGCATAATGAAACCGAACAGCCGCCACGCTGACAGATAGCCATTCCGTGATTGTTCGATCGAACATGCGGGTACAGAGTCCCCGGCAACAAGGACAGCACGGCAAGCAGCCTTCGGTCAGCAACGGCCCGCAGAACGGACCCGGACCAACACGAAGGAAAGAGGAGGAATGAACCTCTGTGCTACTACGGAGACGCAGTTCCGCGGCCGGATAACGGGCATTTAGACTTGCAACCCGGCCGCGGGAACGCGGGAAGCGAACTGCTATGCGGTGGCGTGGCACACGTGTCAAACTACAACAAACAACGATTCCCTAATCATCCCCAATTCCCCCACAAACCCCAGAGACAAAACCAGCCCCCCTTACCCCTCTTCACTTACCTGGGCAGCGTGGTTGCATCCAAGGGAACACAGGCAGGAGGACCGGTGGGCGGACACCTGACGCCATGTTCTCAGGGAAAAGGGGGCAGGGTCTGGGGGGGTTCTTGTAGACTGGGGGAGGAAGTAGAACCTGATTGGACAGTGGAAAGCTGCCTATATAAAAAGCCAGAAGGGTTGAGGAATAGTGTTCACTTTTGCTCTTATTGCAGAAACGATCAGACGTGGAGTCAGGAGCTACAGGGAGCACCTGGGCGTATGAAGACTAGGAGGAAAAGACTCGCCAGAGGTCCATACATCGTGCCCTACAAGCAAGCAGAGGAAAACATTGCTCAACAGGAAGGAAAGAAAGGAAGATCTCTGCAAGGAAAAACTATGTGTTAGTTACAGTCCTGTCAACCTTATTAAGTCTGAATAAAGACCAGCTTTATTTCAGTTCAAAACCGCCTGTCTGTCTCATTGTCACAAATTTGGTGGCAGCGGTGGGATTCAAGAAACACGACATGGAGGCAATCATCAAGGCGTTGGCCGACGGACAGCAGCAACTTCAACAATTGGTCCAAGTACAAGGACACCAAGCCCAAGCAGATCGGCAAGCCCTACAACAGGCCCTGCAATTACAAGCTGCCGGCCAGGATGCCCTAAAGGTGGTCATGGAAGCAGTAGTGGCCTATAGAGAAGCAACACCAGCCCCTTCAAACATACTGCAAAAATATCAAGCAGGGGATGACCCAGAATATTTCTTTACAAACTTTGAAAGAGTCGCTAGAAATTCCCAATGGCCCGTGGATAAATGGGGACATTTTATTGCACCATTGTTAACTGGCTCTATGCAAGGGGCATACCAGGCGGCAAACCCCAATGGGGACACAGCCTACGCCGACATCAAAAGAACCATCCTAGAAAGGAAGGGAGTGGATGAAGAGGCCTATCGCCAGAAGCTAAGAGAAACCAGACTACGCAATGGGAAGACTCCTCGGCAGATGTACTACCGGGTGCATAATTTAACAGAAAAGTGGTTAAAACCAGCCAGTTGCAGTATTCTGGAATTTCTAGAAAAAGTGAAACTGGAACAGTTTGTGGACGCCCTTCCCAATACCATTTAAAGGTTGGTCCGTCAGCACCATAGACCCACCCTTAACAAAGCCATAGACATTGCTACAGCATTCCAAAAAGCGGGAGGCACCTGGTTGAGTCCTTTGGAGGTGATTAAAACACCACCTACAAAACCCACAGAAACAGTGGGTACCAAACCCATATGAGTGGAAACCAAAGGAACAACGTGGACACCATCCCACAGACAGCCCCAATGCTTTGATTGTGGGGAGTGGGGCCATATAGCCCGGTTTTGCCCAAAGAAGAATAGACCAGAACCAATGGAAATTGGATACACCCAGAGTCGGGAATTCAGAAGAAGACGGGAGCCATACATGGTGGAGGTCAGGGTCGATGGGGTGCCACGGCAAGGTCTGATCGACAGTGGAAGCGAACAAACCGCCATAAGACCTGAAGTAAGTGCATCTGGGGAAAAAAGGGGAACAAGATATTCCGGTTAAATGTGTACATGGTGATGTCAGATTATACCCAACCGAACAAGTTACCCTAGAAGTAAACGGGGTTAGTACACCAATGAAGGTAGCCATCATGCTACATATTCCCATACCAGTACTAATAGGGAATGATCTACCCAACTTTGAAGACTGTGTCAGAGAGGTGGAATGGGTAAAAAATGCTCAATTTTCCCATACCGAGGTTACAGGGAATGAGGGAAGGCTGGCCAGAAAATCCAGGAGAGAAGTGAGGGAAGAAAAAAGGAAATGGGTGGAAAAGTTCAGCGGGCTGGTAGACTGGATTCCAGAGGATGAAAGGGTCTTGTTTAGAAGTGAAATATTGTCGGACCCGACCCTAAGGAATGCCCGCGAACCAGCCATGGAAGACCTGGACAGCCTAACATCCTATCCTTGTTAGGGAGAATTCTCTCTTTAGGCTGAATTTCCTAACCTAGGGAGTCCCCCAGCAGCTTTGATGGATTTCTGGAGTTTGTTTTTTTTCCTCCTGCCAAGAGTCAGACTCTTTTTCTCAGACTCTTGGACATGATTTATGTTGTTCCTTAGACTGGTAATGTGTTTTATGGGCTATGGGGTCCTTTACTCCATAGGGTCTCATGTGTTTTTACTATGTGTGTTACACAGCACCCTCCGTGCAGTAACACAGGGGTGTCATAGTGACACCCCACCATAGACTCCATACCCTGGGACTGACTACTGTCTCCCAGGGCATGTAAAGTCACCATTGGCTTTACTAGTCCCAAATTATTAACAGAAACCGGTACAAACCATCATATTGTGGACGTACTGGTCGGGGCAATTCGATTGCCCCGGGGTGTGTTAGTCAAGGGGGCACGTCGCCGTCCCCCCTGAACGAGTTTTGGCTGGTGGCAGTGGAAACTACTTTTTATATTCGACCGCGAATATTTCCCTATGGGATTTTCCCATTGTTCGAGGCTACCAACTTAAATTATTTAATTCTCATAGCCTCGAACATACCGCCGGTTTATTTATTTAATATTAATTCTCCGGTTGGTATTTTTTGCCAAGACTCGATTCTAAAATGGCGTTTGTGTTCTCTTCTGTGACTCCAACCCAAGTCGAGCCCTTTGTTCCACTTTTTGGCGGGCTTCTCCACAGAAGCCTCCAAAAGTGGTGCCCCTCTGTCTGGGTACCACAAGGGGTGTGGGAGGGGGTTTAGGCACCCTGGACTGAGTTACCTTCGTAACTCAAGTCGCACTCTTGTGTGATTGGCCCAAGTGGTGAGCCGGCCGGCTCACCACTTAGCATGTTTGAGTGACAGCTAGGCTGAGTGAATGGGGGTATGCTGCATAAAAGCAGGGCTTTGGGGACTGGAACTTCAGAAGTCGCCACAGGACCTGAGAATCCGACGAGGGAGAAGCTGAGCCGACCTACCACGACGACACCACCGGTGGAGCCCTGCAGAACCGACTCGCCACTTCCCGATGACAGAGAAGATCTCCCGGCTGGAGAGGCTTCTTCCCCTGACTGGTGGGCACAACCAGTTTACCTTCTTTTCTTCGCACCCCAGATCGGTTTGTGGTCGAACTGCCCGTGCCAAGCACCCCGGCGGCCAGATAGCCACTCACCACTGAACCGCGAATCAACGGACCGCTCCTTGTACCTGAGAAACGCTGCGGCTGGTTTCTTCGCTGGCAGTGCAACGGACTCCTGTCTTCCTCCATGACGAGATCCTCTCTTCCCCCGGACGAAGCACCGACATGCATCCGCTGCCAGGAACAACTGCCCCCGCTGGAGTCTTCTCACCACTTTAAGGTACCGTGTCCGCCAGGCCTCCCTTTCTAAAGATTGCTACAAGGTTATAATAACTCCTTAACCTTCTGGACTGGGCTGGCCGCCTTGACCCTCTAACTGGTCCCTTTCTTTGGTCCATCTCCTTTTTGACCCATTACAAAACTTTTGTGCACTGCAACCGTGTGACCTTGGACACATTTCGTTTCGATCCTCTTAAAGCGGATCCGGCCTACTGACTCTGAATTCACGGTTTTACTTTGCCTTCCTCTATTGTTATGTTCTTGTAAAAGTGTTGGGATCTGTTTCAAATTGTTCTCTGCTTTTCTCTCCCTTTTTAAAAAGAAGTATTAGAGTGCCATCTACGTTGAGCACTCACCACTGTCTGAAAATAAGTGGGGCTTTACTTAAGACTTGTCTAATATTCTTTTAAGGGAGTGTATATGTTTTAGTGACTGTGTTTTTGAATTGCTTACTATTAGTGCCTGTGTGTTTTTCTAGATGTGGTTTTAAATAAATAATTATATCTCTTTTACACCAAGCCCTGGTCAGTGTTTACTTGTTCTATTGTGTTCTCTTGACCTATTGTGAATACTCTGTATACTGCCTAACTCTTCTTGAGGGAAGTCTGACTGCCCAGCCACAGCTACCAAGTGAATCTGTGTGGTACAGACTGCTACCAAGTGGGTTTACTGCCAAACACCTGTAGTCTTAAATCTTTTGCAGTGGTCCCAGAGGGAACTGCACAGGTTTCTGCCTAACAATCCTAAATTCAAATGCAGGAGGGGACTGGTATACAGGATTACAAAAAATCAGAATGGTCAGGAAATAGAGCAGCTACTAGTACCCACTAGTTTCAGACAGTCCATTGTAGAGATGAGCCATGACAATCAAACCGGAGGTCATATGGCTCGGGAGAAAACCCTAGAGAAAATCTTAAAAATGTTTTATTGGCCCGGTATCTACCGAGAAGTGGCCTGACATTGTGAGGAGTGCGCAACATGCCAGAGAACAAACCCAATTAAACCTCAAAGTGCCCCATTAATACCCATGCCCCTGATAAAAGAGCCATTTTTCAGGATTGGTATGGATGTGGTGGGACCATTGGAACCCAGTAGTCACGGGTTCCAATACCTGTTGGTAGTGGTTGATTATGCAACAAGGTATCCAGAGGCTTTTCCCATGCGGGGCATCAGCACGCAGCAAGTTTGCAACCAGTTGGTGCCGTTTTTTGCCAGAGTGGGTATTCCTTCAGAAATCGTAACAGATCAGGGCTGGAATTTCGTGTCAGGAATAATGCGGAATGTCTGCCAACAGTTGAAAATCAAACAACTACGCACGTCCATCTATCACCCACAGATCGACCGTTTGGTAGAGCGTTATAACAAAACTATCAAATGAATGCTCAAGAAAGTAATGGCACCTACCGGAAAGAACTGGGACAGAGCAGTACCCTGGGTCCTCATGGTACTAAGGGATACCCCACCGTCGTCAACCGGGTTTTCACCCTACGAATTGCTGTTTAGCCACCAACCAAGAACAGTACTGGACATAGCTAAAAATGAGTGGGAGGAACAAGAGAAAACCACTACCCTGACAGATTACGTACTAGAAATGAGAGATAACCTGACCAAATTACAGGGAACTGGCCAGGAGCAATCTCGGAAGATCACAATCAGCACTGGAGAAATACTACAATAAGAGCACTAGAGTCCGGCAATTCAATATCGGAGAACAAGTACTAGTATTGTTACCCACAAGCCATAACAAGATGTTGGCGCAATGGAGAGGGCCGTATAAGATAACAGGGGTGTTACGCCCAGTGAATTACGTGGTAGAACAACCCGATAGGAAAACAAAGCTCCTGAATTACCACATAAACCTCCTAAAAGAATGGAAGACATCAGACCGAGAGACAACAAGTATACAAGTTACGACTTGTGAGAACCTAGATTCTGCTTTTTCTACCGTTCAGTGGGGAACACAACTCACATCAACAGAAAAACAAGAAATGGAGGAACAGCTTAAGCCTCTACAACACGTGTTCTCCTATTTTCCAGGGAAAACTCACCTCACAGAACACAAAATAGAAACTGAAACAGGAAAAACCGTAAGAATCCGGCCTTACCGCCTTCCGGAGTCCAAAAGAACGGCGGTACAGGCGGAAGTTGAGGAAATGCTGAGATTAAGGGTAATTGAACCCTTGTGCAGCCACTGGTCCTCCCCTATTGTTTTGGTGCCTAAACCGGATGGCAGCATCCGCTTCTGCATGGATTATAGGCAATTAAATTCCATATCCACGTACCAAGCTTATCCCATGCCCCGGATCGACGAACTCATAGAACAGTTAGATTCAGCCAAATACATCAGCACCATGACCTGACCAAGGGATACTGGCAGATCCCACTACGAGCAGAAGACAAAATAAAAACTGCCTTTTCCACCCCGTCAGGACTATATCAATTTACTGTTTTGCCATTTGGGTTGCATGGAGCACCAGCGACCTTTCAATCACTTATGAACCAGGTATTGGCACCCCACAATCAATACTGCTCCGCCTACCTAGATGACAATGTGGTATATAGCAAGTCCTGGAAGGAACATATGGAACATCTCACCGCAGTAATAACCTCTCTGCAATCAGCTGGACTCAATATCAATCCAAAGAAAACAGTGTTGGCAACCAATCAAACTAGATACTTAGGCCATCTGGTTAGGAACAGGGTTATTAGACCCCAATTGGACAAAATTGAAGCCATTGTAAAACTACAGATGCCCAATAACAAGAAACAAGTCAGAGCATTCCTGGGATTCATAGGCTACTACCGCAGGTTTATACCTAACTTCTCCTCCATAGCCAGTCCGTTGACAGAAGCACTCAAATCTACGTATACTAGGAATTTGTTAAATGATGGCAAGGCGTATAAAGCTTTTCAGGAACTCAAGAACATCATTTCAGCACAACCGGTTCTAAGATGTCCAAACTTTAGTAAATGGTTTTTTGTACAAACAAATGCATCTGGACTAGGCTTAGGAGCTGTACTCTCACAAGGTGATGAAGACGGGTTACACCTGATGGCCTTTATTAGCCGTAAATTGTTGCCTCCCGAAATCGGTTATTCCACCATTGAAAAGAGTGTCGGGCGATAAAGTGGGCGATAGAGACCCTCAGGTACTACTTGGTAGGACGCAAGTTTATTGTCTTCACGGACCATGACACTCTGCAGTGGTTAGCTACTCACAAAGATTCCAACCAACGCGTACTGAGGTGGTTCCTCACTTTACAAGAGTTTTGTTTTTAAACCATTCATAAGCCAGCAGCTTTTCAGTTAATCCCAGGCTACCTGTCTAGAAACCTGGATCAGCCCGATTGGCTGAATGCTTCGTGGGGTTTATGTGACAGCCCGGAGGGTGTACACGACCCACAACCACACAGAAAAGGGGAAGGGGAGACCCCAGGGCCCGCAGAAACCAGGGAAACGGTACTACATGAAGCACACATAAAGGGAGAATGGTGGGGCTAGCCTGACGAAAACTCAGTTCCCGCCGTATATACAGAAAAGGAGCTGCCCGAACTGTGGTGGGGAAGGCCTGTGGAGAAGCCCGTCCCTGCGGTATCCAGGGAAGCGAGAGTGCCCATGGGTAGAGAGCATAATGAAACCGAACAGCTGCCGCGCTGTCAGATAGCCGTTCCGCGATTGTTCGATCGAACATGCGGATATAGAGTCCCCGGCAACAAGAACAGCACGGCAGGCAGCCTTCGGTCAGCAACGGCCCACAGAATGGACCCGGACCAACACGAAGGAAAGAGGAGGGATGAACCTCCGTGCTACTACAGAGACGCAGTTCCGCGGCCGGACAACGGGCGTTTAGACTTGCAACCCAGCCGCGGGAACGTGGGAAGCGAACCGCTATGCGATTGCGTGGCACACGTGTCAAACTACAACAAACAACGATTCCCTAATCATCCCCAATTCCCCCACGAACCCCAGAGACAAAACCAGCCCCCTTGCCCCCCTTCACTTACCTGGGCAGCGTGGTTGCATCCAAGGGAACAGAGGCAGGAGGACCGGTGGGAGGACACCTGAAGCCATGTTCTCAGGGAAAAGGGGGCGGGGCCTGGGGGGTTCTTGTAGATTGGGGGAGGAAGTAGAACCTGATTGGACAGTGGAAAGCTGCCTATATAAACAGCCAGAAGGGTTGAGGAAAGGTGTTCACTTTTGCTCTTATTGCAGAACCGACCAGATGTGGAGTCAGGAGCTACAGGGAGCACCTGGGCGTATGAAGACTAGTAGGAAAAGACTTGCCAGAGGTCCATACATTGTGCCCTACAAGCAAGCAGAGGAAAACATTGCTCAACAGGAAGGAAAGAAAGGAAGATCTCTGCAAAGAAAAACTTTGTGTTAGTTACAGTCCTGTCAACCTTATTAAGTCTGAATAAAGACCAACTTTATTTCATTTCAAAACCGCCTGACTGTCTCATTGTCACACCGAAATTAAGCAATCCTTAGAGCTGTTTAAAACACTGGCACACAGGGAGGCGAAAATATTGGGGTGTGGAACAGCCGTGAGGCAATACGGGGAAGGGCAAAAACCAGGGAGGCTACTGGGAAAGGCTGTGAGGCTGGATATGCATAAAGGACTGGTCACGTCCATAATAAACGAGCAAGGAGTAGAGAGATTTGAGCTGGGATAACACAGGAGTTCGGCCGTTTCTACTCAGACCTGTACTCGTCCCATATAAAAACCTCCCATGCAGAGCTAGAGGAATAACTGGACCAGTCGCCCCTGTACTGGTGTACAGATGAGGAAAGGATAGGGCTAAATCGTCAAATCACCTTAGAAGAAGTACTGGCAGCCATTAAATCTCTATCATCCGGGAAAGCTCCCAGACCTTATGGATTCAGCGCCGAGTTCTATAAATACTACGCACCCAAGATAGGCCCATATATCCTGCAAATGTACCATCAAAGTGCCATAGAAGGCAGAATTCTGGAATCTATGACGGAGGCCCTAGTCACAGTTTTACCTAAATCCGGCAAGCCTCTCAATGACTGCGCATCATACAGACCGAATTCCCTCATTAACTTCGATAACAAGATGCTAGTTTAGATACTAACCATGAGACTTGCACCCCTAACGAATAAGATGGTGAGAGCTGACCAGGCCGAATTCATCCCTGGTCGCTCCACGACTCAGTGGAATGGCCCGTCTTATTTGCAGTCCTACGCAGAATGGGGTTAGGAAAGCAATAGATCGCCATGGTGGCATTGCTGTATAGGTCACCCACTGCCAAAGTGAGGGTAAATGGCGAACTCACCCCAGGGATAACTCTCGGCAGGGGAACGACACAGGGATGCCCCCTTTCCCCACTTCTGTTCGCTCTTGCGATTGAGCCGCTTGCAGAAAGGGTTAGGGAGATCCATATTCACAGATCTTTGGACACAGGGTGATCATCTCGTTATACGCTGATGATATGGTGCTGTTCGTCAGAGACCCGAAGCGGAACCTGGACCCTATTTTGGAAGATGTCTCCAAATTTGGGCTCTTCTCGGGCCTTGTGATCATCGCAACAAATTCAGTCCTCTTCCCGCTAACAGAGAATGTGATACAATATGCTGAAATAGAATTGGGGGTTCCATTGACACACTGTACAAACCTGCTACTTAGGGGTCACGATAGCCAGAAATGCGCTCATAATATTTGAAAATAACTACCAAAAAGTACTCAACCAGGCAAAGAAGGCATCCAATAGGTGGAAGAACATACCACTCAACCTGTATGGTAGGATCTCACTGCTCAAAATGGGGCTACTTCCCCGATTCTTTGATGTGTTTCTTAATGTACCCATAGCAGTCCCTGCCGACTACTTCCAGGAGGCGAAGTCCATAGTCACTCAACTCATTTGGGCTAGTAAGGAGCCGAGGGTAGCGTGGGATAAACTTACAGCACCCATAAACGGGGGAGGGCTGGCTGTTCCAGATTTAGAAACTTACTATACCGTAGCGCAGGCTGGGTTTGCCCTTTATTGGTTTGGAGGTCAACAGGAGAGGAGACACAGAGTTGGAGAGGGCACTGGCAGTTGTGCTACGTTCCAGTATTCACACCGCCCCGGACAAGGGACGCAGGGCTAGAAATATGGTGGAGCTCACGTGCACTGCTTGGGCACACATAAAGCGGAGATCCAGGACAGAGGTCCTCTATACCCCAGAGTTACCAGTCCTGTTTACCCGAGGCATGCCACTCACATCAGAAAGGGCTTTGTTAACCTCATGCGAAGACTAGAAGTGCACAGTTATCACGACCTGTTCCCTGCGGGGAGGTTCATTACATTAGATGAGATAAAGACAAAGGGGAACCTTAATCCCCTGGATGTTTTTCTATACTACAGGTTGAGAACGCCCCTCCAGAAGATGTTCTCGACTTTCCCAGAACAGCCAATAGTCGCCCCAATTCTCGATAAAATGATCTCTGGGGGACAACGTAGGAGGGTGGTCTTGGTCATGTATGCCTTGTGCTAGGAACCTAAGCCACAGGTTGTATCCCCTAAGGAAAGGTGGGAACAATCATTAGGACACGAGATACAAGGAACGGAGTGGAAATACTGCTGTGAGGGAACTAAAAAAGCTGCGATAAAATGCTAGCTATAAACTAATACATTGGAAATTTCTACATCAATTCTATTATAACCCTATTCATATCCAAAACTAATTCCCGGGGGACTCCACCAGTTGCATTAGATGCAACGAACCAAGGGCTGACTTCATGTATATGCGTGGGGGTGCCCCGCCGTGCACGCCTTCTGGAAAACAGTATACAAAACCGTAGGTGAAATTATTGGAGAGGGGGTGGATCTAAACCCCATGACGGCTCTCCTAGGGTACACCAGACCTATCGCCAAGGGCAGGAGACTATTAGCTGGGTTACTCTTACTGTTGGCAAAAAGAAAGGTGGCAATACACTGGAACGGTCCAGCGAATCCCAAAATAGAGGACTGGCATGCGGATGTGGTGAGGTGTAATGACATGGAGACAGGATACAGAGGCCTAACGTCTTACCGTTCCGCCCCGGCTACCATATTGGACCCGTACATTTACTACCTGCTGAGTCAAGCGGAGGGGGAGAACCAAGAGCCACAGAGGGAAGCTACCCCATAGAACTAATAACATGTCTACTCACCATAGTATGAAGAAACAGGCTGTTTACACCCATGATCCCACCAAGGAACCAAAAGCATGCACACTAACTATATAAACGACTGGAAGGCAGATCTATTACAGGTCTCCACAGCAATCTTCCCAGAGAAGATAGAACTCTGGACTGGCAGAAAGACAATAAACTTAACTGGACTTGCGATACTGTAGCGAGAAAAATTTACAGATTATACCTCAACTGTGATGCTTCTTCTGTTGTACCTTTTTTTCCTTTAAATCTTTCTCCTTTGTATGTCTTGTCCGAAAGTTTAACGCTAAATGTTTTCATGTTTAAGAAATACCAACAAAAAGAGTTTTTAAAAAATATAGAAAAATACATCCAAACTATTTAACCTCAGGTTACCACCCTTGCAACATGTCTCTTTGTCTGCTATTTCACTTTTCAAAATGGTACAAGGGAGCATAACATCTTTGGATGTTTTCAGCACACTTATTCTAAACAGACTATAGGCAGCCAAGTACTCTAAATTACTTTCCAGGGTGAGAAAATATATAAGTGCGTGGTCTCCTCTTTAACATTATCTGCATACATACTACTGATTCGAATACTCAAACAATTCCTGAAACATCTATACTACAGAAAATCACTTAACTTTAATTTGGGGGTAGAAACCACAGAGAATATCGAACAACCCTTGTTTGCCATTCCCTTATTTCAGCACACATTTTATTGAGTTCTAACTGCAGATTATTTGAATGGTATCAATCTTAGTCATCGAAATAATTGGCCTCAGTGCACCAAGCAGTAAGTGGCCATGTCCTAAAAACAGCTTTATGTTTAAACAAATCAGGCATGGCATATGCCAGTAAACATATATAGCAACATTTTGGAAAAAGATCACCCTCTGCATTCACATAATGGATTTCTAGTGACTGGTGCTGGAGCATGTTTATTTTTCCATATGCGATGATTATGCATCTTTCCTAAGTTCAATTTTCGAAATCAGACTTTAATGGGCTTCCATGTCCACTGTGATGAATCTAGCAATATCGTCGCTGATTCTCTGGGAAGCTTCTCTTACGTGGCAGGGAAAGGCAGAAGCTACCTGACGATGACCCTGGGCGGAGGCTTTCTGCAGGAGGCCACGTTAGGGAAGATGAACGCTAGAGAGGCAGACAACCAATGGATCAAAATAGTCTTGCAATCACGATTCCTAATGACGCTCATGTGCCCCTGCAACATACCTGCATTTGCTTATTGGGATATAGTTAAAGAATGTCCATGTTCCCTCAACCAACCAACCTATTTACCTCCCCCCCCCATACCTTTTGGTACTGAGGCGAGGAAGAGGGATAGGGCAATGAAGATCACCAGAAGCAGGAAGCCAGTGCTTTGTTCTAGTCTTTGGAAAATGTTAAGCAGTGCCAGAAAGTTTAAAGCTGACACAGCTGACCAGAATGAGCGAGAAAGCTAGAGAATGAAACTGCTGGTAACTTGTTCTGATGCCGGACGCAACGCTGAAGGCAAACAGACTTTAAAAGGCAGTACAGAGGCTGACACGAACAGCGTGCAAGGAGACCAAACTGAAGGAAGCTCACCACTTGATCGCCTTAAGCAGCTGAAGACGCATGCAGCAGAAGAAGGCCAAGCGAGAGCTGACCGGCTAACGGGACGAACGCAGAGAATGCGGTACAAAAAGGAAGGAGAAGGAAAGACGCGAGAAACACCAAAGCCATCTGCTAAGCCAGGGAAAGTGAATGGGTTACTGGAGCGCCTGAAGGTGACTGATGTGTTGCACCAATAGCGTGAGTGTGTCAAACTGATGTAGTTAAAGAAACTGATATGGATGCAAGCATTATTAAGTTAGCAACCCAATATTTCAGAAGAGGAATTATTGTAAATGCGAACTTTACTGAGAAAGGGCCAGTGATCCAATATTCGAAAAGAATTATTGCATGGATGAAAGAGAGAGTGATTGGAGAATGGAAAAACCCTGACAGGCTAGTGAACCGGGCGAACAGTGAGTCTGGATCTCGCACACATACATGGAGATAAAGGGAAACAGTAGTGTGACATCCTGGCAGGAGAGTAAACCAGGAGTGGAAGTGAAGGCGTGCGACATTGCAAAGTGCATGCAGCAGGAAGCGGCTATGGGAAGAGAAGCCCAGTTGAAGGGGAGACGTGCACCCAACCCTGAAGTGTGGGGCTTCGATGTGCGAGAAGATGCAGAGGACCAACAGAGCTTACAGAGCTGCATTGAAGATCTGTGCAGTCTGCTGAAGGTGTGCAGGAGCTGGCAACAGAGCAGGCTGGATGTTGGAGGTCCGCCCCAGCAGCAGACAGTGAAGCAGAGATGGCAACAAAGACCGGTGAGTTAGCCTGAAGCTAAAGGTGACCCCGGGGTGCCCCAAACAGGACAATTGACAGTAAACAATAATTGTGAATGCCGAATAAATAAAGCACAGCGGCGACAAGGACACAATTCCCCTTTTATGGGATACCAACTGGGAGAAACCTGTAACCCACATTGCCAAGAGTCAAGCGACTATAAAAAGAGGCAGCCATTGTTCAGTCCTCCTCACATGGGATACTGGTGTGGAGAATTTTGGAACAAACATGGCCAGTAAAATCAATTGTATATGTAGGAGGTTTTTTTTCCAGGCAGGCAAGTACACAAGGAAAGGGATCATGGTAATTAGTCGGGATCATAGTAGTTACTTAGTCCTGTCAGGCGAGTATATCAGGAAATAAGATGATGATGTGTGTTTGTGGCAAAAATGTGTGGTGCAAAGCACTTGTTAACTGTATTAACAATTTGACGCATCACCAAAGGTAGTTGCTGTGCTATGCTGATAAAAGTATTCCATTGGAAGAATGTGTGATATGCTAAAAGTTGCTTTACTCCCTGAAGAGAAGAATTGCTTTGGTTTATGAACTCGTGTTTTGTGAGCGAGACATTTGCCTTACCAAGAATAATATTGTGGAAAATAAAATTGCTTTGATTTTTAACAATTATTTGTGGAAGAGACATTTACTTTACCAAGTGGAAGGATGCAGTAGAGAGAAAAGACATTTTGTGTTGAACTGAACAGAACTTTGTTGAATCAGAACTTTTCCAAGGGTATTCCTGAATTGATCCAGGGGAAGGGAGCCCAACTCGGGTCACAAGGAGTCCTTTCTGAATTTGACCTTTTACATGGTTTTGTTGAATTGAAGACAGCCAAATATTCCTTGTATATTTTTGTTGTGTGTATTAGTGTGAGGGTCAGAGACTTTATGGACACTAGGTCATCTTTCTTTAGTTTTAGTTTGCTAGGTAGGGGCATACTTCTTACGATAGGGAAAGACATGTGTTTATCTCACCCCTTTTCATTTAATGTCAAACATTGAGAAAACTATACCTTTCTGTCGTCTCGCATTTCTGTCCCTTCACAGTACCTGTGAAAAGTGGTACTTTCCTTACAAACTGTGGAAGTATAAAAAGGTTGATAAACTCAAGGGAGAGATTGTTCCCCTTTAAACTAAAAAGTAAAAAACTGGAAGGAAAACGAAACGCAGGGGAGGGCCCCCCCCTCTCTGTCTATTTGAGCAGCAGAACATTGTTGATCTTTATCCAGAGGTGACGGATAGACGGTGGAAGGAAACATAGGCGAAGGGAGAACCCCTTTCTCTAGTGGAACTTTATTCTTTTCTTTACCTTAAAGCATTATATTTTGGAACACTGATAGAAAGCTATAAGTGTATAGCCTACAGAAATCCGTTTGTACACATTGGGCCACATTATAAGTTTGCCGGTACGGTAAGTACGGTACCTGTAAGCTTGCTGGTACCGTAGTTACCAGACCATAAAACTATGAGGTCTGCCCACGGGTGCCTGTCAGCCCAGCAGGTCCAACCTTCCGTGCGGAACGGCACCCGTGAGCAGACCTACCCGGTAGCGCCAGCTCCGTTATTGACAGAGCCGGCGCTACCAGCCTCCATATTTCCATTGAGCCCTATAGGGCTCGAATGGGAATGCGGAGTAATAAATACCGGCAATGGGCAATTACCGGGTCCGGAGGGGCGTAAAAAAAAATGCCTCCGGCGGCAGCCGTGGCGGTATTTACCGCCATAGTCGTAATGAGGCCCATTAGATTTGAGTTCATAGTTTAAGGGTCAGTTTAGCATTTTTGGACGCAGGACGGAAGAAGCTCTTTTGTTTAACATCCTGAAAGACGATCCTTAGTTTTGTTGAGGCATGGAAACCCATTTTAGGATTAGGGGTAGATAGGATTTACCCAAACCCTCTTATTATTTTGAAAATAAAGTCCTATTTCATAAAAATACTGAGATATATATAGCCAGACAGTGCCCCTCAAATAAAAAGGAAGAACCACTGGAGATCAGGTGGATCACTGACGAGGAATGGAGAGAGTGGAACAAGGCAGAATGAGTACCAGTAGAAACTACAAGTAGTTTATATTGTTATACTATTTCCTTTAAGACCCACGAAACTCCTGTAGTAAATGGAAGATAAACAACCGTGAGGTCCGACTTAATACAAAATGATGAATTAAAAACAAGGTACCGGGTGTCTTTACGGTGATCAAGAGTTATATCACACAACTCGGGCCAGACCACAAAGATAAATTCTGCTATCATCCCTGGTCTACCAGAGGAAACCATTAAAGGCACAGGCTTCCCAAACTTCAAAAACATTATTGAAGATTTATTTTAAAATGTTTTTATTGGCATTTCAAATTTACAGCAAGCATGGCCAAAGTATAAATGCTTATTGAGATTGTGGAATGGGAAGGGGTAAAGGAAGGAGAGGGGACGGGTAGGGAGAGAAGGTAAAAATGCCTAACGAACTACGTAACTTTAAAACAAAAAAACTGAGGTCGTAAGAGTCCGGGTTTGCCTCTGGAGCTTCTCTGGCAGCAGAGCGGAGTAGTTGTATAGTCTATCTCTCGGGGGAACTGCGTTTACTGGGTGGGTTAGATCTGGTAATCCTGGGTTTTAGTTCCATTTATATGTCCAGTTTTTCCGGCCAGCATGGTATTGTGCATGGGGGTTTGTCATCCGACGGGTGGAACATGTCCCATAGCAATGATTTCCAGGCTTCATATGTCGTGACTGGACCTTCTCCGGTTTTGATTATTCCTTCTCCCCATAGCCTGGTTTCCGCTTCGGACCAGTGTTCTAGTTCCTTAAGCCACTTAGTGTAGCGAGGGCCGGTTGAGGATTTCCATGTCATAGCAATTGCCCTTTTAGCTAGTATGCAGGCCATGTCCATGAGTTTGACGATGTGTCTAATCTTGCTTAACCGGGGGTAGGATCCTAGCAAGCATTCCTTAGGTGTCCTCTCTTATCGGGTCAGACCCGCTTTCCTGCACGCTTGTTCAACTTTGGTCCAGATATTCTGTATCTTTGTGCAGCTCCAGAACATATGCGCCATTCCCGCATCTTCTAAATTGCATCGAGGGCATAGTGGAGCCGGGGTTTGCTAAATTTCGCGATTCTGCTGGGGGTCATGTAAGTTCTGCACATTCAGCTGAATTAGTCTGAATCTCGCATTTCTTGACACTTCTCTGGGAAACTGTAGGGTTGTTTCCCATTCCTGTTCGGTAATGCTTGTTCCCAGGTCTGTTTCCCATAAGCTCTTTAGTGCTTCACTCTTGGGATTAGGCCTGTCAGTGAGCTGTGCGTATATCCTGGAGGTTGGTTTCCAGCCGTCACCCAGGTTGTGCATTAGGGTGAGGGTCGGGTCCGGTTCTGGTTCCTCTGGCCATTCTCTCCATTTTTGTACAGCCACCTCCCTGATTCTCCGGTAACTAAGGTGCTGGCCCTTGGGGAGTCGTTCTCAGTTACTAGGGAGTCAAGTTCTCGAAAGGAATTTACTTCATGCATGTCTCCCCAGGTGTAGACGCCATCCCTTTCCCATAGTCTTTTATCAGCGCCAGTTCATCTCTGTTAGAGCAGGTGTCGGCAATGAGTGGTGTCTCCGGGGAGTATGGGTTCTCTATCTTCTGCAGTTTAAGTACTCTGTCCCATACTTTGCGGCCAGCTGGATGAGCAGGGGAACTTTCGCCGTATATTTCCAACAGACCCAGAGAATTTCCTTCAGTTGCACCGGTGCAATCAAGTGGCTCAAGAGGTCGGTCTCCAAGGTGGAGTCATCCGCAAGCCACTTGGCCACAAAGGTGAGTTGGGCAGCCAGGAAGTATCTCTCTAGATCCGGGAGCTGAACTCCACCTGCCTTATATGGAAGTGTTAATGTGCCAAGGGCGAGCTTATGTCTGGATCTCCCCCACACCAAGTCCTTCAGTAGTGTGCCCAGCTGCCGAAAGAAGGTGGCTGGTATGTAATAGTGGATGTTTTGGAAAAAGTACAGGAAACGTGGTAGTACTATAATTTTTGCTGTGGCCACTAGGCGCATCATTGATAGTGTAAGCCTGGTCCAGAACCTCGTTGATTTTTTGAGCCTCTGTATTGCCACCAGGGTATTGTCCCCAAGTGTCAGTTCGGGGGTATGCCAAATATTAATTCCCACATACGTAAATGTATGCTGTTCCCAACATATCCCAACTTCTGGGAGTGCCGAAGCGTGGATCCCTGCCAGTCCGGCCAGTGGGAATATGCAAGACTTCTCTGGGTTGAATGCTATCCCTGATCTCTAGCGAAATTTCTTAGTACCTCCAGGATTGTGGGCATATTGAGTTGTGGGTCCCTTAAGTAAAGTAAGACTTCATCGGCATACAGCGAGATCACGTGATATCGGCCCCCGATGTTTATGCCTGCGTCAATAAATTGCTTCCTAAAAAATATTGCCAGCGGTTCCAGCCCAAGTATGTTTGACATTGGGGAGAGGGGACATCCTTGCCTGGTGCCTCTCTGTATATCCCATGGTGCAGACACCGTACTTCCGGTTTTTACCCTCGCCCTTGGTGTATTGTATAAAATCTCGACCCAGTGGATGAAGTAACCGCCCAAGCCGAATTGTTTCAGGGTGGCTATGAGCCACTCCCAGTATATGGAGTCAAACGCTTTAATGGTGTCTAGGGAAATTACTGCGTTGTGTGTGCTATGATATGTTGCAGCCTGCGTAGGTTTGCTGTTGTGCTATGGCCCGGGACAAACCCATTTTGATCCTCATGTACTAGGGCCCCAATAACCTTGGATAATCTGTTGGCGAGTATGGTAGTGACGATTTTTATGTCATAATTAAGGATGGCTATAGGTCTATACGAGCCACACTCAGTGGTTGGTTTCCTGGGTTTGGGTATGGGAATCACTAGGGTCTCATTCATACTGTCTGGTAACACCCCCAATTCGAAGACTTCCTTGTAGACTTTGTGTAAAATTGGGTTAACTCAGCTGCAAACGTTTTGTAGAACTCTGGGGGTAACCCGTTGTTCCCTGGGGTTTTACCGGCGGACAGCGCTTTAATCGCCTCCTGTATGTCTTTGATTGTGAGCCCTTGATTCAGTGTTTCCCTTTGGGTATCCTCTAGTGTGGGGAGGCCTATTTCGTCCAGCGTATCGTAGATGTCGTCTTGGGGAACAATGGTATCGTGGCTGTATAGGTATGAGTAGAAGCCTTTGAATGCCCTGTTAATCCCCGTTTGTGTAGGGTGTGTAGTACCTGTCTGGTCTTGGATTTCGAGGATTGGGGTTTTCGGATTCTCTTTTTTGCACAGCCATGAGAGTAGCCTGCCTGGTTTGTCTCCTTCCGAGTGGGTCTTGGTGGTTTTTGTGGCATAGTCAAATTTAGCTAGTCTGGCCCAGGCTTCTTGGTAGTTTTTCCTTATTGTGGCCATTTCTCTTTCAAGTTCTGTGGATTTATCAGGCGAGGCTTCCAGTCGTTTGATCTTCTCCTCCCCGCCCTCTACTTCTTCTTTGAGCGTCCTCCTGATCCCGCCGGCACTGGCTATGACTTCCCCCACCTTACTACAACTTTCAGGGCTTCCCAGATAGTACTCCAACTGTTCACACTTCCTATGTTGTTGTCCATGTATTCCACTATTGTGTCGCAGAGCTCCTCTTTAAACGCCCCGTCCGTTAGGGCGTCCATAGACATCCGCCACATCGGTATGGGAGCCCTAGGGACTTTAGGTTTCCATACCATAAGGAGCGGGGAGTGGGATATGGTTCTGCCTAGGTAGGAGGCAGATTCTATTTGAGGGAGGTGTGCTCTATCTATCAGCAGGTAGTCTATACGAGTGTAAACCTTGTGCGGGGACGAGTAGTACGAGAATTCCCTACCTTCAGGATGCAGGTCCCTCCACACCTGCGACAGGTCCAGTTCTTGTATGGTTTTGCCGTAGGGTGGAGGAGAGTTGGTTGGTTGGTAGCGTCGGAGGAGCAGATCTGTCGAGAGCGGGGTCACTGATGCAGTTGAAGTCGCCTCCCCATATGAAGAAGCAGTCTCTGTAGGGGGCTAGCTTTGATTGAAGTTTGGTGAGGTACACTGCAGTTCCACAATTGGGGAGGTATGTGTTGACCAAGCACACTTCTTTCTGTTCGATGCATCCACAGAGTATGAGGTACCTGCCCTCAGGGTCCGCCGCCTTTGACCAGAGTTTGAAAGGCACCTTGCCACTTATCCATGTGTGGACTCTTCTGGCGTATTTGGAGTATGTTGGTCCAAAGCCCTGACCACCCCACCAGTCTGGGATACGAGAGTCGGCCTCCGCAGTGAGGTGTGTTTCCTGAAGCATTGCGATGGAAACATGCTTCCTTCTCAAAAAGGATCTTATTCTGTTTCTGCGCATGTAGGACCCCATTTCCCTGACGTTCCACGTCAATATCTTGATGTCGGCTGCCATGTTTGCAGAGTTGGCCCCCTGGCCCGCTGTGATGTGCCCCTCGGCTCCGTAAAGTAATTGTGTTGAGGAATATTGGACCCTTTGACCTTTAAGAACAAAAAAAACAAACCAAACTTGTCCAAGTGGACCAACTGCACCCAGCAGTCATGCAGTTTACTGCTTTGCTTGGGTGCCCCCGCTCCACTAAGGCCTTTCCAGGTCATCCTGAGCAGGTGTAATGCGTCAGCAACGTGCTGTCGCGAATCCGTTCGCTGGGGCGGGTTTTAGGTCTGATTGGTGGGTCGACTCCCTCCTGCCTTGTGTTATGTAAACCATGGCTTGCACTGCGTCGTCCGTTTGTTGTTGGGTGATCCTGTCATGTAGACTCGGCGGGCGAGTCACGGTGTCTTCTCTTCGCCGTCCGCCAGGTTATTGTGCTCTAGCCACATAGTGGCTGCCGCCGGTGATTCCAGAAAGATTGCTCTGCCTTTGTATATTATCTTGAGCCTCGAAGGATACATTAGCATGTATTTGATGTTTAACTGGCTCAGTCTGGCCTTAATTGGGACGAAAGAATTCCTTGCCCTTTGTACTAAAGGCGTATAGTCAGGGTAGATGGCGATCTTGGCATTGCCCCTTTTGATTTCCCCGCCTTCCCGGGAGAAGCGCAAGATGATTTACCTGTCTTGGAAATTCAGAATTCTGGCTATCATGGGGCGTGGGTAGGATCCAGGTTTTGGCTTCTTCTGCAGGGTCCGGTGCGCTCGCTCGACCGCGAAACCTTGCAAAAGGTGGGCAGTGCCTATTTCTTGCCGTAGGAGAGTGTCTATGAAGTTGGTGGGGTTGGGATCTTCCATTGCCTCAGGAATTCCAAGCAGGCGCACGTTATTGCGTCTGGAGCTCCCTTCGGCATCTTCAGCTCTTTCTTCCAAGAACTTGTTGTGTTTCTCAAGCTCTTGGACTCTCCCTAGTATGTCTTTGAGGGACTCAGCCGACTCCTTCTGCTCTGCCTCCGTGGTGGACACGCGATCTGTGAGGTTGCGTAGGTCTTGTCGCAACAACATCACGTCTGCCTTCACCTCCCCGATTTTGGTGTCTATGAAGGAGCATAGCCCGCTGATGGCCACCAAGATTTGGTTGTCCTTATCTTTCTCCACAGATGCTGTAGGACCGGGGATGGGTTCCTTAGCCTGTTGGTCCAGGTCTTTGGGTTTGCCTGCCGTGAAGGACTCCATAATGGTATTCTTGGTTTTGCCCTTGATATTTGGCATAGCTAATTGTGGTGCACCGACTCGTCTGCTGGGTGGGGCGATCTCCACAACACCTGGGATCCAGCTGAGAGTCCAGTCACCAATCGTGGGTCAGAGGTGACTGCTATGGAGAGAGCTCTTGTGTGCGGTAGTGGGTTGACACTGGGTTCTCCTGGAGGCTGAGGCAGGAGGCAGTTGGTGGACAGGGGGTGGCTGCAGGTTAGCTTCCGCAATATGGCATAGTGCCTTCGGTCCTTGTGCGGGGAACTCGTTGCAGCGTTTATGCACTTACGTCTGTAGTGTGTACCTCAAGGGAGGGGGACGTAGTCCTCAGAGTTTTCAGTGTGTTCCCGCCTGGTACAGTGGAGGAACGCTAGCAGGGGCCGGGCCCACCAGCCAGTGCAGTGATCCGAGCTGCACACCGTTCTGTGGGTCAGGGCTGTGTTCTTTATGTAGTCGCAGGGGCCTGCCGGCTGCTGTAGAGGCTTGGCGGCAGGGGACCAAACGGCCCGAGGACCGCCATGTCCCAGGTACGTGCAGCTTAAGAGCAAGGCACCGCAAATCGGATGTGCTGCTGAGGGAGGCACCAAGCCGAGGCCGGCGGTGAGGGTAGCAGGCCGCCAGGTCCCAGGTGGAGCGGCACGGTAATGCAGAGTTCCTTAGTGTCTGTTGATATACAGAAGCAGCTCTGATGTAGAGGAGTCCGCCAGGACCTACTGTTGTTTACAGGGTGCCCATCTTGAGGTGTGCCGAGCGTGAATCGTGTGCGCAGACTTCCTTGCTGCAGTGATTTTCTTTGCCAGTATGTGGTGTGTTGATGGGCGTGTGCAGCAGGGTGGAGCCAGTGAAAGTTCTGGTGGCTCTGGAGCAGCGGACGAACAGCTGCTATAAGAACGCTCGGGCCAAATGTCAGGTGAGCGAGGCAGTAACCATGATATGTTTGTGGGACCAGGTTTACTGTAGACTGCCCAGTGGGTCCAGTGTGCGTGAGGAGGGGAGGCGGCAGGTGATGCTGTCGGGGCACTCCAGATGGGTGAGGAGCCTGACCCCGACAGTGTGTACGGATCTTTCAGGGGTGCCGATGCGCTACCCCGCTCGGCGCACTCGGTCCATGCCGAGAGCCCACGCTGGACCGGGCCTCCGGCCCCTCCTCCTCCGACACGCCGTGTGCCGGTGGCAAGCTCTGGGTAGATAATGCCCACGGGGACCCAGGAGGGCAGGGGGTGCCGGTGCTGGGATTCCGGGGCTGAGACACGGACCCTGCCGGGGCCTCCCGCTCTGGGTCGCAGGGTGCTGCTGCACTCTCCTTACGGCCACCATCTTTGGACACAGAGGGGCCGAATTTCAGAAGTCGCGTTCTTGAGAAGCCGGCTCCAGATTTCTCCCAAAGTTGCAGTCGGGAGGTGCAGGATCGGTTGCTCCGGGTGAGCATATGATTATATCTGTTGTAGAAATGGGTTGGCCGTATTTGTAAGGATCGATGACAGGATCTAGGCAGGAGCTTGGGAAGGACACGTCCTTAGTCCATGGACCCAAGCCTTATTGAAGATATTAATAAATCTCCAACAGGGCATTTTTAAAGACTGGAGGTGGGTATCTGTATTTCTGCCCCCTATATGGTAGGGTAGAGACACAGAGCACCCCAGCCAAGATTCTCTATATGGTAGCTATGGATGAGCAACCAAGGCTTAAGCTCTCAGGAGGTGATGCAGGCTGGTTCTTAAGTACAGTGAGTCCCCAAGCCCCCACAAAGGAATGCCCACACACTATGTTATGTGCTAACACAGTTATTTATATGAAAGTAAGGTTCAGAGATATATATACACAATTCCATAACACACTTTGCACTCTGGTAATTCTATAATGACAAATCTATACAATTCTATGTGGTACCACACTTAGACTTTAGATTCCTTTAAAATGCATCAACTGCTGGCAGTTATAATAGAGCATACAAATCATTCATTAAGGTGTATCAGAATAGAAAATAAGGAAGGCAGGTTAAGGTTAAGCAATGGCAGAATGCTTTCCTTGGATATAGATGCTCAATTCTGAATGAGGATCCCCCCACCTGGGCAACCTGTAATAGGAGAATTAATAAGCCCAGTCCATAAATGCTCAATAGGCCTTGCTGCTTTGTTAAAAAGTTCAACCACCCCAATGTACCTGAAGTGGAAGAGTTTCTTCAATGGTTTGCCGACTGTATCCTTCGAGGATGTACTATCTTTCAAGCAGGAGCCAGTGGGTATAAAGAATCTCGAAGAAAAGTGGAACACTGGTACCGAGACAGCAGCTTCGACCTTTGCAGTGCTCTTCGATGATCGTTTCCTCGATGGTGGAAGTCCTGGGAAGGTGAGGCGTGCGGTAGACCCCGATGCAGAGTGTTCGGTTCCGCAAGTAAGACCCTGTGTACTTGAAAGACCTTTGGCGGTGACGGATGCAGGCCCGACAGCGGGCGTCAGATGTTGGGGATCGCGGTAAGTGTCCTCTGGCCTGTTGGTACTGCAGCCGCAGCACGTACCTCAGGATAGCTTAAGCAATCAGGACTCGACCACGGGCTGGGCCTCGGATCTTCACTCCGTCAGTGTCCTCAGGACATCTTTGTTGGCTTCTGGTGGCAGGAAACACACCAGCAGACTTTCCTTGGTAGCCGGCGACCATGACTTTCTCCGGCGGGACAAAGTGGTCGACGGTGATGGCAAGGGAGCCCGCTCTCAAATGTTCTTAGGCAAGGTGGAGCTTTCTCGGCTGCGGGCATCGAGCAGCACGGTGTCAAGGTGTCCCAGCTTCTGGGAGACAAGATTCGACTGGCTTCCAGCGGTCACGGAAATCTTCCAAACTCCCTCCAATGGACCACGACGACCCTCGATGTCCAGCACTCTCTTCAGACTCACAGAAGTGGCTGCCAGGGTGCTTCGATGAAGAACAGCAGTTTTTGCACAATGGTGCCTCGAAGCTCGGGGAGAGGTCTCCTAGCTTGGTCCTCTCTTGGATCAGTCCTTGATAGACTCGACAGCTCTTGGAGTACATCAAATGAAATGCAGCAGCAATCTTCTCCTCCAGCTGGGCTTCAAGGATCAGCTTCAAGTTTCAACTTCATCTTCTGAACAAATTGGTAAGTGAGAGGTCCCCAGATATACACATTGGTCCCTCGTTCACTCCGCCTGAGACAGGCTCAGTCAGCCAATCACACAGAAGGGCATTCATGCAGGCAGCCAATCAGGCTCACAGGCATTCAGGCCATTCACTTCCACCAGACAAGGAATGTGGATTGGGGCAAGCACCTAGCCTTTCAGCTCACTACACTGCATTCATGTCAGTTTCAGCCAGGGCTGTCTCATTCATTCTGTCACACACACAGAAACTAGACACCCATAACATGGAATGCATATTGGCCACACACCCCACCCCAAGGGTGTACCCACAACATACAGTCACTAGGAAGGCTCCAGCAGTCTTGCCTGAACTTCCCCACAAGACATTAATTATATGGTTCTTCCACCCAACAGCCAGTCAGGGGAAGGGACAGAGTCATGGTTTCCCAGGACTTTGGGAACACAAGGTAACGAGCAATAGAAACTAAGAGGCCCCAGGGGCCACCTTGCCTTCTATCAGGAATCCACTGATTCCTATGGCAGGGCATGCATTTCCCAAAATGGAGGTTACTCAGAGCTCCTGTCATATCAGCATGAAGCTGCCACCAGCCGATACCCTGCTCTGTGGCAACACACAGGTGCCCAAAAACATACACTAGGGGTACAGTGTTGTACTCCCACACGTGGGTGCCATAAGGGTATCCCAAGGGTCTCTGTTCACCACAACCAAAAATGAGACTCATATGCAGAAAATAACACAGAGCTTACATGATAAGGGAGTAGGGGACAAGGACAGGGAGGCACTGTCCCTCCAATGCATTTCCAGCATCACAGTATTCCCCCTAGTTTCATGGGAAGAACAAGAGTTCATACACAGTAAGGATGCCTGGGACTGGAACGGTTACACCAGGGACTGGAACGGTTACACCAGGGAGCCTCTCTCCACTCACCGGGGGAAACTACTTTTTTAACGGGAAGGGTATGTGACAATTCTAGCAATATCGTCACTGATTCTCTGGAGGGAAGCTTCACTTGTGTGGCAAGGGAAAGGCAGAAGCTACCGGACTCTGACCCTGGTGTGGTCTATCTGCAGGAGGACTATGTGGGGAAAAACAAACTCCACAGAGGCATGTGAAGTAGTTAAAGAATGCTTAGGTTCTCTCAACCAACCAACCTATTTCCGCCCGCTCCCTTTTTAGTACCGAGACAAGGAATAGGGAGAAAGCAATGCAGATCACCAGAAGTGGGAAGTCAACAGCGTTCTCGTATTTGGAAAATGTTAAGCAATTCCGGGACGTTTAAAGCTGACAAAGCCGACCAGAATGAGCGATAGAGGCAGAGACTGAAACTGATGGTAACTTTTTCTGATGCCATTTGGAGCGTTGAAAGCAATAGTACTGTAAAAAGCAGTACAGAAGCTGACACGAGCAGCATGCAAGGAAATCGAACCAAAGGAAGTTCACTGCTTGATGGCCTTAAGCAGCTGAAGCCACACAGAACAAAAAGATGCAAAGTGAGGGCTAACTATCAACGGGACACATGCCGAGTAAGCAGTTCAAAAAGGAAGGAGAAGGAAAGACGGGAGAAACACCAATGCCGTCCGGTAAGCCCAGGGAAAGTGAATGGGTTACCAGAGCACCTGAAGGTGAATTCTGTGTCGCACTAACAGCGCGAGAGAAGGGATGGAAGAACCCCTTTCTCTAGTGGAACTTTATTATTTTCTGTGCCTTAAAACGTTCTATTTTGTAACTCGGAAAGAAAGCTATAAGTGTATAGCCTACAGTCATCCCCTTGTACACATTATATTGAGTTCAGAATGTAAGGGTCAGTTCAGAGTTTTTAGACACAGGACGGAAGACAGTCTTTTGTTTAACATCCTGACACAGATGATCCTTAGTTTTGTTGAGGCAGGGAAACCCCTTTTAGGATTAGGGCTAGATAAGATTTCCTCCAACCCTCTGATTATTTTGAAAATAAAAGTCCTATTTCTTAACAATACTGATTACTGTTTCCGAGTCTTACTCTTGATCCCTTACACCACATAGACTGAAAACTCTGAACCTGTGTGTCTGAATGCTTCAGATCTCATTAATTATGAAGGGTGCTTCTTTTGCATGAAATACAACAGGGGGAAGATTGAATGGTCCTCTCATAACAATAGGGATACAGTGGGAAATGTGCTACTGCTGAACAACATTGATACATAGGTCTCTTGAACCGCATGTGTATTGAAGTTGACCCTGCTTAAAGAAGCCTACTGTTGAAGGTAGTACTAACACTTCATGGTTGGAGGAATGGCATGCTTGTGAAATTGTGTATTTTTTCATGTGTTCTATTTGCTCGTAGCCATTATCTGAAGACATACAATACTAATCCTTGTGCTCAATACCCTGTGACCATTCTTAACATTTGGATTTCAATTTATGGTTCAATTCCTGTTTTTCTTTCCTTCCTCTTAGAAATGACTGCCTTTTACACTTAAATTAGCATTAGCTAGTAGAACTTGTGTTTGATATATGTTAAAGGTTGAGGGGAGGAAGAAAGTAGCAAAAACGTATTCATCATTCATGAAAATGATGTACTGATTTTGTTTTCTTGTAAAATGTTAAATACAATGAGTTTAATAAAAATAAAATCACTGCACTGTAGCATACATCTCTATTTCACAACATTTGCAAGATAACTATTTGAATTACCATTCTGAAGTTCAGATGGCATTCATTTGCAGAAGCCAGTTACATTTACATACTAATTTGCTTTTCTTTGCAAACTAATGAACATGCTTATTTACATTGATGACAGTTGAATGGGGCACTCACTCACGATTAGCATTTGTAAAGTAACTTATACAATGGTGGGAGGGGACTGGAGACAGCTAGCTATTTAAAATGCAATTGAGCAATAATATTCATTATTATTATTATTATTATTATTGGGTATTTATAATGCGCATATACACAATGTGTATTGTAATGAGAGGAATGCCTTTGAATGCAACTGCCAGTATATTTTATTTAATTTCAAGACAGATTGTGATAAATGATAGCTTTTCTCTTCCAGGTCCAAGTGTTTCTACTCATGGAACAGGAGCTTACTGCTGATGAAGATATTTCAAGGTAAAATGTTTCATGCCCTTTTACACTGCATGTTATTCTCCTTTCGGTAAGAGCCACTCACTTTCTTTTTCTGTAAAATATCTGTTTGCGGTACAAAACACTGCAGCATTAGATTCTCTTACCTTGACTAAATGCCCTGTGAAGCCTTTTCTCTTCAATACAATAAAATTAGTACCTTATTTTGAGATTACTCCAAACCAGTTCACTACGGTCTCACAGTGCTCGGGGATTTTAGCACTTCCAAATGTGGTCCAATGCTACCTAGCCCTACTTGCATTATGTTTTGTAGAAGAGCAAGTTCTGAGCATTGCAATCATTATATACTTGCTTAATTTTTTTCCGTATATAACAGTTTTCCCTATTTGGAGCTTTTTTTTGTAAAAATGGAATGTTGCTAACTTTCTCCCAAGTGCAGCAACACACTAGGAGCTTATCATAGTGCTATTTCAAGTATATTAAAGAACTAAGAGCACAGAACTAATAGTTAAAATCAGTTAGTTATAGTTTCTATTTGCTATTGATAGTTTTTGATAAGTCTCGGCTTCCTGAGTATCCTGGCAGATGGCGAGACTTGCTAGATGGCAGTCACGCAACCTGACCCCTTATGAGGAGGCAGTTTCTCTATACAAATAAACAGAGGTATGACCTCCCATCACTGTTTCCTATGGCTGTAAACATGTTGCAATTTTAAGGTAATACTTTTTATTTCCTTGTATTCAAATTCAATAGTATGTGCAGGGGCACATGAGTGTTCTGTAACATCCTAATAGTTTGTGTTCTCCCACGTTTCTTCATCTTAGATATATTTCGCCTGCTTCAGCAGATCTCATAGGACATCTTTGACAGCAGGGGCACCATGCGGATTGATGTCGAGATCCCTCAGCACTCTTCATCCTCCTGGCTAATGGACATGCCTTTCAAAGGCTCTAATCTTTTTGGGCCTAAACTGGACGATATCTTGGAGAAACTACAAGCATCAAAAGCTGTGGCAAAGTCCTTAGAGACAGCAGTATGCCAGCAACAGACTCCATCTACTACTCAGAGCTGGAGAGGCAGACCCTTTAGTTATTTCAGCACCTTCAGCCAGAGGCAAAATGGTTAAATCAATGGGAGACAAGGACAGATAATATTTGCGAGGCCAACAAGAGTTAGAGGTGGAACATCTTGGCAACCTCCTCAATCCCTGAGGGTGCTACAACAGCACCAAAACCACTCTGAGAACATTTTACATCTTACAGCAGTAGTGCAGTATCTGGCTCAACATTCCAGAGAATGGTGTGGCATTATTTCGAATGCCTGGGTATGACAGTTTGTAATCTAAAGGTATTGTCTCCAACAACACCTTTCAAACCACACACCATCCATTCACCCCTCTCAGCTTCCAGATCCATTACTCCAGCAGGAGATTGCTAAACTGCTTGAGAAAGGTGCCATAGCAATGGTAGCTCCAGCAGACAGAAACCAGGGATGGTATTCACTTCTTCATACCAAAGGAGGACGGTGGACTGCGACCAATCTTGGACATGCAACACTTGGACAAGTTTCTGAGGAAGGACAAGTGCAAGATGGTAACACTCTTGCAGATCCTCCAGGGCCTAGATCTCCAGGATTGGTTGGTGTAACTCGACTTACAGGAGGCATACGTCAATGTGCCCATCCATCCGAAGCACAGTAAGTACCTGAGGTTCATGATAGGCAATGCTCATAAACAGTTTTGTGTTCTGCCTTTTGGGCTCACCTCCGACCTGCCGAGTTTTCACCAAATGGGTGTCAATTAAGGTGGCCAGTGTAAGGCGAGTGTGGATTCATGTCTTCTCATACCTGGATGATTGGCTGATTAGAGCCCTCTTGCTGGTGCAAGCTCAGGACCACCTCAGCTTCACCTGCCACTGCCTGGTCAAACTGGGCTTCTCCCTCAACTTCAAGAAGTCCCAAGTGACACCTATGCAAACGCTCCATTTCATAGGAGCGGTCCTGAACTCCTCCTCAGGGAAGGCTTTCTCTCCCGAAACCTGGGCTGTGCATATTCAACAGATGGTTATCAAATACTAAAACACCCACAAACTGCTGGCCCTAGATTTCCTATGGTTGCTGGGCCATATAGCTTCCTGCATTTTTCTGGTGCCGGAGTGCTGACTGAGGATGGTTTTTTTCAGTGGGCCCTCAGATCTCAGTGCTCACAGTTCTCATGCAGCATGATGGACCTTCTCCACACCTGAGCAACGTTGCACAGGACCTCCTGTCGAGTGCCCACAGAAAGAACCTAATGGTAGGAGAACCTTTTTGGCAACTGTGGCCATAGGCAACTGTGGTTATATTGGCTTCCCTGAAGGGATGGGGCGCACCCCTGAACCAGCTGATGGTGAGTAGGCTGTGGTCCCTGGCAGCAGCAAAACTCAACATAATCTTGCTAAAGCTGAGGGCTATGAGACTGATGCTGATGGCCTTTTTGCCTACATTACACAGGAAAACAATCCTGATCATGACTGACAATGCAGCTCTGGTTTTGTGTGTTACAGAAGGGGATCTCCTTGTCTGCGGTTCACATAACCAGGACGGAGAACTCAACGTCGAATGCCCTGAGCAGGCAGAACTTAGTCTTTCACAAGTGGGAGTTGTGTCAGGAAGTTCTTTTGGGAATTTGCACCCTTTGGGGAACCCCTCAAGTGGGTCTGTTCACATCCAGTTCCAATAGGAAGTGTGAGCTGTTCTGCTTCAGGGAATTTCCCCTGAGAGGAGCAGTACTGGGGGTGGGGGATAGGCATTTGAGGTGGATTGAAATGTTCTACTTTTATACCCGTTCCCACCAGTCCCTGTCATCCCTCAAGTACTCTGGTTGAAGACTTCAGGGCAACCATGACCCTGATTGCTCTGGATTGAGCCAGGAGAGCTTTGTATCCAGACATCCTAGACATGGCCATCTGCTCTCCACATCTCCTTCCACGGAGAGTTGACCTACTCTCACAGGAGGAGTGTGTGGTATGTGCGGTTATACTGCACACAAGACTCAGTGTTCAAATAATCAAGTCCTTAATATTGGTGGAAAGGTTATATTATCTTCGAACAAGCAAAGAGCAACCCTCCAGGGGTGTGAATGGTGATGTATTGTAGTCACAGCCGACACGTGATTCGACCATTCGGTCGCCCTCAAGGCGATAATAGAATGGGATTGATCCCTTGTATCATTCTCTCGACCACTAGCGTGTTGCCTAGTGCCGAGTTCTTCTTAAGATCCTGGAAGATGATAAGTGCAAGCACTGCAGTGTAGTGGAAGCAGGAGTATCTTAACTAGGTTAGCAGGCTGTATATTATGATCCAAGTATATGGTTCTGATACCTTTGGAAATGGTAATAGGGATGAAGCCCTCGAGCAGGAGGGAGGACTGATTCCTCAAACATACGTCAAAACCCACAACCTTTATGCCTTACTTCTGAGAGGTTAAGGTACAGAGACTGGGATCTCCCTGAAGATGTTATGAAGGTGTTAGCATTGGCCAGAAGGTCAGCTACAAAGGCCTGCTACCACTGCAGATGGAAGACATTGAGAAGCCGGTGCAGGACCAAGGAGATTGAGCCTTTGTTGTGCAATATATCCACAGTACTGTCTTTCCTTTTACAACTTGCCCAGCAAGGGTTACACGTCACTACAGTGTAGGGGTGCTTAGCTGTGCTCTCCCTCTTCAAGCGCACAACTAAACAGTTATTATACTAAACAATGCCCACTGTGATCCAATTCCTAAAAGACAAACAAATAATTTCGCTCTGACTCCATTTGTGCTGGCGGCATGGAACATGAATTCGGTATTAACCTTCTTAATGGCAGCACCCTTTGTGCTTCTACATTCTCCAGCATTGGATCTTTCATGGATTCACATGCTTTTGAATATACCCCGTCATCGGGTCGGGAATCCTCAGTAACATTAGAGCAGTTTACCTTTACATTTTTTAAACTGCTTGTCACTTTAGTGCTCTATCAGAGTCTTTTTGGGGTCATACTGCCCACAGCCAATTAGGCAGGTACCCTTAGCTCCCCCCTGGTAGCCATCTTCAGATCTTTTACTGCACTTTAATTGTTGGGAGTCCTCGAGAATTCTCTCTTCTAGAAATGTGACGATTTCTTGTCCATTTGTGCTACTCCTTCCATCTAATTTTCCAGTTTGGTGCTGCTTCTCTTCTCACCCATAGAGGTGAAATTTTGGCCCATTCCATTGCCTTTGGAGTTCTGAATGTGACAGTCACAAGGAAGAAAAGCCTATTCAAGGCCTGCTCGACTTTTAACCTTAATGTTTACATCAAAGATCTTCATGAGAAATGTCTTTACCCGGACTACGACTTGACCAGCTGTGCCATCTGTCAATCGTTTTCATCCAAGACCCGCAAGGACTACCACCGCAGCTTAATGGCTTGGTTGGATGAAGGTGCCAGGGTCTCTGACTCGGACTCTGTCCTTAGCTATGCCTTCGCCTGGCACAGCAGAACCCTAGAGTGTACTCCCTCTTCCAAGAGGTCAAGTTCCCACGAAGAATCTTCCCAGGGGAAGAAGGCTAAAAAGGAACATGATGTTGCACGCTTGGGCTGCTCCCTTGTCGACATTGTCGTTGACGTCTTCATCTACACCTACAGTTACCTCGTTGACCTCTTCAGTGCCGAGAATGCCTTAGTTGACAGCTTCATCGTTGAAGCACTCTTCAGAAAAGTGCTGCTCATCCACGACTATAGTTCCTTCGACAGCATCATGGTCGATGACCCTGTCGATGACTCAGTCACCCTTAATCATCGTCGACAAAATTTTTCGACCATCACCCCGTCTGCAACTCCATCAACCACCTTGTCAATGACCAAAACAACTACGTCGACAATGAAAATAGTTACTTCTGCCCGTCAACCACTTCATCGATGACCACGTTTTCTGCAATAACTTTGTTTCGCCAAGCATGACTGCATCATCCATGGCTCCCATTCAAAGGCCCTTAGTCTCCACGTTCCCAAACAGAGTTGATGTTCACATTGTCTTATCTTCCAAGGCCGACTCGTGCTCACCCACTGTTTTCATTGGCTCCTTTTGCACTGCCTGCAGTCCCATGTCCATCCATGGCCCCCCCTGATCAGATACTGCAGCAGCAGGGTGCAGATTCAGAGGTTGTTTCCTCTGAAGAGGAAGTGGAATAGGTGACTCCTGTTGCTAAATAGCCTCCTCCAGCTCCTTCAAAGCAAGGCCTTCCTCTACCACAAGGACCTGCTCATCCTTCTCCAGTGACCCCTACCGCAATGGGCATACCTTCCCGCTCAAGAGATAAGTCGATGGATGTATTATCCACACCACAAACACTTGTTTCGGAGCTCCAGCAACGGTTCTCTATTCCACATTTGCCTTCTCCAGCACAACCTCGTGAGTTTCCTGTAAGGCAAAGCCTGGCTCCTCCTCCTCCTCCTCCTCCTCCACCACCACCTCCCAGACCTCTTCCAGAGGCTCCACTTTTACCACCAGTCATTCTCACAGATCGAGACACAAACGACTATCCGACAGATGGTTCTCCAGGCACACATTCTACAGACGAGTTTGATGATCAGGTGACAGTGAGCAAGCATACCTACCACCAAGAGACTTGCCTCCGGACGAGATTGGCTCTTTCCATGCACCTTTGGCACGAGCGGCAAAACCTTTTGATCTTCTACCCGAAGAACAGGAAAAGGAGGGATTCCTTTACCAACAGTGGGAATCTGCTATAAAATGAATGGTGTCCATTCCGACACTAGAGGATATTTAGGAGGGATCGCTTCAAGAGAAAAATATAAAGTCCTGGAATCCGTGCCCAAGTGCCTATGCACGCAACCTGGCCCAGCCTCAGCTGTCCCTGCAGCTGCCCGTAAGAGTTCTGTCAATCCTTCAATCCTTTCTCTCCTCGTATGGTGCCTCCAGAGAAAGTGAGCAAACAGCTAGACGCCTTTGGCAAGAGAGTCATCACTACAGCTACCACTCACCCTCCCACTCCTGCCACTGACTCTCACACTGACACAGCCCTCACTAACCTTCAACTCTCCATCTCCAACACTCTGGACATCCTTGCCCCTGTCATGAGGATCTGCTTGAAGCCTGCCTCCAAGCACCACACCTGGTATGACTCCGACCAAGCCTCTCTGAAACGCAAGTGCAGAGTTGCTGAGCGGAAGTGGCAGGCTTTGAGTACATCCTCTGACAGACTGGCCTGCCCCCTGCTCCAAAGGCAATACAAACTCTCCATCCCCTTGAGGAAGAAGGCCTATATCCAAGCCTGCATCTGTGGGGCCACTAACAACATGGCTGAACTGTTCAAAATCGGCAAGGAACTCGCAAATCCTACTGCAGTGTCCATTTCTCCTCTGCCTTCCCTGACCCTCTGCACTTATCAAGGCTACCGGGCTGCCCAAATACAATATTGGGCTTGTCAGTTAAATCTTCCTCTTCACTCAAACACAGGATATCTCCTAATTCCCCTTCCTCCTCACCTGACGTGGAAGAGTAGTCCAGTTTCTTCCTTCGGGTGTGTCTGGCTTGTGGCTTCTTCTTCTTAAGAAGGTAAGGTCTGCCTCGAAAGGAAGCCACTGTGACTCTGAGTCCGGAATCAACAGTGACTCCACTCCGTGACAGCCAACAACGGAGTACGGGGAAAAGCCTTGCGGCACAAAAACCCCTTCAGGATCGTAGGTTGAGTGAGATGAGTCCACACCGGATGAAGACCAAGGCGACAAGTGGAAAGCTGACTGTAGCACAATTCCAAACTGAGAGAATGAAACCAGATTCTCGAGGGAAACCAAAAAGAAGGGGGACGAAGGAGGCTGTCTCAGACAGAATACCCAGAAAGAGCCAGGGAGGAGTCAAGGAAGCAGGAACAAGGGAATGGCGAGCGGGAAGGAAAAACAGGGGATAGAACGAACCAACGCTAAGAAAGGTTACGGAGCGCAGCGCAACGTGAGAGATCAAAGTTGCAACGCGCCGAACTGCTGAGTGTAGGATGTTAAATACACTCGGCGGCGGCCATGTTGGAAAGGTCTAGACAGTTAACTACGTCTAGGGAAGAAACGTTGTGGCACCGTTAGATGGCGGCCATGTTTCCACCTCTTCCACAGCCGCCCGTATCCCGTGGTTGTGACAGCACTGCAGTGGCCTCTCACTTCATTACTAAAACTCAGGACATCCTGTCCTCACTCTCCTCTACACCACTCCCTTCTCCCTCAGCCGCTCTCAGGCCTCCCTTGGCCCCCCATCCCCTTCCCCTCCCATTTCACCTGTTGAAGTCTCTAGACAAGTCTGATCTATGAAAGTCTCATCCAAGCAGGTGCTCCCCTGCTCCTCCAGAACTATCAAGGACAACATTGCCACCCTTGCTCTAGCCTTGGCTGATTTCTGCAATCACTCCTTTGCCACTGGCTCCTTCCTGCTACTCCTTAAGCACTTGTCATGATCTCTGCTTCCAAAAGGTCAGGGTTTTCCCAACTCCCTTGGAAGCAGATCCATAACCCAGGTTCCGAGTGCCAACCAGTCCCAATTGGGACCTTTTGGACCCAGTCCTGGCGCCAGTGGCACCAGGCTCATAAATATGCCCAGTCCCAGCGCTGGAAGCGCCGGGCTCATAATGCTTGGGTGGACTTACCTTCAGCAGACCATGCTGCTTACTTGCCTGCCAGTTGAGCCTCTGATCCTCTTCTGTTTGGAACTACTTTTCCTGTTGGGTGGGGCTGGAGCCACTCCCTAGATTCAGAACACTGGAACTCTTCTGGAAGGCAGGAACTCTTTTCTTACCAGGAACTCTTTTCTTACTTAGGCGTGGCTGTGGAAGGAGACACCTAAGCACTACAGGAGGCTATTTAAACCACACCCGGTGGATGAATCTACCTTTGCGTTATTCTGCAACCTCTGCAGCAGAACGCTCATCGTGTCTTCTGCATCCGGTCCTGGGCCTAAGGAAAAAGGCTTACCATCCTGAATCCAGTCTTCAGCAACACCTATAAAGACAAGAAAGAACAGGTTAGCATTCCGGCATCTGAAAGGCAAAGGCTTACCTACTCTTCGTGCGCTCCGGAGGTCTTCACACTGCATTCCGGCATCTGAAAGACAAAAGTTTACCAACTCTTCGCACGCTCCGGAGGCCTTCGGCGCTGCATCCCGCATCTGAAAGACAAAACAAGGTGCGTTTAAAGACATTGGGGAACTTTAATACTCACGTGCCATTACTCCTTTCCACATCTAATCCAGTGGGTATTCCGGCACCCTGCAGCCGCTCCGAACTCGTACCTGCAAAATAAAAAGACAGTTAGAGCGCATAGTGAAGCAGGCAACAAGCGCTTACTTACGTGCTTCCAGGCGCTTCTATTCATCACACGGGCTCCATCTTCAACTCACTTCAGCCCGTCATCCGCCATCGCCGGAACCCTGCAAAACAAGAGACATCATTACTAAAGACTTTAAAGACATTTGAATGACTCGAAACTTACCGTTCGTGCAGTAAACGACGAACAGCAGTCCTCTGAAGTCAAGAGGCCTGCGCTACCTATCCAGTGAAGAAACTGGTTACAGCACACTGCCCCGAGGCAGATGGAGAGCTTGGCATTCACTTACCTAAGGTGAGAGCGTTAACCTTTGGGGGTCTACAGGAGAGGAGAAGAGGAAAGAGATAGGGACACCCCAATAACCCCAGTTCATTAACCCCATATTTTCTATCTGCAGACATCTTACTCTACACGTCAGGCATACAGTGCACAGAGGTCCAGCCCAAAGAGCCAACCGGGTGCTACACATCACCTTTGAAGATACGGTAGTCGCCCAGTCAAGACCGGCGCCTCTGCGAGAATCAGGTGAGCGTTACAGAACGCAAAGCCTACCGCAAAACTCTCGCCCAGGCGCTATGGAAACCTCGGATACTGACCCCCTAGCCCGGTTACTTGGGGAACTAAGGGCAGAAGTGCATGCAGCTCGTCAGGAAACGAATGCTCTAAGAAGGGAACTAATTATTTCCAAGGAGAGAACAGACAATCTTGCTAGACAAGTGCTACAGTCACAAGCCGGACAGACCCCGTTACCCGCATCAGGGGCAAATCTTCCTTCAACATCCTCTATGAATCCAGTGCAGATCAACCTACCTGGGAATGTACCTCTGGCTCCGCCCGAACGATTTTCTGGTGACCCAAAGAGGTTTGCAGTATTTATCAATCAGTGCCGGTTGCACTTCTTATGCCGGCCAGCAGCCTTTCCAACTGATCAAGCAAAAGTAGCTTTTGTACTTTCGTACCTTAGTGACAATGCGGCAGACTGGTCGATCCCTCTAGTTAATCAAGATGATCCGGTTCTCCATGATTTTCAAGCCTTTCAGCTTAGTATGGAAAAACTGTTCGCAAGACATTCACAGGGGCAGGCCTTGGACAATGAGCTTCTTTCGTTGCGACAGGGTAATCAAGACCTTTTGGCTTATATTGCATCTTTCAATAGACTAATAGTGGAAACTCAATGGCCTGAGAACAAAAGGATTACGCTGTTTTATAGAGGTCTACGTGGAGAGCTCAAAGACGTTTTAGCCCAAGTAGTGAATCCCCCACAAGACTGTTCGGATTATATAGACTTGGTCGTTCAAATAGATCACAGGCTGCAGAACAGGAAGGCCGATCGTTCCAAATTTGATGCTCGAGTATTTTCCAAACCGCCAACTCCTTCCAAAGGAGTAGACTCCGGGGAACCCATGCAAATAGGGGGTCTGAAAGGTCCTCTAACACAAAGGGAGCGGGAAAGGAGGAAACAGTTGCAATTATGCCTATATTGCGGAAACTCAGGGCACTTTCTTCGAGACTGTCCGGTGAAACCTGCCAAGAAGGCAGTAGGAGCTGCAGTTACCAAAGTTACAAACTCTGAGCAGGGAAACGACCTCGCCCGACAAGAATAGAGGTCCTCTTGCCGAGCGTGAAAACCAGTTCCGTGACCTCGCATTTCGTGATACCTATGGTCCTCATTAGCCCTGATAATCCGGATCGATTACATGCAATTGAAGCTTACGTCGACAGCGGTGCCATCGGCAATTATGTGGATCATGAAATGGTTTTGAGGATTAATCTAACTCTTTGTCCCAAGGCTGTAAAGGACGTCATTACTACGGTGGATGGTACGGAGATGGCCTCCGGGCCAGTAACGCATACCACTCAAGAGGTGACGCTAGTAAGTCAAGATGGACACCATGAGAAGATCATGTTCGATGTGATCAAGGCCCCTCAGTTTCAGATTATTCTAGGAATACCTTGGTTAGAGAAACACAATCCTCTGATCGATTGGCGAGCAAGAACGGTCCAGTTTCCAGAATGTGTCTCTACTTGTCACCCTCCACCTGGTGTTGCACTGGCCGCAATTTCTTCAGAGACTCCCCAGTTACCTCCCGAATACCTAGAATACCAAGATGTTTTCCGGAAGGATCAGGCTAACTCTCTACCTCCTCATAGGTCTTATGACTGCCAGATAGACCTGATACCTGGATCTACTCCTCCTTGTAGTAGAATTTATGCCCTCACCGAGCCTGAGAACCTTCACCTTCGACAATACCTGGATCAATACCTGGCAAATGGGTTTATTCGTCCTTCTAAGTCCCCTGCTTCTTCAGCTTTGTTCTTCGTTCCAAAAAAGGAAGGAGACCTTAGAACTTGTATCGATTATCGCTCCCTGAACCAGATCACCGTTAAGAATAGATATCCGTTACCTTTGATCCCTGAACTCCTGGACCAAGTCAGAAAAGCATGCATATATACAAAGCTGGATCTTAGAGGAGCTTACCACTTGGTACGAGTAAAAGAGGGCGATGAATGGAAGACGGCCTTCCGCACCAAGTATGGGCTATTTGAATATCAGGTCATGCCCTTCGGACTTTGCAATGCCCCGGCCGCCTTTCAATATTTTATGAACGATGTCCTCAGAGAGCTCATAGATGTATGTGTTGTTGTTTACATTGACGACATCCTCGTTTATTCTTCATCAGAATCTGAACATCGGAAACACGTGAAAATGGTCCTCGAAAGATTGCGTCAACACAAACTTTTCGCTAAGTTGGAAAAATGTGTTTTCAACGTGACTGAAGTTGAATTCTTGGGATTCATATTATCACCTGGCGGAGTGCGTATGGATTCAAAGAAGGTCGATGCAGTTCTCAAATGGCCATCACCATCCTCCGTAAAAGGTGTGCAAAGCATGTTAGGCTTCGCTAACTTTTACCGCAGGTTTATCCCCGAATTCTCTCGAATAGTCCAGCCCATCACTGCCTTGTTAAAGAAAAACAAACGTTTTGAATGGTCTACCGCGGCGGAACAAGCTTTCCAGGATTTGAAGACTAAATTTATCTCTGCACCAATCTTAAAACACCCTCGCCCCGAACTCCCCTACATCGTGGAAACTGATGCTTCAAGCCTTGCCATGGGGGCAGTTCTATCACAAAAGGACCCGGTAACCAATCAGTTGCATCCGTGGCATTTTGGTCCCGCAAATTCTCGCCTCCTGAAATCAATTACACGATTACTGACAAGGAACTTCTGGCTATCAAGTCTGCCTTTAAGGCTTGGCGGCATTATCTGCTGGGGGCCCGACACACCGTTACTGTGATTACGGATCACCGAAACCTGCAATATTTGAAGACCGCAAAAGCCCAATCCTCTAGACAACTCTGTTGGGCATTATTCTTTGCCGAGTTTGACTTCATAATTACCTATCGACCTGGTACAAAGAACGGTAAAGCAGATGCCCTTTCTCGGATGGGAGTGGAAGAACACTTGGTCAACCCTAAACCTTTACCAATCATTCCCGAACAAAGAATTCTGGGTGTAATCGCCACAGAATCCATACAGGAAGTTAAGGATAAAGCCGGGCAACTTGTAACTCCAGCAGACATACAGAATTGGCATCTGCAGGGAAAGGACTTTGCAGTAAAGGACAACTTATTGTATTTCCAAGAACGATTATACCTACCCAGCACAGATTTACAGAAAAAAGTAATCTCTTGTTATCACGACTCTTTAATGGAAGGTCATCCCGGTATAGCCAAGACCTCAGAAAAGATCAAGCGCTACTTCTGGTGGCCGTCTTGGAAAAAAGATATCAGAGACTTTATAATGTCCTGTGGAGTATGCGCCCAAAACAAGAGTCAAAAGGAAAGACCAGCAGGCCTCTTACGCCCTATTGACATCCCACCTCGCCCTTGGCATACGCTTTCTATGGACTTCATCACCGATCTACCTCCATGCTCCGGATACAATACGATTCTAGTAATCGTGGACTTATTCTCCAAGATGGCACATTTCATTCCGCTCAAAGGCTTGCCAACAGCAGCAACGCTGGCCCGAGAATTTCTCGAAAACATCGTCCGACTGCACGGTTTTCCTCCGGTTCTAATTTCGGATCGAGGTAGTCAATTTATTTCTCATTTTTGGCGAAGTTGCTGTCGGTCGGCTCAAATTGATGTGAGACTATCGACCAGTCACCACCCTCAGACCGACGGACAAACCGAGAGGACCAATCAAACTCTGGAACAGTATTTACGCTGCATGCTGCAACAAACTGAAAAAACTTGGAAAGATATCCTTTGGATAGCCGAGTATGCCTACAATAACTCTGTCCATTCGGGAACTGGGAAAACCCTGTTTTTTCTTTTGTACGGCAGTCACCCTCGAACCTCGGAGTTGGATCCCCTCCAAGATCTTGAAACACCAGCAGTAGACTACCTGCATTCTACAATCACCCAAGCCTTTAAGGAAGCTGTTTCTCACCTTCAAAGGGCTAAAGAACAATACAAGAAAGGAGCAGATCAACATCGGAAGGAAGCCCCTCACTATCAAGTAGGGGATCAAGTCTGGTTATCCACCAAATATCTATCTCTAAAAGGGCCACGCACATTCAACCCAAGATACCTTGGTCCCTATTCCATCACTACCATAGTAAACCCAGTAGCGGTCAAGTTGGACTTGCCCCCGCACATGAAGATACATCCGGTCTTCCACGTCTCTCTATTAAAACCCGTGCAACCTCAAACCCGACTAACCAAATCTCCAAAACCTATCCTAGTGGATGGAGAACTCGAGTTTGAAGTCAAAAGCATTCTGGACTCCAAGATCTCCAAATCTAAACTATTCTACTTAATTGACTGGAAAGGCTACGGCCCCCAAGAGAGATCCTGGGAACCTGCTGAATATGTCCACGCTCCTCGCCTAATCAAAAGATTTCACCGAACATTTCCTGACAAGCCAAAACCCCCGGAGAAGCCCGGTTTGGGAGGGGCCTTGAGGGGGGGTACTGTCATGATCTCTGCTTCCAAAAGGTCAGGGTTTTCCCAACTCCCTTGGAAGCAGATCCATAACCCAGGTTCCGAGTGCCAACCAGTCCCAATTGGGACCTTTTGGACCCAGTCCTGGCGCCAGTGGCACCAGGCTCATAAATATGCCCAGTCCCAGCGCTGGAAGCGCCGGGCTCATAATGCTTGGGTGGACTTACCTTCAGCAGACCATGCTGCTTACTTGCCTGCCAGTTGAGCCTCTGATCCTCTTCTGTTTGGAACTACTTTTCCTGTTGGGTGGGGCTGGAGCCACTCCCTAGATTCAGAACACTGGAACTCTTCTGGAACTCTTTTCTTACCAGGAACTCTTTTCTTACTTAGGCGTGGCTGTGGAAGGAGACACCTAAGCACTACAGGAGGCTATTTAAACCACACCCGGTGGATGAATCTTGCTTTGTGTTATTCTGCAACCTCTGCAGCAGAACGCTCATCGTGTCTTCTGCATCCGGTCCTGGGCCTAAGGAAAAAGGCTTACCATCCTGAATCCAGTCTTCAGCAACACCTATAAAGACAAGAAAGAACAGGTTAGCATTCCGGCATCTGAAAGGCAAAGGCTTACCATCCTGAATCCAGTCTTCAGCAACACCTATAAAGACAAGAAAGAACAGGTTAGCATTCCGGCATCTGAAAGGCAAAGGCTTACCTACTCTTCGTGCGCTCCGGAGGTCTTCACACTGCATTCCGGCATCTGAAAGACAAAAGTTTACCAACTCTTCGCACGCTCCGGAGGCCTTCGGCGCTGCATCCCGCATCTGAAAGACAAAACAAGGTGCGTTTAAAGACATTGGGGAACTTTAATACTCACGTGCCATTACTCCTTTCCACATCTAATCCAGTGGGTATTCCGGCACCCTGCAGCCGCTCCGAACTCGTACCTGCAAAATAAAAAGACAGTTAGAGCGCATAGTGAAGCAGGCAACAAGCGCTTACTTACGTGCTTCCAGGCGCTTCTATTCATCACACGGGCTCCATCTTCAACTCACTTCAGCCCGTCATCCGCCATCGCCGGAACCCTGCAAAACAAGAGACATCATTACTAAAGACTTTAAAGACATTTGAATGACTCGAAACTTACCGTTCGTGCAGTAAACGACGAACAGCAGTCCTCTGAAGTCAAGAGGCCTGCGCTACCTATCCAGTGAAGAAACTGGTTACAGCACACTGCCCCGAGGCAGATGGAGAGCTTGGCATTCACTTACCTAAGGTGAGAGCGTTAACCTTTGGGGGTCTACAGGAGAGGAGAAGAGGAAAGAGATAGGGACACCCCAATAACCCCAGTTCATTAACCCCATATTTTCTATCTGCAGACATCTTACTCTACACGTCAGGCATACAGTGCACAGAGGTCCAGCCCAAAGAGCCAACCGGGTGCTACACATCACCTTTGAAGATACGGTAGTCGCCCAGTCAAGACCGGCGCCTCTGCGAGAATCAGGTGAGCGTTACAGCACTCCCTTGTGCACCCTCTCATTTAAAAGCCTTCTGCCAACCCTTCCTGTCCGGCTAACTACCACCCTATCTCCATTATGACTTCCTAGGCAAACTCTTGGAGAAACTGGCCATCTCCCAGCTAATCCACCACACTGAATCTGTTGGTTGTCTCCACGACCACCGGTCTGGCTTCAGAGCGGCCAGAGGCAAGGAAACTGCACTCCTGAACATCCGTGAAGACTTGCTCTCTAATCTTGATTCCAACTCTACTTCCGTTCACAGCGTTCTTGGCCTTTCCTCTGCTTTTCCTATGTTCAGTCATGCCATCCTTATAAATCGGCTGTGTGATACCCTTGGCATCACTGACCTGGCTCTGGACTACTTGACCTCCTTCCTCTCTGACCGACCTCAGGTTCAATTGGGACCTTTTCTCTCCTCCATCACACTCTCCACCTGTGGTGTTGCTCGGGGCTCTAGTCTCTCGCTGTGGCTCTTCAACATCTACCTTGCCCCTCTGACTCATTTAATCTCTGCCTTCTCTCCTAACTTCCAGTGTTATGAGGGTGACACACAGCTCTCCCTCATGCTTCCCTCCACTACCTCCTCTTCTTCCTCTCATTCCTGACTGTCTGCTATTCAGGCATGGCGCACTGCTAACAATCTCTGCCTTAATGCCAATAAGATAGAGATCCTTCTCATTGGGACCCCAGCTCCCTCCTTCCCTCTAACTCTCTGGCCGCCCTTAATGGGCCCCCTCCTGTGAGGCAAAAAACCTTGGTTTCATCTTCGACTCCTCTCCTTCTCTCCTCACATCACTGACCTTGCCAAGATGGCCCACTCTCAGCTGCCCCTACTCAGAGGCATTCTCCCTTTCCTCACCTTCCCCCAGAAACTCAATGTCTTCAGAGTTCTGGTCCTCTCCAGGCTGGACTACTGCAACAGCCTATTCCTCACTCTGCCTAATTCCTCTCTTCGCCCCCTTCAACTAATCCAGAATAGGACTGCAAGGCTTATCTTTTGCCTCAAGCCCAGAATGCATCCCTCCAGCCTTGAAACACTTGTGTATAGGCGCATTAAAAATGAACAATATATCAATAAATAACATCTCTCCACTGGCTCCTGGTTGCTGCAAGGATCAAGTTCAAGACCCTGGGCATCATCCACAAGGCTTTCTGGGGCCTGGGATCCAACTCTCACTCCCTAAATACCTCCCTGCTAGAGCCCCTCTCCCTCTATCTTCTAGCTCCAACTCTCTGCAGATTAGAAACCTTTCCAAGCATACAGTGGGGGGTAGATCTCTCTCCTCTGCTGGTGCCACCCTCTGGAATGGCCTCCCTGCCCCTCCTAGACTTGAGCCAGATCTCCTTAGGTTCTGGAAGCTTCTCAAGACCCTCATTTTCACTTCCTCCTTCTGTCTTCCCCCTCCCCTGCTAATGTCCCCCTCTGCCTCTTTTCGACTGGCTGCCTGGTTCCTTCTGATTCTTAGAGGGCACAGGTACTCTTCAACCAGTCTATCCCTGCACTTGGTCTCCCCTGACATGCTTCTCACGCCTTGAAACACTTGTGTATAGGCGCGTTACAAATGCCATATCATATCCCTGACCCCCCCCCCCTCATCCCCAAACTGCACTTGCCCTTCCGGGCTCCCTCCCCCCTCACTAGCCTGGCAGGGCCTTCAAGCCCTGTCCCTCGCACTTTGCACGTGGACCTTCTTTCCCTTGCATACTCTGCATTCCCCTGGCACTTATCTACCTGGCCTCCCCTTAGCACTCGCCTAGCCCATGGGCCCTTTTTCAGCCCTGACCGGCACTTCACCTGTCCCCCACACTTCTTGTTACTGTACTTGCACAATCTGATTGAGACAAGTGTAAGAAACCTGATGGTACTCTCCCAAGTAGACCTCGACAATCCCTTATTCAGGTGGCCAGGGAAGGGCTCGTGCTCTCAGATCCCAACCCTGGGGGAGGACGAGCGAGGGGGGATCATCTGGGTAGGAGAGCCCAGGGATATGCTCGGGTGGAATCCCCCAGTCGAGACGCTGTGTCATACCAGGGAAGAAGATGAGGAGGACAAAGTCACTAAAGCTTTTGAGGGCTGCTCCAACTCTACCTCCCTTCCACCCAACATATCTCCTGTACCCGAATCCAACAATCCCTCTGCATCTGGTAAACCTATTAGGAACTCAAAACCTGTGAACTACATTTTCCCAAATCCCTGTCTTCCTGTTACCTACCCAAGTACACCTAGTCATTCTTCTCCACGTCCCTCTGATTATTATTTGCCAAACTCCCAGTCTACTTTGGCAAAACACTTCCATCCCCACAATCCCCCCTATTCATTTCACAAACCCTACCAAACTCACCCTTCCAAGCTTAGCAAACCCCCTAGGACGAGGGATATAATTTCTTATGACACCTTTTCCTTATCCTGCTTAGCAGGATATGTAGAAACTCTAACCCCTAACCCCCCCTTTCCGACACAAACACTTTCTTACACCATGAAAGAAAACAGACTAACACCAGAGCTGTTTACCTGATATGTCCCGATACAAGAGTCAGGCAGAGTCAGGCAATTGACAATAACTACACACACCTGATGGCCCTTTCTCTTCCCCACAGGGATAAAAAGCGGAGCCCGAGAGCACACTTGGAGCAAGGCAAACCACACGAGGAGGCAGCTATTCCAGGACGGCAGTTCAAACGGAGAAGAAAGGCGATGGGACCGAAAAGGACAACAAGGAGGGAAGTGCCCTTGCCCTTCTCGACCCAGACCTGCAAAGCCTCCATGACAGGAATTGTAAAACTGGGAACGACAGCTGACGTGTGGTATAACAGATGTCAACGGTGCACAGGACCCTTCCGCGCTGATAACCGAGACGGGGAGACGTGCTTGCTACCGTGGTAGTGTCCTTGATTCCAGAGACAAGAAACGACAAGGAGTTCAGCACAGCTGTTGAGTCGGAGGGAGAATCGATAGTAAACCCGATGGTGTTGAGCATAGGTTGCAAACGGCAACATGATATGAACAAAGAACTTGTGTGCTACTGAACTTTTAAAACCCAGAGAAAGAGCAGCTGCAGAGTGGTCAGGTGCCACGTGGGCGCTCATTCGAAAGACTCTGGCTTGTCCCATTTTCTTGTGAACATCATAGTACCCAGAGGCCAGAGAAAAAGGCTGACATAGAGAGTTAAGTTGGTCATACAATGGTTGAGCCAAAATCCCTTGTACAATCGAAAGTCCTTAACCAATTACTAAAGTTTTAACATTGTGAAACCGATGTGTGAGGGAAACGCAGTGCGAATGGTAAATGTGGGAAGTCTGACTGAGGGGCTTGAGAGGAAGCCTGACTGGGGTCTTGAGAGGAAGCCTGACTGGGGGCTTGAGAGGAAGCCTGACTGGGGGCTTGAGAGGAAGCCTGACTGGGGGCTTGAGAGGAAGCCTGACTGGGAGCTTGGAAAATCTAAGAGAAGTGAATCCCGCAAGTTGTTAGAACTAAGTGAACTGTGTTAAACTGGTAAATGTGAACCCGACTGAAGGATGCCCACGAATGAGAGCAAAACATAACACCCCGTAAACATTGTGTGGACCAGTGTGAACCCGGCTGAGGGATGTTCATAGTGACATAAGACCCTCAATTAGCTGCCCCAAAAAAGAGAGAGCTAGAGATACCACTTTCTTGGACTCTCCTAAACTGCGCGCTTCCACTGTCTAATGCCGCTTTACGCTGGCAAGTGCGCCTCCGATGGATCTGCTATCACTGTCTGCTCTAAATCAGCTAGACGGAGTTGCAGAAGGAAAGCGGCTACCTCTCGTGCAGGGTACAGGCATTGTAATTTGCCTGCGTCGCATGGGCAAAATGGAAAGAAATGGTCAACTTTGAAAAAAATAAATGCGGCCCTGGTGGCCTCTCGGCACCGAGCCGCCATCAGGGTTGCGTTTATTTATTTTTTAATATATAGGCATTTCTTTCCATTTTGCCCGTGCGGCGCAGGCAAAATGGAAAGAAATTGGATTTGTTTTATTTTTTGCACTGGGCAGCAATGGTGGAGCCCGTGGCGGCCCCGTGGCATCCAGGGGTACCGGCCCGAAAGGAGCTGGGTCGGGCTGGAGCCCCCGTTGGAGTCCGGACTCGCCAGGTTCTCCCGCCTCTATATGCTATAAAGTATATTTTGCAAGCATACGTTGACTTAAAGTAAGGGGTGGCTGAACATGCTTGTGTAATCCGCCAAGGTGCTTATTTCCTTACGCTTGGCAGTGACTGTACATATCGTATGGAGAGATGCCTTTTAGGATGATGCTTTTCTGCAGTAGGTGCACAATAGGGGTTTCTTTTGAAGCTCCAGGACATTCTCTGGATCCCCACTATCACTTCTCTGTAAGGGAGTGTTATGGGTGGGGGTTCCAGTTTTCCTTGTCATTTGGTTCATGTTAGCTGTGTGTCCCGTTGTATTTGGCTCCGCCTTTGTAGAAATGGGGTGGTCGGTAATGCAACCCAGTGCATTCTGGGATTGGTAGTTTTGTACATGACTGTTAGCTCCAGGGCCAGAATGCGCTTAGGGGGTCATACTGGCAGCAGTGCAATACATGCAGGGTAAAAGCTTTTGACTTAGATCAACAAAACCTTTTACAGAATGCACCCAACAATACAGTGGCATATTCTGAAGAGTGCTGGGTGAGTGCTCTTACTTCTTGCTGCATGCTGAAGAGTGCTGTTTCTTAGGGTGTTCATGCTGTTTTCATTGGCCCAGGCCAATCCTGCCTCTTCAGACGGCTCAAGTTGTCTGGTGTGCGGTCAGTGTGAGGCTTGCGTCACTCATCCTGCTTTGTGTTTTCCTTCCATCACGGTGCACTCACTGCTGTTGTTCAACTGTTAATATAGGAGTACCAGTGCCATAAAGCAAAGGTAAATACAGGACTTCGTGAGTGATTGTTTGCATTCTGTCCTGCACACAGGTGGTCGAATCCTGCACATCCCTGTTACTACTTTCTAAGCCTTGCCTGAACCATGGGCAAACATGTCCCATTCCCTGCAGGAGATTGTAGTCTAGTCCTGCTTTTAATTTTGCATTCTGGGACTTGTAATCCTGTATTTTCACCATTCTAAATCTATGACTACAAGTCCCCGGTGCGAAGAAAAAAGAGCACTGGACTAATATCCCCCAAATGGAATGGGGTTGTTGGCATGTATGGTCTACTTGAAGTGGGTCAGAGAGCAGAAATAGCGCAGCTCATATCTGGGCAAAAACAGCGTGGTAACTCTACCGCTCCATGAATCCTGCATAATCACATGGAGGTCATTTAGGATTACTTTGTTTTGCCTGATTTCCGTGGCCAATACCGTATTTTAGCAGAAGTTTTGCCTACTTTTTTCAAATAAATGTTTGCCCTTTGTGTTCCTTTTTTTTAATTGTTTATTTTTAAGTAAGGACCCGGGATTCGAAACCTGTGTTGCTCTGTGTCGTTTTGCTTCCAAGACAAGCGCGTTGCCACTGAGCTATACTACCCGTGTTCTTGCTTTTAAAAGGGTGAACATACACTTCGCTCTTTTGCTCATTCGTACTTCCCGTTCATTTCCCTGAGTGTAACGCCTTCTTTATTTTCCTTCCTTTCTCATCGTCTCCATTTTTATTCTCACCATCTAATTGTATAACCCTGCTCCTATTCCTCCCAACCCAGGCAATTTTGTATGTTTTCCTTTACATTTAGAGTTTGCTTTTCTTTAGCCATGTTTTGTATTTGGAATATTAGTGTTTAAGTAAACAGCTAGTGCCCATCACACCTGGTTCCCCAAAAACGCCAACAGTTTGTGAGCAACTTTGCATACCAGTAGTTATAGGGAGCCACTTTTTTTCAATGTAACATTTTTGACAGGTGGGATCGCCCCCTGGTTGTCCTTATTCCCGCCCTCTGGTTGTCCTTATTCCCACCCCCTTTTGATATGGGTTTGATTTCTTTTTTATATGGAATTTGCTATCAATACATTTTTTATATCACAATGTTTCGATATCAAATTTGATATCGATTTGATATGTTTTATATAAACGGCTATACGAAGTGTGTTTCTGTACTTTAAAACAGTTTGATATAAAGTGTATATAAAATGTTTTTCATATGGGAGGAGCGCATGTACACTGTTGCTTAGTCGAGGGCAAAGTGAGTTGTGAGGAGTTAGATAGCGAGTGCTAGGGTTTGGTGATGCAGCGATTACGCAGGAGTGGGTGGTGATGCATGTGTGAGAGTTTGATAGAGATGGAATATAAAGATAGGCAGATTGGGTGTCGTCACGCAGTGCTAAGCGTTTTATTAATATAAATCTAGGCGCGCTAAATGATGTCAGAACTTGATAGGGGTTTTAGAGAGTTTGAATATAATTCCAGCAGGATCGCCGACATGATTTTATATGGATTTGATATAATTTTAACACAATTTAACATAGCCAATGTTTTTTTGATATAGAATTTTTTTCTGATATCATTTTTGATATCAAATTATTATCAGTCATTTTTATATCGCAATTAATTTTTTAAACCAAAATGTTTTGATATCAAAATAATACCTTTTAATATAAACTTTATATAATGTTAATATTACATTTTCTTGAAAGTTCTGTCTTAAGACTGCGATGGTGGCACGGGGGAGGGTCAGACAACCTGGATACATACCGCTCTGCGCTGGGCTGGAAAACACAGCACTTTTTGAGCTTTTCAGGGACTATTCCGGAAGCAGCTATTATGAACAGCTAAAGTCACGACGAGCGGTGAACACCCTCAGGAAGTCCTGTGGATTTGCTGGTGTACGAAGGGATGGAGGATGCTCAGGATCTAATGGCTGGCTATGAGCACGAAGAGTTTTGGGACAATGACAAGGCTGTTTTTGAGCAATCATTTGTGGTCGACGCAAACCATGAAGATGAGGACTGCGAAGCTACGACAATGACGATGCAGATCGCTTCCGGCCCCCGGAACCCCATGAAAAACAGGGCCAAGTGTGCAGGGGTGGGGGAACCACACTATGGCAGAGACTATTCATATTTATTGCGCTTGCTGTTCCAGCCGGTTTGAAACCCCAGGATATTTTGAAAGAATCCTCTCTAAGGCCTGTCTTTCACTGCTGGAGACCGACGGCCTTAAAGACAATACCACTATTCAAAGTGTTTGTTGTTGAAAAAAATTGAAAGCCCTGCGGATATCATTCTGCGTGGATTGTATTGTGCTAATGGAGATCGACATGGACACTCGGACCCCTCTTTGCGCTGATATTCGTGCCACCCAAGGGATTACGGCCATCATAACGGGGGCGTGTTTAAAACAACACTTTTACGGGTGGTGCTACGGACATAAAATGAATGGTCCATGGGTGTTTGAAAAAAGCTTGTGCAGATCATTCGCTACATAAAATATGTTTTGTGTTGAGCCCAAAACGCATTATAGACTTGTTGCGACTGACACAACCGCTGACACAGATAAGGATCGGAGTGGGGACTGAACGATACGTACCTAAAACATTATGGGCTATAGAATCGGCAAATAACCCGCTTTTGAAAATGAAGCTGTTTAGTCACGTGTCCGATGGGTGCTCGAAACATCATTCAAAAAACAGTTCCCAACTGGGTGTGGATAAAATATTATAAATGGAGTGTAACGCAAGCACTTCACGAAGCAGCGGCATACACTGTGGTTATGCGGTATTCGCAGGTGTTATTTTAATGTGAATGATTTAATGTGAATATATTTTGAATAAAACTGTTGTATTTAAATGCGAATAAGAACCTTTGTTCATAAAAACTGGCTGTGTCTTTATGTTGAGTTGTTATGGGGATACATGTCCTGCCTGAAGCTGTCAAAAATATATTATGATGAAGGAGGTGTCGCAGTTATGGCGGGGTCGACAGCCTGTATCGTAAAACTGTGAGCCAATCGTGAGAAGGTGTCACATGGGCTGTTAAAACGTGGCTTTCAGGGGAGGTGACCTACGCGTTGCATAAGCCGGCCCGGAAACATTTTAAACGCCAAATGACTGTGTTATGTGATGTCAATGAACAATGGCAGGCAGATATTATGAATTTGAACCAGTTCCATGAAGACAACAATGGTTTCCTCTGCATTCTAGTCGTCATCAACATTCTATCAAAATACCCCTATGTTGAGCATTTGAAGAACAACACGGCGCACAGGGTAGCGACGGCTTTTAAGCGCATATTTAAGAAAGGCAAACTCCCCGCTAAACTACAGATGAATGCCGGTAAAGAGTTTTTAAATAAACCGCAGCAAAATCTTCTGAAGCAGCACAGTGTACACCACTTTGTAACACACTGTGAAGTTAAAGCCTCTATTGTAGAATATTTTATACGCACCTTTAAAACAAAATTGGTGATTTTTTACAGCTAAAAACACCTGCAGATATGTGGAGGTGCTACCCGCATTTATAAACGTGTATAGTAACACGCATCATAGATCTATTAAAACCATACCGGCCGGTGTAACACTGCAGAATTCCCTGGCTGTCTGGAAAAAACTGTACGACGAAAGACTTTTTAAAAAAGACCAAAGATATACCCTTTAAAAAGGCAGATCATGTACAGATCTCAAAAAACAAGGCCGTCTTCACAAAGGGGTATGAGCAGAACGACAGCGATGATATCTTTATTATAGACGGCGTGGTTCAAAGAGAGGGTGTTTATATATATATATATGTATATTTCTGAGGCTTGTTGAATCTGCTTAGATCACATGCTGTGCATAGGCCTACATCTAGTGGAAGCTGCAGAGTATTACAGTTTGTTTTTCGAAACTCGAAAATGGGTGTCAACACAGGGCGTGCCAGTAATACTATCCCTAGTGTGATGTCCACTGTACCCATGATCCCTCACGCGTCTAGGACCCTCAGATTGTTTTTTTCCGCCAAACTGGTCGGAAGCATTCCACGGAGTTCCCTGGCCTTAGCCATACTTTTGCTAAAATATTGTTATATTTCCCCATTTCTCCACCCCAACGTCGAGTCACCGAACATCCACACTCGACGCCGGCACGGAGAAAGAATCGACCATCGAGAGCTGCACGCCGGATTTGGGCCTCGGAAGGCCTCTGGCCTCGGCCCGGGCCTAGGAAGGCCTCTGGCCTCAGCCCTGCAAGTAGGGAGAGTGGGGGGTGGACATACTCTACACTCTTTTGGTATATAGGTACATTCTTATATATTCCTACACTTATTAGCCCGCTGCCTCAAGGTGCGTATGGAGGGTACCCCTTTCCAAATTGCCCCAAGTGCAACCGCAAGTACCCTTGGGTTGACGGGCACGCCACGTGCAATCTCTGCTTACCGAGGGACCACCCCGAGGATAACTGCAGAGCGTGTAGTAGGTTCAAACCGAAGACACTAAAGGACCGTTCGATCAAGCGTTGGGCCCACCACGCCAGGCATCAAGAGGCCATGGCAGCGGAGGGCGCCTTCAGCAATGGCAGCGACGCCGTGCTTTCGGACAGTGATTGCAACGTGGCATCAATTGACAGCCAAGCACAAGCCCCGACCTCGGAAGGTCGTCCGGCAGGGCGGGTATGGGGAAGACCCCCGGCGACACAAGCGCTACCCACAGTATTTCCACAAAACACATGAAGTCCCGCCGAGACTCGACGCGCATGCCGAGTACTCGGAAAGAGGCACATACAGAACGGTCCAATTCGGTGTCCTTTGGGCGTTCTCGATCTAGATCGTCGCATGACTCCAGGCAACCATCCACTGTTGCCAGAAGTGCCTCGCTCCCCAAGGTAACGGAGGTTCGATCGTCAGAAGACGAAACCGACCTCTATCCCCAGTCCGCACTCCAGGAGTCGGCGTCTACAGGCCGCTCAACAGCTGCTCCCGAGTCCCAACCTCCACTATACAGAGATAGGGACACTACCCCCGAACTTCGGCGCCAGGCGTCGAAAGACTCCGGAGAGGGGAAAAAACAGGGTAAACACTATTCCACACACGGGGAAGGTGAAAAACAACAGAGGAAGCAGTCTCAGCCTACTTCCACACCTCAAAAACTTTCTACCCCACTTAAACAGATGGACAAGTCTCGGTCTTCTGTTATCCCTAACACCCCTGTTCAAACCAGTAGGTCTAGTCTAGATAAGACGGGTAAAGGCCTTCAAGAAAGACTCATTCCCAGTTCAAGAGAGTGGTCTACTGATGACATAGACAGAGTCATGTCAAGGATGTCATCATTGGCAGATTTCTACGCCAAAAACCCTGAACACTTTCTCTCTTTTACCTCCGATGAGTCAACTCCCTCAGGCTCTAAGGATCCTATACCCCCGAGTAAGAAGTCCCGGGTTGAAGCTCCTACTTCAGACCCCTTCAGTATACAGCCCTATTCTCAATATCAGGGAGATCCATCCCTTTATGAGGATCCAGATTTGGGCATGTTGGAAGAACAAACTGGGACAGGATACTATGGGGATGACGAGGACCAGGAGGAGGAGGAGGACAACCCAGAAACCTACAGGCTAGATTCCCCGGTAGATAAAGAACCCCCAGTTACCAACTCCCCTGTCGATAACCAGCCTCTTTTGAATGAAGTGCTGTCCAGAGTGGCAGAACACTTCCACATTGACACCCAGGGTGCTCAGGAAGAGGGGGATTTTGCCGAGGAGTTAGTGGGAGAAAGAAGACCTGTTGCCCAAGCCATCCCTATCCTTAAGTCTATACAAAGGAGTATAGACCCTTCCCTTGTTAATCCCTATCTCACTAGGGCGGTAAACCCCAGAGTTGAGAAGCTTTTCAGGGCAGCCCAAACAGACCCACTGTACATAAGAGGGCATCTGAAACCGGACTCCCTGTTAGTTACTATTACCCGTAAGAGGGCGGGAACACCCTTGTCATCGTCGGAAGCTCCTCCCGACCATTTAGAGCAAGAAGATGTATGGCTTGGGCAGGAAATTAGCCTCCACTTCCCCCTACCAGGCAAGGATTGCCAACTCCACCACCCTGCTGGCGAGTTACAACTGCCACCAGTGTGAAGAAGTCGCGGCACTCATAGATTCCGCCCCAGGACCCTTAAAAAGCCAATTGGCACGAGTTTCGGCGGAAGGAAGAGCCGTGTCCGGTTGCATATTAAAAGCAACCTTTGATGCTGCGGATAACGCTGGCACATTGATAGCAGAAGGTACTGTTATCAAAAGGCATGTTTGGTTGCGACAGTCTGGGTTCAAAACCGAAACCCAGGCTTCATTGATAGACAAACCGGTGGAGCCGGATCTATTGTTTGGAAAGGCGGTCAAGGACGCGCTGAAGAATGCCAAGGACGAGTATGAGACACTCAAATCCCTAGGCCAACTAACCAATAAACCCCCTAACCAGAGAGGGAATGGCAATTTTCGTCGGCCACGCTGACAAAATTCCCAGAGAGGGTCTAACTATTCCCAGGGGCAGGGTACACAATGGAACAACAACAGCCAGCAGTCTAGCCAGGGTTATGGCAGGGGTAATAAGAGAGGGCGTGGTAAGGGTAGAGGCAGCCCCAGTAGAGGCAACGGCACACCTCCACCAAAACAGTGACGTTTCGTTCAGGGTCCCTTCTCACACATCCCCAGTAGGGGGACGCATTTCCAACTTCACCCAAGCTTGGGAAGGGATCACTTCAGACAGATGGGTGCTGTCCACAGTGTCCGCAGGATACTGCATAGAACTGTTAGAGCGTCCCCAAAACCACCCTCCAATGCAAAAAATACATTCTTTGGACCACCAGAAGATCCTCCTCGAGGAGATCGTCAATCTTCTAGCAAAGGACGTGATAGAACTCGTCCCGGGACACAAGGTAAACAAGGGCATTTATTCAACTTACTTCCTTGTGCCAAAAAAAGATTTGACAATGAGCCCAGTATTGGACTTACGGCCTGCAAACAAGTATGTCAAGCCCCAAAAATTTCGCATGACCACTCTCCAGGAGGTAATCCCCCTCCTAAAAAAGGGGGATTACATGGCAACATTGGACATGAAAGATGCCTATTTTCATATTTCCATGTTCCCAGCGCACAGAAAGTACTTGCGCTTCAAGGTGGTCAGTCGGCACTACCAGTTCAAGGTACTGCCCTTCGGGATAGCCTCGGCTCCACGGGTATTCACCAAGGTACTGGCGGTGGCGACAGCACACCTACGCAGGGAGGCAATCCCGGTGTACCCTTACCTGGACGACTGGCTCATCACGGGGGAGACCCCAGTAATTTGCAGAACAAACATTCAAAGGACGATCAACCTCCTCTTCGAATTAGGCTTCTCAATAAACGAGAAGAAGTCAAGTCTGGTGCCAAGCACCTCCAAACAGTTCCTAGGAGCTATCCTAGACACGCAAGAGGGGTTGACCTTTCCATCAGAGGAAAGAATTCGGAATATACTGCTGCAAATTCCGCAATATCAGGCCGGTCGCCAGATAACGGTACGCGAAGCAATGCGTTTGCTAGGCATGATGGCGTCATGTATTTACCTGGTTCCCCACGCGCGCCTGCGCATGCGTCCCATGCAGGAATGGTTAGCGAAACAGTGGTCTCAGGCAAGTGGTCAGTGGGACGATCTAGTGGCCGTTTCACCAACACTGGTACAAAGCCTTCACTGGTGGACAACAGAAAATCTGTCCATGGGGAAACCCTTTTACGATCCCGAGATACAGGCGGTAGTCACAACCGATGCATGCCTGACAGGGTGCGGAGCTCCTCCACCACACAGCTCAGGGTCTCTGCCCTCACTCAGTGGCCAAGAATCACATCAACCTGCTAGAGCTTCTGGCAGTATTCAGAGCGCTTCAAGCATTCGAGCCCTACCTGCTGAATCTGTCAGTGCAGATCCGGACGGACAGCACTATAGCCATGTTTTATATAAACAAGCAGGGAGGGACTCGTTCGCCAAGTCTGTCCAAGCTTGCCCAGAAAATTTGGATATGGGCACTCAGACAGAAGATCTTCCTGCCATCTCATCATGTTCCAGGGGATCTCAATTCTCTGGTGGATGCTTTGAGCAGAGATCCCCTCCCAGACGAACAAGAATGGTGTCTACACAGAGAAATCGTAGAAGATATCTTCTCTCAGTGCGGTTTCCCCACTATAGACCTATTCGCCACAAGCGAAAACAGACAGTGCCCAGGATTTGCATCCAGGTTCCCCCAGCCAAACTCCCAGGGGAACGCCCTGTGGATGAACTGGTCAGGGATGTTTGCGTAAGCTTTTCCACCAACACCTCTCATCAGGAAGGTGGTCAACAAGATGAACAGAGAGTCAATGACGCTCGTCCTAGTTGCTCCCATGTGGGCGAGACAACCGTGGTTTCCATACCTATACAAACCCATCAGACTCCCGGGCTGGTACAACCTACTGTCCCAGAACCAAGGTCAAACAGTGCATCGTCAACCCAACTCAATGAACCTAGCAGCATGGCTCCTGAGGTCATAGAGTTCGGACATCTCAGATTATCTCAGAGGTGTATGGACATCCTAAAGGAATCTAGGAAGCCAAACGCGAGGCACTGCTACTTTGACAAATGGAAACGATTCGTTATCTGGTGCCAGAATAAGCAAGTCAACCCAGTTGATTGCATTCCTTCCACAATTGTCACTTACATGCTCCACCTGCTGGATGCAGGACTGGTATTTAACTCACTGAAGGTACACCTGGCAGCGCTGTCAGCATACACCACATCCCATAACAAGGTGTCGTTGTGGAAGATACCAGTGGTTAAAGCTTTCATGGAAGGAGTAAAGAGACTTCACCCTCCTATTTCAAGCCCACCACCAGGATGGGACCTTAACGTGGTGCTATCTAAACTCATGGGCCCCCCATTCGAACCCATGCATAAAAGCAGTCTCAAACACCTGACTTATAAGACAGCCTTCTTAGTAGCAATAACATCTATAAGAAGGGTCAGTGAAATTCAGGCTCTGTCAGTGCAGGAATTCTTTACAGTTCATAAAGATAAACTGGTTTTACGTACACACCCTAGGTTCTCACCTAAGTTTATTTCTAAATTCCACGTGAACCAGTCCATCGAGCTTCCGGCTTTCTTCCAAGACCCACAAAGCTCGGCTGAGGTGAAACTACACACCCTAGATGTGCGTAGGGCGGTCCTCTACTATGTAAACAAGACCAGTCCGCTAAGGAAAACAGATCAGCTGTTTGTCTCCGTAGCTACAGGCAGAGAGGGAGATTGCGTCTCTAAAGGTGCCATCTCTAAGTGGATTGTTAACTGTATCCAGCTGTGTTACTCTCTTTCTGAAAAAACTCTGCTTTTCACGCCAAGAGCCCACTCTACTAGAGGCATTGGGGCCACTCTGGCTTTCATTGCAAATGTACCCCTTGACACCATTTGCAAAGCAGCTACTTGGAGCTCTATTCACACTTTTACTCAGCACTACTGCATTGACACCCATTCCAAGACAGATACTCAAGTGGGACAAGCGGTTTTAAGACATTTATTTGCTCATGACCCTTCTCACATCCCACCTCCTTCTTCTAACACTGCTCGCTAATCTATGCAGAGCATGTGATCTAAGCAGATTCAACAAGCCTCAGAAGAGATACATTACTCACCGTAATCTTATTTCTGATGCTTGTATCTGCTTAGATTCACATGGGACCCACCCTTCCTCCCCTCTGAGAGAAGGCGCATGGATGCTTGTAGTCTTATCTATCTATCTATCTGCTTGGATTATCTATACTCACGCTACTCCTCATGCTACCTCATGTCAGAAAAAATACAATCTGAGGGTCCTAGACGCGTGAGGGATCATGGGTACAGTGGACGTCACACTAGGGATAGTATTACTGACACGCCCTGTGTCGACGCCCATTTTCGAGTTTCGAAAAACAAACTGTAATACTCCACAGCTTCCACTAGATGTCGGCCTATGCACAGCATGTGACTCTAAGCAGATACAAGCATCAGAAATACGATTACGGTGAGTAATGTATATATATATATATATATATATATATATATATATATATATATATATATATATATATATATATATATATATATATATATATAAAATGATTATTTGGGGGATGGTGTTCAGGGTGTTTTTTATAAGGATGCGATCCAGAAAGTCAGTAAAAACCAGCAGCGCATTTATAAAATTAAAAAACACATAAAAAGTAAAGATTGTGGAGCCAAAAAACAATATTTAGTGAAATGGCTTAGATGGCCTGTCAAATTTAACCGTTGGGTACCTGCTGGATCCCTAGAGACCACGGCCATGTAGCTGCCATCAAAATGGAGTCTGCATCTTTTTATATCATGCGTCCCTGCAATGCTTCAGCTGAGACATTTCCAGGGAACAAAATATCCAACTTTACAGTGAAGCTGGCTAAACCTGTAAATCTGGAGGGTCAATGGATGGCTGCGCTCACTGAGTTTCAGTATGTCCTGTCATCGGAGACGTTAGCCCCGGGGGAAGGCTATGTTTATCCTAAAACTAACAAACCCTCTGAGGCTTTGGCAGGAGGATTTCCTGAGGGACATTATCCAAATATACAGGAAGTTGTCGGAGTCATCAAGAAGGCTGTAGCAAGCATATCTGAGTATGAGGACACAACGCTACATCTAGACCCACACCAGCTTGACAACAGCAGTTGCTGAGCGGCTAGCCAGACAGACAAAGGAGGGTCAGGATGGGTCGTGCTCATTTATAAATCACGTAGAATCGTTAAGATGAAGAGGTCGGTGTCCGTGTTGCGCGGTCCACCAAGACCAAACAGATCAAAGCCCTGCTGCGCACCAACGCATGGGAAGAAGAAACGTGTTATTCCTAAAAGACACAAGGGTGGTGATATTTTCTAAAGAACAATGGCTTTCCTACACGGAGCATCGGGGGAGTGTGTAAAATCAGAGCTCGATCTCTTTACCGTGCCCCGACCCAAACCCTCATCGACAACAGTTTCTTTATCAAGGTCTCGCCGCTGGAGGCTCTATCACCGCTAGGCCCCATGGATGTTTTTGTATCGGGTTCGACCGATATGTATCTGGATTTGAACAATACGCTGCTACATCTAACCTGTAAAATAGCAAAGGCTAATGGAACCGACACCTCTGCTACAGCGCGAGTGGGCACGATCACTTACCCGATAGCCAGCATGGTCAATCAGGTGGACATGACGCTCGGCTATCGAATGATAACGCAGAGCGTTAAATTGTACGCATACCAGGCCTATATCGAGCGCCTGTTAAATTATAGCAGCGATGTCCTGGACAAACAACTGTTGACTGGTCTCTTTTGCTGCGATAACGCAGGGCATATCAACAGCACCGCTCTAGACGGTGATAACAAGGGATTTGTGAAAATAGCCTATCATGCCAGGACCAGCAGAGTATTGGATTCACTAGGCTGCCTACATGCCGACCTATTATTTCAGGATAAACTATTGATTAACGGCGTTGATCTTAAAGTGAAACTATCCAGAAACACGGATGCTTTCCGCCTCATGAGCGGGGATGCCGAGCAATACAAACTAGTAATGTTAATGTTAAAGGTCATTTGTACCGCGCACTATCACCACCGGAGTGGTCCCCTGGCGCTCTGGTGGCTCTGAAAGAGGGAGGGAGGGGTGGGTTAGTGGGTGGAGGCTGGAAGAGTGCAAGATTGCAGTGATGTGCTGTTGGCAGCTTCAGCCCGGTGGTTCCGTCGGCTGGGCCTGGGGTGTATGCGGCTGGTAGTCGTCGTGTGCTGATGTGCGAGTCTATGTGTGTTTTGTTTTGTTGTTGCAGTGTAGTGAAGTTCTTGCGGTTTGCTGCGCTAGAGGTTTGTGGTTGTTTTTGATTTGGAGTTTGAGAGGTGTATGCAGAGAAGGAAATTGTTAGTGGTATTGGTTAGTTGGTATCTCTATCCTGGATTGAGCCAGTTGGGCTCGTGTAATCTTACACAACGGGATGCTTGTACGCCCTGTGCCTCAGGAGGTATGTGCCCGTTTTTGCATTCAAGGCCGTTTGAGGATTTAGCTGTCCCCTCCGCCCGCTCCCTTAATAACTTTGCATGCTCCTCACCCCCCCACATGATTAGCGCAGCTGCTAGTGTCCATACTTCCGATTGTGGGGTGATTGGTGGTATCTCGTCCGTTCCACAGCCCTGTGGTACCTAGTTGTGGCTGTACGGGCGGTGGGGGATGGTAAGGGTTGGCTGGAGTTGTTGCCTCCGTCTCCCTGGGTCTCGCGGGTGGACCCCTGTGTCCAGCGTCAGCCCTACTGGTGCTCGGAGTACTTCTGTCGGTCTATGGGTTTGTCAATGTCCTTTTTTTGAGTCCTTTGTCTTATTGTTGTTTCGGTTTTAGTCTCTGGTGTTGAAGAGGTAGGTTTTTAGTAGTTTTCTGAATTTAAGGTGATCTTTGGTGTTCCTTATTACTTTTGGGATGTTGTTCCAGGTTTTCGCGGCTAAGTGGTAGAAAGCGGTGCCTCCGAGTTTCTTCTTGATGTAAGGTTTTTGTTCCAATCGGATTTCGTTGGTTGATCTGAGCGGTCTCGTTGGCTTTTAGATTATCTTTTTTTGTAGGAATTCTGCTTCTTGTCCGCTGATTGCCCTGTACGTTATGCACATTGTTTTGAAGATGATACGCTGTTTTACTGGGAGCCAGTGTAGTGTTTTTAGGGCCGGGGTGATGTGGTCTCTTCTGGATAGTTTGAGGAGTAGTCTGGCTGCTGTGTTTTGGATCCGTTGTTACTTCTTCAGTAGGTATTCCGGTATACCGAGGTAGAGGCTGTTTGCATAGTCGAGACTTGACATGATGAGGCCGACGATGGTGAGTGTTTTGTGTGTGAAGGAGAGGAAAGGTAGTATTTTTCTTGCCGTGTGGAGGAGGAAGAAGCATTTCTTGACTGTTGCGTTTTTGCAGTTCTAAGGTTAGGGTGTTGTCCATCAGGACTCCCAGATTTTTTACTACCTTAGATGGTGATGGTGCAGATCCCATTTCCGTTGGCCACGGGATGGCGGTTTCCTTCTCTTGGTCTTTGGATATGATCATGATTTCGGTTTTTCCTGGGTTGATTTTCAGGTTGTTGGCATTCATCCAGTTCAAGACTTCTTTTAGACAGTCGGTTAAGTTTGAATGATCGGCTTGGGTGTCTTCGATCTTGTAGATGATTTGAGTGTCGTCTGCGTAGTTGTAGCATTTGATGTTGTGTTTCTTGAAGATTCTGATTACTGGGGTTTGGTAGATGTTGAAGTGGTGATAGTGAGGATCCTTGTGGTACTCCACAGTCGTTGACTCGTGGGGTGGAGCTGAAGGGTTTGATCCAGACGGTTTCACTTCTGTCTGCTAGGAATGATTTAGTCCAGCATAGCGCTGTGTCTGTTATGCCTATGTCTTCTAGTCTTTTGGTTAGGGTGTCATGGCTAACTGTGTCGAAGGCTGCAGAGAGGTCGAGCAGGATAAGGGCAGATGTTGTGTTGGAGTCTGCGTTTGTTTTTAGGTCATCCCAGATGGATAGTAGAGCTGTTTCTGTACCTCTTGTGTGTCTGAAGCCGACTTGAGCTTGTTCTAGCAGGTGGTGTTCTTCAACGTATTCTTGGGTTAGTTTGTATACGTAGGTTTCGAGGAGTTTGGCCGGGTAGGGGATGTTGGAGATTGGTCTGTAGTTGGAGAGGTCATCTACGTCCCCGCTTGTGTTTTTCAGAAGTGGTTTGATGTAAACCGATTTGAAGATCCTTGGTACTGTTCCTGTTGCCAGTGATAGATTTAGAAGGTTTCTGAAGTATTCTGCTGGTGTTCCTTGTCCGAGGATTGATTTGTAGATGTCCGGGGGGCAGGGATCCATCGGTGAGCCCGCTTTCTTGCTGTGTTTTATCAGCATTGCGAATGCCTCTGCTGATATTTCTGGGTAGTTATAGAGTTTGTGCAGCAGTTCTGATTTAGGTTTGTTTGGTTGTAAGTCGCTGCTGGTTGGTCTCTGTTGGATGGTTTGTCGGATGTCATTGATTTTCTTTTTGAAGTGGTCTGCAAGGTTGTTGCATAGTTTCTCCGAGGGGGTTGGGGTGTTGTCACAGCCTGGTGGGTTTCTCATTTCTTTAAGGATACGGAACATTTCTTTTTGTGTGTTGGTGGCATTTGTGATTCTGTCATCATAATGCCTTCTCTTTGCCTTTTGAATTTCCTTCTTGTATGCGCGAATTTGCTTCTGGAACATTGTTTTTATGTTTGGGTTGTAATCTTTCCTCCATTCCATTTCCATCTTTTTGTTTTCTTTTTTCAGGGTGCTTAGTAGTGGGGTAAACCATTTTGCCATTGCTCTCTTTTTTGATGGTGTGAATGGTTTTTCTGGGGCCATCTTGTCAATTGTATCTGCAACCCATTTGTGTAGTATCTCAGCTTTCCCGTCTAGGTCAGCTAGGTCTAGTTCTGTTGTTGAGGGCTTGGTTAACTCCAGTTGTTCGAATAGGTTGCCTTTTTTGCATCTTTCCAGTTTCTTTTTGTGGTGGCTGTGAGTTTTGGAGGTCGGATGTAGGCTTGAGTAGGCAGAGTGATTGCGAATGGGATGATGAGATGGTCGCTCCACAGTATTTATATCGGCGGTGCCGTGGTGATGAGTTTTTCCTCTGCGAATATAGCATCCAGGGTGTGTCCTGCCGAATGAGTTGCCCCTTTTACTAGTTGTCGTAGTTTCATGGTGGCGAGTTGTTCAATCAGTGAGTTTTGTGAGTTGGCATGACTGTCTTCGAACCAGATGTTGAAGTCCCCCAGTATGATTAGGTGTTCGTGGTTGATGGTTATGTTGGTTATGGCTTCTATGAAGTTGTCGACGAAGGATGCATCATAAGTTGGGGGTCTGTACACCAGGATGAATGTGACGTTGGTTTTTGGGTTAGCTGTTAGGTGTATGATCATGGGCTCGCAGTTGGGGATGTTGAGTGGTTTGTCTGTTCTTATTTTCAGCTGTTCTTTAAATGCTATTGCGATGCCTCCTCCTTTTTTGTTTTTCCTGTTTATTTGAAGGCATTTAAAGTTTGCTGGAAGGCAGCTTTGGAGTGTGATTTTTGTAGTTGTCGTCCAGCCAAGTTTCTGTGATGAAGAGGATGTCGATGCCGTTGTCGTCGAGTAGGTCGAAGATCTCTGTAGAATGTTTTGACATGGATCTGGCATTTATTAGATTGCAGTGGAGTTTAGAGGTGTAGCTTGGTTTGCCTTGTTTTGTTAGGGTCGTTTTCTGATCTTGTTCAGGAGCAGTTTTCAGGTTGTCAGCGTTCTCGAGTAGTTCTTCTAGGTTTAGTCTAGGGCTTTTGTTTTCATCTGATTCATCTTCCAGGAGACATGGTTGTGGGTTGGGGGTTCTTCTTGCTTTGGTGATGTATGGTGTTATTGCTTCAGTTGTGTGCTTGTTGTATCTGGTGGGGTTTGTCCTTCTTCGTGATGTTGGTAGATTGTTCAGTGTAGTTGGTTTTGGCGTCGCGTTGGTTCGATCTGGTGAGTAGGTCTCAGCGAGGTATGGAGTTAGGTAAAGGTATTTGTCTCTTCTTTCAGCGTTGGTCCGATCTTTGAACCTGTCTGTGGGGGTGTGTTCTGTTGTTGCGGTTCTTATTTGAAGCTTCGGGGTGTTTGTTCTTTCTTCTCTTCTTTCCCTCTGGGTGGGTCGTTTGCACGGCATTGTACGATTCCGAGTTGTTTTTAGTCTAGTTGTTGTCTTGGTCGGGGTGTAAGGGTGGAGTTGGGGGTTGTATAGTTATATAGTTGGGTTCTAACAGTGGCTCTCTTTAGTCTCCGACTCCCTTAGCGACAGTGCAGTTTGGGCACGGTGGCCCTGCTAGGTTTGAGACGCCTGTATAGTGGGAGAGAGGCCTGTCAAAGCAGTCTGGAGAACTGACAATGCAGTTTGGGTATGGTGGCCCTGCTATCAATGGAGTTTGGGGAACAGACAATGCAATTTGGACACGGTGGACCTGCTAAGTTTGAGACGCCTGTATAGTGGGAGAGAGGCCTATCAGTGCAGTTTGGAGAACAGACAATGCAATTTGGGCACGGCGGCCCTGCTAAGTTTGAGACACCTGTATAGTGAGAGAGAGGCCTATCAGTGCAGTTTGGAGAACAGGCAATGCAATTTGGGCACGGCGGCCCTGCTAAGTTTGAGACACCTGTATAGTGGGAGAGAGGCCTATCAGTGCAGTTTGGAGAACAGGCAATGCAATTTGGGCACGGCGGCCCTGCTAAGTTTGAGACACCTGTATAGTGGGAGAGAGGCCTATCGATGCAGTTTGGAGAACAGACAATGCAATTTGGGCACGGCGGCCCTTCTATCAATGCAGTTTGGAGAACAGACAATGCAATTCGAGTACGGTGGCCCTGTTATCAATGGAGTTTGGGGAACAGACAATGCAATTTGGGCACGGTGGCCCTGCTGAGTTTGAGACAACCGTATAGTGGGAGAGAGGCCTATCAATGCAGTTTGGAGAACAGACAATGCAATTCGAGTACGGTGGCCCTGTTATCAATGGAGTTTGGGGAACAGACAATGCAATTTGGGCACGGTGGCCCTGCTGAGTTTGAGACAACCGTATAGTGGGAGAAAAGTCTATCAGTGCAGTTTGGAGAACAGACAATGCAATATGGGCACGGCGGCCCTGCTAAGTTTGAGACACCTGTATAGTGGGAGAGAGGCCTATCAATGCAGTTTGGAGAACAGACAATGCAATTTGGGTATGGTGGCCCTGCTATCAATGGAGTTTGGGGAACAGACAATGCAATTTGGGCACGGTGGCCCTGCTGAGTTTGAGACACCTGTATAGTGGGAGAAAGGCCTATCAGTGCAGTTTGGAGAACAGACAATGCAATATGGGCACGGCGGCCCTGCTAAGTTCGAGACACATCTGTATAGTGGGAGAGAGGCCTATCAGTGCAGTTTGGAGAACAGACAATGCAATATGGGCACGGCGGCCCTGCTAAGTTTGAGACACCTGTATAGTGGGAGAGAGGCCTATCAGTGCAGTTTGGAGAACAGACAATGCAATTTGGGCACGGCGGCCCTGCTAAGTTTGAGACACCTGTATAGTGGGAGAGAGGCCTATCAGTGCAGTTTGGAGAACAGACAATGCAATTTGGGCACGGCGGCCCTGCTAAGTTTGAGACACCTGTATAGTGGGAGAGAGGCCTATCGATGCAGTTTGGAGAACAGACAATGCAATTTGGGCACGGCGGCCCTTCTATCAATGCAGTTTGGAGAACAGACAATGCAATTTGGGCACGGCGGCCCTGCTATCAATGGAGTTTGGGGAACAGACAATGCAATTTGGGCACGGTGGCCCTGCTATCAATGTAGTTTGGAGAACAGATAGTACAGATTGGGCACGGCCGCCCTTCTATCAGATGCAGTTTGGGGCAACGAGGTTAGGTATCTAGTGTAAAGCTGTACATCTCCCAACCCCGGCCCTCCTACCTTACTGGTCCTTGTAGTCGCTGGTTGACGGCTGGCCACTGGCTTGGCTTCCCCTGCGGACACCTGCTGACACTTCCTGGAGTCGCCTCCGTTGGAGTCGCCCTTGGCCTCGGGGCCCTTAGCCGCTGGGGGCTGCCGGGCAGAGGGCTGCCCTGGGAGGACCGGTGATAAAGGCTGGGGGGACCAATGAGAACAGTGCTGGGAGAGGAGGAGAGGAGGGCTTTGGATGGTGAAAGGCAGCGAGCGCTTGCAGCGCGGGTCGCTAGACCCTGGGCCCGGAAGCCCAGTAACCAATCACGGGCGGTGGGCGGGTTGGGAGGCAAGAGGGGACAGGGGCACGCTCGGGGAGGGATGCGGGATGCACCAATGGGAGGGTGGGCGAGGCGGGCAGACTCGGGAATCAGGAAGGGGTGCGGGGAGGGAAGGGTGCAAGGGCCTGCTTCTGGGGACGGTCCCACCAGGCAACGGGCTGATAAAAATATCAGGTGAGCAGGCGCTGCTGGGCACACACTCACCGGGCTCCGAGGGTCTTGGAAAAGAGCCGGTGGGGGCCTCGCGAGTCGCTACACTCGATGCAAACTTGGAGGCACCAATGGGAGGGAGGGAGGGCGGGTCGGGAGGCGGGCGGGCCGACTGGGGAATCAGGAAGGGGTGCGGGGAGGGAAGGGTGCAAGGGCCTACTTCTGGGCACAGGCCCACCAGGCAACGGGCTGATAAAAATATCAGGTGAGCAGGCGCTGCTGGGCACACACTCACCGGGCTCCGAGGGTCTTGGAAAGGAGCCGGTGGGGGCCTCGCGAGTCGCTAGACTCGATGCAAACTTGGAGGCACCAATGGGTGGGAGGGAGGGAGGGCGGGTCGAGAGGCGGGCAGGCGGGCGGGCAGACTGGGGAATCAGGAAGGGGTGCAGGGAGGGAAGGGTGCAAGGGCCTGCTTCTGGGCACGGGCCCACCGGGCAACGGGCTGATAAAAATATCAGGTGAGCAGGCGCTGCTGGGCACACACTCACCGGGCTCCGAGGGTCTTGGAAAGGAGCCGGTGGGGGCCTCGCGAGTCGCTAGACTCGATGCGAACTTGGAGGCACCAATGGGAGGGAGGGAGGGCGGGTCGGGAGGCGGGCAGGTGGGCGGGCAGACTGGGGAATCAGGAAGGGGTGCGGGGAGGGAAGGGTGCAAGGGCCTGCTTCTGGGCACGGCCAGTTTTTTCTTTAAGCATGTAAACGTCTCACCGACTGTTAGACTGGCGCATGCAGAGGCGCTCCAGATATCTAACGTGAAACACCCTGTGGAGAGAGTCACTCTAAAAGTCTTCAGCATTCCTACCGGTAGCCTGTGTGTCAGTTAAGACAACCTATTCCTAGGGCAGCTCCCTAAAATAATCATAATAATTTTGCATTTATATAGCACTACGAACGCTCAGGCATCTGAGCGCTGCTTATTATTACCCGTGGTGTGTGGTGCTCATTTATCGACCTCGGAAGGATGAAAGGCTGAGTTTGGCCCTGGCGGGATTCGAACTGCGTCAGCAGGCTCTGCACAGATGTCAAAGCGAGCGCTCTACTCGCTGTGCTATCATTGTGGGGATTGTTGAAACAGCAGCCCTCAATGGGGCATACGATAAAAACCCCTTCGAGTTCAAACACTGTAACATGAACTATGCAGCGCTGCACAAGGACAGTGTTTCGATCCCCACCAAGCGTATACCCCCAAATTTGGATGTCCAAACATAATCGGAGAATACATGGGGGTGGAAGCTATCACGGGGAACACATGCACGATGTGCCGGTTTCATTTACACGCAACGAATATGCTCTCGGCTATACCCTACTGGCCTTTGATCTACGACCCGATAAGACGTCAGCGGGGCATTTCAACCATGCGAGGACTGGAAACCTATGCGCTGAGATAAAGTTTGAAAGAAACCTACCGCCACACATTCGGTGCTAGTGTGGAGCGTTTTTGAAACATACTTTTTGATATTTAATGGATACTCTACAGATAAGAGGTTTTCTCCGCAAGCATAGACACGCATGAAAAACATTTCATGGTGTGTATGCCAGCGATACATGTCCCAGCCGTCTACCCACACTTGCCCTGTAAGCCTGGTGGTGAACACCGACCCGCAGAACCGAGGTGGAACACACTGGATAGCTCTGTGGCTGGAGGGTGGTGTGTTAACAGTGTTTCACAGTTTGGCACGCTTACTGCACCACCCCATACATGCTGAGTTTTAACAAACTATGTAAGAAGCATTGCAAAGTATTGAGGCTATATTACTGTACTGGTTCAAGCCATGTCCTGCGGTCAACACTGTATATTCTTCATCACTCAAATGTCACAATGGAGAGCGCTGTCAGCTGTTTTGAAAATGTATTCGAGCAACTCCATGCAAAATGATCAAATGCTGACCAGATTTGTTAAGAAGACGCTACGCAACATGCATAGATCTTGCAAAATGTTTACAGTTTGTCAAAAATGTAAATGTGTATCGTCTATACACGTTTCATCTTATGTAGCAATAGTTCCGCATTAGGTTTAGAGCGTTAGCTAAGCGTGTTTAACACATCAGCCACAACCGAATCAGGCCCCAACAGTTCCCTTGCACCGCTAGATTCTTCGGGTGGTTTGTATAAAGTTAGTTTGTTTTTCTCTGTACCGCTGTGTCGATTATAGTTTAAGTATTTGTGCAGAATATTCAAATACACTGCCGCTTTATCATGAGCCGATAAATCAGATCTGTTCAAAACAGCCTTCATTTCCGAGTCGAGACGCATGCTAGTAACTTTTCGTATACCCCAATCCGGTGGAGCTATGGGAGTCGTCGGGTTTTCTAAATGACGCTTGTCCACGAGATACATTTTATGGGTGTGTTCCATTATTGGCCCCCGAGCAAGCTGGTGATTAGCGGTAAGGCTATGCTTATGAGTGATACTATGAACCCACCGGCCTTCGAGACCACTTTTCTTTGAGCCCTTAGTGATATTTGCTTATTGCACAGTTTCTTGATGACCTTCTTTTTCTTTTCTAACACACTTATTTAACAGTGTGTTAGGGGGACGTGTACCTTTAACGTATTCTGAGCAATCTCTGCAATAGCGGCCACCAGATCATCAGAGGCAGCAGCTAGAATGGCCTTACATTGTTGATGGGTGGCATATACAAGCATTTTCAACAGTGCAATGTTTCTTCGTATGCGTGTCGACAGGGTGAAAGCGCAACAGGGTACTGACGTGCTATTGAGCTTAATGGTGTTTTATAGATGTCTTTCTCGGCATATAAACAGTGGGTAACCCCGGCGGAAATAGATCGGTATACAGTCTATAATCCTCTAGAGTGGTTGTTTTTAAATCAACCAGGAGTTGTCCGTAGGGCTTACTGGTCGCGTCTTCAAAAGCTTCCATGAAAAAATAACTTTTGGTCAGAAACATCTGGGTGCCTATCACGGCTAGTTGCTGTTTATCTCTGGGGTTTTTAAATAACACTATATAGCTAGCGTCTAGTTTTATCGATCTGTTACTCATCTCCTTGTTAAATACGTTTTGCACTATATAACATATGCTCAGATTGCAGTGATGGGAATATTGAGTAAAGGCTTTTTCAAGTATGGTCATCAAATCGTCCACAATAATCATATTCACCACGATCGGCGCTAATAAACGATTGTTGAGACTCTCGGGCATCCCTTCTACAAAGCGAAGGTGTTGAAACTGCTGTTGCAGGGTGTTGTAAAGAGGCTGCCAGCAGCTGTAAAACCAAATAAAATAATATTTTCGGAGGCATGTGATATCATGGTGTGGGCATTTTCTAAAAGTCTTTTGACAAAATAACTCTTGCCGCAGCTAGAAGGGCCTGCCAGCACACACGCAAAGGGGTGCTGTAGCCTGGTATCCATAATGACAAAAACTTGCACATTAGCAAAGCATGTGTAGATATAAAAATATGAGCCTCTCTGTGAGTTTAAATCATATCGAATGACGTACCTTTCAAGCAGCTCAAATTTGATAAAACAAACATTACTACAGCTGCGCGCTTCTACCCCGCGTTTAAGCGTTATGTTGAAACTTACGCCAAATTGAAAATAAAAAAGCTGTAAATAAAAAACATGATGCATTATACATCTTGAAAACTGTATAAAACGCATACAATATATATCACACACAACATATCTTTAGAAGTGAGAATGAATCATTCAGCATATAGCAGCGCACCTTTAAAAAACACTGTGTTAGCATTTGCCAGGCATTCCATGCTACCGGTTTTCAGAAATAAGAGAGGAATTTGGGGCGTTGGAGCCAAGAGCCACTTTGGGGGAAACAAAAGAACAACTCCATGTGACGGGGCCCCCAGACACTCCTCGTGTCCCGATGGGCGAACCAGAAACAACTTTGATCCTAGGGGCCCCAGACACTCATCAGGCGCCGATGCGTGGACCAGAAACAACTTTGGTCCTAGGGGCCACCAGACATTCCTCGGACCCCGATGGCCGAACCAGAGACAACTTTGATCCTAGAGGGCCCCCCAGACATTCCTTGGGGCTCCTCCTCGGATGAATCAAAAACAGTGCTTCACACTCTGTGGTGTCGGTTGTCAAAACTCTATGATCGATGTCTTGGTAGCAGCAGCTCCTCCAGCGTACAACCCTTGGTGATGACGAAGCAATGGGAACCATGCAGACCCAAGCGGCACCGGTGTTTAATTTACAAAAGATCTCTGCGGTGTTTTCCTCACAGCCACTCCATCGGGAGTACAAACACGCCAGACCCAAGCGGGCCTAGTGTTGAATTTACAAAAGAACTCTGCAGCGTTGGGGTCCCCAAATCCCACGAACCTTGCTGATGCTGTAACAAAAGAGGATACCCCATTCTGGTGTAAAAAGCCTATGCGAAAAATACCTATTGTCAATTGCTTACAACTAATTACAGAAAGAGTGTGGGATAGGGTGTTCAAATAAAGGAAACCGTGTTCATAAATAATAAGTCGTGATGTGATTGCCTTGAGGTCTTCCTTCCCCACATTTTCAGCACGGGACAATGTGGGACTTTGGCACACAGCACACGCTCGAGCCTTCCCAGCACAAGCTAACAGTTCTTTATCAGATATCAGGTTCTTTGTTGGTTAAGTCTTTTTTCAATAAAAGTCTCTTGCCTATGAGGCCTGATGCGCTCAACAAACACAAAGTTCTGTTCTACCAACATTTTGGGTGATGGCTTCACCCCTGGCTCCACCTCCTCTGGGCTCAGACCCCTCAGAAGTCGTATTCAACAAATTAACAAGACAGTTCCTTTCTCAGTGAACTTCAGGACATAACTTTCCACCCCTGGATCTCCCTCTGCCGGACTCAGACCCCAGATGACAAGGGGGACACTTTTCTTCCCCGGTTTATGGTCTTTCCATCGAAAGAGTTTCCAACGAAACCCTTTCCATCGAAAGATTTGCAACCCATTGTTTTCCATCGAATGTACGTGTGTGTGGGATAAATGCATTTTTAGTAATTTGTTTTTTTTTTGTGGGGGGACACCCCCACACCCCATGTTTTTTAACTTTACAAACCCACCCCAAACAAAATTAACCCTTTATCCCCCACACACATACATTCGATGAAAAGGGTTTTGTTGGAAACTCTTTCGATGGAAAGTCCAGATACCTCCCTCCCCTTGTCTTGCAATGCTTCTTGCTTTCACAAATCTTATTGTCTTTTAAAACCGGTTTTCGGTCTTTCCCTTGGTTGTCGGCTTCCCTCTGCCGGGTTCACTCTCGCCGATTATTGGGTGTTGGATTTCCTCTGCCGGGATCACTCTCGCCGACTTTTCACGAAACACTGTCCATGTGCTAATTTTCACTATGCAGGATTCGCTTCTGTTAGCTTTCACAATTCTCTGTCGGTCAAAGACTTTCGACGGTACAGAGGATTTTACAAGACCCCTGTATGACCACTTTGACCATTCTTCACCTCGTCCCAAGGCCTTGTGGTTATGGTAGTCTTAACCGTTGGTTAATCGTCAAGAGTTTCCTGCTTGAGCACCCACGTGGTGTCGGACTCGTCTGTATTTGGTTTTCCCCCTTCTTCGTTAATAGTTTCCTTTTGCTTTTCAAAGTTCAAGTTAGCCTTTGGCTACTTTTCATTCAACACAGTTCGGTTTCCTATTGACACTCCCCTCGACTCACCAGCTGTGATGAACTGCTTGGCTTTCTTTTGCCTCAGAGTCAAGATTGGTACCACAAAGACAAGCGTCTCTCCCGGGCTTAACAATCATCGGAGGAGGGTCTTGTGTACAGTTGACATCTGGTGCAATACCCAGTGGCTATTGTTCGCAGACTTATCATTCCCTCTGTGGAGGTTTCACAGGCCTTGGTCGGAAAGAGCAAGGTCGACTCTCTCATTGTCACCCTCTCGGTCTGCTCCGTCTTTCTCCTCCTCTTGAACTGCCGTGCTGAGTTAGCTCTTATGTCGTGCTGTCTGCCTTGCTCGTCCTGTGCTCTTGTGCTCCACCTTTTATCCCTGTGGGGAAAGGAAAGGGCCATCAGTTGTGTGTGATTCAGGTCAGTTGCCTGACTTTACGTGGCCCTGGTATTGGGACACATCAGGTAAACGGCTCTGGTGTTAGTCCATTGTCTTTCGTGTTGTGCAAAAGTGTTCGTGTGGAAAAAGGGGGGTGGCAGTGTTTTGGAATATCCTACATGGTAGGATGGGGAAAAGGTGTTGGTAGAAGGGGGAGACTGTGTCTCGTCCGTCGGTGTCCCACCCCCACACACCAAGGACCCCTCCATCCAGGTAATCCTCCCACACTGGTCGGCCCCCAGGAACTGGATCCATTAGCGATGGCTGTGTCCTGGCCACCTGGATGACAGATCCCCGGGGACTAGCTAGGGAGACACCTTCAGATTTCTCACAATACAAATGGTGAAGAAGACAAGATAATAGAGGAAATAAATAAAATAAGCACACAGATAAAGGAGCGCCCACTGTTCCAGACCGAAATGATAACATTTGATGATTCCATGGACAACAGGAAATACTGGGCAAAATGGGTATAGTGCAACCCGGAAGGAGAATGCAGTTATATGACATGGAGTATGGATGACCATGCAAATTACTGTGGACATGCATTTGATTTATTTTGTACGTTTGTAGGAGCCCACAAAACCCATAGGTTTCTAGGTGCTAGTTATGAAGGAGGAGGGGGGTACCAGGTAGAGGGGGAAAGAAGCCACATGAGAGTCACATCTTAGTTAAAGTGCAAAGTTTTGAGTTGTTTCCTGAAGACATGGTATGATGGTTCATTTTGCAGGTAATGCAGTATTTCATTCCAGACATCTTGGAGGAATTTTGAATATATGGCTCCCAAAAGCCATGGTGACTAGATTTGGTGTTGTGGTCAACCAGTCTACCAGAGGGGGGACCGAAGAGAGATTCCCTGGAATGCCTCTCTGGACCCCTCTAAGTATGACAGCCTGAAGAGTCAGAAATGCAAGATTCCAGTCACTGTTTGGCCAGCCCCCAGGAGGGCCAGTGACTTCTACATATACAAACAGATATTCTCTCAGACAACCATTCATACCCTATCCAGCCGACATCTTCATGGATACAGGTGCCTCAACACTGGAGCTGGTTGACTAATGATAAATATCCAGCTCTGCTGACGTCGTTAGAGACACCATGACATAGTAATGTTAGCCATGAAGCATACTCACATCCCTGCACAAAGTTACACAGACACACACATGCACACACAAATAACATGCTTACACATTTCTGTAGAAAGAGGACAGATACATATGCATGCTGTCAAAAGCCTTTCCTGTTCATTAGCAAAACACAGAAACGCAAGAAAAGCAAGAGATGCTGAGCAAGCTTGCAGCCGCTTATTGCAACTAATCATGTGGAACCGGTAGGGTCGTATAAGGAACCTGGAAGAACCAAATACCACTAACCCATAAGGAAAATAATACAATATAGACGTATACAAATCGTAGCATGACTATAGTATAATTACATGAAGCCACAGGCCTCATACTAAGGGACAAAGGAAAACGGATTTTACAGTACACTGTCCAGGGCTGGTGCTTGCAGCCAAGGTCAGAGATGAGCAGAACATTCCTGGCTCCAGGGACAGGGAGCCACCTGCGAAATAGCAGAATAAATCCTCACTAATTGCAGACAGAAAAGCTCAATTTTGCAGTCTTCACCCATACATGTGTTGTTTTACAACGTTGCACCTACAGGCACTCTATAAGGCAAAGTGGGGTTTACCAGTGGTAACAATGGAGACACATAGGCCCTCATTACGACCCTGGCGGAATCCGAAAAACGATGGCGGAAATGCAATACCGCCATCGAATACCGCTCGGTGCGACTATGACCCGTCACCGCAAAGTACGAAGCCATTAGCGACACCGTAGTGAACGCCAACGCTAACTGCACCAAGTACGCGCGCGCGCGCCATGCCAAACCGTAAATACCACCATGGCGCAAGGGTACGCGAATTCCGACCCTAGCGGACATGTACCTAACGCCATCAAGCATGGCGGAAAGCACCAATCCGCCATGGTGAGAAGTACGGCATCGCGAATCAACCGTAAACAGCCCCACTGAGTGCCTGTACACCGCTCCCTGCCCACAAAGTACAACTCCCCGTAGGTGCAATGAAGTCACAATGCAACCAGTGAAATGTACAAGTCACCCATGCATGCCAACGAACAAAAGAAACACAACAGGGGCCAATGGGAGCTGCAGGGCACAGATGGCACGAATACAGAAGCCATTCCAATGGACATGACCACAGTCCCCCCCCCCCGAAACGCACGCAAACACAGGCACCTGTGACCAGCAATATTCCGAAAATCACAACATGCCACCAGTCCACCTGGCTGACCGGCATCTGTTACACAAAACCCATTCCCCCGCCCCTGAGCATGACAACATGCAAACAGTCACATTGGCAGCCCCCATCCCTGACCTCACTGGGCTCCGTAGGCAAACGCGCCCAGCACAGTACCACGCGACTAAACTCCGAAGCTGGAACCCAATGCAGATCTCCTCACAATACATCGCTCCCCAAATAGGAATATGCCACATCACTCGCAAAGAAGAACGCTACACGGCCCATATCAGAATAGAAATTTAATGCACAACTAAATCACCAAGCCCATACAGCCATTAGTCCATGAACTCCAAAACACATATCACCATTGTGGGCTGCATCCGCAAGGAATGACCAGCTACTACTTGTGTGACGCCCTATTCCATCATGGTACACAGAGCCACATTCACGTACGAAAAGGCAACATGGAAGCGCACAGACCCGCAGGGCCGTCCCAATGGGGAGGCACTAGTCCAGCTGAAAGGCCGAAATGTTGCTCCGAGCCACTAGTACTGCGTAAGGGCATGTGGCCCATTGTCGATCGTCCCATAAGATCGTAATGCTGCTCCACTGATTAACACGAAGCAGCAGGTGTCGGGAGTAAACGCCATCTGCAGGAGTGGCATACAGATGGCAGTGGCAAAAGGGGAGGAGATACCTGTCAACCAAAAGAAAAGAAAAAGAACAGAATGGCCATCAGAACTACATTCGAACAACTCACTTCAATGATCACACTAAATCCACAGTCATATGCATGCTAGCCCACTCCAAAGGATCATCACCACCCCGAAACCACTTGCGACTCATAACTATCTATATCGAGGTGTAAACACCATCACAAACGAGTGTACCTGTGCATGCGTCTGTCAGAACAGATTCCATCAGATGGGAATGTTAACGTGCATGGACACAAGTGTCTGAAGGCGCGTCGAGACAGGGAGGGCTCAACAAGGCCAGATAGACGATGGTCCCACTATGGCAGCCCTGCATCACATAGCGCAGGGGAGGCGGATAGATTCCAACAAGCCCTGTACATGGCAAACCCTGTATCAAATCACCTGCCCATGCATCCATTCATCATTCCCTCATCCTGTTATAAAAACGCCTGAATATTTACTCACAAAACATTCGAACTTTCCATTGAGTCTGTGCGTTATGCAGCCTGCAAAATCCACAGTGCCCCAGCCCGTAATTCCAGTGTTGTGAAGTTACATGTATTTGGGAACGTCCGGCCTCATCGGCCACGTCACTATTGCGCATCCAAAACTATTCATATCAATCATTGCTTCCTCGCCATGGCCCCTGTCTCAAGGACATCGAACAAAAGAACGTTATATTTGCAGTCAGACCTGTGGGCATCTCCCCGGCGCTAGCTGAAAACCGAAAGCGCCGGCCTTCGAATTCCTCATTTGCAACATCACGTCGAAGAGGCATCTGTGGCCGTTTGAAATCACTAATTAATCCATCGAGTGCGGCTGTGTGTGAAAATGGCAACTGCCTTCACCCACGAATGGGACGCCCTGCCCGTCGTTGCAACTCGGTACAGTGATGCATGAGGGCCCACCGTTACTCGAGTACTACGTCCCACTGACCCATCACAAGTCTGTTCGCGTCTGCAAAGATTGTATGTGAAACAATGGGACCATAGCCGAATGTACATATCAACAAATGTTACACGGCCATCGGGTACAAATACATGAATGCAAGAGCAAGATGCCATGCGTCACATTGCAGCGTTGTGTGCGGGACGTGCTCGGCCAAAGGGGAGAGCAGCTTGCACAGGTGGAATGAATCACCACAGGTGGAGGCCATACAGCCTGAAAACACATAAATTGCACACCCAGTCTCCTCCCACAACCACACCCACTCCGAAATGCTACCGGCAGGACTCGCGATGTTGGCCCTGGGGGACCTGATAGCACTGCAAGTGCTCCAACTCCAAGAAGAAGACGAACACCAACTACAACCGGCCGCACGGAGGAGACGCAGGAGGAGGAGGAGGGCAAGGCAGGGCCAGCAAGGGCCGCCAGCACAGCCACTACCACCACGCAGGCAGCCCGCAATCCCACGCCTCCGAGCACATCCGTTCAACCTCACTGATGAGCAGATCCACACCCTCTACCGTTTGGACCGGGACACCATAGCCGCCATCGTGGACATGACACAGGCTGACCTTGTCAGCATGATAGATAGCCCAACCGCCATCCCACCCCTACTGAAGGTGGTGTCTGTACTACACTTCCTGGCCACAGGCACCTACCAGCACACAGTCGGACAGTTGCATGGCATTTCACAGCCACTGTTCTCACGGACACTATTGCAAGTGCTCGATGCCCTCCTGCAGCACGCAGACGACTACATCTCTCTACCACGCTCGGAGCAGGAAATTACCAACACAAAAGTGGGATTCCATGCACTTGCCGGCATACCGGGTTGCATTGGTGCCATCGACTGCACCCATGTGGAATTGGTCGTTCCACATGCCATGGAGGCCCAGTACCGCAACCGAAAACAATTTCATTCCCTGAATGTACAAATGGTGTGTGACTCCAACAGGATCATTACACATTGTTGTGCCAGATTCCCTGGATCAACCCATGATTCTATGGTCTTGAGGAACTCTACTATACCACGCTACATGGAGCGACACGCAGGGAACAGATCCTGGCTACTCGGTGAGTCTCATTTCATGCATGATGATGTGGGGTATGTGATGCGGCAATGAACTGCCAGGAGGGGGGGGGGGGGTGCGTACGTAGCAATGGCATTCCACATCATACGTTTCTCGTCCACATACAGGTGATGCTGGGTATCCACTGAAGAGATGGCTCCTCACACCAGTCCGGAACCCACGGGACCAGCATGAGGAGGACTACAACCATGCCCACTCACGTACCCGTGTAGTCATTGAACAGGCATTCGGCCTACTGAAGACTCGTTTCCGCTGCCTCAGCAGGTCTGGCGGGGCACTCCTGTACCGCCATGAGAAGGTTGCAAAGATGGTCATGGCATGTGTCATGCTCCACAACATGTGCGTACGTAGAAATGTGCCCATGCCCCCTGACGCTGAACTGCAAGCACCTGATGATGGTCATGATGAGGGTGGGGATGTGGCAGCACCTCAAGGAGTCTGCGAGGCACCGGAGGGCCGTGACATTCGTCAGCATCTCATTGATGCATGCTTCTAGCACTCACGCCTGGTGGCTGATACATGGACACGGGACTCGTGGCACTGTGTGTGTCTGGTACATGCACAATATGGACTGTACGCCTATGATGGCCTAGTACACAAAGATCATTGTCCACACATCTCATTGGTTGATCGTGCACTGTTTATGGCATATGTGATATCATGTAGAACACCCTATCGACCCGCAACCCAAGTGAGCCCAACACACCCCCTCCACCCTCCTACCTCCCCCCCGAACACCAGTGTCCAAAGAAGCTCATTGTCAGTGGGCTGTCGCTATTGCAAGCCCCCTCTGCGGGTATCAGGGGCACCCCTGCCTGTGGAGCGCAGGTTCCTCCCAGATCTACGTTGGGGGCTGCCCTGGACGGAACTTGCAACGGATGACGTCTCTGCCTGCTCACGTCCATGCATGTCCCTAAGGGTTTGTGAGAGCTCAGTGAGCACACGGCGCACTGCGGCAAGTTCGGCACATACGTCTTTGGACGTCGCATGCAGTTCCCCCCTCAGGCTCTCGGTGCTTCTCTCCATTTGGACTCTCAGGCTCTCGGTGCTACTCTCCATTTGGACTCTCAGGCTCTCGGTGCTACTCTCCATTTGGACTCTCAGGCTCTCGGTGCTACTCTCCATTTGTGCCCTGAGTGTCTCAGTTGATGTTTCTATGTCTGCCTTAGTGCCCCCACATTCATCGGCATGGTCCTTGAGGAGCGTGGCCAGTTGCTGCTGTTGCACGATTAACTGGTCGAGGGACTGTTGCCTCTGCTGGGCCATGGCCATTTGCGGGGGTGTCACAGAGGGGCTGTTGACCTCATGTTGCCTTGCCACAGGGCTTGGGGGGGATGGCCAGTCGTCGTCTTGTGGGTGCCCCTGCGTGGTATCCTCATGTTGTACGGGATGGGACAGACAGGGGGAATGGGACAGGTCATGGATGGATCTGACTTCGACATCCCCGTCTTCTGTGTCGGAGCATGCTGCCATCAATGGGGTGTCACCTATGGTGCTGCTGCCACCAGAGGCAGTGCCTTCTGTGGCATCCGTTGGGGGGACCTGTGGTGGTGGTGTTGTGGGCATGCTGGCTGCTGGGGTGCCTGTTGATGTTCCCCCCTCTGTGCTGCCACCTGATTTGTGCTGCTGCCGTGTCTTGATGCGTGCAGCTGAGGTGGAGGGTCTTTGGCCGTTGGTCTTGGCCCTCTTTGCAGGTGTGCTGGTAGGGGTGTCCTGATGCTCGTTGTTTGGATCGGAGCCTGTGGTGGAGTAAAGGAGGGCGAGGGTTATTAATGGGTCTGTGGGTATTGGAATGGCATTGTATCACATGCATTGGGGTGGTACATGAGGGTGATTTGGGTCGGTGCCTTGGAGGTGCTTTTATTTGTGTGTGGGGTGAGGGTGCAGTTGTTTGGCAGCCTGCAGTTAGGGTGTGCCTGCTGGACGTGTGGTGGGTGTTTTAGGGGTTTTTAATTATTTATGTATTTATTGTGGTTTTAAGGTGCACTATCAGGGCGATGTGTGTGGACGTTCTCCTGGACATGTGTTTCTGTTGCACTATGTGGACACATGGTACTTCACATGATTGGACATTGTGGATTTAGCATTGTTTTATCTGGGCCACCTACCTGATTCTTCTGATGTCTGCACTCCTTTCTCCATCCCTCCGACTCCCTCTATGCTCTCCATTCCGATGGTGGAGGCACAGATTTCTTCCCAGGGGGTCAACTTGATGGGTGATTCAGGACCTCCCCCGGTGGCTGTGGCAATGTTGCGGTTGGCAGAGAGTATGCTGCGGACGCGTATCCGCAGGTCGTCCCACCGCTTTCTGCATTGCTGTGGGTTGCGGGGTGCGGTCCCCACCGCGCTTACCCGCTGTGCCACCAGAGCCCATATGGCCTTCTTGTTGGCAAGTGCCGTCCTGGTCATTTGCGTGGAGAAGACGGCGGCGGCATTCTCCTGGAGGGTCTCTGTTAGCACGGTGAGTTCCTCACGGGAGAAGTGGACCTGCCGCTTGCGGTCGCACGCTTTCTTCGCTACTTTTCCCATTTTTCTTGGTTTCGCTAGGGTGGATGACGGGTTGGGGTGTGTCTCAGGGTAGTGATTTTAGTGGTTGTGTGGTTTTAGTGGTTTTATGGGTGCACGGCGGGATGTTTCCCGTTCCGGGCCCATGTTTTAACTTCCGTTTCCGTATATTTCCGGTCACCGTACTTTCCGGTAGGCGCACTCTGCGGTGCCCGCTGTGATGGGTGGCGGTATTGCACCTAGGGCGCCGTACGGCGGCGGTGTGGGCCGTTTTGGGGTCATTTCCGCCATCGCGGACTTTGCACTTCCGCCATGGCGTGGTGCTCGTGCCCGATGGGTCGGAATGGGCCGCACTTTGCTCCATCGTGCAATGGCGGAAACGCTATTTACGCTGTGGCCGTCCGGTCAGTCACTTTCCGCCAGGGTCGTAATGAGGGCCATAGTCTTTCTCGTTACCTTGAGAAGGTACACAGAGCGCTGAGAACCGAGCTGGGTCGCAGGCCTGAGGAGACTCGCTTCAGCCAATCAGGGAACAGAAATCCAGGGGTGGTTGGCAAAGGGCAAGGGCCAATGGTAATCCTGTGACCCTGCAACAATGTAATAGATCGTTTTTGGAAGACTCAGGCAAAGCCACCTGACAAGCAATGAACACCTCTATAGGTGCTGTCTATAGGCACTACCACCCCAGTCACCCAATAGTGTAAGCTTTTAGGTTTTTGAGGAAGAGCCCCAACTTGTGATGACACATACCAACAAACGCCCCTGACACAGGCTCAGGAGCTGTGATTGCTGGAAAATTATTTCTTGTATGACCCTTGTCTGTTACAGAAAATAAAGGACAGTTCTAACTTGCCCTTAGCTGAGTCCTCCGTTTGTTTACCGGGGGAGGGGTTGTTGGGCCCTGGGTACTCTGCCGAACGGTGATTGTGTCCTCTGGTATACCTATACAAAAAACACTTTTAAAATGGCAATGAACTTTTTTATTGTCTCCCTCCTTTGGTGTAAGTAAACATTGGTGTTAAACATATAATACTCATTCTGCTATTTTGTGAATGCTGGCATCCTATGAAATACTACATGCTTGAATTGCTCATTAGGCTATTTCATTTCTTTTGGTTATTAATCGAGCTCAAACCTAGTTTCAAAAAGCAATGGAGTGCTGTACATCAGTAGGGTTTACAGGCATATGGTGGTTGCATTGGGGACCAATCCTTTAAAAATAGCATTTGTTACTGACATGCCATTTAGAGTAGCAGCAAATAGTTAAAACTTAAAGAGAAAAATGTAAAAGTGTTGGAATGCTGGGTTAGAGGTGGACTGTAGAGGATATTATTCATATTGAGGAGAAATACTTGGCTCAGGGACAAGGCTATTTCCGAACATTGCCTCTTTTTCCCATTGCCAGTATATTCATAACGAGGGCCTAAGTGATTGTGTCAATAAATGATCCACGGCGGAAACACCCTCCACAAAACCGGTGTTATTTAGAATTATTTGCATAGCACTCACCCATACGTTTAGGAGTTCCAAATTATGTTTGTAAAGATTTATGTTGCAGCACCTTGAAGGTGTTTGTAGTAATGTGCTGGTGCCTGCCAGAACTATGAGTGTGTGGAATGTTGGGCTGGAATGTTGTGCTCAGAGTGTTGGGGATTCCAGGAGGACAGTTGGAGAGAGTGAATAGAGCTGCAGTGGATGGGCCAGTGTTTCTTCCTGCATTACACTTTGACTAAGCGTACAACTGGACAATAAAGCTTACCTATTACTTAGCTGGTGCCCTGCGCGATACTTGAGAGAAGGACCCCACTTCAGTTATTTCAGTGTTCATCTAATAGCTATGTAGGGGTCTGTTTCCTATTTTGAAAATGTAAATCATGATGCTTCCTTTCAACAGGCTTCAAAATTTGCAAAAATAATGACGCTTGGCAAATAGGAAAGGGTGTGCAATGAGCATGTGGAGCACTGAGAGGGCGAGCAACTTTTGATAACTGGCTAATGGCTTTAAACTGGAAATTCTACCCCATGTTTCCAATATTAGTTTCATAGTATAATACATGTAAGATACCAGGGTCAAAATTGAGGCCCAAAACCTTGGATATGATTTAATATACGCGATTGGAATTCTAAGGCATGGCACTGTGGCTTCCTATTATGCCCCAAGTCTCATTATTTTCTCCACAACAGTAAGAAGAGAAACACTACAAATCCCACAATCCTCTTCAATATTGTTCCTGCATGTTCATTCTATAAAATGACCCCACATCAAAAGTCCATCCTCTCTTTTTTTCTGCTCCACGGGGATGTTAAACATAAGACCTTTGAAGCTGGCTGTGGCTAAGCATGCAGACTGTTGATGATCGTGGATGAGGGGATTGCGTGTGCCCGACTGTTTGGACGGTCTGGGGCAGCGCTCCCTGTAAGGGCCCTGGACTGGCAGTAATAGTTATAGGCGGCACAGCAGTTTCTTTTGTTTTGGAGCAGTGCCACTCCTTAAATCTGCAGAGTCTTCAGAGACTCACAGGGCGCTTTAGAGTAAAGGACTTTGTGGCGTTATAATGCATGGGTGGATTTCATTAGTTTTGTGTTTTCGTTTCTTGTTTTATTGTTAATGTATAGGAGTGTGTTTTGTGGAAAGCATGGAGGATTTGCTTATTCTGGAGTTTCTTTCTGAGGAGGGGTAGGAGGCCCTGCTTGACAAGGATGGTTGGCAGCATAATTGTATGACTTTTGTTAATAGTTCACTGTCCCAGGCTGTGAAGAAGGCGTTTTCACCTTAAACTTTCCATTTCTCAGACCATACAGGACACTGTGTCCCAGGCTTTGGCCTCTGGCAGTGCCTGCATCCCCCAGTTAGAGCTGGTATCTGGGGAAAGACAGAGTGACATGGGGTTAAAGCCTGGTAAATCCTACTGCAAAAGGAAACACCCTAAGCAGGGAGCCTCTTGCAGTGGTTGTCCTCAGGCTGCGAACCCCATGGCAGGGACGGTGCTGGGCCCGTCCATGATTGATTGGTAGAGGTGTTTACGAGATCCTTGTACCTCTGGGGAACTACATAAACAGGGCAAGAGAGCATAGCTGTTACCTCTAGACACGTCACCAGGTGACTCTGGTTTGGGTTCTGCCCAGAATGTTATTGATGATATGCTGGAGGCATCCTCCACAGTTGGTCCTGTGGATCCTTTGGATCTGTGAGAGGGCCCTTCAGGTCAATGTGATGTTACAAGCAGGGCAGATTCTAGCCACCTTGGTGCCCAGGGCGAAACACTAGACTGCGCCCCCGTGACTCGTACACTTCACTACCAAACTACACCTCTGTGTCATGCGACAAAACCCCTCAATATCAATAAATAATTGCTATATAAATGAAGCTGGTTTCATTACATTTTAATGCAAGTACTTTACAGAAGAAATCAAATGTGAAAACAGCTGTTTTCTGTCATCTGCTCTTCGGGAAGGCCTGGCTTGAATGCAATTTCAAACTGTTTGTGCTGGCACATTACAGTGTGAACAGCCTGCTGGGACCTGAGGGCCCACTGGCCCTGTGTTGCAGGTGTTCTGTTCGTACCACCTCACTTTCTCACAGGGCAATTCTAGACTAACCATATTAATTATTTTCTGATCGAAGGCTAACATTCCAAGATAACAGTGATCAGAGATCTCTATATTTGATTAACAAATCTGTGATAAAAGGATTGTATGTGTGAATCTCTAAATCCATAACAGACGCATGGCTTTGTGCTCACATCAGGGTTCACAACAATCACCCTAACATTAAAATGTTTGTAACCATGAACTTTCCATACTTTTTTTTTTTTTTTTTTTTTTTTTTTTTTTTAACAGTAAAACGAGTTTAATAGATGGTTAAAAATAGTAGGCAAAGAACACACAGCAAACAGAACAGAACGCCAGGGCAGTGTCCTTAACGACACGTTTCGCGCTTCTCCGAGCGCTTGATCACGTTAGGGAGACATGAAAACAATGAGAGTAGCTATTAACAATGGGTCCTTCTTCCATGTTGCCTACCAACACAAGCTAACAGTTTGGCGCAATAACATGGCGGCCATTTTAGAGTGTAGCAGAAAACTGCATTAACCATAAAAACAACAGGTTAAAAATAGCAGTAAAATCAATAGCACATTAAAATTCAGCACCAAACATGTAGAAATATAATAAAAGGACATGCAGTGAGATAGATGACAACACATTTCACTCAAAGCAAAAATTAGCACAGATTAGTAAAAATTAGCAGTCCACAGCTGTGACATAGAGTGCAAATGCGTTCCTATGTAAGCTTATGAAAAAATATGCAGGCAATAGCTAACAAAATATATATAAAAAATATATATATATAAAATGCGAGTGCATGTCTAGCTCACCAAGGCAATATGATTATAATACATAGAGAAAACACAGCTGGGACAAGATAATGCTGTCTAATATGAACACTCTGTTGACAGTTTGAGGACAGTCAATATGTGCGACCTTTAAGATAAAAACATGTTGCAGGCTGCAATGTAAAGTGCAAGTGCATTAGATTGTAAACTTATGACTCTAGCAGCATTAGATAGGCAGAAAAGTTTGGTAATCATAAAGTGCTGGTGCAAAATGCAATATTGAAGCTTGTGGGAAAAGTAAAGGCAATTTACAATGAAAAAAGCAATGTCAAAAATACCCAGAATTACAGAGTACAGATACAATCGTGTACTCCCAAAATTCAAACCCCCTAAACATCAGAAAAGGGCAAGACAGCCAATATAGACCAACTGAACAATTAAAAAAGTTGGAAAACTTGAAAAAATGCAAATTAAATAAATCAACCAATTCCAGGCCAGGGCCAAAATCCAAATAAACAAAAGGGAGAAGCAGTATATAGCGGCAAGGGACCAGGATCAAATAACACAGAGCAAGAGAAAAGGAGAGGTGTGTGTAGGCGCATAAAGAAACAGAATAATTACATTCCCACAAAAGTATGTAACTCCTCATCCACATTATGCCCATTGGGATACTTTTTTTTTTTTTAAAATGTATTTTATTTTATAACCACACAGTGCAACAGAACATAAATAGAACACATCAAGCCACAACAAAGGCCAAACAACAGATATGAAAAAGAAAAGAAAGAAAAAACAGAACAGAATTAACTTAACAATCCCCTCCCCTCCCCCCTATGAGCCTGTAGGGTGTCCACCATCATTGTCCGTTCCGTGTGGTGGGGTTCCGTCGCTCTCAGATCCAGCCGAGGTCGACCCCGTACTAAACAGTTCAGCCAATAGCACCTTCCATGCCGTGAGGGAGCTCACCTCTTCCTCCCCTCCCACCCTGCTGGCCTCCCACCATGCTGTCGTCTCGGCAGCAGCCCATTTCTGGAGGTCACGCCACCATACCTCCACCCGTGGCCTCTGGCAATTCTTCCATCCCATGGCTATTCTGCGTTTGGCAAGTGTATAAGCCAAATCTTTAAGCTTCTCCACGTGCCGAAGCTTGCGCGCCCTGGGGTACCCCCCAAGCAAACAGGCCCAGGCCGAATCTATCTTAAGTACAATGCCCCTCCCTGCCAGCTTCTGCGCCACTTCACTCCAGTAGGTTGCAATCACAGGGCAGGCCCAGAACATGTGAATCATATCAGCGTTCTCTGTGTTACACTTGGGACACGCCTGGCGCCCAGCGTCTCGAAATCTGGAAATTCTCAGGGGGGTCATGTATGCCCTATGCGTGATATATAGTTGTATCTGTTTAAACCTGGCATTCCTCGATACTTTTTTGTGGTACCCCAGGGCACGCTCCCACTGCCCATCCGCCATCGGGGCCCCCATCTCTGTTTCCCATTCCAACCTCAGGTACCCCAAATCCTTCCCAACCTTTGCCATCAGCATCTCGTACAGCCTGGAGACCTCGTGCCCGCCCTCGGATGCGTCATACATAATCTCCAGCGTCGCATCCGGCTCGTCAGCCAATACGGTCTCGGGCCAAGTGCTCCGGACCTCCCTGACCACTCTGTGGAACGTCATGTATTGCCCCGCATGCAGCCCCGCCCCCGCCTCCAGATCTGCGAACTCCGCCAAGGCCCCATCCTGCCAAATGTCCCCCAAAGTGACCAGCCCCACTGCCTCCCAGTATGTTCGCAGGATGGCCCTAAGCTGTCCGTCTTCCCCCGCCAAGGCCACCAGCGGCAGCTGCGGCATGCACGGCAGGGGATCCCCCATCATCCGGCAGGCTCTTCGCCACATGTTCCTGCCCAACGCTAGCATCTTAGGACGCCCCCTCATCCATGTGCTGGATACCCAAATAATCTCTCGCAGGTAGAAGGGGGAGCAGTCCTTTCCCAACAGTCTATGTTCCGGGGTTTCGTCGTCCGAAAGCCACTTGGCCACGTACTGCAGCTGCGCTGCCACGTAGTAGGCCTCAAAGTTCGGCAGCCTCACGCCGCCTTTCTCATAAGCCTTCTGCAATTTCCACAATGCGACCCTGTTACGCGTGCCCTGCCATAAGAAATCTCTACATGCCCCATGTAGTCTAGCAAAAAACCCCTTGGGTATCATGTGTGGAATGTTATTGAAATAATGCAGCAGCCTAGGTAGCACGACCATCTTAAGCATAGCACCCCGGCCCATCATCGCTAAGGGTAGTTTCTCCCAAAACCTCATGCACTTCTCGATCCTCCCCACTGCCAATTCAGTATTGTGCCTGTGTTCCTCCCCGGTCGTGTGATATACGTCTATGCCAAGGTACCGAAAGGTGCTTGTCGCCCATGGGATTCGCAATACTGGCAACCTCTCAGCCGGTATCCCCACATAGCCGCCCAGCGGGAACAGGGTGGATTTCCGAGGGTTGACCGCTATACCAGAAAGCCAAGCAAACCTCTCCATCACCTCCAAGACATATTGCAGGTTCTCTTCAGGGTATTGGAGGTACAACAGCATATCGTCGGCATACAGGGATATCAGATGGCTCTCCCCCCCCACCTCTATGCCCACCGGGTCATACTGTTGCCGGAGGTAAATTGCCAAGGGCTCAAGGGCCAGGATGTACAACATTGGGGACCAAGGACATCCCTGCCTGGTGCCTCTACCTAACTGCCACCTATCCGACACTACTGCCCCCGTACGAACTCTGGCTAGAGGCGCGCTATATAATAATTCGGCCCACCTCCTGTACCCTGGCCCCATTCCGAAGTGATCCAGTGCCGCCAACAGCCACGGCCAACGAACAGAGTCGAACGCCTTGACCGCATCCAGCGCCACTATCGCCATTTCGCCGTCTTTGCTACATCCCCATTCGACCACTCTGTGTAGGCGTCTATGGTTGTGGGTAATGTTCCTGTCCGGGACATAGCCCGTCTGGTCAGGGTGAATCAGCTTGCCTATCACTCTCCTCATTCTAGCCGCCAAGACAGCTGTTAGGATCTTGCTGTCCTGGTTCAGCATTGACAAGGGTCGATAGGAGCCGCAACCGTGTCCCGGTGTATTGTGCTTGGGGAGTGGCACTATGACCGCTTCCCTGAGTGATTCTGGTAGCTGTCCCAGCTCAAACGCCTCATTAAACATGTCCAGCATGGGTTGGAGTACCTCCTCCCCATACGCCTTATAAAACTCGCTGGGGAACCCGTCCGCCCCCGGGGCCTTGCAAGTGGGCAGCTGTCGCACTATTTCTCTGAGCTCTTCCAGAGTGATCGGAGCATCCATCTCCTCTCGCTCTTCATCGCTGATTCTGGGCAGGCCTATATCCCCGAGTACTTCATCTATCTCCTCTCGGCTCCCCCCTTCACGATCTTCATACAATGTTTGGTAGTATTCTGCGAATGCCCCATTTACCCCTTCTTGCGTATCGATCTCCGCACCCCCTTCAGTGATGACCGATCGGATCGGAGCCCTAGGGGTTTCGCTCTTATATAGCCAAGCGAGGAGCCTGCCTGTCTTGTCCCCACTCGCATGCAACCTCTCAATGTACTTCGTATAATTCAGGTTACAAAGTCTGTCCCAATGCCCAGTGCACCGCTGCTGCAGCTCAGTAACTACTTCCACATCGGTCCCACCCTTCTCCAATTCTTTTTCCAGCTCGATCTCGGCCTCTCGCAGGTCGGTCAGGATTCCGCCCATTAATCCCTTGGACTTCGCGATAGCAACTCCCCTCATCACCACCTTAAAAGCCTCCCACAAAGTACCAGCCGATTTGACACTCCCTGTGTTCGACTCAAAGTACGCGACTATCTCTTCCCTCATGTCCTCCTTGAATACCGGATCCCGTAGCGCTTCCGCCCGAAGGCGCCATGTTGGAATCCGTGCACGTGGGGGGCGCAGCCGCCAATGCATGATTAGGGGCGAGTGGTCCGAGAGGACCCTCGCCCTGTAGTCAATCTGTTCACACTCCGTAAGAATGTCTGGAGTGGCAAAAAAGTAGTCGAGCCTCGTGTGCAGTTGGTGCGGAGCCGAATAATGCGAATACTGCCTCCCACCCGGGTGTCTCGCTCTCCACACGTCTACCAGGCCTAGATCCGCTAGCAGCGACTGCAACACCTTGGCCGCTGGGCTGGGCCTAACCATTTTGTCATCCGACCTGTCCTCCCTGGGGTTAAGCACACAATTAAAGTCTCCACCCCAGATTACTGTGCTCCCCATCCCTTCACCGAGTCTCGCGCACAGTGTCTTGAAGTAAGTCGCTGTGTCCTGGTTGGGCGCATAAGTGTTTATAATACAGACAACTCTACCTTCCACAATCCCCCGAACCATGGCCAGCCGCCCGTCCGACTCCACAACCTCCCCCAAGAGCTTGAACGGGACATGTGGTGCAACCCAAACCAGCACACCCCTGGCATACGCAGAGAATGTGGATCCAACCACTGTCCCCCTCCATTTTCTCCGCACCATTTCAAGTTTATCCCTTGTCAAATGCGTCTCCTGTAACAAGGCCACGTCTATCCTCTGCCTCTTCAAATACAACATGACCTTATTACGCTTCAGGTAGCTATTCAACCCTCTAACATTCCATGTCAATACCTTAAGGTCTCCCATGATTTATCCGTAGCTCCCACTTCCCCCTCTGGTCTGATCGCCTCCCCCCAGTCCCGACTACATCCCTTCTCAGTTTCTTCCCCAGGCTCACATAACAACTAACACCCCCCACCCCCCTAACCCAACCAACCGCCCAGCTCCATCCCTGGATCTCAGGCATCCCCGTGTTCGGTTCTCTACGGAAGCCCCCGTAGAGAACCCGACAGGGTGTCACACCCCACACAGTGACTAACCTAACAACACACTGGGGTACGAATAAAACGGCCCTCGGATGCCCCCTACACATTTATATCCGCGCTCGCGGACCATGTTCGCAACAGTTAAAAAATGCATCCCCATCACAAAGTGGCAAAGACTATATTCCAGTCCAAATGTTCAAAGTCCGCCAGGCCCACTGTTTCACTTAACTCTCCCTGCTCCGTCCGCCATCTGCTCATCAGGCTCCTGAGGGCAGTTCTGCGCATCGAGCCATTCCATGGCCTCCTCAGGGGTGTCGAAAAACAGCGTCTTAGCCTTGAAGAAGACCTTAAGTTTGGCTGGGTAGAGTAACATATACTTGAAACCGGCCGTCCGCAGGCGCCTTTTGACCGCCCCAAAGTTCATCCGACTGCGCTGCACTTGTAGAGTGTAGTCGGGGTAAGCAGAGATGGTTGCCTCCCCTCGCCGTATGGTGCCCCCTTTACGAAAATGTTCCAGAATCTTCTCCCGGTCTTTGTAGTTGAGGATCTTGGCGATCACGGGCCTGGGCGGATTACCCGGCGGTGGCCTTCTGATCAGGGCCCTGTGTGCCCTCTCCACTGCAAATCCCTGCGTTAGGGCACCTCCGGTGATCTCCTGCAGCAGCAAAGTCTCAATAAAATCTGTGGGATTCTGGCCCTCAGCTCCCTCCGGTAGGCCCACAATCCGGATGTTGTTTCTGCGGGCCCGACCTTCTGCCTCTTCAGCCCTGCTTTCCAGGTTGCCTACCCTCTGCACCAGGGCATGGATCTCTCGTTTGTGCGCGGTGCATTCCGCCACAGTCGGGCCCATCTCCTTCTCCAGGGTCTCTGTGCGCTCGGCCAGGGTTCGCACATCTTGCCTCAGGAGGTTCACGTCTTCCTGTACCGCCCCGACCTGAAGTTCCATCGCAGTTTTCAGTTCGGCCACCGCAAGTTGGAGTTTGGTCTCCCATGTCGCCTTCAGATCTGCGATCGCCGCCAGGACCTCCTGGTTCGTTCCTCCTGCGGCCATCTCCTTGGGCTGGGCCTTTTCTTTGCTCCTGGTCCCCTCGGTGCCAGGCGATGTCTTGGCAAATTCGTCGAGCGTGGGCTGTTTATTCTTCGCCCTCAGGAGCTTGCTCGTCATATCTTCGATCAGGAGCGTCCCTTCGATCTCGCTTAGGCCCCAGGCCTGGGGGCACTATGTCCCCCCGTCGCCACACAGTTTCGGCTACCTCCAGTCAAGCTTGCTTTCGCTGGATCGCGCTGAACGTGAACTGAGGGAATCGCCTCCAGAATCCGGTCCCCGATCCTTTGTCCCAACATCAAGCGACGGCAGCCATTTTGTCTGCCGGCGAAGCTCCGACCCAAAAACTTCACGCGGCTCCTGAGTACACAAGCGCTGCACAATCCCGTATGAGAATGCATCCACATGTGCAGCCGAGCTTCGCATTTACAGTCATCACCGTCTATGCCACATCGTAGCGGCCGTTGCGCGGATTCAGCCGGATAATGTTCGGATCAGCGGGAGCTCCCGTTCAGGCACGTCCTTTCACATGGCGTCCAAATGAACTTTCCATACTTATTCGAAAAGCTTGTTTTTAGATGCAAGTATAAAATTGCAGGAGCAATTAAAATGGCGTACAAAGGCTCTTTTGCTTCTTGTTTCTGGACAATTGTAGAAGGTCTGGGTCTCAGTGTGAGCATGCCCAACCCCCGTGTACAGATAAGTCTTTAGGGAATTATATGTATAGACAGGAAAGGATACCCTGTAAGAGACACCCAATATACAATGCACAGAAAGGATACACAGAAAGTACTGTACCTCTTACAAACTTTAACCTGACCAGTAATAAGGCGATGAAGCGTTCTAAACAAAACTGGCATCTAATGCCTGGTGAAGGGTCCACAGTTCCTCAGCCACTACATCCCCATCATTAGGCAGGCCTCAGGGCTATTTCTGCCAAAATGAGCAGGCCTATGCTTTATCTAACATAGCTGGCATTAGCATCTCTTATTAGTGCTAGCCTGCAGCTTGTGAAAATCATGGTGTGGCAGTGTAGAAAGGGTGTTTGGCCTAGTGGATGTACAATTTGAGGCAACTTGTTTGATTGCTTAAATGTGTTGAAGTGTGGGCACATTATGGCATACTCGCCAGAGCCTCATAAACAAAACATTTCAGGCATAGGTGCTGTTACATACGTGAGCGTCACAAAGATACCATTAACCACCAGGGTGGTGACTTGTGCAGCGCACAAATCATTGCTGCACACATCACTGCATTAATTTGCCATGGGCTACTGTCTGCATGGTGACACAATGAACCCTGCTTTCCTAATCAAGGTGCCAAGTCACATTGAGGTGCCATCTGGTGTGCGTGCTAGGCAGTGGTTGGCTTATTAAAAAAATTATAATACATTTGATGCTGATCGGATGCATTTAGCCCATGTCTCAAAGCAGCCACAAAAAAAACTGTTGGTGTGTCATATAAAGAGACATGAAAATAAAGAAAATAGTTTAAAACTTTTTCTGTGTGGCACGTTAATTCCCTTTGCAAAATGCATAGGTTTGGTCAGCTAACATACTTGTTCTGGCCTTCTGAATAAAAATGCCCCATGTTTATTTCTTAACACTGAACAATGGCTTGTTAAATGAGCCATCACTTATAAATTGCCCCACTTCAAAGACTGTCAACACAGAGAATGAGGGGCACATGCATTTCGGTGGTGGACTGCCCATGTGGGCGGGACAAAGATTGATATGCAAATGGATATTTCCCTTCTGGGAAAGGTACAGTGAGCTGAAGTGTCGCTGCAGACTCTGGAGTGGATACCTTCCCAAAGAAGAGGTAATTTAGCCGTGTTTGTTCTCGCAGAGGGGTGCCTATGGACTATTTTTGATAATTGTTAGACCAACCTCACCACGAATAACGAGCCCAGCAGCACCCAAGTGGATGGGGATGGACAGATGAAGATGGACCAATGGCCCATAATGAGCAAGCCCTATATGTGTAGTGCCCATCCAATCGGGATGGTAGAATTGTACTGCAAAGTATGACGTCATGAGTGACGCTGTCTGTGGTTATAAGTTGTTGCACATGCTCCCGGACCTCCGAAGGGTCTCGTGCAGCTGAGTCCTTTGCTGACATTCTTTTGGTTTTGTGGAAATAAATACTTGTTACCTTTGCAAGCGCGTCTTATGCCTTTTTTCCCTAGCCGGTTGTATTTGTTCTGGTGTGAGCGTACAGGGTCATGCCTTCAACTCTCAGAATATCTTCTGGTTGTTAAGCCTTTCCCTGACTCTTTTTGCCACGTGAGGTAATTTGTCTGTCAACAGTGTTGCTGCACCTCATTTCTATGACAAGTGCTGGTAAGCCCCTAAGTCAGCCAGTAAAATGGGATCCTGCCTCCCATTTGCTCCTTTTGCATAGCATTATTATCACCCTTAAGGATAACAGTGCAGGAGAACCCTGTCCCCCTCATTTCTTTTTCCCTAAACTATATATTTTTAAATCTTTTAACAGTTTGTTCTTGACTGGCTGGTGGTAGTGTAGTTGTATATATTTTACTTTAAAACACTTGGTGCTATTTTGTCCAAAACTTAAGGATTTAAGATCAATACATTTCCTCCCTGTAGTTGGACATATTATGGGTCTAGATGCCAAAGAGTGGTGGGAAAGGATATATCTGGCAGACCATCTAAAAACCAATTATGCAACTGTGAACCTCCTGACAGCAGCTCTGATGAAGTTAAAGGAAAGCACGGGAGAATCTCAGACTAAGTTTGAAGTAAATTGAAGAAAGCACAAGGAAAGCTGTGAAGTATAAAGATTGGACTCACTTTCAGGAGGGCAACAAATGAGTAGAGATATTTTAAATTTTTAGCTAAAAGTTTGTAATAAACTGGTAATAAAAAATAAAATATATATATATATATTTTACTGGTGCACTGCTGTGCACCTTAATTTTTACCCACAGGTGCCTTTTGGCTACTCGAGTGGCTGATATGGCTACCTTATTTAAGTCCTGTCTCCGTGAGCCACTGCCTTTGTTTGGTTGTCCCTGTGTTCAGCTGTAGGAATGGCTATAGATGGTCATGCCTTTTTGCGGGCCAGGTCTAGAGCCCGGGAAGGGCAGCTTTGTGCAAGCAACTTGCGTGCACTGATTTAGGGTATCGGACACTCTAATCCACATCCTCACCTTGACTGATGTTATAAGTGTCTCTAAGCTGGTTATCCTGGATTGGATTACCTCACAGTTTGGAATGGGTTTTGTTCTCTGAGGTCACCTCAAACCCATAATTTTGGATCTTTGGGGAAGCTTTGGAGCCATTCTTCAGTCATCCAACTAAAACTTGTACCTGAATCTTCGAGAGGGAGGCAAGAACGCTGAAAGCGCTGTTGGCTAAGGCAACTTCTGTAAGCTGAAGCTCTGCCTCTCTCGACCACAGGGCACCCACCATAGGGGTCTCCCTTCTGTGTGCTAGTGAGGACAACCACTTCCTCGCCCTGCTTTGGCATGCTCCTGTCTGTTAAAGGACCGGCAAATCTGATACACTCTGGAAGAGCTGCACATCCTGAAATGAGATGCCATCTTGAATTTGGACATCCTGCTGATGTACCTGGCATCCCTGTGCAGTGCAACATCATTGAGGAATGTCTTCTTCATGTCTCTCCTACTGCTTTTGTCCTCAAGGCTGAGTTAGCCCACTTGAGGTGGAATCTTGTTTCTCCTTGTTGATTGCAAGGCATTGGTGGGTCACCTAAAGATTGCTCATCACCAGTCACATTATCTGCCCTTGTATGCATTGTGGGACATCATGTAGAAGCTTTCTTTCATCTGGATCCTAACGCTGACCTTCAGGCACCTTTAGTGACTGCAAATTCTGAAATGGAGACCAAAAAGGCTGCCAGCTGGACCCGATCCTGACCCCGAAACTCAACTCTGCACCAAACACCCGTAAACCGCTATCACTTCAACCATTAGCCCGAGTAGTCTTCCCCAAGTCTTTTAACTTAGATTTTTGGCCATCCTCGTTGGGGTCTCTACAGCATCGTTGCCATTTTGTCTCCTCCCTCTTGGACCATGTAAATAGCCACAGGGCACAGAGTCCTCAGCCATCCATGGGCTCATCTTTAGTGGTGCAACCTGGAAGTAGACATCTGCTGTTGGATCACTCTGAGTCCCCAGGTGGCGTCTGCCCTCCTTTCACTTAAGCAACCTATAAATACATTCTTACCCATTCCTTTCACAATAACCACACTTGTCTATTGACTTTGTTCTATGTCAGTTTACAGGAGAAAGTGTTGGAATGCCTCAAATCACCCCTAAATAATTTAACCTGCTTACTTTTGTGTACATATTGTTGGATACATTTGCAGGGGCCAAGGCTGAACCTTTCAAGTCAGTGTTGATTTTGCTGGTGTGCCTTTATAATTTAGGAATGTAATTCATGCAAGTTGTATTCAACAAATTAACAAGACAGTTCCTTTCTCAGTGAACTTTGGGTGATAACTTTCAACCCCTGGATCTCCCTCGGTCCGGCTTGGACCCCAGATGACAAGGGGGACACTTTCCTTTCCCTTGCTTTGCAATGCTTTTTGCTTTCACAAATCTTAAAGTCTTTGTAAACAGGTTGTCGGTCTTTCCCTTGGTTGTCGGATTCCCTGTGCCGGGATCACTCTTGCCGATTTTGGGTGTCGGCTTCCCTCTGCCGGGTTCACTCTCGCCTACCTTTCAAGAAACACAGTTCATGTATTAATCTTCATCATGTGGGATCCACTTCTCTTAACTTTCACAATACTTTGTCGGTCAAAGACTTTCAACGGTACAGAGGATTTTACAAGACCTCTGCGTGACCACTTTAAGTGACCACTTTAACCGTTCTTCACCTCTTCCAAGGTCTTCTGGTTACGGTAGTCTTTACCGTTGGGTAATCGCCCAGAGTTTCCTGCGTGAGCACCCACGTGGTGCCGGACTCCTCTGTATCTGGTTTGCCCCCTCCTCCATTAATAGTATCTTTTTGCTTTTCAAAGTTCGGCTTAGCCTTTGGCTACTTTTCATTCAAGACAGTTCGGTTTCTTATCGACACTCCCCTCGACTCAATAGCTGTGATGAACTGCTTGGCTTTCTTTCGCGTTGGAGTCAAGGTTGGTTCCACAGAGACAAGTGTCTCTCCCCGGCTTGACAATCAGCAGAGGAGGGTCTTGTGTACCGTTGACATCTGGTGCAATACACGTTGGCTATTGTTCGCAGACTTATCATTCCACCTGCAGAGGTTTCACAGGCCTTGGTCGTAAAGGGCAAGGTCGACTCGCCCCTTATCACCCTCTCGGTCTGCGCCGTCTTTCTCCTCCTCTTGAACTGCCATGCTGTGTTAGCTCGTACGTTGTGCTGTCTACCTTGCTCGTCCAGTGCTCTTGTGCTCCACCTTTTATCTCTGTGGGGAAGGGAAAGGGCCATCAGGTGTGTGTGATTCTGGTCAATTGCCTGACTTTGCCTGACCCTGGTATTGGGGCACGTCAGGTAAACGGCTCCTGTGTTAGTCTGTTGTCTTTCGTGTTGTGCGAAAGTGTTCGTGTGGAAAAAGAGGGGGCAGTGTTTTGGAATATCCTACGTCGTAGGATATGGAAAAGGTGTTGGAAGAAGAGGGATACCGCGTCTCGCCTGTCAGTGTCCCGCTCCTACTCCCCAACGACCCCCCATCAAGGTGATCCTCCCTCACTGGTCCACCCCCAGGATCTGGATCCAATAGCGGTGGCCGTGTCCTGGCCACCTGGATGACAGATCCCCGGGGACTAGCTATGGAAACACCTTCAGGTTTCTCACCCTGCTCAGTCACACTACCATTGACAGTTGGTCTAACGTTTGGTGAAATCTGCAAATCCAGTACAGTTATACTTTGCTAAACCCCACAACAGTGGTGGTATTAAAAGAAACGTGTAACTGTCCCTCCCAAATGTCAGTGATTGAAGACGAGTTGCAGAGAATTGTGAGTTGGGTTTTAGAGCTCAAATGCCACAATGGATACTCCTGTCAGTACTCTGCACTGTTCCACTCTTTTCACAGTTTTGATCCACAAATGGACTTATTCAGAGTCACCATCCATTCATGTCTTCTCTTTCTTGAATTATTATGGCTGGCTGTTATGGCCTACCTTCATGATGACTTCCACTTTCCCATTTCTGCATCTTTCCCTATTGTTTTCGGTTTCCTGCTTCCCATGCCAACTCTCATTTGGTTGTCAAGGCACATACAATTCCATGGAAGTCAAACACTTGCAAGGTGTCATGATCTTTGCTTCCAAAAGATCAGGACTTGCCCGACTCCCTTGGAAGCAGACCCATAACCCCGGTTCCGAGTGCCAGCCATCCCAATTGGGACCTTTTGGACCCTGTCCTGGCGCCAGTGGCACCAGGCTCATAAAGATGCCCAGTCCCAGCGCTGGAAGCGCCGGGCTCATAATGCTTGGGTGGACTTACCTGCAGCAGACCATGCTGCTTACTTACCTGCCAGTTGAACCCCTGATCCTCTTCTGTTTGGGACTACTTTTCCTGTTGGGTGGGGCAGGAGCCACTCCCTAGGTTCAGAACACTGGAACTCTTCTGGAAAGCAGGAACTCTTTTCTTATCTAGGCGTGGCTGTGGAAGGAGACACCTAAGCACTACAGGAGGCTATTTAAACCACACCCGATGGATGAATCTTGCTTTGTGTTATTCTGCATTCTCTGCAGCAGAACGCTCATCGTGTCTTCTGCTTCTGATCCTGGGCCTAAGGGAACAAAGGCTTACCATCCTGGAATCCAGTCTTCAGCAGCACCTGTAAAGACAAAGAAAGAACAGGTTAGCACTACGGTCTTCAGTGGCAGCGCATCTCTTACCTGGTCCATCGGCTGTCACCAACGCCTCGCGCTGCATTCCGGCATCTGAAAGACAAAGGCTTACCTACTCTTCGCACGCTCCGGAGGCCTTCGGCGCTGCATCCCGCATCTGAAAGACAAAAGAAGGTGCGTTTAAAGACATTGGGCAACTTTATTACTCACGTGCCATTACTCCTTCCCACGCCGAATCCAGTGGGTATTCCAGCACCCTTCAGCTTCTCTAAAGCTCCGAACTTGTACCTGCAAGATAAAAGGGACAGTTAGTGCGCATCGTGAAGCAGGCTACAAGCGCTTACTTACGTGCTTCCAGGCGCTTCTATTCCTCACGCGGGTTCGATCCTCAACTCTCATCAGCCCGCCATCCGCCATCGCCGGAACCCTGCAAAACAAGAGATATCATTACAAAAGACTTTTAAGACATTTGAAGTGCCCAGAACTTACCGTTCGTGCAGTTAACGACGGACAGCAGTCCTCTGAGGTCAAGAGGCCTGCTGTCATGATGCCTACCTCCAAGGAGCCAGGCCCAGCCCAGCAACCCCAGAGGCAGACATCATTTTCCCCAAGGACGTCTCAGCAGGCCCAAGTTGGGGCCTTTTGGACGCAGTCCTGGCGCCTTTGGCGCCAGGCTCATTCTGGACCCCAGTCCTGGCGCCTTAGGCGTGGCTCATAAAGCAAGACGTGTGTAAGTGTTTTAATGTGCACTTACCTGAAGCAGACCGTGCTGCTACATCCAGGCCCTCTTGAGGACTGAATGGGACTACTTTATCTTTTGGACTACTTTATCACTCGGGTGTGGTCTGAGGAAGAATACATATCTGAGTGGAAGGATACATACCTGGAACTACTTTACAGGCTATTTAAACCACACCCGAAGAGCAGCACATGCTTCGCGTTGTTCTGCATCTAGCAGCTGGACGCTCACCGTGTTTGCTCCTGCATTCGGACTTCTGCCACGCCTGCCAGCATCCTGATCACCTACAAAGGAAGAGAAAGAGAGAATAGGAGAAGGAAAAGACTTTACCTGCAAGATCCGCATTCCGGAGTCAGCTCGCCAACGATCCTGCAAAGGAAGACACTTAATTTAAAAGCACATCGCATCGACCGCCGCAGCGCCGCATTCCACTCACCTTCACAGGGCGCCTCCATGTTCAGCAGCGATCACCCGGATTCGCAGCCACGCTTCCACGCCTAGGGAGAAAAAGACAAGAGCAAAGGTGAGAGAGAGAAGGGAATGAGGAAACCTAAACCTCCATGTTAAGACTTACCTGTTGGGTCATTCCCTTTTCATTTCGGGTCCGCGCCGCATCCAGGCGTTTCCGGACCCCGGCCCCTATGGGGAAAAAGACATTAGCGTCAATGAGCGAATGAAAAGACATTACCCAAAAACGCTCATCAAGACTTACCTAATTTCTACAGGGATTGCACCTCGCATCTCGGGTCGGTGCCTTTTCCTCGGCATTCTGTACCCCGGCCCCTATGGGGAAAAAGACATTGACATTAGCATATTGATGCAAGGACAAAAGGGGAACCTTTCAAGGAACTTACCTGGAAGCCAAGCAAGTTTGGTTCTCATAAAACCAAGAATCCAGTGAAGTAACTGGATACCAACGCGCCCCTGCATCAGAAGCAGGAAGGAGAGCTCGCCCTTCAAGACCCTAAGGTGAGACGCCACGGGAAGCACAGAAGGGTTTCGAGGAGGGTGAGAGGGGAAAGGGGGAGGCTGGTAGCATTCCCCGCAGACAGTTAATCCCTTATTCTCGCCTACAGAAGGATACTTTTGCAAGCCGGACAAGCAGGAGTTGGGAGTCTGGTCCAGTCCATCTTCTGAGCCCCGCGCAACACCTTAGAAGAGGTCACAGCAGCACGATCCTGGCCAGCGCCTCCGTGGGAGTCAGGTGAGCGTAACAGAACGCGAAGCCTACCCACAATTTCCCACCCGGGCGCTATGGAGACTTCTGAGACAGACCAGCTGGCCCAGCTGTTGGGGGAATTAATGGCAGAGGTACACTCAGCTCGCCAAGAGACTAATGCCCTCAAAAGAGAACTCATTCTCTCCAAGGAACAAACTGATGACCTGGCCAAACGATTGCTACAGAGTCAGGCTGGACAAATTCCTTTACCTAGTCCCGGGGGAATTTCCACTTCGTTGGGTTCGAGTAACCCTGTTCAGATCAATCTGCCGGGATCCATGCCTTTAGCACCGCCTGAACGTTTTGCGGGGGACCCAAAGAAATATGCCATTTTTATGAACCAATGTCGCTTACATTTTATATGCAGACCAGGAGCCTTCCCTGATGATAGGACCAAAGTGGCCTTTGTGTTATCGTACCTAAGTGGCTGTGCTGCCGATTGGTCTGTTCCCTTGGTGAACCAGAACGATCCAATTCTCCAGGATTTTCAGGGCTTTCAGGCCAGCATGGAAAGGTTGTTCGCTCGACACTCGCAGGGACAGGCCCTTGACAACGAACTGCTATCTCTACGACAAGGTAGTCAAGATCTTTTGTCTTATATAGCCTCCTTTAACAGACTGGTGGTGGAAACCGGATGGCCTGAAAATAAAACGATCACTTTATTTCACCGGGGTCTGCGCGGAGAGCTAAAAGACATTCTGGCCCAAGTAGTGAATCCACCCCAGGGCTGCGCAGAATATATTGACTTTGTGGTACAACTGGATCACAGACTTCAGAATAGGAAAGCAGATCGGTCCAAGTTTGAAACCCGAGTACCGATCAGAACCCTCGTAAACCCCAGGAATACCGAAGCTTCGGAACCTATGCAAATAGGGGGAGTTAAGGGGCCGTTAACTCAGAAGGAACGCGAGAGAAGGCGACAAAAGCAACTATGCCTCTATTGCGGGGCTTCCGGTCACTTTCTTCGTGATTGTCCGGTAAAACCACCTAGGAAGGTGGTTGGTGCCTCTGACAACAACTTAATGGAACCTGTTTCGGGAAACGACCTGGCTCGACAAGCGTAGAGGTCCGCTTGCCGAGCTTGAAAACGAACTCTCTGACCTCGCATTTTGTCTTGCCAATGGTGCTCGTGGATCCCAAAAAGCCCCAACGGTTGCATGCCATCAAAGCATACGTCGACAGCGGAGCTATCGGAAACTACGTGGACCGCGAATTGGCGTCCAGGATGAACCTTCCTCTGCATCCAAAAATAAACCAGGATGTCATTACTACGGTTGATGGTACCGAAATAGCCTCTGGGCCGGTAACGCATTCCACCACAGAAGTGACACTTGTGAGTCAGGATGGACATCGGGAAGCAATAGTGTTTGATATAATCAAGGCTCCACAATTTCAAGTAATCCTCGGAATTCCTTGGTTATAAACACACAATCCTCGAATAGACTGGCGAGCAAAGAGAATAACTTTTCCAGATTGTGGTCCCACTTGTTATCCTAGAAATCCAGCTATTGGTTTAGCCACAGTAACCCCCGCCACTGTTCAACTACCGGCAGAATACCTTGAATACCAGGACGTTTTTCAGAAAGAACAGGCTAACACGCTACCCCCTCATCGTTCTTACGATTGCCAGATCGATCTAGTTCCCAATGCTCAACCGCCGTGTAGTAGGATTTATGCTCTCACTGAACCTGAAAACCAGCATTTGCGTCAGTATTTGGATCAGTACCTTGCCAATGGCTTTATTCGCCCATCAAAGTCCCCGGTCTCTTCCGCTTTGTTCTTCGTGCCTAAAAAAGAAGGAGACCTTAGAACTTGTATTGACTACCGCGCTTTAAATCAGATAACGATAAAGAATCGTTATCCCCTGCCTCTGATCCCTGAACTTCTTGATCAAGTAAAAGATGCTTGTATATACACCAAGTTAGATCTCCGGGGAGCTTATCACCTAGTGCGAATAAAAGAAGGTGACGAGTGGAAGATAGCTTTCCGCACCAAATACGGGCTCTTCGAATATCAGGTTATGCCCTTCGGTTTGTGCAATGCGCCTGCAGCTTTTCAATTCTTCATGAACGATGTTCTGCGAGAACTTATCGATGTTTGTGTCATCGTATACATCGACGACATCCTGGTCTACTCATCTTCTGAGTCAGATCATCGAAAACATGTTCGAGCAGTTCTAGAGAAATTGCGCCAGCACAAACTATTTGCCAAGCTGGAAAAGTGTGTCTTTGATACCACTGAGGTTGAATTCCTCGGATTTGTTCTGACTCCTAAAGGAATTCGAATGGATTCACGAAAGGTGGACGCCATCCTCAAATGGCCATCTCCCGGTTCAGTGAAAGGGGTTCAGAGTATGCTTGGCTTTGCCAACTTCTATCGAAGATTCATCCCGGAGTTTTCACGAATAGTCCAACCCATTACTGCTCTTTTACGTAAGAATAAACATTTTGAATGGACTCCAGAGGCCGAACAAGCCTTTCAAGACCTAAAGACCAAATTCACTTCCGCACCTGTGTTGAAGCACCCGCGTCCTGATCTCCCGTATATTGTTGAAACTGACGCATCCAGTTTAGCCATGGGAGCTGTCCTGTCGCAAAGGGATCCGAAAACTAACCAGCTACACCCTGTAGCCTTTTGGTCCAGGAAATTCTCAGCTCCTGAAATTAATTACGCAATTACCGACAAAGAGTTACTGGCCATTAAATCTGCTTTTAAGGCTTGGCGCCATTACCTCCTCGGTGCAAGACACACCATCACTGTAATTACGGATCACAGAAATTTGCAGTATTTAAAGACGGCCAAAGCCCAATCTTCACGACAACTCCGATGGGCTTTATTCTTTGCAGAATTTGATTTTATAATTACCTATCGCCCTGGCTGCAAGAATGGCAAAGCGGACGCCTTATCCCGGATTGGCATGGAAGAACCCAATTCGTGTTTAGAACCTGTGCCGATAATACCTGAACAAAGAATCTTAGGTTTGACTTCATTGCAAACCATCGAGGACGTTGAAACTCGGATCAAACTACTTTTCGACCCTTCAGCCTTACTGGAATGGACTCAAAAGGGTCCCCACTTCACCGTTAAGGATAACTTACCGTATTTCCAAGAGCGGTTATTTCTGCCAAGTAAGGAATTGCAAGAACTAGTTATTGCTCATTATCATGAATCGTTAATGGAAGGACACCCTGGTATCGCTAAAACGGAAGAAAAGATCAAACGCCAAATCTGGTGGCCTTCTTGGAGAAAAGACATTAAGTCTTTTGTGATGTCTTGCGGAGTTTGCGCCCAAAATAAAGGTCAAAGGATCCGGCCAGCCGGCCTACTTCAACCCTTGGAGATTCCACCGGCACCTTGGCACACCTTGTCTATGGACTTCATTACGGACCTGCCTCCGTGTGGTGGTTACAACACTATCCTAGTAATCGTGGATCTGTTCTCCAAAATGGCCCACTTTATCCCTCTAAAAGGATTGCCTTCAGCTTCCATCCTGGCCAAGGAATTCCTGGAGAATCTAGTTCGAATACATGGTTTCCCTTCCGTACTAGTCTCAGATCGTGGAAGTCAATTCATTTCCCATTTTTGGAGGAAGTGTTGCCAACTAGCACAAATAGATGTGCGATTATCCACCAGCCACCACCCCCAGACCGACGGACAAACCGAGAGGACAAATCAGACTCTCGAGCAATATCTTCGGTGCATGTTGCACCAATCCGAGTACAATTGGAAAGACATTCTTTGGATCGCAGAATATGCATAACACAATTCTATGCATTCCGGAACCGGTCAAACTCCTTTTTATACTTTGTATGGTCACCATCCTCGAACCTCTGACCTAGATCCACCTCTGACCCTGGAAATGCCCGCAGTAAATCATCTGCATTCCACAATAACCCGAGCCTTCAAAGAAGCTACAACTCATTTACAGCAAGCCAAGAAAAAGTACAAAGAAAACGCTGATTTGCACCGAAGTAAAACACCTCCTTACCAAGTAGGAGACCAGGTTTGGCTAGCAACTAGACATTTATCTCTCAAGGGCCCACGGACTTTCAATCCCAGATTCATTGGGCCTTACCCCATCAAAGCCATAATCAACCCAGTGGCCTTTAAACTGGATTTGCCTTCCAACATGCGTATTCATCCCGTTTTTCATGCATCACTTTTGAAACCGGTACAACCAGGAACCCGATTGTCCAAGCCTCCAGATCCTATTCAAATTGATGGGGAATTAGAATTCGAAGTGAAAGACATTTTAGACTCCAAAATGTTAAAGTCAAAACTCTTCTATCTTGTTGACTGGAAGGGTTATGGACCTCATGAGAGATCGTGGGAGCCTAGTAACCATATTCACGCACCTCGATTAATACGAAGGTTCCACCGTAGATTCCCGAACAAGCCAAAACCCCCGGAGGAAACAACCTTGGGAGGGGCCTTGTGGGGGGGTACTGTCATGATGCCTACCTCCAAGGAGCCAGGCCCAGCCCAGCAACCCCAGAGGCAGACATCATTTTCCCCAAGGACATCTCAGCAGGCCCAAGTTGGGGCCTTTTGGACGCAGTCCTGGCGCCTTTGGCGCCAGGCTCATTCTGGACCCCAGTCCTGGCGCCTTAGGCGCCAGGCTCATAAAGCAAGACATGTGTGTATGTGTGTAAGTGTTTTAATGTGCACTTACCTGAAGCAGACCGTGCTGCTACATCCAGGCCCTCTTGAGGACTGAATGGGACTACTTTATCTTTTGGACTACTTTATCACTCGGGTGTGGTCTGAGGAAGAATACATATCTGAGTGGAAGGATACATACCTGGAACTACTTTACAGGCTATTTAAACCACACCCGAAGAGCAGCACATGCTTCGCGTTGTTCTGCATCTAGCAGCTGGACGCTCACCGTGTTTGCTCCTGCATTCGGACTTCTGCCACGCCTGCCAGCATCCTGATCACCTACAAAGGAAGAGAAAGAGAGAATAGGAGAAGGAAAAGACTTTACCTGCAAGATCCGCATTCCGGAGTCAGCTCGCCAACGATCCTGCAAAGGAAGACACTTAATTTAAAAGCACATCGCATCGACCGCCGCAGCACCGCATTCCACTCACCTTCACAGGGCGCCTCCATGTTCAGCAGCGATCACCCGGATTCGCAGCCACGCTTCCACGCCTAGGGAGAAAAGTACAAGAGCAAAGGTGAGAGAGAGAAGGGAATGAGGAAACCTAAACCTCCATGTTAAGACTTACCTGTTGGGTCATTCCCTTTTCATTTCGGGTCCGCGCCGCATCCAGGCGTTTCCGGACCCCGGCCCCTATGGGGAAAAAGACATTAGCGTCAATGAGCGAATGAAAAGACATTACCCAAAAACGCTCATCAAGACTTACCTAATTTCTACAGGGATTGCACCTCGCATCTCGGGTCGGTGCCTTTTCCCCGGCATTCTGTACCCCGGCCCCTATGGGGAAAAAGACATTGACATTAGCATATTGATGCAAGGACAAAAGGGGAACCTTTCAAGGAACTTACCTGGAAGCCAAGCAAGTTTGGTTCTCATAAAACCAAGAATCCAGTGAAGTAACTGGATACCAACGCGCCCCTGCATCAGAAGCAGGAAGGAGAGCTCGCCCTTCAAGACCCTAAGGTGAGACGCCACGGGAAGCACAGAAGGGTTTCGAGGAGGGTGAGAGGGGAAAGGGGGAGGCTGGTAGCATTCCCCGCAGACAGTTAATCCCTTATTCTCGCCTACAGAAGGATACTTTTGCAAGCCGGACAAGCAGGAGTTGGGAGTCCGGTCCAGTCCATCTTCTGAGCCCCGCGCAACACCTTAGAAGAGGTCACAGCAGCACGATCCTGGCCAGCGCCTCCGTGGGAGTCAGGTGAGCGTAACACCTGCACCCTTATCCAGTGAAGAAACTGGTTACGGCACCCTGCCCCGAGGCAGATGGAGAGCTCGGCGTTCACTTACCTAAGACATCTTACTCTTCAAGTCAGACATACAGTGCACAGAGGTCCAGCCCAAAGAGCCAACCGTGTGTTACACATCACCTTTGAAGATACGGCATTCACCCAGTCAAGACCGGCGCCTCTGCGGGAATCAGGTGAGCGTTACAGAACACAAAGCCTACCGAAAAACTCCCACCCAGGCGCTATGGAAACCTCGGATACCGACCAGCTAGCCCAGTTACTTGGGGAACTAAGAGCAGAAGTGCATGCAGCCCGTCAGGAAACAAATGCTCTAAGAAGGGAACTGATTATTTCCAAGGAGCGAACAGATGATCTCGCTAGACAATTGCTACAGTCACAAGCCGGTCAAACTCCGTTACCCGCATCAGGGGCAAATCTTCCTTCAACATCCTCTACGAACCCAGTGCAGATCAACCTACCTGGGAATGTACCTCTGGCTCCGCCCGAACGATTTTCTGGTGACCCAAAGAGGTTTGCAGTATTTATTAATCAGTGCCGGTTGCACTTCTTATGCCGGCCAGCAGCCTTTCCAACTGATCAAGCTAAGGTAGCTTTCGTGCTTTCGTACCTTAGTGGCAATGCGGCAGACTGGTCGATCCCTCTAGTTAATCAAGATGATCCGGTTCTCCATGATTTTCAAGCTTTTCAGCTCAGTATGGAAAAACTGTTTGCAAGACATTCACAGGGGCAGGCCTTGGACAATGAGCTCCTTTCATTGCGACAGGGTAATCAAGACCTTTTGGCTTATATTGCGTCTTTCAACAGACTGATAGTGGAAACTCGATGGCCTGAGGACAAAAGGATTACGCTGTTTTATAGAGGTCTACGTGGAGAGCTCAAAGATGTGTTAGCCCAAGTAGTTAATCCCCCGCAAGACTGTTCAGACTATATTGACTTAGTCGTTCAAATTGACCACAGACTGCAGAACAGGAAGGCCGATCGTTCCAAGTTTGATGCTCGAGTATTTTCCAAACCACCAACTCCTACCAAAGGAGTAGACTCCGGGGAACCCATGCAAATAGGGGGCCTGAAAGGACCACTAACACAAAAGGAGCGGGAAAGGAGAAAACAGCTGCAAGTATGCCTCTATTGCGGAAACTTGGGGCACTTTCTTCGAGACTGTCCGGTGAAACCAGCCAAGAAGGCAGTAGGAGCTGCAGTTACCAGGGTCACAAACTCTGAGCAGGGAAACGACCTCGCCCGACAAGAATAGAGGTCCTCTTGCCGAGCGTTAAAACCAGTTCGTTACCTCGCATTTCGTGATACCTATGGTCCTCATTAGCCCTGAACATCCGGATCGATTACATGCGATTGAAGCTTACGTTGACAGCGGTGCCATCGGCAATTATGTGGATCATGAAATGGTTTTGAGGATGAATCTGACTCTTTGTCCAAAGGCTGTAAAGGACGTCATTACTACGGTGGATGGTACGGAGATAGCCTCCGGACCAGTAACGCATACCACCCAAGAAGTGACGCTAGTAAGTCAAGATGGACACCATGAGAAGATCGTGTTCGATGTGATCAAGGCCCCTCAGTTCCAGATTATTCTAGGAATTCCTTGGTTAGAGAAGCACAATCCTCAGATCGATTGGCGAGCAAGAACGGTTCAGTTTCCAGAATGTGTCTCTACTTGTCACCCTCGACCTGGTGTTGCACTGGCAGCAATTTCCTCAGAGGCTCCCCAGTTACCTCCTGAATACCTAGAATTCCAAGATGTTTTCCGGAAGGATCAGGCTAACTCTCTACCTCCTCATAGGTCTTATGACTGCCAGATAGACCTGATACCTGGATCTACTCCTCCTTGTAGTAGAATTTATGCCCTCACCGAGCCTGAGAATCTTCACCTCCGACAATACCTGGATCAATACCTAGCGATTGGGTTTATTCGTCCTTCCAAGTCCCCTGCTTCCTCAGCTTTGTTCTTCGTTACAAAAAAAGAAGGGGACCTTAGAACTTGTATAAATTATCGCGCCCTGAACCAGATCACCGTTAAGAGTAGATATCCGTTACCTTTGATCCCTGAACTCCTGGACCAAGTCAGAAAAGCATGCATATATACAAAGCTGGATCTTAGAGGAGCCTACCACTTGGTACGAGTAAAAGAGGGCGATGAATGGAAGACGGCCTTCCGCACCAAGTATGGGCTATTTGAATATCAGGTCATGCCCTTCGGACTTTGCAATGCCCCGGCCGCCTTTCGATATTTTATGAACGATGTCCTCAGAGAGCTCATAGATGTGTGTGTTGTTGTTTACATTGACGACATCCTCGTTTATTCTTCATCGGAAACTGAACATCGGAAACACGTGAAAATGGTCCTCGAGAGATTGCGTCAACACAAACTTTTCGCTAAGTTGGAAAAATGTGTTTTCAACGTGACTGAAGTTGAATTCTTGGGATTCATATTATCACCTAGCGGAGTGCGTATGGATTCAAAGAAGGTCGATGCAATTCTCAAATGGCCATCGCCATCCTCCGTAAAAGGTGTTCAAAGCATGTTAGGCTTCGCTAACTTTTACTGCAGGTTTATCCCCGAATTCTCTCGAATAGTCCAGCCCATCACCGCCTTGTTAAAGAAAAACAAATGTTTTGAATGGTCTACCGAGGCGGAACAAGCTTTCCAGAATTTGAAGACTAGATTTATCTCTGCACCGATCTTAAAACATCCTCGCCCAGAACTCCCCTACATCGTTGAAACTGATGCTTCGAGCCTTGCCATGGGGGCAGTTCTATCACAAAAGGACCCAGTAACCAATCAGTTGCATCCCGTGGCATTTTGGTCCCGCAAATTCTCGCCTCCTGAAATCAATTACACTATTACTGATAAGGAACTTCTAGCTATCAAGTCCGCCTTTAAGGCTTGGCGGCATTATCTTCTGGGGGCCCGACACACCGTTACTGTGATTACAGATCACCGAAACCTGCAATATTTGAAAACCGCAAAAGCTCAATCCTCTAGGCAACTCCGTTGGGCACTATTCTTTGCCGAGTTTGACTTCATAATTACCTATCGACCTGGTACAAAAAACGGTAAAGCTGATGCCCTTTCTCGGATGGGAGTGGAAGAACATTTGATCAATCCTAAACCTGTACCTATCATTCCCGAACAAAGAATTCTAGGTGTAATCGCCACACAATCCATAGAGGAAGTTAAGGATAAAGCCAGGCTACTGGTAACTCCAGCAGACATACAGAATTGGCATCTGCAGGGAAAGGACTTTACGGTGAAGGACAACCTATTATATTTCCAAGAACGGTTATACCTGCCCAGCACAGATTTACAGAAAAAGGTAATCTCTTGTTATCACGATTCTTTAATGGAAGGACATCCCGGTATGACCAAGACCTCGGAAAAGATCAAGCGCTACTTCTGGTCGCCGTCTTGGAAAAAAGATATCAGAGACTTTATAATGTCCTGTGGAGTATGCGCCCAAAACAAGAGTCAAAAGGAAAAACCAGCCGGCCTCTTACGCCCTATTGACATCCCGCCTCGCCCTTGGCATACGCTTTCTATGGACTTCATCACCGATCTACCTCCATGCTCCGGATACAATACGATCCTAGTAATCGTGGACCTATTCTCCAAGATGGCGCATTTCATTCCACTCAAAGGCTTACCAACAGCAGCAACTCTGGCCCGAGAATTTCTCGAAAACATCGTCCGACTGCACGGTTTTCCTTCAGTTCTAATTTCGGATCGAGGTAGTCAATTTATTTCTTATTTTTGGCGAAGTTGCTGTTGGTCGGCTCAAATTGATGTGAGACTTTCGACCAGCCACCACCCTCAAACCGACGGACAAACAGAGAGGACCAATCAAACTCTGGAACAGTATTTGCGCTGCATGCTACAACAAACTGAAAAAACTTGGAAAGATATCCTTTGGATAGCCGAATATGCCTACAATAACTCTGTCCACTCGGGAACTGGGAAGACCCCGTTTTTTCTTTTATACGGTAGTCACCCTCGAACCTCGGAGTTGGATCCACTCCAAGATCTTGGAACACCAGCAGTAGACCACCTGCATTCTACAATCACCCAAGCCTTTAAGGAAGCCGTTTCTCACCTTCAAAGGGCTAAAGAACAATACAAGAAAGGAGCAGACCAACATCGGAAGGAAGCCCCCCAATATCAAGTAGGAGATCAAGTCTGGTTATCCACCAAATATCTACCTCTAAAAGGACCACGCACATTCAACCCAAGATACCTTGGTCCCTATTCCATCACTACCATAGTAAATCCAGTAGCGGTCAAGTTGGACTTGCCCCCTCACATGAAGATACATCCGGTCTTCCACGTCTCTCTATTAAAACCCGTGCAACCTCAAACCCGACTAACTACATCTCCAAAACCTATTCTAGTTGATGGAGAACTCGAGTTTGAAGTCAAAAGCATCCTGGATTCCAAGATCTCCAAATCTAAACTATTTTACCTGATTGACTGGAAAGGCTACGGTCCCCAAGAAAGATCCTGGGAACCTGCAGAATATGTCCACGCGCCTCGTCTAATCAAAAGATTTCATCGAACATTTCCTAACAAGCCCAAACCCCCGGAGAAGCCCGGTTTGGGAGGGGCCTTGAGGGGGGGTGCTGTCATGATCTCTGCTTCCAAAAGATCAGGACTTGCCCGACTCCCTTGGAAGCAGACCCATAATCCCGGTTCCGAGTGCCAGCCAGTCCCAATTGGGACCTTTTGGACCCTGTCCTGGCGCCAGTGGCACCAGGCTCATAAAGATGCCCAGTCCCAGCGCTGGAAGCGCCGGGCTCATAATGCTTGGGTGGACTTACCTGCAGCAGACCATGCTGCTTACTTACCTGCCAGTTGAACCCCTGATCCCCTTCTGTTTGGGACTACTTTTCCTGTTGGGTGGGGCAGGAGCCACTCCCTAGGTTCAGAACACTGGAACTCTTCTGGAAAGCAGGAACTCTTTTCTTATCTAGGCGTGGCTGTGGAAGGAGACACCTAAGCACTACAGGAGGCTATTTAAACCACACCCGATGGATGAATCTTGCTTTGTGTTATTCTGCATTCTCTGCAGCAGAACGCTCATCGTGTCTTCTGCTTCTGATCCTGGGCCTAAGGGAACAAAGGCTTACCATCCTGGAATCCAGTCTTCAGCAGCACCTGTAAAGACAAAGAAAGAACAGGTTAGCACTACGGTCTTCAGTGGCAGCGCATCTCTTACCTGGTCCATCGGCTGTCACCAACGCCTCGCGCTGCATTCCGGCATCTGAAAGACAAAGGCTTACCTACTCTTCGCACGCTCCGGAGGCCTTCGGCGCTGCATCCCGCATCTGAAAGACAAAAGAAGGTGCGTTTAAAGACATTGGGCAACTTTATTACTCACGTGCCATTACTCCTTCCCACGCCGAATCCAGTGGGTATTCCAGCACCCTTCAGCTTCTCTAAAGCTCCGAACTTGTACCTGCAAGATAAAAGGGACAGTTAGTGCGCATCGTGAAGCAGGCTACAAGCGCTTATTTACGTGGTTCCATCGCCGGAACCCTGCAAAACAAGAGATATCATTACAAAAGACTTTTAAGACATTTGAAGTGCCCAGAACTTACCGTTTGTGCAGTTAACGACGGACAGCAGTCCTCTGAGGTCAAGAGGCCTGCACCCTCATCCAGTGAAGAAACTGGTTACGGCACCCTGCCCCGAGGCAGATGGAGAGCTCGGCGTTCACTTACCTAAGACATCTTACTCTTCAAGTCAGACATACAGTGCACAGAGGTCCAGCCCAAAGAGCCAACCGTGTGTTACACATCACCTTTGAAGATACGGCATTCACCCAGTCAAGACCGGCGCCTCTGCGGGAATCAGGTGAGCGTTACACAAGGACAGGGTTGTTGCAAGCACTGGGGAGTGAGGGGAAGCAGGAGCTGTTTCATCTTTGCATATGTTTAATAATATAGAAGGCATTGCCCCATGACCACTGAGTCTCTGCACTTCTATGCGCCTGCGTCCATTACACCAGGCTTTTAATTCAATACGTATGTGCTAGACTTTGCCTACTTTTCTCATGGTTGTTGTAGACATTCTTTTTTTCCTTATCTGGCTAACTCTAAAATGGCATTTTCCCACATTCTGCAGAAACCTACATCTGCCACCATTTTCCCATCTTACTTTTCTGAACCGTGTGACTTTGTTCTTTTCTGCAGGATTCTACTACAGCATGTTTAATATGTTTCCCTGCATTCTAGGGTCAATTGCCCGACTAAATGTTCTGTTTGAACACTGCATATTGCAAGGGAGGCATGGTATCACAAGTATGACACTGACGCAAGAGTTACACGTTTCAAAACATTTATTATCTTTTCGGGGTTTGGAGAAACTCCTACTCTACCCTATAGCTAAGATGGGATTAGTCTCTACCATCAAATAATAAAGAAAGTACAGTCCTAGTCACTCTGTCAAATCAGAATGGCCTATACTAACAAAACCTTATGCCTGCCCTATCTCTTATACAAAAAGTGTGTTCAGGGGAATATGTATGCAAAGGAAAGTCAGTGTTTTATCATAAAGAATCAATGTGGCTATGTCAGCTCTCCTTCCCATGTTGGACAGCACGGAGTAAGGCGGCCCCTGTAAACACAGTGACACACTCTGGCTCAGGTTCTCAAAACAAAGGCAGTTCAAAACGTGGATAGAGGCCTGCTTGGCCTTCCACGTTGGAGTCACTTATTCCTGCTTTCAAAAGTTCTTTCACAGTTCAACAAAAGTTCACGCAGGTCTCCCTTGGTCGGGCTCAGACCTCTCAAAGCAAAAAGTTCAGGTAGTTCTCCCTCGGTCAGGCTCAGACCTTTGAACCAAAAAGTACCTGATTAAACTTAGATCTCACTCAGTCGGGCTCAGACCTTTCATGGATTTCGAAGACTTTCGATTGTGCAAGGCTTTTACTGTAGACCTCCTTGTGTTATTGTGTTATTTGCCCCAGTGTCTCTTGGTCTTGGTAGTTCAGTACCATTAGCACAAATGTTAATAGAAATCTTTCTCTTAGATATCACATATTTCGCCGAGACTTTCGAGTAGGCTGTTTCCTATCGCCAGACCACTCAGCTACTCTATATCACTGGCTTCACAGTTATCGGTAATTTAAAGTTCACCACAGGTCTGCCTTCCTTCGCGTCTCATCAGAACGCGCACAGCCCTCAATCGTGGCACACACTGTAGAAACTCTGTTGTTCACCCGGGAGGGTCGCTGGCGTCCTTGAAACACAATGCAGTCTTCTTGTCTGGGATTTGGCCTTCTCTGTGTATCTTTCACAGCTCTTCGGAGGCACCGACCTACTGCAGGGATCGCCTTCGTTTCCCTACCCTTTTGGCTCATCCTCGATCGGTCATTCTGCTCCAGTGTGTTCACATTTTCCCCAGAGGATCTGCTCCTTCCCGTGTTCCTCCTTGCTCCGAGTGTGTCTCTATGTTCTGCCTTTTATCCGTGTGGGGAGTGCGAATGGGTATCAGATGTATGTGATTAAAGTCAAGTGCCTGAATGTACCTTAACCGATTAGCGGGACATGTCCAATGAGATGTTTAAGGTTTAGCCTCTTCACTCTCAGTCACCCTCTTCCTGGCCCAGTGTTTGTGCAGAAAAGGGGTGGGGGAAGTTGGGACATTGGAGCATCATATAAAATAGGATGGGGCATAGGTATAGGTATAGGAAAGGGGGGAATATCGCATCTCACCATCATTTGTCTCACCCCCCACTCCCTGAAGACTCTGCACCCAGGTGATCCTCCCACACTTGTCCACCCCCAGGGTCTGGTTCCAGAGGCGATGGCCGTGCCCTGTCCACCTGAGAGAGATCCCGGGGACTAGCAGTTGAGATACCCTTTGGTTTTTCACAATATCTATTCTTTTTGATTGGTAACTGCAACTGGGTGATCGTTTCCCTTGTAATATTGGGGTGTGTGTATGTGTTATATTGTTATGGCAATATTTGTGCATTCTGTGTCAGTCACCACCACAGTGGTCCACCAGCACAGTGGCTGGACTGGAAAGATGCACATTGTGTTGCACCAGCATCCGTAGAGGCCGGCTTACCTTTTCCCCCCAATCTGGTTTCCTAACTCAGGTAGTTCAGTTTGCCTAGGGTTCTCCCTTCCCTTTAAACAAAAGAAGCAGTATCTACTTGAGCGGATCAGATCTCAAACGTAACTCTTCATGTTGTACTCGCTTGTTCTAATGGACTCCTTCCTCCCACCGATTCCTCATCTATGATATCCCTATCCCAGCACTGCTGTTCTCCGGAACCCTTTCTGCCTCCAGGGGACACAGCGCGCCTCTGCAGCAGCGGGCAGTATATATAGCGACGCCACGCCCCGTCATTGCAGCTTTAATTAAAGTAGGTGGCACTCCTTTAATATAAAAGCTGAAATATGTTTGGGGGCACTCACTGGGAAACACACAGAATCATTTTACTCTTTGTATGATTTACATTGAAGATGGCAGGGCAATACCTGCAATTCCACCACCGTAGAGTGCCACTGCTTTTATTTTAGAGTTATGAGTTTTATCAGCGGTTTTCATGCGGAAACCACCTATTTTCTCACTACAATGTTTTCAATGAGGAGCACAGTTTAATGTAAGTTAATAATCCCTAAAAATTGGAATAATGCCACACAGTCTAGGTTTCTGTTGTTGTTGCAGTTATGTGACAGTACGGTCTATGAGAGACATTCAACTGTGTAATGTTTGATTTCTGGACTTTCAAATGTAGCTCTAATATTTCCAGAAAATCCATATAAGCCGATTTCAATGCTTGCAATGTTGTGGGCGGACCTTGCCAATAAAACACTGTTGTTGGCATATGACATGCTCTATCTTAGGTAAGTCACTGGAAACAGTTAAAAGGACATCATTTAAAGCATTTACACAAAGGTTAAAAAGAAGTTCGAGAATGCAGCCTTTGTGTACTCCTAATTTTACATTCAAAGAATCTGTTAGGGGACCTGCCTATGAGTATATAACAAGGGCAGACAGGTTACTTTACAAAACATTATATTTAAAAAATCAACTGGTATCCAGATTGGCTCAAAAATCCCCCAAAGGCTTCACAGTTTACAAAATCAACAGTTTTAGGTAGGTCTATAAAACCAAGGTAAATCACAGAATTAAAACCATTGACATATTTATATAAAAACAAAAATAGCTTCAGTGCCTGCTCAATTGCTCCTTGAATGAAATTGCGGATTACTGTGATAGCCGAATTAGTGGTATGCCGTCTACAATGTACAGTGTTTCAAACAAAATCTTGATACATAAATGTGTGTGTTATAGTAGTAATTGTCACTGCATGATAGGGGTTGCTTCCGACTCCTATGTGTTGTCAGCCAATCAAATGAGAAATATCACAGTATGATAGCCAAGTTAAAAAAACGTGTACATTTAAGTAAATTATTATTTTTAAGCATTGCTTGAAATATGTAAATAATTATTATGCACATCATTTTGTATAAAATGTTTCCAAAAAGGTTGTCAAAAGTAACATTCTGGAGACCGCTAGGGGGCGCGTACCTGAATGGACGTGTGAGGTTGTCGCTCCGTCAGCTCCCGATGGGCCTACAGAGCTACCTTCACCCCCCAACGGAGGACAGGCCGCCTGGTGTCCCAGAGTGCCTCATTGACACGGTGGGTGACAGCAGGGGACAATCCGCCCCACGAACTAGCCCCTGACCCAGGAGAGGCGGTGCCGCCGCAGCAAAGGAGGACCGGGGTGTCGAATCCGCACTCCGGCCCCAGTGGAGGGAAGAAGCAGGGTGCACCCGCCGGGCACGAGGGAAAGAAAGAGTACACCAGAACAATCCCTCCAGGGCAAGCGCACCGCTCGGAGTGCATCTCCCGCCCCCAACAGCCTCCGAACACCGGGGGCGGGAATACAGGAGAGTAGACATCAGGGCCTGAGACTCTCGCACACCACAGGCCTCCCGGACGAAGACCCGACGGAGGGACAGTCACGGTGCCAGTCAGGCAATAGACCCGGTGGACCAGGGCCAGCACCCGGAACGTTACACCAGCCTTGACTGTGATCCGCAGTGGAGGAGAATCGGGATACGCCAGACACCAGGAAGAGGGACCATCCTCCCCCCACGTGCGGACTCTCATAAGCCGTGAAGGCCCCAGGAGGAATTCCCTAACAGCGCGACACGAGGAGTTGAGTGGGGCTGAGGAGGAGCAAGAGCCCGGCGGGGGATGGACATGGCTTGGGCCCGCATCCCCACACGCAGAGTCACGCTGGGGAGGCAGAAGTGGGCTTACACCCCTAACAGAGAGGGAACTGTTAGGCAGAAACCTGTGCAGTTCCCTTAGGGACCACTCCAAAAGATTTAAGACTACAGGTGTTGGCAGTAAACCCACTTGGTAGCAGTCTGCACCACCCAGATTTACCTGGTAGCTGTGGCTGAGCAGTCAGACTTCCCTCAAGAAGAGTTAGGCAGTATGCAAAGTATACACAATAGGCACTCAGACACAATAATACAAGCAAACACTGACCAGAGCTTTGGTATCAAAGTATATAATTATTTATTTAAAAACAAACAGTTTGAAACACTCCAGCACTCTTGTTGTAAAATATTCTAAACACAGTTACTATTGTAATATATACACCCCTTTTTCCGTATCAGATAAGTCACAGTAAAACACCACTTATTTTCATACAGAGGTGATCGCTTAACTAGATTGCACTCCAATAAGTTTGTGAGAAAGGGAGGGAAAAAGACAGAATATGGAAAGGTACACCACTCTAAGATTCAGGAACACTATTAGCAAGGCAGAAGAGCAAAAGTCACTGGTGAGCCAAAGTCCAAAGGCTGGGCCCACTCTTAGAGAGAGCCGAGCACAAATGCGCCCAAGATCACACAGTTATACTAGGCTTAGAAAGTCTTGCAGAGGGTTCAAAAAGAGTTTAGAGAGGCTTAGGAAAGTTTAGCCAGGGTGTCCCAGGCTCGAAAGCCGGGGGCTAAATCTACCCCGTACAGTCGGTAGCAAGGGAAGCCAGGCAGGACATGGTACCTTAAGTGGGAAGGATCCTCCAGCGGTGGCAGTTGTTCCTGGTAGTGGGTGCAAGTTGCGTCGTCGTCCAGGGGAAGAGAAGATCTCGACTTGGAGGGGAGATGAAGGTCGTTGCACTACCAGGGCATAAACCAGCCGCAGAGTTTTCCGGCTAAAGGTGGTACCTTTGTTTCGCGGTCGTGGTAAAACGTGCTATCCCGGTTGCCGGGGTGCTTGGCACGGGCACGGCGGCCACGAGGTACGTCGGGAAAGCGAAAAGACGGTGAAACTGGTTATCCCCACCAGTCAAAGGAAGAAGACTCTCTGGCGGGAGATCTCCTCTGTCGTTGGGAAAAGTGGTGAGGCAGTCCAGCAGGGCTCCACCGGTGGTGGTCTCGTGGCAGGTCGGCTCAGCTTCTCCCTCGTCGGATTCTTAGGTCCTGTGGCGACTTCTGAAGTTCCAGTCCCCAAAGCCCTGCTTTTATGCAGCAAACCCCCATTCACTCAGTCTAGCTGTCACTCAAACATGCTAAGTGGTGAGCCAGGCGGCTCACCACTTGGGCCAATCAGGATGGAGTGCGACTTGAGTTGCCTAGGCAACTCAGTCCAGAGTGCCTAAATTCCCCTCCACCCCTCCTAAGTACCCCAGACAGAGTGGCACCACTTTGGAGGGCTTCTGTGGAGAAGCCCGCCAAAAAGTGGAACAAAGGGCTCGACTTGGGTTGGAGTCACAGAAGAGAACACAAACGCCATTTTAGAATCAAGTTTTGGCAAAAAATACCAACCGGAGAATTAATATTAATTAAATAAACTGGTGGTATGTTCGAGGCTACCGTAAATAATTAAATAAAGATAGTAGCCTAAAACAATGGGAAATCCCATAGGAAAATATTTGCGGTTGAATATAAAAAGTAGTATCCACTGCCACCAGCCAAAACTCGATCAGGGGGGACGGAGACGTGCCCCCTCGACTAACAGACCCTGGGGCAATCAAATTGCCCCAGCCAGTACATCCACAATATGATGGTTTGTACTGGTTCTGTTCAGAATTTAAGACTAGTAAAGTCAATGGTGACTTTACATGCCCTGGGAGACAGTAGTCAGTCCCAGGGTATGGAGTCTATACTGGGGGGTCACTATGACACCCCTGTGTTACTGCACTGAGGGTGCTGTGTAACACATATCACAAAAACACATGAAGCCCTATGGGGTAAAAGACCCCATAGCCCATTAAACACATCTAGATTCAAAGAAACACACTCAAATCATGTCTAAGAGTGAGGGTAAAAGAGTCTCACTCTTGGCAGGAGAAAAAAATAAACCCCAAAAATCCAGCAAAGCTGCTGGGGGACTCACTAGGTTAGGAAATTCAGCCTAAACAGAGAATTCTCCCTAACAGGAACCCAGGCCCGTTGGGTGAAATTTCACGCTGCACCCACAGAACGGGACCCGAGCACAGCAAAAGACGAACACGCACTTCGGGGGCACCGCAGGGGAGGGCCCATACCAAGTCTCCCCCTAAGGCATGCAGCACTGGCCAGCCAAAGCCCAAGGACTTCAGAGAATGGGGGAAAGGACCCAGCCCGCGATCCCAATGAGAATCTATCCAGGAATCTAGGGAAAGGCACGGGCCCCCCTACTGCAGTGCGAGACAGAGACGCAAACACCCCGCACTATACAGCAGCGTGTGTCTGTACACACAGGACTCCGGGCGAGAGAATCACAGGCCCAAACAGTGACCCGGAGGTGGCTTGTGGGGACACAGTACAAGCATGGGAAGGCGCCCGGGTAACAAACAAGGGCATACTTCCCCCCCACAAAGGAGGTCCATAGCATACCACACCGGAGGACGGTGGACAGGACCCCAACATAGACCCGCCAGGCGAGCTCAGGGGATAAGAAACCCAGGCGGGTACCGCACAAAGAGGTAGAGCACACGGTGCAGCAAGGGGGCCGCCAGCAGTGGGAGTTCTTGCCCTCCTCGAAACCGGGCCTGATAAGGATAAGCTAGGGTGCCCCGTGGACCCAAAGACACAGAAGCACACCTAGTGCAAAGAGTGAGCCCTCACCCAGAGAATCCCAACGGCCATAAGCATGCACGTGAGCTGGAGAGGTCATCTACTGATATTAAAGACACACGAGAGGGGGAATAGGCCCCAGAGACAGTACCCCAACCAAGGCACACCAAAGCACGGCACAAGGAGACAGGATCCCACAGGGGGAGGCCCTCCACACATTCGTCATTTGGCGGATAGAGGCCCCCGCTTCCACAGTGCGCCTGCTCGTACCTTCTATTGCTTGCCAACCTACTGAGAACAGGAGGGCTGCCCCCACCATACCAGGTGGCACTGTAATCCGAGAGACATAGAGGTGCATTTGAGCATTGATCCCAGGCATCACCCTGGAGGAGTTCCAAGGTCAGGCCACCAAGATGAAGACGGCCCACACTGGGATTCTGTCCCTGCAACAATTTTGGAGGGCCCAGTGCGCGCTCCGGGGGGTACCCCCTCCTAACCTCCCACGAAATGGCATCAGGAGAGGACACCCCAGCCCCAGCTCTGACCAGAGACAACCTTAAAGACATATTTCAAGAAATCAGAGCTATCAGAACGGACATACAAGCCTTCATTTGCGATCTTAAGGGCAGGGTTGACAAAATCGAGGACAGAATGGAGGGGCTTGAACACAACCACTTGCAAATGGACATTCTCGATATGATATATGAAGCATGCCTAACAGATCTGGAACTCAGGGAAGAGGAGATGCTCTTGAAGATAGATGACTTGGAAAACAGGGAGGGACGTAACAATCTGCAGATCCTCTGAGTGAGCGAACAGAAAGGAGAATCGGCGGTGGAAGTCGGACGGAAAGTACAGGGCCTGATAAACCAACTGTTCGCACTCGAGGGGTGGTAAAGAATTGCAGTTGGAGAGAGCGCACCGAGGCGGAAGAGGAGGAGGCAGGGACCGGAGGTCCATAGTGGTGCGCTTCCTTAGATATAGGGAGAAAATGGAGGTCCTCGACAAAGCAAAGCGCCTGGAGAGCTTCATCTACGAAGGATTTACTATCAAAGTATTCCAAGACCTTTCCGCCCTGACAGTGGCCCGCCGCAGGGAGTGCCACCCTCTCACACAATGAGGATTGATTATTTTTCCCTACAACAACAACACCTCAGTAGGGTGAACTCTTGTGCACACGTTGTTAGGAAAGATTCTCTGTACTGCACCTTTCCTTCCATCTTTATGGAACCCCTACATTTTTTGCTTTTATTTTTTAATCTGACCTGTACTTTTTGCAGTACAGTGAAACCTTAAGCTTCACTGCACTGGCCTTTGCTCACATGTTAGGGGGAAACTTCTAGTTCTTTAAGTTTATCAGTAATGGGAAACAGTGTTTCCCTTAGTCGGGTTACTATGTTGCTACTTGTGGTTACTTTTGTATTACTTGTGGTAACTTTTTTACATTGCACAAAGCCGCTTACACTGAATGCAATGGGGTGCATTTTTGTTTTGCCCTAGACTAACACGCAAAGGATTTTGTGGTTACTCTAGATGTACTTAAAAGATGGGCTGGTGGCAGCAGTGACTTTTCCCCACTTTTTGGGGAATTTCGTTTTAGCTTTACTGCGTTTACCGGGTTTGGCTAATGACTGCGGTTGCTGGTCAAACATGACCGTGCCACAAGGTTTTTCGCCCATTCCTTTTGCATCTGGTTGTTTAGCCTTCTTCTTGACCTCAGAGTCCAGGAAGATCCTTTTAAGGACTTCCAGTGACCGGGAAAGCAGCAGCTTTTGGCGGGCTACTGGAGGGCTTTGTGTGTCTGACAGGCAGGATGTGGACTGGGTCGTCTGACCCTAATCCACATACTCGTTTCTGTGTGACTGAGTGGTATGCATGAGTGTTCCCGCCAGTGGTCCTGATTTGAGCACTGTGGGGTGTGTGTGTGGACTAGTTCTGCTATTGGCTAGTGGGAGTTTCGACTCCTACCCTGCTTTTAGGATAAAAAGAGGACCCCTGCATGCATTTTTCAGAGATCCTGGAAGAACCTGAAGGAGCCAAGTATCCTGTCCAGCTGAGAAGACCTGCGAAGAAACCTGAAACCTGACTGAAGGAAGCCTGGCAACCGACTTTGGCTGCCGCTCTGGTGGAGCCCTGTCTTGCTCATGATCTTCAGTAGGCCTGCAAAGGTGCTACGACCCCTGGAGTGGAGGGACCATCCATTCCCAACGTCTACCAGCTTTGTTTTTGGGATACCGGGTTAACTTCGTTGTCGTTCCGGGTTTCCGCCTGAAACTTGGCACACCCTCAGCTACCACTGCAACGACACCCTCTGAGGGATTACGGCATCCTAGCACCAAGGGGACCTGCGAAAGACCGGATAGTCCCACCGCGGCTACTAAGTCCTGTTGCATCGCTGTGCATGGTGTGCACCGTCTGAAGCCTACTTTTCCGACACAAGTCCAGTCCCTAAATGGGTGCTGCATCGTTTGTTTTTACATTTCTTCAACGAGAGTCCTTGCACCAGCAAAAGATCCCAACTGGAGTAATTCTCGAACCTGCAACCCCTGGAAATCGAGGACCGTGGATTTTTCCGGGAAAAGCAAGCCAGGACACCCTTCCTTTGTTCCACAAAGACTTGGGAAGATTCGGAGTAAGGGGGGTAAGTTACAGAGCTTTTAACCTAGCCCTATACTCCCATTATAGGTCAATGGGCTTATAATAATCCTATTTCTTATACTGTTGGCTGTGCCATTAATTGGCTTGGCAATACTTTTGACTGTTGGGGGTAATTTTGGGCCCCTCTCTACATTGAACCCTAACTCTAAGAATCCATCACTGGTCCCCAGAGACCTTACCTACATTTTTTCTTGTTCTTGCATCCTAAGTTTTGTGGAACTATATCCTGAACAATAGGGCACAAGGCCCCAGACAGCTTAGGGTTCGACAATTTTAGCTAGGGATCCTCTCTGTGGACCTGCTTGTGTGTGATACTTATCTATTCATTCCTTTGCCGGAGTATTTTGATTTGTATTGTGCATTTGAACCTGTGAATGTATATATGTATTTTAGTTTGGTGGTATTGGTTGATAAGTCTACCTGTTTGTATTAATTTTATTATAGTGTGTTTTGGCCATAATTAAATAACTGTATTTTTATACATCCTGTCTAAGTGCAATTTGTGACTCCCATTTTGTGACCTCATTGTGGACCCTTTACACTCTCACCCCTCTGAAGAACTTCGCCTAGACCACCTGTCACTGCTACCTAAACTGGTTTGGCTACAGTTTCCCAGAGTTGTCCCTGTCACAGTATAGGTTGGCCTTCTATACATCTGTCCACCAGGCCAGAGTATAGAAAATCAGTCCTAACACACGTCCCGATAAACTGGTTAGACCCCGACCTAGTAGAGCTTAAAGTGACCTTGTCGGGCCTGAAACCCAAAGAATCGCTCTGGCGATGGAATGACCTTCTCCTCAAGGACACCATCTTTGTAGAGGAGATGAGAGAGGCCATAGAGGAATACTTCCACATTAATGATACGGGGGATGTCGAAAGGGGAATGGATTGGGACGCGGCGAAAGCAAACTGGAGGAGCCTTCTCATTAGGTTAGGAGCCGAGAAGAAGAGGATCAGGTTGCTCCTGACTGGAAAGGATTTAGGATGGGGAGGGTCTTCACCAGCCTTCAGTACCTGAAGCAGAGGAACTAGGAGAAGGGAGATAAGGCAGACGCAATGCTGGCCGCTAAACTCTGAGGCCAGAGAGCTGAGAGGTGGGTGGCTGGGATTCAAGGAGAAGGCAGACAGAGGCTGACCGGAGCTGGCGAGGTGGTCAGTGGTTTTGCAGCGTTCTATGAAAAACTTTACGGGAAGGAGGGATCCCTAGACGAGGTTCAGCTGGAAAGGTACCTGGCAGAAATCCCACTCCCAAAACTCAGGAAAGGGGAAAGTCAGTTCCTAGACACGCCGATTACACATGAGGAAGTCCTGTGCGCGATATCGGGTCTTAACTTGGGTAAGGCACATGGTGAAGATGGATATACAGCGGGGTTCTAAAAGACCTTTGCCGACCCCTCACACGACACCTAGCTGCCCTGATCACCGGCATCATGACGGCGGGGAGGGCTCTGCCTTCATTTGGGACGGCACTGATCACCATCATCCCTAAGGCGGGTAAGGACCCAGCACACTGGACGTGGACGCAAAACTGTTCACAAGGATACTGGGCACAAGAATGGAGGGCCTTGTGCCTAGACTTGTCCACTCTGACCAAGTGGGGTTCATCCAAGGGAGGCAAGGGGCAGACACTCTCCACAAGACCCTCCACCTTATGAGAACAGCAGCGGCGCAGGAGGGAAACCCAGTACTGGTGGCCATCAACGCAGGGAAGGCCTCTGATCGGGTGGACTGGGACTTCCTTAATGGGGTACGTAAGAAATGTGGTTTTGGTGAAGGGTTCCAACAGGGCATCCAGGCCCTATACGAGAGCCCTTCAGCCAGAGTCACAGTCAACAGGTGTTTATCCTGGTCATTCCCACTATGGAGGGGTACGGGGCAGGGGTGCCCCTTGTCGTCCCTACTCTTTGCCCTGACCATGGAAATCTTGGCTGAATACCTGAGGAGGGCACCATGGGTTTAAGGGCATTACGGTGGGAACAGGGAATTTAAGCTCGGTCTATATGCGGATGACGTAATGCTTCATCTGAAGCATCCCACTCAGTCCATCCCGGCGGCTCTTGAAGTGATTGGGGAATATAGAAGTTACTCAGGGTTCAAGGTAATCACGGGCAAGTCAGTGTTTTTCCCATTCTCCCTGGACACGGCCAGGAACATAGAGAAGCTGGGGCCCCTGGGACTGCAGATTGTTAGGCAGAAACCTGTGCAGTTCCCTTAGGGACCACTGCAAAAAGTTTAAGACTACAGGTGTTAGCAGTAAACCCAATTGGTAGCAGTCCGCACCACCCAGATTTACCTGGTAGCTGTGGCTGAGCAGTCAGACTTCTCTCAAGAAGAGTTAGGCAGTATATAGAGTATACACATTAGGTCCAAAAATACAGTAGCACAAGCAAACACTGACCAGAGCTTGGGTATAAAAGTATATAATTATTTATTTAAAAACACACTTGTAAAAATACACTGGCACTAATATGTCTAGCAAGTTAAAACACAGTCACTAGAAATATATACACCTCCCTGATTAATTAGTAATTGTGCAGAAGCCCGCCAAAAGTGGAACAAAGGGCTTGACTTGGGTTGGAGTTACAGAGGCGAACACAAACGCCATTTTAAAACCGAGTCCTGGCAAAAAGACCCAACCGGGGAATACATATTAAATAAATAACCCGGCAGTATCTTTAACATTGCACCAAAAAAGTGGTGCGTTTAAAATGAATGGGAAAATCCCATAGGAAATATTCCGGTGGAATATTTTGCGTGGTATCCACTGCCACCAGCCAGAAACTCGACAAGGGGGGACTAGACAGTGTCCCCTTGGAAAACAGACCCAGGGGCAATCTAATTACCCCTACCAGTACTTCAACAATATGATGGTTTGTACTGGTTCTTTTCACAATTTGAGACTAGTAAAGCCAACAGTGACTTTACATGCCCTGGGAGACAGTAGTCAGTCCCAGGGTATGGAGTCTATGTTTGGGGGTCACTATGACCCCCCCTGTGTTACTGCACTGAGGGTGCTGTGTAACACACATACCAAAAACACATTTAGCCCTATGGAATAAAAGACCCCATAGCCCATAAAACACATTACATAGTCAAAGGAAATTCTCAAATCATGCCTAAGAGTGGGAGAAAAAGTGTCTCACTCTTAGCAGGCAAAAAAAATAAACCCCAAAAATCCAGCAAAGCTGCTGGGGGACTCACTAGGTTTGGGAAATTAGCCTATACAGAGAATTCTCCCTAACACTCGCCCCCCCCCCAAGACTAAGGGACAGGAGGATTTAATCCACTCCTGGATGAATCTCATAACTCTTGTCAATGACATACATCCTAGAGAGACCATCAGCATTTTGGTGGTGACACCCTGACCTGTGCTCAATGGTGAAATCAAACCCTAGAAGGCAGATTGACCATCTCAATAATTTTGGGATTTCCTCCTTCATTTGCATCAACCATCTCAAGGGTTGGTGGTCAGTCTGAATGACAAAAGTAGAACCATACAAGTATGGCTTAAACTTCTTCAGTGCCCACACAATAGCAAAACATTCTCTTTCAATTGTTGCCCACCTTGTCTCAGGATCCTTCAGCTTTCTGCTGATGAAGCAAATGGGGTGCTCCCTACCTTTCTCATCCAGTTGGCTAAGGACTGCACCTATACCTACATTAGAAGCATCTGTCTGTACAATGAAAGTTTGGTGGTAGTCAGGAGCTCTCAGTACTGGTGCTTGGCAAAGAGCTTTCTTCAGGTTTTCAAAGGCCTCCTCATTCCATCTGACCTTCTTAGGGAATTTTGGAGGGGAGATTACATTCAGTGGAGAAGCTATGGTCCCATAGTTCTCAATGAAATTCCTGTAATACCCAGTGAGGCCTAGGAAGGCTCTCACCTCGGTTTGAGTAGTAGGTGTTGTCCAATTTTGCACAGCTTCAATCTTACTGAGCAAAGGCCTTATTTCTCCACCTCCTACCTCATGCCCAAGGTAGACCACCTTACTCTGTCCAATCTGGCATTTGCTTGCCTTTATGGTCAGGTTGGCCATCCCATGAGCCTGCAAAACATGTCCCAAGTGGTTAACATGCTCTTCCCAGCAGTGGCTGAACACTGCAATGTCATCCAAGTATGCCATGCAGAAGTCCGCCATCCCAGCTAGAACCTGATTCACCATCCTTTGGAATGTTGCAGGTGCATTTTTCAGTCCAAAAGGCATAACCTTAAATTGGTATAAGCCAACTGGGGTAGGAAATGCAGTTTTCTCCTTGGCATGGTCTGTCAGGGCTATTTGCCAATAGCCTGACGTTAGATCAAATGTGCTGAGGAACTTGGCTGCACCAAGTCTATCCACCAACTCATCTGTTCTAGGCAAAGCGTGGGCATTAGTCTTGGGGACTGCATTAAGAGCTCTATAATTCACACAGAATGTCATTTCTTTGGATCCTGCCTTTGGTACTAACACAACTGGGCTAGACCATGGACTAGTAGAGGGCTCTATTACCCCGAGGTCAAGCATCTTGCTGACCTCCCCTTTGATGTGAGATCTCACATTTTCTGACATTCTGTATCCTCTGCTTTTGACTGGCAGACCGTCACCAGTGAGTATATCATGCTGGCCCCAAGGGGTCAAGCCTGGTGAAAGTGAGAACAGGGAGGCAAACTGATTTAACATAGATTTGCACTCCTCTTGTTGCTCAGGTGTCAGATTTGAAGAGAGATTTACTCCTTCAATCTTTTTATCCAAGGGTAAGCCTCTGAGGAGATCAGGGAGAGCTTCACTCTCTTCTTCCTCTTCTGTTGGAGATAGAAGTAAGGCTCCTACCTCAGGCCTGGAGACATATGCCTTTAGTCTGTTGGTGTGGAAGACTCTGGGAGCCTCCTTGGGAATGCCGAAGCCCACCAGATAGTTCATCTCTCCAAGTTTACCCACAACCTTGAAGGGTCCCATCCATTTATCTTGCAAGGCCCTCTGCCTTGTTGGGATCATAACTAGAACTAGCTGGTCTTGAGTGAACTCAACCATGTTAGCCTTTTGATCATGCCAATGCTTGACCAAAGCTTGTCCAGCTTTCAGGTTATCACTAGCTTCTGCCATCATGTGTGACATTCTCCTCCGGGGACCTATCAAATAGTCAGTCACTCTGACTGGCTCGGGGGAAGGAGCACTCTCCAACCCCTCCTTAATCAGGGCCAATGGACCTCTGACTGGATGGCCATAAAGAAGTTAAAAGGGAGAATAACCTACTCCCTCCTGAGGGACTTCTCTGTAAGCAAAGAGAAGGCATGGCAGTAGAAGGTCCCATTTCTCTTAAGGGGATCTTCCAAAGCACCTATCATGCTCTTCATGGTTCTGTTGAACCTTTCTACCAACCCGTTTGTCTGAGGGTGGGAGGCGGTTGAGAACTTGTAAGTAACTCCACAGGTTTTCCACATGGCTTTCATGTAGTGGGACATAAAATTTGACCCCCTGTCAGAGATTACCTCCTTAGGAAACCCAACCCTGGTAAAAATACCAAGGAGGGCCTTAGCCACAGCCTGAGCTGTAACAGTCCTCATAGGAATTGCCTCAGGGTATCTAGTAGCATGGTCTACTACAACAAGAATAAACCTGTTCCCTGAGGAGGTTGGGGGATCAAGGGGACCAACAATGTCAATCCCTACCCTCTCAAATAGGACTCCCACTACTGGGAGAGGCACTAAAGGTGCCACATTCTTGGAACCAACCTTACCAGAAGTTTGGCAGGTGTGGCAGCCTTTGCAAAACTTATCTACCTCAGCCCCCATCTTTGGCCAATAAAAGTAGAGTGAGAGCCTTTCTTTGGTCTTCTTGAAAATCAAGTGACCAGCCAAAGGAATCTCAGGGGCTAGTTGCAAGAACTGTTGTCTGTTTTCTTGAGGTACTACAAGCCGCTTGTAGTCTCCAGGTGCAGACTCAGTCGGTTCACTGTAGAAGAGGCCATCTTCCCTGTGCAACCTATACTTCCCAGGCTCTTGCCCATCAGCCTGAGAAGATGCCTGATGGCGAAGACCTTCCAGAGTTGGACATTCTCTTTGTCCCTTACTGAAGTCTGCCCTGTTAGGTCCACCTTCTGCCAGTAAATATTGCAGCTCAGGATGGTCAACAGGATCCAGATCTCCAATAAGTTCTTGGCCTTCCACTAGCTCCTCTTCAGTGTCTAGTTCAACCATACAGGGTTGTACCTCCCTCTCAGCCTCAGCTGGAGGTGGAGTTACAGGTGTAACTTTGGACACCTAGGGGTTGTCCTTGTTGGAAGCACTGGAGTGCTTGCTGCTGGCTGTTTCTTAGAAGTCTTGGGTTGCCCCTTTGTTTCTGTTGATTTTGAGACTCCAGTAAGTTGCTCCAGTGGAGAAGGAGTGATATCTTTCTTCATCATCTCCAGAGAAGAACCTCTCATAGTTTTCTCTCTTGCATGTCTGGTTAGCTCCTGTAACCGTTTACTAGGAGGTATGGGGGTGTATGACACTACTCCAAGAATTTTCAGGTCATTTCCCAACATAACCCTTCCTGGCACCTCACATTGTACACTGACAGGTATCTTCACAGTCATAGCATTGCACTGGACGAGAACTGGTAATTGGGGGAGCAACTGCACAGGCCCTCCAGCTAACTTGGTGAGGCGTTTGGGTGCCTTAGCAACCTCCTCTGCCTTGAAAAATGATTCATCCACCACAGTTATGCTGGCCCCAGTGTCCCTAATGGCAGGAGTCACCTGACCATTCAGCTGGACACTGTCCTTAGAATACTCTTTAGTATTATCTGGGATAGATTTATACACATCTAAATTCCGTTGTTCCCACAACCCCAGAGACACTAAAGAAACACTGGCTGAGACTCCAATGGGATCATCAGCCAGTAGTAGAAAGTTTCCACTGGCCATCTGTACTTCCTCCTCTGGAGCGAAGGCTAAGGAGACAGTGTGGACCCCTGAAGGTTTACCCTTACATCTGGGATCCCCTTTCACATGGTCAGGCGAACTACAAACATAGCATTTACCAAATGCTTTTTGGAATGGTGGCTTGCTCTGACCTCCTTCTGGTTTGGCACCAGAAGGTACACTAGCCTGATTCGGATTCCCTTGTGGCTTACCCTTATTGTTTTGTTTGGGGCCCTCTTTGGGATTGGAATTATTAGAATTCTCTTTAGAGTCCTTTTTAGGCTGTTTCCCCTCATCCTTTTTCTGAGTTTCCCCAGAGTCCTTGTGAGTAGCCCTGTTGGCAACCCACAAGTCAGCAGCCTTAGCTAGTCTTCTGGAATCAAATTCCTTTGAATCAGCCAAGTGCTGTCTGAGCTCAGGAGAGCAGGCATCATAAATTGACTCCAACATCACAAGATTCTTCATTCCCTCATAAGTGTTCACCTTGTAACCCTTAATCCATCCCTCTAAGTTCTTCAAACTTTCACTCACCCAGATAGCCCAAAGGGTACCACCATGCTTTTTAAGGGTCCTAAACCTCTTAAGGTACTGGGAAGGGGTCTTCCCAAATCTAGCTATCAAAGCTAGCTTCACACATGCATAATCCTTCTTATCCACCTCCCCCAACTCCATTACCACATCAGATGCAACAGGGGGGAGCCTAGAGAACAACCAGGGAAGTAACTCATTCCCTGAGATGTCCTGGAGCCCATGATTATACTCAAACATAGCCAACCAATCCAAGACATCCAACTTAGGCTCATACATACCCACAATCTCTTTAGGCATCCGCTGTCTTTTGGGACTGGTACTCCTAGAGGATCCGGAGAGAGAAGCATTTTCAACAGACAATTTCTTCATCTCTAGCTCATGCTTGATCTCCATTTCCCTGAGCCTTAGTTCTTGGTGCAGTTGCTCTGTTTGAGCATTAAGTCTTTTAAACTTCAATTCAAGTTTCATTTTCTCTAGTTCAAGACATTGAGGACTATTTTTTTTTAATTTTTATTTTTTTTATTTTTATTGGTTTATTCAAACCTTTAAAAAATAAAAACAGTACACACAGTACAATCACTTCCTCCCTCCATTCATCTTTCCCTTTTTCTTTTAGGACTAGTTGTGGGACCTGGTAAAGGTCCAGTAGGTACAGCTGGTAGAGCAGACAGAGGCCTAGGGGGACAGTCACAACAGCCTCACCCTCCTTTTCTGACTCTGCCTCAAGATTTTCAATACTTTGATCCATATCAATATCATCACTGTTATCAACATTCTCTGGGAGAGTGGGTTCCTCTGAACCATCAACCAGACTTTGGTTTGCTAACAATCTTTCTATTCGCTCCATTTTCTTGCCTTTAGTCAGGTGATTCTTATGCTTACAGAGAACTCTTAAACAATCAGCAGTTTTTGTAGCAAATGACTCTTGATTATAACTTTCCATAGTTGACAGGTTAGAAAATAAACTTTGTAGTGCTAAGCTTTGTGGTTAGTTGCACTAAGGTATCTATAAGCACTCTAAAATGTATACTCAATACAAATCCCACCGCTGTACACCAGTGTTGGGCAGAAACCTGTGCAGTTCCCTTAGGGACCACTGCAAAAAGTTTAAGACTACAGGTGTTAGCAGTAAACCCAATTGGTAGCAGTCTGCACCACCCAGATTTACCTGGTAGCTGTGGCTGAGCAGTCAGACTTCTCTCAAGAAGAGTTAGGCAGTATATAGAGTATACACATTGGGTCTAAAAATACAGTAGCACAAGCAAATACTGACCAGAGCTTGGGTATAAAAGTATATAATTATTTATTTAAAAACACACTTGTAAAAATACACTGGCACTAATATGCCAAGCAAGTTCAAACGCAGTCACTAGAAATATATACACCTCCCTGATTAATTATTCGACAAGTCTTAGGAAAAGAACACCACTTATTATCAACACAGAGGTGAGCGCTTAACCAAGATTGCACTCCAATAATTATTTAAAAAGGGAGAGAAAAGGCAGAAATAGGAAAACACACAATACCAACACTTTTAAAGAACCACAGCAAGTCAAGAAAGGCAGGGTCTACTGTAGAGCAAAAAGTTCATAGGCCAGACCCACTCTTGGAGAGAGCAAGGCAGAATGCGCCCAAGATCACACAGTTGAAGTACACTTTAAAAGTCTTTGCAGATAGTTCAAAAAGGAGTTAGATCAGTTCAGAAAAGTTAGTTAACAGATCCGAGGTCACCCCAGGATAGAGGGTCAAGGATTTTCGGGACACCTTGGACAGTCTGTTGCAAGGGAGAGCAGGCGGGACACAGTACCTGAAATGGTGAGAAAGCTCCAGCGGGGGCAGTTGTTCCTGGCAGCGGGTGCAAGTCGGTGCTTCGTCCAGGGGAAGAGAAGATCTCGACGTGGAGGAAAGCTGGAGGTCGTTGCACTGCCAGGGAAGAAACCAGCCGCGGAGTTTCCCAGTTAAAAGGTACTACCCTTTTATTCGCGGTAGTGGTGAAGCGTGGCTATCCGGCTGCCAGGGTGCTTGGCATGGGCGATTCGACCATGAGACGATCCAGGAAGGTGAAAAAAGGGCGAACTGGTTAACCCCACCAGCTCAAAGGAAGAAGACTCTCTTGGAAGAAGATCTTCTCTGTCATTGGGAAGTGGTGAGTCGGTTCAGCAGGGCTCCACCGGTGGTGTCGTCGTTGCAGGTCGGCTCAGCTTCTCCCTCTTCGGATTCTTTAGGTCCTGTGGCGACTTCTGAAGTTCCAGTCCCCAAAGCCCTGCTTTTATGCAGAAAACCCCCATTCATCAGTCCTAGCTATCACTCAAACATGCTAAGTGGTGAGCCGGGCGGCTCACCACTGGGCCAATCACACAAGAGTGCGACTTGAGTTGCCGAGGCAACTCAGTCCAGGGTGCCTATTCTCCCCTCCCACACATCCTGTAGACCCAGACAGAGTGGCACCACTTTTGGAGTCTTCTGTGCAGAAGCCCGCCAAAAGTGGAACAAAGGGCTCGACTTGGGTTGGAGTTACAGAGGCGAACACAAACGCCATTTTAAAACCGAGTCCTGGCAAAAAGACCCAACCGGGGAATAAATATTAAATAAAGAACCTGGCGGTATCTTTAACATTGCACCAAAAAAGTGGTGCGTTTAAAATGAATGGGAAAATCCCATAGGAAATATTCCGGTGGAATATTTTGCGTGGTATCCACTGCCACCAGCCAGAAACTCGACAAGGGGGGTCTAGACAGTGCCCCCTTGGAAAACAGACCCAGGGGCAATCTAATTACCCCTACCAGTACTTCCACAATATGATGGTTTGTACTGGTTCTGTTCACAATTTGAGACTAGTAAAGGCAACAGTGACTTTACATGCCCTGGGAGACAGTAGTCAGTCCCAGGGTATGGAGTCTATGTTTGGGGGTCACTATGACCCCCCCTGTGTTACTGCACTGAGGGTGCTGTGTAACACACATACCAAAAACACATGAAGCCCTATGGGAGTAAAAGACCCCATAGCCCATAAAACACATTACATAGTCAAAGGACATTCTCAAATCATGCCTAAGAGTGGGAGAAAAAGAGTCTCACTCTTAGCAGGAGAATAAAATAAACCCCAAAAATCCAGCAAAGCTGCTGGGGGACTCACTAGGTTTGGGAAATTAGCCTATACAGAGAATTCTCCCTAACACAGATCCAGTTAGATGGGCTGACATACCTGGGGATTAACATAGTCCGCCCAGACCAGGACCTGGGCCAGGCCAACTACCCACCTCTCTTCGGAAGACTATACTCTGACATGGTGACCTGGGGGAAGGGGCAATTGTCATGGATGGGTCGTTTAAAATGCGATAAAGATGAACCTCCTCCTGAGGGTCCTATACCTGGTTCAGAGGCTCCCAATTAGTGCACCAGCGGAACACCTGAAAGAGGTCAGGCGACGCATCATAAGGTTGCTTTGGCAGGGTCGGAAGCCCAGGGTCGGTTATGACATACTCATCTTGCCCAAGGACAGGGGGGGGGGGGAGTGGGACTGCCAGATTTGATGGCATACTATAGGGCGACACAACTCAGAACATTGGTCCCACACCTAAGGGAAGACCCAGACAAACAGTGGGTCTTTTTAGAGAACAATCGCCTGCTCCCAGCAACAGTGGGAGAGTGGCTGTGGGTGCAGAGGAACCGTCTCCCGAAGCACATTGAGAACACCTGATCCTGGGGTTACACTGGGAAGTCATGTCTATGGGGAGAAGGGACTCTGGGATTACCACGTGGCCCTCCCCGATGAGCCACATCTGGGCACCACCGGTCAGGGATGAGATACCAGAGGTTGAAGGTTATCAATCATGTTTCGAGGCGGGACTCGCAAGGGTAGGCCAACTGGTTCAAAACAGGGAATTCATAAGCATCCAAAAGCTCGAGGAAGCACTGGGAATAGGAACTTGTCTGTCCGCCTGTATCTGAGGCTTAAGGGTACATTTATGTCCGACAAGTGGAAGGAGCACATCCAGAGAGAATTTACGCCAGTAGAGAAGGTACTCAATGGTTTAGCGGACATGAGGCCTCATCTCAAGCGTCTATGGGGCAAAGCTGGAACCCGAGGTGGGGGACACTAGGGCACTTTGTTCACGGTGGGACAGTGACCTGGGCATGGAGCTGGGGAATAGCCTTTGGCAGCAAATGTGCAGGCGAGCCTTTAAGACCTCCATCTCATGCCAGTAAAAGTTGCATGCAATAGAATTACTTCATCGATGGCAATATGACCCAGGCGCCTTTCCAGAATGTTCCCAGCAGTGGACCCCCGCTGACTACTGGCACATGTGGTGGGACTGCCTCAGGGTTCAGGTCTTTTGGTCGGTGGTCCTGGGTTGGATCAGAGATGCGGGGGGGGGGACATACGCTCTGGACCCCCTACTCGTATTGTTTGGGCTAGAAAGATGGGAGGAAACCTGGGGGGGGCACCTTCATCCTTGGTCCACTTCCTCCTGCTGGCAGCACAGGCTCGCAGGGCCAGACACTGGAAAAGGGAACACCTTCCGACGGTGCAGGATTGGTCAGCCACAGCCAAAGACATGTACCCAATGGAAAAAATGTCTGCCACGCTCCACGGAAGTAGCATCCAGGTGGAAACAGAATGGCTACAATTCCATAATGTGTTCCAGTAGCGGAAGGAGAGACAGGCATATAGGGGAATGGACCAACCCGGCCGATATACGGGAAGCTTGGGCGAGGAAGGCCATAATAACGTTCGAGGCTCTTGTGGCATAGTTATGGCCCACCAGGCCCGAGACTTGCTTTTGAAAAAATGTTTCAATCATCTAATAGCCAATATGTATCATCATATGTCTCACGGGGGAGAGCTTAGGGGCATGGGGGGGACCGGGGATGTATCAGGACAAGTTGTCTATTTTCCACCTGAGAGGGCACACCTCTGAGTTTTTCGTTTCAAAATATTGTATGTTCCTGCGAAAATCTAATAAAAAGAAATTTTTTTAAAAAGTGTCAATCCTGTCAATGTTTTTATGCCTAATGTTTCTACTCTGCTCTTTTTAGGACTTCAGGGCCATCGGTTGCTGGTTTGGAAACCACATACACGGGGGGCAATGGCTTCTCCACATCGTATAATAGTCAGAGGTGGTTGAACCTTTACTTGTCTGCTTGTAAATTTCTGGATTTGGCTTTGGCGCTACCATCAGAAAATCTTCCACAGTTTCAAATGTAAGTACTAGTAATTCAAGAAATGTATATTTTTTTAAAACGTATCTGCTGAATCAAATTTTTCACTTTATCATTTCTCCAGACATGCTTGTTGCATATGCCCTTTAGCAATTCTGATTGATTTGTTTTTTTCAGAAAGCAACAGAAAATAATCATTTGCATGTTCTTTGGTTAATTATTTTTAAAGTGTAGGGTTTAACAATTGACATCAATTAATGTGCATCCCTCAGTCGATGCTCGTTCAGAATTTTTATCATAATCATTTTGCTTAAGTGAAATTCTTCCTAGTATGCACAATTCTATCAGGGTTGCCGAGTCTCTTGGGATCATGTCTTTAGCCTTGGTTTTTCTCAAGATTCCCAGCCTATATGCAGTACCACCCAGATTCACTAAATTTCTTCTGTATTCTCAGCATGTCTCCAGTTCTAGGCACATCTTGAGGTTCTCAGCACCCCTCAAGTTCTAGGAGCCATTCAGGGTTATCAACACCTCTCAGGTTCTAGTTGTTTTTCCAAGTTCTCTCCAGCTCTTAGGTTCTAGGCACTTCTGAGGATTATCTAGCTCCCTCAAGTCTAGATGCTTTTCAGGGTTCTCCTCGCCCCACAAGTTCCAGGCAATTGAGCACTGTGCAGGTTCTCAGCGCTTTCAGTTGTTTCAGGAGGTTCTTCAAGTATTAGTCTTCCCACGCAGCAGGAAAGGTATTGCTATTTAGAGGCTGTCTCCATTAGTCTCCCAGCACAGCAACTTGATCCATACTCCTCCAACTCTGAATTAAGATTGACTTTCTTTCCTGCAGTCTTGCTTTTCTGAAACCCCACCTTCTGAGCCCTGATTTGATTTGTACAGTGCATACTCTTGCCTCCCTTTAAAATTTAGTTGGCTCTTGGTATTTTAGCTAGGCAACCTTTTCGTTTCATGCTCTGCTTACTGGCTCCTATGACATGACGGGGAAAGTTAAGATGAAACAACCAGAACAACTGTTTTGAATTTTGTCTGTTAGTCTCTGTTTGTTGAAGCAACAATGTGGAGCTGCACTGTGAACCGTAAACGTTGCTTTAATGTCTACATTTAAGGTATCACACTGCTTTTCCTTTTGGTGTAAGTGGTGATTCATAACAATATATAAGTGCTGCATGTGTAAAATGTATTTCTAAATACAGTCACAGTAAAAACCCAGCCAGTGCATGCACCAATACAGATTAAATTATGCCAAAAAGAAACTGGTGTCACAAATAGTTTGCCTCTTCACCAGAAATCCAACAGGGAACGTTAATGACCATCATCAATCAGATTTCATGTGTAGCCCCTAAGAAATGCCTCATGTCGATTGCTGTGTTAAATTACTTAGTATATATAAACTTTGTTTAAAGGGACGTTATGTGTGTTTCCCATGTGACATTGAAATTTCAATTAAGAAACATTATTAAGGGGACACCAGAGTTGCACGGCAAAACCAGAAAAAACATTCAAAAGTAATGATTTACAAAGCAGCCATAACTCTGCCATCATAAAAGAACCATAACTCGGTTGCCTTCATGCATTGCTGATGACATGTCGTTTTGCTCCGATTCACCTGGGAAGTTGGGTATGTGATCGTTTTTCTTAACATATTTATTTCTATTGAGTTGGCTGTCACATGAAATTTAAACTTACTCTAACCGGTTTGGGATATCCCTCTTTTTCCTTAGCACTTTTTTGTTCAATTCTTTTCGAAAGTGTGGATAATATACGTGATTTGTGTTGGCGTATGTGACTTCATGAACATTGAATGGCAGTTGCCAAGTTATGGTTGTTTTACAATGGTGGTGGAGGAGTAATGTTGTCTTTAGAACCCGTAACTTAGATATTTTAGGGGGTTTATTGTTCTGTATTGCAACCAAAGCTTCTCTTTAACAAAGTTGTCTAATGGATCTCTTCCTCCCGCAGGTTTTTCATTTTAGTTATATATCTTCCAGCCTAATTGCTCTTGGAAACTTTTCCAGCCAACAGGGGACTCAATATAGCCCCTCTTGAATTCATTGTGCTCCAATGAGGTCATATGTAACATAAAGGGGCATTCTAAATTGAGCCATTGGTGCCCCATGAAAACACTTCCTTTTGTCTATGATCTCAGTACACTGCTCACTTGTGTGTCTTCTAAACTGCGTCACCTATTATGAAGGTGAGATGTGAGCCTTGCAGGGATTTGCATGATGTCTGTTTCTGACCCCAAAAGATTTGCCTTTACTTTCTTGGGGAAGAACATGCTATGGAGTACTGTGGTTTGTGCCAAACCATGCACCCAAATACTCTATGGGTGCCTGCCACACATTTTTACATGTTTATCCACAAGTGCATGAAACGCACTCCTCTAATTTCTCCAGCTCCAGAGCCCTCTTCTTCCAAGAGAAGCTGTGCTGCTGAGACAGAAGAGGAGGCTCCACACTCTGAAGCTTGAGACCAGAAAGAGAAACAAATGAAGAAAACACAGCAGCAAGTCAAAGCAGTGTTTTTGTTCCATCACCTCCTCCAAGAAGAAAAAACATAGCTCCTGTACCGGGGATGAGTGGACACCTTTTTGGAGTGTCCACCACCTGAGGTGCCCTTTTCAACCTGCTCCTACACCCTGGCGGAGTGGGGGGCTTTCGGTCGTAGATGAAGGACATATTCTCCAAGGCAGTGGTGGCTTTGGTCCCAGTGGCAGAGTAAGGTACCACTGTGCTGGAACAAGCTGGCAAAGGTGCCACTTGAGAGGGCTCCCCTCCTTCTACATGTGGCTCTGCCTTCAGGCCCTGATGCCCTATTTGCCTCGGGTTGAGCCTCTATGCTGACACTTCTTCAGAGTTTACTCTAGTTCTGAGGGCCAATTTTCTGGAAAATGTGCCAGATTTTCAATGAACAAGGTGACCTAGTCTGAGTTTTCCCAACAGTTTTCCCTGCCTGCTCTGGTTTCCGATCTTTAAGGATGCCAGTAATCTGGAAACCTCTCCTTAATTGGATTTCACGCAGGCCTCTGCCTATGGGAAACAAGAACTGGTAACAAGAGGGCTCCCACCACATGAAAATGCTTCTCACTCTAGTATTGCTTAGAGTGTTTTTCTGTACTATATCAAGTTGTTGTTTTTCTTGTAGTGCTTCTAAAGTAAGCGGAGTACCCAAATGTAGGGGTTATTCTATTCTGGATATAAATTCCAAAAATCTACCCTGAGCCATTACTTTAGTGCTCAAAACATGTTGCTTTTATTCAACAACATCAGTCACCAAGACTGGGTTTATTCTGCACATATTCATGATACAATAAATGAACAGAATATGGTGATTTTTTACATAGAACTAAAATACATCACAATGTATGCATCAAGAGTGTGTTAGTATTACTTTGTCAAGTAAATATTACATCATATTTACATTGTTGCAGAGTGATCACCAAAGAAACAGTAATTGCGCAAAGTAGTACAATAATCTGTATTGTAGTACACATATCCCCTAGTATTAATCTAAAGTACGGATGTATTCATATCTGTGCCGTTTGTCTTTGGAAAGAAATTCAAACTAGTCTAGTGTTTCTAGGTTGACTGTGGAGCTGAAACCAGTTGAGGTGGGTTAACATTATTTCCACAGAGTACCAAACCGCTGGGAAACAAAAAGCTCTTTTCAGCAAACAATTGCAAAGGTCATTGATAACTTGGGCCTCACAGCACCAACTGAGCCGCTGGTCCAGTTTGCTCTTAACATCAGTTCTGTAAATTTATCTGGTAGCTGCTTCTCTGGTTATGGCAGCTGGGATGAGACTGCCCTCTGCCCTTGAGGTGGCCTGGGAACATGGATTCAGACTTTGTGTCTCCATACCCTATGCCATAGAGTCTGATAGTACAGGCCTCTGTAGTGGGCTCTTTGTTGACCCCTGTGCTGATTTTGCTCCCAGATAAGGGGAGTAAAAGGTTTGAATGTCTTCGATTGCAAGGTGTTTGCTTCAAGAAGGCTGGCATCGAGGGCTTTGAATGCTACCCGAGTTGTAGCCAAGTGCACACATTGTATGTGGAATGTAATCTCTGAGGCAACAGAGAACATTCCTATGCCCGAGATACAAGGGCTTTATTTCCCTGGTCAATGATGGGAAGGAAGCAGCCCATCAGATCTCCACTTAGGACTGAACAGTGTAGACTCTGTGGTTAGATTCATGGGTATGAGCTCGTGTCATTTATGGGCATTCCAGGTTGGCTATGTCTGATTTTGCCCCCTGACGTCCAAGGCTAACTCCTGGATAAGCTCTTTGACAGTGACAACCATTTTAGGGCAAAGGCAGATGAGTCTGTGGAAAAATGTAAGGCCTCAAAGGCCATGGCCAAGTCCCAGAGGTTAGATGTTAAGCAACAGCAGGCCCTGTTCCAAACGTTTCCTTCTTTGTCCACAATAGCAAGGTACAGACGCAGCATTGTATACCCCATTAGGGTAGAGTCAGAGGTGAGGAGAGGTGGGTTTTGCCTTGGACAATGTCCCCTCCAGAATCCTCTGCTCCAAAACTCCTCTGAATTGGCTTGTACCTACCTCTTGCCAGTGGGGGAGGTGATTTTTGCATGCATGGCAGAGCGTGGCAGCAAACTAATTCTGATGCCTGGCCCTTGCTTGTCACCTTGCAAGCTTATTACCTCCCCTTCAAGGTATGTCCTCCCAACCATTGTCCTTCTCGCCCTTCCTCCGGACCGGACTACTCCTTGCTGGCGGAGATATGGCATCTTTTCATGAAAAGCACCATAGAGCTGGGGCCTCCTGCAGAGGTGGGTAGAGGCTGGTACCCATCTTAGCTATGAATCTGTGCAAGAACAAGTTCAGGATAGTCACTTTGGCTCAGATCCTCCAGGCCCTCAAGGTACAGTACTGGCTTGTGTCACTGAACTACAGGGATACCTATGTTACATGCTGCTACATCCAGAGTACAGGAACGGCCTGAGGTTCATGGCTGGGACACCCATTATCATTTCAAGGTCCTTATCTTTAATCTTCACTAAGCACCATGTATGAGGCAGAACAAGGTTTATGTCTTCTCTACTTTGACGGCGGACTTATTCAAGCTTGCACCCCAGGTCTGGTGTCGGTCCACCTGCACCACACCTGTCGTCTGGTACACAGCTTGTGATTCTACCTGAACTTCAAGAAGACCCATGTCAAGTCTTTCTAGTCAGTCCAGGTCGTAGGAGTGGTTCTGGACACTCATTTGGGTAGCCACATTTCCTCTGATGATCTTGCACATGGCATGGTTCTTTCTTTGTGAGAATTTGGTCTTGGCTATTCTGCATCTTGTGGGTCTAATGGCATCCTGCATCTTCATGGTGCTGCCGGTTCACTTGCACATGAAGTTGCTGCACTGGATGGTTCCTTATCCGTGGTCTCAGTTTCAGGCAACATGACAGACCAGATGCAGGTTTTTAAAAGTGTCACAGGTCTTCTTCCTGTTGTTGGTCAAGTGAAGTAAGACAATGTGCTGAGGGGAGAACCTCTAAACCTTCACTTCAACTAATGGTGGTCACTCATGCCTCCCTGAAAGGCCGTGGCTTCTTCTGAACGATCTGATGGTGAGTTAACTGTGGTCCCTTGCAGAGGCATGGAAAGACATCCATCTGCTGGAGCTGTGGATTATCATGTTGAACTTGGTGTCCTTTCTTCCTGAGTTACTGGGCAGGTGTGTTATGATCCAGATGGAGAACACAGTGGCCATGCATTTCTTCACATTCTGCTCTGTCTCTGTGCAAGGAATCGATGAGCTTATGATTTTGGGCTCGGGAGAACAATGTGTCTCTATCAGCTGCCCATCTTGCCAGAACAGAGAGTGTAATTGTAGGTTCTTTTGACAACTAAGACCTCTCCTGGGGAGCTCTGGATGACATCTGCTCTTCCCACTCCCCCTTCCCATGCATCAGGTTCCAGTCGTGACCTTATACTTGTTTCTTAAGTATTGTGCTCTCCTTTCTCTGCCCTGCCCATCTACTCTTCTGATCACCTTCTCTCTTTCTCTATTGTTCATCCGCCTAGTTCACCTCCCTTAGCTGGTACAGAGGCATCCACCTTTCTCCGTCGCGATCTCCGTGCTTTTAATACCCCTCTATTGATCTCATCCTGTATTTCTGCTCTTCCCTCTCACTCCGCATTCTCTGCCCTCTCTGCTGACGATGCTGCAACTCCTCTTTCTTCCTCCCTTTCCTCGTCACTTGATACTCTCGATCCTGCTTCTTCTTTGTCTTCTTCTCGCAAACGCCCTCAATATTGGCTTTCTTCCCATCTCTGCTCAATACAGCGAGTTCTGCTCTGTCTCGAACGTCGCTGGTGCAAGCCCCAACTCTCTCTATGATGAGGCCCTTCTTATAGCTAAGCTCAATTATTACTCTGACCTTCTGCATGCTCAATCTGCTCACTCCGAGCGTCTTTTCCAATCCTTTTCTCGGCTCCTTGCACCACCTACTCCTGATCATTCCCTCCACTCTACTCCCACTGTTGCCGACTTTCTTTTCTGCCAAAGTTGCTTCTCTTCATGCTGCCATCGTTCCCACTACCTCCTCTCCTCTTCCTTCTTCCCCTACCTCCTTAATCTCCTCTTTTCCCCTATTACCAACTTAGAGACCTCTTCACTTCTGACTCGTTCCCATCCCACTGGTTCACCTTACGATCCTGTTCCATCTTCCCTAATTCCCAAAGTCTATCCTTCTCTTGTCTCTTATCTTACCACTCTCCTCAACATCTCTCTCTTCACATCAATCTTTCCCTCTTGCTTCAAGCATGGTTGTATTCTCCCTATTCTTAAGCCTTCTCTCAACCCATCTCTCCCTTCTAATTTTCGCCCTATCTCACTTCTTCCTTATCACTCGCAACTCCTTGACAGGCTCGTCTACACTCCGGTTTCTACCTTTGTCAATGACAACTCTATCCTTCCGTCGCTCCAATCGGGCTTCAGTCCCTCGCACTCATCTGAGACTGCCCTTCTCTTTGTTTGTAATTCTTTGCTATTTGCATGTTACACTAAGCATTCCTCTCCTCTCATACTTCTAGATTTGTCTGCAGCTTTTGACACTGTTGACCACACTCTTTTCCTGGCTTCTCTGGCTTTGTTTAGGTTTGCCAAATCTGTACTTGCTTGGTTTAGTTCCTATCTTTCTAACCGTACCAATTCTGTCTCCTGGGCTGGTTCCTCTTCTCAAACACTTCCCCTCCTTCATGGTGTCTCTCAGAGCTTGATTCTTGGCCCCTTTCTTTTTTCACTCTATACTTCTCCTCTTGCTGCCATTATCTCAGCCTTTGGGATTTCCCACCACTTATATGCTGATGACCTGCAACTTTTTCTCGCCTTACCTGCATTTACTCCTTCTATTCACAATAACTTAACTTTAATCTTCTTGCCTACTTACCATCAAATTGTGGATGTCAGTTCACTTTCTTGTTCTATACTGCTCATAAACTGAAGTTCTTTTCTTCCCTGCCACCAATATTCCCCCCTTGCCCTCCCTCTGTCTCCTTTCCCCCTTCTTCTTTACCTCTCTCCAGTACTGCTTGCAATCTCATTCTTTACTTTGATACAGACGTATCCTTTTCTCTCCACATTTCTACTATCTCTCAGTCTGGTTGCTGCCATCTCATTAATATTCATAAAGGTCTTTTCTGATCTTTGGCGCCACCAAACTCTTGATCTCATCTCAAATTTTTTCTTGCCTTTTTTACTTTTCTTCTACTCTCTTTGGTCTTCCTCTTTCCCGTTTGGCCCCTCGTAAATCAATTTTTAACGCTTCTATAAGTCTTCTCTACCAGTTATACCATTTCACACTCTGTCTTACCTGGTTGCCACCCGGCTCAAATTACATTTTCTGTGTAAGGTGTTGAAATCCCCCCACAGTCTTGCTCCCACTTATCTCTCATCCTTAGTCTCCTTCTATGTTCCCACTCGTTCCCTTCGTTCTCACTCCCAGTTCTTGCTATCAGTCCCTCGTCCCCCTCTGGACCCAATCCTGTTTCCGCTTATTCCCTCTTGCTTCTGATCATTAAAATTCTCTCCTCTTGCCCCTCCGTTCTGCTACCGCTTACCCTGTATTTCGTACTTCTTTAATCTCAACTTCCTACCTCTAATTGCTTTTAACCTAACCAATTCTACTTGCTTGGACGTAAGTCTTTATCTGGAAACATTTTGTAATGTACCAATTTTCACTTTGTTGCACTGTAACCACTTTTACGTTCACTGCTTTGGGGTAAAGCGCTCAGTAAATGCTAAATAAATAAAAAACACCAATCTTCACCCTGTGGGGGACTCTTCAGGTGGACCCCTTCGACTCCAGAGTAAACAAGAGGTGCTTGTTGTGTTACACCCAGAGGATTCCCCCGTTGAGTTTTCTGGATGATGTATTGATGGTTGAGTGAAACTTTGCTCTCCTCTATGCATTCCTGCTGATTCCTGGATCTCGTGAGACTGCGTAAGTTCTACTCTGCCATGCTTCCGATTCGGCTTGGAGAAAATGTAACTTGCAACTTCTGGATATGTCGATCTGTCTTGCTTGGTGCCTCCTGGTGAAGTCGGTCCTGCTCTCCCAGTAGGGCCAGTTCTTCCACCCAGCCTCACCAGCTTCAACATTCAAGCTTGGCTGCTGAGAGGCTGAGGTGTAAGCAGTGCAACTTTTTGGATGAAATCCTGGGCATGCTCCTTTCTGCCAAGCTGCTTGCCTCCAAGTCATCTATTCCTGCAGGTTATTTACGGTTTCTTCTTGGTGCAGGTACAGGGGTATGGGCCCATTGAGCTGCCTGAGCTCTGCCATTGAGGACATTCGGCTTCTTTGACCGGATGGGCCTGCAGATCGACTCTGTGAACAGATTCTACTAATGGACCTCTTCCTCCTATGGTTTCCTCATCTATGATATCTATCTCCCAGCACCAGCTGCTCTTCAGAAATGTTTCTCCCACCATGGGAAGCAGCGCGGCTCAGTGTCAGCTGAACCGGACGTGCCCTGTTCCGGACAGGACGTCGCAGGGCCAATATATATAGAGGTGCGCACCCCAGGACCTCAGTTCCTTTTTTCCATGCACTCTGCTCGCTACTAGGAACACCGCTCTTAGCTTCTTCATTATAAAATTTGTTGCAACATCTCTCAAGGTTTGTCGTGATGCCAAATCTGATGAGGTCTTCAGGGTTCAAACCCTGCATGTATTGCGGGCGTCAGATGTCCCTGTTGGACCTGCACCACATATGCATTTATTGCCTTGGTGGAGGCCATAGCACTCATGATATGATATGGCATTTATAACGTGCCTGTGCACAAGTGTTTCTAGGCGCGACAAAACAGAAAAGGAGGGCAACAAGGAGGGAGGACAAAACAACAATATTACTAGGCCTTGTGTCATTCAGATTGCACAAGTGCAGGGAAGTGGAAATGGAGAAGTGCAGAAGGGAGGGCGGAGGGGTGTGCAGGTTGCTCAAGGAGCGGCCAGCAAGTGGTTCAGTGCAGGTAAATCAGAAAGTGCAGCCAATGGGTGGCTCATAAGTGCAAAGAGAAGGGACTGTAGGGTTGCAGATACAGACCACAAGTGCTGCCAAGAAACAGTGTTGGGGAGAATTCTCATTCAATGGCTAATCTCCCTTACCTAGTGAGTCCCCCAGCAGCTTTACTGGATTTATGGAGTTTATTTTTTCCACTTGGTAAGAGTGTACCCTTTTCTTCCCACTCTTACCTGTGTTTTGCCATGTGTATTTCATCTGTTTTTGTGATTGTGGACTCTGGAGTACACCACTTCAGTAGCCCCCTTCTTTTGTGTGTTACACAGCACCTTCAGTGCAGTGACACAGGGTTGTCGTTTAGACTTCCCACCAACTCCATTTCTGAGGCTGACTACTGTCCCCCAGAAAAGGGTAAAGTTGCCATTAACTTTACTTAGTCATTTAACCACAGATCCAGTACACCTCATCTTACATGGAGTACTGGAAAGGGTTAATCCTTAGCCCTTTTTATCTGTACCTCCTAGAGCATTGTTTCGCTGTTTTAACATTTAGACTTGGCTGGTGGCAGTGGTATCTACCCTAACTTTTCTACCGCGATTATACTATATAAACGTTGTATTGTTTTAGGCTATTATATTAGCCTCGAACTTAAACCCGCTTGACCAAATACTTTTTCATTTGGCTCTGGTCGGGTTTATTCACCATTTCTTTTTGTTAAAGTCCTTCTTGTGTTTTACTTTGCGCGGCAAACCAGGTTTGCCTTCTTTGTTCACTGTCTTTTGGCGGGCTTCTGCCAAGAAGCCCTTCTCTAGGCGCCTGGGTGTCTAGGTGGGCTGAATGTGAGGGAGGGGTGTAGTCACTCCCTGCACACGGTATCCTAGGAAACCCAAGTCGCACTTTGCCATGATTGGCTGAGGTAGTTGTCTGGGCCGGACAACCGCCCTGCTGCGTGATTGACAGCCAGGCTGTGTGAATGGGGGATTTTTGTATAAAAGGCAGGTTTCTTGGGCTAGAAGTCAGAGTCGCCACTGGAACTACAAGGAACCGAAGAGAAGCGGAGAAGAAGTCGACTGCTGCAACTATCCCGTCCCGGTGAAGCCCTGCTGCGGTCCAGAGCTATCTACCCTTCGACAACCAGAGAAGATCCAGTCCAGAGTCTTCTTCCATTGAGCTTGGTAGGGATAACCAGCTCATCTTCTACAGCCAGAGGATCCTCTTCATGGTCGAAATCGCTGCACACTGCTGTAGTGGTCCGGATAGCCATCTGAAGAGCCTCTCCTGTTTTTTTAAGGAGCACAACTTTTATTCACCGTTACTTCCGCCGGCTTCATCCCTGTGTAGTGCAGACCCCTCCAGACGTCCTCCTTCGGATCGAAGCTCCAGGAACCGAGGGTCTGCAGGAAACTACCAGGAACAACTGCTGTGGCACCAGCTTCTTCCTTGAATAAGGTACTGTGTTCTGCCCGAGGAATCTGGGGTGAATCCCTGTTCTTCGCCTCCAAGGCTTGTCCTTCTCTTCCCTCCTTCTTATAACTTTTGCTTCCTCTGTTGACAATATGTAAGTACTCCTGGCTATGCTGAATCGGGAACTATCTGACAGTGTGATCCTCGACAACAGGAACCCGGTTCCACTTGACACTGGCTCCGGCCTATTGACTATTGACTTTTGAATTTCTGTCTGAGTGTTCCCTGATTCTGTCTGCCTTGACAAAAGTATTGTGTATGATTTTTGCCCCAGACTCTCTCTGGGTATCTCAGGTGCTAAGTGTGTTTTTCCCCTGGTAACATTTCTTGCTGCGGATACACGTTTCTTTAGTAAGACCGAACTGTCATTACTGTCAAAAAGTGATTGCAAGTGTATTCACGGTAACGTCTTTGTTTCATAACACCGGTCTGCTAAAAAACAGGGTACTTACCTTGAAGTATACCGTACAAAGTGAATTGGTTAGTTGTAGTATATTTTACGTGTGGTTTTTGAATTAATAGAAGTGTTGTGTTTATAACAAATGGTTTAAAAATAAATGTACTTATATTTTTTACCTGAAACCTTGAGTCAGTGTTTGCTTAAATCACAGTAATTGTGGTCCCTTTGTGTAATCCCTGCAACTGCTCATATACTCTTGAGATAGGCCTGGCTGCTCGGCTTGTACCAAAGGTAAAACTTGTATTGCTGTTAGGCAGAAACCTGTGCAGTTCCCTTTGGGAACACTGCAAAAGATTTAGGACTACAGGTGTTAGCAGTAAACCCACTTGGTAGCAGTCTGTACCACCCAGATTTACCTGGTAGCTGTGGCTGAGCAGTCAGACTTCCCTCAAGAAGAGTTAGGCAGTATGCAAAGTATACACAATAGGCACTCAGACACACTAGCACAAGCAAACACTGACCAGAGCTTTGATATCAAGGTATATAATTATTTATTTAAAAACACACTGATTGAAACACTCCAGCACTATTATTGTAAATCACTCTCAACACAGTTACTATTATTATATATACATCCCTTATTCCTTATCAAACAAGTCTTAGTTAACACCACTTATTTCCAGACAGAGGTGAGCGCTTAACTATAGATGGCACTCCAATAAGTTAACGAAAAAGGGAGGGAAAAAGGCAGAATGTAGAAAAATACACCACACTAATACTTAGGAACTCTTAAGTAAGGCAGGAAAGTCAAAAGTTACTTGTGAGCCAAAGTCCATAGGCTGGGCCCACTCTTGGGAAGAGCAGGGCACAAATACACCCACGATCACACAATGACAACAGGCTTAAAAAGTCCTGCAGGGAGTTCACAAAGGTTTTAGTTAGGCTCAGAAAAGTTTAGCCAGGGTGTCCCAGGCTAACCCAGGTTCGAAAGCCGGGGGCTAAATCTACCCCGTACAGTCGGTTGCAAGGGAAGCCAGGCGGAACACGGTACCTTATGTGGGAAGGATCCTCCAGCGGGGGCAGTTGTTCCTGGCAACGGGTGCAAGTCGCGACGTCGTCCAGAGGAAGAGAAGATCTCGACGTGGAGGAAAGATGAAGGTCTTTGCACTGCCAGGGAAGAAACCAGCCGCAGAGTTTTCCGGTTAAAGGTACTACCCTTTTGTTCGCGATAGTGGTAAAACCTGGTATCCCGGTTGCCGGGGTGCTTGGCACAGGCAAGGCGGCCACGAGATGCTCCAGGAAGCAAAAAAGGAAGCAGACTGGTTATCCCCACCAGTCGAAGGAAGAAGACTCTCCAGGCTGGAGTTCTCCTCTGTCGTTGGGAAAAGTGGTGAGACGGTTCAGCAGGGCGCCACCGGTGGTGTCGTAGCAGGTCGGCTCAGCTTCTCCCTCGTCGGATTCTTAGGTCCTGTGGCGACTTCTAAAGTTCCAGTCCCCAAAGCCCTGCTTTTATGCAGAAAACCCCCATTCACTCAGCCTAGCTGTCACTCAAACATGCTAAGTGGTGAGCCAGGCGGCTCACCACTTGGGCCAATCAGGACGGAGTGTGACTTGAGTTGCCCAGGCAACTCAGTCCAGGGTGCCTAAATCCCCCTCCACCCCTCCTAAGTACCCCACACAGAGTGGCACCACTTTGGAGGGCTTCTGTGGAGAAGCCCGCCAAAAAGTGGAACAAAGGGCTCGACTTGGGTTGGAGTCACAGAAGAGAACACAAACGCCATTTTAGAATCAAGTTTTGGCAAAAAATACCAACCGGAGAATTAATATTAATTAAATAAACCGGTGGTATGTTCGAGGCTACCGTAAATAATTAAATAAAGATAGTAGCCTAAAACAATGGGAAATCCCATAGGAAAATATTCGCGGTTGAATATAAAAAGTAGTATCCACTGCCACCAGCCAAAACTCGATCAGGGGGGACGGAGACGTGCTCCCTCGACTAACAGACCCTGGGGCAATTGAATTGCCCCAGCCAGTAGGTCCACAATATGATGGTTTGTACTGGTTCTGTTCAGAATTTAAGTCTAGTAAAGTCAATGGTGACTTTACATGCCCTGGGAGACAGTAGTCAGTCCCGGGGTATGGAGTCTATACTGGGGGGTCACTATGACACCCCTGTGTCACTGCACTGAGGGTGCTGTGTAACACACATCACATAAACACATGAAGCCCTATGGAGTAAAAGACCCCATAGCCCATTAAACACATCTAGATTCAAAGAAACACACTCAAATCATGCCCAAGAGTGAGGGTAAAAGAGTCTCACTCTTGGCAGGAGAAAAAAATAAACCCCAAAAATCCAGCAAAGCTGCTGGGGGACTCACTAGGTTAGGAATTTCAGCCTGAACAGAGAATTCTCCCTAACAAGAAGGAAGATGTTTCGGAAGAGAGAGTTGGAGGTAGTGTGGTCCCAGGCCCCAGAAAGCCTTGTGGACGATGCAGAGGGTCTTGAACTTGATCCTTGCCACCACTGGGAGCCAATGAAGACATTTCAGAGCTGGAGAGATACGATCCCTGGGCTTGAGGCCAAGGACAAGTCTCGCAGTCCTGTTCTGGATAAGTTGTAGAGGACGGAGAGTAGAGGCAGGAAGATTTAGAAAGAGGCTGTAGCAGTAGTCCAGCCTAGAGAGGACCAGAGCTCTGGAGACAGTGAGCTTCTGGGGGAAAGGAAGAATACCTCTCAGGAGGTGCAGCTGATAGTTGGACTTCTTAGAGACGTCAGAGATGTGAGGAGAGAAGGAGAGGGTGGAGTCGAAGATGAGCCCAAGGTTCTTAGCCTCACAGGTAGGAGCAGGAAGAGGGTCCACAGTGGGTGGTCAGAGAGAGAGAGGAAAGGAGGGGGCTGGTGTTCCAATGAGGAGGATCTCAGTCTTACTGGCCCTAAGGCAGAGATCATTGGTGGCACACCATTCCTGAATTGTGGCCAGATAGTCTGGAATGAGAGAAGCAGAAGAGGCAAGCGAGGGGAGCCTGAAAGAGAGCTGGGTGTCATCCGCATAACACTGAAAGTTGGAGCAGAGAGCAGTGATCCGGTAGGCAAGAGGTGCCAGATATTGGTTGAATAGCCAGGGAGAAAGGTTAGACCCCTGGGGAATACCACAGTTAGAGAGAGAGATAGAAGAGAGGAAAGACCCCAGTTGGACCTGAGAGGATCAATTAGTGAGAAAGGAGGTCAGCCAGGCCAGGGACTGATCAGTGATACCCAGGTTATCACGGATACGATTGAGCAGGATGGCATGGTTGACCATACCAAAAGCAGAAGGAAGATCGAGGAGAATGAGGACAGAAGGAAGGTTAGAATCAAGGTTATAGAGAAGGTCTTCACGGATGTTCAGGAGAGCAGTTTCTGTGCTTCTGGCTTCCCTGAAGCCAGACTGGTGGTCGTGGAGACAACCAACAGATTCAGCGTGCAGATTAAGCTGGGGAATGGCCAGCTTTTCCAAATATTTTCCCAGGAAAGGAGTGATGGAGATCGGCGATAGTTAGCCGGAGAGGTAGGATCGGCAGAAGGCTCCTTTAGGAGGGGGTCACAAGGGAGTGCTTAAGGGGGAGGGGACATTGGGCCAGTAAATGCACCGAAGGACCAGTTCGGGGTTAGATCGTGGATGGTCCCCTGTCCGGAAGGACAAAAACAAGAAGAAACACCTCAAGAGGTCGAGATCACTCGGCAGTTCTTCACAGCAACACCCTTCTTTGTCCTCAAAGAAGAAGAGCCACAACTCCAAGTAGGGACTGTGGGGAAGAGGCCCTGCAGGTACCTTTTCCAACCAAATCCTGTACTTCAGAGGAATTATAGGCTTTCTGATTTAAGATGCTAAACATTTTTGTGAAGGCGCCGGTACCTCCGGCCCCAACATCAGCCACCACGGCATCGTTGGTGTCAGCTTTGGCACAGACGGTTTCGGATCTGAGCTTGGTAGTGTCGGCAGTGAGTCCGTGGTGACAAGATACACTGTTCCGTCCATCACGGTGGACTACGACCTGGCGAAGAAGCTCAGGCCAGCCCCTTCAGGCCCCTTATTCATCTCTGCACAGAATTCTCTGGAGAGTCTGGTGATACAGGCTGCTATGGCAGAGCTTAAGACCACCTCATTCATGCCCCCCCCCGATAGGGTGAGGAAAAGATTGGATGCATGGGGCAGGAAGCCTAGGTCTCTGGTGCAACAATGCCTCTTGTGCCTTGGCCAAATATTCTTTTGGCCTGTGGTCAGTGATAAGAGGCCGCTGAGCACATGCCCAAATGGGATATGCGGGATGTGTTTGAAGCCTTTATTGCAGACAGCAAGGAGGCTCCCACCAGATTTTGCAATCTGGCCTAGACACAGCTGACTTCATTGCTAGCATGATGTCCACCATCACTGTACTTTGGTGTTTTTCTTGGCTGAAGGCTTCAGGGTTTGCGACTGACATTGAGGAGAAACTTCTGGACATGCCCTTCGATGGAATTAACTTGTTCGGCACCAAGGCAGATGAGTCACCCCAGAAATGTCAGGCCTCTAAGGCAACCGCCAAGTCGCTAAGGTGACAGTGCAACAACAGGGACCCGCAAGCATGGCGGGTAGGGGCAGGGGCTTTTGACTCTTTGCCACTTATACGCAGAGAGGCAAGGACCAAGCACCCTTGAGCAGACAAGGTCAACAGTGGCCCTACAGGGATAGGGGCTGAGGTGCACCTAAATGAGGTGGTTCCATCTTCACTGCCTCTGCTTCCCCCAGCACGAAGCCTCTTTGAAGTGGATTCCTTCCATTTGTCCCCTGTAGCAGGCAGCTTCTCCCTGTTTGGCAAGAAATTGAGAAATAGCACCTCGGACGTCTGGGCTTTACAGGTCGTCCAACAGGGATGCTGCCTCCTTTTTGTCTGTTTCCGTCCAGACCGCCCAGTTCCCCACCTACCCGTACCTCCAGAACCTCTCCTACTGGTTGAGATACGCCATGTCAATAAAGATAGTACCTTGCTCCGAACTAATCAGGGGTTATTACTCAACATACTTTCTGGTTCCAAAGATGGACAGATGTCTGAAACCCATCCTTGATTGCGGCTTCTGAACTTGTAACTGTGCAAGGGCAAGGTGAAGATGGTTGCTCTGGCCCAGTCCTCTGGGCCCTGGACGTGAATGACTGGCTAGACTCCCTGGATTTCCAGGATGGCTACTTTCATGTTGGCTGCCACCTCGACTCTGCAATGCAGAGTGCCTGTTCTGGATATTTACCAATCAGCTACATGGTGTGACGAATCTAGCAACATTGTCACTGATTCCCTGGAGGGAAGCTTCTGTTATGTGGCCAGGGAAAGGCAAAAGCTACCTGACTCTGACCCTGGGGGTGGCTATCTGTGGGAGGACCACATAGGGGAGCACAAACTCCAGGGAGACAGAAGAATGCAGAATCCAAATGATCCATCAGCTGTAATTCTAAATGAGACCCATGTGCCTTTGCAACATTCCTGTATGGCGTATTGTGATTTAGGTAGAGAATTCTGGGTTTTAATAACCAAGAACATTATTTACCCCACCCCCCTTGTATAGTACTGAGACGAGGAAGAGGGATGGAGTAATTGGGATGCCCAGAAGAAGTAAGCCTAGGCTGCTTTGTTGGGCGCAGTGAGCCCAGCCAAGATGGCTGCAAACCTGTAAGCTCCTGGGCACCACAACCACTCCGCAAAAGATCCTGATTCTTCCCGGGTCACCACCACAGTAATCGGTGGCGCATCGGCTGCAGGAATACTTAGGGCACATTCCTGGGAGGTTTGGTGGTTCCTGCCTGTGTTATAGCTGAGCTCGGAGCAGGGACACGGGAGCGGAGCTACAATTGAGGCGGGGAAGACGTGCGTCCTGTGCTGAAGGCTCCGGAGGAGCCTTGTTAGGGGTGGTGTGCCGTTTTCACCTGCCCGAGCCGCTGCCCCCGCTGGCCGCCTGTGGTGACGAGGCCTGCGACCTCAGAGAATGAGGCTCGGAATCCTAGAGTGAAGGGGCAGATGCTTGAGGCAGCACGATTGGGCCCCAGTGGACACGCCATGTGAAGGACCAGCACCCACCCAGTGTGGCGACTAAGCTGCATTACAGAGCGCCTATAGGGTGCAGCTTAGTGGACGTCATTTGGATGCCCAAAGACTGGTGACACATCTGGGTTGCGAGGGCAAGCCAACACCCGCGGAGAACGGGACTGCAGGGCAGCAGAGATTGCTGGATGTGCTCCTGATGGCCTGCTAGATCTTGGTTGCCGGCTCCGTGGGAGACTGGCAGAGTGGTTGCTAGGAGGAGCAGCAGAGGCAAGGAGGCGCTCGAGAAGGTGAGCCCTGTCCCGTGTTGATTTTAGAGACACTTGCTCCCTGGGAACCCTGCGGCGTGGAGCCTTGGTTCGGGCACCTTTGACTGAGATGCACATCATTAAGGCCTGATGTGATCAAGTGGTGCAGTACATCGAATTGCGGTCTGACCTCTCATGCTCCTAATTTCAGCCTGAATTGGGCACCTAAAAGGACCCAAGATTGAGGTCTGGGGCGCAATATGTCTGGTGTCGCCCGCCCCTCGGTCCTCATAAGGGAGTAACCAGTGTGCACGCTGGAGGAGGCACTGCACCAAACACACGTGAGGGTTGAAGGCACTGGGGAGGAGACTGATGAAAAATTGAACCCTTTGCTTACTCGTCCTGTGAGATAGCAAAGTCAGGAAGGATAGAGATTTGACAAAGAGCCGCACCAACCCCTCAATGGTTGCTTGCTAAACACAGTGGTTTTGATGCAGAAGAGCTGCGCTGCTGCCCACGCACATAGGAACATCATTGGTTTTGCACTACAACTTGGGTGCGTCATACATTTGCGACCTGCATGAGGAGTCTTTAATGTTGCAAGAGACGCCAAACTGATCTTGGCAGGTGGCAGTGCATAAATTATTCTTGTATGTTCAGTAAACAGATTGGCAAAGTAGACTGGACTAATTGAAGTCAGTGTGTGGGGAGAAGTGCGGGAGAGACTGCCTGGCTGCCAGTAGGCATTCAGAAGTTGAAGGTGAGAACGAAGATGCTACCCTACCATATGGGAAGATGTGGTAAAAATTGCAGATTGAGGGGAGACTCAGTCAAGCGGCTCTGACCTATAGGCGAGACAGCTGCTGCTGGGTGGTGTTAGGGAGAATTCTCTGTTAAGGCTAATTTCCCAAACCTAGTGAGTCCCCCAGCAGCTTTGCTGGATTTTTGGGGTTTAATTTTTTCTCCTGCTAAGAGTGAGACTCTTTTTCTCCCACTCTTAGGCATGATTCTATGTAATGTGTTTTATGGGCTATGGGTTCTTTTACTCCATAGGGCTTCATGTGTTTTTGGTATATGTGTTACACAGCACCCTCAGTGCAGTAACACAGGGGTGTCATAGTGACCCCCAAACATAGACTCCATACCCTGGGACTCACTACTTTCTCCCAGGGCATGTAACGTTACCATTGGCTTTACTAGTCTTAAATTGTGAACAGAACCAGTACAAACCATCATATTGTGGAAGTACTGGTAGGGGTAATTCGATTGCCCCTGGGTCTTTTTTTCAAGGGGGCACTGTCCAGTCCCCCCTTGTCGAGTTTCTGACTGGTGGCAGTGGATACCACGCAAAATATTCCACCGGAATATTTCCTATGGGATTTTCCCATTCATTTTAAACGCACCACTTTTTTGGTGCAATGTTAAAGATACCGCCGGGTTATTTATTTAATATTTATTCCCCGGTTGGGTCTTTTTGCCAGGACTCGGTTTTAAAAATGGCGTTTGTGTTCGCCTCTAAAACTCCAACCCAAGTCGAGCCCTTTGTTCCACTTTAGGCGGGCTTCTGCACAGAAGCCTCCAAAAGTGGTGCCACTCTGTCTGGGTCTACAGGATGTGTGGGAGGGGGGAATAGGCACCCTGGACTGAGTTGCCTTGGAGCTAATAGAAAGATTGTAAGCAAACCAAAGTCTGGGTGATGTTTCAGAGGGTGTCTAGTCAAATGGTTGACAGACAAATGGTCGACACAATTTGGTCGACAGGACATATGATCACATTTTTTTTTAGCTATATATATTTTTTTCGGTTTTCGTTTAGGGAAAAAAAGGGGTTTTAGCAAAAAAAAAGGGGTTGGCGAGGACTCCCTCCTCCCCCCCCCCCAAAAAAAAAGTGAAAAGACAACACATTTTATTTTCGATCATTTGACCTGTCGACCTTTTGGTTTCGACCATTTGTCCTGTCGACCATTTAGATTCAACCATTTGACCTACAACCGGTTCAGAGGAATCCACTCTCCCAGAGAATGTAGATAACAGTGATGATATTGATATTGATCAAAGTATTGAAAATCTTGAGGCAGAGTCAGAAGAGGAGGGTGAGGCTGTTGTGACTGTCCCCCCTGGGCCTCTGCCTGCTCTACCAGCTGTACCTACTGGACCTTTACCAGGTCCCACACTTAGTCCTCAATATCTTGAACTAGAGAAAATGAAACTTAAATTGGAGTTTGAGACTTAATGCTCAAGCAGAACAAAGACACCAAGAACTGAATCAAGAACTAAGGCTCAGACAAATGGAGCTCAAGCATGAGCTTGAGATGAAGAAATTGTCTGTTGAAAATGCTTCTCTCTCAGGATCCTCTAGGAGTACCTGTCCCAAAAGACCCTGGATGCCTAAAGAGATTGTGGGTATGTATGAGCCTAAGTTGGATGTGTTGGATTGGTTGGCTATGTTTGAGTATAATCATGGGCTCCAGGACATCTCAGGGAATGAGTTACTTCCCTGGTTTTCTCTAGGCTCCCCCTTGTTGCATCTGATGTGGTAATGGAGTTGGGGGAGGTGGATAGAAGGGACTATGAATGTGTGAAGCTAGCTTTAATAGCTAGAGTTGGGAAGACCCCTTCCCAGTACCTTAAGAGGTTTAGGACCCTCAAAAAGAATGATGGTACCCCTTGGGCTACCTGGGTGAATGAGTGTTTGAAAATCTTAGAGGGATGGATTAAGGGGTTACAAGGTGAACACTTGTGCGCGAATGAGAAATCTTGTAATGTTGGAGTCAATTTATGATACCTGCTTTCCTGAGCTCAGACAGCACTTGGCTGATTCAAAGGAATAAGATTCCAGGAAGCTAGCTAAGGCTGCTGACTTGTGGGTTTCCAACAGGGCTACTCACAAGGATTCAGGGGTCACTCAGAAAAGGGATGAGGGAAAGCAGCCACAAAAAGGGAACCAAGAGACTTCTAATACCTCCAAACCACAAAATAACCAGGGTAAGCCCCAGTGTAAACCACAACAGGCTAGTGTAGCCTCTGGTCACAAACCAGAAGGAGGTCAGACCAAGCCATCCTTCCAAAGAGCATTTGGAACATGCTATCTCTGTGGGGCAACTGACCACATCAAAGGAGATCCCAGATGTAAGGGTAAACCTACAGGGGACAGCACAGTCTCCTTAGCCTTCACTCCTGAGGAGGAAGTCCAAATGGCTAGTGCTCATTTTGAATTCTTTGCTGAAGAACCTTTGGGTCTTCAAGCAAGTGTAACAGTAGAGTCCATGGGTCTGGTTAGTAATCAGAATAGGAGTGTGTACAACTCCATACCAGAAAACGCTAAGGTTTATTATATGGACAGTGTTCTTGTCAATGGCCAGGATACTCCTGCCAGGCGAGACTCTGGGGCCAGCAGAACAGTAGTGGATGAAAGCTTTTTCAGGCCTGAGGATGTTGCTAAGGCACCCAAAGGTCCCACTAAGATGTCTGGAGGCCCTGTCCAAATGGTTCCAATTCTACCAGCCCTCATACAGTTTAACAACATGACAGTGATGATTCCTGTCAGTTTTCAAACTGAGGTGCCTGGGAGAGTCCTGTTGGGGAATGATCCAAGAACTCTAGGAGTAGTATCCAGTACCCCCAGGCCTCCCAGTATGGAGACCCAGAACCAAACCAAATTGGCTAGAGAGGCCACCTTTAGGAACCACTCTAAGCCTGTGGGAACCTCTACAGGGAACCCCACTACAAGCCCTGGTGTTGGTAAGTTGACCTCTGACCCAGGCAAATTTCAGGCTAAAATGTTAGGGAAATGGGAGCTCGAACCAAGCTCCATCATTATTCCCCCAGTTTTAGAGTCTGTGACTCCCCCTGCTTCTGAGGAAGAGGTGGATAGACCAACTGGACCCCTAACTAGGCCTAAGAGAACGGGTAATTCTCTGTGCTGGTGGAAAACCAGAAAAGAAAAGTCTAAGGCCAAAAACCTTCAGACTGTTGGACCTTCTACTGAAGACTCCAACCCAAATCCTAGTATTGGGAGTGAATCTCCTAAAGTAGGTAAGGTTAGATCTAAGAGGAAGGAGAAGCATGTACCTTGCTTATCTCCATCCCCTCCAACCAAGAGGCCCAAAACCCAACCTTCTCCCAACAGAGAGGTGGTGAGGAACTCTGGAGGCCCCTCTAGATCTAAGGGAATCCTTTATAAGGGCCTCTTGAAAAAACCTAACACAGGTTCAGAAGTTGTACCAACTTCTGAGGGACTGGTCAACCAGATCCCCTATAGTTTTAAAAAGGCTGATGTTCTTCAAAGGGTGTGTAGGTCATATAGCTTACAAAGGAAAACCTTTGACTCTACCATTGAACACAGGTCAGAGTGTTACCACCAAAATGCTGATGGTCTCGCTAGGGTGTTTGTAACCGACTAAAGGTATGCGATTCATCCAGGAGTGGATTAAATCCTCCTGTCCCTTAGTCTGGGGTGTGAGGGGGGGGGGGCGAGTGTTAGGGAGAATTCTCTGTTAAGGCTAATTTCCCAAACCTAGTGAGTCCCCCAGCAGCTTTGCTGGATTTTTGGGGTTTAATTTTTTCTCCTGCTAAGAGTGAGACTCTTTTTCTCCCACTCTTAGGCATGATTTGAGAATGTCCTTTGACTATGTAATGTGTTTTATGGGCTATGGGGTCTTTTACTCCATAGGGCTTCTTGTGTTTTTGGTATATGTGTTACACAGCACCCTCAGTGCAGTAACACAGGGGTGTCAAAGTGACCCCCAAACATAGACTCCATACCCTGGGACTGACTACTGTCTCCTAGGGCATGAAAAGTCACCATTGGCTTTACTAGTCTTAAATTGTGAACAGAACCAGTACAAACCATCATATTGTGGAAGTACTGGTAGGGGTAATTCGATTGCCCCTAGGTCTGTTTTTCAAGGTGACACTGTCCAGTCCCCCCTTGTTGACTTTCTGGCTGGTGGCAGTGGATACCACGCGAAATATTCCACCGGAATATTTCCTATGGGATTTTCCCATTCATTTTAAACACACCACTTTTGTGGTGCAATGTTAAAGATACCGCCAGGTTATTTATTTAATATTTATTCCCCGGTTGGGTCTTTTTGCCAGGACTCGGTTTTAAAAATGTTGTTGGTGTTCGCCTCTGAAACTCCAACCCAAGTCGAGCCCTTTGTTCCACTTTTGGCGGGCTTCTGCACAGAAGCCTCCAAAAGTGGTGCCACTCTGTCTGGGTCTACAGGATGTGTGGGAGGGGGGAATAGGCGCCCTGGATTAGGTTGCCTTGGCAACTCAAGTTGCACTCTTGTGTGATTGGCCCAGTGGTGAGCCGCCCGGCTCACTACTTAGCATGTTTGATTGACAGCTAGGCTGATGAATGGGGGTTTTCTGCATAAAAGCAGGGCTTTGGGGACTGGAACTTCAGAAGTCGCCACAGGACCTGAAGAATCTGAAGAGGGGAGAAGCTGAGCCATCTGCAACGACACCACCGGTGGAGCCCTGCTGTACGAAACGCACCACTTTCCCGACGACAGAGAAGATCTTCTTCCAGGAGAGTCTTCTTCCCTTTGAGCTGGTGGGACCAACCAGTTCGCCTTTTTTCGCCTCCTGGATCGTCTCGTGGTTGAATCGCCCATGCCAAGCACCCTGGCGGCCGGATACCCACGCTTCACCACTACCGCGAATAAAAGGGTAGTACCTTTTAACCGGGAAACTCTGCGGCTGGTTTCTTCCCTGGCAGTGCAACAACCTCCAGCTTTCCTCCACTTTGAGATCTTCTCTTCCCCTGGACGAAGCCCCAACTTGCACCCGCTGCCAGGAACAACTGCCCCCGCTGGAGCTTTCTCACCATTTCAGGTACTGTGTCCCGCCTGGTCTCCCTTGCAACAGACTGTCCAAGGTGTCCCGTAAATCCTTGACTCTCTATCCTGGGGTGACCTCGGACCCGTTAACATTACCTTTCTTACTTGATCCAACCTCTTTTTGACTTTCCTGCAAAGACTTTGAGTGCATTCTCACTGTGTGATCTTGGGCACATTCCGCCTTGCTCTCTCCAAGAGTGGGCCTGGCCTATGAACTTTTTGCTCTACAGTAGACCCTGCCTTTCTTGACTTGGTGTGGTTCTTTAAAAGTGTTGGTACTGTGTGATTTTCCTATTCTGCCTTTTCTCTCCCTTTTTAAACAAATTATTGGAGTGCCATCTATGGTTACGCTCTCCCCTCTGTTTTGCTAAATAAGTTGTGCCTTAACCTAGACTTGTCAAATAATTAATTAGGGAGGTGTATATATTTCTAGTGACTGTGTTTGAACTTGCTTGACATATTAGTGCCAGTGTATTTTTACAAGTGTTTTTTAAATAAATAATTATATACTTTTATACCAAAGCTCTGGTCAGTGTTTGCTTGTGCTACTGTATTTTTGGCCCTATTGTGTATACTCTATATACTGCCTAACTCTTCTTGAGAGAAGTCTGACTGCTCAGCCACAGCTACAAGGTAAATCTGGGTGGTGCAGACTGGTACCAATTGGGTTTACTGCTAACACCTGTAGTCTTAAACTTTTTGCAGTGGTCCCTAAGGGAACTGCACAGGTTTCTGCCTAACAGGTGGTCTTTGGCCCTGCTGCACTCCTACTGTCCAGTGTAGAGTGGCAATGGTTACAGATGTGTGCCTGCTCGGATTAGCAAATGGTGAAGTGGAGGGGAATACGATGGATATTGTATGGTCTCATTGAATCCAGTGTAGCAGAAAGACCTGTGGGCGGTGGAGGTGTAGTGCTGATGCAGGGATCATAAGTGCAGCACAATGTCCAAGTCGAACAAGGCAGGCAAACTTCAGTCGAAGCTACGATGTGAGAACCCCCAGTCATGCCAAAAGTCATAAAACGATGGAGGAATCTCTGAGGGGGAGTGCTCAATCTTCATCCCTTGATCCCAATGGTGCGTTCAATGACATCAAAGCCATGTTTAGTCAGCTACAGGCTGGTATACAATCTTTTGATTGAAAGATGGACACTCTGACGTGTAAAGTAGACAACATGCAGGTTTGATTGGATAAGCACAGTGAGAGACTCAATGAGGTTGAAGTGCGGGTCTCCACAGTTGAACTTGTCCAAGTCAGGAAGGCCCTTAAAGTACTTGCTGATAAGCAGGAGAATCTTGAATCACGGTCCAAAAGGAACAACCTGAGGATAGTGGGCGTTCCTCAATCGGAGGACCAGCGGTTTATGGAACTCCTGGTTGAATCCATCCTACAGGATGCACTCAACGGTGAAGATTGTTCAGCAGTTTTTATTGTAGATAGAGCACACTAAATTCCTAGTGGGAAGAAACAAATTCCTGGAGCACTGGGCCAGCTGATCATAGCTCGAATGTTGAACTATCGGGACAGGGGTGGCGCTGTTGCGCTCAAAGCTGTATGCACATCCTTGTGTAAGCTCCTTTGGCGTGCTGGGGTTCCGGACATAATAATTGCTGAAATAATGTCTGATTTTTTTGCCAAATTGAACGAGAAGAGGTGCTAAGTTGCCAAGCACATCTTTGCCAAAATCAAGGAGATTGCCCTGACGAATCCAGAGCTACGAGGCTCTCTCCTACTGGGCCTGATCCAGCCCTGAGGACAACTGCATGAAGCCGCAGAGGAAGACACTTCCAGTGAGGTGATACCTTCATTCGAGACAGCAGGGGCCCGGACGGAGACTAAGACAGTCGGTCTAAACTGCTCATAACCCTGTGGCGATACCGACAAGCTATACTGCAGGTGGGGGGTGCAGGAACCCCCCACCCACACTTTGCGGTGAGAGAGGAGGAGCAGAGTCGCAGACCTGCTGACAATGACACTGTTGGAACGCGTAAAGAAGAGGTCTGCAGGGCTCCCCCCTTCAATAAGCTTGTGGGCACTGCATTAGAGGCGTGGGGGAAGCCTGGAGGCAGGCAACGGTATGTTAACCGGAGGAGCTACGGCTGGACAACGCTCCAGTTCACACCAGACCCCCATTAACACTACCCGGTGTCTGGCACAGGGGGAGACTCACCGTGACCATGTTCCGGGCGGCCAGAGAACCGATGCTCCAAGCTTCCACAGACTACGGAAACCAATGTCATAGACAGACATACCCGCCCGGGGGCGCAAAGGCCAGTTAGTGTGAGGAACTTCAGGTGCGTAAGATGAGAGCTCCCTCCGGGGGACCAGGCGCCTGATCAGACTCATGGCATACGCACACAAACAGTGACGGTTCACAACAGCAGTGTGCCGTGACCGCAGCAGGGAACTGGATTGAAGGTTACACTGTGGATGCGGGCAAGACGCGTCGGCAGCAAACTGAAGGGACAAACTGAGCACACCCACGTCCCAACCCATAGGGGGCCCTCCAGTAAGCAGGTACTGTGGCATAAGCCTCTGTGCGCTCTCCTCGGAGTATGCAACCTTGTGGGCCCTGTCCCACGAGTATGCGACCTAGATCCCCCCAGCGCCCCATCCTGCATGATCTCCTCTTGCTGCATGAAAGTGCCAGCAGTTACACCAGGCCACATGTGCCTTGCTTCTGGAGGGAGGTGGGCACAATCAGCCCGAACTAGTTCACGAGGAGCTGGGTATTGACGACCACCACGCCAGAACGCTTTTGGTTCCTTTTTAAGGGCAGGTCTCAGCGATAGACTATAGATAAGAGGCCACATTCAACCCTGTAACAAGAGGGGTGGAATGAGCCTGGGTACACACCATACCTCGTAAATCAGAAGAACTGTATGTAAGGAAGTACTAAGGTGCATCAGGGAGTGGCCCAGAGAGAGAAAGCACAGGGCACATTCAAATTCCGAGCTGGGTGCATCGGGCCCTGCCTCTTGACCGCTAATGCAATGACTGGCCCTGACCTGTGACCTGCTGACAGTGCCTAGATCAACCCACATCACAAGACGAGCGGAACTGGGAACTGTTTGGGTGCCTAGTACCGCAATATAATGCCTAAGGGCGCAACCTCCAAGAAGAGTGGCACGAAGGATAGATTCACCAAACCAACTGTCGAACCGATCATCACAGACAACGAAGGAAGAGCTGGCTCAGGATCGATGCCGCCGGCTCTGCCGCCGCCCCCTTTGATCTACAGAGCGTCCTGACCACTATACAGCAAGGGTTCGCCTCCATAAACGACAAGCTGGATGGTATCACCATCAATATCATAACAATCTGAGCCCAGCTGGAAAAAGCCACGCAACGCATCACTGATGCGGAAATGCAGATCGGTACAGCCGAAGACGCAATAGAGGCACTACAGGGCACGGTGACGAGCATGCGAAATATTTAGGTACCATCAAAATGAAGTGCGAGAATCTAGAAGCGAGATTACGGCGAAACAATATACGCACCATAGGGGTACCGGAAGATGCCCTAAAGGGGCCTATGGAACTGCCCATTGAGGAGCTACTGAAAGATCTGTTGGGGGATCCAGGCTGGTCTCAAATGTTTTTCTTCGAACGAGCACACAGATCCCTAGCGGCCAGACCCAAACCGGGAGCCTTCCCCCCAGCCGAAAATAGCACGAATCATGAACTACAGAGACTGGGATATGGTTGTGAGGGCTGCAACGGAAAAACAAGACCTGATGATGGGGTCCAGTGTGATCTATTTTTTCCCAGACTACACCCTGGCAGTCCAACAGGAGAGGCGCACGTTCATCGGAGTGAAGAAACTACTGAGAGAGTGCAAGATACCCTATGCGATGTTATATCCAGCTACGCTACGAATGCAGTTCAAAAATAAAATGTACTTCTTCATGTTTCCCGAGCAAGCAGCCTCATTTGTGGAGGCCAACATCCCCCTGCCTGACAAGCAACCGCCCGAGGAAGAAGAGGAGGGACAGTAATGCATAGGCCTACCATCCCGAGTAGACTTTGGACGTGATGCGATCTTAAGTCATCATTACGGAAAACGATTGCAGTCGGGTACGCAGTGAGTGTGGGAGGCTGGAATGCATACCAGGGGGATGCAAGGTACGTGAGAAGCAATGCTTCTCATGATAAATCAAATTAGTTTACAAGTTGGATGGGGCAAGCGAGAACCCGGAGAACACCGTGGCTAGCTGGAATTCGATGGGCAGTTATCTGCGCAGGTACACGCACGATTACTAGCCATGCCACAAAACCTCCATCCCACAAGGTAAACTGGGAATTTATAACCATGATCACGACATTGCCCACTTTACACTGATTCTGAGACTGGGCTCAGGCTGGTGGGCATGGGCCGCCACTAGCGGGCTTGCCGCACGCGTATGGGGATGCCTGGCGAGAACTGGAATGCACCTTGTACATTATAGCAATTCATAATGTGTGTTGGTAATGTTAATATGTGGTAAAAGTAGGACTCATCCCGGACAAGGCTCTGACACTGGGAAGCCGGGACCCTGGCCGCCACAGCGGCTGCCGCCCCCAATGCAATTGCACAATTTTGTTAAAGGGGATATGGAGGGGTTGGGATGTGTGAGTTGGGCGAAGCATAGTCGAAGTTTGGGTACTATGATGGGGGGTGAAAAAGTTAGAAAACTGCATAGAGTGACTGCAACATATCATTACCTTGCTGGAAGACTGTATGGGATTGTGAAGGCGGAACAAGATTGTGTGAGAGATGATGGCTGACAGGGGTCAAATAGCTCAGCTGGAATGTGAGGGGCCTTGGCATACCTGTGAAGATGAAAAAAGTGATGGTGTATGTAAACTGGCAAGGTGCCCAGATATTATTCCTGCAAGAAACACGCTTGCTAGACCACCAGGCTTGCAAATTCGCCCCTGGATGGGGAGAGCAACTTTTCTATGCCTCCTACCCTACGCGGGCTCGCAGAGTTATGATTCTGATTCATAGGTCGCTCCCGTTCACCCATTACGCAACAGAGAGTGACCCCTGCAGTAGATGTGTGATTGTACATGGGAAGTTAGGCAGTGCCGAAATACTATTGATCAATATCTACGGCACCAACATCGATGACCCAGAGTTTTATGCAGAGGTCTTTCGGAAATGTGCCAGGTACCCCACTGCACACATAATATGTGGCAGGATTTTAATACCATATTAAACACTGACATAAATAGAACATCAACCACACCCAGAACCCTGACGAGCGCAGCACACATGATACACACTCATAGTGCGGACCTGGGCTTGAGGGACGCCTGGCGTTCCCTACACGGGACCCATAGGCCCTATACTTTTTATTCGTCAGTACATGACATGCATTACAGAATAGATCTCTGGTTAATTTCTCATAGGGTGCTGGGTTGGGTGACGGAAACCAAGATATTGGCCGGAACACTGTCGGATCACTCCCCTGTATCTCTCCTGTTAGATATCCCGGAGGGAACCCCCCAGAGAGCACCATGGCGGCGCTGCTTGAACCCATGTTTTGGACGAGTTTGTCACAACACATCACTGATTTCTTTGAGCACAACGAGGGGTCGGTGGCCCAGCAGGCTGTCCTATGGCAAGCATTAAAAGTTTACATACGGGGTATCACTATGTCCACCGAACTTGGGGTACTTCGAGATATTAGGCGGGAACTCAAGAGGAGGGAAGAATCACTGGCAAAACTACAAAGGGACTACACGAGTGGCCCGACAGCACGTATTAGTGTGGATATTACAACACCGCTAAATGATTACCGGGCGACAGCGGACAGGGAACTGCACTATTTCGACAGACCAGCAGCAGCACACAGGTATGGGGAGCAGGATACACCGGGTAAGCTCCTGGCACACATGGTACGTACCGAGAGGGGCAACACGAACATTCTGTGCGTCAACAGGTGTGACAGGGTGATGGTAACCAAGTTGGAGGAGGTAAGTGGGGTGTTCTATGATTTCTATGCTCAATTATACTCCCCTCAAAGTGTAGCAACAGACCGCGAAATCGACGGATATTTAGCTAAAATACCCATTACGCTGAGTGAGATAAAAGAAGCTATTAAGAGCCTACCAGGTGGTAAAGCCCTGGCCTGGGCTCAGACGGGCTGGGTGCAGAGTTTTACAGGGAATTTGCGGATGCACTAGCTCCCCATCTTTTATCAATGTGGACTGAAGCATTGGAAACTGGCATCCTCCCAGATACAACACGGGAGGCGGTCATCACCCTGTTGTTGAAGCTGGGTAAACCACCTGAGGACTGGGAGTCATATCGCCCGCTGTCTCTCATTAACACGGATGCGAACATATTCGCAAAGATATTGGCGTCCCGATTAAACCCGCTAATGCCATACATGGTGCACGAGGACCAAGCGGGATTTGTGCAGGGAAGATCAGCAGCATCCAACATACGCAGGTGCTACAACATACTAGCAAGGATCCCACAGGACACCATAGGAGCCACGATATCCTTAGATATGCAAAAAGCATTTCATACTGTATATTGGCCCTTTTTATTCAGGGTATTACATAACTATGGGTTCAGCCCGCACATTTTATTCAATGGGTGCGCATCCTTTATACGCAGCCATACGTGCAGGTATGTGTGAATGGGGCGCTCTCCTCGATCCTGGATTTGGCGGGGGCACTAGGCATAGATGCCCGCTTTCCCCACTACTGTTAGCCTTGGTTATAGAACCATTGGCAGATCTACTGAGAGCACAGCACGCCCTGGCCCGGGATAATCATAGCCGGCAGAGTGGAGCTGATAATTCTTTACGCAGATGACATCATACTGTATGTGAGGGAGCCCGAGAAATACCTACAGGGGGTGCTCGCATCAGTCCAGGAGTTCAGGGAGTATTCTGGTCTTCAACTGAACACTAACAAATCAGAAATATTTCTGTTGACGGACATGACTGGAGAACTCAGCTATCTGTGCGGATTGAGGTGGACACTCCAGCGGGTCAAATATTTAGGCATTGAGATAGCGCGCACCGCTCAATTGGTGCGCTCCCCTAATTATGATAACCTTGCCGATGTACTCTGTGCCAAGATTGAATGCTGGAATCATCTTCCTCTCTCACTAACGGGCAGGATAGCACTAGTGAAAATGATTATACTCCCTAAATTCTTCTATCTCTTCAGCACGATACCATTGTGGCCGGGAAGATCCTTCCTATCGAGAATACAAGGGGCATGTTCATTCAGCGCTATACAAATTGACACTGTCGACCAGGAGGGTACTAGCACCAGACATTAAAGGGGAGTGGGAAAGAGATCTGGGGATCACTTTCACGGCGACGCACTGGGTTCGCACATCTATAGTGTTTTTTCCCCCTAGCTCATGCACCTAAAACCTTGCAGTTTGCCGAAAGCACAGCGGATAATTCCTCCCCAGGTTCCGCAGCCCCGAGCAATCAGCATTACCACCGATCAAGGCAACCGTGAGATTGCGGTGGACAGACCCAGCGCACCTCTGTGGCCCGTATACAACTCTGGGGACTCCCGTCCGGGAGAGTCAGTGCTGGGGGCAGCAGTCTGCTCGGCCTACGTTGCCCTCCAGAAGCCTATATACCACAGGAGACGGAGGCCCCCCCGGGCCGCATGTGGGCGAGGTAGCTGAGTGAACTGCGATAAAGGAGCCTTGGGAGCAGAGCCTCCGGAAGACGGCCTCCCCGAGGCTCTACCACGCAAGCCACCACAGTCGGCTCCAGCCCCCCGACCGGCCCACACACCTTCCCCTAAAATCAGGTCTCGCTGCCAGGCAGGGTGGAGAAGAGCCCGCAGACATTAAGTGCAAGGACCCGCTGCCGGGCAACAAGGGGCCCCGACCACACACAATCATGGCAGCCCCCCCCACGGGCACACCGCTGAGTCGCCGGGAAGCCCCCAACATAGCAGGACACCCAGAAGGAGGCAGGTCCATTGGATCCATAGGCACCCGGCGGCTCCGGTCCAGAGTCATTGCGCGCCCTCAAGCCATCAGCAAGTGTCCCTGGACCCTCCGGGCGCACAGCCCTTCCCCAGCCCCTCTTGCCCGTGAGAGGGGACAGACCAGCTGGAGCACGGCGAACACTGCAGAACAGGCACAACGAACCTAGTGCATGGAAACACGCCGAACCTGACTGGGAAGTGTAGAAGCCCGCACCAAGCAGAGAGCAGGTAGGCGATCAACGGCTGGCGCGCTAACCTTAGGGGAAGACAGCAGCGCTGCAGCGGATATATCGAGGGGGCAACAATGCTTGCAGATTTCAGGGAGAACCTGCGGCCCACTACACCTTCAGGACCAGGGTAACAAGCAACGATGAGGAGCGTTACCATCTGCTCAAACCCCCTCCCCCATCCCCCGAGTAAGCCGGAGTGGGAGGGCGCTCGTCCGCTGGGGAGGGGGCAGGCATCACTAAGTTCTGCAGCGGCCACGGAAGGGTCCCCCGACTTTCACCACCAGCCTGCCCCCCTACTTGCCCCCACGCCTGGTGCAGAGTGGGGGCGTCACATTCACAGGACGCAACCTGGCCTGCACCAGCACCCAAACCTATTTGCCGGCGGCCCTTCTGCCCCCCAGCACCAGATTTGGGGCGCCCCCCCATTTAAAGAGCACCCTCACCTCACACCTTGCGACCTGGGCGCTGCACCCCACTGTGCTGAAGGACACACAGGAAGGGAAAGAGCTCCCACGCAACCAACGTGAGGTTGAAGGGCATCTACTAGCCCCAAGACACCCCACAGCACTCAGGGCAGCAACAAAGGGACATAGGAGCAGCGAACAGCAGGCCCTTCCAAGAATTGGGAAGTGACAGTAAACGGCTCCCGGACCGGGCGCTGGGGGACTCCGGCTGATGTTCCTATCCGCCACCCGGCGCAGGCTCAGGGAGGGTCCACAAACAATAAGGGGCCCGGCTAGGGACGGACCTTCGCACCGGTGCACACTCCACGTAGAGCCTTGCTAATTGCCCATCGGGATGTCCAGGAACAGGCACACCCAGGTCCCATCAAAAACAACCAAGAAGGTCCAGGAGGGCACCCTAGCGCAGCTGTGGTCCAAAGACTCAGAAGCAATGGATGCCCAGTCAGAAGCAGCCTGGAGACCAGAAGTAACTACGGACAATTCGGAGGACCATCAGGATACACCGGTGACCTTTTCCGCGCTCAAGGTCCTGCCGGGTGATTTAGTAGAGAAAATCACCAGTGCGGGACAAAAGCAAATGCAGACTCTGCGGGAACACCTGGCCGAAGGGATCTGAGAAATCAAAAGAGATATTAACAAGATTGAAGAGAGAGTGGACACAAACAAGAGGGCCATCCAGAAGATAACGGAAGAAGCCCTCAAAGCGGATACCCTGCTGGAAACTCTGGCTGTGACCACCCACAACCTGGAGCTGCGAGCTGAAGATCTGGAAAACCGTTCCAGGCGCTCCAATATACGGATCAAATCCCTCCCAGAAACCATCCCGGATCAGGAACTGGCCCAGGCCTTGAGAAACGTCTTCCGCAACCTACTAGACGATGACCAAAGCGCAGACATTCGATTCGACAGGATCCACAGGGTGGGCCCGAAGCGCCAGGACCTAGGGGCAAGACCACGGGACGTCCTGATCGCTTTCCACAGCTACACTCTAAAGGAACAGATTCTGGCAAAAGCTAGGTCCGCTAACCAAATCACATGCAACGGTGCAGAGATACAGCTCTACCAAGACCTATCTCAGGCCACATCAAGTAGAAGACGTCGAATGGCCCCAGTCCTGACCCATTTGCGCAGCCAGCATGTGCGGTACAGATGGCAGCACCCGTTTGCGCTGAGCTTTACATGGCAAGGGAAACTGCACAGAGTAATAACGTGCGAGGAGGGGGCAGCCATCCTTGGTATTGAAGATGGCAACCCGACATCACACCCGGCATCGACCACCCTAAAATCTGCCAGGAAACCCTGGGAATGGTCAACTATAGAGCCCAAGAAAAATAGGAAAGGGGGGAGACATCCCACTCCGGGGGGTTCATTCCCACCAAAGAGGAGAGTGGCAATGGTGTGGGGAAGGACGCGATATCCTACAACAGTGGTAGGAGGATGTTTATTGTAATGAAATGTAAATGGAATATGGAAGAGTGGTTCATCCTTGTGCCAGACCTAAGGACATCTGGGTCCTTACAAACAATATCTTATTGTGCAGGCCTGAGAAACTGTGTTAGACTCTGAAGAGGGAGACACCTTGAGTGATTGTCAATAAAGAGCGTGAGAGGATTTGATGCAGATCTAGTAGATGCGGATGGGTTGGTGCTTATGTGGAGGGGGGGTCGTACAATTGCTATTGTCAGAATACCAGGGTACAACAGCATGATGATGGATAATCTCACTGCGTATGCAGCAGGGGGAACGAATTTGGGATGAGATGTTGGGAGGGAAGAGAGGTTGATTCACTGGACCGATAAAAAGAGTAAAATAAAAAAAGCCTACGCCGCGTTCTAGTCTTTTCAAAATGCTAACCAATGCCGGGACATTTAAAACTGACACAGCTGAACAGAACGAGAGGGAGAGACAGAGGCTGCTGCTCAATCCAACTGGTTCTGACAGTGATTGGGACACCGGAGGCAAGCAGACTGCAGGACGCAACACAGAGACTGATGAGAACGGCATGCAGAGAAACCGAGTCAAGAGAAGTTTGATGCATTATTGCCACGGGCAGCTGGAGCTGCCAAAAGCAGAGGCAGGAAAAGCGGGAACCAAGCTGCTAACGGGACGCACTCCCAGTCAGATGGCCGAGAGCAAAGAAGACGGTGAGATTCGAGGAACGCCAAAGCCGCCGGTGATGACTGGTAAGCCAAGTGAGAGCGAATGGGACACTTGGGCGCTTCAGAGCAAATGCTGCGTACCGTTGACTGCGTGAGAGAGCCTAATTAAAGGAACTGGAATAGTTCATACAAATATGAACATTGTTAAGAAAGAGTTGGTGACCCAACACTCGACAAGCATTATTTCCTGGATACAAGAGAGAGTGAATGGAGAACAGAAAAGCCCTGGCAGGATAGTGAACCAGGCAAACAGTGAGTCTCGGACTCACACCCATGAGCGGTCATAAAAAAATATCTGGCAGTAAAGTGACCATGGCATTGTGCGAGTCTAGGACCCGCACCTAGGTGCAATATCTTGGCATGAGAGTAAACCAGGGGATAAGAAGAGAAGTGAGAAAACTCAGGGGTAAAAACCCTGTCCTGAAATTGTGAAATAGTGGGCATCAATACAAAAAGGGAAGAACCATACCTCTTTGAAAGATAATTGAGACCCAGAGAACAAGAGAAGTAATAAAGCTACAAGTACCCTGGCAGGAGAGTACACCAGGGGTAGGAACAGGATTGAGAAAGCTTAGGGCTCAAACCCCTCCTTGACATTTGGAACAGTGGCAATCAATGGAAAAGGGAACAACCATACCCCTTTAAGGATAACTGAAATCCAGAGAGTGAGAGATTGAAACATTCAAAAGAACTGTGTGCTTAAGGGAGACTCAAGGGAGGAGTCGTCCGCCTTGAGACTGTGAAGAAAAGCATTTTATGAACGGAAAAACGTAGAGGGAATAGTCGCCAGAGCCCTGGTTCTCTCTAAGCTGGACTACCGCAACAGCCTCTTCTTCAATCTACCTATTTCCTCCCTTTGTCCCCTTCAACTAATCCAAAATAGGACTGCAAGATTTTTACTTGGCCTCAAGCCCAGGGACCACATTTCTCCAGCCCTAAAATCTCTCCACTGGCCTCCTTTAACTGCAAGGTCCAGATTCAAGACCCTCTGCATCATCCACAAAGCTGCCTGGGGCCTGGGACCTCTCTACATCCAGCTTTCCCTACCTAAATACCCTCTCTGCCTTCGGTCGTCGGGCTCCAACTCTCTGCAGGTCAAGCGTTTCTCCGAGCAGAGAGTGGGAGGTAGATCCCTTTCCTCGGCAGGTTCCTCCCTCTGGAACGCCTCCCTGCCCCCCTGAAACTTGAGCTGGACTGGGGCCTGGTCTCTTCAGAGTCACACAGGGATCTGACCATCCCCTTACGAGTCCCCCCAGCATCCCACGCCAGAACTTGCTTTTGGGCCCCCTTCCCTGAACTAGCCCTACACCTGGTCCACCCTGTTCACTGCACTCATCCTCCCTTACCCCCCACCCCCTCTCTGGGAACTTGCCGTTTTGCCCCCCCCCAGCACTTGCCCACCCCCTCCCTTTGGGAACCCCACTCCTGCACTTCTCCCTCTATCACCTGCACTTACCACCTTGTCTTATACTTGCACGGTAGGATTGTCACATGGCCAATATGACAGTTTATTGTTATTCCTCTTTCCTCCTTTGCCCCTCCCCCCGTCTTGTCTTGTGGTGCCTGGAAATACGTGTGTATAGGCGCCATACACTTTTCAAATAAATAAATAGATAATCTAAGGGTCAGTTTAGTTTTTTTTTTGGACACAGGACAGAGAATTCTTTTTGGTTGAACATCCTGACACAGTCAGGCCTGTTAGGGAGAATTCTCTGTAAAGGCTAATTTCCCAAACCTAGTGAGTCCACCAGCAGCTTTGCTGGATTTTTGGGGTTTATTTTTTTCTCCTGCTAAGAGTGAGACTCTTTTACTCCCACTCTTAGACATGATTTGAGGTGTTCCTTTGTCTTTCCATGTGTTTTATGGGCTATGGGGTCTTTTACTCCATAGGGTTTCATGTGTTTTTGATGTGGGTTACACAGCACCCTCCGTGCCGTAACCCAGGGGGTGTCGTAGCGACCCCCCAACATAGACTCCATACCCTGGGACTGACTACTGTCTCCCAGGGCATGTAAAGTCACCATTGGCTTTACTAGCCCCAAATTATGAACAGAAACAAGTACAAACCATCATATTGCGGATGTACTGGCTCGGGGCAATTCGATTGCCCCGGTGTCTGTTGTTCGAGGGGGCACGTCTCCGTCCCCCCTGATCGAGTTTTGGCTGGTGGCAGTGGATACTACTTTTTATATTCGACTGCGAATATATCTCTATGGGATTTTCCCATTGTTCGAGGCTATCAACTTTAATTATTTAATTCCTATAGCCTCGAACATACCGCTGGTTTATTTATTAAATATTAATTCACCGGTTGGTATTTTTTGCCAGAACTCGATTCTAAAATGGCGTTTGCGTTCTATTCTGTGACTCCAACCCAAGTCGAGCCCTTTGTTCCACTTTTTGGCAGGCTTCTCCACAGAAGCCTCCAAAAGTGGTGCCACTCTGTCTGGGTACCACAGGGGGCGTGGGAGGGGTTTAGGCACCCTGGACTGAGTTGCCTTGGCAACTCAAGTCGCACTCTTGTGTGATTGGCCGGCTCACCACTTAGCATGTTTGATTGACAGCTAGGCTGAATGAATGGGGGTTTGCTGCATAAAAGCAGGGCTTTGGGGACTGGAACTTCAGAAGTCGCCACAGGACCTAAGAATCTGAGGAGGGAGAAGCTGAGCCGACCTGCAATGACGACACCACCGGTGGAGCCCTGCTGAACCGTCTCACCACTTTTCCCGACGACAGAGGAGATCTCCAGTCCGGAGAGTCTTCTTCCTTTGACTGGTGGGGATAACCAGTTTTGCCTTCTTTTCACCTTTCTGGAGCATCTCGTGGCCGCCTTGCCCGTGCCAAGCACCCCGGCAACCGGAATACCACGATTTACCACTACCGCGAATAGAAGGGTAGTACCTTTTAACCGAAGAACTCCGCGGCTGGTTTCTTCCCTGGCAGTGCAACGACCTTCATCTTTCCTCCACGGCGAGACCTCCTCTTCCTCTGGACGAAACACCGACTTGCCAGGAACAACTGCCCCCGCTGGAGCTTTCTTCCCACATAAGGTACTGTGTCCCGCCTGGCTTCCCTTGCGACAGATCGTTCGGGGTGACAGTAAAGCCTCGACCTTCTAACCTGGGCTCGCCTGGGGCAACCTAGCTAACTTTTCCTGACTTTAATTTCATTCTTTGTGTGCGAACTATCTACAAGACTCTTTGGGCATAACCCCACTGTGTGAACCTGGACCCCTTCTGCTTGCTCTCTCCAAGAGTGGGCCTTGCAATTGACTTCCTTGCTCTCCAGTAGAACTCTGCCTATCCTGCCTTACTGTGGTTCGTTTGTGTGCTTCCATAACTCTGCCTTTTTCCCTCCCTTTTTTAATAACTTATTAGAGTGCCATCTTATGTTAAGCGCTCACCTCTGTCTGAAAATAAGTGGTGTTTCTCATTAAGACTTGTCTAATAAGTAATTAGGGTTGTATATATATATAGTAGTGATTGTGTGCTGAATTTACTTGCCTCTTTGTGCTAGTGTAATTTACATGTGTGTCTTTAAATAATTATATACTTTTACACCAAAGCTCTGGTCAGTGTTTGCTTGTGCTACTGTATCTCTGTACCTATTGTGTATACTCTACATACTGTCTAACTCTTCTTGAGGGAAGTCTGACTGCTCAGCTACAGCTACCAAGTGAATCTGTGTGGTACAGACTGCTACCAAGTGGGTTTACTGCCAAACACCTGTAGTCTTAAATCTTTTGCAGTGGTCCCTAAGGGAACTGCACAGGTTTCTGCCTAACAAGGCCTTAGTTTTGTTGAGGCTGGGAAACCCCTTTCTTTATTTCATCTTAATAAAAGTCTATGACCAAAAACATAATGCCACTGTGTCCGACTTTTATTCTTGATCCCTTACAGTGGGCTTTGTTGCACACGTTTGCGAAGCATTACTGCTTGCACTCTGTCTGGTCACGATGCTCGTTTCGGCAGACCTGTCCTTAAGAGCTTTCTGGTTTAGGTGGTGTCCTTGATACTCTCCCTCCTTCAGGTCATTGTACTGCTTTGGGAGTTATTCGTAGATGAGGAATCCGTTGGAGGAAGGAGTCCATTAGAGGAACAAATGACTTCCCTTTCAGGAGCTTTCTTTTTGATGGATGTTGTGCCTGCGGATTGCTCATCGCCCTACCGACCTTCCACTTTTGGAGTTGCTAGTACACCTTAGTTCTATGGTCCCTCAGTGTCAGAGTGCTAAGGAAAAAGGTTGGAACTGAGGTCATGGGCCACAGCGCCTTCATATATACCAGCCCCGATGTCATGTCCGGTGTGTTACTACCCCCAAAGGCAGCTACTTTTGTGTGCTTGCATTCTTGTATGTTGAGGTTGCTCACTCTTGAGGTTGCCATTATATCGGTTAGGCGGCTCTGTGAAGACATTACCTTGTTTTTGCCAAGGATAAAGTAACACTTAGTGTGAGACTGTCGTTCCTTCTCAAGGTCATGTTAGAGTTTCATGAACCGCATAAGAATCATCTTCCTATATTCTATCCTTTGCCTCATCTATACAAGGTGGAGAGGAGGATTTGCCGTCTGGACACTAAAAGGTCTCTCAGCTCTTATCTCTTTTGGAGAAGGGGCATCAAGAAGGGTGACCAACTCTTCTTTGGCTAGGCTGGGTCTCGTGTAGGTAGGGCTGTTACCAAACAGACCTTGTTAAAGTGAATCATCCTTTTTTATTTCAGTGTCATATGATCAGGCTGGGCAGGAGGTTCCTGAGGGGCTCAGGTACCACTTTACCAGAAGTTTAGGCGAGGGGTGTCGTGGGTTTGAACTTCTGTCAGGCTGCCACGCTGACTTCTCTGCACATTTGGCGACCAGGAAGAAGTACTTGATTCTTTGTCTTGTCAGGAGGCCTGCTTTTCTGGCCTGTATAAAAAGGTTGTAGCCTGACCGTGTCAAGAGGGGATGTGAACCCCTTTCAGACTGGGGTGGGATGCCTCTTAGGGAGAAATCCAGTGCAAGTTCTACTCCGAGAGGGACAATGGCATTTCGCAGGGCCCCAATTTCTGTAACCTCCCCCTGCGCCAACTTGTACATGTGCAGTACCAATTTGCACCACCTCATGCCTATGATCCAAAATGCTGGCAATCTTTTCATACCAGAAACCCAACAGATCAGGAGGATGAAAAACCCAGAGACAGAGAACCAGCAGCAGCCCACACTGAGAGTCTGGGATGCTCTACACATCAACCGGCATACACGACCGTTAGGCTTCCAGTGCTGCAGGAGGTGGAAGAAAAGCGGAAGTTCCTAAGTGGCAGTCCCTGAAGCTGCACACCACATGCTAGCATCCAGGCGCCTGAGGAGGAGTGTGGGGCAGACCCTCTAGACTACGAGGGACTTAAGCAGCGGCTGCTCCAGGGGACCGTACTTAACCTCATGGGAACCATGCCTCGGCCCCTTAACACGGACATGAACACAATGCAGCGCCAGCCACTATTCCTGCAGCACGGGAGTCCATGGAGAAATGGGGTGGGGCTTAACCCACATTTTGCATCATTCTGTAACAATGTATCCTCCCGGGCATGGAAGACCAAGCCGATAGGCTGGATTCAGAGGACCAATCAGGAGACGGGGAGAAGGTAAAGTTTGCAACATGAAGGTGCAGATTGTTCAGATGAGGTCAGAGAAGGAGGTGGCAGACCAGGAGACCAGCAAGGGGAAGGATGGTGAAATGGAGATTGGAGACGATTTTTGCAGTAAGTGAGGCATTGGTTACTGAGTGCAAGTGGTGCTGCATACTAAATGTACATGAACGAGTGGCAAGTGTACTTAGGAGGGGGAGTGTACAAACTAAATGTGAAGTACGGTGCTTGAGTAAAATGTGGGTTGAGTAGAAGTGGTAGTGTGGAGTAGGGAGTAGTGTGGAGGAGGGAGCAGTAGTGTGAAGTGGTGTAGAAAGTCATTGGAGAGAATAGTAACATTAAAGGGTGAAGATTAGGTTTAGAAAGAGTGGAAGACATCAGAGGGACAGGTGATGTAGGAAGTAGTACACCATCCCCATCAACAGCGGGAACACGAGATGGCATTTCTGGCAGCACCCGAGCTGGCTGCCCTCCTTCCTCATGGGCAATTAGTGTCGGGTCAACGGAGGCTGAATCCGAACCACATACGATTTTGCATCCTACAGTGCTCACCTCTGTTCCTGTGGCTTTTTAATGTCCACAAAATACTGCTGCCCACTCTATTTGATGTTTTGGGACTCCTTTCGAATGCTACACCAACAGTCAGTTTCTTTTCATTTGCAATGTAGCAAAACCAGCAATCAAAACCTGTCCACCCCAAACAGTTACAAGCCTGCATGTCTGCTAGTTTTCTCTGTTTAACCGTGGAAAAATCTTCGATTGTACTAATCTGAACACAAAAAGATTCTCACCTCCCATTCCATTGTTCCTCAGACAATAAGTAGCAATACTTATTTAAAAAAAAGTTTTTAAAAAGCAACCACCATAGGTCTGAACATGGACTGTGAAATGAATCTTCGCAGGTAGTTGAATAAAATCAGAATAACCCATAATTGATTTGAAAAACAAACTGACACAAAAACCATGTTTCAGATACAAGAAAGTCTACACTCAGGAACTATATATGAAACGAGACCCAAAAATGAGCAGAAGTAAAACACAACGTGCAGAAATAAATCAAAAATATATGCAATCATTAAAAATAAAATAATTGGAGCAATGTAAACTTCAACAAAATAAAGCAAATGGTTCTCAGGGTAACATAGCTACACCCCAATACATGTTCAAATGTACTGGTTGCGGGTGGTAGTACGTCTTCCACCTTCATTAAGAGTCATCTCATAATAAGCAACACATGTTAAGGCATTGAGGACTATGATTAATGAAAACTATATCTTTAGTATCTCATGCACCTTCATAAAAGAAGATCTAATACTAAGCAACACATGTAAAGGCATTGAGGAGCATGCTTAATGAAAACTATATTATTTTACTAACTTGAGTTTCCAAGATAATAAAACCCTTTCATCTTGCTCATGAAGAAAAAAATTGAAATTGAAAAAATATATAAATGTTTTTTTTCGGTATCTACAATGAGGCGGACATAATACACACACACCCTCAGTACTGTGGTAGCATTCCATGGGAGACAACTAGGAAGTTGTAGGAACATTGAATGAATTCCGTAGGGACCCAGCATCTCAAAATCCATAATAGAAGAAAAGAGGGAAAACACTCAAACTGCTCCACCAATATATTTTATAGAAACTTGTATATGATACCTCTGTTTGGAAATCAATATATTCCAATACTAAAGGTCTATATATATATTTCTGAGGCTTGTGGAATCTGCTTAGATCACATGCTGTGCATAGGCCGACATCTAGTGGAAGCTGCAGAGTATTACAGTTTGTTTTTCAAAACTCGAAAATGAGCGTCGACACAGGGCGTGCCAGTAATACTATCCCTAGTGTGACGTCCACTGTACCCAAGATCCCTCACGCGTCTAGGATCCTCAGATTGTTTTTTTCCGCCATACTGGTCGGAAGCATTTTGCGGAGTCCCCTGGCCTTAGCCATACTTTTGCTAGAATTTAAAATAATAATCTATTGACATCCTTCCCCACCCCAACGTCGAACTTCGACACTCGACGCCGGCTGGAGAAGAAATTGACCGTCGGCTGCTGCACGACGGATTTGGGCCTCGGAAGGCCGCTGGCCTCGGCCTGGGCCTGGTAGGCCGCTGGCCTCGGCCCTGCAAGTAGGGAGAGGGGGGGGTGGTACATACTCTACACTCTTGGTATATAGGTACACCTTATATTTTTCCTACACTGAACAGCCCGCTGCCTCAAGGTGCGTATGGAGGGTACCCCTTTTCAAGTCTGCCCCAAGTGCAATCTCAAATACCCTTGGGTCGACAGGCACACCACGTGCAATATCTGCTTGCCGAGGGACCACCCCGAAGCGAACTGCAGAGCGTGTAGTAGGTTTAAACCTAAGACACTTAAGGACCGTTCGACGAAGCGTTGGGCCCACCACGCCAGGCAGGCGGCCATGGCAGCGGAGGGCGCCTTCAGCGATGGCAGCGACGCCGTACTTTCGGACGGCAAGGGCATTACGGCGTCGAAAGACAGCCGAGCGCAGGTCCCCGACCTCGGAAGGTCATCCGGCAGGGCGGCTATGGGGAAGACCCCCGGCGACACAAGCGCTTCACATACTACACATACTAAACACACTAAGTCCAACCGAGACTCGACGTCGTCGAGTTCTCGGAAAGAGGCACAGACAGAACGGTCCGATTCGGTGTCCTCTGGGCGCTCTCGATCAAGATCGCCGCATGACTCCAGGAAATCATCCACTCTTGCCAAGAGTGCCTCGCTCCCTAGGCTAACAGAAGTTCGATCGACGGAAGACGAAGACGACTTCCACCCCCAGACCGCGCCCCAGGAGTTAATTAAAGCCAGCGAGGCCCCACGCTCGAAGGACAGGGACACTTCTCCCGATCCTCGACGCCAGGCATCGAAAAACTCCGGAGCCACTAAGGGACAGGGGAAACATTTTTCTACGCACGGGGAGGGGGGAAAACAGCAGAAGACACTACCTGTACATTCTTCCACACCTGTGAAACACTCCACCCCCCCTAAACAGACAGACAAGCCCAGGTCTGCTGATAGGTCCACAACCAGCAAAGCTACTCAAGATAAACCCCATAGACTTGCTGAGAGAGTCATTCCCAGTTCCAAAAAATGGTCCAGTGAAGACATAGATAGGGTCATGTCAAGAATGTCTTCTTTGGCTGATTTTTATGATAAAAATCCAGAACATTTCCTCTCGTATGATCCACAAGGGGCCACACACCCTCAGGCTCTACTGATCCTATCCCCCCGAGTAAAAAGGCCCGGTTTGAAACTCTTATGCAAGACCATACTCACGGTATCAAGGAGAGGCTTCCTTTTGTGAAGACCAAGAATTTGGGTTGATAGAAGAGCAAACCGGGACGGGCTACTATGGGGATGATGAGGACCAGGAGGAAGAAGAGGATGACCCGGAAACATACAGAGTAGATTCCCTGGTAGAGAACGAAGCCCCGGTTACCAACTCCCCCGTCGATATCCAACCCCTCCTAAATGAGGTTCTCGCTCGTGCAGCAGAACATTTCCACATTGACACCCACGGTGTACAGGAGGAAAGGGACTTCGCAGAAGAGTTAGTGGGAGAAAGGAGGCCTGTGGCCCAGACCATCCCTATCCTTAAATCCATTCAGCGGAGAATAGATCCGTCCCTGGTGAAGCCAAACCTCACCAGAGCAGCCAATCCCAGGGTTGAAAAACTTTTCAGGGCAGCACAGTCTGACCCTCTCTATATAAGAGGACATCTGAAACCAGACTCCCTAGTTGTCACCAACACTCGTAAGAGGGCTGGCACACCCTTGTCTTCGTCAGAAGCTCCTCCCGACAAGGAGAGCAAAAAACTATACGGTTTCGGCAGGAAGGTAGCCTCACCGTCCGCCTATCAAGCAAGGATTGCTAACTCCACCACCCTGTTGGCCAGCTACAACTGCCATCAGTGGGAAGAAGTCGCGGCTCTCATAGCCTCTGCTCCTGAACCATTAAAGGGCCAATTAGCTCGGATTTCCGCAGAGGGTAGAGCCGTGTCTGGTTGCATTTTGAAAGCAACCTTCGACGCCGCGGACAACGCAGGCAGATTGATAGCAGAAGGTACTGTTATCAAGAGACATGCGTGGTTACGGCAGTCTGGTTTTAAGGCAGAAACTCAGGCATCATTGTTAGACAAACCGGTGGAAGCCGATCTGTTGTTTGGTAAGGCGGTCGAAGACACACTGAAAAATGCCAAGGACGAATACGAGACACTCAAATCCCTTGGCCAGTTAACCAATAAACCCCCTAACCAGAGAGGGAATAGGGGCCAAAATTCCCAGAGAGGATCTAACTATTCCCAGGGGCAGGGGCAGGGTACACAGTGGAACAACAACCAACAGTCTACCCAGGGTTACGGCAGAGGTAATAAGAGAGGTCGTGGTAAAGGCAGAGGCAGCCCCAGCAAGGGAGGCGGCACGCCTCCACCAAAGCAGTGACGCTCAGTTCAGGGTCCCTTCTCACGCAACCCCAGTAGGGGGACGCATTTCAAACTTCACCCAGGCTTGGGAAGGGATCATATCAGACAGATGGGTGCTGTCAACAGTATCCACGGGATATTGTATAGAGCTACTGCAGCGTCCCCGGAACCATCCTCCACTACAAAGAGTACACTCCTTAGAACATCAGAAGATTCTCCTCGAGGAGATCGCCATTCTTCTACAAAAGGACGCGATAGAACTCGTCCCGGGACACCAGGTAAACAAGGGTATTTATTCACCTTACTTCCTTGTGCCAAAGAAAGACTTGACAATGCGCCCAGTATTGGATTTACGGCCTGCCAACAAGTATGTCAAGCCCCAAAAATTTCATATGACCACGCTACAAGAGGTAATCCCCCTCCTAAAAAAGGGGGATTACATGGCAACCTTGGATATGAAAGATGCTTATTTTCATATTTCCATGTTCCCAGCGCACAGAAAGTACTTGCGCTTCAAGGTGGACAGTCGCCACTACCAATTCAAGGTACTGCCCTTCGGGATAGCTTCAGCACCAAGGGTATTCACCAAGGTACTGGCGGTGGCGGCTGCACACCTACGCAGGGAGGCAATCCCAGTGTACCCTTATCTGGACGACTGGCTCATAACGGGGGAAACCCCAGGAATTTGCAGGACAAACATTCAAAGGACTATCGACCTCCTCCACAAGTTAGGCTTCTCAATCAACGAGAAGAAGTCAAGCCTGGTGCCAAGCACCTCAAAACAATTCCTAGGAGCAATCCTGGATACCCAGGAGGGGTTGACCTTTCCTTCAGAAGAAAGAATTCGGAATATACTACTGCAAATTCCGCATTATCAGTCCGGTCAACAAATAACGGTACGCAAAGCAATGCGTTTACTGGGCATGATGGCGTCATGCATTTACCTGGTCCCCCACCCGCGCCTGCACATGCGTCCCATGCAGGAATGGTTGGCGAAACAGTGGTCTCAGGCAAGTGGTCAGTGGGACGATCTAGTGGTCGTTTCGCCAACACTGGTACAAAGCCTTCACTGGTGGACAAGAGAAAATCTCGCACAGGGGAAACCCTTTTACGATCCCGAAGTACAGGCAGTAGTCACTACAGATGCATGTCTGACTGGGTGGGGAGCTCACCATCTCCACCACACAGCTCAGGGTCTCTGGTCTCACTCAGTGGCCAAGAACCACATCAACCTGCTAGAGCTTCTGGCAGTATTCAGAGCGCTTCAGGCGTTCGAGCCCCACCTACTAAACCTGTCAGTGCAAATCCGGATGGACAGCACTACAGCCATGTTCTACCTGAAGAAGCAAGGAGGGACTCGCTCGCCAAATCTGTCCAAGCTTGCCCAGAAAATCTGGATATGGGCACTCAGACAGAACATCTTCCTGTCATCACAACATGTTCCAGGGGAGCTCAATTCTCTAGCGGATGCTCTGAGCAGAGACTCCCTCCCAGAGGAACACGAATGGGTTCTTCACAGAGAGGTCGTAGAAGATCTCTTCTCTCAGTGAGGTTTCCCCACTATAGACTTATTCACCACAAGCGAAAACAGACAATGCCCAGGATTTGCATCCAGGTTCCCCCAACCAGACTCCCAGGGGAACGCCCTGTGGATGAACTGGTCAGGGATGTTTGCGTATGCTTTTCCACCAACTCCTCTCATCAGGAAAGTGGTGAACAAGATGAACAGGGAGTCGATGACGCTTGTCCTAGTTGCTCCCATGTGGGCAAGGCAACCGTGGTTCCCACACCTACGCAGGATGGCGGTGTGCGAGCCCATCAAACTTCCAGCCTGGTACAACCTACTGTCCCAGCACCAAGGTCAAACAGTGCACCAGCAACCCAACTCAATGAACCTGGCAGCATGGCTCCTGAGGTCATAGAGTTTGGACACCTCAATTTACCACAGAGGTGTATGGACATCCTAAAGGAATCTAGGAAACCAAACACAAGGCACTGTTACTTTGACAAGTGGAAGAGGTTCGTTATCTGGTGCCAGAGTAGACAAATCAACCCAGTTGATTGCACTCCTTCCACTATTGTTACATACATGCTCCACCTGCTAGATGCAGGATTGGTTTTTAACTCACTGAAAGTACACCTGGCAGCCCTCTCGGCTTGCACCACTTCCCATAGCAAGGTTTCGTGGTGGAAGGTACCAGTAGTTAAAGCCTTCATGGAAGGAGTAAAGAGACTTCACCCTCCTATTTCAAACCCACCACCAGGGTGGGACCTTAATGTGGTGCTAGCCAAGCTCATGGGCCCCCCTTTCGAACCCATGCATAAAAGCAGTCTCAAACACCTGACTTATAAAACGGCCTTCTTAGTAGCTATTACTTCTATAAGAAGGGTCAGTGAAATTCAGGCTCTGTCAGTGCAGGATCCCTTCTTTACTATCCATAAAGACAAACTGGTTTTACGCACACACCCTAGGTTCTCACCTAAATTTATATCAAAATTCCACTTAAACCAGTCCATCGAGCTCCCGGCTTTCTTCCAGAACCCGCAAAGCTCGGCTGATGTGAAACTACACACCCTAGATGTGCGTAGGGCGGTCCTCTACTATGTAAATGAAACCAGACCGCTAAGAAAACAGATCAACTGTTTGTCTCCGTAGCTACAGGCAGAGAGGGGGATCGCGTCTCTAAAGGTGCCATCTCGAAGTGGATTATTAACTGTATCCAGCTGTGTTACTCACTCTCTGAAAAGACTCTGCCTTTTACGCCAAGGGCCCACTCTACTAGAGGCATTGGGGCCACTCTGGCTTTCATTGCAAATGTACCCCTTGACACCATTTGCAAAGCAGCTTCTTGGAGCTCTATTCACACTTTTACTCAGCATTACTGCATTGACACCCATTCCAAGGCAGATATACAAGTGGGACAAGCGGTTCTAAGACACTTATTTGCTCATGACCCTTCTCACATCCCACCTCCTTCTTCTGGGACTGCTCGCTAATCTATGCACAGCATGTGATCTAAGCAGATTCCACAAGCCTTAGAAGGGATACATTACTCACCGTAATCGTATTTCTGATGCTTGTATCTGCTTAGATTCACATGCGACCCACCCTTCCTCCCCTCCGAGAGAAGGCGCATGATTGCTTGGAGTCTTACCTTTCTTTCTATCTGCTTGGATTATCTGTACTCACGCTACTCCTCATGCTACCTCATGTCAGAAAAAATACAATCTGAGGATCCTAGACGCGTGAGGGATCTTGGGTACAGTGGACGTCACACTAGGGATAGTATTACTGGCACGCCCTGTGTCGACGCCCATTTTCGAGTTTCGAAAAACAAACTGTAATACTCCGCAGCTTCCACTAGATGTCGGCCTATGCACAGCATGTGAATCTAAGCAGATACAAGCATCAGAAATACGATTACGTTAAGTAATGTATCCCATATATATATATATATATATATATATATATATATATATATATATCTTCACTGTTTCAAGGCTAACTCAAACAATAAACAAAAAATATAAATACAGCTGTAAAAAAATCAATTTTATCTGGGGCACTTAATACCTATGTACCCTCCCAATCGGCACACAGGGAACTGTACAAGACAGTTCTCTTTGAGCAAAGGCTCTTTAATTAATAACTGCTATTAACAAACAACTGAGCTTCTATAAAGTATGTGAGCATTGATTAAGACGTCTGCCCACATCCTGTACCATTACTCTAGAGGAATTCTAAAGTGAAGTGGACTGCACCACTACCAATAAATCAGAAGAATATCTGAAAAGCTTCTAAAGCAAATTAAGAAGCATATTTGGAGACATATCTGTTCCTAATTATACACACATGGTACTATACTCTGATTAGACTAAAAGAGTGCGTAAAGAAACATTTCTGTGAAATGAAACTTGGGTGCAAACCAAATTAAAATCGCTATGTTCCATGCACCTTTAAGCAAAACAAATATATCAAAACAAGGGAAAGTCTTGAGAAAATCCCTTTGACGGTGATACATGTATTGACAATAACTCCACCGAAGTATTGACTAAATTTGTGCTAAGTATCTGCTCATATAAATATTATGCTTTGAACTTTATAACTCACTTTCAATACTGATCATTAAAAGGTAATTTATGAAAGGAAACATTATATCTGAAAACTGGCAAAGAGAGCTAAAGAATAATATACTGAAATTCAAGAAATTTGTAAGAACAAACAATTGTGAGAAAAGAGGCAACAACAATCTGAATCAAGAAAACATAACTGTAACAATACAAAATCTATAACAATGAACACATGTTGCAAAGAGGGAATAGCAATCTGACAAATTAAGAAAGCCAATATTAATTGGTTCAACTGGTTATATATTCCTTGATTTTTCTTTTCTTTTTGTGAGTAAATAACTTTACAATTTAATTTTGCTAAACTGTTGGATGCAGGGGAGCCAGTTGTGCGTCTGTCGTATATGTGTCAATGGGAAAAAGACCTGGAAAGTGTCATAGAGGATGATGCATGGTTGAAAAATATATGGGTGTGCATGCATAAATCCTCCAGATGTGTTATGGATAGGGAATGCTCTTATAAATGTTTCTACAGATGGTACCTAACACGGGAAAGGCTGCATCACATGTCTGCTTACTACTCAGCGAACTGCTGGTGTGGATGCACTGCAGTGGGGTCTCTTTATCATATGGTATGGACGTATGGGATGTTGGGTCTCTTTTGGAACAAGATACTGTCTAAAAACAAGCACACCAGAGGTCTGCCTGTCTCTACCTATGTATCCCTGGGTGGTATTGCTGGGCGATACAGGTGACTGGTTGTTCCCTTTGTCGAGCCCAGTGGCCACATTGATGGGTACTTCCTCCTGGTAGCTAAACTGACCATCGCCCGCAACTGGAAATCTATGGCACGTCCGGTGGCCCAGATGTGTTGGGTGAAAGTGGGGGGTATCTTTGTGGGAGAAAAAAAATCACTCCATTATGTGAACAGAGATATGGCAAATATATTAGCATCTGGAAGTCTTTCATTGATTTTGCAGAAAGATACTCCGCTATTGTGGCAAAGCCCTCGCTGATTCAACAATTCTACTGTTGTAACAGTGGTGTTTGTGCTGTGGGGCAAGTTTGATAATGTGTATGATGCAGGGGGGGCTATGGGCTGGAGGACTACTCCTATAGTGCATGGTGCATGGCACTCGGTAAATCCTGCCTTTCTGTATTCTTGAAGTGTCATTTTTATGTTCATGCCATTTCCCACAGTGTGTTTTAATAAAGGTTTTTTGAAAAAAACAATTGACTTTTGCTTGTACCGTACAGTTGTGTGCTTTCAGATCTCAATAATTTGGGGATACTCTTCAACTCTGATCTGTCTTTCAATGCCCAGATAAATTCCAGGGTGAAACGGGCTCACAACTCCACAGATTCCAGAGATGTTTCCCCTTCCTAGACTTCCATCATAAAATAAAAACAGTGTAGGAAGTAGCACTGCCCAGTTTAGGTTATTCTAATAGCCGGTATGTAGGTTTGCCAAAGCCCACCCTTAGAACCCTACAACTAGTCCAGAATAGAGCAGGAATTGTCCTGGGCCTGAAAAGTAGGGACTACAACACCCCAGGCCTAAAAAGCCTACACTGTTCGAACTGGAACAAATAATTGAGTTCAACCTTCTCATCAAGATATAGTGAGACCTAGAACAGCCAACCTGACAGTATAACTGGACTAGTGTGTTAGGGAGAATTCTCTGTAAAGGCTAATTTCCCAAACCTAGTGAGTCCCCCAGCAGCTCTGCTGGATTTTTGGGGTTTATTTTTTTCTCCTGCTAAGAGTGAGACTCTTTTACTCCCACTCTTAGACATGATTTGAGGTGTTCCTTTATCTTTCCATGTGTTTTATGGGCTATGGGGTATTTTACTCCATAGGGTCTCATGTATTTTTGATGTGGGTTACACAGCACCCTCCGTGCCGTAACCCAGGGGTGTCGTAGCGACCCCCCAACATAGACTCCATACCCTGGCACTCACTACTGACTCCCAGGGCATGTAAAGTCACCATTGGCTTTACTAGTCCCAAATTATGAACAGAAACCAGTACAAACCATCATATTGTGGACGTACTGGTCGGGGCAATTCGATTGCCCCGCGGTCTGTTGTTCGAGGGGGCACGTTTCCGTCCCCCCTGATCGAGTTTTGGCTGGTGGCAGTGGATACTACTTTTTATATTCGACCGCGAATATATCTCTATGGGATTTTCCCATTGTTCGAGGCTACCAACTTTAATTATTTAATTCTTATAGCCTCGAACATACCGCCAGTTTATTTATTTAATATTAATTCACTGGTTGGTATTTTTTGCCAGAACTCGATTTTAAAATGGCGTTTGTGTTCTCTTCTGTGACTCCAACCCAAGTCGAGCCCTTTGTTCCACTTTTTGGTGGGCTTCTCCACAGAAGCCTCCAAAAGTGGTGCCACTCTGCCTGGGTACCACAGGGGGTGTGGGAGGGGGTTTAGGCACCCTGGACTGAGTTGCCTTGGCACCTCAAGTCGCACTCTTGTATGATTGGCCCAAGTGGTGAGCCAGCCGGCCCACCACTTAGCATGTTTGATTGACAGCTAGGCTGAATGAATGGGGGTTTGCTGCATAAAAGCAGGTCTTGGGGAATGGAACTTCAGAAGTCGCCACAGGACATAAGAATCCAAGGAGGGAGAAGCTGAGCCGACCTGCAACGATGACACCACCGGTGGAGCCCTGCTGAACCGTCTCACCACTTTTCCCGACGACAGAGGAGATCTCCAGTCCGGAGAGTCTTCTTCCTTTGACTGGTGGGGATAACCAGTTTTGCCTTCTTTTCACCTTGCTGGAGCATCCCGTGGCTGCCTTGCCCATGCCAAGCACCCCGGCAACCGGAATACCACTTACCACTACCGCGAAGAGAAGGGTAGTACCTTTTAACCGAAAGAACTCCACGGCTGGTTTCTTCCCTGGCAGTGCAACGACCTTCATCTTTCCTCCACGGCGAGACCTCCTCTGCCTCTGGACGAAACACCGACTTGCACCTGCTGCCAGGACCAACTGCCCCCGCTAGAGCTTCCTTCACACTTAAGGTACTGTGTCCCGCCTAGCTTCCCTTGCGACAGATTGTTCGGGGTGACAGTAAAGCCTCGAATTTCTAACCTGGGCTGGCCAAGGACAACCTAGCTAACTTTTCCTGACTTTAATTTCATCCTTTTTGTGCAAGAACTCATTGGAGATCTGGATCCTGTTGACCATCCTGAGCTGCAGTCTTTACTGGCAGAAGGTGGACCCAACAGGGCGGACTTCAGTAAGGGACAGAGAGAATGTCCAACTCAGGAAGGTCTTCGCCAACAGGCAGCTTCTCAGGCTGATGGGCAAGAGCCTGGGAAGTATAGGTTTCACTGGGAAGATGGCCTCTTCTACAGTGAAACAACTGAGTCTGCACCTGGAGACTACAAGCGGCTTGTAGTACCTCAAGAAAACAGACAACAGTTCTTGCAACTAGCCCATGAGATTCCTTTGGCTGGTCACTTGAATTTCAAGAAGACCAAGGAAAGGCTCTCACTCTACTTTTATTGGCCAAAGATGGGGGCTGAGGTAGATAAGTTTTGCAAGAGCTGCCATACCTGCCAGACTTCTGGTAAGGTTGGGTCCAAGAATGTGGCACCTTTAGTGCCTCTCCCAGTCGTGGGAATCCCATTTCAGAGGATAGGGATTGACATTGTTGGTCCCCTTGAACCCCAACCTCCTCAGGCAACAGGTTTATCCTTTTTGTAGTAGACCATGCTACTAGGTACCCTGAGGCAATTCCTATGAGGACTGTTACAGCTCAGGCTGTGGCTAAGGCCCTCCTTGGTATTTTTACCAGGGTTGGGTTTCCTAAGGAAGTAATCTCTGACAGGGGGTCGAATTTTATGTCCCACTACATGAAAGCCATGTGGAAAACCTGTGGAGTTACTTACAAGTTCTCTACCGCCTACCACCCGCAGACAAATGGGTTGGTAGAAAGGTTCAACAGAACCATGAAGAGCATGATAGGTGCTTTAGAGGATCCCCTTAAAAGAAAGTGGGACCTTCTATTGCCTTGCCTTCTCTTTGCTTATAAAGAAGTCCCTCAGGAGGGAGTAGGTTATTCTCCCTTTGAACTTCTCTATGGCCATCCGGTCAGAGGTCCATTGGCCCGGATCAAGGAGGGGTCGGAGAGTGCTCCTTCCCCCAAGCCAGTCAGAGTGACTGACTATGTGATAGGTCTCCGCAGGAGAATGTCACAAATGATGGCAGAAGCTAGTGATAACCTGAAAGCTGGACAAGCCCTGGTCAAGCATTGGCATGACCAGAAGGCTAACATGGTTGAGTTCACTCAAGACCAGCTAGTTCTAGTTATGATCCCAACAAGGCAGAGGGCCTTGGAAGATAAATGGATGGGAGCCTTCAAAGTTGTGGGTAAACTTGAAGAGGTGAACTATCTGGTGGACTTGGGAAATCCCAAGGAGGCTCCTAGAGTCTTCCACACCAACTGACGAAAGGTGTATGTCTCCCGACCTGAAGTAGGAGCCTTGCTTCTAGCTTCAACAGAAGAGGAAGAAGAGAGTGAAGCTCTACCTGATCTCCTCAGAGGCTTACCCTTGGATGAAAAGATTGAAGGATTAAATCTCTCTTCAAATCTGACACCTGAGCAACAAGAAGAGTGCAAAGCCATGTTAAATCAGTTTGCCTCTCTGTTCTCACTTTCACCAGGCTTGACCCCTTGGGGACAGCATGATATACTCACTGGTGACTGTCTGCCAGTCAAAAGCAGAGGATATAGAATGTCAGAAAATGTAAGGACCCACATCAAAGGGGAGGTCAAGAAGATGCTTGATCTCGGGGTAACAGAGCCCTCTACTAGCCCATGGTCTAGCCCAGTTGTGTTAGTACCAAAGGCAGGATCCAAAGAATTGAGATTCTGCGTGGACTATAGAGCTCTTAATGCAGTCACCAAGACTGATGCCCACCCTTTGCCAAGGACAGATGAGTTGGTGGATAGACTTGGTTCAGCCAAGTTCCTCAGCACATTTGACCTTACGTCAGGCTATTGGCAAATAGCCCTGACACACCATGCCAAGGATAAGACTGAATTTTCTACCCCAGTGGGCTTATACCAATTTAAGGTTATGCCTTTTGGATTGAAGAATGCACCTGCTACATTCCAAAGAATGGTGAATCAGGTTCTGAGTGGGATGGAGGACTTCTGCATGGTATACTTGGATGACATTGCAGTATTCAGCCAATCCTGGGAAGAAAATGTGAACCGAACCACTTAGGGTATGTTTTGCAGGCTCTTGGACAGGCCAATCTGACCATAAAGGCAAGTAAATGCCAAATTGGTCAGAGTAAGGTGGTCTACCTTGGGCATGAGGTAGGAGGTGGAGAAATAAGGCCTTTGCTCAGTAAGATTGAAGCTGTGCAAAATTGGACAACACCTACTACTCAAACCCAGGTGAGAGCCTTCCTAGGCCTCACTGGGTACTACAGGAATTTCATTGAGAACTATGGGACCATAGCTTCTCCACTGAATGTGATCACCTATCCAAAATTCCCTAAGAAGGTCAAATGGAATGAGGAGTGCAATCAGGCCTTTGAAAACCTGAAGAAAGCTCTTTGCCAGGCACCAGTATTGAGAGCTCCTGACTATCACCAAACTTTCATTGTGCAGACAGATGCTTCTAATGTAGGTATAGGTGCAGTCCTTAGCCAACTGGATGAGAAGGGTAGGGAGCACCCCATTTGCTTCATCAGAAGAAAACTGAAGGATCCTGAGACAAGGTGGGCAACAATCGAAAGAGAATGCTTTGCTATTGTGTGGGCACTGAAGAAGTTTAGGCCATACTTGTATGCTTCTACTTTTGTCATTCAGACTGACCACCAACCCTTGAGATGGTTAATGCAAATGAAGGGAGAAAATCCAAAACTATTGAGATGGTCAATCTGCCTGCAAGGGTTTGATTTCACCATTGAGCACAGGTCAGAGTGTCACCATCAAAATGCTGATGGACTCTCTAGGATGTATGTCATCGACTAGAGGTATGAGGTTCATCCAGGAGTGGATTCAATTCTCCTGTCCCTTAGTCTGGGGGGGGGAGTGTTAGGGAGAATTCTCTTTAAAGGCTAATTTCCCAACCTAGTGAGTCCCCCAGCAGCTCTGCTGGATTTTTGGGGTTTACTTTTTTCTCCTGCTAAGAGTGAGACTCTTTTACTCCCACTCTTAGACATGATTTGAGGTGTTCCTTTATCTTTCCATGTGTTTTATGGGCTATGGGGTCTTTTACTCCATAGGGTCTCATGTGTTTTTGATGTGGGTTACACGGCACCCTCCGTGCCGTAACCCAGGAGTGTCGTAGCGACCCCCCAACATAGACTCCATACCCTGGGACTGACTACTGTCTCCCAGGGCATGTAAAGTCACCATTGGCTTTACTAGTCCCAAATTATGAACAGAAACCAGTACAAACCATCATATTGTGGGACGTACTGGTCAGGGCAATTCGATTGCCCCGGGGTCTGTTGTTCGAGGGGGCACGTCTCCATCCCCCCTGATCGAGTTTTGGCTGGTGGCAGTGGATACTACTTTTTATATTCGACCGCAAATATATCTCTATGGGATTTTCCCATTGTTCGAGGCTACCAACTTTAATTATTTAATTCTTATAGCCTCAAACATACCGCCGGTTTATTTATTTAATATTAATTCACCGGTTGGTATTTTTTGCCAGAACTCGATTCTAAAATGGCGTTTGTGTTCTCTTAGCCCTTTGTTCCACTTTTTGGCGGGCTTCTCCACAGAAGCCTCCAAAAGTGGTGCCACTCTGTCTGGGTACCACAGGGTGTGTGGGAGGGGGTTTAAGCACCCTGGACTGAGTTGCCTTGGCAACTCAAGTCGCACTCTTGTGTGATTGGCCCAAGTGGTGAGCTGGCCGGCTCACCACTTAGCATGTTTGATTGACAACTAGGCTGAATGAATGGGGGTTTGCTGCATAAAAGCAGGGCTTTGGGGACTGGAACTTCAGAAGCCGCCACAGGACCTAAGAATCCGAGGAGGGAGAAGCTGAGCCGACCTGCAACGATGACACCACCGGTGGAGCCCTGCTGAACTGTCTCACCACTTTTCCCAACGACAGAGGAGATCTCCAGTCCGGAGAGTCTTCTTCCTTCGACTGGTGGAGATAACCAGTTTTGCCTTCTTTTCACCTTCCTGGAGCATCCCGTGGCCACCTTGCCTGTGCCAAGCACCCCGGCAACCGGAATACCACGGCTTACCACTACTGCAAAGAGAAGGGTAGTACCTTTTAACCGAAAGAACTCTGCGGCTGGTTTCTTCCCTGGCAGTGCAACGACCTTCATCTTTCCTCCACGGCGAGACCGCCTCTTCCTCTGGACGAAACACTGACTTGCACCCGCTGCCAGGAACAACTGCCCCCGTTGGAGCTTCCTTCACACTTAAGGTACTGTGTCCCGCCTGGCTTCCCTTGCGACAGATCGTTCGGGGTGACAGTAAAGCCTCGACTTTCTAACCTGGGCTGGCCTGGGACAACCTAGCTAACTTTTCCTAACTTTAATTTCATCCTTTTTGTGCGAACTATCTACAAGACTCTTTGTGCATAACCCCACTGTGTGAACCTGGACCCCTTCTGCTTGCTCTCTCCAAGAGCTGGGCCTTGCAATTGACTTCCTTGCTCTCCAGTAGAACTCTGCCTATCCTGCCTTACTTTTAAAAGTATTGTAACTTGTGTGCTTCCATAACTCTGCCTTTTTCCCTCCCTTTTTCATAACTTATTAGAGTGCCATCTTTTGTTAAGCGCTCACCTCTGTCTGAAAATAAGTGGTGTTTCTCACTAAGACTTGTCTAATAAGTAATTAGGGTTGTATATATATATATAATAGTGACTATGTGCTGAATTTACTTACCTCTTTTGTGCTAGTGTAATTTACAAGTGTGTCTTTAAATACATAATTATATACTTTTACACCAAAGCTCTGGTCAGTGTTTGCTTGTGCTACTGTAACTCTGTTCCTATTGTGTATACTCTATATACTCCCTATCTCTTCTTGAGGGAAGTCTGACTGCTCAGCCACAGCTACCAAGTGAATCTGTGTGGTACAGACTGCTACCAAGTGGGTTTACTGCCAAACACCTGTAGTCTTAAATCTTTTGCAGTGGTCCCTAAGGGAACTGCACAGGTTTCTGCCTTACACAGTATGTGCCCTCTGGAAACATAAGACCCTCTAACACTGGCCTTCTTCGTACACCCAGGTACAACAGCAGGTGAAAAGAATGAATCTGATTTGGTGTGTCTCACTCCATCAAATTTTGAGCAGTGGTTCTATTTTGCACCTTTGCACAGAGCCACTCCTTAGGATCCTAGCCCTCACTCTAACATCTAACAAACAGTTGCTCTCCCTTTCTCATCCTATCTTTCTCTTGCACCCTCTCCCTCTACTCACCCCTACCTTTTTTGCCACCACCTACCTCTTTTGATCGCCTCTCTTGTTTACACGCTCATTGACTCTCTTGTTTGCACGGTCTCTAGCACGCTGCTTAGCTCTCACTCTCGCACACTCCGTAACTCTTGCATGCATCTTTGCTCTCACTATACTTATACCTTTGCTCTCTTTCCCTTGTCTTGAAAGCCTCAAAGAGTTGTTGATGTTTTTACCAGGACCCAACTGCACACTGACATTGTTTGCTGTGTTAACAGTCAGTTAGATGTTTGCAACAGGTGGGCATCTGTCTAGCAACCTGATGTCTCACTTCTCCAGTTCAGTACCACATGGCAAAGGTCATGGTCTCAATTAGCAGAAAGCAATGACCTCTGCTTTAGTCCACGTATTGTGTTCTGTGTCCTTCAGCCTTTAAATACAGTTGCAAAACCCAGGGTAGATTATTAGGCATAGATTCAAAGCCAGCGTTAGCAAATCCAATAGAAATAGACATAGTCAAATACTTTGCACACACTGTGAACGTAAATCTTTTTTACTCCGTCTATTACTGATAATGTCAAGTTTCTTCGCGCAATCACTTGCAAACATTTTTGGACCTTACTTAATTACTGAATATGTATTGCATTTATGCCTATAAATGTAAAATGCAATAAACATTGGCTTTGCAGTATTTCTTAAACAAGTAATCACACGCATAATTTGTTTCTTCTGGTTGGAGTAGTAGATTGAAGTAGGTTTCAGCTCTTATTACTTAATATGCAGAGAATTAATACTCTTTCGAATGCCTCGTCTGCAGGCTCTCTCTCCCCTCTGGCCATTCCCTTACTGTCGGCCACCTGGTCAGATCTCCTCCTTCCTCTCTGAGTGGGCGGACCTCTCCTCTTCCCTCGTGGTCTCAACCACTCAACTCCTCCTTCTTTTGGAGACTTCAACATGCTTCCTGTCCTTCCACTGGACTCTTTTGTGATCTCTCTCTCTCTCTCTCTCTCTCTCTCTCTCTCTCTCTCTCTCTCTCTCTCTCTCTCTCTCTCTCTCTCTCTCTCTCTCTTCTCTCTCTCTCTCTCTCTCTCTCTCTTTCTCTCTCTCTCTCTCTCTCTCTCTCTCTCTTTCTCTCTTTCTCTCTCTCTCTCTCTCTCTCTCTCTCTCTCTCTCTCTCTCTCTCTCTCTCTCCCCTCTGGCCTGACTCACTCTGCAGGGCACACCCTGGATGTTCTGATCTCTCCAGACCTTCCCCTTTCTATCCCTCTCAACACTCATTTCTCCTGGAGTGATCACTTTCTCCTTTCCTCCCATCTCACCCTCTCTACCCCTCAGGCCAAGCCAACTCCAGCACTGCCACCTACCTTCTTGGTTATCCGACCCAGGAAGCGTGTGTCAGTTGAGGCTTTCGCCACTACACCTTCTCACCTCCTTCTCCCCCTCTGGCTGACTCACATCCTGAGACAGCCCTCTCCATGCTCTGCTCCGCTCTGCTATATATGATGCTCTCGATGTTCTTGCCCCTGTCATGAGAATCCGCTTGAAACCCAAAGCCAAGTTCAACTCTTGGTACGCCTCTGACCTCGTCACCCTTAAACGCAAGTGCAGGGTGGCTGAGGGGAAATGGCAGGCTTCCGGCACATCCTCTGACAAACTGGCCTGCCGCCTGCTCCAAAGCCAATACCAGCTCTTTGTCCGCACCAAGAAGAGAGCCCACATCCAAGCCGGCATCTCCGCGGCATCTAACAACTCGGCCGAACTCTTTAAAATCTGCAAGGAGCTGGCCAATCCTGCTGCAGTCTCTACCTCTCCTGTCCCCTCCCAGGCCCGCTGCACGACCCTGGCTTCTCATTTCATCTAAAAAAACTCAGGACATCCTGTCTTCTCTCTCTTCCTCTCCCGCTGCCCCCTCTATTCCCTGCTCTCCCTCTGGCCCTTCTTTGGCCACCTCTCCCCCCTCCTTCTCTGCCTTTCCTCTGTTCTCCCCAGACAAGGTTTCTAGACAAGTCCTATCTATGAAAGTCTCGTCAAAACAGGTTCGCCCCTGTTCCTCCAAAACCATTAAGGACCACATTGACACCCTGGCCCCTGCTCTGGTGATTTCTGCAACCACTCCTTCGCCACTGGAGTCTTCCCCTCTCCCCTGAAGCACTCCCTTGTGCACCCACTTCTTAAGAAACCCTCTGCTGATCCTACCTGCCCGGCCAACTATCATCCAGTCTCCATCACTCCTTTCCTGGCCAAACTTCTGGAAAAGCTGGCCATCTCCCAGCTTCATCTTCACACTGAATCTGTTGGTTGTCTTCATGACCATCAGTCTGGCTCCAGAGCTGCCAGGAGCACAGAAACTGCTGTCCTGAACATCCATGCTCTCCAACCTTGACTCCAACACCCCCTGTGTCCTCAACTTACTTGATCTCTCTTCTGCCTTTAACATGGTCAACCATGCCATCCTGCTCAACCGTCTCCGTGATAACGTGGGTATCACCGATCAGGCCCAGGCTTTGCTGACCTTCTTCCTCTCCGATCGCCCCTCCCCAGTCCAACTTGGGTCCTTCCTCTCCTCTATCTCTATCTCTACTTGTGGTGTTCCCCAGGGGCCTAACCTCTCTCCCTGGCTGTTCAACCAATACCTGGCACTTCTTGCCCACCGCATTGCTGCTCTCTGCCCCAACTTTCAGTGCTATGCGGATGACACTGAACTCATTTTCAGACTCCATTCTGCCTCCTCTTCTCCTTCTCTCATCTCTGACTGTCTGTCCGCCATCAGGAGTGGTGTGCCACCAATGATCTCTGCCTTAATGCCAGTAAGACCGAGATTCTCCTCATCGGCACACCCGCTCCCTCCTTTCTTGTCGCTCTCTGGCCGGCCTCTCTTGGCCCTCTTCCTGATCCTACCTGTGAGGCTAAAAACCTCGGGGTCAGTTTCGACCCCACACTTTCCTTCTCTCCTCACATCTCGGACATCTCTAAGAAGTCACACTACCAGCTGCACCCCCTCAGAGGTATTCTTCCTTTCCTCTCCTTCCCCCAGAAGCTCACTGTCTCCAGAGCTCTGGTTCTCTCTAGGCTGGACTACTGCAACAGCCTCTTTCTAAATCTGCCTGCCTCCACTCTCCACCCTCTGCAACTCATCCAAAACAGGACTGGGAGACTTGTCCTTGGGCTCAAGCCCAGGGATCGGATCTCTCCAGGACTGAAATCTCTTCACTGACTCCCAGTGGCGGCGAGCATTAAGTTCAAAACCCTCTGCATTGTCCACAAAGCCTTCTGGGACCTGGAACCTCAATACCTTCAACTCTCTCTTCCTAAATATCTGCCCTCTCAAACTCTTCGCTCATCCGCCTCCAAATCCCTCAGGGTCAGTCGCTTCTCCAAGCAGCGAGTTGGTGGTAGATCGCTTTCTTCTGCTTGGGCATCCCTCTGGAACAGCCTCCATGCCTCTCTGAAACTTGAGGAGAACCATCTACGGTTCCGGAAGCACCTCAAGACCTTCCTCTTTGCTTCTGCTTTCTCTCCTCCTCTCGCCTGCTGATCTTCTGGCTGATTCTGAATCTGCACTGGTTACCTGGCTATCCTCTGATCTCGGGCCCATGACCCCACACCGCCAGTTGCACACCTGCACTGCCCCCTTGGCAACCCTTGCACCTGGGGACTGTATCTGTATGCCTACAGCCCCCACCATCACTTGACCCCTGATGTCTGCTCTTACCCTTGCACTCGCCACCAGCTGGCTGCACTTTTAATTATTGTCTTATTTATTGACTGTTATCCTATGTACTGCACTGCCCCCTCCGATCTCCCCCTGCACTTTCCCCTTCCCCTCCCCCTGCCCTTGCGCAATCACAATGTCACTGGGCCTAGTAGGACCACTGTCTGTTTTTCCTCTGTTCCCCCCCTTTGCCTCGTCGCGCCTTGAAACACTTCTCTATAGGCGCGTTATAAATGCCATATCATAATGTATTGTCATAATAAATTGGAAATATTATATGCAAAAATGTTGCCTGTGATTACATAATGTGCACCTTCTACACCAGGATGGTAGACAGTCTCCCTGTATTCATTGGTCTGAAGTTCTGTATCTACTTCAGCAGCCCACCCAAACATTGTTGAGGGGCGAAACCGAGACTTTGCCCTATAGTTCTCTTTTGCCTAAAGACTGCCCTCCATAAAAAAAACCACTTGAATCGCCTAGGATGTCAATATTTGAACCACCCCATAGATTTCCTCATTTTTCGTTCGCCAGACTTTGAGAGATTGGCATATGTGTAGAGAAGACCCTCAACGCTCACACCAGAAAAAATACAACCCACTACGGAAAAAGGCCCAGCACACCTCTTGCAAGGAGAACAAGTCTCGGCAGCAAACAACTCTGCTGCCACAGAGCGCTCGGACGAAATCAACATGGGCGATAGCTTATAAAGGAAAAAAGTATCACAACTGACGTACATCACATAGGTTACAAATACTTGTAGCTGGTTGGTGCGACCCTATACATAGACGGCCTGCTCCATATGCGATGCCAGGTCATTGGTCCCAGTTTACTCTGTCCATCTTCGACCACGTGGGGATCTCCTTTGCACGTCATCGGGCGCAAGGCTCCTAATTGCTAATTATAAGCACAAATCATAGCGTTCTCTATCTGAGGTCTAATGTGCACCTGGTACTGCAGACATGGGCGCAGAGGATACTTTCAAGGTCACGATAGCTTACAAACCCCAGTTCGAACCCGACGCGTCAGCGCCGTTCCAGTTCTTCCCACCCCAGGCTTAAATGTATTACTTTCCCTCCCTGGCTCCTTGCAGCACAAATCACACGGCCCAGGATACTCTGCTGTGATCTTTCTGATAAATTGATGGCCTAACAGTTTTATGGTCGGTGGTCTGGGACTGACTGGTACTCTGGACTGCTGGATTCTTGGGACAGGGGCATCTGGGCACACTAATTTAGGGTTTAGACTGGGGGAGGTCAGAGGCTTGTGCCCTCCTTCTCGTGGGGTAACTGTTCACATGGAGCTTTCGGCCCCCTCATGGCCTTGCAGGGCGCATTCCTTCTGGGGTGTGTGTGCTACTAACGGGAAACAATGAGAGGTTCATGAATCTCAGTGGATTTGGCGTTTCCTACTGCTGCCACAGTGCAACTCGTCCCCGCATGCACCCACCTATCTCCATGTTCTGTGCCCTGGGCCTACTGCCCTGGCTGCAGCGCAGCACTAGGCCTTGATTTTAAGATGGCTACTTTTTTCTAAGATGGTGTTTTATTCCTAGTGCAATCCACACCCAATCACATCATAACCTACCCATAATGCAGCTTCTATCGACACTCCCCTCCAAACTCCCCAAGCATCTACACCACACTCTTAGGCCTTTGTTGCATTCAGAACCTCTTGGGGGCTTGGGACGATCGTCTCCGCTTCCCAACAAATGTATCCTAATGGAAACTGTGCTTTTGGGCAATGGATGAAGTTAATTTTCAATGAACCCTAACAGCCTCACTGGACCTTTCTGTAATGCCAAAGGAGCCCTGGGGGAACCAGCATATGTTGATTTTGCACTCTTCAGGTCTTTTATGATAGGGCCCTGCATGTTCCATCGGATGTCAGGTACCCTACTTTTGCACTGCTGGAGACATACCAAGAATGTAGCATCCAATCTTATTTTAACATTGGCCTCTTTCAAGATCATTGAGCTTCATTGCTAAATATCTGTGTCACCATTAAAAGCAAACAATAAAAAGAACTTTCATTTTTTTCCCAGGTATCGCTGGGCCTTTATTCCAGAAGCATCTGATGATTCAGGTTTGGAGGTCAGAAGACAAGGTACTCATCAGCGGGAGTTTAAGCCTTACGTAGTACGACTTGCAAAATTGCTGCGGAAAAGGGCAAAGGTACCTCGTATTTTCCTTTAAAACGAATGCTTGTTTTTTTTTTTCTTTTTCGGAAAAGCTGCATAAAATGGACAAATACAAACTAACAGGGCGTTCAGATTTTATTGATACACATTGCAATAAAGACTTATCCATTCAGGAATACATTTTTGTTTTGCATATTCTATTTCATCTACAAATGGTACTTCAACAACATATATTACCATTTGAGCATTGAGAGGTTAGTGTGTTCACCTGTTCTTTGGTTTAGCCTCAACACTACCAAGGCAGTCATCAACCCCGAATTTAACGTTTGCACTGTTGTCCTCTTGAACATGTATCCCTTCAATATTAAAGGTTGCATACTGTAATTGCCATCATCAGTTCAGTCAGTCACTAATCGGCACTGTCCTTAATACTTAATTACCTGCACAAATACGGCCCTGTTGTGTTGCTTTAGTCTTGTAAAATGCCATTTTTCATGTTGCCAGTATGTGCATAAACTCCTCCCTGCCAGATGTTTTGCTCCACTACTGTGTCATGTTTCTTGGTTTTAAACCACAGTCCACTGCTATTTGAATGGTCTCTTTGCACTCTAGAGGGCCTGAAAGATAGACGTGTTGTGTGTGGTTAGCGGGGTACGAGGGAAAATGCAAGATAGCTTTGCTGTTGTTTGAAGTCTAGCAAGCATGGCTTTCTGCATGCTGTTGTGAATAGTCTTGCAAGTATGCCTTTCTTTCTGTATTATGATCTGTATGGCAATTTAAAGTTCCTCTTCCTGGTGTAACTGTCTGCTCTGTGGTAGTATAGTGTTAATGAATGAACCGTATTCTATTGGCTTTTTCTTCTTTAACTACCATGCTGTAAATATGAAAGCACTGTGCTCGCCAATAGTGATACTTTCAATTCCAAATCAATATTTCAAGTCAGAATAAATGCCTTGCAGAAAGTGTGTGCTGTCGAACCACTTCGTGCATGTATGTGCATTTGGTGTTCTATAGTCTAGAAATAAATAGTGTGGTTTTTCTGGTTAGCCTACCAGGAGTATCTGGTTTTATACAGACTAGCGTATGGTATTAAGATCCCTTGGGTGTAAAGCAACTGTGATGCTTCTAAATGTGTTCATAAGTGGGACTATTCTTGTATGCTTTTTACATCACCCTTCCTTTAGGAAACTTGCCACTAGGGCATTCTCTAATGCATAGTGATAGTCTTCTTGGGGTGCCAGGGTGGTATCCTGCCTTTTCTGTAATTAGGTCCTAAAAACGTACTTTAAGCGCTTTTAGTACATCTTCAACCTTAACTGACCCTGAATAGACTGTTTTGTCTCCATACGTGTTCACCTACGTATGACTTCTGTATGAATGAATATGCTTTTTTTATGACTTTCCCCAAAGAATGAATTGTCTGCAACAGAATTAAAAAGTCTTCATCCAGTCAATTGATTTATTAGTCTGGATTTGTTCTATTGTTAGTCTGTAAAGCCGTAGTCAGATTTTTCACTCCGTTCTTCTCTCCTTTCCTCATAGGCTTCAGTTCTCCCTTAGGCGCTGATCCCTGTGTCTTTCCTTTATGTGGGTGAGAAGAATAATGGTCTTCATCTCTGTACCTTAGGATGCTTTAAGTTACATTCTGCCCCGAAGACATGCCTAGATTGATGAGCATCAAGTCTACCTCTGCCCCAGGATCCCCTCATTCGACTGGGTGTTTACTTTGGGTTGGAGAGGTCGCTTTCCGAGCAGGCTCTGTCGCTAATAGAGTTCTGAGTATCATAGGCCTCATCTAACATGATGGGCAGGTCAGTACTTCATATTTTCCATCTCCCCCGATCGCCAAAGGTGGTTTTACCCTTAGCAGATTTCTCATGGAAATCTACCCTTTTATCGTGCTTATTATCATTTAGTTCTTTTCTTGTTCCTTATGCAGATGTCTGCGCAGGTGATTTCTCCCTAGAGATTTATAGTTATCTGACACTAGGTCACCAAATTGAGTTTTCTTTTCTTTTTCATTAAGTAGTGACTATGTCCTATTTACCTCTTTTCTTGCAGGTTCTCCTTTTACAAAAAGCATGATTCTGGAGAGATACCGCCATCTTGGAAACAAGCCCACGTCGTCCTGATCTTCAAAAAAGGGGCCAAAGACAATCCCTGCAACTACCGGCCTATTGCCCTTTTAGATACCATCAGCAAACTTTCCGGGTCCTTTGCTTTGGACAAATTGCAGCATTGGACAGTTAACACTGGTTATCAAGACCCCCTTCAAGCTGGATTCGTCAAAGGCTTGAGTACCACAGTGAATATTCTACTGCTTAACATCTTGAAGGCCAAGATAAGGGAGGGAAGCCCTCCGGTTTATTTGGTCTTTGTGGACTTGGTCCAAGCCTTTGACCGAGTCAACCGGGACTTTGGATGAAACTAGCCCAGCGTAAATGCCCGAACTCCATCCTTGCTCCTGTAAAGGCACTGTACTCATCTACATCCATGAGAATCAGACTGAACAGGGCGGGCCTCTTATCCAAGGATATTCCCACGGTGCGTGGAGTGAAGCAGGGCTGCTGCCCTTTGGCGCCGGCGCTGTATAATGCCTATATAGCTGATTTTTTTGACTCACAGAAAAACGTTCGAGCCTTTCCGCCAACACTAGGAAACACAAAAATTCCAAGACTACTCTACCCGGATGATATAATCTAAATCGAGCAGACGCCGGTGGGTCTTCAGAGACAGCAGCAGAACTTAATTGCATACCGGGATGAAAACAACCTACAGCTAAACATAGACAAAACTAAGGCTATGTCCTTCACCAAAAGCGGGACTGAGAAGAAACCTACAAAGCTCTTTGCGGACGGGATCCCGCTTGAGAAGGGGTAAAGTTTAAAATATCTTGGAATAGTCTTGACCAACAGTAAAACGGAGACTCAGATGCAAGGCTTTCTTAAAGACAAGATGGTATACTTGATAGCCCAAACAAAGGAAGTCAACAGAAAGTTTGGCCATTTTTGCCTACAACCAATACTGAACTTCTTCAGAGCTAAAGTCATACCCACTTTAACTTACGGTGCTGAGGCCTTTCCAGCATTACCCACCACCGTGTGGAAGAAATTGGAAGGTCGATTTTGGAAGAACGTGGTGACACTGCCACAGTCAGCTCCGATGGCCCTAATTCGTAGAGAACTTTGCACAACGTCTCTTAAAGCTATAGTGGAGCGTAATGGGTTAATGCTCTATAGAAAAATCATCTTACCTTCACCAAAGGCCCTTCTTCAAATTATTAGAGACGAAATGGAGGGTAACCACACCGCAATACTAACTAACTGGAAGGATAAAAACAGACAAATTCTGGACAAAATTGGAAGCTCAGAGGAGGAACTGCTACAAAACCCCTTAAAGGTTAACGAAAAGCTACTCATCTTTGATTGGATCAAAACACAAGAGCAAGCCACCTCATATGTTCTCACTCAAGACCTTCCACCGAGACATAATAAACGGAATGAACTCCCCGCTTACTTAGCAAAATTCCCTAATCAAGGATTTCGGAGCAGCTTCTTAAGGATCCGACTAAACCTGCTTCATACCATCGAAATTTTAGCCAAAAGAGGCATGCCTCCTTCGAATAGCTCTCGTTTCTGCGAGAGTCCAAACCAGGCGGAGACGATAAAACATCTCCTACACTGCTCGGGAGTTACGTTACTGAAGTAAGGAAGACCTGGATAAGTCCCCTCTTCAAGGACCTTCAAACCTTTTGTGAGCAAGAATGGTGGACCCGCTTAATCAGTGATGATGGTCAATCGCTGTAGTGGGTTTTTTCAAGCAAATAGGCTTGGATGGCACTACTGAGAAGGCCTCTACCTAGTTCAGTGATGTTGTGTATAATTAACAATCAGGATTGTAATAATAAACCGCACGACCCTGAGTTTGTTGTAGAAAAAGGAGGCGGGTCAGGTCGAGAACTCATCTGTACTTAATTGATTCCTCTTGAACGAACGTACTCCTGCTACAACGGATCAGTTTTGGGAATTGGAAAATTCTTTTACAGGCCCCTACAGGGACGCTGGATTGTTCTTTTTTTAAATAGCATGATTCTCACTTCTACCTCAGTATTATTTAACCCAGCTATGGATTATCCCAAGTTCACAGTTGCTGTTTTGCTTTTCATGTGTTCGCTATATTCCTCAGAATGGTTGATAATGCTGTAATTGATGGAGTGCTTATTAACTCTACATCTAGTCGCCTGTGGATTGAACCCAGATATCACAGTTGTCCATAGGCTGATGGCACCCTCCTGGCACAATACTGGGCAATGCCCTAGGTCTCTGTTTTAGGGTGCCATGTGAAAAGACTGCTTGCAATTTTGTCCCAATTTAGGTATTGCCTTATGGTATTCCAGCAAGCAACTTTTGGAAAGTTAGACCCCCGACATGGAGACACTGACAGTCCTGGTGCGGCTTATTGATCAGCTAACACTATGGTGCAAGCATGAACAGTATCAAACTGTCTTCTTAACAGTTCATAATCTGATTGGGGAAATTGAAAATTCAGGGAACTGTTGGGATGAAACCTGATTAGGTGTTCTAATGGCGGTGTGCCATTGTTTTGCTGCAGTAAGATACCTTGTGGTACTTTACTTCAACATAAGTACTTTGAGGGGAAGTAAATAGATATATATATGTACGGAGGGGTAAGGGGCATATGTTGGGTGCGAGGAGCATAAGGCTGGATTGGGACGGGGTAGTGCTGCATGGGGGACCCTCCCCATTTAACAAAAAGAACAAAGTATTTTTGTTGCAGTAAAGAAACACAAACTATTTTACTTTGGCAAAACAAGGTAGAAACCTAATTGTAACTCTGTTATAATGAGAGGACCATGTCTGGCATAATTCTAACCAATTCTGACAGTCTATAAGGTGGAGTGCCAATTCAGGATAACTGTAGGTGCATATCCTATTTGGTCTAGTTCACGCTTTATATATAAAAGAACAGAGATCTCCCATTGTCTCTAATACCAGGTACTTTCATATAAATTACCAATATTTCCCCTTGCACACTCTGTTGTCCAACAGCCACTGTGAAATCAGTATTGGGTTCACGTATGCCACCATTACGTAGCCATCTTTCTGCTGATTGCTGCCATTGGTCAGGTATTGGAACAGCAGCGTGGTCCAGCAAATTCACTATTTCAGTGTCTTTGCACCAGTATTGATGTATATTTATTTTTTATTTGTTTGGTTTACAAAAAGCATTAACCAAAACCAAAATAAAAACACAATACATATAGAAACAGGATTATTGGTACTAAATTCACTTTAAAAAAGGGATCAACTACAATTCATAAGCATATAATACATTCATAGCTTCCACCAGATAAGCAGCATAATATTTTCCCACCAAGTTTCTAAAAGAAAGGATGGAATACCCCCAATAAATAGGTTAAAAAGGGTGCATATTCAGACGACACAAATTCAATAATAAAACATGGTTCCCCATACACAGCCGTTCCATTATAAAATCACAAAGATGTATATCAGCACATTTTTAACCCACTTTCAAAAATGATGCAACAGCAATTCTATCTGAGATATTACATCAACGCCATCGGGACTCTTCTTCCAGCCAATCAGTGGAGTACAATCATTTCGCCAACAGGACTACCCTCTGTGCCTTTAAAGCATCACACTTCAATATTAGACCACGTACATAGGGATCATGTTAGCCAATTGCCAGGACTCAGGAAATAGACCTGTCATTATTATGTTCTTAAACAAGAGAGACAGGACCTTTGACCAGTTGCTAGGGTCTGCCGTGAAAGTGTTGTTGGTCAGTCAGTTAGGACCTGGAGCTGTTGAAATTTTAAATGTTTTAATAAGGTCAAAATAGTTTCTGTCTCAATTGGCATTACCCAGTCCGTATTTATTGTATCATTGCTGCTATTACATTTCTTAGCAGGTTTGTTTCTTGTATAGCCATAAAGTTGTTCATAGAATTCCACCCACTCAGGTTCTGATACCGCATTTTTTAGTAGTTTATCTCCTGGGAGTTTACCATGGCCCAAAATGCCCAACTTTTTTATCAGAATTTGTAGCATTAATTCTGCATCTTTTTTCAAAGGAATGGCACGGTACGATTTACAGAAATTTGTAAACGGTTGCTTTACTTTTTTAACTACCAATACTTTGAGTACGCCATCACCCAAACGATTATCGAGTAACCTAATGGATCTCTGCATTCTAAGCTTTTCCTCAGCCAAGGCAGCATCATACACATGTTGGCAGCAATCGGTTTTCCTATTCAGTTTGGACACCTGATTCAGAAAAGCATATTTCTTCAATTCGGAAATAAAGGAGTCAAATATTTGTACATTAAAATCTTCCATTTTCCACTACAAGGTGCTATTGTTCATCACAACGGGCAAGACCTGATTTAATGTCTTAACATTCCCAGGAGACCAACGGAAAGTAAACATTTTGGGAACGGTACTGGACCAGTCATTAAATATGAAGGCCTACGTGGGTAGCACGGTCGCATCCGCATCCTATTACATCAAATTGCTGGCTCATTTGAGACCATTCATCTCTCAACAGAACGCAGAGGCGATTGCACGTGCCATTATAGGCTCTAAATTAGACTACTGTTGTACTCTACTGCTGGGGGCTAGCAAAGCCACAATTAGTAGACTTCAGGTAGTCCAGAATGGAGCAGTGCGAGTAGTAGCAGGTCTCTCCTTTCGCTCCCATGTGACGGAAGCGCGTCGGGCTCTGCACTGGCTCCCTGTTGAGGCTCGTATTGCCTTTAGACTTCTGATTATTACCTTTAAGTGCTGTATGGGAACTATGCCCCCTTATCTACAAAGGCACATTGGAGAAAAACCTTGTCATAGAAACCTTCGCTCTAATAATCAAAATCTCCTCTTTCAGCCTATATGTAAATCCAAGAAAGCCCAATTGGGAGCATTCTTTTGTGTGGCTCGTAGGCTCTGGAATGCTCTGCCTGTGTACTTAAACTCATTCTCTCTGAGCATTTTCAAAAAGGAGCTCAAAACCCTGCTTTTCAATTAGTCACTACTTTCCTGCATAACTTGCAGTAATCCTATCCTCTTTGTGTCTCTCCTGCATCTCGGGACAGCTTCTTTTTTCTGTTCTATGTTATGTCAGTCTTGTCTGCGCCCACGGGTCTATGGCTGCGCAGTATAAATGTAGTCAAGTAAAGGATTTGAGTCCCACTGGAATTTGTACTAAACACAACTGGGTCACGTGGAGATGTAACATTCCATAAAACATGAAAGTTAGCTGTTACAAACGAGTGATCACTCCATTCAATCGATAGACTCAGTTGTCATACAAATCCAAGCCAACAAACATATAGTCAAGAGTGGACCTGCTATCTCCCCTTTGCTAGATTGAATTAGGTACTTCGTCCCCTGGGACATTACCATTTAGGGTTATTAGCCCTACTGAAAGCAGTGTGAGGAGCCTCTTTCTACCGGCTTCTGTTTTCGCATCTGGTCTGACCACGTCTTTCGTCATTTCCCATGGTTCATCCTCTATTTGGGGAATAAACCGATTTGCGTTCAGGTTCCCCGCTAGAATAATATTCCCCTATGTATATTTGTACCACTAGGCTTAACACTTCTTGGCCCCTCTCCTGTGACCAAAAAAGGAGATTTTGAAAATAATGATGTTTATAGGTTCTAAACTCTACTGTAAAGCCCCATGTTGGGCGGCATCTGACAAGAATTTTTAAGCATACTTCACTTGCCGGAGGCAGTCAGAATATCCACCTGGGGCTGTGGTAGAGGATAGTGCTTATACCTGACACAGGACTTCAGAGTGTGTGCGTAAGAAGCTCTGCATTGCAGTGAGCAAGCCCTCCTATCTTGGGCACCTGGCAGGTTTACTATTCATCAGCAATGTTGTTGAGGACCTTCCACTAGAATTCAAGAGAACTCACACGTATGTGAATTATTTACATTCAAATGTCCCAACAGAGTTTTCGAGCTTACACATGCAATGAAATGTCTCTAGAACTCATAAAATAAAAACATAAAATGCTCTTGCCAATTATTGATTCTCATTCTAAAAAATAGCACATACGCATAAGACACAGTAAAGTAAAAACAGTAAGCAACTCCCTTTGTAAGAGTATGTGTGAATACACAAATACCATGCTAGCCTCCTTACAATCTTCTTGTAGTCCTCTAAATTCAATCTGCAATTTATGAAGTCATCTGAAACATACCATGGTACATTATGCTTACAATAGTGCTGTTTACAAAGCCTGTATTGCTTGACCAGGAATAATCCACTGGAAACATCAACTTGTGAAAATCAGTAGGCCCTTTTAAGATATCATTGTACAACTTAAAAATCCACCCCAAAATAATCCACTCTGTAAAATCAAAAGCATAAAAAAATAGCCCAGCAACCCTACAAAGACATAAAGTTCCAATAGAAATCTTATCGAAAATGTAACCCAGCAATGTGTCTCCCCCAAAGTGCAGCTCCGCAGTCCATCTTATGAGCCTGCCAGCTCTGCCCCCTGCATATTATCATTGTTTCCTGGTCCAAAATAGTTCTTAACGTTTTCTTGAAAAGCAGCTCCTTATGTAACAACTTTTGAGCTTCCCACAGTATCTGATGGCTAAATCTACCCTATCAAATGCAATGTCATCCCTCAAGGTGTTATCAGCATGTCTGGGAGGTGTCTCCCCTTTCACTCTCTATAGTCTTACCTTCTATGCCTCCTACACCATCCCTTCATATCTTTCTCCCCACCCCTATTGCTCCTAACACTGAATTTAGGTCGTTATGATATGTGGCTTAGCGGCTGCTTGTTTCATGTGCCTGGATTTGTAGTACAATCTCTATAAAGCTGCTGACTTTGTAGTGTGGATTAAGGTTAGAATACAGTTTTTGTATTTTGTTTATTGCTAAAGCAATATTCCACTTTCAGACCCTCACGTTCTCGCCATGTTAGAGGTAATGCTTTGGCTTTGAGACCAGATGGCTATTCTGGATTCCACCCAAATTCTTAGCCAGACTAATGTTCACATATTGTTATAATTATACTCTGCATGATTCATTTGAAAAGTATGAGAACATTCTCCAACCACTAGTTAAAATTCCCATGCACCTAGCTGCATTCACAACAGGCCTTTGCTAATCTAATTTTAGCTAAATTGCACATTTAATATAATTTCACTCTACGTTCTGTATGAAAACCCACATTATACTGTTCTGCTATGAAACATTTGAAACCTAGCAAAGCCTGTTGTTCCATGTTGAAGAGGAATCCCCTCATTTCTCTGCAGCTTTTTCACCGCATTTTGCTGTGGGGCTTTTCACTGCCATAAAATGTGCGAAGAGGGGGGACAGTTAGAGTGTAAAATAGGAGGGGTAGAGGCAGAGGGAAAAACAGAGGTCTATACAGGGCTGGCACCCCATTAAAAAAAAACGCCAAAGGATTCAGTAAAACAGACATCCAGTAAAATGTCACAGATCCTTTCATAGACATGCACAGATTAAATCCTAATAAACCTGCAAACCGGCTTGTACTAAAAGGCACAATAAAATCATAACAGGAAGGCTTTTCCTTTGCAGGTTATGTTGCAAAATTGATTGCAGACAGCATTCACTGTATCAAACAATATGCCCTATCTGAAAAGTAGGCAACGTGTTAACATGGTTAATATTAATTTGAAAAACTTTATAAATGGCTATTTGCATTCAATGTGAAAATGTAGAATAGTATTTGATGTTCAACATTGAAATAATAAAGCATGTATTAGTAAATGGGAGGGATGGGCCTGGACGGCCGAGGCCTTGATAGTTGCAAAACATAAGTAGGCTGAGGCAGTAGTAGCCGACCAGGATTGGGTCTTTGGATCCTGGAATACCCGGGGATTCACGCACCTGTTTCATTTGATGCTTAGTGTGAACAGGAAACTTGGTTGAGGTCAAATCCGGGTTTTGACGGCTATAATTCATACTAGGACCTTGCAAAAAAGGGAGAAAGGGGTAGACCCTCATCAGGTTTGCTGACTTTAGTGAACATTGGGACAGGGTTGGTTGTGTTACAATCATGGAACCCAAATTCCGTTGTGCAGGTGCTTTTGATCAGATTTGGCCAGAGAGAAAATCAGGAATCCAAATAGGGGTCATTCTTAATTTGCATTGGAATCCCTTGGCGTTGGGATTTGGAAATTATGTTGGGTGTGTGACAAACATAATCGATGATTTCTGTATTCACTGCAAGGCCCCTTATATAATCATATGTGGTGACCTGAACATAACATGTGTAGACAAAAAAGGGCAGATAATAACAGACCTAGAAGGTTATGGAGGTACCATGCAGGTTATATCCTCGGCATGGATCTGAGTATTACATCTGAGAGACTTCCATATATTAAATGGGCAAACCAGGGGGGATATTCCATGAAGACACACGTTTGAGAAGCACCCAGTTTCGAATCCGGATTTTTTTTTTTGTCTCAAATAATATGATTCCTTTTGTAAAATCACTAGAGGTATTTGAGACATTAAAGAGTGACCACAATCTACCGAAAATGATATGGTCTGATGGGCTAAGACCCAGAGAGGAGAGGCGGCTACAAAATATAGAACTAACACGGAACAAACAAACAGATTGCGTCTAAAACCCGGGGACATGAGCTGTTTTTTAGAGAAATATAAGGAGGCTCTGAAAAATCACAAATCCAGCCTGAATTACGCATCACTCCTGCTTGACTTCAGAGAAGTTACTAAAAGGCACGGTAAACCAACCTTCCACCATAAACATATTTATGATAGAGAGATTGTAAAAGCAAAAAACACAGCTCTGCGCTGAAATTAAAAGCATTCACCGAATACAGAATGGGTCTAGAGTAGGCCGTGTAAGAAAAAGGAAACAGACATATAGACATTGGTTGCTGGCACATAAAAAGCAAATGTTGCTATTGAAGGCCGAATTAATGTTAAAGGCCATCTGTAAGATAAATGTAGGCCAAATATGACAATAAAGACACGCTGCAACTAGCGCTCCAGGTCAATTCCGTTTCAGATGAGTGGCGGCCTGAACAATTCAGAAACTTGTTTGCTCCCTGTAATTTAAACCATAAGGTGGCCGAGGTGGTGGAACAGGCAGAGTGGACTATAATCTTTGATGAAGATGATATTGAAGACTTGATTAAGAAAGCTAGCTCCTCGAGGGCCCTGGGGCCCAGCTGGTCTCATGAATAGCATGCTTAAAGCAGCTCTGGGGCAGTGGGCCATTTTTATTGTGAGCATTTTCGAACAGGTGATAAAAGCAAAGGATGTTTACATCCTGGAAGTCGTCTGTAATAGTCCCAGTATTCAAGAAGGGAAATAGGGTGAATCCAAAGAATTATCGTCCTTGACTTTACGGGCAAACCTTTTGGCTCATTGGTCTTGGCACATATGAGAAGATGAGCTGAGGCAATGGGTCGTTATGACCCCTGTCAGACAGGTTTTGTTAAGGGGATAGGAACCGGTTTAAATCTTTTCCTACTGAACCTTCATCATATTGAAAGCTATAAGAAGTGGAACCAAAACCTTCCTGGCATTAATTGACCTCGCCCAAGTATTTCATAATATTGAAAGAGACCGTTTGTGGGACAAATTGTCAGCCTGAACTTGCCAGAGTGATCTTTTGCAAGCAATTAGGGCTCTATATACGAATACCTCCATGCAGGTCAGATTCAATTTGCAAGGTTTATTACCTAGGAGAATAGGAACATATAGGGGTTTGAAGCAGGGGTTTCCACTAGCCCCAGATTTATTTAACCTATATTTATCTGACCTGAATACAGACTTGGAGAAAGCGCCAGAATTTACTCCTAAAATTAACGGCACTGCTTGGGCCTGGATGCTTTACGCCGATGACTTGGATCTGATTGAATATACAGCTATAGGTCTGCAGCGCAGGTTGCAAGCCTTGTAGAACTATGTGGTTGACAGTGGTCTTGTAATAAACGCTGCCAAATCTAGAAAATTGATTCTGAGACCATTGAGGGGGAAGCAGAAAGTTACTTTTAAATGGCGACTGGGGCAAGAAGAAATCAAATGTGTGGAATCCATTATTTACTTGGGGACATGTATAAACTCTAGTGTAAATGATAACCCTGAGGCCATAGAGTTCAGAGCCAAAACAAAGAGCTTAGCGGCCCAAGGAGTGTTGGTACATACGAGATACGGTAGATTTAAGTAGTGACCACTCTAACATACAGAGCTGAGGTCTTCCTTCGTCTCCCATGGCAATTTCGAGCACGCTCGATGGGATATTTTGGATAAAAGTCCTTTGTCTTCCAAAAGTAGTCCCAAAATCGACCAATATATTTGAACTGGGCCTAATATCCATGTATAGTATAACAGTGTGTAAGTCTCTTTCCCTGTTTCAAAAATGTGTTCTAGACAATGGGGGTCATTACGAGGTTGGAGGTAACCATGCTGCAATTTGCGGCATGGTTACCTCCTTACCGGTACCGGGTCCAGGTTCCTCAAATGAGGACTTACCGGGCCATTCCAACCTCGGAGGACCCGGTAATTCCTCATTCGAGGAACCCGGACCCGCTACATCCCCATTCCCATTCGAGCCCCCATAGGGCTCAATGGGAATGGGGAGGGAGCTAACAACAGGCCTGTTAATAACGGTTGCCTTTGTTAGCTTCCTGGTCTGCTAGCGGGACCCTCTAAGGGAACCTGGTTTTACCAGGCGCCCTTTGCGGATCCTGCAAGCAGATTTGTAATAGGGCAGTAAGGGATTAACGGCACCGGCACCCTTACCGACTCCGTTAACCCTTTACCGCCCACATCGGAATGAGGCCCCATGTCTCTCCCCCTATTGAAATACTACGAAATATTGATAATAAAGGATGTGATAGGCTTATAGTGCAATGTAAATGTAAATGCTTAGCACTTTTAGACCAGTTGGAAATGACAAAAGAAGTATTGATAACAAATCCCGGTGCAGTAAAATGAAAGTTGTGGTGCCAAATTACAACCAATTCTTATGTACTATAACGAAGAAAGAGCGTATGATACGCTATCAAAGTATCTTATGAATTTATTCCCAACAAAGGAAATATTGTTGAGTCAAAATCATGGTGCCACAGAAGACTCAAACTATAGGTGTGGTTTAAAGAGAGAAATGATAGAGACTCTAAAACATATTACGTTGTTTTGAGCTGGTCTGACAGCTGTGAGAATACAATTTCGAATGGATTGTGACTTCCCACGCACTCTGTGCAGTGTCGACGAGTCGATGTCCCTCGAGGGCCTCCGTTCAACAGTCAACGTCATCATCAGTATAAGTAAGACACGAAGCGCCCGTTGGCTTCAGTTCCGTTTTTCCAAGCTTATGCTTTGAGAGAATTACGAGAGAATTACGGCACGCTTCAGTGAAATAGTGATTTTTGTTTGAAAATGTCTTCTTTAAGAAGGGTCAGGCTTTAAGAAATGCCAAGACAGTGGGTCGAAAATGTCGATAACCGACCGCCACCGCGTATATCTGTGGTGTTTGGGTTCTGGGCACCGTGCCTCCGACTATGGCTCTCGTCAGGCAATGACTGAGAAGTTTCTCAGGGAGCATAAAGGTAAGTTGGCGGTGGGGAGGTTACCTTCGAAGTCCCCTTTGAAGAGGTTAAAAAAGACTGATGAGTCGACCGATTCATCTCGACGCAAAAAATCAAAACGGTCTCATTCGAGAAGTCGATCGCACCATTCTTTGTCTTCTTTGAAGAAGGCCAAGTTGAGGCGTCATAGGTCACCTTCGACCTCCAGTGATTCCTCAACGGAGGTAATCAAGTGTCTTACGAAATTGGATTCCCCTGCTAAATGGGACACATTTCATAGTGAAATGCTGCGAATCTTCGAGAATGCAGACTCAACCCCCTCAAAGGACAAGCAGAACAGCCATGCCCAGTTGCTCCGGATAAGGACGACAAAGGGATATCGAAGGCTAAATCTTTGAAACCGAGCTTGAAGCTGGTGTTGCATCGAGAAAGTTCTCGATCTGACGAAAAAATGGTCAAGGGTTTCAACGAGTCATCTAGGGCTCTGTCAAAGAAACCCAAGAAGTCGACGACTTGGACGCCTTTGCCGACTCTGTCGGTGCAGTTGACGCCGAAACCGAAGTCGACGCCGACTAAATTGGCACTGATTTCAAAGCCATCGTCGATGATTTCGACTACTTCGACATTGTCGAAGTCTGTAGTGATACAGGAAAAACTTTACATACCTTTACCTAAAAAGGACTATTTTAAGACTCTGTCAGCCATATATGAGGAGGAACCTCCTTCTGATGACAAAACACAACCTTTTGGACTACAGTTTGGCACCCATGATGTGCCAGAGGAACTAATATTTTATGAGTCCAGGCTAAGGGATTTATACAATGACCTTCAGTCAGCCAGTGGGTTGGCTACCTCGCCAGAGTTAGAGTTTGGCAAACCAGATCCTACTGAGCATGTTGACTCATCATATAGAAAACATATGGGAAAGGTTTTCGAATTTTTAGGATGGAGTAGACCTACTCCATCTTTTGAACAGGATGACATGACGGACATCTTGGACCAGGGTCCTCAGAAGGACCCAATTTTGCCCTTTCACATGGCATTACAGGAAAGGGTCTCTGCAAATTGGGGGACAGCAGAAACTGCGCCTGCAGTAAATAAAAACTTCGCGAGGAAGTACAGACCATCCAGCAGTGACCCGGAGTATCTCACTAAGCATCGCACACCAAAAAGCTTGGTGGTTCAGGCTGCTACATCTACCAAGCAGTCAGCTTACCCATCCATCCCTCCTGACAGGGATAATAAGAGAATGGATGCCTGGGTGAGAAATGTTTTCACTGCAGGTAGTATGGCATTGAAGTTGACAAATGTGACTTGCACATTATCTAGATTTATGTTTACCCTGTGGGACTGTGTTGCTATGGTGGCTGACCACATCCCGGAAGGAGAGGAAAGAGACAGTTTCCTGGCAATCATCAACAATTGTAAGGAGGCAATGGGTGAATGTCTCCAGTTAGATTTGGATACTGCAGGCAGCATCAGCAGGTCCATGGCGGCTAGCACAGTTTTACGCAGATTTGCGTGGTTGCGGAAGTCCGGGTTTGCACCAGATGTGCAAGCTAGACTACTCAACATGCCCTTTGACGGCTCGAGGCTGTTTGGCAGCAAGGCGGATGAGAATTTGGAAAAGCTGCAGACCTAAAAGGCGGCGGCTAAATCCCTTATCACCGCTATTAGACAGCCTCAACAACCCTATTCAGGCTCATCTTCCTGGGGGGGGGTAAGTCCTTTTGATTCTACTCCTCATTTGGAAGAGGAAGAGGACACGCAGGTCAAAGAGGTCAGAGAAGATTCCCTCATGGTGGACTAGTGAGAGATTCTAAGTCAGCCCAGCAGCGGCAACCTTACCTTCAGCCGCCTCTAAACCACTCTGTGGCCTTGACTCACAAGACCCTCAGTGGGAGGCAGACTTACTCAGCATCTGAACGAATGGCGGGGCATTACTTCAGATGCTTGGGCACTGGAAACTGTGGCCCAAGGTTATTGCCTTCCTTTTCAAAAAAGGCCTCTGGATCATCCACTGGGGAACAAAAATTCTGCATCCGCTCCTTGTGCAGGAAATTTTGACCCTGCTAGAGAAAGGTGCAATAGAACTTGTAGTTGTAGCGGAAAGGAACAAGGGTTGGTACTCCCCATACTTTCTGATCCCCAAAAAGGACATAGGATTGAGACCCATCTTGGACTTGAGATACTTCAACAAGTTCCTCAGAAAGGACAAGTTCAAGATGGTTACCCTTTCTCAGTTCCTTCAGGCACTCCAATTCTGAGACTGGTTGGTATCATTGGACCTTCAGGATGCTTACTTTCATGTGCCAATCCATCTCAAGCACAGAAAGTACCTGAGGTTCGCTGTTGGGGGTTCAATCAATTTCGAGTTCTGTCATTCGGGCTGACCTCCGTCCCGAAGGTTTTCACCAAGTTGATGGCGGTGGTGGCAGCAAGTCTCAGGAGAGGGGTGATTCACGTCTACCCCTACCTAGACGATTGGCTGATCAGGGCTCATTCGCCCGAGCAGGCCTGGGAACATCTCAGTGTAACATGCCACTCTCTTCACAAACTGGGCTTCTCCCTCAATTCCTGCCATCTGTACAGGGAAAGAATGTCCTGATGACGACAAACGGCAAGCAAAACAAAAAGATTTTGAATTAATCATAACCACGTTCACTTCTCTGGGCAACCCTTCAGACCATCGTTTTTCAGCCTGCCAAGCCATTACAGAAGGGGAAAAACCATATGCAAATCAGGCTTGGTCCTACCCCAAAGGGGCAGTCCAGCCGAACTGCTAGGTCACATCCCTTCTGCACGAGACCACAAGCATCGCCAGACATTTTTCAGCCTTGTTGGGCGTCATCAGTGAGGAGTAGCTTGGGTCTCTAGGCCTGGCAGACTTGGGACCCACGTCTGGGCATACCAGTCCCACTCGGGGTGACTTTAGCAAAACAAAAAGGTGATGGCTGGAAGGTTTTGAATTAATCATAACCATGTGCACTGCTCTGGGCAACCCTTCGGACCATTGTTTTTCAGCCTGCCAAGACATTACAGAAGGGGAAAAACCATATGCAAATTAGGCTTGTTCCTACCCCAAAAAATGACAGACAACACATTGGCTATGCAGTACCTCAACGAGAGGAGGTGCATGGTCAATACCACTGGGCAGAGAGGCAATGCAGCTCTGGTTCTGGGCAATTCAAGAAGGAATCTCTCTATCAGCAGTTCACCTAGCCTGAGAGCAGAACATGGCAGTGGATGCTCTCAGCAGGCAGAGCGCAGTCTCCCACGAGTGGGAAATAGCTCAGGAAGTCCTTCAAGAGATCTTCACCCTTTGGGGAACCCCTCAAGTGGAGCTGTTCACGGCCAGTGTCAACCGGAATTGCAAACTGTTTTTTGTTCAAGGGAATTTCCTCCAAGAGGAGCTCTAGGGGACGCGTTTGTGGTGGACTGGGATTTTCCACTTCGGTACAAGTTTCCTCCAGTCCGCGTCATTACTCACGTGATCAGGAGGTTGAGAAAGTTCGGGAAACCCATGATCCTCATTGCCCCAGATTGGGCCATGAGGACGTGGTACCCAGACTTTCTGGACATGTCCATTTGCCCTCCAATACGTCTTTCTCAAAGAAAGGATCTTCTTTCTTTCCTCCTTTCTTTGTTTCTTTCTTTCTTTCTCTCTCTCTTTTTGCATTTTTAAAGCGCTCACACAGTCCGCGGGCATCGAGGCGCTGTTCCAGGAATTGTTTTTGTGTTGCATAATTGTTTTTTTTTGTCTTAGTTGCATATTTATAATGCGCTTAAATACCCAGAGGTTTCTAAGCGCGGACCCGGGGATCGAACATGTGTTGCTTCGTGTCGTCCTGCTTCCAAGGCGAACATGTTGCTGCTGAGCTATCCTCCCGGGATCCTTCTCTCTCAAGAGGAAGGTCAGGTTCTCCATCCAGAGGTCAAGACACTCAGCCTTCACACATGGTTTCTGAAAGGCTGATATACAACGATTGGGACCTGCCGAATGACGTAATGGAGATTTTGCTTTTGGCCACAAGGACAGCAACATCATCTTTGTACCGTTGCCATTGGAACAAATTCAGCAACTGGTGCAGGGATAAGAATGTAGATCCCTTTCTATGTGACACACCTACGGTGCTTTCCTTTTTGTTACATTTGGCAAATCTGGGGCTCCAGATTGGAACAATTAAGGGTTACCTAGCAGCGCTTTCCATTTTCAAGCGCTCTTTAGAGGAGGATTTATATTTTAAGATCCCATCTGATTGTTCACTTCTTGAAAGGCCTTACTAATGTATATCCACCAGTCCCATTCAATATCCCTGTATGGGACCTCAATCTAGTGTTAAAGTTTTTAACATGCATTGCCTTTGAGCCTTTACAATCATGCCCTTTAAGGCTTTTGACATTAAAAACCATTTTGCTTATTGTAATAAGGTCAGCCGGCAGGGTAAGCGAGTTGCAGGCCCTTTCCTGGAAACCCCCACATATAGTATTCCAAAAAGACAAAGTAATTATCAAGGTAAAGCCTTCTTTTTCACCGAAGGTAATCTCCGACTTACACTTGTCACAAAAAATTACCTTATCAACTTTCTATCCACCTCCTCATCCGGGAAAGGAGGAGAGGTTGCATAGACTGGACCCATAAAGGGCTCTCAGTTTGTATATATCCAGAATGGCTAAATTTAGCCAAGATGACCAATTATTCATTGGCAATACTTGTCGCAAATTGGGCCTTGCAGTTACTAAACAAACCATATCCAGATGGATCCTCCTGGCTATTGGCGAATGTTACAGATTAGCGGCCAAGGACCTGCCAGAAGGGCTAAGGGCACATTTCACAAGAGGCATGGCAACCTCTGCTGCTCTTCAAAGACGTGTCCCAGTCAAGGATATTTGTTCAGCGGCCACTTGGTTGTCTATCCATCCCTTGGTAAGACATTAATGCCTGGATTCATCTTCCAGTCAGGGAGGACAATTTGCAAAAGTGGTCCTTCGTTCAGTCCATGATTAGATCTAAATTTAATTGGTACTCCCACCTCCAAATTATTACTGCTTTAGGAGTCTATCATAAGATGAAGAATATGTGGGAGGAACATCCAATCGGAAGAACATTACCAGGGGTAAGTAACTTGTTCATTTGGAGAAACGTTTTGAATGCAGAGGAATGGTGGGCCATGTTTTTATTGGGAGATCATTTTTCAATCACTTTTGCAGTGATGGCATTTTTGGATATAGTTTTTAATTAGAATGTTAATGAATTTAAATTCAATTTTAGGACATATAGATAGGTTAGGAAGACTGTTCTTAAAAGCAAACATCGAACATAATGTGATGTGTAGTTTTTAACTGGTTTGTAAACAAACTTAGTTCTAATTTTAGGATACTTAGATAGGTTAGGAAGACTGTTCTTAAATGTAAATATGGAACATAATGTGATGTGTACATTTCTTTGATTATGGATGACATTTTTCTCTGGAGATGTAAATGGAATTGTTGGAATGGTGGAAGGTTTGAAATAAACCAACCACCATAATAAAATAAAATAAAGCATATACTCTGTTCACAGACCTCAGCATACTATTTGACTTAATACATAATACTCTCAACATACACACACATGCTCAGACACACCCGAGCTCCTGATACCCTAAGAAGAATACCTACAAATTATATTTGAAGACTTACACAATTTATATGGGACTACTGATATCGGTGAGTATAACTAATGCACAGTAAAAAGCTGAATCGATGCGTAACTTTAAACTGTGCCTCACTCCACATTGGTGCACATGGGCACACAACCATCTATGTTCTTTGCTATTCTGTCCATATGCAAACCTTGATACAATAAACATATGTCTTCATGGTTCCATCTACTTGGACACCCACCCCATCCCGTTTGTGACACAGTAGTCCAACCATCTGCAATTTATGTTGCCATTTGCAACATGTGTGCATTGTTACTTTTTTACTTGTGTTCTGAATGTTTGCACCTTAACATTCCCAATAGCTGTAGAGTTCAGTTACACGTATTTGCAGCAGCGGTGAGTTCCATGTTTGCCTCACAAACGTGGTATTTTCACTGCCGCCGATTTCACGATGAAAACACAGCATACGGTAGACTTCACTTTTTGCAAAACATTTTTTTTCACTGCATACTTATGTCTATTTATATTTTTGGGGTTTGTGAACGTTCAGGTTCACGTGTAGACGGAAGCCTGCAGCACCAAAGGAGGACATCAAGCATCAGCGCACTGATTCATGGCAGCGTTGGTCAATGGAGTCATGCTCTGGTTCTTACCCCAGCGCACTTTGAGACAGATCATGTTAGAGAGTGCCTAACATTAACATCACTGCTATTCGCCTGGTCTCTATCTCCCAGTGCCATCTTTACAAATGGAGAAGAATCCTTTTAAATGTTGACTGGTATGTAATACATGTTTCCCCTTGGTCAACACACCCATGTTTGCCTTGTGTTCACGCCGAACATAGGTAATATTTAACGAATGCCCATAAAAAGCTGTAAGCAGCAGCACTATGCCTTCTATACCATGGAATCCCACAAAGCTGGCTCATCTGAAGTACCCAACAATGTCAACGACTACCAGCCAGCCTCATCTCTAGAGAGCCTGTCATGCGGCAGTCTCAACAGCCTACCCATGGCAATAAGAAGGCTGAGAGGACTAAGCTGTCCACGTTGGTGCAGTAATACCCAAAGGGGACGGGTGCACAGCCAGCAGCCATTACAAACGTATGGGCTGTCTTGCCTCAAGGTCTCAAAAAGAGCAGGCTATCTTCTGTAGAGAAGAGTGCCCTCAGCACGAATCGCATAGCAGACCTATATCGGATTCGACTGACACCGTCAAGAGGAGAGACGGAAAGTACACACAGAAGCATGACGCCAACAAATCAGCATCCGAATGTGCCCTCAAGCCTGGTACCAAGAAATATGACATCGAGAAATCTACATCGAAACAAGCAGCCACACATTGGCACTCACAAGTTGAAGCCAGGGAAATAGGCACCAAAACATGCCTTCAACTACTCGACGCCACACAAGCCAGTGTGGAAACAAGCCACTGAAAAGACATTGATCCAGAAGCAGACAAGGAGGGAGCCATGCGTTTTAAAGGTTTATGAGAAACCTTCCTTTAAAATGCATATGGTTGGGGTAGCCACAGTTTAGCCCAATACAGAGAAGCTCGACTCAGATAGAGGTAAGTGACAAGGAGATCTAGACCTGCATATGAGTGACTCACAGTAATACCCCAAAAGAAGAATCTCCAAAGAAACAAAGCCACCAGCCACCGCCGATTGTCCCACTGAAGACCAGTGCATATATGAGCACTCCTTAAAAGGGTAGTTGCTCATGGACTTGGGGAGCAGATTTTTATATATTTACAGAAACAAAGCCCATCACGAAATATCTCTCTAATGTAATCGGTTACACTTAAGTTGAAGGCCTCCAGGGAGACCTGGCCAGGTCTAAGACAGTCAATATATGCATATTGAGAAATCATTCAAACAATCTTCTAGTGCTCCACTCATCATTTGACGCCAAATAACACCAGACTTGTTGGTGATTACATTTTTCAAAAAGGTAGCAGGTGCCCCTCTCCAGAAAGAACATGGCATGATAACCTGTTCTGTGGTTCTTTCACACTTTGAGAGTTCACAGCCATCGCTTTATGCTCACTGTACCTTTCACAGATGGGGAATAACCATTTGCATATCAGTCTTTGTCCCGCTCACATGGGCCTTGTTGGGCCTCCTCAGTGAGGTGGAGCTGTGCCTCTCTAAGCACAGTCCCATGTTCTTTCTGGAGAGGGGCGCCTGCTACCTTTTTGATTTTTTTTTGTAAGGAACTTGGGGTTGGTCACCCTGAGTTACCTGAGGGAACCCAGACATGGACTCCCTGCCCACTGTGGTAATTCTGATATTTAAGAAGGGGGACAAAAGTGAACCTATGAATTACCGACCAATATTGACCTTTCAGATATGCTAGAAAGGCGTATGTTATTCCGGGAACAGCTAGTAAACATGGATTTTGCTACTGCCTGGCAAAAGAAAGGTGTCAAGCATTCCAGGCGATTGTTCTCCTTTATCAGCCGGTAGGGACATGCACGGTGAGGAAAGTCCAGAAACTGTTTGGATTGATGACAAATCTATGATACCCCACACAAGACTGCACTGAGACCACTACAAGAGTGGCTCAGTGCTCCCAGGCAACTGCCGACTTGGAAGATCCTAGTGGTGTAGTTGGTAAGCTCTGCAATCGTGAAATGCAACTCACATGTGGATGGAACAACCATTGTCAAGCCCCGCTGTGCAGGTGACCATTTTGACAGACGCCTCTGTGTTTGGATGGGCAGCACACCCCCGTGCACTCGGAGCTTTACATTACCATGTTTGATTGATGCTTATGTGGTTTTATGAACAGCTTTGATTTGTCTATTAAGGCTGCCAAGTCCGCCGTTATGTTTTGTTAGGTTATTTTGCTTGTACCGCGCCAAAGCCCGTAGGCATCCAGGCACCGAAAGACAGGTAGGAGGCATTTAGGCTAACAGTGTCTATTCTAATTTAAAAGATGGGATTTAATTGCTTCCGGAATGCAAGGTGATCCTCGGTTTTGTGCAGCTGTAAAGGCAGATCATTCCATGCCTTGGCTCCCCGTTTGTGGAAAGCCCGACCGAGGCCACAAGCGTGTTTTACCTGATGCAGAACCATTTGAGAACTCTCTGCAGACCTTAGGTTCCTTTTTGGCAGGTACATGGTTACTTTGTCTTTCAGATAGATGGGTGCATTACCGAAGATGCATTTATGGCATGTGGTCAGCAGTTTGAACTGAATTCTTATTCCCACTGGGAGCCAATGTAACTTTTTACGTGGGGCAGTGGCAGGGTCCGAGAGCTTCATCTGAAAGCTGCATGGGAGCATTCGAGGGCAGCCGTCTAGTGTTACATATCAAGGGGAGCATCCTTAAAAGGCGCAAAGCGACTTTAAGCTGGGAGAAGAGCCAAGATGTTACCTTAAGTCTGAAGGACTGGAAGGATGGTTCAGCTCTTAGCGAGAGGGGCAGAGAGTTCCAGGTCTTAGCTGCCAGCACTGGGAAGCAAATACCTCCAGCTTTGTGACTGTTGAAGCAGTATAGGTAGTTAGCTCTAGTGGGTCTGGACGATTGCTTGCAGGAAAATATATCGACTAGATATTTGGGGTCCGAGTTTGAGAGACATTTGTGGGTGATCATTGAGGCACAAAGCTTTGTGCAGTTTGAATTTGGGACCTTTGAGGCAGTGTAGGTAGTTGGCGCTAGTGGGTCTGGACGATTGCTTTCTGGAAAATGTATCCACTAGATATTTGGTGTCCGAGTTTGAGAGACATTTGTGGGTGATCATTAAGGTTCTGCGATCCTATCTTGTATAGGAAGCCAGTTAGAATTATGTCTAGCTTGTGATATGTGGTAGGTGCGAGGAATGTTTAGGGCAGATCTAAGGACGTTGTTTTGTAACACTTGTGGCTTGTTTAAGTTTTGCTTACAGGTGCCTAAGTACAGATTGTTACAATAGTCCAATTTAGAGAGTATGAGTGCTCTCGCCAGTGTCATGCAGCTGTTAGTGGACAAGAAAGGTCTGCATGTGTTTATCAATTTGGAGGTGTATGCCATGGCTGAGGCTGTTGCATTAATTTGTCTGGAAAGGGATAGGGTGGAGTCCAGGTAAACTCCTAGAGTTTTGGCATCTTTGGACACTTTGTTAGTGTTCCCATCTACGTTGAATGAGGTGTATTGGGGATCTAGTTTATTGAGTCGATGTTTGGAGCCGATAAGCAGTAGCTTGGTCTTGTCATCATGGAGACATAGACCGTGCTTGGCCATCCAAGCTTGAATTCTGAAAAAGATACAATTTAGGAGTATGTAATCTTTAGCATAGGAGCCAGAGAGAGTGATGAGAATGTGCGTGTCGTCCGCATTTTTTATATATGAGATGCCCAGGTCATCTAAATGGTCAAACAGAAGCTTCATGAAAATGTTCAATAAGGTGGGGGAAAGGAAACACAGGAGCCCTGAGGGACTCCACATGTAATTGGAGAGGGTTCTGCTGAAGCTGAAGGAGAAAAGACCCTCATGGTTCTGTTGGAAAGGAAGGATTGGTCCCAAGCAGTGGATTTGGAGGAAAAGGCGGCTGCTGTCTTTAGATGGGTGGTTAGAATGGTGTGGTCAACTAATTTGAAAGCTGCCGATAGGTCGAGTAAGAGGAGTAAGGCAAGATTTCTGCTATCTTTGTTGGTTTAATCCAATCCAAGAGGGCTGTATCTGTCCCATGTCTGTGTCTAACCCAGATTGCTGGAGAACCCTAAGATTGTTGGTTTTAAGGTGGTCCTGTATTTGGATATAAGCTGCTTTATCCAGAATTTTCAAAAGGAACCGTTGTTATGGCTATGTAGCTGATTGGGATGCGCGGGTCGAGATTTTCCAAGCAGCTAACACACTTATTAAATTATGCTCTGCATATAATTATTTGAGAATGATACTTACTTCTAGATTAAATGGATAATGCATACATACGAATAAACAAAAACTCAAAAAGGTGCAGGCCTTGGGTGGTTTGATCGGCTTTGCTCTTTCCTTTAAATGTCAGCCCATTGACATGATGATCAGAGTTTACCAAACAAAAGTGAAGTCAATCACAACGTATGGGGCTGGGTTATGGGATTTTTCTAGGGGTTTCAAATCTACAAGTTGAGGAGAGCACATTTTTTAAATGAATACTTGGCCTACCCAATTCGGCACTCACTTTCTCAGTCCACATGGAGCTTGGCCTGCTCTCGAAGATGAATTATGGATGGAGCCCACAACACTCTGGTTTAGATTTTGCTCGAACCGAAGAGCTACTTTCACTCCGTTTTAAATCATGTTATTTCTTCTGAGGCTAAGTTTTGGGCCATATTCAATCTGTTGCCTTTGAAAGTAGACACATGTAAGAAGTCCACTTGTACCGCCACTAACCCATCTGAACACTTTTGTCCTTTCTGTTCTGAAGTGCAATGAAGACATAATGCACTTCTTATTTTTTTGTCCCACTTTGGGAAAAAAATACTTTAAAACCGTTGTTACAAGGAAAGGGCCTTAGACAATAAAGGCTGGCATTGACTTGCTTACTGATGGTCAAAACACCATTAGTGGCCTGGACATTGCTTACCTATTTACAATATGCTATTAAACTTGGAAATTGCTTGATACATTTTAATGGATTGACTTATGTACTTGTTCTTTTTGTAATTCCTATAATCGTATTTTATTATAGTCTGGATAATTGTTTTGTGCTTTGATGGATATTTACACAGACCATACTCAGTTGTACATGAGTAAATCGCGCACAGGGCATCATTCGTCTCTGTGATTATCTAGCCATCATCCAGACCTGAATGTCGACTGCTTCCTCAAAACTAAACCCATCCAAGACTGAATTCGTTCTGATCGGTTTGCCCGCTAAAAAACAACTTGTCCAACAATGGCTCAATGATATGCACCTCCAAGGATTTGATCCACAACTCTTTGACTCTGCTAAATCCCTAGGCTTCACCATTTACAGCATTTCCTTCCAGAACCACATAACCAAGAAGGCCCAATAGCTCAGAATCTCTACCCTTTGAAAAATCAAACCCTTCATCCTGCCGGAGGACTGACCAACTGCAGTGCAAGCCCTTGTGCTCTCGAACATCAATCTGGGGGAAATGCTCTCCTGACAGGGTGCCCAGATGCTCACTTGGCTCCCCGAAAAGCAGTCCACCATGACTCGTTACTGGAGCATGGAAATTTGACCGAATTACCCCCAGCCTACGCGAACTACATTGGCTTCCACTCCAAGCCAGGATACTGTTCAAGACTGCATGTATCACCTACAAAGCAGTCACGGGTAGCACACCAGCGTACCTGGCGACTAAGCTCCACATGTATGGTGGCACACACTGCTTGCACAGCAAATCGACCAACCGGCTTGAATCACAACTCGTCTTCAAGGAGAGCACCCGCAAACAATCCTTCTCTTGTCATGCATCCTCTTTCTGGAAGTCGATCCCGGTGTCAGCTTGGAATGCCCCCACAATACTCAATTTTCGCAAATCTCTCAAAACATGGCTCTTACAACAACACCTAACCAAGGACTAATTCCTATGGACGCACATACCGACGCACAGATCTCACAGTACTGCGCTACTGTTAAAAGATACCATCCCAAGTGCCAGCTACCACACTATGTACAGAGCTGCGCTTATCTCGAGCTAGGCTTGTGCTTTAAACAATCAAATAAAAATAAATACAATAAAAATGTTATTCGAATGAAGTTGTACCGCCTTTCAGCTCACAAGCTGTTGTCAGTGGTGGTAGCCGAATTGAGGAGAGGAGACATTCACCTTACCCCCTACTTGGATGACTGGATGATCAGAGCCTGTTTTCTGGATCAGGTTCTTTATCACCTTAGTCACACCTGCCTCCTCCTACACAAGCTGGACTTCTCACTCAACTTTAAGAAGTGACCCCTTCTCAAATGCTCCAGTTCATCAGAGCGGTTCTGGACCTTTCCGCAGGGAAGGCATTTCCTACCAAGGACAGGGTTAGACTTTTGCTACATCTCATGGCATCCTGCATTTTCCCAGTGCCAGAGGCCCACTTGAGGATGGGGTTGCTGCAGTGGGCCCTCAGGTCTCATTGGTCACAGTTCTCAGGCAGCATGATAGACCTACTGCAGGTCACAATCAGAGTTGCAAAGGATCTCCTGCGATGGACTTGCAGAGAGAAGTTGATGGCAACAGAACCTTTTTGGCAATTGTGCCCGGATGCGACTGTGGTCACAGACGCTTTGCTGAAAGGCTGGTTCGCACATCTGAACATGCTGACTATGAGCGGGTTGTGGTCCCTGGCAGCGACAAAACTCCACATAAATCTGTTGGAGCTAAAGGCAGTCAGATTGGCGATGATGGCCTTTTTGAGGGGAAGACTGTTTTGATAATGGCGAATAATACAGTGGCCATGTACTATGTTAACAAGAGAGGTGGTGTAGGGTCTCATCCCCCTGTCCAAGGGAGGAAATGCAACCCTGATTTTGGGTTTTGCAGAACAAGATGTCCTTGTCAGATTGGGAGCTGTGCCAGGAAGTCCTTTTGGAGATGTACTCCCTTTGGGGAACTCCTCCGGGGAACCTGGTCGCATCTAGTTCCAACAAGGAATGCACACTTTTCTGGTCCAGGGATTCCCCCTCCTGTGTGTATCTGTTCCCACTGATCCCTGTCCTTCCTCAAGTGATCAGGAGGTTGAGGAGGTACTGGAAAACCATGATTCTGATTGCCCCGCATTTGGCCAGGAGAACATGGTACCTGGACTTTCTGGACATGCCCATCTGCCCTCTGTTGCCTCTTCCCCACAGAGCGTTCTTCACCCGAGCTCAGACATGCTTAACCTACCTGAGATGTAGGGACTGGGACCTTCCAGAAGACTAAGTGGAGGTCTTGCTTACGGCCAGGTGCCGAGCAACAAAGGCAACTTACAGCTGCCCATGGAAGAAAGGTTGCTGCTGGTACAGCAGGTGCAGCGCTGAAGAAATTGACCCTTTTCTGTGTGACATCTCAAAGGTTGCGTCATTCCCATTGCACCAGACAAGGCTTACACATTTTGACAGTTTAAGGCTATCTAGCAGCACTTTCCATCTTCAAGCACACACCCAAACAGAGGTTGTTCTTTACGACCCCCATTGTTATGCAGGTCCTGAAACCACTAACAAATAACTTTCCCCGAACGCTTTTGAGGTGCAGGTGTGGGACCTTAACCTGGTAATAACATTTCTAATGGTGTCGCCGTTCGAGCCATTGTACTCTTGTTCTCTCTGGCTAGTTACCTGTAAGACAGCCTTCCACGTGGCTGTCACATATCGGCACACAGTGTAAGTGAGCCCCATGCTCTTATTCATGATGTTTTCAAAGGACAATGTTGCACTCAGTTGGCGCCCTTCCTTTCTACCTAAGGTGGTGTCTGATTCTGATTTCCACCGTACACAAACGATTTGCTTGCCAGCCTTTTACCTGCGACCTCATCCCTCTAAAGAGGAAGAGCAGCTACATTGGATCGACCCGCAAAGGGCATTGAGGTTCTACATTGCTAGAATTAAACCGTTCAGGCAAGAAGATAAGCTCTTTGTGGGGTATACTGGCTCGAAGACAGACAATCAATCGGGTAACAAAACAGACCATTTCAAGATGCATTGTGCTGTGTGTCTCCCAATGCTATCCTATGGTAGGGAAAGACACCCCAAAGGCTTCAGGGTGCATTCAACCAGGGCTGTGACTGCCACATCCGCACTCCAAAGGGGAGTCCCTACGTAGGACATTTGTCAAGCAGCAACGTGGGCTTCTCTCCACATGTTTGCAAAATATTGCTGCCTGGACACCCTGACGGGTCTGAACGCCCTCTTTGGTAGATCTGTCCTGCAATACGTTCTTGTTTAACACCAGCAGAGATCACTTCTTCCTCCTCTCATGTTATGATACTGGTATGGGAGTCTATCTAAGATGAGGAATCTGTTGAAGGACACAAACCATTAGAAGAATACTTACCTCTGATAATGTTGTTTCTGATGGATGTACCTCTCACAGACACAGATTCCTCATTGCCCTCCCAGCCTACCCTGCAATAGGAGAGCTTTCTCCTGTTGCTGTCTCTTTTAATGCAATTAGATACCTTGTCTAATTCGTGATCCCCAACGTGGCTGAGCACGAAGAAAAAAACAAGTAACTGAGCTCACGGGGCGCGGTGCAAGCTATTTGTCCTTACACCAACCTGTATATTGATTTGTCTATTGTGTATTAGTCTTCATTGGACACTTACTCTGTATATTAATTCCTATTACTCTGTATTTAGTCTTCTCATGTAAATTACACTGTCCTTTATGATCCTTCATGTATCTCATGTACCTATGTAACTAAGCTGAACATATTCTTATGTCTTGCGCCCTGATGCCCCAGGGTCTGGTGCACACTATAAATAAAATAAACAAACAAACAAACCAACCAACGTCACGTCCGGAATCGTCAGCGCACAGCTCCAAGGAAGCTCAAAGCCAGATTTGAACTGCACCCTGCTGTCAAATGTTTCCGTGATCTGCTGCTGCTGTAGCATTTTATCTAAGATGAGGAACATTACCAGCAGTAAGTAATTTGTTCTTTGTAGCTGCAACTTAGGTGCATGGACATTTAGGGAGGCGTGCAAACTAAAGATACACAAATGTCACTTACATAAGTGGAAGCAGTTTGTAATTTGGTGCACAAAGACATATATTAACCCAACAGAGGCCACAGCTACTGGCCTGATTTCTGTTTCTTTTGGATTTGGCGCTAATGTATAATTCTCTAAAAGCACACTTGCTGGATTTAGTTGCATACACCACATCACAGCACAAACTCCCATGGTGGAAAATCACAGTGGTTAAAGCCTTCATGGAAGGAGTTAAGCCTTCTCATCCTCCGGTTGATAACCCCGCTCCTAGTTGGGGCTTCAACACAGTCTTGCATAAATTAATACTTCCACCATTTGAACCCATTTATAAATGTTCTATGAAACACTTCCAATGCAAGGTAGATTTACCAGTGGTGATTACCCCAATAAAGGTAAACCAACTACAGGCATTGTAGGTGGATACACCTTTTGTCATTATTCAGAAGCACAAGGTGGTCTTCAGAATCATCCACGCATCTCCCCAAATACATATCCTAATTCCATGTGCCCCAATCTATTGAGCTACCCAATCTTTTTCATAAACCCCATACAATAGCTGAAAAATCTTTGCATGCACTGGATATATGCAGAGCATTTATGTTCCTAATGTCTAGAATCAAGACCGTAAGGAACAAAAATCAGTTTTTCATTTATTTTGCTGCAGGACACCAGGGCAGTCTTGTAACTAAAGCTTGCATTGCAAGATGGATAGTATGTTGCATTTAAGAATGCTATAAACTTACACGAAAGACTATAATCGTAACTCGCACATATCACTGCTTAAGGGACGGGGTCACTCGAGCATCCCTCTAAATCTGTAAGTCAACAACATGGGCACCTGGACACATGTTTACCAAACACTACTGTTTAGCTACAAACTGAAGTGGAGCAGGCTGTACAGTGAAACTTGTCTTCTGTTATGCTATCTGCACACAACACCAGTAAAAAATACTATTTGCTCATCTATGCACAGCATGAGAATCAAAACAGATGTTCAAGCCCCAGAAAACAAATGTTACCTAGCAGTAGACCTTCTTGTATCTGATTAAAATAACACGAACTGCCCAGCCTGCAAGGTGCGATGTATGGAAACCAAAACAGTGCACATATCTTAAAAGCCTAGCAAACGTACAACTCTAAACTTCTATGGTCACACTACCCTCTCACTTTGATTGGAAAAACAATCTAAGGTCTTAGGCACCAGGGGTCACTGCATGCACATGGTAGGGGTAGTATGACATGTCAACTCCTTATTTTACTTTGCATATAAACAATTTGTAATATTCCAGCCCGACCACTAAATGGCGTAATATGCACAGCTTGTGATTCTTATAAGATACAAGCTCCATAAAGACTATCATTGGGCACGTAACGTTATACGATGTGATAATAATGCTATTATTGTTATAACATCCACAAATGTGATTCGCACAAGCTTTTCTTTTACTTTTTATAGCTCAATTTGGTTTAGTATGGCATATTTTCTTTCAAAGAAGAACATAATTATTAAAACCATAAAGTTGTATGATGTTGAATCCTGTTTGATAGATTGTACTAAAACAATAGATAAACTACTCTTCAATTAGCTATTCAGTAGGTGGCATTTTATGGAAGGTGGTTAAAATTTCTAAACTCCAGTTTAAAAATACTTGGTCTGTAAAAGTACTGGATTTACAAAACTGCTCTCTTCAGTGTGTAGCTAACGATGGAACACCCACACTGTTTCCTTGCTTTTCCTATTAAGTTAGCTGCTGATTAAACAAATGAGATTATTTACTTGTTTCACAGCCGCTCCCTCATCATCCAGCTCATAATGTGCACAATTGCACAGATTTGTATAGATTCTAATCAATGGCATGCTATGTTTCATTTATTTCAAGTGATTGCCATTCTTAGAGAACTGCTGCTTTGATGGTGAATCCTGCTGGTTAATATTCTAGGCTTCTCAGTCACTGAAATTTATTTTTCATAGAAGATTTCCACCTTGTGAATAATAGAAAATGATTCATGTGAATGACATCCCTTTAAAATATGGATTCTGATACCACTGCTACTTGCACAATAAAAAAGGCCCTGAATAGGATATGACATTTTATTCCACTTTTGTGGTGTAATGCATGAATATGATCATAGCCTTCAGCTTTTTTCTAAAATATATTTATAAATATCGTGGCTTTTTGAATAAACTCCTGTTTTTCCCAACGCCATATAATCTGATGCATATTTCTATTTTCAGAAAAATCCAGAGGATGACAGCTCTGGGAGAACATTAGACTGGGAGCCTGGCCATCTGCTGTTAACAATCTATACTATCCGCAGTATGGAGCAACTTCTGCCTTTCTTTAATGTGCTTAGTCAGGTCTTCAACAGCAAAGTTACAAGCAAATGTGTTGGACACTCAGGTAGCCCTGTCTTTTACCCTAATTCTTTCCCCAACAAGGACATCAAACCGGAGAGCCAAAAACTATTTTCGAGCAAAGCCCGACAAAAAATCGAAGAGATGGTCGAGAAGGATTTTCTGGAAGGGGTCATAAAAACCTGAAAATGAAAGGAGATTCCTTTCAGTGTATCTTTATTATCTAAGAAAAAGGCATTTACAATTTGTATAGGAGCTGTTTTTTTTACTTTTACTTTGTATGTAACACACATGCTATTATTTGTACTGTATTTAATTTAATATTTTATTTGTAAATAAAAGCAGAATATTCTGATTCTTGCCTAAATCAAGATTAACTATTGTGGGCTCATATTGATTATGGTGCCTAATATGTACATTATGTGTTTATCATTTCTTTCTGTTAAAAGTAATGCAAAATACAGTTTGCATATTTTTCATTTTTCTCTAGCCTTTTCCTTTAAATTCATCATATGACATTCTACAACATAAAACCTTTTGTAACTGAACTAAATGTATTATTAAGACAAATACTTTTTATTTGCAAATCTTTTCATACTGAATAAAGTACTTAAGCTATAACTACTAGGCAATACCCTATGGATAATGCATCAGCACAGCCATTTCTGAATGTACAAATGCTCTGCTGTCGAAAGTCACAAAGCTTAGTTCTTCCTTGCAACTATCCAGAGCAAAAAATCTTGAAGCAAGAAGTTGACTACAAGGAATTGTTTTGAGAGGAGACGTTTTGTAGGAGTTCAGGAGAAATGGATTTAAAGACTCACTTACCAGAAATGCAAGTATTTTATAGGCAAAATAATCAACTACCCTTCTAAACTGCACAACTACGATCATGAGACAAACATTAACTGAAGTTGTTTTCTGTTTTGTGATAAAAATTAAAAGTTTAGAATTATACATATTTAGTGCTCTGTTACATATTGTGATTGCTTTGTCTTTCGCTGCCGACTGTCTTGCAATCTATTCATAGCAGGTAAATATTGGTAAGTTTGGTTTGCTGGTCACTGCCTCTGGAATCCTTTATCAGACAATGAGGAATCACTGTAGAATCAGGTAAAATGCCATGGCTCGGATTTGGTGCGGGGTGCTAAATTGAGGAATTGACGTACACAAATTAGACGAATACAAAATAATGGTATGAATTCAGAATCATAAGACAGGGTGTGTGTCAAATGGATACCTTCCTTCAACAGATTCTTTATCTCTTGAAATATCCCCGGTTGCAGGCTGGATTCTGAAACATGTTCATAGCCCCTATCTGGTGCCATACATTGACTGTTGCAGGAGGAGGGCACACTGCCATTCGCAGCTGCATCATCCTACCCAACCCTAAGACACTAATAGCGCCTGTGGAGCCACTGTTGCAATACGAAGAAAAAGAGAAGAATCAGAGAAAGAAGAGCTCCTGCTCAAGGAGTAAATCATTTCCCTCTAAGCACCGATGCTCTTCTTACTCTATGAAATGGTGCCCCCAGACCCTACTCTTAAGTCAACTTGCACAAAGGAAACTGACCTAACTTTGGTGAAAATAAGTAAAAACTGCTGTTCCCATCGCCTATTCTAGCAGCAGGCCGAATGGGAAGCCTTCAGTTTACTAATGCTGGGCATCTAAAAACATGCACAAGTTCCCATGACTCTGGTGCTGACACCAGTGATGGCACCCACTGCAAACTTGATAGTTGAGGTTTACAACTAGTGGTGGGGCAAGGGGAATACAGGGTCAGCTGCCTCCACTTGGACATCTCATCATTGTCTTAGTGTGCCCTGAAGATGGTCATCAAGCACTTAATTTCATAAAGGATTGAACTGCTGAACAACACAGTGGCATACTGACACTGCTTGCTGCAGCCCATATGTTCCTATGCAACCGAGCAAAGATTCTCCAACTGTGCATCCCATGAGTTTCTCCTTCTGCTGAGATGGTGAGTCCGGCTGCCCCTCTGGACCAGAGAGAAGACTGAAAACGCATATCACTGTGTGTAAAGGTATGTTTAAAAATGAATGTTTGTGTGCATTATGTAATGTGTGTGTTTGTGCAAGAACTTATATTTTTGTTTGCCCGCATATGTAAGTGTGTGCATGGCTGTATGTATGTTTATGTAAGTCTGATTGGGGGAGGGGCGGAGATATATATATATATGTTATGGTTCCAAGTAAAATCGAAAAATCCCTGCCATTCGCCAGTTATGGTAAGCTAAGCACCCATAACTCGTGCCACCACCCTGCACTGCCAAGACTAACACCCAGTATATCAAAGATGACATCACAAATGTCATTGATGACATCACTGATGACATCACATGTGCATTTACTTTTCATGCAGAGCCTCCACATGGGATTGTATTTATAATATTGGCAGAAAAGTATCAGAGATTATTGAAGCACTATCATATACCAAATAGTTCATTAAGCGATGCATTGCTAAAGAATTCCATTGCATTACTGAGTTCTTTCAGTACATGAACGAACTCATGAAGAAACGTAGGCATTGTCTGCAGCATGCGCTATAGAGGTGCAACATTCCAAATCTTCCCATGTTGGACACTAAATTGATAAATGCTTCTATTACAGATTTTTGCTTACTGTGAAACTTAAGTATCTACGAATGCTTCCCTTACTGCATAATTGTACTATTACGCTCAAAACATAAAGAGACCACAATGCATACAAATAGAAGCATATACAAGGAACGGTAAAGTAAGCAACCAAAACTGCAGAATTACCAGAAAGTGTTCATAACTGAACTAATTAACTTCATGCAGAGAAAAGATTCTTGTGTTTCAAGATTCCTTCTTCTACTATATATATATGTATCAAATGATGTAACTGTACCCTAAGGAAAGTATTGTAAGAACATATGAGAAGGGTAAGGACTACAAATATAGCACTTTTTACTTTTTTACTTCCTGACTGACAGTGAAGAAAGCCACCTGGCTTACATATGTCAGTGAACAAAAAAAAGAGGGAGCTAGACATGTGATGTCATCAGTGATGTCATCAATTACATTTGTGATGTCCTCTTTGATATCCTGGGTGTTAGTTTTAGCAGTGCAGGGTGGTGGCACAAGTTATGGGTGCTTAGCTTACCATAACTGGAGAATTTCAGGGGTTTTTCGGTTTTACTTGGAACCATAACGTCCCTTTAACAAAGTTTTTCACTGAATTTCATAGGTTTTTAGTAGCGCAACTGAACCATAACGTCCCTTTAACAAAGTTTTTTTATTGAATTTCATAGGTTTTTATTAGCGCAACTTAACCATAATATCTACGAACATCTGACTTCATTGCACACCTTCCGGAGAATGCCACATGACCATATGCTGGTGCACAGCATGATGACGTGTCCGAGAACCCATATGCACTTCACAATAAGACCCGTGCTTCGTGGACAGTGTGAACTACATTTTCTACTGATGTAGGAACTTGCTACTTCAACATATCCCTTGCACAGCTCCAACACCTATTCGTACTCAGCCATTTGCCAATCTAGTACACAGTACATACTTTTAGCAAAACTGCTATTTATCTTAGAATGACACCAGCTAAGGCCATCCCTCCTCCCCAAGAGACACCACCACTGCTGTAATCAAGGAGCATGAGAAACACTGCCCTCTACCTTAGAAATGACACATGCGCAACATTTTCCCCTGTCCAACTACCCCTCCATATTAGTGTTTGGTGCCTCTTCCCTCATTTCCCTCCCCACCTTTCGTTGTTAGCTCTCCTGCCAAAAGAAGCCATCCAAAAACAAAATAAATGTTCCTTTAGGAACCACCTTTCACAGTTAAAAAATAGAACTAAAAAAAACTGCATAGACTCCATCTACTTTATATTTCTCAGTAAAGTACATAGACGCAATAAGATTTTCCAACATTTCCATTTGCATTTTGTGTTATGATAATGGGAATATTGTGGCATTCATCCTCCATTCCAGGGATTGGAACGGTGGATAACGGCCCAGCAGCCCAAGTTATCAGCCCAATCGAAGCAAGGGTGGATAACGAGGTCTCTGGACCATTACCCCCCATTCCAGCCCCTGAAATGGGGGATGAAGGCCATTAGCAGCCTAGGTTTCCAAAGCGGTAACCCGTGCTAATATAAAAGAGGATTTTTCATCCTATACTGGGATGCCTTTGGCGTCCCGGTTTAGGAAGGAAAATCCTTTTCCAAGATGGCCACCAAGGAAAGGGAAGGCGGCAATTCCATACAGGGCCCCTCTTTGCTTTCCATGGCAGCCTGCAAAAGGCAAAAAGAAAACCCTGTGACCATATTACCACAAGCACATTTTTCTTCCCTTTCAAATCTATCCTAATTTCGAATAACTTTACCACAAAGCCTGTCCCAATTGGACATGCCCACTTTAATCCTATGTTTTGTCCCTTCTGGTCATGACCAGTAGCCACATTGTCCGGATCATGACCTTATACCATGACCCTGACATTCTGGCCACTGCCCATGGCTACAGCCTACCCCTCAGTCACTAAAGCTATACCGCTATTTTTTTTAACTACATTATGACACTTGTCCAATAAGAAAGCACTGCCACATTTGCAAAACCATCGTTTTGCGATCCTTGCCAATGAGCCTCACGCAAATTTGCTGGAAATCCACCCACGTTATATTTTTTCAAAACTGTCAAATGAATGCACATACAACCGTCATATAAGCTCTGCACAAAATCCCAACAAACTTTGTAAACTCATTCGAAATCACGTCAGAAATATTCCACCCATCATCATCAACCCTCACCTCCCCAAACATTATTTTATATGTTTCACAAGTGCAATGCTCAGAAAATATAATTGTCCCGAGGGTTCGACCATGTATTTTTATACATACGTTCATCTATCGCAAACATTTCCAATTCACCTTACCTAATTTTTCCTCTTTTAGAAACATACGAAATCTGGCAACAGGGCGCGTCCATCTTGTGCTATTGTTATCCATTGCTGCATCTGCCTAAGGTAAACTGGCCTGACGTCACTAAATCATATGCCCCGCCCCTGACCCTCACATCACCAACCCTAGTAATATTCAACACCTTTCTCTGGAACGTTCCTCTTTAGCGTAGCCAAACGCGCCCATAATCACCTACGTGACGTGACAGAGAACCCGAAAATCAACACACATCGACTAACAACACAGCACGTCACAATTCAAAATATTAAACCGTTCTTTAAAAGAAAACAATAACACTGTACGATTTGTAAAGTACTTTTATTTCACAATGAACTCTCCAAGAACATCCAACTATTTCCATATTAAATCAAATTGCAAATTTGTTTCTTCGCTCGTGATCCAAAATGTTAATCGTGAGGCACACGTTGTTCTTTTTCCACACACAAAGTGTTTGTTTTCAACAGTGAATTCCAGGGCTTCTGCATCAACTTGGGCCTAGACCACCATAAAAGATGTTATGTTACTCCTAATCGCTAGTGCAGCGTACGGGCACATGGGCCCTGGGCCATCGTCCCAAAAAACAGTCACTGTGTCCAGCCGTTGACCACTATGTGCACCTGGCAATTGAAGAAGCCATCAGTTGGTATCTGGAATCTATGGCAATCGCAGTAAGGCAGCATGTAGCTATTTGGAAAACATAACAGAAAATATGTATCAATACCCGACCTTTATTAGAATATCTATTGATTTCTTAATTCGGCATAGAGTTTAAACTAATGATTAGCACACACATCAATTTCAACAAAGACAAAAACAACGTGGAAACTGATACACAATTCGATATGGTCATACATGACTTTTTAATGAAATATTCGCGTTGAACCTGGGTGAATCTAGTGAAAGTCTACATGCACCTTGATCCTGCACTCCCCATAACCACATAAAAAAGACAACCACACAGAAAGATAGTACTTGAGTTACATTGCCAAAATGAATCTTCAGATAATAAGTTAAAGCTCGTTCCGGTATAAAGTCGTCAAAATCAAACTTTATATTCACCATTTCCATTCGCTTGGCGTAACTCAGACCGAAATGCTCACTGCGCTCGCACCAAAGAATCTTCATGAACTGATTTTACATGTTTCTTACACACTTTTGGAATGCATAACCTTATCAAATGTTCATTATTACAAACCTCCTCTCACTGCATTCCTTACGGAATATTACCTTTCTCTCAAGGTCAAAAAACAATTGAACCTTATACTTTGTGTCCCATGCGTGGGCTTCCTTCGCTCGCAACCAAAAAATCAAAGCTGGTGACCTTCACTCAGAATCTAAAACCATTCTCACTTTTCAACAACATGGCTCAACGCATTCATGAGAACTCATATTCTCATATACATACAGGGCCGCTGTTTCCATCAAACACTGCAGGTGGCTGCCTCAGATGCCAGGCTCTAGGGGGCGCCAGTCTGACTCCAATAGTATTGTAAATACATTGTAACACAGACACATTAGTCCTTCGCCTGTACTTTACGCACATTACATTGTGGAACACCTCCAAATGTTCTGTATGACTTTTGTGACAAAAAAACACCACTTTTTTGCTTCTTGCTGCCACATCCCATCACATCCTCATCAACCCTCACCTCCCCAGACAGTATTTGATAGGTTTAACAAGTGCAATGTTGTGTTTTTTAGTATGTTTTTGCGGCGATGTCCGCGGACACCAAAACACGGATCAAAGATGGCGGGTGCATCGGAACAATCTGACGCACTTCACCATCCAATGAGCGAACGTGTCACACGTCCGTGGACATGACGCAACCGATTAGCTAATCGTTATCTTGCCCGCGGAGCGAACAGGGAAGCGTGTCAGCGGAGCGGACATAGATATCACTAATTTTTTTAGACCTACTTTTTGATAGTTTAAAAAAAAACTACTGGCCGGATTTTCACCAAATTTACAAAAGCACGCTTTCGGGACCAAACCGCTGTTCCTGCTGCAAATTTGGTGAAAATCCGTCCAGCGGTTTGAGCTGTAGCCGTGCGCAAAGTTTTTCCCCCATTCAGTCTATGGGGAAAAAAAGACATTTTGAGACCCCCCCTATAACTTTTCCCTCCCTGGACCAAACCTCACTAAACTGCAAATTCAGAATCGGCCATATACTTTTTTTGCAAAGTTTGGGGAGCGAAGTTATAAGCCGCCCAAAAAGTGTTCTTCCTATGGGATTAGCAACTTAACCATAACTACACGGCCACTACCGTGGCAGTGTAATATATATATATGGATGGGTTTTGTTTGGTGGATGAGTGGGCAACACCAGCATCATGAAAATGATGTACAGCAACAATCCTGGTATTGACAGTGTGATTACTGACATATTGTTTGCAGATTTTCATGAAAGTGATTTACAGTGACAATGATGGCATATGTCATGGGCACAGCTGCATGAGAGTGATTTGCAGTAACAATGTTGCCATATATTGTGAGCGCATTATTGAAGTGTAAATTGAACAACACTTTTCACTTGTCACAGCGTGGATAAAGATCAGATTGACTAGGAAAGCAAAAAAAAAACAATAGAACATTTGTATGTAATGGACAGCCAACACGTCTTTCTACCAATTTGCGGTCTTCCTCAGGGAATTTCCCATTACTGTACGCCTTTTAATAGTTCCAGAACCTTCACATCCATATTCTTAATTGAATCAGTTCCTATGCATACGGCTTAAATGAGTAAAGGTTCTGGAACCATTGAAAGACGTATCTGGTCAATCTGATCAATCTGATCTTTATCCACGCTGCGACAAGTGTTGTTACTGGGTTAGGCACAATTGGCCAGTGTTGTTCAATGTATGCCTCTGCTTGTGACTTTGGGCTTAAGTCACATTAGAACTATGGTCTGTGCCTGCTCACACTTTTTCATTGGAATGAATGGCGTGTCCAGTGAAACAAGAAACAAGTAAAGCAAGCAAGGTTTGATTGATAGCTCAACTTGGTATCAGCCCTTTTCAATATACACATTAGTAAAGTGATTTATAGTTTGAAAGCTTGCAAATATTGTGGGAACAGCATCAAGAAAATGATTTACATTTTCAATTCCGAAATGTGAAGTATTGTGGGTGCAGCATCATGAAAATTATTTAAAGTGGCAATGCTGGGATGACAAAGTCCCATGTATGATGCTGGTGGATTAGGCTGGAGGTGACCGTTGAGCCCAAATACCACCTACTGCTCCATGATGTAGGGCTTAGAGGAGGTAAAGGCAGGGTCCTCCAATAACCCAGCCCATGACCAGCCTTAGAGAAAACAACCTCCTGCTCCAATCTAAGAACCTCAAGAGAACAGAGGAATGCAGGGCCTTGCTATCGAAGAGAACCGACATTGAGCAATAATTTGACTCATGGAGGACTGCCGTTTATTTCCCTATGCCAAATCTGCAAGCTTGTGGAAGATCAAGGACGCCTGTCAAGAGACGGACCAGCGGAGGCAATACAGAAACATTCTGAGATCCAATGGTGGGCAACAACCCCCTTGAGCGTCCGGTTGGCAGAACCTTGTGGACCAACCAGAAAAAGCTGTAAATGACAATTCAAATCTGAAAATCCAATCCCCACTATGCGCCCTTAAGCACCACATCTGAATGTGGTTCATGTTCCCAGAAGCAAGTCCATGCTACTATTTAAGCAGCCTCCATTCAGTGCCAGGGTTAGTATTGGAAGATGGAATTGTGCACAGCAGAGGGGTAGGTTGAGTGAGGAGAGAGAAAGACTAAAAGCATAGAGAGGAGGAGAGAAGGGAAAGGAGAGTGGAAAGACAGAGAAGGTGTACAGTCAGCAGAGAAGGTAGAAAGTAGAGAGGCCTGAGATAAGGGGAGAAGGAGGAAGAAGAAGGAGATGTGGGTGAGTGGAAGCCAGAGTGACGAAAGTAATGGAAGACGTGGAGGAGGGGAATAGGCAGAGAGTTTATAAAGGAATAGACTGCAAGAAAGACAGCAAAGTGGGAGGGCTAAGGGAAACGAGGAACAGTGAGAGGAACCCAGGAGGATAAACACTCAGAAGAGAAAGAGGTGGGAAAAGAAGTGTTGAAGGAGGAATAACTAAGGTAGAAGTTGAAGAGGGCCTGATTGTTGAGGGGCATCGAGCAGGAAAGAAGAGCCAGGCATGAGAGTGCGACCAAGATGAGAAAGACAAAATGAGGGGGTTGAGGAGAGGTCTAGAAGTATCCTGTTGAGCAGGCACTTGACTGCACATTTATGGCAGCGTCTGTGCCTGAGTTAAACACTAGCACCACAGGACTGAGACCAGATTTTACCTGTGCCCAGTGAGATTTGACTAAGTCTCATCCTGGCATGGCATCATGTGAGACAATCCAGGGACCCTTTGCATCCTGGACAGGATGACGGGGGGCAAAGCATCGGTCAAGCCAAGAAAGAGGGGCAGGGGACAATTGAAACCCTTTCAACTTTTATTTGATCACCAAGCACTTGCGCAATCTCAATGTCACCTGGCCTAGTAGGATTGTTGTCTTTGTCTTCCCTCTGTTTCCCCTCTCAGGCCTCATCGCGCCTTGAAAGACTTGTCTAGGCGCGTTATGCCATATCATATCAAGAGGCAGAGCCCAACGGAAGTGAGGGATTGACTGTCAGACTGCGGTCCTTCAGCAAGCTGGAAATCCTTTTCTATTATTTCTTTCAGGACCCATCATTCCTTTATCCAGCAATTTCAAAGGCCCACCTATATTTTTGTTATAAAATAAGCCTTTTTGTATGCTACTTTGAGTATCGAGTTGCCTGTGTTTCCCTCTTCAGCGACAAATGCCAATGTTTGGTGCAGGTTTCCTGGAGGGTCATGTGACAGACAATGCTGAAAATAGACTTCAAAACTATGAAAATAGAAAACAGTCTTAAGGATATAAAGGAAAATAAAAGAAATACTTTATGCTACTTGATAGTCATGTGACAATAATATTTTTTGAATTAAGGGGAGTTGGGACGGCTGCCCCACCTAGGGTTTCAGTTCCAGCCACACTCGGGTGGGACCTGGTGTGATGCTGGAAATGCATTGGAGGGACTGGGCCTCTCTGTCCTTGTTCTGTAGTCCCTTTTCATGTATGTTCTGTGTTACTTTCTGCCCAGGAGTCCATGTGGGACTCCTGGCAGTGAAGCTCTTCCTCTTTTTGGTTTGGTGTACAGACCCTTGGGATACCCTTATGGCACCCATGGGTGGGGGTACAACCCTGTACTGCTAGTGTATGTTTTTGGGCACCTGTGTGTGGCCCACAGAGCAGGGTATGGGCTAGTGGCAGCTCCATGCTGAATTTGACAGGTGCTCTGAGTATCCTCCATTTTGGGATACTCAGGCCCTGCCATTGGAATCCGTTGACTCCTGATAGGCCCCTGTGGCCTCTTGCTTTCTATTGCATGTTACCTTGTTTTCCCAAAGTCATGGGAAGCCCTGATTCTGTCCCTTCCCCCTGACTGACTGTTGGGTGGAAGTTCCATATATGGTATTGTGTGGAAGTCCAGGCCAGACTGGCTGGAGCCTTCCCAGTGACTGCATGTTTTGGGTACGCCCTTGCAGTGGGATCTGGGTGAATGGAATGTGTGAGCAATATGGACTTCATGTTATGGGTGTCTGGTTTCTGGTATGTAACACAAAGACTGAGACAGCCCTGCCCGAAACTGGTATGAACGCAGCGTGGAGTCCTGAATGGCTGGGTACTTGTCCCAATACACATTCCTTGTTGTGAGTGTCTGGACGGAGGAGAATGGCCTGAATGCACTGAGAGTCTGATTGGCTGCCTGCCTTAATGCCCTTCTGAATGATTGGTTGCATGAGTGTTACGCAGCAGAGTGAATGAGAGACCAAACAGTTTATCTTGGGACCTCTCACTGATGGAAATTGTTCAGAAGCTGAAGTTGATACTTGATGCTTAAGCTTGAAGCCCACTGGAAGAGGAAGAATTGCTGCTGCTGTCCTTCGCCAATCTGAAAGCTGCTGTGCCTTCAAGGAACGGATCCAAGAGAGGACCTGGCTAGGAGACCCCTTCCTGAGCTACAAGGGGCCATCGTGCACCAGCTGACCTTCGCCGAAGCGTCCTGGAAGTCAGTCCTCGAAAGGCTGCCGACCAGAGACGGGGACCTTTGCGAAATCACGAAGCAAAGCGCCCAGACATTGATTGAAGTCCATCGCCGACCGGAGCTGTAGTGCTCCATTGCCTAAGAACACTTTGAACGAAGGACTCCTTCGCTCATCACTGATGACTGCTTCGTCCCGCTGGAGAAAGTCAACGCCGCCGATGCGCTGAGGAGAAACCGCCAGTGGGTTTCCCGCCACCCGAAGACCGCAAAGACACCGACGAACCTATGCCCTTGCTGGGCCAAAGTTCTTCAGTAACTCTTTGCGGCAACAAACTATCATCGTCGAGGTGCCCCGTGCGCCTCATCTTCACAGGACATCCACGACCAATCGTCGACGAACACCACCAGGACCGAAGCTGCTGCATCAACGTCTTTGTTCACCATTTCCTCGTGGGATCTCGATGATCCATGGCTCCTGCCTTAAAGGGAGCCGGTCAAGAAGGATCTGTCGATGACCCAAGGTCGAACTCTGTTATTCCAGGTACATTAGGGTGTAGAGCTGTTATAGAAGGAAATAAGACTCTTATAAGCAATATATGGACTGGGCTTGTATTGTATCTTTATTTACAGGTTGCCAGGTGGGGGGGATCCTCGCACAGATGTGTCTATCGGTAGGGGCCAGTATTCTGCCTATTGTTTTAACCAACCTGCTTTCCTCCTATGTCTATTGCTGGGTTACTTTATTAACTGATTTGTATGACATTTGAACTGTCTACAGTTGATGCATTTTAATGGAATCAGAGTAATAGTGGTACCACATATAAACTGTATATATTTACCATTTTAGATTAACTTGAGCACAACGTGTGTTATTGTGATTGTGTACATATTGTGAACCTTATTTATATAAAGACTGTTTTCACTAACATAGTGTGTGGACATTCCTTTGTGGGTGCTTGGGGAATACACTGTACTTAAGAACCAGCCCGCATCACCTCCTGAGAGCTTAAGCCTTGATTGCTCGACCTTCGCTACCTAATAGAGAATCTTGGCTGGGGTGCTCTGTGCCTCTACTCTGCCATATAGAGAGGAGGAGTGCAGATACCCCCCTCCAGTTTTTACACCCATCTCTGATCACTCCCGTTTTTACACTTTTACGTTTACACAATTTTTTTTCCATGTTCATAGTCTCGTAGTCTGTTTTCAGTATTTTCTGTTGAATTACTTTGAAGTAGCATATAGCCTTTCTTTCATTTTCTTAGTTTTCTTTAACTTCTGTATTCTATTTTCATAGAATTGTCATGTTTTCAGTGTCTTCCGTCACATGACTTTCAAGTACCATACAGTCTTTCTGTTATCTTAGTATCCTTTATAGTCTGTTTTATATTTTCATAAACTTAATTGTCTGTTTTTGGCTTTTGTCACACGGTGTTTCAAGCAAATTATAGCCTTTAATGTTTGTTATTTTCCCCTTTACGGTCTGTTGTCTATTTTAATAGCTTTGCAGTCTGTTTTCAGTGTTTGTTATCAAATGTCCTTCAAGTAGCATATTTTACAGCTCTCTTCTGCACAAATACTCTTCCTGCTCCTGTTGCAGCTGGAGGATCCACCTGTCAGCTCCCAGTTTGCTTGGACTTTCGGTCCTTTGAAGTAAGTTATACTTCATTAATCTACTCTCTTAATGAGAGTATTTATACTGTTTTTCCGATAGTACTGATTTGTTTTAGTTTTTGTTTAGAAAGTAGTGTATTTTACAGTCCTCTGCTGCACTGACACAATTCTTGCTCCTGCTGTCGGCTCGGCCTGGCTGCGCCCTTTATTCTTGTGTTTTTGCCCTTTTTTTTTAACAATTATTTGTATTGCCATTTTTAGATAAAACAACATTAACGCACCCCCTAACCCTCTCCTCCAACCCTTCCCCCTCCTCCGACCCCTCCGCCCTGCCAGAGTTGTGATATTTCTTCCACTTTGCGGGCAATCTTTGATTATTTTTATTTACATCATATTCTTAAATTATGAGCACAACATTGTTTTACAAAGTCTCCTTTGAGAAAGTCCAAGACCATTGCCCAGTCATGCTAGAATCTCACATAGTCCCCTCGCAGATTATACATCATCCATTGCATTGCCATGAACCCCCAAAGTTTAAACAGCCAATCCCTTATAGTTGGTGGCCGCTTCTGTTTCCAATTGCTCGCTATCACCAGCCATGCTGCTATAACCATCAACATACTATGTGACTTATTGGGTAAGCAGATCTCCAGGTCATACAAGCCACACATCCATTCTCTAGGTGTCAAGAGTATATCGGGAGTTACCATTGTCTCTATCTGGGTTGTGACCTCCTCCCAGAATTTCTCTAACCTCGGGCCCTCCCACCAGATATGCCTCCAATCCCCTTTCATGCCACAACCCCTCCAGCACTTTTCCACAGTTAAAGGAAACATTTTATGGAATCTCTCTGGGGTATAATGCCATTGGACCATTATTTTATACTACGCCTCCCTGACATGGATCAACCTTGTCAGCTTGGGAATATTTGCCCATAGATGTTTCCAGTGCTCCCTCGGGAGGTCCATCCCCAAAATCTCTTCCCACTTATGCATATATCCCCAGACCTGTCTCAATTCCCCTTCATTAAGATCGAATATAACCTTCACACCATCTGTCTTTTACCCGTATGTGTGATGATACATTTTTCAAATGCTGTGAGCTCTCTTCCTACCGCTGCTTTACCCCCCAAAACTGGCTATCCAATGCCATAGTTGATCGTACTGCAGCCTATCTTTCTCCGACAGACCCACAAATTGTTGGCATTCCTCAAATGTACAGCAATCCCCTCCCTGCATCATATCTCGTAGCTGTGTGCACCCCGCTTTCCGCCATTGCCTAAACGCTCCCTCTACCATCCCAGGGGCAGAATTGCAGGTTTCCAAATAGCGAGGTAAATGGGAATGGCAGTGTAGATAGATTCCCCTTTTCTATTAATCGGTCCCGTATAGCGCAGGCCACTGCCAATACCTGCTGTTCCTTGTAGTCTGAGGCCAGTCTTGTCTATGTAGCAAGAGGACCGCTTCCAAAGGGCACCCCGCCACTGCCCTATCCATCCTTGACCAGGATTTTGAATTATCTCCCATAAACCATTCATGGAATACCCTCAACTGTGCCGCCTCAGAGTACTTCACAAAATTTGACAGACCCACCCCCCACCGTCTCCCGGTGCCATTAGCATACGCAGTGCCACTCTCTGGGTTTTATTTCGCCATAGAAATTCCAAAACTACTTTATGCAGCGCCACAAAGAATGACTGTGGAAATGGTATCGGGAGAGCCTGGAAATTGTACAGTAATCTCGGGAGAGTCACCATTTTAATAGTAGCTCCTGTAAGGAACTCATGGTGGCAACAGTAAAGACAGACACAAGTGATCATAGTTTAAGGGTGTTTAACTGTACAAATGGGTGAGAAAATCTCCTAACCTAAATCTAAGATGGGAGCAAGCTGCGACCAGCAAATAATAATAAGGCAGTCCTAGTGGCGTCTTGTCAAATAAAAAGGGCCTATACTAAAATAAAAACTATTGCCAATCCTTACTGTTAAGTTTAAAAAAGGGTGTGGGATAATGTTCACAAGAAAAGAAAGAAGGGTTCACAAATGATAAATCAGGATGTTATGGCCAGGGTCTCCCTTCCCCACGTTTTTAGCATGGGACAAGGCAGGACTCTTGAGCGCAGCAAACTCCTGGGCTTTTCCAGCACAACGCTACAGTCCCTTCCAGCGATATCAGGAACTTTGGTGGTTAAGTCTCTTTTTCTACAAAGTCTCTTGCCTCCCGGGCCTGATGTGTCAAAATAACAAAACAAAAGTTCCTTTCTGTATTCCTTTACGTTCTTTGTACTCTTCACCCCCGGGCCCAGACCCTTCTCGAGTGTTAGCCTCCCTCCGTCAGGTTCACTACGGCCTTTTTACTCCGAACATTTTCACCTTTTGTATTCACGAGTCTCAATGTCTTCTTTTTTTTTCAACAAAACATTTTATTAGGTGTTTTCAAGAAGGCATACAGTAATCATATCAGCATGAGTAAGTATATCATTACAGAAACTCCAACATCACATAAGAGCATAATGTCTTGAGGACTACATATCCCCAGGGTCAGTCCCCTTCTGCCCAGTGGGTTTTATCCCACCCAGACGATTTCCCTTTCCACTGATGCAATGAGTATCGGGAGGGTCGAAATCGCTTCACAGTTGGAGGGACTATGTTAGACATCGAGTCATGTGAGGGCAGTGAGTTAGACCCGGATACTTCTCTGCATAGTCCATGAAGGGTGTCCAAGTGTTCTGAAAGCTCGTAATATCCCCCAACCGTATGGCAGCGATTTTTTTTTAACACCACAATGTCCCAGCATTTTGTCCACCAGATAGGTAAAGATAGGCCATCAGGATGTTTCCACAGATGGGCAATGGAGATCTTAGCAGCAGTGAGGAGGTGTGTGATTAGTTTAGCTATCTGACCAGTCAATGGGAATGCCCCCCCTCCTTGGTGTCCCCCTAGTAATATTATGCCTGGATCCCAAGGGATCGCCAACCCTGTGATCAGTTTATTATGTTCCAGTACTTCACGCCAGAATGTTGTAGTTTTTGTGCAGGCCCATAGCAAGTGAAACAGGGTTCCAGTGCCTGTGCAGCCTCTCCAACAACTTGAGGGAATAGTAGGGTCGCTTTTGTTTAGCAGTTCAGCGGTCACATAGTACCGGTAGCACACCTTGTATCCCCTTCTCTGTTTGTAATGCATTTGGTGCTGCAGTGTAGTCTTTCCCATATTTTGGTCCAGTCCTCTATGTCTAACGTGCGCCCCAGGTCTTTTTCCCAACTGAGTATGTATTTCTCCTTCCTGGAAGGTTCTGTTTTGTCTAGCAGTTGGTATAGAGTGGAGATTTTAACCCCTGGGAGCGGATGTTGTGAGGTTCCTTTCCAGCGCCCTTTCTGGTCCCTCCATCCTTTTCTTTTGATCTCACTGTGTGATGTCCAGTGTCTGATTTGTGTTCAGATTCTGGGACCTTAAACTTTGTTTTGCAGTCCATGAATGTGAGGGGGAATCCATCCTGCAGCAAGTCCCCAAGTCTCCTCAGGCCACCCACCCTCCAGAGTGTCAAACTATTGGGGGGATGCCAGGGGTGAAATCTGGGTTACCCCAAATCGGTGTCATGGTACTAATTGTGCCCGTGCAACCCCATTTGCGTGCTGCTTGTTTCCAATTTAACACAGTAGTATTCAGGGCCATGAGGGGCCTCAGGTCTGCCTGGTTTCGTGTGGGCGTTATATGGGGAAGGGAGGAGAGGGGGCCCGAGCACCATGCCTCCTCAATTTGCTTCCAGTGGGTCTGGTCTGTCAAGGATTCCCACACGAACGCATGGGAAAGCTGAGCGGCTCGGCAGTATCTGGCTATGTCTGGGACGCCTAGGTCACCCAGGGCCCTAGAACGTGTCATGATTTGTCTGGCTGCGTGGGGTTTCTTCCCTGCCCAGATAAATTTCATTACACTTTTCTGCAGCTTTTGCAGGTCTGCCTCAGGGATGTTTATTGGGAGTGCGGTACATTGGTAGATAAGCCTCGGGACAATATTCATTTTAACTGCGTTTATTTGCCCTAGCCAACAGATTTCCTGTTTTTCCCATCGTTCTTGGTCTTTTTGTAGCTCCTTAAATAGTGGTGGGAAGTTGTGTTGGTATATCTGTTCAGTTTTTTGGGGAATTTGGACTCCTAAATACCCAATACTGGATGCGGCCCAGGGGATGGGAATGATTGGTGCGAGCATCATTCTTTGTGTGGTATGTTGATTGCCAATGCTGATGATTTGGCATAATTCTCTTTAAAGCCAGAGACCCTCCCAAAGGCCGCAATTTCTTCCCACAGGGCCCCAGCTGACTTGTGATGGGTAGGAGTAAATCATCGGCATACATGGTCGTTTTATATTCCTGTTTGCCTACTGTGAGGCCCCTTATGTTAGTGTTTAGTCGCAGCTTGCAAGCAAACGGTTTTATTGATAGGGTGAAAATAAGCAGGGATAGGGGGCATCCCTTGCGAGTGCCTTGCGAGTGCCTCTGGTTATATGGATCTTGTCTGATCTTGCCCTGTTAATTCTCAGTTGGGTGGATGGGTTTTGGTATTTGGACATTTGGACATTGGCCAGGTTGCGAAGTTGGGGCCAAAACCAAAGTGAGACAGGGTCACCCTGATGTATACCCAATCCAGCAGTCAAATACCTTATGGGCATCTAACAAAATAACCGCCAATTGCTCCCCCTTCCTGGTTTGCCGATTCTATCGGGTCAATTGTGCGCCTAATAGTATCATGGGTGCTTCTGCCAGGGATAAAACCTGTCAGATCTGGATCTATCAATTTTGGGAGAACGTTGCTTAACCTATTAGCGAAGATTTTGGAGAAAATGTTCCCATCATTATTCATTAATGTGATCGGCCTATAGGAGGAGCAAAGCTCTGGGTCTTTACCTGGATCAGCCTATAGGAGGAGCAATGCTCTGGGTCTTTACCTGGTTTGGGGATGAGGATTAATGATTCTGCCATTGATGGTGTAATCATTTTTGTGGTGAGGAATAAGTTAAATAGGGCTGTGAGTTGCGGGGCCAGGATATACGAGTATGTTTTGTAGAATTTGGCTGTAAGCCCGTCCGGGTCCGGGGCTGAGTTTTTCAGGGACTTATTTGCTTCAGCAGTTTCTTCCATTGAGATCGGCCATTTTAGAGGTGGTAGAAGATCCCGGGCTGAAGAGATGTCACTGAGACGTAAGTACTCCACTTAAACATCTGGCGTAATAGGGGCCTCAGCCATGATTTGCCTGTGGTGTTCAGTCATCAGTTTCCCCTTCTCACGCTCAGTAAATCGCATGCTCCCATCCTCCCCCTTAAGTTTTAGGATGTTATTCTTATTGTGGACTTTTTTTAGTTTGTATACCAGAACGCGGTTACCTTTGTTGCCATTGATATAGTAGAATTGCTTTGTATATGCCAGGCTTTGGCTGATCTATTTGCCCAGTGCATTTCTAGGGCTATTTTGGCTTTTTTGAGGTCCCTTTCCCCTTTCCTTGTTTGTCGCTTTTTGTAATTTGTATCAACATCCGCTAATTCCACTTCAAGTTTCGCACCCTGGAGTCGAGAGATCCTTCTCTGTTCTGCTATTGCCCTGATCAGAGCACCCCGTACAATGGGCTTCATGGCGTCTCAAATCATGGCTATAGGGGAATCATTAATTATGTTCTCTTTGAAATAGTGGATAAGGGTTTCGCCTAGTTCTTTTTTTATAACAGCATCCAGAAGGGTAGAGTCTTGTCATTTCCAAACTGTTTGGGGAGGGACTGGAGAGCCTTTTATCCGCAGGTCTGCTGAGACAGGGGCATGATCTGATAGAAACCTCATGTGGATTTGAACCCTCTCCAGACAGGGGAACAAAACCCCTGGCATGAGAAGCAGGTCTTTCCTAGAAAAGCCTTTGTGTGCATTAGAGTAGAAGTTGAAGTCAGTCGAGCCCACAATGGCTAGTCACCAGATGTCAATTGTCTCGGTTTCCTTGAGGAAATTAGCAAGCCCCAGTGCCCGGGCGAAGTCTGCTCTGGTGGGAGGGAGAGTTTTTTCCACTTGGGGGTCTGGGACTACGTTGAAGCCCCTCCCGCCCCCGCAATCAGGAGGTGGCCTTGAGCGATTCACGGCATCTTCCTTTTTAGACTCTAATGCTTTGCACTTAGCTTCCAGGGCAGCCACCCTATCCCTAATTTCTTTGGATTCAAACGTTTGTTCACAAAGGGTGTTCTCGATGTCGGCTGCTCTGTCTTCCACCAATGCTACCCGCTTGTCCAGCGTGGATATTTTGATCATGACTTCCTCGGTTCCTTTGTGGAATTCCCTTGTCATGGCCACCAATAGCTCCTGTAGGTCTGAATATGTGATGGTTTGATTGAGAGGGGCGCCCTCGTTGCATCTGAAGGCTCCATTGATTGTGACTCTGCTTGCTCACCCTTTTTGTTTTCTCAGAGGTGGGTTGATTCAGCAATGTGGAGATGTCCAGTTGCTTGGTTTTTCCCCCCTTTTGCCATCTCTTGCTTTATTTATTAGAAGGACTGGGGCACCTTTGTTGGACACCTCAGATGTGTTGCTCTTTTGGAGAGAGGCCCCACTGGGGTTGATGGTACAGGCTTCTTCCCCACCTTAAATCAGTTTCCTGGTGGCCCCCGGAGTACGATCTCGGTTGTCGGGGAGATTGTTATAGAGGGTCCAGGCCTCGCCACCGGAAACCGTCAGGGAATGATTTAAGTGGGGGAACGGTCCACCCCACCTTCTTCTGAGTGCTTCCTTAGTGCTTAATGCTTGGGCAATGGTCTTAATAGCTTGACCCCGCTATGGTGTTCCCAAGGGACAGTCCAGTCTTAGTCACATTGATTAACTGGTACACAGGGTGCGCAGTGCCCCCCAGGAGCAGTGCGGCCGGATGGATGGGTGAATGGGAAGCAGCAGACTGAGATCCAGTGCTTTGGGTTTACTTGGGTCCCTTGCAGTGTTGGGTATGTGAGAGTTCCAGTGATTGAGGACTGGGGGCCCCCACCCACTGTTCTGGTCAGGCTGGCTGCAGGATTTACGGCGATGCCTCACAGCGGGGTCTGGGGGTGTCAGTATTTGTCCAGCTGCCAGGGCCCCTATAGGTTGTGAGGCAGCTTAGGTGGCAGATCCCATCGAGAGAGAATTCAGAGATCCTTTGCGGCCAGTTTATGTCCCTACACCTACCAATGGGCGCTGGGTGGAGAGGAGCCGGAGTTGAGTTGCTGTGAAGATATTGGCTGGGGAGGGCCTTCACCCGCCGTTGGGATGAGAATGTCTTGCAGAGTACAATGAAGGGGACCTCACTTCCCGCTGTGCAGTAGCCCAGGGCAGGGCACTCCGGTAGCTACTGCTATTATGGGCGAAACCCCCTGCCAGGCCCAAGCCACTGTCACCTCAGGGGGTGGGGGTTGGTAAGGAGAATGGGCATTGGGTCCCTTGTCCAGTACACTAGCCTCCTACCTTGTGTGGTCTGGACTCCTGCCCCAATGGTACAGCTTTTCTGCCCACTTCACCGCAGTGACTTTTATTGGATGGATTGGCGAAGGCAGTTGTGAGCTTCCAGCCCTTTGGCACCTGTCTCTCGGGCCAAGTAAGCTTCCAGCACCGCCGACCAAGTTGTGCCCAGCCTTGCAATGCCGCCACATTTTGTTCCCCAACTTGTGTATCCCCAGCGGCGCTGTGGCGATATCTGGATGTGGAGTGCATTGGGTCCGTGATTAAGCTGCAGACCCCTCTCCGCTCCAGGTTCCTCTGTGCAGGGACTCGTCCACCCCTACCGCACCATGAAACTCGCTCGGCGGGAAGTTCACCTGTCCTCCGGGTCCACTGGTTCCTTGAGTTACGGGCTGGAGCTCCTCTGCCTGTAGTGCTGCTAGCTTGGCTTTCCTCTGCTTTTGCTCGCTGCTTTCCATTCTCGCTCTCTCAATGTCTTTTTAAACAACCTCTCACTGTGGACATCTCACAGCCGGGTTCTCTCTTGTCAACACAATGTTCACGGGGTTATAGTGCTTCACCCCGTTTTGCAGGCATCCCTCAGCCAGGTTCACATTTGCCAATTACCCAATTCACTTTGCTTCATCACAGTGCAGAATTTACTTCCCCTAGCTTTCCTCTGGGTTATGATAGCCTCCCTTGGTCAGGCTCAGACCATCAATTCACTGTAGACATCCTTCGGACGGGTTCACGCTTGTCATTCTAACACAGTTCATGATTTTATCATCTCATTAGAAAAGCAGGGTTCCCTTCCCCTAGCTTTCCTTCGGCATCCCTCCATCGGATTCACACTTGCCTTAGTTTGCTAGACCCCCTAGGTTATTTTCTTACCTAAGTCCGGGTGCCAGCCCCCAGTCAGGCTTCACATTCTTCTTTTCATACAATGTTCTCGGGGTGTTACTGACCACTTTAATTCGCAAGATCCCTCAGTCGGGTTCACATTTGCCCCAGTAGCACAGTTCACTTTGTTTCTTTAGCGTGTCAAAGACGTTCAATTGAACAAGGGGTTTTACTCGACCCTTGTAAGACCACTTTGACCTCTTATGTCGGGCTCTCCTATGGCCTCCTGGTATCTGTAGTTTTAATAAAAGGGGACCAACCAGAGTCTTTCAACTGAGCGCCCATGTGGCACCGGACCACTCTTCAGCTGGTCTCTCCTTGGGCTTTAAAAGTTCTGTAAAACACAAGGGCCCTCATTACGACCCTTGCGGAAATTGACTGACCGGACCGCAACAGCGTAAATAGCGTTTCCGCCATTGCACGAAGGAGCAAAGTGCGGCTAATTACGACCCATCGGGCACGAGCATTACGCCATGGCGGAATCCGAAAGGCTGCGATGGCGGAAATGACCCCAAAACGGCCCTTACCGCCGCCGTACGCTGCACCAGGTGCAATACCGCCACCCATCTTAGCGGTCACCGTAATGAGCGGGCACCGTAATGAGCGGGCACCGCAAATTACGGGCACCGTAAATATACGGAAACGGAAGTAAAAGCATGTGGCCGGAACGGGAAACAGCACGCCGCACAACTATAAAATCCGAATCCCAACACAACCATTAAAAATCCGACCCTGACACACATCCCAACCCGTTAGCAACCCCAGTTAAAAAAATAAATATGGGAAAGGTAGCCAAGAAAGCGTGTGATCGCAAGCGGCAGGTCCACTTCTCCCGAGAGGAACTGACCGTGCTGACCGAGACCCTGCAGGAAAATGCCGCCGTCGTCTTCTCCAGTCAAATGACCAGGACGGCCCTTGCCAACAAGAAGGCCATATGGGCCCTGGTGGCACAGCGCGTAAGTGCGGTGGGGACAACACCCCGCACGCCACAGCAATGTCGCAAGCGGTGGGACGACCTGCGGATCCGCGTACGCAGCATACTTTCTGCGAACAGGAACATCGCCACAGCTACCGGGGGGGGTTCAGAGTCGCCCATCAAGTTGACCCCCTGGGAGGAAATCTGCGCCTCCACCATAGGAATGGAGAGCATAGAGGGAGTCGGAGGGATGGAGAAAGGAGTGCCGACATCCGGAGAATCAGGTAGGTTGGCCAAGAGAAACAATGCGAAATCCACAAACCACGAACATGTGCAGTACCATGTGACCCCATAGTGCAATACATACTTTGCCCTGACAGCGCCCTCTAAAAGTCAGAATGAATAAACAAATTAATCAAGATGCCATAAACAACCCCTACATGTGCAGCATGCACCCCCTAACTGCAGGCAGCCAAATGAATGCATCCTCAACCCACACGAAAATGAGACCACCTCCAAGGCCCAGTCCCAAATCACCCTCATGTACCACCCCAATGCATTTGATACGTTGCCATTCCAAATCCCACAGACCCTTAACTAACGCTCGCCCCTCTTTACTCCACCACAGGGTCCGATACCAACGACGAGCTGCAGGACACCCCTACCAGCACGCCTGCAAAGAGGGCCAGGACCAACGTCCCAAGAGCCTCCACCTCAGGTGCAAGGATCAAGACACGGCAGCAGCAGGAATCAAGTGCCAGCACACTGGAGGGGACTGCAACAGGCACCCCAGCAGCCAGCAAGTCCACAACCCCAGCACCACAGGTCCCCCCAAAGAACGTATCTGATGGCACTGCCTCTGGTGGTAGCAGCACCATAGGTGACACAGCTGTCATGCCAGCATGCTCCGACACGGAAAACAGTGCTGGCGACGTAGGTACCATCCATGACCTTTCCCAATCCCCCTGCATGTCCCATCCCCTACACCATGACGAAACCACGCAGGGGCACCCTGAAGACGACGACTGGCCAACCCCCACAAGTCCTGTGCCAAGCCAACATGTGTTGAGCAGCCCCCCTGTCACACCACCGCAAATGTCCATGGCCCAGCAGAGGCAACAGTCCCTCGACCTGCTGATCGAGCAACAGCAGGAAGTGTCCACGCTACTCAAGGACCATGCAAATGAATGCGGGGGTTCCAGGGCAGCCATGGAAACATCCACCGAGACACTCAGGGCACAAATAGAGAAAAGTAGTGAGAGCCTCAGGGGAGAAATGGAGAGAAGCACCGAGAGCCTGAGAGCACAAATGGAGAGAAGCACCGAGAGCCTGAGAGCACAAATGGAGAAAAGCACCGAGAGCCTGAGGGGGGAACTGAATGCGACGTCCAAAGACGTTTGTGCTGAACTTGCTGCTGTGCGCCGTGTGCTCTCGGAGCTCTCACAAACCCTCAGAGACATGCATGGACGCGAGCAGGCAGAGACGTCATCCGTGGCAAGTTCCGTCCAGGGCAGCCCCCAACGCAGATCTGGCAGGAACCTGCGCTCCACGGGCAGGGGTGCCCCTGATACCCGTAGAGGGGGCTTGCAATAGCGTCTACCCACGGGCAGCATGCATATTTGGACACTGGTGTTGGGGGGGGAGGAAGTAGGGTGGAGGGGGTGTGTTGGGCTTCACTGGGTGGCGGGTCCATAGGGTGTATAAATCAAATCACATTAACAATACAGCACTTCATTATCATCCAATGACATGTGTGGACATTGATATTTGCGTACGAGGCCTTCATAGGCGTACAGTCCACTATGTGCCTGTACTACACACACACAGTGCCACAGGTCCCCTTTCCGTGTAATAGGCACCATGCGTGGTTGCTAGAAGCATGCATCTATGATGCTCTGTCGGATTGCACGTGCATCCTGTGCCTCATGGACTCCTTGGGGTGCCTCCACATCCCCACCCTCATCATCATCATCTTCAGGTGCATGCAGTACAGCGTCAGGGGGCATGGGCACATTCCTACGTATGCACATGTTGTGCAGCATGACACATGCCATGACCATCTTAGAAACCCTCTCATGGCTGTACATGAGTGCCCCGCCAGACCTGCTGAGGCTGCGGAAACGAGCCTTCAGTA